>NC_081415.1:248236424-249499757 GCF_030272615.1 Cryptomeria japonica
GTTGACCATTTTTTTGCCAATCTTTTCATGATCATAAAGTTGTTATTTAAGGGGATTATCCTAGCAGAGTATAACTCTTTTGATCTAGAAGTATTATCAAGGTATTTTTAAGTACTATCAATATATACAACTATCATGGAGTAAAAATATTGACAAAACAAAGAGTAGAGTTGTATAGTGTGTATTTCATAGTTGATGTCATAGATCAAATTAAAATGGCACCAAAATGACCTAGAGCTACAATATTTTTAAGTTCTCAAAATTGCATGATATAGTATAATACTTGCATGATCTCTTAATGATCTACCTTCAGAGCCATGAAGGTACAAATTACACTATCTCTCAATATTTTTAGCCTTAGCAACACTAAACCTAACCCTTTTAGCCTCTTCACCATATTTTTGAAACATTGTATTGAATTTCAATCCTTCATAAATGTTGAAAGTCCTTGTACAAATCCACAATTGAAGGGTTACCTAAGTGAGTTTAAAGTTACCTAAGTGACTTATAGTTAAGATTGTAACTGTGCCTAGGTATGCTTCCCCAAGAAAATGGTAACCTTATTCTTGAAGGGGGTGACACATCATTTTGACATGAATTATTTATTTTATTTATAGCCAATTTACTTCCATTTTCTCCTTTAATTAATAATTTTCTTTGATCCTAAGTTACTAAATCACCCTAACTAATTTTTTTCTCCCTTTGATTTGTAATCAATATTTTTATATCTCTTAATCAATCCTCCATGGTCTATTATTCAATGTTTTAGTACTTCCATCTCCTTGTAAGATTTCCAATGTTTCTAAGAGATATCATTCCCATAGTAAATCGCCTATAAAGGATCAAGGTTTTTCGCTGCAACCACTTCAACCATCTAATGTTACAATAGTGCTTTGAAAGCCGAATACATTCTATTTTTTCATGATGCTAAGCGTATTACATATAATTCACAATTTTCCTATATATTTCTTATTCTTTCCTTTAAACAAGTGGAGTTCTTAATTACTAAAGGGAAGGATACAAACAAAGTTGCATCCCTAAGTACACAATGTTCCACTACTAGCAAGCATCTTTTCCTAGGATCTTTCATTCTAAAAATGTATTTTTTATATAATGATTAAAAATTTCTCTTTTCCTTAGGGAGGTGAATTAGTTTTTTCTTCTTGGTTAGTTTAGAATTTCGCACTTTACTAGATTAGATCTTATATTACATTTTCTTATTTTTACAAGGTCTTAGATCATTTACATTTACTTTCATTAGATTAAATTATATTAAAAAATTAAAACATCAAACAGAGAAAAATTTATCTAATGAAAAGTCATACGGACTAACAATTAATTTTAGAACTTCATCTAAAGCAAATAATAATTACATAATCTTTGAATTTAGTTAAAAATAAAAAGGGTAGATTAGTCTAATTTTTATATGTATTTTGGTTATTTTCCATTAAAAGCCTCATAAAACACTAAAACACACAAAGAAAGGAAAAGAGTAAAAAAATCCATTGAACCCAACTTGATGCAGTCAACAAACAAATACAATCATCATTCTTCTTCATTGAACATTCAAACTCAATTGTGACTAGACCAAGAGAAGATTAGACTAATACAATTTTAGATAAGATGAAGGAAAACCAATGAGCTTGAGAAAACCTTGCTAAAAATAATTTATGAGAAAATCCAAGGTCAATTTATAAACCACTTTCATACTTTCATAAGGAAACTATTGTAACAAACCTTGCAACCGTCCATGATGTTCTATGTCTATTTGAAGTGAACAAACTCTTGGCCCAAATCTCGCTTGATTAGTTTTTGCCACAAGAGTAGGAGTGGCATGGTGGGGGCCTCTCAACAAGAATCAAACATACACATTGTCGATAGTTTAACTCATTCACGTTGTATTTAAGTCAATTATGAGCATCATAAAATCAACCTACACAAATTTCTAAAATTATGACCATCATAAAATCAACCTACACAAATTTCTAAATTTACCATCATAAAATTAACCTACACAAATTTCTAAATTTACGCAAAATTGAAATAGTTTACATTACAAGAATACTACTTTCCGAGACTGAGACAAACCAATATTGATTCAATGTCTTGACAATAACTTAAATTATTGATTTTCTTTTGGGCAATATTGATTCAATGTCTTGACAATAACTTAAATTATTGATTTTCTTTTGGGCTCACCCTAAAAATATGATGGAGGATAAGCTTGTTTGTAAAATAAACAAATCCGTTGTTGGGGGGGCAGTGATGCAAGGCATTATACATTCACTCACGTGTCCAAACATATAATGATTAAGTTTTTAAGACATACATCTAATCTACCTCTTTGTGCAATATATTCTTTTCTTGACGCTTATGTTTTAGTCGGTTCATTGTTTCTGTTCTGAATTTGAGAGAGCTTTTTTTATGTTTTAGTCGGTTCAATGTTTTCGTGCTGAGTTTGAGAAAGAAACTATTAACTACATATCATTCGGCCGACTCTTGCGGTCCTCCATTATCACCAACTCTTTGACAGGTTGTAATAAGATTCCAACTGCCCAAAACCTTCTATATATCCTTCAAAAATTTAATCAGAGATTAATACCATTGTAGTTTTCATTTTTTTTTAATTGATATGAAGAAAACCAGAACGTGGAAACTTTTATGCATGTGTTTGAAATCAGCATAAAAATTTAAACAAAAAAATTATAAATATTTTCTTGGGGACAGCTTTGGTTTTTCTAGATGAAATTTATAGACAATTATACATGTGCGAAATTTGTTTCTTGACGAGAAGAATCTATGGAGGTCTCTGTTCCAGAAATGATAAAACTATTGTGTCTCATTCTGCGTGTTTGTAGGAAGAATTGAGATTTGTTCAAGATCTCCGAGTTTTAAATAATGGAGTTTGTCCCCAAATCAACCCGGGCCTTACTTTCTCTGCTTCATGTGGGACCAACTATTTTTTCTTCAGCAAAACATCTGAATTAAGCACGTTTGGCATTTAGAGATCTGAAGTTTCTTCCCTGGGGGAACATTGAATTGCAGGTCTGACTGGGTAAGACCTGCTGAATCCAGCTGGATCATTGTATTGCTTTTATTTCACAGATGAAAAATAATAATTCAAATGTCAATAATGATTCCTTTGCTTAAGGTGGGATGAACTGATTTCTCCTCTGCGAAAAAATCTGAATTAAGCACCTCAAGTTTTCTTACCACGTAGATCATTGATTTGTAGGTCTCAATTGAATAAGACGTGTTGACTCTAGTCTTAAAATATACATTCTAAGCAACATATTAAGTATAGAGAATGTTAATCAATTTTAAGTGTTTTAACACTTTTAAGTCTAGAAGCCAAAGCTAAGCGTGAGTGATTTAAGTCATCTGACGTGGTGATTTCACCTGGGTTATTGTATTGCTATTGTTGCACAGATACAAAAAAATAACAATTCATAGAAATATGGATTTTGATCGTATAAACTTTTATTGTGAAGGCTTCCGATCAAATTTTATCATTTTAGGGGAAGCATATCAATAGTCTTTATAGTTAACTTTGCACACTCACGGATTCTAAATGGTACATTGGATTTTGGTTATATGTTTTTTCATTGTCTCTACATGTGACTTTGCTACTTATAGCTATTGTTTTGGCTTCTGGGTAGTAACGATGCACACTATGGGATCTATTATGCATGCAAGGGTCAAAAATTAAACATTTCAAAGTGTCACCTCCTTAAAGATGCCACAATAACCATGCACTTCAAATTGCCAATACTTATGCACAAATACCCAAGTAGTCATGTAGTATGGGTACTAATAAAGGTGCACAAATGAGCCAACTATCAACCAAAAAAGTTAAAAAATGAGCAACTATTGGTACATGTAAAATTTATTGGTAGGCTTTTAGTTATTTATTTTTTGGTTTTTTTAAAGTTAGTGTAATGGTGTAAATTTGACCTTGCAAAGGGAGAAACTATGTTCACTTGAGAGCCAACTTCACACCACACATTTAGATATCTCTAACTACTAAAACTAGTGAAGATATCTAATTATAGAATTGGAAAGAGTGCATGACAGGAAGTTTTTAATTATAGAATTGGAAAGAGTGCATGACAGGAAGTTTTTGGTCCAAATTTAAGCATCTCAACCTATGAATACGATGTAATCTCGTACAGACTCTAAACAGAAAACTCAAAAAATGTGAAACCCAACTCTATCCTTTAGATAACCTACAAACCCCAGAAGTTAGAAATGTGACAACGGATACCAGACAAAAAAAATATAAACAGAAATGAATATAAATGAAATAAATAAAGCATAAGCAAACCCTCATACATTTTGATGCTTCGAATAAACCTACATAAAAGAAGAAAAGGAAAAATGTTGGTGTTGTATAGGATTTTGCTTCAGTCAATCCCTCACTTTTGTGTATCCACCTCCACAAACAACAAATAGATAGATAGATGAAAAGATAAATAGATAATGATAAATGAGTAAATAGATAAGGGATGTGATGAATCCCCAAGATGCTATAAGATGTGAGAAAGATATTACTAGCAAGGCTTGAGAAAGCCAAGAGAGATGCAAAGACTGTCATTGCAAGCTAGAGAGAGGAAGAGAAATTTATAAGAGTGGAGAGAGGAGTGGAGAGAGTACCAGAGATTGCTAAAAGAACTAAAAGAGAACCAATGAGATTGCATGGATTGAAAAGGTAGATTTAAAATAAAAAAACAAGAGGAAAAGAAGAGATTGGCGATATGGGACAAGTGTCAAAATGCTCAAAACTGATATTTGAACATTAAGATGTTGCAAGACATTTGTGCAACACACGAACATCTGTGCAGCATGCTAGTGTCCAAACAAATCATGTTAAAAAAGGAAAAGTAGCAAGAGAATCACGTTATCAATGAAAAAAATTTCAATTGAAAGATAGTTGTTGAAAAGGTGTCTTGAGCATATTGAGAGGGAAAAGGCTAATGCAAGGGCTGAATTGGATCTACTCAAATGCTAGGGGAATGGATACTAAAGTGGCTACAAAAATGTAGGTGGAATTGCAAAGGGGTATGCAATTTTCAACTCTATAGTTAGTAATTGGGGGCTTGGATCTGCAAAGAGTGAATAGTTATTAGAACACGAACAGTAACCGGTGCTCTTCTCTTAATAAAAGAAAAATGAATTTGATCATATTCTAGTGATGGATCATGAAATTTAATCTAATGAGTTATAATAAAAATTTACATAAGCAAATCTTACAAAATATTGACAAAAATAATTAAAAGAACTTTTTGATTTAGTTATTCAAAATTTAATTTAATTTTTAAAATTGAAATACTATGGCTTTTAGAAATGACGTTGGTAGGATCAAAAAACCATGTAAATTAGGTTAAACTAAGGATGACACTGTTAAGACAATTGCAGTTGAAGCATATGAATAGTGTTTGCAGGTTTGAACCCTCGCTCAAATGCTATATACAAATGATGGGGATTTCCAGAAATGATCAGTTTGTAAGATCAATATGAATAGCTGTTGATCCTCCATATTATAAAGAGAGGGAAAAAAAAATTCTGATCTAAACTGTTAGAACATTGGCAATATAGAAAGGTTTCTCATTTTGCAATGGTCTAATTGTGATGGTTTTTTTTGCTATTGGTTTCCTACGAAATTCTGGAAAGATTTAGCTCTTTCTTTTACTTTTGTTGTTTTGTTTTTAGTTCTGTACAATTTAGTTTGAATTGTTTTTGAGGTGGGTTGAGTTCAGTTGACAATTTTATAAAGATTAGAATTGGTCAAACTAGAGCAACACATTTTAATTTTTTATTTTGATCAGAAATTAACACTAGTGTACTTTTTCACTTTTCATAGAAAACCAAAATGTAAAAAATTCTATGCATGTGTTTGAAATCTGCATAAAAAATTATACATGTTTTATAAATATTTTCTAGGGAATAGCTGTTATTTATTTGGATGAAATTTATGAACAATTATCCATGTGTAGAATTTGTTCTTGACGAGAAGAATCTACAGAGGTCTTTGTTCCAGCAATGTTAAAGCTATCGTGTCTCACTCTGCGTGTTTGTGGGAAGGATTGAAATTTGTTCATTATTTACAGTTGTTAATTAATGGAGTTTAACCACAAATCAGCCCATGCTTTACATTCTTTGCTCCATGTGGGATGAACTGATTTTTTTCTGCAAAACCATCTGAGTTAAGAACACTTGACATTTTGAAATCTGAAACTTTTTCCCAGCAAGGTCGTTGAATTGTGAGTCTGAGTGGATAATGCCTGCTGACTCCAGTTGGGTCATTGTATTGCTATTATTCAGAGATATGAAAATAGTAATTCAAACGATTGGAAAGTTTTACAGTTTAATCAATAATTTAGATTCTTATTATCAATCTTTTTGGATCGAACTCTATGAACAAGGAATGAATGAAAGAGAAAAGAAATAAGTTTGATCATATATGAAGTTTGATCTAATGTGTTCATAATAAAAATCTAGACGATCAAATTTTAAAAAATATTGACTAAAAAAAATTCAAAGAACTTTCTAATTTAATGATTCAATATTTATTTATAGCTTTTTAAATTGAAAGGATGGCAGACTTTGCGGGAGGAGGTAAGCAGCGAGCGGAAAATTCAAATTTCAAACAAGATGATGGCGAACTTTCTATGCCTGGTGCTGGTGATCATGCAGGTTCCCAGGCCTCCCAAGGTCCTATGGGGGACAAGGCGACAAACAAATCGGTCGAAGGTAAAGATTCCAAAGTAGGCGACCCACATGATAGAGGTAAAGTAAAGAAATGGATGGCTCTATTTGGAGTCAGGCCTTCAGTGCATTCTAGACTTCCAAAAGTTAAAAATCTTTATGATCCGACAACAGGGATTTTTTCTATATCTGTGCCAGATAAGCTAGTTGATTTCTCTGTCTCTGGTCTGGCTATGACTTTGGTTGGGCGATTTGCTAGTTGTAGACCTAACATTGATGTTGTTAGGAACTTTATAAGGAGAAAATGGTTTCTCAAAGGCCAAGTGGATGTGGCGGCTTTACCTAGGGGGATTTTCTCCTTTGCTTTTAATAATGAAGAATATTTGAATATAGGGCTTTGTGAAGGTCTGTGGATGTTCGGCAAGTCAACTTTGGCTTTACAGAAATGTGCTTTTAACTTACCATTGGATGATTCCTTCTTCGTGTCGGCTCCTATGTGGACATGTCTTCCTAGCCTTCCATTGGAGCTTTTGGAATGAGGAGGTTTTTAAAGGGATTGCAAGCTCCTTTGGGGAACTCCTGTCGATTGACCCAATGAATGCAGCCAAATCTAGGTTGGTTTTTGCTCGTATTTGTGTTAATGTTAATCAAATGATGGATATGCCTCAATCCATTGAGATTTTGTCTAAACTAGGGAGATGGACCCAAGTGATTGAATATGAATCTCTCCCGTTTGTGTGTTTTCATTGTAAAAAGTTGGGTCATTGGACGAAATCTTGTCCTTCCAAGAAGGGTAAGAATAGTATAACTATGAGTAATTCGAAGCAGAAATGGAAAACAAAAGGGAATAATGATGCTCCACTTTTAGAGTTAATCCTTGAGAAGGAAGCGACCGAGTTGGAAAATGAGGAAAATAAGGGTATGAATAACTACAAGGAAAACTCTAATTGCGCCTGTTCTAATAGTCAAAAAGATAGTAATGAGGAGGGAGAGGATGGTATCGAAGACCTTGTTCAAAATACTGAATCTACAGATTTGAAGGTTGATCTTATCATAGAGGGTAAAGCTGTTGATTTATCTAGTAATGATGTTTCAGCTTCATCTAATAACAAGGAAAAATGAGGAAGATTTAATGAAGCTCAGGACTGTAATATCTTGGATACGGTGCCTTTTTTGTTATTAACCAATGGAAGTCCTAAGTAGATTGGAAATATGAACCTGAACTCCCAATGTAAAACTCCTCCCAGAAGCATGGATATGGTGGGTCTTGAGGGAAATCCTAGGATTTCCAGTAATAAAGAAGGCAAGTCAAATAAGGGAGGACCCAATGGAGGTATTTCAACCAAAAGCAAGAATAAGAAGGTTGCAGATATTGGAAATTAGAACAAAAAATAGGGGAGACCCTCTCTAAAGAATTAGAGGGAACATGAAACTTGGAAGAACCATGTTGATGGAACACAAATTTCCATCGATTCATCCTTATCTCCAGTTAAATTATGAAGATAATTTCATGGAATATTAGAGGGTTGAACGCCCCCCACAAGCAGGATATGTTGTGTAATATTGTTAGAGATCATAAACCGGATGTAGTTCCTTAGTTTTTCTTGAGCATACTAGGAATAAATTTGTCTGGGTTATCTCTAATATCTATGTGCCTAATACTAAGCTAGAAGAGCTAAATTTTCTAGGAGTCTTCGAAAAGAGAGACAAAGGTTTTCAGATAGAAGCTAGATGATTATGAGAGATTTCAATAATCCCTTAAAAGAGGATGAAAAGATGGGAGGCCTTCCTTTGCAATTAGATGGAAGACAAGATCTCATGGACTTTATCCATGATCAAGCTTTGATGGATGTGGATCTCAGAGGGAGTAATTATACTTGGACCAATAGAAGAACTGGCCCTGATCTCATTCAAGTTAGGTTTGATAGATCCTTGATCTACCCCGATTAGCTCTCTAAGTATAATTGTTCTCTGGCGTCTATCATTAAGATTGGTTCTGATCATTTTCGTATCTCTTTCACTACCAATTCTACTTCCTCAAAACATAATTTTCTGATTAGATTTGAAAAACCCTGGTTATCTCACCCCTCTCTGCAAAACTTTGTTTCTGAGTGGTGGAATTCAGAGGTTGAGGGTGCTTCTTTATTCAGAGAGGCCAAAAAGCTTAAGATTATCAAAGCCAAAGTCAAAATCTAGAATAAAGAGACTTTTGGAGATATCTTCAAAATGAAAGCCAATATTAAAATGGATATTAAAGAATTTTGGGATAAAATCCAAGTGGAAGGCCTTTCTGAGGATTTAAGGAATTCTGAAAATGGGTTGCTTTCCAAATACCATGAAATTATCTCTAATGAAGAAACCTTTTGGAGTCAAAGATCAAGAGCATTATATTTGAAGGAAGGTGATAAAAATACCGGGTTTTTCCACATGACTGCTCTTAAGCATAGGGTGGCCAATAGAATCTCCAGTTTATCTAGTAATAGGGGTATTTTGTCAGATGAAGATGAAATTAGAAAGGAAGATGTGGATTTATTTAGTAATCTTTTGGGTGGTGAGGATTCTCTAGATATCAGAAATCAAGACCTTCTTGCTCAAGCTATCCCTACCATTTTAAATAAGGATGACAACAAAAATATATCTAGGATCCCTTCAAATCAGGAGATCAAAAAGGTAGTTTTTTCCTCTCTTGGAGATGGGTCTCCTAGTCTAGATGGATTCCCTATGTTCTTCTTTCAAAATTTTTGGAATATTGTGGAGATTGACATCTATAATGGTGTTTAAGAACTCTTTGGATCTAGACGGATTCTCAAACAACTCAATGCTACCTTTATTGTCCTCATCCCTAAGATCCCTGGAGATAATTTTCTCAATAAGTTTAGACCTATTAGTCTTTGTAATTCTTTTTACAAGATAATATCTAAGGCGCTCACTTCTAGAATGCTGGATATTATTCCTCACATAATTTTTGCCCAACAAAATGGTTTTGTCCCTGGTAGACAGAATCTAGATTCCATCATTTTGGTTCATGAGAAAATTCATTCTCTAACTGTCGCTAAAAAATAGGGCTTTTTTTTAAGCTGGATATGTTCAAGGTTTATGATAGAGTGAATTGGCAATTCCTTTTCAGAATTATGAAAGCTTTTGGGTTTGGGGAAAAGGTGATTCAGCTATGTTCTCAACTGACTAGTACTACCTCTTCTATTGTTATTATTAACAGATTTCCTTCCACTTTCTTCAAAAGTTCTAGAGGCCTAAGATAGGGGGATCCTATCTCTCCTATCTTGTTTACTATCTTGGCAGAAAGTTTGGGAAAATTTATTATGAGAAGTGTGGAGGAAGGGAAACTCAAAGGCCTTAAGCCTTCCTCGTCCAACTTAACCTATACTCATGAATAGTTCGTAGATAACTCTATTACCATGGGAGAAGCTACCATAAGAGAAGCTAGAAATATGAAGATTTTCATGGATTCCTATGAAGCTGCTTCTGGGCAAAAAATAAATTGGGATAAGAGTTCTTTGTTCTTCATCAGCACCCCTGTGGATAGACAAAGAAGGATTGAAAGGATCCTTGGATGTAAAATTGCAGAGTTTCCTTCTACTTATTTGGGTCTCCCTCTGTGCTTAAAGCCTTTGGAGAATTTCAAGATGAAGCTGGTTGATAGATTTAATTCCAAACTAGTTGGGTGGAAGGGATCCCTCCTTAGCCAAGAAGGTAAGGTGACGATGCTTAAGGCTACTCTTCAAAATTTGTCTATCTATGCCCTTAGTCTGTTTAAGATCCCCAGGAAGTTTGTTGAGGCCATTGAAAGAATACAAAAAAAATCTTATGGTTGGGAGTGGAAGATAAAAATAGAATCCCCCTTATTGCTTGGAATAATATTTGCACTCCTAAGGCTTTTGGGGGCCTAGGAATAAGGAACATTAGGACTATGAACAATGCCTTGTTAGCTAAACAGATTTGGAGAATGAAAGGGGAGGAAAGGGAATGGAATTCCATTTGGAAAAAGAAATACCTTCATATGCAATTGTCTGATGAAGAATTTATGGATAATTCCTTCCTTGTGGATGGATCTGTTATTTGGAATGTTGTCCAAATGGCTAAAGTTTGGGCTGCTATTGGATGAAACTGGAAACTGTGTAACGGGAGAATTATCAGATTCTGGGAGGATAGATAGCCAATGGATAAACCACTCGAGGAAATCCCCATTCTTAATGAATGGAAAGACTGGTTTAAAAGTAGGTATGGAGACCTTGTTAGGGACTACTAGAGAAATGGTAAGTGGATTGATTTTAGCCAAGTTTGTCTAGGCCTAAGATTTTTGGAGACCTTGCTCTCTTCCAAAATCTTCATGGAGCATTCTGAGGATTGTATGATTTGGAAGGAAACTTCTGATGGGTGATATTTTGTTTCTTCAGTTGTCACTATATATTACAAATTTTCGGATGAGATTCCTTTATGGGAGAAAGTGTGGATGCAGAATTTGACTCCCAAAATTAATATCTTCTTTTGGATCTTTATCCAAAATAAGGTGCTAACCCTTGATAATCTCCATAAGCATGGATGTTTTTTTTCTAACTAGTTCTCTCTTTGTTGCAGGGAGGAGGAGTTTGCCTGCCATATCCTCTACCAGTGCACTTTCAGTTAGGATATTTGGAATATAATTCTTAATAAGTGGAAGTTGAACTAGGTTTTCCCGAACTCACTAGAAGAGTTATGGCAAGAATGGGTTTTCCCTAGCTCTAATTCTAAGAATGTTGAGCTTTGGAAACTTATTCTCCCTATTATCACCTGGAACATCTGGAAGGAGCGTAACAACAAGATTTTTAGGGAAACAAGTGCGAACCCTGAAGTGGTGGTGGATAAAATTTATAGAGGGATCCATGATTGCTTATATGGCATTGATACTGGATTATCTGCTAAGGAAGATTTTAATGAAAGATGGAACCTTTCCAATAGTAGAAATAGAAAGGATAAAGGTAGAGATGGTCTTTTCTGGAGCTTTCCTCCCAAGGGATGGATCAAGGCCAATTTTGATGGGGCATCTAAGGAAAATCTTGGCAATGCTGGATATGGGGGTATTGTCAGGAATTTTGCTAGAGGTTGTCTTGTGGCTATTGCTGGTCCTTTGGGTAACCAAATGAGTCATTATGTTGAAGCTTCGGCTGCCCCTAATACTCTGATTATTGCTAAAAATCTCAATCATGACAAATTATGGTTGGAGGGAGATTCTCTTAATATTATTAAATGCATAAAGGGTGAAGTTGAGCCTTTGTGGTCTATCAAAAATATATTTTTTAAGGCCAAAGAAATTATTACTAATTTTAAATCTGTTATTATTGAGCATGCCTTTAGGGAAAAGAATGTCATCACAGACGGTCTTGCTAACCTTGTTGTTATATCCGAAAAACAAAGCATATTGAATGGTGAAGATAATAGTGATTTCAATATTAAAGACCTCATTAGAAAGGACAGAATTATGGGGAAAGAAAGATTGCATTTTAATCATGGTTGTATTATTGATTAAGCATCAAAACTTTCAAAAGGAGATGATAGCTTGTCAGAAGGGAAGAGTTTTAAATAAGAATATTAAAAATTTGCATGCTTTGTGGGTGCTTATTTTCAAGTGTCCAAGTGTCATCTGGAAGCTCGCTTCGAATTTGCTGAAGCAGAAAAATTGTAGAATGAATTCAAGAATGGGAGGTGACCTTAGAAGAGAGGAACCCGATAACCTTTCTAGATGGCGGGAGATGCCCAAGATCTGGATGAAGTTGGAGAAGGGTTTTATGATGTCGTTCATGGAAAATATGGTGGATTATGACAAAAGAAGAGTTAATTTGGTGGTTACTAGAGTGACTAAAAATTGGAAAAAAATGGCACTTTCAAAATCCATGGTGTCAAATTCAAGTTGGACGTGAACCTCACCTCTACGGTCACAAGTATGCCCCATACTAGCCCCAATTACTTTAGGGACTTGAAAGTCTCCAATAATGTTGTGGAGATCTTTCCGTGCAAAGATAAGGAGAGAGCTAAATTAAGAAAAGCGTCCAACATTAAAAAAAATTGGGGTTTTATGCTTAATGCCATTACGGAGTATATCACTATGGAGGGTTGCTTCACTAGGGTCCATACCTATCACTTTGTGCTTCTGAACCACTTTAGGCATGAGAAAACAATGTCTCTTCCTTATTACCTTTTCAAGTCCTTGTCACGCTCGTTGAACAAGCACAGTAAGAACCCCTCTTCTCATGTGCTACATTATGGTCTTATTTTGCTCATTTATGAGCATTGTAAGATTTTGGCGATTCAGGAAAACAAAAGGCTGTTGATGTCCCCGGGCAAAGGCAAGAGGAAATGTAAGGATTCTGGGCCCAACACGGATGAGCATAAATAGAGTAAAAAGGCTAAAAAGGCTCTGTGGAGAAAAATGTGGAGGACATGGATTTGAGCCATAAAGATAAGGATGTGGAGATTGATCCTAAGTATACGGGAAAAGAAGGTAGTGATATGGAGACTAATGATAGTGATGGGGTAGAGAGCTGGAAAGCTAAGGAAGTGGGGGAAGAGGAAGGAGGAGAAGAGGAAGATTCTGATAAGAAAAGCTCAGTCAAGGAAACATCCAGAATGGACAGTGGTAATGAGAAGGAAAAATAGGAAGAGGATGAGGGTAATAAGGAGGAACCTACCCATAGTGCGAGCCCTGGTGATCTCAACAACCAACCCATGGAGGAGCTGGATAACCAGAAAAAATAGGAGAACAAGGAAATGGAAACAGAGCTGAACAAGGATAAGGAGGATACGAGCATGGAAAAGGATAGAGCTGGTGATGAGATGAATACTAGTATGCTTATCATGGATAAGCTTAAGAACCAATTTGATGCTCATCTGGGTTTCGATAGATGGGTTTATGAAAGAATTAATGAAATGGAAAAAAAGGCTAAACATCAAGAAGAGAAGGGACAAAAAGGTGAAAGCTACTTGGAGAAATGGAAAAAGGAAATGGACGAAAAGGTGGAGAAGCTGGAAGTTCAGATCAGGAAGCTAGAGGAAGGGAAGGCTACCATGAAGAACTTCGTGATTTTGATTCCAGAGATCCTCAACTCTGTGTCCAGGAACGTGGAGGATATAGCCAAATACCTTGATGGTCCCAGCCCTACCAAGTCTATTGTGGACCTTGATGCTGAAGAGGCTGCTACTAAGGCTAGGAATGTGGATAGTACTCTTGGAGGTGCAGCTAAAAGGACCAGGGAGAGCTTGAAAAAGGCTGCCTTGGCTTCTTCAAAGGAAATCCCAATTCTCAGGGAGAATATGAAAGAAATGCAAGGGATTAGCGAGAAATTTACCAATGCCCTTTAAAACATAATGCAATTTGTCTTTTTTCTTTTTTTTTTGGTTATTGCTAGTAGTGTTGGACTTTTGTGTTGGCTTTTTCCCAGCACTTTGCTAGTTTTTTCGTTGTTTGTCTCGTTTAGTTTCTTAAATATTTTATCTTGTATGGTTTCTTTGTAAAGGGTTTCGAGGTCCCTTCAAAACCAAATTTTTTCGTAATCAAAAACTTTTTAAATTGAAATTCTTTAGCGTATGAATTAGGAAAGGAAATAATTTACAGACATAAAAAATTGGTTAATGGGATCATCCTGAAGTCATGTAAATTATGTTAAATTAAGGACAACATTGTCCATATATTTGTTGTTAAAAATATGAATAGTAGTTGCAGGTTAGAGCCCCGATTCAAATGTTATGATGAAACAAAGGGCATTCCAAAAATTACCATAGAATTGTAACATCAATCATTTTTGATTCACCAGAGAGAGTAGTCTAATGCAAACATTTAGGACATTGTGGTGCAAAAGCACCTAATAGGCCTTCATGCCTTAATGAGGCCATAATGCAATATCCTAAGGTTTTTGAGTTCATGTGATGTAATAAGGCCAATCATGACCATTCTTGATGTAATAAGTGTATTTGAAGTCATTAGAAGGTGTTTTAAGTCATGTTGAAGTCATATAGTCAATATTGTCAAAAATTGTCAAAAGTTGTCATTATGTTAAAAATGAGTGTCAATGAGTCAAATATGTTTTTTTATGATATGTAAGGGTATTTGTGGACTATTTGGACCTATCTTATTCATTACTAGGGCATGGGACTCATAGATTAAGTCTAAATACAATTTGGAGCAAAATTGTCAAAAATGACAAAAGAGTTGTCAAGCAACTTTCGAGTTTGTAAGGGTAGTTATGTGTTTGTTGTTAAATTCAGTTGTAAAGGTGGTTATAACTATTTGGATGATTCTAAGGAATTATAAAATAATTGTACACGTTTGGGAATGGCTGGTTGCTGGATGTAATAAGAAAAATCAATAAAATATCTTGATGTTCCCTGCATTTTCTGATATTTTTCAAACAAATAGTCTACTATTTCATGTTTTAAATTTATTTAACCTATTATTTTGAGGATAAAATTAATTTTACATGGTAGAGGGGTGAATCCCATGCACTTTCCCTTTTTGCTCACTGAAGTTCATTTTGATTTGAAAAAGTTATAGTAATTTTACTAAAAACAGTCAAAACCCTGCCCTAGGGTTTGTTGAGGCATTATAATATATAAATAGCCTCCATTCTACATGGTCAAGGGCCAAAATTTTTGGAATGGATGGAAAATATATGTATTTTAGTTTCCTTTTTTCTGCAAGGATTTATACATGTTTTTGGCACATGCAAACAAAGAGAAAGTTGACTCAAATTGTGTCTCAGTCTGGGACAACAGTGTAAAAGAGGAAGTTTTGGTTGGTTTGAATGTCTTGGAGGACCTTGAGGGTTCAAGTGAGGGTTCCATAGATAGGGGAAAAAAAAATTCAAGTTGTGGAAACAATCCAAATGCACATCCTATTGATTGTCCTAAAATGGCTAGTGGTTGTCCTAGTTTGAGAGTTTAACAAGAACTTATGTTTGTGAGTTTGAATGCTAGTTGGTTTTGTAGTTAGAGTTGGTGAGTGGTTGGGAAGAACATATTGAGTCTCTAGAAGAATTTAGAGGGATTGAGAAGTGGAAAATAAGCCTTAATATGTGACTTTCCTAAACATGTTATTGGTTGTCCTAAACATGTTGTTGGCTGTCCTAAAAATAGTGAGTCCTCAATGAACATTGTTTTGTCATTTTGGGAGGTTGGGTGGGTAGAGAGAATCCAAAGTGATCATGTTGATAAGAATTTTAGGATTGAAAAGGGAGTTAGGTGTTTGTGAGGAATACTTGTGGCAAGTTGTGAAGTTGGGAACTAATGAAAAGACGGAATCCTAGTTGGGGCAGCCTTGATTATGTGAGTACAAAGGAGACTAATGGTGTTGAAATGTTATGGAATATGGTTTGGGGTTCAAGAGAGTTGAGTATGCATGGAGGAATGTGTGTGAGTGGTTGGATAAGGGATTGAGAAGATTGGGTGTTTTTTTGGCTATTGTAGCCTTGTGAGTAGATTAGGAGCCTTGTGAAGGGACCTATGGAGTTATGGAGGAGTAAGAACCTATTGAATGGGTAAGTTGGGAGAAATAAATCTCCCTAATGTGGTTAAGTGTGTGGATTTTCTGGATCACATTGTTAATGTAAAAAGGACTTTTGGTTCTACAGTTCTCTAGCTGTGTTATTTTTGGCTATTGGTTTTCAACATCATTGTGAAAGGACTTTAGCCCTAAATTTTTCTTTTTCTTTTATTTTTGTGTTGTTAGTTTTGTGCATTCTAGCTGCACTTGTGTTGGGACCAGCTAAATTCAGTTGATAGCTTTGTAAAAGGACTCTAAGATATGATCTGTTTAGGTGGATCATTTGAAATTACACTAGCTTCTCCAATAGAGTCCAACTATTAGTGTGCTTTTGAATGAGTCACCTAAACCAAGGTTGTTTAAACTAAAATGCTAAGACATTAAGAAAAAACTTTTTTTTTTTGTATGGGACCCTTTTTCCAACTTATCTAATAAAAAATATTATGAATATATAAAGTTATTGATCAATTTTTAATCTATGATATGTTTTCGTTAATGATTTAACAATTTTACGAATTGCATTGTACTAACTTGTGTAAACATTATTAATATTTTATCAGTTTTGTTATACTTTTGACTAAAATTAAAATCGTTCAAGTTCTTCCTAATTCAATTGTTTAGATGGTTGAGAATATATAAAAATATGGATAGTAGTTGTAGGTTTGAGCCATGATTCAAATGCTATGTTAAAATGAGGGGGATACCAAGAAAGACCACAGAATTGTAGCTATGTTGGAATGAGGGGCATACCAAATACGACAATGAAATTGTAACATAGTGGCTATTGATTCTCCATATTAAAAGAGAGAGAGAAAGAGGAGGGCAGAGAGGAGTCTGATGTAAACATTTAGGATATTGTTAATGTAAAAAGGACTTCTAGTTCTTCAATTATCTAGTTGAGTTATTTGTTGACTATTGGTCATTGTGAAAGGACTTTGACCTTCACTTTTTTTTTTCTTTTATTATTTTTGTTGTTAGTTTTGTGCATTCTAGTTGTAGTTGTGCCTGGGGATCAGTTAAATTCAGTTGACAGCTTTGCAAAGAGACTCTAAGCTTTGATTTGTTTAGATAGTTCATTTGAAATGGTACTAACTTCTCCAATAGAATGGCTCATCTATTAATGTGATTTTGAATGAATCATCTAAATAAATATTGTTTAAACTAAAATATTTATACCTTGTGAAAAAATCAATTATTTTTACATAAGACCCACTTTCCAATTTATGCAATAAAAAATATTATCAATATAAAAAATCCTAATTTTTTTTTAATGATTTATCAGTTTTACCGACTGCACTGTACTAACTCGTGTAAACATCGCTGACTTTTTATCAGTTTTGTTATTCTTCTACTAAAATTAAAATTGGTTAAGCTCTTCCTAATTTAAGTGTATAGATGGTTGAGAAGATATAGTAATAAATATTATCAGTAGGTTCAGTCCATCTCAGAAGTATAGACAATTAATAATAATGTTAGCATTAGAAAATGGATTGGGTAATCTCAGCAATAATAATTAGTATTCAGGTACCTTCCAGTTGTTTAATGCCAACGTAACGGAATGAATTTCCCTTTGAATACAAGATAATCAGAACTCCCAGATTTCTCATTTCATCATTGCTAAGTGAAACATGGTCTCTAAATTATGAGATCTTCCAAACATTGAGGTAAAAGAATAATAAAATAAGAACTCGGGGAGTGATTTATGGTGGGTACTTTTTACATGATCAAGTTGACCTAAATTTTAGGGTTGACAAACTATGCCATAAGAACATCATCGATTATGTGTCTAAGATGAAAAGGGAATAATTACAATAAATGGTGTTGGACCATGCTTGTGTCGCTTATACCTAGTTCCCAGTAAATTAAAAATGAGCATTCCTCTATGCATGTTCATAAAAGATTAGAATATAAATAAAATATTATTTGTGAAATTTATTTTTTCTCAAGTCCTAAGTTTGAGGTCCTTAGGTGTACAAATACTAAAGAAATCTTAGAGATCTTTTATCATAGATGTAATTGTGAATTCTATATATTTATAGTATTTTTATTTAATCTTGTGTTTATTTTTTGGAATCTTTTGGTGTGATTAAGCTTTCAAGTAAAGAAGGCATTACAAGTTTCAGTATAACATTAGTCAATGAGATAACAATGAATCATGGTTGAGAATCTTCTGACACAAAGAAGCCTCTAGGTGTGGGTGGAGAAGGTGTTATATGGAGTGGTATTGCATCAACTGATGGGACCTCTACAAATATTCTCATTTGTGGGCCCTCTATTGCCCCTTTGTCTTCCTAGAGTTGGGTTAATCCTTCAATGTCCTCTTTGCCTTGGATAGAGCTTTTTAAACCTTGCAAAGTCTCTTCCCTAGGTGAGGTTTACATTGTGTGTACTAAGGAGAGTGGTGATATTAAGATTGAGGATAGTGCTCTAGATAGGTTGATGGCAAAAATGGAGAGAAAACATTGGTTGGTATATTTTTTGGGAGACACCCAAATAGTGAAGCAGTTAGGGAGTGAGTAGCTACCAAATAAGCCATCAAAGGAAATTTTTTGGTCTCAATAATTTAAAAAGGTTTGTTCAGCTTCTCGCTCCCTTCCTAAGGACTATTTGACTATTGTGATTATTGGCTTGTGGTTCTTTGGAAAGAAAATTATGGTGCTTTACAAATGATGCCTTTGGTTCAAACCTTCGAAGGGATTTTTGGTTCCCATTCCCACTTGGGTCCAACTCCCAACCCTCCCCTTGGAGTTCTAGGATGAAGAAATTATTGTTTGCATAACTAATACCTTTGGCTAGTTTCTCACTTTAGACAATGTTATTGCTTGCAGAACCAATTTTATTTATGTCCAATTACGTGTAAGTGTCTAAAATCATAAGATGCTCCTCATATCGGTCCTCCTAGAGTCAAGACATGGGAAATGTTCCCAAGCTATTGAATATAAAAATGATGCTCTATTTTTCTAGAAATGCTCTTCTTTGGTTCACCTTCTCAATGATTTTTTTCTAGGTGTTATGAGGCTCAAGCCTTTTGTTCCTTCATATAAAGGAAAGGCTCCTATTTCTATGGTGGAAACATTCCCCCCAATCACTCTTGTTATGGCTCATATCCATGTCATGGCTACTCCATTCCGCTCAAACCCCTACCAAACATCTTCCCTCACTAACTATTTTTGTGTTGGCTCCCCTCTCTATTCCTACTAACCAAATCCTTCATTTTCCTCTCATGGACCCTTTCTCCTTCCTATCTTTCATTGTGTTGACTCCCCCTTCTTTTATCCCACTTCTCCCCACTCCCTATATGGAGCCTCTCCACTCCCCAATTGCATCTAGGTCTATAATAACTCCATTGGTCTCCTCGCCTTTGTTGGACGCTCTTGTCGCCCCTTCTACTCCTTTGTCATTGTTGCTTCAATCTAATTTTGTTCTCTCTATTGTGGTTCTAGCTCCTTATTTCTTCCTTTACCTATAAGGCTTCCCCTTCCCCTATTCTTCCCAAGGCCCACTCTCCTCAAAAGTTTGTGTCTAGGATGATGAGGAGGATTCTCCAATAACCCTCATTGTTCCTCTTTTGTCATTTTTCTTGGAGCGTACCCTTTGGAAAACTAAATATGTTGGTAATAATTCTAGATATGTTAGAAGATCTAGTAAGGAGACTTGAAAAATTATTTAGATATAGATATTTCTAATAGGAATCAAAGCACTCTAGAGAAAATGGGTTAGGATTGAATAGTCGTCATAAGAAAAATATTATTAAGAACATTATCAAAAATTATAAGCTTGATAATTTACTTCTTCAAAAATAATGCAAATGAGCACAACTCCCTTTGAAAAATAATTTAGGTTTTCTTGCCCTTTCTCTCATATTGTAGTTGGGAATGTGAATGATACTTGGAGGGATAGATACCCTTTATAATTCTAATTCCATCTAGGGTACTTTAATCTCCAAGGACAAGTATTCATTAAATGTTTTCTTTAAAAACATAGTTGATCACTCTAAATGGGTTCTTTCCAACATTTATGTTCCTAACATTGTTATTCAATGTCACATTTTATGGTAGGACTCTCTATGTAACAAAAGAGAGGGGTTTACTAACCATTACGTAGAAGCCATTATGCAGAAACCAGTGCTGCCCACATTGGGCTACACGTGGCTAAAAGAGAGGGTTATACTAAAGTTTGGCTGGAGTTCGACTCGCTAAACACTATCAACTACTTGAGTGGTCGCACGGATCCTAGCTGGATGATTGCAAGCCTGATCAAGGATTGCTGAAATATAATTAATGATCTGACAGATTTCAAAATCTTGCACATATACTAGGAAGGCAATAATCCAGTGGATCTACTGGCCAATCTGGATGTGGGATACGTGGCAACCAACTGGTGGAGTAGCAGGGATGCTTTCCCCAAAAATTTATACGATCTAGCACGTAATGATTACTGCGTAATCAATGATCCCTCATCATGACATGATTGAGTTGATAGGGAAATGGTTCTTTCTCATTTTCCCTAATCAAAAATCTAAAATCCTCCTCGGCGATAGGTTTTCCTATCTCATTGTGTGGCTTTTTTGCTACTATTTTGACTGGTTGGTGATAGTGGCCTCCTATTATCTTGTGACTAGGAGCATAATGGGAGGGGATAAGAATAGACAAGAACCCTCTACTTGTGAGAAGTGGAAAAAGAATAAAGATGTCTAGCAGGAAGTCGTTGATGGTGGTCTCATCCCCTACCTGGATAGGCTTCATAGCCCCTCTCCTCTGATTATGGAGCCCTTTGTTAATGGATGGAAAAAAGGGAGTCTCAGGGCTTATGCTGCCGAATATCAGATTAATGAAACTCTGGTGGCGACGATCACTGGTCTGGCTACAACTGGAAGAAGGTTTTACAGGGACAAAAAAGGGGGGAGGAGGACTTGTCGAGCTTCTTTGACAAATACAAGGAGCGCTCCAGAGTCACCAAGATGGCCGATGGTGGCTACAATAGGAAATACCTCATGGCCCCATGGGCTAATATGGCTGAGTTTATAATGAGATATATCACCCTTGATGGTAGGTATGCAAGCCTCTTCTCCTACTATTTCACTATTTTAAATCAATTCCACCATGGTAAAATTATCTCTGTTCGCTACTATCTTGCCTCCTCCCTTGAGAATAGCCTAGAAAAGCACTTGGAAAACCCTAGCAACCCTGTTCTTCATGAGGCACTTATCATCCTCATCATGGAACACACCAAATCCTTTAAAATTGTGCCCTTGCTTGCCGAGTTTGGTCTATAGATGGAGGTCCAAGATGTCTCTGACTTGGAGATGGACCTAGATGATAGTGGGGTTCCTGTTGATGACCCTGAATATTAGCTTGCGGATGAAAAGGAAAAGATGGTCACTCCTGAGATGCTCGACAGCAAGAACCCTCCTAGATGGGCAGGTAGTAAATACAAAACCAACAGCAAGCTGATCTCCAAGGCCGAACCCCTCATCAAAAGGAAAAAGTTGGCGGTGAAGGATCACAGTCCGAAGATTATGAACCAAGGGATTAAACTGGACATCCCTATCAATGTCTAGAAAGATAAATAGGGGAAAGATGGTAGTCTAATGAATCTTGTCACGGAAGCCACCAGAAGCTAGGAGCGCTACTCGGAGTGGGTTGAGCACTAAATCGACACCCTCAAGACAGGGATTAAAAAAACTATTGACATTTTCACTACTTCTCTTGAATCGAGCAAGCCGGAAAAGCTCATGATCATGACTCAAAAACTCTCTCAGAATGTTGAGGTAATAAAATGTAATCATGAACAGAGGATTGATAAGGTGGAACATTCCATGACTGAGATTAAGAAAAATCTCAAGAATCTGGTCGACATTAGTAAAGAAGCCATGAACAACAACATTGAGGGGCTTGAAAATATTAATGAGATGGTTGTTGCTTATGGATCCTTCCACAGTGACACGATGAAAGAACTTGAAGGAGATAATGTGGCTGCTAGAGATAGCAAAACCACTAGACCCAGTTCGAGAACTAGGAGCAAAATTAGCAACAAGGGTACCTCCAGATTCATCATGGAGGAACATGAGGAAATAAACAGGATTTCCATCCAAAAGAACAAGGATCTAGTGCTCTCGCTCAACTGAGATCTTTTTTGCTTTAGCTTATTTGTTTTCATTTTTTGTTTATGTTTATGTTCGGGGTTGATCCCCTATTTTGCTATTGTTTCTTTCCGGATTGGTTGTTGGCCGACTGTTGTAAAACTGTAGGTTTCAGGTCCTTGTAAAACCCATTTATCCTTATCAAAAACAAAAGACCCGTTTAATGGCTTTCATTGGATGGTTGAAGTGGATTGGAAACTCCTCTTTACCCCTTGAATAAAATATGAGGATGTATTGACCTTTATGATAGTATGTTGGACTATATAGTTATTCTCGTCTAAGAGTGGCTCATTATTTTTTAATTTGATTGTTCCCAATTCACTTATTCTAATAACATTTTAGGCTATAATATTAACCAAGTCACACTTGATATATCTCTTTGCTCAACATCCTAGGACATTGCCCATCTATGTCAGTTATCTTCACTTGTCAAGTCTAGCTCAGATCACATGCCTATTCTTCTAAATATGAAGAATGCTTATTCCAAATCCTAATAACCTTTGTGTTTTAAAATAATGTGGACTCATCAATAAGATGTAAGGAAATTTATTTCTTATTGGTAGAAGGTTAAAGCCAAAGGTTCTACCATGTTAAAATTAGCCCATCACTCAATTTTTGAAAAGACAATTAAGGGATTAGAAGATGAATTTGCATCAAATGTTGCACCCCATAACAAGCATTTGAATTCAAAGTCTTAAAATGAAATATTGTCTTTAGTAGTGCCACAAATAAACCATCCAAGAAAAACTCTTTTGAGGGAAAAAGTACAATGATAATTCTATTCCTTATAAATATGTTATTGTGAGTAATAGTTGGAGAATGGCTAAGAAAATAAAAGAACCCTCCAAATCTTTCAATTCTTTAAATGGGCAAAAAATTTCACAAAACTCTCCCACTTTCTCACCTCGTCATAATGAGAATATTGTCTCGCCTACTCCTTCTATGAGAATCAAATGCTCTTCTCAAAATGTTAGACAAGGTTCGTCACCCTCAAATTGGATAGAAATATCTATATCTCCTACACCTTTAGGGAAAGAGTATAACTAATTTGATCAAGATATTACACTAGTCAATTGGTTTAATGTAAATTACCACAAGAGCAGAGTCCTACTAATTATTTTTAATCATTAAGATAAAAAAAAATTGGAGTGTTAGGGGGATATCACATTCCCACAACGAATATGAGGTTAATGATTCTATAAAAAATGGAAACCTAACATTGTCTTCCTACAAGAAGTGAATCTTCGTATGTGTGACTTGTTTCTTTTGTATCTAATGTTTGGAGAGAGGCCTTGGTTTTTCATGAGTCGCATAAAGAAGGAAGGGGTGAGGTTGTTATTGGTGTAGCCTTTTGGGTCAATTAATTTATCATTGATAAAGGAAATGACCCATCACATAGCTATGTGTGGATCGTCTTGTTTATTGATGGGAAAATTATTGGTTTTTGTTCTATTTATTCACCTAACATTGCAAAAGAAAGATGTGAGTTGTGGGAATGGATAAATTAAAATTTACCTCAAGATAATCTGGTTATTCAAGGGGTATTTTAATATGGTAGAACATCATACAAATTGCAAATAGCATAATTAAGTTAAATTAATAATTTGATAAATGTCTCCTTTGTTGGAATTCAATGGGTTTGATAGATCCTATTCACAAAAAATTCTGTAGATATATTTATAATTAGTTTACTTGAACTAATTATAGACTTGGAGTTGATAGAAACTTAGTAGATTAGATAGGTTTTATATCTCTCAAATTCATAATTAGTATGAGACTCTATTGGGCATTGTGTGAATGTTTATTGTACGACTTCACTTTGGGACCACTGTCTCATTACCCATGTTGTTACAAGATATGTTGATAAAAAAATTGAGTTTTAGTTACCCTATAAGTTGAATATTTATCATCTTAAAAGACCTTTTATTGCTATCTTAGTTGGAATTTGGATCTCCATCCCTAAACTAAACAAAGGAGAATCTTATAGGAAATGGTGGCATGATGCTATATGTAAATGTGCTAATTCCCTACGATTATTTTGCAAAGATGGAACTGACAGTGAAAGCAAACACAAGAAATATCCTCAAGGAAAGTTGGAGCCCAATAGAAAATCACTATTTTTAGACCTGACTAATACTACAATTCAAACTTCTATAGCTTCTTTAGAAACCTAGTTGCATAATATTGATATTTGCAAAGATCAAGGGGCCAAAATTAGAAGAAGAATACATTGGATAAGGAGGGTAATAGAGGCTTAAAAGATTTCTTTAATTACCTAAAATATAAATCAATATGATAGTGGACAAGTTCACACAAATTTATATGATATTAAATCATTTTTTCACAATTTTATGAGACTATTTAAAGAGGACTATCATTAGGAGAACACTAAATCATTTTTGGAGGACATTCTTAATGATTTTATATCAAGAAAGGTGGATCAAGAATATAATAGATTTATTGATATGGATCTTTCTATAGAATATTTGGAACATGTTGTGTTTTCTTTAGCCACTGACAAAAGTTCAAGTTTTTTATGGATTGTTAGTTATTATATTAAGCAATGTGGCCTCATATTAAGGAATACTTTTACATTACTTATCTTGAAGCTTTGGAATATGGTTCATTAGGGATTGATATTAATAAAGTCTATATCCAACTAATCACAAAAGGAAAACATGTTGATTATATATAGGGATTTTGGCCTATCATCCCTTATTAATACTTCTAAAAAAATAATTGCCAAAGCTTTAGCTACAAGGATCAAACCTTTGGCCCAAGGGATTGTTTGACCTTAAAAAACTAGGTTTCTTTGAGGAAGAAATATTTTGGATAACTTATTTTTGGAATTGGAAAGAAGTTAATGGGATCAAAAAACTGGACAAAATGCTTTGCTAATGAAATTGGATTTTGATAAAAATTAAATGATAAAATGATCCTCGATGGATTTTTAATCTTAAAATGATGCAATGTCTGTTGCTTGGGCCTAAACTATGCAAGCATAGTCAAATGCTATTTAAATATGTTGATTCTCAATTGGTGATCAATAATTCCTTGACTAAACCTTTTAATTTGGAATGTTCGATAAGACAAGACTATCCTCTATCATCGTTTCTTAATTTTTTAGGTACAAATGTTTTGGGTTATATGGTGCAACAAAACTAACTAGATGAATCTAATTAATGCATACGTATTCCTAACAATGTAGCTATTTTGAACTATCACTTTGCTTATGATAGTATCTTATTTATTCAAAACTTTGAATTTGAAATCAGCAATGTTTTGAAGGTTCTTAATTTATATTTCTCTATCTCGAGTTCAGAATTAGCCCATGTTAAGACTAAATTCTTTATGTTCAAATCTGATCTTGTTTCCTCAATGGATTTCTAACAAATGGAAACAAAATAAACATGGGTAGATCATGAGATACTTAGGTATCCCTTTTGATCTAGGAGTTAGCCTATATGATATGTGGAACTAGTTTTTAAACAAGCTAAAGAGTAAATTGTTTGCTTCAAGAAACAAATTTCTATCATTTGCAAGCAAAATACAAATGGTTAATAAGATATTTTTATCTTCTAATGTTTACTATTCAAACTATTGGATGCCTTAAAAGAAAAGGCTATGAGGACCTCAACAAGATCATTTGTCGCCTCTCACGACTAATTCTAAGGATAAGGGCCTGGTTGGGGAGGACACGACCATGAAAGAAGCTCATAGCTCTGATGTCAGGGAGGTGGGTCTTGAGGTGAATTTAGAGCCTGCTGGAGACAAGATCCAGGAAGGCCATCATCTAGATATCAACCTTTGCATCAAAAATGGCACGAATAGCTTCAACAAGGTGTTCCTCTGGCTGCAAAAGGAAATTACTGGCATAAAAACCAAGCAAGCCCAGGAAGCCAGAAATATTGAGACTTTAGAAGCTATAGGCCTAGGTAAATTTAACTCCCTCCCTGAATATCTCAGTGAGCTTACCAAAGCTACTAGTAATGCAAAGGAGATCATTAATGATCATCGGAATAGCTTCCTTACCTTGGAGAACAGAGCATGGGCTACTGAAAAAAGACTCGAAGGAGTTGAGAACACACTCAAGAAGATTGGTGAGCAAATTCATAAGATCCTTAAGGCTGCCTCAGCTAGTATGAAGGCTCTTATCAATAAGCTTGAGAATGACCATGGGGATAAGGCTTTTGGAGGCATCATTGATGTGAAGGAAGATACCCCTGATGATAAGGAGACAAGGCTTGGTAGAAGAACTCATGTGAGCACCAGAAAGATGCAAAGTCAGAGCGAGGAAATTGAGGATATCAAGCGGGTGGCTAATAATATGGAACAACTGAAGTTGGAAGCCACTGAGATGCTTCAGAACTTAACCTAACCTAGGCTCTTTCTCTATCGGTCCTGTTTATTGTTGTTTGTTGTCTCTATTTTGTTGGGTTTTTTGCTTGTCAGCTATCCTTTTCTTGGTTGTTGTTTTTTGCAATTTCTTGCACTTTAATGTATATCTTATGATCTTTTGGTTGTAATGGGTTTCAAGGGCCCATCAAAACCTCTTTCCCCTTATTCAAAAACAAGATCATTTGTCAATTTTCATGGACAAATTAAGAGGGAAAAATAGGTTTCAAATCAGCTAATTGGATACATTGTTTTCAACCTAAATGTAAAGGTGAACTGGGTTTGTTGGATCCTAAGACACGGGGAATTTGTTTAACAAAAAAATGGATGAAGTTAAGTGCTCAAATATGGAGGTCTAAAGTGGAGGCTAGTTCTCAAATCTTAGTATGGAAGATCCTTCATTTTAATCTTCTAGTTGGGGATACACTACAATGTTTGAACATTATACCAACCATGTGCCCTTATGATCAACATATTGAAAACTTGAAACATATGTTTTGGGAATATTCTTTGTTAAGAAAACATTTTAAGGTCATAAATACACAGTTTAATGCAATATTTGGTCATATGTTGAGCTAGAAAAAAGCTTTGTTTGGGAATAGACTCCAAAATAATGTTATTGTTGATACTATGAGACAAACTATCTTGCTTAATATTTGGAAAGGTAGGTGTTTAGTGGTGTTTTCTACTCATATTTTGCATTAGGAAACTTCAATTGTTAAGTTTTACTTTGACATTATACTATAGTTTGTTTCTTTATGTTCCCACCTAAAAGAACATGGTCAATATGACAAGTGGTTGGAGATAATCAAGTACCATATTTTGTAATTACATGATAGAGACATTTTTTGTGCATGACAACTCTAATGTATATTTAAGTTCAAACAGTGTTAGCTCTTTTTGCCATGACAAGTGAAGTGTTAATTATATGCATTTGAACCATAATGCATATTGTAATGACCCTTCATACTGATTGTTATTAGTGTTCTTCTTAATCCAACTCTTTTTTGGACTGTTATTCTTTACTTACCTCTTTACTTACCTTTATTTGACTCATAATAAATATTATAATAGCCCTTCATATTGATTTTTATTAACGTACTTCTTATTGCAGCTCTTTTTTGAACTAGTATTCTTTATGTACATTTTTATTTAACTTTAACTACCATGCATAGTAGCTTGTATGCATAGTAACTTGTATTAAGCTAAGAGTTCAATGTAGTAAGCTCCTGCCAAACCATTGAATGTCAAGCTACATATTAAAGTGTTAAGAGTTTGATGCCGTGATGCTCCCAACGGTTCCGGACGACTTCATTTAAAGCTGACTTGTACGGCTAAAGATATTGGTGCATAGCTTGAACTTGACTTCAGTGACTTGAGAATAAGGACGCACAACAAATTGATGTCTTAAGGGAAGGATTTGACAGGTAGTTATTACATCGGCATGACATCACCATCCTTATTGTCAGTGAAACAAACTCCATTTTGACTTTTTGATTCGTCGATGAAAAGCACGACTGAAATCGGACAATAGAAAACTCCATTCGCCAGCAAATCAGATCGCCTGGCATCGCAGAACTTTCCTCAGAGCTGAATAGGATAACCAAGCCCATGATTAGAGTTTCTTTGAAGTCACTCCAAGCTCAGAATGCCTCCTTAAATACCCTTTGGTAAATGGAAATGTGTTCTAAAGCTCAGCACTTGCAAAAGACTCTTTAGTTCTCTGTTCAAGACCTATAGTGGGAGATCTCGCATCGAAAAGAGTTGAGGATGTGCAGTTTTTGGTTTCAAATTGAAAAGAGTTGAAGATTATTTAGGAGTGAAATTCTTGATTTGTGATTTGTGAGATCTCGCATTGAAAAGGGTTTGAAGATAATTTAGGACTGCAGTTCGATCCGTGAGATCCCACATTGAAAGAGTTGAAGATAATTTAGGACTGCAGTTCTTGATCTGTGAGATCCCACATCAAAAAGAGTTTGAATATAATTTAGAACTTCAATTCCTGATCCATTAGATTGCTTGAGCTTGTACACATTGGTAGAATCTTCCATTAATTCATATTGAGATAACAATGGCTGTGAGCAACTGTGGAAGCTGCCCGGAGAAGCTTGTGGAAGATGTATGGGCAGTTCTAATGCAAGGCCAAGAAAATTCTGCAGAAGAGAATAATGGGTATTTAGAGGACATGATTCCGTACGGTATTCTCAAAAAAGATCTCGTGGCGCCTGTGGTGGAAAAGACTGTGGAGATTAAACAGGCAAAAGGATATCTGCAGCTGCCTCCTCCTATAAAACATTACAGAGGAGTTCGCACGCGGCCATGGGGGAAATTTGCAGCAGAAATAAGGGATTCTACAAGAAAAGGCGGGAGGGTGTGGCTTGGAACTTTCACTACTGCTGAGGAGGCAGCCATGGCTTATGATAAAGCTGCTCTGCTCATGCGGGGCACTCGAGCCTTACTGAACTTCCCTACCCAGATTGTGATGCAGGCCTTGACACAAAATGATTATGCCTTCTCCTCCCAGCTCAATGCTTCCCGACGACGTTATATGAATTCTCTGGGAAGCAATGCTGTTAGTCCTTCGACCTCTTTCACTCCTGATCCCCCTGTACTGAGTAGGAAGAGACCAAGAGATTCATCCCAGCTGGAGCAAGTGGTTACTCAGCCATTACAACATGGTAGGCTGGACGATTCTCAGTGTTTTCTCAATCAGAGCTCGGGGTCACAAGCATTGGCAGAGTTCCAACACATTGATTCTGATTGCCTGGAAGAACTGCTTGAAATATCTTCAAAAACTGATTGGTTTACTCCATTGCTTGATAGCTCATTGCTTGAGGATCTTCTGTAATAATACTGTATGTTTCAATGTTATAAGATTTCGACAATCTATAACGTTGCTGTTGCTAGTTTTTAGATTGGATTGTGTGAGATTTTTTTAAACTCAAATATTTTCAGTTTTCCACGATCCATAAAGTTCCTGATTCATTTTTACATATCATATTTATCATCAAAATGAAAATCAATGGTGATGAATGGTCACTTTATACATCATCAAAGTAAAAAACAATCATTATGGTCTGATCGCTGTTCCTGATTCTTTTGAATGTTTAATACATTTTTACAGATCACATTTATCATCAAAATGAAAATCAATGGTGATGAATGATCGCTCTATACATCATCAAAATGAAAAACAATCATTATGGTATGATCGCTGTTCCTGATTCTTTTAATTGTTTAATACATTTTTACAGATCACATTTATCATCAAAATGAAAATCAATGGTGATGAATGATCACTCTATACATCATCAAAAAATGGTATGATCACTCTTATGTTTATTCAGCAAAATACACGTTATTGCTTCCATAAACAGGTTTAAGATGTCCCTGTTCTACTAATTTAAAGAACAGAGTTGACTTGTATATAACTATGATTTCTGAGTGATCAATACATAAATCTTTGTCCTGAAAGTTCAAAGTAGTTATTCAGTCATTAAATGATCATGGGTTTTTATTTGTTCCCTGTAATTTTTATTCGTTTTCTTTTTAACGACGAGAACTTTGCACAAAAGGTAGAAAATCTGTTGTGATCGTGGTCCTCTTCAACAGAACCACGAATTGCAATGGCAGGAAGACTTGATCTAATATGACAAACAAAGGCTTGCTGCAATGAAACGAGCATTTCCCCTATATATGTGAGTTTGGCTTTTTAGGTGACTTTGGATCATTTTCTCTTTTTTCAATATGTCTGTTATTAACAATTGGATTCATAAGTTCAATAGAAAGGCTGATTAAAAAAATATATAAATTGGTGATTTTTTCATGGTTATATTCTTAATTATATAGAAATATTGATTTTACATGTATGTAAATTATTAGCTGAAATTTTATCTCTAATTAAATATATTTGAACAATATTATATTATGTGTAAAATTTTGACTTTGTTTTCATATAATTGATTTCAACATGAGTCTATCTTAGAGGGTGTGTTGGAATTCAAATACACTTCTTGATAGAATTTGAAAGTTTTCACCATGAAAGGTCAAGAGACATAACAGTGAGAAAGCACACTTAGGTCCTAAGATTGAACATCAATACATCTTATATTTTCATTGGTATATCTACAATTCCTTGTGAAAATACTAAAATGGCTCAAATAACTCTTTTATGTGATTGTTTACATACACTCCAAGATTTTAAGAATGAATCTACACCTCTACACTTCTTGGTAATTTAAGATTTTTTTGGTGGATATGGGTTCATTTGATAAATATGAAAGAAATGTGCCTCTTTAATTACCATGTTTTGGTACGAATAAGGGTCAAATTGCTAGACTATTTTATTGTTAAGTAGTGTGATGTTTAGCTAGAGTCTAGAGAAATGAAATATCTTGTGCACAAAATATCTCTACACAGTATCTCGTGCCTGTATTTTAACTGACATAGTAAGACGAAATGTTTAAAGGAAATAAATATTAAAAAATAGTATTTTAAACATGAGTTCATAATCATTTTGATATCATCCACGTCTAAAAACCATTATGCGGCATAATCATCCACTACTCCTACATGCGATAAAGTATATTTTGGGAGACGAATTTTTAAACAGACCATAGATCTATCAAGTCAATTTTGATATATCTTCCATGTTTCTATAAATTTCACTGGACTGAGGGTTGAGTAAGGAAAAAGAAAATCTTTTATTCAACAAGGTACTTAAAAGGCAAGTTTTGGGAGGGATAGATGATTTCTTGATGAATTTAGATAATCATTGGATCACCATACCCAAGGATTAAGCATACAAGATGTTTGAAGAGGTGCCCAAGTTTCCCCTAGTTCAAACAAATGAAGAGGAGTATCAAGACAATAAGTCGTCAGCAATGAGAGGATTGGTATTTCTACAGAATTAGATGATGATTGAAGAAAATATGAGCCCAGATTGGATCAAAATCTACATTCGACTGGAAGGGCTCTAAGGGTAAATTATTGTTATCTGGAGACTAATCACACTCAGAGGTTAAATTTTCCCAACTTCTATTGGCACGATTTGCCCCCATATTTTTCGATGGGGGTTTGGGGTAGCACCCCCAAGATGGGGTCATGGGGTAGTGCCCCATGCGGGGTCTAGGGGCAATGCCCCTAGCGCGCTCCTTGTCGCAATATAGGGCAGGGTCGAGGGGTAGTGCCCCACAAGGCAAAAATACATATTATTTTATAAAGGCATCAGGTGTTACTTTTCAATTGGTTGACATGTTGTAACCCTAATTTTGTAACTAACATAAGTCTTGATAAAAAGTCTAAGGGTTAGGGTTTTCAGTAGAAAATGTTGTAGCATTTTGTAACACTATTGAGTTGCAAGGGGATTGCTGGTTGTAATCGGTTTTGATTTATTGGATAATAATATTGGATTCTCTATTTGGTGGATGTAGCCTGATATTGGGTGAATCACGTTAAATATTGTCTCTTCATTGTTATTATTTATGTTTTTTTCATTCCTATGTTTAATATTTATCTGCTTATAATTGATATTTTCTGCATGCAATTCCTAACACAAATGCAAGTGGAGGCTCCAGACATAGTGGCAAATTCAAATATTAAAGATTGCATGACTTTGATTGTGGACGAGATGTTCGATATCTAGTTAGAACTTATGCATTGTCCTATTTGTATGGTGGTATTGGTTTAGGTTTAGTTGATCCATTTTGGGGTTTATTAGGATCTTGGTTATATGGTTAACATATTTTTTAGAGAGTTGAGAACAATGTTTATAGACTTTTAAGATAAGTGGAATCTCTAGTAATGTGGATATGTTATAGACTATAATTTTCAGACAATGTTTTAACTTTCCTTATTAATTAAAATGGATGTTGGTTGGCCCTTCCATCTATTTACCTATAAAAAAAATATAAGTTCATAAGTCGACAATAGATATTAAAATTACCTCAATCAGTATTTTAAATAATATTAACAAGAGAATAAAATTAGTACAACACTAGAGAATCTTAAATCTTAAAATGAAATAAATATGAGATTAGTCAAATTAATAAATATATTTCAAAATGTGAGAAATTTATAGGCTAGGAAGAAATATAAAAAAAATTAAATTAAAGTGTCTTGTTCTTTTATTATTGGGTAGGAGAGTAGGGTAGTGCAACTATATTATCCTTTGTGTGATCATCTCAAACAAGACAGGTCAATGTCAACAAGGAGATATGTTTGAGATTACTAATCAAATCTATCATGAAAGCCTAATCAAAGTTAGGCTGAATACATAGAATTAAGCTCAAAGACAATGAAGAAATAAAAATATTTATTGAGGGTGTACTCTCTCCTGACTAAAAACAATGACTTCATTATAGTGAATATTTTCTTTTCACCATCCAATTTATCTTCAAAATAGCCTTCCCACTCTATTGTAGATAAGAAGCTACAAACAAAGGTATGAAACCATAGGACCAACTAGATAATAAAAATATGTAAAATAAAATATAAAAAAAATGTCTATATCTTGCAAAATAGTGTGAAAAGCAGTTTACTCTAGGAGTCCATGATAATAAGGTGGTTCAAAGCCATAGTGCACATCTCCACTTTGAAAAAGATGTCTCTATTGGAATCAAAGATGTTGAATCCCTTGCCAAAATTTGCAGAGAAAGATATTTTATAGAAATAAATTAATTTAGAGATGTCAATTGTTATCAAATGACATAATATATTTTTTACAAAGATAAAGTCATAGAAATTTTATCCAAAAAGAAATATAGGACTCCATTATTGATTTCTACCAAGATTTTCTCAATAAAAATCTCTCTCTCTCTCTCTCTCTCTCTCTCTCTCTCTCTCTCTCTCTCTCTCACATACACACACACACACACACAAATTTAGTATCATATTTAATCTGAAGATGAATCTATATTTTAGGGTGTGTTGGAATCAAAATACATGTCTTGATAGAATTTGAAATTTTTGACTTTGAAAGGTCAAATGGATATTTAAAAATATCATTATCCACATACATGTCTGAAGTTTAAACATCAATATATCCAATATTATTGGTGTATCTATAATTCCTTGTAAAAATAATAAAATGGCTCAAATAAATATTGTAAGCAATGTTGCACATACACTCCAAGCTCTTGAGAATGATTATATACATCTACATTTTTCAATAATTTAAGCTCTTTTAGTAAATGTTTATTCATTTAATATTTAGGAAAGAAGTGGACTTTATAAATTACCTCTTTTTGGTATAGATGGTGAAAATTACTAGTGACTATTTGACAATTGAACAATGTGATGTTTAAGTAAATTGTAGAGAGATGGAATGCCTTGCGCACACAAACTCTCTACATAGTCACCTATGTTTGTGTTGTGATTGGCATAATAATATGTAATGGTTAAATGAAATAAATATAAAAAATATTTTGAATCCTGAGTTTATAAATTGATAATAGAAAAAAATAAAATTAAGTATTCTAAAGAATGTTAATATTGAGCTCAAAAATAATACAACATAAAATAATATTATAGCTAAAAATTAAGTTAATATGATATTGGTCAAATTATTAAAAACTATTTCAACAACTAAGCAATTGTTAATCTAGTCATAAATATTAAAAAATTTAAGAAAAAGTGGTTTCCCCTTTTGGCATTGGGTAGGAGAGGAGGGTTGTACAATTAGGTATCATTTGTGTGATCATATCAAACAATAAGGTGGTCTATTTGACCAAAATAATAAAATAAATCATGACATTGTAAGCAAAGTCAAGCTCAACATATAAATTGAAAAATATCTCTACCAATAATTAGCCCCACATTGTCACACTTGAGTTTCCCCTATACAAAATCTTTTCACTACAAGACTAAAAAAAAATATTCTTGCTATTTAAGAATAAAGAAAGAAATAAATAAAATAAAGGAGACACTCTTTCATTGATAAAATCAAAGACTTAATCATATAAAACAAGATTCTTTTACCATGCAACTTATCTCCAAGATAGTCTTCCTATATTTGGTGTAGATTAAGAAGCTACAAATGAAGGTATGCAAACATAAGATCAATTAAACAATAAAAAATTCAAACCAAAATATAGAAATTGTGTAGATACCTTGTGATACAATGTAATAATTTGTTTACCATAGGTTTCCAATAGTGTAAGGTGGTTGGAAGTGATAGCATGTGTATTTTTTCTATGACATAGACATATCCATTGGAATCAAAGATGGTGAAGGTCTCCATTTTAAGAAATAATTAATATCAATTATGTCAAACTAGTATTAATCAAATAAATTTAGTTCTACAAAGATAAAATAGCATGGAATTTCCTAAAATAATAAGTTAATAGTTACACAAATTTAATAGTTATGAAAAGTTAATAGTTACAAAAATTTGATAGTTATAAAAATTGAATGAATAAGTTAATATTTACAAAATTTAACTATGCTTTCTTATAATTATGAAAAAATGATAGTTTAAAATTTAAATCTTATCTAATTTTATAACTTGATATCAAACTCTTATATTATTCCTGAACATAACAATATACTTCTATACTATCCTCTAAATTTCAATCTAGTCAAAAGTACTTTACAACCAAAGAATTGACTAAATCTAAATAATTCAGAAAATATAATCATACTCATAATGCTATATTAGTAACATATAAAAGTCAATACTCCTACAATTTATATACTAATGTATCAAGCCATACCTAATCACACCTTATCATAATCTATAATGCATTTAGCAATAGTTGACTATTTATATTCTTACATAAACATGTAATTAAAATAACAAGGTTTAAACAAAACATCTCTCATGTAATATATCTATCCTTATAACTTATTCAAGCCACTATAAGTAACAAGAATCATAATTAAGAATTTGTAACTCTATTTTCAATTAACTCAATCCAAGCATAATGTCATGAAGCCTTCTTTAATAACAAATAAGCATATATATATTTATTAGTCAAGAGTGCTCTTACTATACCTAGTTTGATTGTCAAAGAAGTATTAGGATCATAGATAGCCAATTTTCATTCATTTTCTCTTATGATATTGAGTGATCTCTATTCCTAAGACACTAATTCCCTCTAACTAAAATTTCTCCTTTTGGCTCTTAATTAATATTTTTTATCTCTCAATCAATTCTCCACGATATTCTATTCAATCTTTTAGTACTTTTATCTCCTTTTAAGCTTTCCATCCTTTCTAAGAGATATCATTCCCATAGTCAATCACCTATAGAGGATCAAGGTTTCTCATTACATCCCCTTCAAGCATCTAATTTTATGATAGTCCTTTTAGAGACACATCCATTCTATTTTAACAAGATGCTAAGCCTCTTACAAATAATTCACAACATTTCTCAATATTCTTGTTCTTTACCTTCATTAAGTGGAGGTCTTGACTAATAGAAAGAAATATACAACCAAAATTGGCTTCCTTAGTGCACATTCTTGCACTACTAACAAGAAGATTTTCCTATGTTCTTTCATTTCAAAAATTTATTTTAGATTAAGTCATTAAACATTTATCTTTCTCATAAGGAGTCAAATTCATTAAATATTATTGGTTATTTTAGAATTCCCTACTTTACTAGATGAGATTTTGTTTTAATATAGGAAAATTGATCCTAGACTAACATTTGTGTTAACCTGGGATCGTTTTGTTTTCTGACACACAACATTAGAGGTGTGAGTGGGCTTGTCTTTTTATCTATAAGGAAGAGTGATTTTTTCTTGGAATCAAATTTCTCTTGATTGTATGCAATTGGAATTACCTGTGTGTGAAATGAATTAGGTTAAAGAAGGTTAAATTATTCAAGATTGATAGAATGTAGAAAATATACAATAGAAATGTAGAGAAAAGGTATAGGTCTAGAAAGGAGAAACGAAAAAGAACCTGGTACTGAATTTGGTATTGATTGTCCCAAACATTTGGGTACCCTTTTTGCATCTAAGGTTGTTTACTCATAATCCGATGCCAAAAATGGGGTCTAGAGCCCATGGGTTGTTGTGTGCCTCCAATTTTTAGGAAAATGTGTTTGGATGCTTGTGCACAACTCTAGAGTTTGAGGGTTTTTCATTGGGTGAACTCACAATACTGGTTCCCACTTTTCGACCAACTTTGACACTTAGATGAGCATTTTGAAAAACAACCTTCACTTTTCGACACCTATAACTTTTGAACCATTAAGAATTTGAAGATGATGTAAACTAGTGATTTGTAAAATCTTGTTTATAGATTCTAAATATATTTTTTTCATTTTTTTTTCAATAAAATTTTATTGATTTTTCTATCTCCCTCAAAATTAGTTTTTTACAACAAACAACCTTTTTTAAGAGTGATGTGCATCCCAAAATGCATAATTTTTTTCTAGAAATGATAAAAACTTAATTATTTTGAATTTTGGTTTGTAACCTCAATACCCAGGGCATGCAGTTGGTTTGATAGTGATATGTTGAACATTTTTCATTTTATTAAGTTTTGAAGTCTGACTAATTATAATTTAGATATAGGTGTACGTTTAAACACATAACTTGTTCTATATATACCAAAATTCGATTTAATTTTATTTGTTAGAAAGAAGACATCAATACCTAGTGCATAGATATTTTTTAGAATTTTTTTGAATTAGTTTACTAGTTTTCCCAATGCATTAAACACAGAAGTTCATGTTCGGTGAAAAACCTAAACTCATAAGAAAAAAAAAAAAAAAAAATTAACCAAATTAAATATATAAAAAATTATACTATTTGGAAAGATTATAATAAGGACTAAATACTTAAAAAAATAAAACTTATAAATGAATTCATTACTTCAAATGGGACCTCTTAAACCTTAAATCATTATATTTTCTAAAAAATGTATTATTTCAACAAAAATCAGGATGTACCAAAAAGTGGGAACCAACATTGTGACTTCACCCCATTGTTTGAAGTCTAAAAATATTCATCATTTTCTTCTCTACTCATTTGTACCTATCTCAAAATTGGATCTAAATCCCCATACACAAAAAGGGTTGTACTATTTATAGGCTTGCCTAAGTCAAATCCTCTGTTGGTATTTCCAACTCCACAACAATGTTGATAATGAAAAGAGAACTTATCTCCAAATAGAAAAAGGCTATTAAATGATAAATATTAAAATATCAAGGTTATCTTAGGTATGAAATCCTCTAAAGGAAGATCACATTAATTTGGTGATATAATGCTCTTTAGGATGTCCTAAAAGTGTTAGTGCAATAACATGATAGTCATAAATGAGGAACATGAATCCATATAAGTGAGTGCAAATGTGTGTATTCTTCTACTCTATAATTTGATAACTCTAAATTCGATTGGATTGTAAAGTGATTGTAGAATTCTTAGACCTTATGAATGATAAAAGATATTTTTTACATAGGGATCACAATGTTATTTCAAATGTATGATAACAAATTATGATAACATTCAAAGATCAAAATTGAAACCTAAAGTTAAAGGACAAAAATTACAATACTTGAAGTTTGGGCCTCTTTCAAAGGAACTAGGCAACTCACACCCAAGTGACCCCAAAAAGAGGTCTTTGAAAGGGAGAGCCAACTAGCAAGTCTCTTAACATAGGATGTAGTCTTGAATTTTTTGCTAAATGATGATGATTGAGTTGTAGGCTTATTAGTAAGGTTTTAAACTAGGGAATGTACACTAAAGCAAGTGACAAACAAAACATGAAATTGTTAAGGTAAACAATTTGTGAACCTACTCTTATATTACAATTCCTTATTTTTTCAAGATCTTAGAATATTTGCATTTACTTTTATTAGATTAAATTATAACAAAAAATTAAAACACAAAACATTAAAAATCGTATCTAAGGAAGAGTCATATACATTAACATTTATTTAGAGAGTTCCTCTCAAGCAAATAATAATTATATAATCTTTAAATTTAGGGGAAAAAAGGGGTATTTTAGTTTATTTTTTACATCTATTCAAGTTAATCATTATAAGAAACCTCATAATAATCAAAAACAAAAAGATTACGAAAATTCCATTTATCCCAACATGAGGCACTCAACCAACATATATGATCATCCTTCTTCATTCAACATTCACTCTCAATTGTGACCTAGATGGAGAGAAGATTGAACTAATACAATCTTACATGAGATCAACAAAAATCTACCAAAAAAGAAAAAAACTACTAAAAAAATATAAGGAGCAAACAAAAATTCAACAACAAGCTAGGCAAAACATAACAATAGTCCATATCACAAAAATTCTTTCAAATCCAAGGTTAATTCATAAACCGCTTTCATGAGGAAACTATACAAATCATAAGAGAAATAAAAAACACTAACTTAAACTTATTGCAAAAGGTTAAATGCTCGACTTCATCTAATTAGTCATGAAAAGATAGTCGGCCATCAACACTACAGAAAAATAAGAGCACAACAACAAACCTCATAACTGTCCATGATGGTCTACATCTATTTGAAGTGAACAAATTCTTAGTCCAAATCTTGCTTGACTAGTTTTACTACAAGAGGAGGGACTTGGTGAGCCCCTCTCCACAAGAATCAAGAACATGTGTTGTCTAGACTTTGACTCGTTCATATAGTGCTTAAGTTAATTATGACCATAACAAAATCAACCTACACAAATTTCTAAATTTACACAAAATTGAGATAATATATACATTAAAAAAACCACTTCCCTAAACCAAAACAAATAGATTTCATTAAGTTACAATGATTTGTAAAATTTATTATTGTCTTTTGGGCTGACCCTAAAAATATGATCGTGGATAAGCTTGTTTGTAAAGACATACAAATCCGTTGTGGAAGAGCATAATGCAAGCCATTATACAGTCACTCACGTGTCCAAACATATAATGATTAAGTTTGTGAGCCGTACATAAAATATATCCTCTTCGTACAATATATTCTTTCTTTACGCTTATGTTTTAGTGGGTTCATTGTTTCTGTTCTGAATTTGAGAGACCTTTTTAATTCAGACCCTTTTTTCTATGTTTTAGTCGGTTCAATGTATCCTCCTGTGTTTGAGACAATTATTAAATACATATCATTTGACCGAATCTTGCGGTACTCCATTATCACCAAAGCCTTCTAGATGTCCTTGAAAAATTTAATCAGAGATTAACATCATTGTAGTTTTCATTTTCTTAATTGATATGAAAAAAAACAGAACGTGGAAACTTTTATGCATGTCTTTGAAATCTGGACAAAAAAATTCTAAAAAATATTTTCTTAGGGACAGTTTTTGTTTTTCTGGATTAAATTTATTAACAATTGCAGAGTTTTTTTCTTCAGGAGAAGAATCTATAGAGGTCTTTGTTCAAGCAGTGATAAAGCTATTGCGTTTCATTCTGCGTGTTTATGGGAAGCATTGAGATTTGTTCAAGACCTACAATTGTTAATTAGAGTTTGTCCCCAAATCAACCCAGGCCTTATATTCTTTGCTTCATGTGGGATGAACTGATTTATTTTCCTGCAAAACATCTGAATTAAGCACGTTTGGAATTTAGAGATCTGAACTTTTTTTCCCTGGGAAGGGCATTGAATTTCAGGTCTGACTGGGTAACACATGCTGTCTCGACCTGGGTCATTGTATTGCTATTATTTCACAGATGAAAAATAATAATTCAAAGAAATCGTCAAAGTTTTACAGTTCATAATGATTCTTTGCGTCCGTGGGATGAACTGATTTTTCATCTGCGAAAAAAACTGAATTAAGCACGTATGGCATTTAGAGATCTGAAGTTTTCTCACTTGGGAGGTCATTGAATTGCAAATCTGACTGGGTAAGACCTCCTGATTCCACCTGGCTCATTGTATTGCTATTGTTTCAGAGAGATTAAAAATAATAATTTAAAAAAAAATGGATTTGATAGTATCGATTTTTATTATTAATGTTTTGAATCAAATTCTATCACCTATTATTATGAGGGTATAAAAGTAAGAGAAGAAAAATGAATCTATTAATAATGAATCATGAAATTTGATCTGATAAATTGTCATAAAAATTTACATAATCAAATCAAAAAACATAGTGATTACAAATAACTATAAGAACTTTCTAATTCAATTATTTAAAATTTATTTATAATTTTTAAAATTGAAATACTACAGCTATAAATTAATTATTAAAACAAATTTTAATCTATTTTCAAAAATAAGATTGATGGATCTTATTATTTCTTGTTCTGCAATTTCTCACTTAGTATGGGCGAAAATAGGGTTATTGGCGCGTGGGCTGATGTGGGTTGGGATGATCCCTCGCATGTCTCACGGCTGGTCTTCACGAAGAGTAAATGGGTGGATATGGTGGCGCAGAATTGGTTGAGGGCAGACTTACGAAATTTCAGTCCGGTCTTCAAGTATTTTCAGGGCTTTTCAGAGGTCCAAGCAAGGGAAATTGGCGGAGTATGGACAGATCTGGTGAAGGGCAGAAATGATTTTTGGATCGTAGGTATTTTGGTCAGGGCTCGCAGAAAAAGTTTATCCCAAATCATTTAAAGGAGCTTTCGTGCAAACAGAGCTGGGAGGAAAGTTGTTCTATGCGAAAGTTGTGAAGTTTTCATCTATAAACGAGGCAATTAGGGTTTCTCGATTGAACGCTGGTGAAAAGACAATGGACAAATAGTCTAACAGTAACATGCTTGAGTTATCTTCATCACATCAAAGGGGGGATAAGGTAAGGGAATCTTCGACATGAGGAAAAGAGGATAAGGCAAGTGAAAATCAAACCAACTCTAATTTAGGAGGTGGGTCTTCGCAGGTATGGGCTCTTGTTCCATGCATTGATTTACTCAATTCTTTTGTGGATTTGAAAGATCGTTGTTTGCATACACATTCTATTTCTAGGGAAATATGGGGGGATGCAACTAGTTTATCTAAATTTCATCATAAATTGCAGAAAAAATGGTCTGATATGTGATATTTTCAATTACTCTCTACAAATGTGTTTATTATTGTTTCCAACTCTTCTTCTATTAGGGATGAAGTTTTAAAATCTTCACATTACTGGTTTGGTAAAAATTTAGTGTCTGTTTCAACTTGGAAACCATTTTATGTCCCTACTTGGTCAAGTTTTAAATTAGTTCCTTTCTGGTTTGGCTTGCCCAAATTACCAGTTGAATTTATGAACCCATAGGTTTTGGAACAAATTGGTAATACTTGTGGTTCTTTCTTATCATCCAGATTTGATTTTGTGGAGGGGGAGGTTATGGTAAAAATTTGTGTCCTGACCAACCCTAATAATGTTTGCACTCGGACCTGTATCATTAAATCTCATGACGGTATCTGGAAACAACTAATTAATAAGTTGGAGAAAGACTTTGGTAAAACTTCCTTGCAATTGGATGCTCCTTTTCTTATGGATTTTTTGAAATCCTCTGTTCTGCATAAGGCAGAACCTTGTTTGGGTAGTAATGATAATCTATTTATGGATAAACTATTAGTTAATGGATCCAAAGGGAAAGCTCCCGCTACTTCTAAGGTTAACCAAGCTATGAGGGATGTTGGGAAGTGAGAGATTTATGTTGTGTCTCACAATCCAGAGTCTGTAGGGTTATTTACAAGTAAGGATAAGACAATATCTCAACAAAATATTATGGTTTCAGGGGACAACAATGTGGATGATCTACTTCCAAATCTCAATACCTCAAATTCCTTGGATAATTCACTAAATGATGGTGGTGGGAATCCTATCTATTCTGTGAAGCCAAAAGAATACTTAGAGGGTTGTCAGGGGATTGGTCAGATTTTTGCTAAGAATGATGGGGTTGTTTCGGAGTCTAATGTTGGGGCTTCTTCTCTAGGGTTTCCTGATGATGCTATCCTTGCTCAACAAGTCAAAGAAATGGTGTCAAATAATTCTTCGCAACATGTTTATGTGGATGTGGATAATAATGCCACCTTAGGAAATAATATTTAGTTGGGGGACATTCTTGTTATTGTGCTAGATGAAAATCTGTATCAGCAAGTAAATGATCTTTTTAAAGGTCACGAGCATCAAATGGATCATGAGGACATTACGAATAGGGTTATCTATTCCACTGAGAATGACTTTGGGGGAATTAAATCAACCCTTCCTATCTCTACATCTGCTAACCCTTTTGATGTTTTGGCTTCATCAGAAGTGGGCATCATTGATAATTTAGCCATGACTTCTGCTCAGTCAAGTAAGAGTTTACCAATTGTTCAAACTACTCTAATTAGGGCTTCATCTATGGTTTCTCTTGGTAGGGGTAGGCCTCCAAAGAATTGAAAGACTCAATTGGAAATTGATGCTGGGATTCAGTAGACTTTGTCTCTTTTTCCTGGTAATGGGAAAGTGAAGCATTCGGTTTCTCTTTGTGATGCTATGAAAGCAAGTGGTACTCCTAAGGGTAAGAGGAGTAAGAGGTTTTTTATCAGTCCTCCTGTGTCTAGGTTGAGGCTTGTGAAGCATAATCTTCAAAGAAGTTTTGGAGAAGGAAAGTCTTCTCCATCTAAAGGAAAGAGGGGAGACTTCCCCTCGAGAGCAATGAGAATTATATCTTAGAATGTTAGGGGCTTAAATGCTCCTAATAAGAGGCGCTTAATTAAGTCCCAGATGGACTTAGTTAAGTGTGATATTTTCATGTTGCAAGAGACAAAATTGTCAAAGGAGTCTGTTGATTTGGTTCTTTCTCCTTCTCCTTAGAGAAAGTGGGATTTCCTCTCCTCTCCAGCTTGTGGTGCGTCAAGTGTTTGGCATTGCTTTGGAATAACTATAACATTGAGATTGATCTAGTTGCCTCTATTGTAAACTGGATGTTGGCCTAAGTTAAAAGGAAGCTTTCGAAGGTTAAGTTTTGGCTTTTTAATATTTATGCTCCTTCTGGTATTCAAAGGAAGACTAAATTATGGGGAGAGCTTAAGAGGATTTCCTCCCCTTTAAGGCATGATCCCTTTATAATCTTTGCGGGGGATTTTAATGCTATCACTAACTTGGGAGAAAAGAAAGGAGGTATTCTTCCTAATAAAAAATTATGGAAGACTTTGGGATGTTCATTAAGGACATGGGTCTTTTTAATTGTCAGTTTCAGAATGGGATTTTCACATGGACAAATATGCGAAGAGATTTTTCATAGATTGCGGAAAGGTTAGACCGGTTTTTGTTATCAAAATTTTGGATTGGTTCAGAGTTTGAATTTTTTTCCTCTATTCTTCCAGTTTCGGGGTCAGATCATTTTCCAATTTCCCTATCAATTCTGGAAGATAAAGATCCTTTTAAGTCACCTTTTAAATTTGAACCTATGTGGTTTAGAGATTCTTCCTTTCTGCCTTTGCTCAAAAAATGGTGGAGTTCTGCTCCTTATTGCTCTAGATCCTAAATGTTTCAGATTGCCAAGAAGTTGAGTTTTATGAAATTGAATATTAGAGAATGGAATATCTTGCATTTTAAGAACATATTTTAGGAAAAATGGAGGATTCAAGATATGTTTGATTGTCTTAATTCACATGTGATTCAACATGGTATGGTGCCACTTATTTTTGATGAACTAAAATTGCTAAAAGCAGAGCTTGAAGAAGTTTTGTCTAGAGAAGAAATCTATTGGAGACAAAAATCGAGGGAGATCTGGCTTTCAAATGGTGATAGAAATACAAAAAAAAATCACTCTTCAACAAAAATTAAGAGAAGTAGAAATAGGATATCTTGTATTGAGTGTCCAAATGGAAAACTTTTAACAGAACAAGAGGATATTGCTTCAAAGGCAGTTAGGTTTTTTAAGTCACTATTATCTTCGGAGCATGGAGATCTTCATAATAACATTTCTTCTAATATCCCTTCTTTGGTATCTTCGGAAGATAATAAAATGCTTATGTCTCCTTTTTCTTTGGATGAAGTTAAGAATGTTTTTTTTGCAATGAACCCTGATAAGGCTCTAGGACTAGATGGTTTTACTCCTTTATTTTTTCAGAAATGTTGGGATTTTGTGGGAAATGATGTTTTATTGGCCCTTGAGAAAGCTAGAAGGAATAGGTCTATTTTGAAAGAGCTTAATACTACAATGATTACAATTATTCCTAAAAAAGAGGTTGCCAAGACATTTGCTGATTTTCGCCCTATTGCTTTATGTAATACTTTGTATAAGATTTTTACCAAGGCTATTTCTTTAAGGCTAGCTAAAATTCTACCTAGGATCATTTCTTTAGAACAAGGTGGTTTTGTTCAAGGAAGGTAGACGATAGAGGGAGATATAGTGGCGCATGAGGTTCTGCATTCTATTTCTACTTAGAGAATCCCAGCCATGATCCTCAAATTAGATATGATGAAAGAATATGATAGAGTAGAATAGGGGGCTTTGTGTGTTGTTCTACTTAAATTGGGCTTTTCCAAGGCATGGGTCAAATGGATTCGTGCTTGTATTTCTTTTGCAAGGTTCTTACTTCTAATTAATGGCTCCCCTTATGGTTTTTTCTCATCTTCTAGGGGTTTGAGGCAGGGGGATCCCCTGTCTCTTTTCTTGTTCATTCTTCTAGTTGAAACGTTTAGTTGGGTTATAAGAGCCGCTAAGATGGGAGGGCTTTGGAAGGGAATTAGGATTCAAAATGTTCCACAAAGCATTTCTCATTTCTTTTTTGCTGATGATACCTTGTTATTTGGTCAAACTTCTTTGGGTGAGGCAAGAGTGATAAAGGGGATAATACAGAATTATGCATCCTTTTCTAGTCAAAGAGTCAATGTTGATAGGTCAAAGATTTTTTTCCTTCATGCTTCACAATTGGTTCAGGATAGATTGAAGATTTTTTGGGGATTTGCATCTGGAAATCTTCCTTGTTCTTATCTTGGTATACCTTTCTTCATTAAGCAGGATAGAGTTGAGTTTTGGGATAAGATCATTTCAATTATCTCTAGAAGGATCCTATCCTAGAATCATAGATGGTTATCTTTGGCTCATAAGATTGTTCTTATTAAGTCTATTGTAAATGTTGTTCCTTTTTATCTCATTTCTATTTTGCAGTCTCTGAAAGTGGCTATTGTTAGTTTGCAAGATACTCTTAGGTCCTTCCTTTGGAGTAATAATAAAGATGGTAAGAAGAAACTCCCTCTGGTAGCATGGGATAAAGTTTTTTTGCCTAAAAACCTTGCGGGCACAGGTATTAGGAGTCTAGAAAGTCATAATTTAGCCTTAGGTGCTAAGTTGGTTTAGAAATTGTATGAGAGATCATTCTCCTTTTGGGCATGGATTATGTTTGCTAAATATTTAAATAACGGACCAAGAGAGTATGTTTTACAAGTTTCTAGTTTACTGTCTAGTTCAGCTATTTGGAATTTTCTATGTAAATGTTGATCAATGATTTTGCCTCATCTCTTATGAATTGTTCATAATGGTAGAAAGGTCAGGTTTTGGGAGGAATTCTGGAATGGACATCCCCCTCTCATGAATTTGAGGGATTGGTCTCCTTTAATTTCCACTCTTTCTTCCCTTTGGGGTGTCTTTGTGCCTGATTATTTTGAAATTGAGTATAGTGGGAATCTTAAGGTCACAAGATGGAAATCAATTGTTTTTAGATATTGATCAAAATGTGAAATTGGAATATGAAAAGATGTTGGGGGTAGAGTAATAATTTATTCTAATGCTAACAATGAACTTATCTGGACAAGGAATATCTCTGGTAAGTACACAATTAAGGATGGCTATAATTCTCTCTTGGTTGCTAAAGATTTATCTACTTGGCCATACAAGCTATTTTGGCATATGGCTTGCCTCCCAAAGGCTAGTGTTTTTTCTTGGTTAGCAGTGCAGGACAGGGTCCTCATAGGAATGAGGTTGGACTGGTTGGATATTACTGCAGTATTTTCTTGTGTCTTTTGTAATAAAAAATTAGAATCCTCTGCACACTTGTTTCTTCACTGTGATTTTGCCTATGCTTGCTGGCAGTGGTTGTTTGAAAAGCTAAATCTATCCTTTGTTATTGGTAAGGATCTCCTTTCCCAATTTAGAGCCTAGCCTCTCTTGTTTGCCTCATCTTTCTATGCATGTATTTAGATTATTTCTCCATCTATTGTGATTTGGAATATTTGGTTAGAGCGTAATAATAGGACTTTTAAACAAACAAGCTCTTCCTTGGCTGAGGTTTTATTTAGGATTGAATCTTCCATCTCTGAAGTTGCTTTGTCTTTTCTCTATAAGAATTTATAAAACCTTACCTCTTTTTCTCATTGGGATGGTAGGGTAACTCAAGTCTAGAGGATGTTATCAGTTTTACATTCTCATGAATCTATTTTGAATAAGACTAATGCTATAAGTAAGAGAATTTTTTCTTATTGGAAACCTCCTCTGCAAGGGCACTTTAAATTGAATTTTGATGGTGCTTCTCATGGGAACCCTGGCTTGGGAGGGGTAGGTATGGTAATTTATGATCATAAGGTAAGATTTATTTAGGCTCGTTGTCATGCGATAGGTTTCAAGTCTAACAATTGTGTAGAATTCTTTGCTTTGTCCTTTGGTTTGGATATGGCTATATCTTTGGGAATTAAGGACTTGATAATTAAGGGTGATTCTATGGTTATTATTCAAAGTGTCATGAAAAAGAAGTCGAATTGTTGGCAATTGCAATATATACTTGATCATATTTTGCAAAAATTAGATTTTTTTGATTCCTTCTTGTTTTCCCACTGTTATAGAGAAGTGAATAAGATTGCAGCTTTCTTAGCTAACTTAGCCATTGACAGTGATGCTAATATGTGGGAGGTAAGTGTGGATAAGATCCCTTCCTCAGTTTTGGAATATTTGAAGTAAAGGAGGGCATAGTTGTAGTCTTCACCAACCTCCTTATTGGGTGTGGCTTTTCTTTCGTATGTGACATTGAGGAGGAGGTTGTTCGCCTTATGAGAACTCCCTTGTTAATGGCATATTTGGAAATAATTTCTACATGGAACAAAGAGGGTGTGGGTTCTGCAATTGTGTGCCTGATTGGTTTGGCATATTTTTTGTTCTAAATAAGGCTGGTGTGGCTTTCATTTCATATTTAATTGGCCTATTATTATAACGGTGCTTTGAGTATCTTTCTGGAAGTACTCATTACCTGTTATAGTTTGTTGTTCTGCATGGGCACTTTCTTTTAATCATTTCTTGGTGATTGGGGTTGTGTGTGTTAATCATGTTCAGTTAAGCTAGGAGAGATGTCTTAGGTATCTTCGCTTGTGTGTTCTCCTTGTTTGGTCATTCACTGATGATTACAGTGACGTGTTAGTTTGCTTCATTTATGGGTTTGCAGTGAGAATTGTGGTTTCGTGGCATGCTCATTTTTACATTGTATTGGGTAATTTCACGTTGCCAGCCTGATGCTTGATCTTCTATCATCATATTTCGGGGATGCGCCTTGCACACTTGTGGAGGTTTCTATGATTTTTTATAATGCTCTTTTGTGTGAATGGTATATATGGAAGTTCGGTGGTGGGTTTTATGTCTCTCTCTTTTTTGTCACTATGTATTATATGTCAAAATGTTTTGTTTCATCCGGAAGCTCTTGGTTCGAGTTGGTGGTTGATGGTTGTCCTTCAGATCTTGGAATCTACAGATTAATTGGTATTTGAATTGGCTCCTTCTTTTGTTGTTTTTTTCTTGGATCGTTTTGTGGTCTTTTCTGTGGATTGGATTTATTTTGGCTCCATGAGGACTTCAGCATCCTCTCTTTCTCCTCATTTGGGTTCTGTTATGCTTGATCACAAAGTTTATTTTGACAAGGTCTTTGATTATGGTTTCCTTTCTGCTATGTGGTATCATTCTAACCAGTGGTTTGGAGAACGGTGATTCATAGATAGGGGTGGTTCAAACTGGTGTTTTTTGGCAGCAATGGCTATGCATCCTTCGGTGATCATACTTTAATCTTCCTTCTATATGCTTCTGTTGGAGGCTTCCTTTACATCTAATGCGGCGTATGTTGGGATGGGTTTTTTGATGTACTATGCCAATGGGAATTTTTTATTGGGTAGAATAGGCTTGTGTTACTTAAGCAATACTGAAGGGTTTTCTTACTCATTCTTTCCCTTCAGTGCTTTTGGAACCAGACACTATAAAAAACTTTTAAAAATTAATATAATTCAGTGGTTCTATCCACTTTTATCAAAAAAAAAAAAAAGATTAATGGCATTAGGCTGAAATCATATAAATTAGGTTAAACTAAAGATAATATTGTTCTATTGAAGCATATGAATAGAGGTTTTTAGATGGAATTGTAAGATCGATCTGAATAGGTTGATTCTTCATATTAAAAAAAGAAACAAACAAACAAAAAAGTCTGATGTAAACAGGTTGGAACATGTGGTAATGTTAAAAACCTTTTGGAATTGTCTAATTGCGAATGAAAGAACACAACTGCGATATTTTTTGGTTATTGGTTTCCTACACTATTGTGAAAGAATTTTGACTTTCAATTTATTTATTTTTGTATTGTTTTGTTGTCAGTTTTGTTAGTCTAATTACAGCTGTGTTTGCCGCTGAGTTCAATTAACAGCTTGATTAAAATTAAACAACACACTTTAATTTTTTATTTTAATAATTTTCATTTTTCATTTAAAAGTAAAAACTTTTATTCATCTATTTTAAAGCTGCACACAAATTTATAAAAAAAAATCTATAAATATTTTCTTGGGGACGGCTTTTATATATCGAATAAAATTTATGAACAATTATCCATGTGCATAATTTGTTCTTGACAAGAAGAATCTATGGAAGTCTTTTTTTCCAGCAATGGGAAAGCTATCGTGTCTCACTCTGCGTGTCCGTGGGAAACTTTGAAATTCGTTCACAATCTCCAATGGTTTATTAATGGAATTTGTCCGCAAATCAACCCAGGCCTTACATTCTTTGCTTCATGTGGGATGAACTGTTTTTTTTTGCAAAAGCATCTGAATTAAGCACGTTTGACATTTTGAAATCTGAAGTTCTTCTCTGTGGAGGTCATTTAATTGCAAGTCTGCCTGGGTAATGCCTGCTGACTCCAGCTGGGTCATTGTATTGCAACAGATATAGGAAAAAATAATTCAAAGAATAGGAAATTTTTCATTCATTTTGATCAATAATTTATTGGATTTGTTTGTTTAGATTTTTATTATCAATCATTTAGATCGAATCTTATCATCAGAGAATGAAAGAATAAAAAGAAATCAATTTAATCATATCTTATGATAATCATGATGTTTGATCTAAAGTATTTATTATAAAAATCTATATAATCAAATCTTTCAAAATATTGACTAAAAATAATTCAAATAATATTTTGATTCAATAATTCATAGTTTATTTTTTATTTTTTTTAATTTTAAATTTTAAAACATACAAACTAAGAAAGGAAATAACTTACAGACTATTATTAAAAATGAGGTTGATGTAATCATGCTGAAGACATATAAATTGGATTAATTAAAGATAACACTGTCTAGACATTTTCTATTAAAATAAAAATATGGATAGTAATTGCATGTCTAGACATTTTCTATTAAAATAAAAATATGGATAGCAATTGCATGTTTGAACCCTGATTCAAATGCCAAGTTGAAATGGCATTCCAAAAACGACCATGGAATTGTAACATAAGTCCCTGATGATTATCCATATTAAAATAAAAAGAGAGAGAAGTCTGATGCAAACAGTTAGGACATTGCTAATGTAAAAAGGACTTGTGGTTCTGCAGTTCTCTAGCTGTGTTATTTGTTAGCTATTGGTTTCTAACATCATTGTGGAATGACTTTGGTTTTCAATTTTTATTTTTCTTTTATTATTTTGTTGTTAGTTTTGTGTATTTTAGTTGCAACTGTGTTTAGGGGTTAGTTAAATTCAGTTGGAAGCTTTGTAAAGGGACACTAAGCTTTGATTTATTGAGGTGGCTCATTTGAAATTACACTAGCTTTTCGTATAAAGTCCATCTATTAATGTGATTTCAATGAATCATCTAAACAAGTAAAAATTTAAGATACTTGTTTAAAGCAGAATGTATAAACCTTATAAAAAACCAATGATTTATGTATATAAAACAAAATTTTATTTTACACACAAATATATTTTTTATTCATTCAAAAGCAATTACATCATGTACCTTGATAAACAGGTCTTCCTCACAGGTTTAACAGTTTTACCAACTGCACTATAAACATCACTGATTTTTTATCGCTTTTATTTTACTTTTGACTAAAATTAAAATTGGTTAAGTTCTTCCTATAATTTAATTATATAGATGGCTGAGAAAATATAATAATAAATATTATTAGTAGGTTCAGTTCATCTCAAATGTATAGAGGATTAATAATAATGTTTGCTTTGGAAAACGAATTGGTTAATCTCAGCATTAATAATGAGAATTCAAGTACGTTCCAGATTAATACCAACGTAACGGAATGAATTTCCCTTTAAATACAAGATACCAGATGAATGAAATACTCACAACTCCCAGATTTCTCATATGAAATACTGACAACTCCCAGACTTCTCATATAATCATTGCTAAGTTAAACATTGTCTCTAAATTGTGACATCTTCAAAACGTTGAAGTAAAAGAACAATAAAATAAGAACTCGGGGAGTGATTAATGGTGGGTACTTTTTACATGATCAAGTTGACCTGAATTTTAGGGCTGATGAACTATGCAATAAGAACGTCGTCGATTATAAGTCTATAGTGGCTTCCTCCTGCAATTACACAGTAGGAGAGTTAAAAAAGGAAAAAATACTTGTTTACTTGATCATACCTGTCCACGTTTCTTCCACCAGCTTATGCATAGTTCCCAGTAAATTAAAATATATTTCAAATTTTATTTGTAAAATTTATTTTTTCCTTAGAAGTACGAATACTACTAATGATTATTTATTAAACATTAAGATATGATATTTATATTAATATATTCGTAACTAATCTATTTTATGTTTAGTTTTGTTAATTACATGAACTCAATTCAATTTATTGTCTTAAAATTACCACTTAAGCTGACAGAATCAAAAAATTTGAAGTGGGAGTAGTGAGTGGTGGACAGGAATCTCCTACTATGAAGAAGCTTACAGTTGTGATTGGAGAAGGTCCTACAAGTTTCAATACAGCATCATCCAATAAGACAACAGTGAACCATGGTCAAGAATTTCCTAGTGCATGTGGTTGGAGAAGGTGCTACAGGGGCTGGTTTTGCATCAACTAATGCAACCTCTACAAATATTATCATTTGTGAGCCCTCTGTTGTCCCTCTATCTTCCTAGAGTTGGGTTGGTATTTTGATGTTCACTTTGCCTTGAAAAAAATCTTTTTAAATCTTGCAAGGTCTCTTCCCTAGGCGAGGCTTAGATTGTGTGTCCTAAGGAGAGGGGTGCTATTAAGATTGAGTATAGTACTTTGGATAGGTTGATGGCCAAAATGCAGATTATATTGGTTAAATGAGCCATCAAAGGAAATGTTCCAGTCTCAGTACTTTCCCATTACTTGTGTTATTACAAGAGATGATGTTAAAGATTTTTGAGTTTCAGCTACTCTTTAAGCTAAATACTTATCATCTTAAAACACCTTCTTGTATTGTTGTCTTAGTTGGAATTTGAATCTCCATCTGCCAAACAAATGAAGGGGAATCTTATAGGAAATAATGGCATGATGGTATATGCAAATGTGCTGACTATATATGATTATTTGGCAAAAGATTGCCCTGACAATGAAAGTGGAACAAGAAATCTCTTCAAGGAAAGTTGGAGCTCAATAGAAAATTACTAATTTTAGACTCGAGTAATATTGCAATTCAAACTTCTATACCTTCCTTAGAAACTTAGCTACATAAAATTAATGCTTATAAAGATCAAGGGGCCAAAATTAGAAGTGGATTACACTAAATTAAGGAGGGTAATAGAGGTTCAAAATATTTTTTAATTACCTAAACTATAAATATAGAAAGGAAATATAGAAGCAGTCAAAGATGATACTATACAAGTTCACATAGATTTCGATGATATTAAATCACTCTTTCACAAATTTTACGAGACTCTTTTTAAAGAGGACTATCATTGGGAGGACACTAAATCAATTTTGGAGGATATTCTTATTTTTTTTATAACAAGAAAGGTGGATCAGGAATATAACAAATTTATTGATATGGAGCTTTCTATAGAAGATTTGGAACATGTTGTGTTTAATTTATCCCCTAACAAAAAGTCTAAGTTTTGATGGATTCTTAGTTGAATTTTACCAAACAATGTCTTCTCATATTAACAAATACTTGTACATGATTTATCTGGAAGCTTTGGAATATGGTTCATTAGAGGTTGATATTAATAAAGTTCTTATCAAACTAATCACAAATGGAAAAAGTACTAATTATATTTATGGATTTTGGCCTATATCCTTCTTAATACTTTGTATAAAATAATTGCTAAAGCTTTAGCTACAAGGATCAAACCTTTGGCCCAAGGTATTTTCTTACTTGAAAAATATATAGGTTTCTTGTTGGAGGATATGTTTTGGATAACCTTTTTTTGGCATGGGAAACAAGTTAATGGTATCAACAAATTGGACAAAATGCTTTGTTAGTGAAGCTAGATTTTAATAAATCTTATGATAAAATAAGATGGAGTTTTATTCTTAAAATGTTGCAATGTTTGTGGTTTGGCTCCAAATTACGCAACCATAGTCAAATTTTATTTTAATATGTTAATGCTCAACTGGTGATCAATAATTCCTTGGCTAAACCTTTTAATTTGCAACATTTGATAAGACAAGGCTATCCTCTATCATCATTTCTTTATTTTTTAACTATTAATGCTCTGGGTTATATGGTGCAAAAAAAATAAACAGATGAATATGGTTAATGGCACACCTATTCCTAACAATGCAACTATTTTGAACTATCACTTTTCTTATGATAGTATGTTATTTATTCAAATTCTAAATTTTAAATCAGCAATGCTTTGGAGGTCCTTAATTTATCTTTCTCTAGTTCAAGTTCAAAATTAGCCAACAATAACACTAAATCTTTTATGATCAGGTCTAATCCTATTCCTCAATGGATTCCTATGGAAGAGAAACAAAATAAACATGGGTAGATCATGCGATACTTAGGCATCCCTTTTGATCCAGGAGTTGGCATGTATAATATGTATAAATTTCTATCATTTGCAGGCAAAATACAAGTGGTTAAAAAGATATTTTTGGCTTCTAATGTTTACTACTCATCATGTTGGATGCCTTCCAAAAAATGCTATGAGGACCTAAACAAAATCATTTGTCAATTTTTTTGGACAAACTGGGAGGAAAAAATAGGTTTCAAACTAGCTGATTGTTTATATTATATTCAGCCTAAATGTAAAGCTGGACTAGGCTTGTTGGATCCTAAGACACAAAGAATTCATTTAACAACTAAATGGATTGTGACAGTACTGTCAGGGGAAGAGAAATAAAAATTCCTAATTTATCACTGCATTGAGAATGCTACCATGAATAATAAGTGGCAAGGTATGGGTGGCTAGACAAAATTATTCATGCTCCCTTCTTACGTATTAAGACTTTATTTACATTGCAATCTATTTAGAAGGCTTGGCAACAAGGTTGCAGATTTCTAAACTAGAAAAATGATTCTTTACAACATCATTTCTACTTTGGGTCTTCATGCATCTGGTGGAATAAGCATGTACAGTATCATGGATAGCCATTAGTTGTTGTTTGACCTATAAATGCTCATTATCTGTTTAAAAAAGGGGTGGATAAACTTGGTGATATTTGGGATTCCAAATCTCTTGATTGGAATGATTGGAAAATGATTAAAAAATCCATTTGTTTAAATAGTAAGGGGTTTGTGAACTTTGTTAAATCACTTGTTCCTATAGAGCTTCTTATAAAAAAATGTGCACCATTAAAATGTAACTTTTTAAATGATTCGTTGTGGGTAGACAGATATTAGGTTGGTTGTTTCCCTCTAAATAAAATATATCTTAAACTTCTACCAAGAATGGCTCTAAACCCAATACTTAATGAAAAATGGAATTGCGATTTTTGGGGAAAAACTGGATGAACTTAAGTGTCCAAATATGGAGGCCTTAAGTGGAGGCTAGTGCTCAAATCTTAGCATGGAAGATCCTTCATTTTAAGCTTCTAGTTGGGGATAGACTAAAATGTTTGAATATTATGCCAACCAAGTGCCCTTATAGTAAACATACTAAAAACTTGAAACATATGCTTTGGGACTATTCTTTGTCAAAGCACAAATGGAAGGTCATAAATACACAAAATCCCGTAATATTTGGTCATATGTTGAGCTAGAAAAAAGCTTCATTGGATAATAGACCTTAAAATAATGTTATTGTTGATATTGTGAGACAAACTATCTTGCTTAATATTTGAAAAAGTAGATGTTCAGCCGTGTTTTTTACTCATATTTTTTATCAGGAAACTTAAATTGTTAAGATTTACTCTAACATCATACTGTAGTTTGTTTCTTTATGTTCCAACTGAAAGATGGTCTATATAACAAGTGGTTGAAGGTAATCAACTACCAGTTTTTGCAACTACATGATATTTGTTGTGCACGAAAACTCCAAAGTATATTTAAGTTCAAACTGTATTAGCTCTTTTTGCCATGACAGTGAAGTGTAATTTTGTAATCAATGTATTTGTGGTAGCAAGGTTTATTCAGCTTTGTTTGGGCTGTGGTATTAATGATGTATTTGAATCATAATGTATATTCTAATGGCCCTTCATAATAATTGTTATCAACGTTCATTTTATTGCAACTTTTAGGGACTATTATTCTTTATGTACATTTATTTGATTCATAGTGTATATTATGACAGTCCTTCATATCTATTGTTATTAACGTACTTCTTTTTACAACTCTTTTTGAACGGCTATTCTTATGCACATTTTTATTCAACTTTCTTTGATAAAAAAAGCTAGCATGCGTAGTAAGTTCCTGCCAAACCATTGATATGTATGTGAAGCTACATGGGTTACAGTTTGGGACGACTTCATTTAAAGCTGATTTGTGCGGCTGAAAATATCGGTTCATAGCTTGAACTTGACTTCATTGACTAGAGAATAAGGACGCACCACAAAATGATGTCTTTAAGGGAAGGATTTGACCGTTAGCTATTACATCGGCATGACATCACCATCCTTACTATCAATAAACAAACTCCATTTTGACTTTGTGATTCGTCGACGAAGAGCACATGACTGAAATCGGACAATAGAAAACTACATTTGCCAGCAAATCAGCTCGCCTGGCATCGCGGAACTTTCCTCGGAGCTCAACAGGATAACTAAGCCCATGATAAGAGTTTCTTTGGAGTCACTCCAAGCTCAGAACGCCTCCCTAAATACCCTCTCGTAAATGGAACTGTGTTCTAAAGCTCAGCACTAACAAAAGACTTTTTAGTTCTCTGTTCTAAGACCTATAGTGGGAGATCTCACATCGAACAGAGTTGAGGATAATTTAGAACTGCAGTTTTTGATCTATGAGATCTTATATTGAAAAGAGTTGAAGATTATTCAGGAGTACAACTCCTGATCTGTGAGATGCCAAATAAAAAGAGTTTAAAGATAATTTAGGAGCGCTGTTCTTGATCTGGGATCTCATATTGAAAAGAGTCTGAAGATAATTTAGAACTATAATTCTTGATTCGTGAGTTCGCACACCAAAAGGAATTTGAAGATAATTTAGAACTGCAATTCTTGATCGTTTAGATTGCTCTTCTAAAGTTGTTAGAATCTTCAATACATTCACATTGAGAAGATTGCCTTTATCTTGTAGACTTATTAGAATCTTCCATTCATTCAGATAACAATGGCTGTGAGCAACTGTGGAAGCTGCCCAGAGAAGCTAGTTGAAGATGTATGGGCAGTTCTAATGCAAGGCCAAGAAAAACCTGCAGAAGAGAATAATGGGTATTTAGAGGACATGATTCCGTATGGTATTCTCAAAAAATCTCTGGCGGCGCCTGTGGTGGAAAAGACTGTGGAGATCAAACAGTCAATAGGATGTCTGCAGCTGCCTCCTCCTATAAAACATTACAGAGGAGTTCGCAGGCGGCCATGGGGGAAATTTGCAGCAGAAATAAGGGATTCTTCAAGAAAAGGCGTGAGGGTGTGGCTTGGAACTTTCACTACTGCTGAGGAGGCAGCCATGGCTTATGATAAAGCTGCTCTGCTAATGCGGGGGACTCGAGCTATACTGAACTTCCCTACCCAGATTGTGATGCAGGCTTTGAGCCACAATGATTTTGCCTTCTCCTACGAGCTCAATGCTTCCCGACGACGCTATATGAATTGCTTGGGAAGCAATGCTGTAAGTCCTTCGCTCTCTTTCACTCCTGATCCCCCAGTACTGAATAGGAAGAGACCAAGAGATTCATCACCGCTGGAGCAAATGGTTAGTCAGCCATTACAATATGATAGGCTGGATGATTCTCAACTTTTTCTCAATCAGAGCTCCGGCTCACAAGCATTGGCAGAGTTCCAACACATTGGTTCTGATTGCCTGGAAGAACTGCTTGGAATATCTTCACAAACTGATTGTTTTACTCCATTGCTTGATTGCTCATTATTTGACGACCTTTTACAATAATCTAATGTTATCATATTTTTACAATTTATGCTGAAATCGATTAAATGAGATTCTATTATATTCAAAGATTATCAATTTTCCACAATTCATACAATTGCCACTACTGTTCCTGCTGTTCCAAGATTCAATTTTATATATAAGATTCTTTTAAACGATTAATCCATCATCAAAATGAAAAACGATCATGATGATATGATCATTCTATCCATCGCCAAAATGAAAAACAATCATTATGTTGTGATCACTCTATGTTTACTCAGCAAGATACAGATTGTCACTTTCATAAATAGGTTTAAGAAGTCCCTTTTCTACTAATTTCAAGATTAGAGTTGACTTGTATATAACTATGATTCTGAGTGATCAATGGATAGATCTTTGTCCTGAAAATTTATAGTAGTTATTCACTCATTAAATGATCATGATTTTTTATTTGTTCCCTGTTATTCTTATTCGTTTTCTTGGTAACAGCGAGTAGAACTTGGCACCAAAAAATAATAAGTTGTGATCGTGGTCCTTATCAACAGACCCACGTAAAGTTCATCTGCTTGCTTTAGTTGTATTCGACAATATTTATATGCAAACGTGCTACAGTAACACATATCTAATAATGTCAAAGAAAGGATTGCTGAAATAAAACGAGCATTTCCCCTATAAATGTCAACTCAAGCCGTCTTCATGGAACAAACATGGGTTTTAGAAAATATGTCGATTGATGTACTTTTTAAGTGTAGAGTCTTGGTTTTTAAGATGAGATTGGTTCATTTTCTCTTTTTCAATACATATATTAGTAAGTACAATAGATATACTGATAAAGAAACACAAATAGATTGATTTTTCATAGTTAAATTTTTAATTTTATAAAAATTGATATTACATGTATGTAATCTATTAGCTGAAATTTTATTTCAATATGATATTATGTGTGAAATTTTGAATTTGGTATCACGTAGTTGATTTCTACATGAGTCTATCTTAGAGGGTGTCTTGGAATTGAAATATCAGTCTTAATAGAATTTGGAAGTTTTCATCATTAAAGGTCAAGTCGCGCAATGATGAAAAACCTCACTAACCACAAATAGGTTCTAAGATTGAAAATCAATATATCCAATATTCTCATTGATAATGTATTTATAATTCCTTATAAAAATACTAAAATGGATCAAATATCTCTTTTACATGATGGTATACATACACTCTAAGCTTTTGAGAATGAGTATACACCTCTACATTTCTGAGTAACTTAGATTTTATGGTGAATGCAATTCCATGTGATATTTAGGAAATATATGTTCTTCTTTAATTACCACTTTTTGGTATGGATAATTGTAAAATTGCTAGAGACTATTTTATTGTCAAAGAGTGTGATGCTTAGTTAGAGCCTAGAGAAATGAAATACCTTGTGCACAAAATCTCTCTACATATAATCTCATCTTTGCATTGTAATTGACATAGTAAATTGAAAAAATTATAGGAAAGAAATATTAAATATAGTGTTTTAATCATGGGTTCATAAACTATCAATAGATAGAAAAATTATATCGTTCAATATTTCACATAATATTAGCATTGATTTTAAAATTAGTACAACACTAGATAATCTTAAAGCTTAAAATTAAATTAATATAAGATAACCCAAATTATTAAAAATCTTTTAACAAGCAAGCAATTTGTAGGCTGCACAAAAATATAAAAAAATTGAATGAATGATCCCTTATACTTTCAATGTATATACCTGAGATTCAAGGTCTGATTAGAACCTCTGGCTAAAATAGGACCCCTTATATTTTCAATGTATGTATTTGACATTCTAGATCTAAGGACTTCTCTAAGTTGAAATAGGACCCCTTAAGACATTATGAACCACATGACCCCTTATACTTTCAATGTATGTACTTGACATTTAAGATCTCATTAGGGCATCTAGCTAAAATAAGACCCCTTACTTGACATCCTCAATCACATGACCCCTTAAGACATCAAGAACGTGCATTTATTTTGTAATAATACATGTACATGTATTTTAAAGGTGTAGTAAGATATAGATTAAAAATTTGAATGTTATAATACATGTGTACATGTTCTTGAAAGTTTTAAATAGTACATGTGTACATAGGATTTAATATGTCTCTAGTTTTAATTTTATGTTTAAAAATAATTTAAATATATATAGATTATTTAAAATTAATTTTATAATTTCTTTTTTTTGTGTATATTGTTTGTGTATATTTGTAGATCTTGCCCATAAATATGTACGTGATGAGTTTGGCATAGAAGAGTTGCTTAATCCACCACCTCCACCCCCCTCCACATCAACCATGTCCACCTAACCCAACTCAACACCCTCCACCTCCACCTCAACCCCCTAGATTCGATGAGGCTCAATATCAAGCCAAGATCGATGATAATATTGTATCCATTCAAGAATAAATAAATGCAAACCTAAATGAACCATACATGCCCCCCCATCTAGTGCATTTTTCATCTTCAATGCAAAACATTATTGATGCAATTAGGTCCATGGATGTGGAGCTATATTCATATCATTTATTGAGGGAGGAGAGATAATAGTTTTATTCTGATGGCGTCTCCTATAGCCAAATATTATACCTAAACATAAGCAAATCCAACTTAGCTCCATAGTTCATTAACCCCACCACTAACTTACTAGCTCCTCCAAACAAATCACACATATTCATGAGGTGGTGTGTGCATCCTGTGATGGTAGCTCATTTTTTTTAGTAGTGGTGTATGGTGTTTGACCAACCACCACATGCTAATTTAGAGGTCCCCCTTTACTTTTGTAGAAATTATATGTAGAGTTTGTTATGGGTTATAAACCCAATTATCTTGATATGAGATCATTCCATGGTGTTCGTGGGGACATGCCACAATAGAGGTTGGGGGCACATGCTGACCCCAATCAACCTGTCTCTCGTCATCCTATCATGGATCCTCCTTCTATTGTTGTTCATATTCTAATTCTTTAATATTCATTCAATATCAACATTGGGTGTATCGAATGCGCTTTGTAGTAGCCTTATCGAGAAAACATCTAATATGGCAACTCATTGTGATGATGGAAAAGCATTAGGAGGAGATGGTACTAGTAGGTCCACTCCTCGCACATCTTTTCTAAGGAACCAACACATTGAAAGACAGATGAATATAATAGATCTAACCACAATCCTAATATGAAAAGGGTTAGATTCACTAGTTTCTAGTTTGTCACCCTCATTCCAGTTGAAATTTGAATGTGAATTATGAAATTAGAGCAAGACAAGGGATAATTGAGGAGGAATAGTAAAAAAAATTCTACGAGAAAAAAATAGAGTCAAATATAGGTATTTGGGTAGAAGAACAGAATCAAAACCTGTTTCTAGAAGTTTGGGCTAATTTTCTAGGACCAGGTAGTAGAGATTTGCCTTGCTTCTCTAATTTTCACTTTATCAAAAGTTGAACCTATTTGTCATTGTCAACTCTGTCAAAATCTCTTAGTACATCCCCTAAGTCAATTCCCTACCCACAAAAATAGAGAATAAAGGGTTGTGGCTAGGGGCTTTCCTTGGGTCAAACCTAAATCTAGGAATTAACCTTTAATTGAATAATGTAAATACCAAAGTAAATGCTCACAAATATACCTCATCTATCTACAATGGAATCACAAATGTTGAATGTAATGGCATGACAAATATATGAGCATGATCGACCTAATCAAACACACATTCTTGCATGAATATTGATGTAACTTTTCTCTATAATTCTTAAAGGATGAAAGATTGCCTTAGAGTAACTTGTGCCATCAAACTTTGGTAATTTGTAATTAAATTCCTACACTATTCCATGTCTTCCTCTAGTAGTTAATCTTTTCTAAGAGGAACCAAACTCTTATTCCAATTATTAAACACAATATAGGACTAAGAGAGGGAGTGAATCAGTTTGGACCTCAAAATAATTTACTTGTAATCAACTAAACTTCAAACCATAATTCTAATATTGCTTCAATAATGAAACATGAAAGCATAGAGCACAACATACATATGAACATCAAAATTATGTGGAAAACTCTACTCAAGAAAAAAACATGGTGAGAATCATACTCATAATACGAATACTTGATAATAATGTTTAGGCTCAAGGTCAAGGAGCTTACTACCCTTAAAAGGAATTGCAAGACTAAGGTGCACAACATTATGGAAAGATACAAAGAGCTTGTAGTACTGAGAATCACTATCTCAAGGGGAGATACATATGAATGCACTAGCTGCCAAAAGGAACACATCTTTCAGTAGGTGTAGAGAATCAATGAATTAAAACGAACAAGATCTCTTAATCATGAAATTTTCCTTGAACCATTGTGTCAAGCAACCAATATTATGAAAAACACATTTTTCATCAACCAGTGTCTCAAATCTCTTCACAAAATATATTTCATATTTTTGTAGTACACCAAATCTACATGCACATAACTCACATTCACTTTACATAAATACAAGATAGAATAAACTGTAGTTGAGGGTTGGCCACAAATAAAATAAACAATGTTACTTAAATTCAGCTACCCGAACCTATAACATCCATTGCAATCCACTCTAAGAGATAAAGGGGACTCAAACACATCACAAAACATCCATCCCAAACAATTCCTATGAACCACACACACTAACACATCCTCCAAATTTGGCATCAAATTATAAATAAACAATGTACCACACCAACTAGTTGGACCAAAAACAACCTCAAATGCACAAAACTTAATTCATATCTATAGAAGCCATATTGCCACCCATATCAGCATCCAAACTCAACCAACAAAGCATATTCAGACCAACAATGAATGGTCTAAATAGGATACACTACCTCAATCAACTGAAAAACAAGATAGTTGATAGTACTAAACCTAGAACAACATAACTTCTCATACTGATCAAACTTATATTAGAAACATGAATTGGAATATTGCACAAACCAAATTAACATGTCCTCCAGGCTGCAAAACTTGAAACCACAAATCAAAGAACTACCAAACATACTTTGGACCAATTCTAATAGAAACCCCATTGTTTGAAACAACAAAAGCTAACTCTACCATATAAGTAACAGAAGACCTACAAAATTGTCAGTGCAAGATACACAAATCATAAATATTATATCCAAAACCACACTCCATAATCTTCACATACTAAAATAATACAAAGCATTCTTCCACTAGGATATTAAAATTTATTTCCTACATAAATATTATTTCTTACATATTGAAATTCCTCTACTCCAACCTTCCAGAAACAACTCAAACTTGCTCAATATCACTACTAGACCACACAACAACATCTATACATACACTTATAGACCATTTGTGACATCCATACAACAAACTGTGAGATCAATGACAACACTAAATAGGTTGACGTCAATAACAACATAACACAACAACTCAAGTTTCCAAAAAATCCATACAAAAAATTTCCTTAATTATTAGTAGCAAGAGCTATTATTGATAAGAGCTCTCAATATTTAAACCTAACCCAAGTTGAGGACCTATAATAATAGGACCTAAGTTGATATTAGTCAACACCATTATTAAACCAATCCAAGTAGCCACAACCATCTTATGTTTTTTTAAATTGAGCTAAACTATTTCCTTTGTCATGATCATTCTTCTCAATTACAAAGGCACCTTTATCATTAATATTATCTTCATTAAAGTTTTTAATATTTTTTTCATCAAAGGAGATACTAGATAATCCATCTCCCTTGACACAACACAATCCTATAATATCCCATCATTGAATATTTTTTGTAACACAACCTTCTTCCCTTTAGTGGTCACTATTTAAGGGAGATAATTAATGAGATGACTAATTTTAGCATAGTTTTTGTAGAATAGAGTAGAATTCTCATAGATAATATCTTTGGTTCATTTCCCCTACTTGGACTGTATAGGGAAAGAAGAAATAGAATGCCAATATTAAACTCCTTAATTATAGTTTTAATGAAATTATATATGTGAAGACTATTTCTAGTCCCCTTATGTTACATCATACCACTATTGTTTCTATGCCTTCCAGAGATTATTTTCTCCAATTTTTTTTATTTACCATCCATCATCTTAATTTTAATCCTCTTCTACCTATTCTCCCTTCTATATTTTAATAAGATTAGAATTAATTTACACATGATCTACCAATGCTATTTTCTTAGGTTAGTATTACCTTTTCCTTTTTTAATAGTTATGATAGAAGGATATCTTCTTATTTGCAATATTTGGAGCTTGATAATACTAGAATTTTGTTTGGGCCCCTAAAGTTATGAACAATATTAGACATATTGCCTACGACTAGAATGTAGAACATCGTTATTAGAGATTTTCTCAACCATTACTACTTATACCTTTGATTCATAAGAGTGTTGAACAGTTATGGATGTTGAGAGCATGGGTGAATCAACATGTATCAAAACAATCACTTTTAACTACTCACTTAACATATATTCCATTTACCATATGAACAATAGTAAGAATCTGAAAACACAAAAACAATCACACATGAACACCAACAATTTTAAGTGGAAAACACAATGTGGGAAAAACCATGGTGAGAACTATCTCAGTATATGATAAATATATTACAATGTTTAGGTCTAAGGCCAAGGAGCTCACTACTCTTGAGGAGGACTTGTAAAACTTAAGCACGCAACCTCAAGGTAAGATACAGTGAGGAATTGAGGATACTTGCAAAAGAGAGGACACTATGTATATTTAGATAAGCCTATGTGGGGGATTCTAAACAAAGGACCTAAGTGGGTATTGGTAAAGATCACAATTACACAAACCCTCAAACCTACAAACATCATGGATGGGTCCAAATTGATATATGCGAATTCATTTTTTAATTCCTCCCTCTTTAACTCAAAGACACCATTGATTTGATCTTTAATTCAACATCTCTATTATTTTCTTCAAGTTAAAAGAGGAACTATTCCAATCTCTCTCTCTTAAAAAAACACAAACATGTCTTTATTTGCCTTTACATCTTTATCCTAGAACATCTTTGTTACCCTTGGTGGTCATTGAGTAAGGGTAGAAATTAACAAGGTGACCAATTTAGAGCATATATTGAATAAGAGATAAATATTCTCATTAAGATATTCTTAGTACACTTTTCTAGCTTGGACTCAAGAATGACAAAAGAGGGTAGCACCTTGATAACCAAATTAACACAAAACCTAGTGAAAAATAACTTAATTTTATTCTCCATGACATTTTCTAATGAAAGAAAATGGCCAAAGGAGTTACGCATCCAAGCTATAACTTTCTCATCTTAGATTTAAGGGGGCTACCCATAAATTAACCCCACATATGGGTTAGTGCAAGATCATGGGGGGCCAAAAAGTGGCGATGTGAAAAAATAACCTTCTCCACTCACCTAAAAATGTGAAAATCCATGTTGACTTTTTGCTTGGGCTGGGTGTCAATACACCATGGCATGGTAAACACCTAAGCAAATCAGATATCCGATATATCCGATTTTTATACGTACTTTTAAATTAAAAAATAAATTATATAATATAGTAGTAGGGCCTCTGAGAATAGAATAATAGGGCTCGATTCTATACATCACATGGGTGGGAGGGCCCCTACTACTCGCCAGGGTAGTGAGTGGGCATGGCAAGTCGACATCCATTGGTAGAGGTAGGTTCCATTTGAATGGGTAGGGGTAGGTTCCCTACTATTCTAATAAGGGGCCATGTGGGGGGGCAGGTAATATAATAATATATTATAAATTATATATTATATATTATATAATATATAATATATTATATATTATTATATTATATTATATATCATATAATACATAATATATCATATATTCTTATATTATATTATATAATATAATAATATATTATATTATTATATTATATATTATATATTATATATTATATTATTATATTATATATTATATATTATATTATTATATTATTATATTATTATATTATTATATTATTATATTATTATATTATTATATTATTATATTATTATATTATTATATTATTATATTATTACATTATTATATTATTATATTATTATATTATTATATTATATTATATTATATAATATGATATAATATATATAATGTAATAATATATTATATTATATATATTATATAATATTATATTATAATATAATAATATATTATATTATATTATAATATAATAATATATTATATAATATGTATTATATAATATATAATACGTATTATATAATGTAATGATATATTATATAACATAATGTTATTTTAATATAATTTAAGTATAAAAATCATTGGATATCCGATTTTCTGAGACAATATAAGTAGACTATGACAGCCCGTGAGTTAATTTTAACCCATGGGTTGCGCAATATTTTTGGAATATGGTGTCTTCAGGGGACATATGGTGTAGTAAGCGGTCGTAGGACACAATATGACCCTTAGGACACCATATGACCCATAACAACCCAATATGGTGTCTTAAGGGGTCATATGGTGTCCTAAGGGGTCGTATGACACAATATGACCCCTTAGGTCACCATACAACCCATAACGACCCAATATGGTGTCATAAGGGGTCATATGCAGACATTAGGGATCATATGGTGTCCCATGACCCCTTAGGACACAATTTGATGTCTTAAGGGGTCATATGGTGTTCGAACGAATCGTAGGACACAATATGACCCATATGGACACCATATGACTCATAAGGACCAAATATGGTGTCATAAGGGGTTGTATGTTGTCCTTAGGGGTCATATGGTGTACCATGACCCTTTAGGACACCATATGACCCATAACAACACAATTCGGTGTCTTAACGGGTCATATGGTGTCTTAAGGGGTTGTAGGACACAATATGACCCCTTAGGACATGATAGGACCCATAACGACCCAATAAGGTGCCTTAAGGGGTCATATGGTGTCCTAAGGTGTCGTAGGACATAATATGACCCCTATGACCAACATGTGACTCATAACGACCCAATATGGTGTCATAAGGGGTCATATATTGTCCCAGGGATCATATGGTGTCCCATGACCCCTTAGGAAACAATATGAACCATAGCAAAAAAAATTTGTGTCTAAAGGGGTCATATGGTGTCCTAAGGGGTCGTAGGACACAATATGTTCCCTTAAGACACCATATGACTCATAACAACCCAATATGGTGTCATAAGCGGTCGTATGTTGTCCTTAGGGGTCATATGGTGTCCCATGACCCCTTAGGATATAATATGACCCATCACGATAGAATTTGGTGTCTTAAGGGGTCATATGGTGTCCTAAGTGGTCATAAGACACAATATGACCCCTTAGGATACCATATGATTCATAACGACCCAATATGGTGTCATAAGGGGTCGTATGTTGTCCTTAGGGATCATATGGTGTCCCATGACCCCTTAGGACACAATATGACCCCTTAGGACATAATATGACCCATAACGATAGACTCTGGTGTCTTAAGATGTCATATGGTGTTCTAAATGGTCATAGGACACAATATGACCCCTATGGACCCCATATGACTCATAATGACCCAATATGGTGTCATAAGAAGTCGTATGTTATCCTTAGGGGTCATATGGTGTCCCATGACCCCTTAGGACACCATATGATCCATAACAACACAATTTGGTGTCTTAAGGGGTCATATGGTGTCCTAAGGGGTCATAGGACACAATATGACCCCTTAGGACACCATATGACTCATAACGACCCAATATGGTGTCATAAGGGGTCGTATATTGTCCTTAGGGGTCATATGGTGTCCCATGACCCCTTAGGAGATAATATGACCCCTTAGGACACAATATGACCCATAACAACACAATTTGGTGGCTTAAGGGGTCATATGGTGTCCTAAGGGGTCGTAGGACACAATATGACCCCTATGGACACCATTTGACTCATAACGAACCAATATGGTGACATAAGGGGTCGTATGTTGTCCTTATGGGTCATATGGTGTCTCATGACTCCTTAGGACACCATATGACCCATAACGATACAATTTGGTGTCTTAAGGGATCATAGGTTTGCTAAGGGGTTCTAGGACACAATATGACCCCTTAGGACACCATAGGACCCATAACGACCCAATATGGTGTCTTCAAGGGTTATATGGTGTCTTAAGGGGTCATAGGACTCAATATGACCTCTTAGGACACCATAGGATCGATAACGACCCAATATGGTGTCTTAAGGGGTCATATGGTGTCCTAAGGGGTCATATAGTGTAACATGACCCCTTAGGACACAATATGAGCCATAACGATAGAATGGTGTCTTAAAGGGTCATATGTTGTCGTAAGGGGTCGCAAGACACAATATGACCACTATGGGCACCATATGATTCATAACGACCCAATATGGTGTCATAAGAGCTCGTATGTTGTTCTTAGGGGTCATATGGTGTCCCATGACCCCTTAGGACACCATATGACCCATAACAACATAATTTGGTGTCTTAAGGGGTCATATGGTGTCCTAATGGGTCTTAGGACACAATATGACCCCTTAGGACACCATAGGACCCATAACGACCCAATATGGTGTCTTAAAGGGTCATATGGTGTCCTAAGGGGTTGTGGGACATAATATGACCCTTGAGGACACCATATGACCTTCTAACGACACCATATGGTATCATAAGCGGTCATATGACCCATAACGACACTGTATAGAGTTGTAAAGGGTCGTATTGTGTCCTAAAGGGTCATAAGGTGTCTTAAAGGGGTCATATGACATAATATGACACCTTAGAATAAAATATGACCCATAACGACACAAGTTGGTGTGTTAAGGGGTTATATAGTGTCCTAAGGGGTTTTAGGACATAATATGACCCCTCAGTGCACCATAGGACCCATAATCTCTCTGTCCCTCTTCCTTAATCTCTTTATCTCTCTCTCCCTTCCCTCTCCCAATCTCTCTCCCCCTTCACCCTCCCCATCTCTCTCTCCCTCTCTCTCTCTATATATATATCCTCTCTCTCTCTCTATCTCTCTCTCTCTCTCTATCTCTCTCTCTCTCTCTCTCTCTCTCTCTCTCTCTCTCCCTTAATCTCTCTATCTCTTTCTCCATTCCCCCCCCCTCTCTCTCCCCCCCACTCCTCCCTCTCCCTCTCCCTAATATCATATACTAATTTATTTATAAATTAATCTATTAATATATTAATAAACAATAGATTAATTATGTGCAAATTTAGTTAGTGAATTTACTTATTAAGATTTTTGTTGTACAAATTTCAAATTTCAAATTTTGGCATGGGAATGCTTTGGGATTTGGCTTGGAAGTGACAAGCCTCGAAAGTCAACTGAAAAAATGTGTTTTTCAGTATTCCTTGATTTTCCAAACTTTACACTGGTGATTGACGATTTTTTTTGTAGCCAAAATTGATAAAATGAAAAGGGTTTTTTAAGGACGTTCTTAGCTTTCCAACAATATAAGGCTTGTCTTATTTTGACTTTAATAAATAATAATTATTTATTTTCTAATTGAATTATGACAATAGTCTTGATTGATAGATTGATTGAATCCCAAACATGCATCACATCCTATGCTTTTTCTACTATAGGGAAAAAAAATTTTAAAAAAATCATAAGGCTTTGACCAAGTTAAGGTGGTCAAACGAAGGAGTTTCTAAATTTCTGAAAAGTTGTAGTAAAAAATTCATAAATAATTATTTACTTTATAAAAAATTATAAAAAAATGTGTCACATCTAGACATGAGTCTAATACTTATATTATAAATATTTTTTAAAAATAGTATGATTTGATTGTGATTAGGGTGTCAAACATATGTCTACTTCCTATCTTTTTCCTAAAATTTTAGTACCACTGCATTGAAATTTGAAATTCTCATCTCACATGATGTCCCAGTGATCTATCTCAAGACCCACATATGCATGAATTACACTTACTTTATCAATACTTTTAGTATTATAGATACTTAACCTAACCTATTTATCCCTTATACCAACTTGTTAAACCCTTACATTTAGTTTCAAGTCTCACACATGTTCAAATTTATTTTTCAAATCCCTAATTATAGGATCACATGAGAGATAATATGGTTACCTGAGTAAGTTGTACTCAAGGTCTTAGCCATGCCTATGTGACCTTCCCTATAAAAAGGGTAACCTTATTCTTGAAAGGGGTGAAATTTCCATCTTTTTTCATGCATGATTATTTTATGTATAGCCAATTTTCTTAAATTTTCTCTTTTGATTGAGAGTGCTCTCTATGCTTAAGACACTAAATCCCTCTAGCTAAAGTTTGTCTCCCTTTCACTCTTAATCAATATTTTTATATCTCCTTGTAACCTTTCCATACTTTCCATCCTTTCTAAGAGATATTGTTCCCATAGTCAATCACCTATAGAGGATCAAGATTTTTCATTACACCCCCTTTAAGCATCTATGTTTATGATAGTCCTTTTAGAGACAGGTCCATTGTATTTTATCAAGATGATAAGCCTCTTACAAATAATTAAGAATATTTATCAATATTCTTGTTCTTTACATTCATCAAGGATAGGTCTTGATGACTACAAAGAAATATACAACCAAAATTGTCTTCCTAAGTACATTTTCTTGCACTACTACCAAAAATATTTTCCTATGTTCTTTCATTTAAAACAAATATTTTAGATTTAGTGATTAAATATTTATCTTTCTTTTAAGGAGGTAAATTCATTAAATCTTCTTGGTTAGTGTTGGCAATTTTTATGCCAACCTTAACAGGGAGTAAATAAAAAGGGTCTCATAGGATAAGATCGTGTGGGATAAGAAATAACGATAAGCATTTTTCTTATCCCGCGGGGTTAGAAAGACATCAACAATGGTGGGGCTCTTTTTCCTTTGCATCCTTTTTAGGCTCCAATTCTTTTTCTAAGTTGACTGGTTCGGCCAATCAACTCACTTAAGTTCTATCGATTGGAGGGTAACCAGTTGATCATGGACCGGTTCTCCTTTATTTCCTCTTACTGGTCGATGGTGGTTTTCTCTCAGATACAAAAGGTCTCGCTACCCTATAGGATTTTCTAAGGCCAAAAAATGTTGTTGTAGGATAGTGGGATGGTGATCCAGATTATGATCCCCCCCACCTTGCATAGGTAAAAGAGAAGGGTGAATTTGCACATGGGATAGCGGGGGAACATAGAGACTCAGTCTCTCCCCACTACCCTATGAAGAAAAATAATGGCAGAAAAGGGCAATACAAGGTAATATGTTTTGTGAAGCGGAGTGTGCTCACCACCCTGCAAGAGCGAAGGTGATAGATCAAAGGGTAGTGTGGGATAAATAAATAAAATAAATAAGGCTTCCCCGCTATACTGTGAGGACTTTTTGGAAGCATTTTTGGCCTCGCGGGATAAAGAGTGACAAGCAAGCTTCTCTGTTATCCCACAGGGGATTTCTCTAGAGGCAAAGTGACCTGTAGGGTAAGACATTGTAGGGGGAGGGTGTTCCATGCTATCCCACATAGTCAGTCAATCAGCTAGGTCGTCACATTGCAAGGTGGAAACGTGGACCCAGGGTGCCATGTCATCCAATTGGGATCGTTGGATCTTCATAAAGGCTCGATCTAATGGTCATGTTTTCATCTCTAGTTGGACTTGTTGGGCGCTTATATGGCAAGATCTCGCATGTCCATTTTCACATGAATCTCTCATATTGATGGTGGATATTTGATTTTCTCTGTTTCATTGAGTTTTGAATGCTCTACAGGAGGGTAGTTGTTGACCCGATGGTCGAAGATGTTCTTTGCTCAGTTGACACCCAATTTTGGACTTGATTTCAGTGCAACCACCACATTTCAACACCATAACTCCAGAGGTGACCCCTACAGGCCAATTTTAGACACCATCCATGCCCTCTTCAATGCAATTTAGAGACTTTTGGGCTTTGCAGGTACACAGAGATGTATTCAGATGCATGGATTTCCCTGATTTGTGGGATTTTTATTTCTTCAGAGGCAAGGGATTCTCTCAGAGTTGTTTCACCATGCCAATAGATCTATCAATCTGATCTCTCTCTCTCCTTTGATATTTTTGTAACCTAACTAGGTGGGGTTAGGATTTTCTCAAATGAAATCATCTGAGTTATGCATGATCTTTAAAGGCAAAACTATAACATTTTGATCATATCTTCTCCTCTTTTTTCTCTTACAACAGTCTATGACTTATGCGACTGTAAAAATTACCCTTCCTCAGCATTAATAAGATTTTTCTTGCCTTACCTAGTTTCAGTTTATGTGAATTTGTGTATTTCTTTTACCTATTTCCATGAATGCATCTTTTATTGTTTTCTCAGCATGTGTGATAGTTTTGAATCCTCTTAGAGTGGCATTTGAGAAAATTGTTCGTTCCTCTGCCATTGTTAAGAATTCCAACCTTGACTCAATCTTAGAAAGCTATACTTAGATAGGAATTAGTGTATCTTTTGGGTAGTTTTATTGATGTTTTGTGTAGTTACAAGTTGGGGTAGATCAGCTTTCAGTCTGGGTGCAAACCCTTTTTCCCCTTCTTTCATGCATTTCCTTCTCCCTCTCCCTTTTCCTAAGAATAAATAGATTAGTTTTACTAAGTGTTGAGTTGTCCCAACACTCTACATTTCAAATTGAAGAGGAAGTCAACCTTCTCCAGAGACTCAACCTCACAATAGCACAAGGTCCCACACTTCAGAGGTTGTTTCAATGTTTCACAAGGTTGGTGATCAAGCCTGATCATCAAGGGTGCAAAATTTTGTGACAACAGTTAGTTTATAATTTTATACTTTACTAGATTAGATCTTATTTAATATAGGAAAAGTGATCCTAGTCTAGCATGTGTGTTAACCTAGGATGAATTTCTTCTCACATGCAACATTAGAGGCATGAGTGGGCTTGGATTTCTATCTATAAGGAAGAGCCATGTTCTCTAGGACTCATACTTCTCTTGGTTGTATGTGATTGAAATTTAATTGTGTATAATGAACTACGCTAAAGAAGGCTACATTAATCAAGATTGATAGACTGCAAAAAAAATAGAATAGAAATGTAGAAAAAAATATAGATTTGAAAAGGATAAAGAAGAAAGAACATGATACTAAATTTGGTTCTGATTGTACCATACATAAGTTTTGATTACCCCTTTTGTAGAGGTTTTTTCTTGACAATCCAATGCCAAAAATGGGGTCTAGACCATTTGGGTTTCCTCCTCCAAATTTTAGAAAAATGTGCTTGCACACTTGTGCACAACTTTGGATTTTAAGGTGTTTTCATTGTTCAAAGTCTTAAAATATTCATCATTTTTTGCTGTAATTATTTTTACCTATCTCAAAAATGGATCTAAACCCCCATACACAAAAAATGTAAGAAAAAGTTTGTACTATATGAGGGCTTTCCTAAGTCAAACCTCGTGTTGGCATTTTCACCTCCATAAAAATGATAATGAAAAGAGAACTTATGTCCAAAGAGACTAAGGCTAAGGAAATGATAAATATTGAAATGACAAGATTATTTTAGGTATGAAAAACTCTCGTGGAGCTTCACATTAAGTTGGTCATGTTACACTCTTTAGGATGCCCTGTAAGTGTTAGTGCAATAACATGATAATCATAAATGAGAAACATGAATCCATACAAGTGAGCATAAAATCTTATAGTTTGCTACTATATAATTTGATAACTCTACAATGGATTGGATTGTAAAGTGATTTCTTAATTGTTGGACCTTATGAATGATAAAAGATATTTTTTACATAGGGATCATGGTCTTATTTCAAATGTAGTTTGACACATAATGATTAAATGCAAATATTGCAATTGGATCCAAAGGGTAAATGCCGAAACTTACAATAATTTAAGTTTGGGTCCCTTTCAAAGGAGCTAGGCCACTTTACATGCAAGCCACCCCAAAAAGAGGCATTTGAAAGGGGTAGCCAACTAGCGAGGCTCTTAACATAGGACATAGTCTTGAATTTTGTGTTTGATGATAATTAAGTGATAGGCTTATCAGTATAGTTTTAAACTAGGGATTGCATGTAAAGAAAGTGATAAATAAAACATGAAATTATTAAGGTAAACAATTTATGAACAAAACATAAAACAAAACATAAAAAAAAAACGTAAAAAAAAACATAAAAAATTATATCTAAGGAAAAGCCATATACAAAACAAAATATAAAACAAAACATAAAAAAATATATCTAAGGAAAAGTCATATACATTAACATTTATTTTAAATGTTCATCAAAAGTGAATTATAATTATTTAATCTTTAAATTTGGAAAACAATAAAAATGGTATTTGAGTTTAATTTTTTATATTTATTTAGGTTAATCATTGTATAAGAAACCTCATAATAATAAAAAAAATAGAGAAAAAGAAAAAGAAATCCTTTATTCCAACATGAGGCACTCAAGCAACAAATATGATCATCCTTCTTCATCATTCAACATTCACACTCAATTGTGACCTAGACGAAGAGGAGATTAGTCTAATACAATCTTATGTGAGATCAACAAAAAGCTACCAACTTAGGAAAAAAATGCTAAAAAATAGTTAAGGAAAAAACAAAAATTCGACAACAAACTAGATAAAACATAACAATAGTCCATATCACAAGAATCTTTGAAATCCAAGGTTAATTCATAAACCACTTTCATGAAGAAACTAAACAAATCATAAGAGAAATTAGAAACACTAACTTAAACTGAAATACTCAACTTCATCTAATTGATCATGCAAAGATAGTTAACCATCAACACTACACAAAAAAACAGATCACAATAACAAACCTCGCAACTGTCCATGATGTTCTGCATTTCTGTGAAGCGAATAAATTATTGGTTCATATCTTGCTACAAGAGTAGAAGTAGATTAGTGGGGGCTCTCAACAAGAATCAAAAACATGTTTTGTCTAGAATTTGACTTGTTCACATTGTGCTTAAGTAAAAATGACCTAATATTTTTCAATATTTACAAAATTGAGATACTACAAGAAAACCACTTTCCCAAACCGATACAAATAGATTCAATAAGTTACCAATAACAATTACTGATTGTCTTTTGGGCTGACCCTAAAATATGGAGGATAAGCTTGTTTGTGAAGACATACAAATCCGTTGTGGAAGAGCATGATGCAAGCCATTATATATTCACTCACGTGTCCAAACATATAATGATTAAGTTTGTGAGCCGTACATATAATATATCCTCTTTTTGCACTATATTCTTTTCTTTACACTTATGTTTTAGTCGGTTCATTGTTCCTGTTCTGAATTTGAGAGAGCTTATTTTTTATGTTTTATCAGTTCAATGTTTCCTGCTGAGTTTGAGAAAGAAATTACTAAAATACATATCATTCGGCCGACTCTTGCGGTCCTCCAACTCTTTTGACAGTTTGTCCTCTATAAAATTTATTTAGAGATTAACACCATTGTAGTTTACTTTTTTTAAATTGATATCAAGAAAATCAGAACGTGGAGGCTTTTATGCATGTGTTTGAAATCAGCAGAAAAATTTAAACAAAATTTTTATAAATATTTTCTTGGGGACAGCTTTTGTTTTTCTGTATGAAATTTATTAACAATTATACATTTGCCAAATTTATTTCTTGACGAGAGGAATCTATGGAGGTCTTTGTTCGAGCAATGTTAAAGCTACTGTGTTTCGTTCTGCGGGTTTGTGGGAAGCATTGCGATTTGTTCAAGGTCTCCAATTATTAATTAATGGAGTTTGTCCCCTAATCAACCCAGGCCTTACATTCTTTGCTTCATATGGAATGAACTGATTTATCTTTTCTGTAAAACATCTGAATTAAGCACGTTTTACATTTAGAGATCTGAAGTTTTTTCTTGGGGAGGTCATTGAATTGCAGGTCTGACTGGGTAACAAATGCTGCTATTTCACGGATGAATAATAATGATTCAAAGAAATCGTTCAATCTTTACAGTTCATAATGATTCTTTCCTTCACGTGGGAGGAACTGATTTTTCTTCTGCGAAAAGAACTTAATTATGTATGTATGGCATTTAGAGATCTAAAGTTTATTCACTGGGGAGGTCATTGAATTGCAGATATGAGGTAGGACCTGCTGACTCTTTCACAGAGAGAGAAAATAATAATTCAAGAAATTTATAAACAATTATCCATGCGCAGAATTTGTCTTTGACGACAAGAATTTATGAAAACTACATTTACCAGTGAATCAGCAAGCCTGGCATCGCCGAACTTTCCTCAGAGCTCAATAGGATAACCAAGCCAATTATAAGAGTTTCTTTGGACTCACTCCAAGCTCAGAATGTCTCCTTAAATACCGTTAGGTAAATGGAAATGTATTCTAAAGCTCAGCACTAGCAAAAGACTCTTTAGTTCTCTGATCAAGATCTACAGTGGGAGATCTACAATGGGAGATCTCTTGTAGATTTGTTAGAATCTTACATTCATTCAGATTAAGATAACAATGGCTGTGAGCAACTGTGGAAGCTGCCCAGAGAAGCTAGTGAAAGATTTATGGGCAGTTCTAATGCAAGGCCAAGAAAAACCTGCAGAAGAGAATAATGAGTATTTAGAGGACAAGATTCCGTACGGTATCCTCAAAGAAGCTCTGGCGTCGCCTGTGGTGGAAAAGACTCTGGAGATTAAACAGCCAAAAGGATGTCTGCAGATGCCTCCTCCTATAAAACATTACCGAGGAGTTCGCAGGTGGCCATGGGGGAAATTTGCAGCAGAAATAATGGATTCTGCGAAAAGGCGTGAGGGTGTGGCTTGGAACTTTCACTACTGCTGAGGAGGCAGCCGTGGCTTATGATAAAGCTGCTCTGCTCATGCGGGGCACTCGAGCCTTACTGAACTTCCCTACCCAGATTGTGATGCAGGCCTTGACACAAAATGATTATGCCTTCTCCTCCCAGCTCAATGCCTCCCGACTACGTTATGTGAATTGCTTGGGAAGCAATGCTGTCAGTCCTTCCATCTCTTCCACTCCTGATCCCCCAGTATCGAGTAGGAAGAGACCAAGAGATTCATCCCCGCTGGAGCAAGTGGTTAATCAGCCATTACAACATGGTAGGCTGGAAGATTCTCAGTTTTTTCTTAATCATTGCTCGGGCTCAAAAGCATTGGCAGAGTTCCAATACATTGGTTCTGACTGCCTTGAAGAACTGCTTGAAATATCTCCACAAACTGAATGTTTTACTCCATTGCTTGATAGCTCATTGTTTGAGGACCTTCTCTAATAATAATGTATGTTTTAATGTTATCAAATTTGGACAATCTATGATGTTGTCATTGCTATTTTTAGATTCGATTGTGTAAGATTCTATTATACTCAAATATTATCAGTTTTCCACAATTCATAAGGTTCTTACCACCATTCCTGAATTTAAGATTATTTTAAATGTTTAATAGATTTCGACACATTACAATAATCAATTATCAAAACGAAAAAAAATGGTGATGAGATGATCACTCTATGCATCATCAAAATGAAAAACAACCATTATGGTTGATCACTCTATGTTTATTCAGCAAAATACAGATTATTACTTCCATACACATGTTTAAGAAGTCCTTATTCTATTAATTGAAGAAATTAAATAGCTTTGATATCAATTGAAGAAAATAAAAAAACAAAGACAAATCGTTACATAGCAATAAACACACATAAATTGCTGCTCAACAGCTAATAAAACTTTATATCGATTTAGTGAATTGCAAATCTTCTTGATTAGGAGATCAAGGATCAATTGATCATAGAGATCAGAGACAAAGATTTCATTACAATCTGCCTCTTTATATAGAGGTTTTGAACAAATTTATGAACAACTAAAAATAGAGATGGTTCATTGCAACTTCGTGCAAAACTACAGTTAACAACTTCATTCCAATTTTAGAGATTTTATTTTTAGCTCCACAAACTGAATTTCAACTTCATTCTATTTTTAGAGATGATTTTTTTATATCATGCAAATAACTGCAGTTCAAACAACTATTGATCTCTTGTGGTGGAGAAATTAACATGCCAACATTCTCCCCCTTGATTTCAACCACTACTCAATTGCTTCAACACAAAAATTGATATCTTCTTCCAACTTCAACAAGATTTTCTCTTGCCATGGGGTATCATGTGGTGATCTCCTTTTGAAGTGGAAATGTGTGGTAAGTAACTCCATCAAGCCTTTTTTGAGACTTGGATCTAACTTCCTCATATGATTGCATATCGATGGCTTAGAATAATTTCTACATCTTTCACAAAAATTTTGATCTTCTCTCCTTATGTAGAGAGCATTTCTCCTTTTTTGACAAAAAATACTAAGACCTTGATTTGGCTTCTTCACAAATTGAGGTCTTGAGATGTTTCATACATCGTTTTGAACTTTACTGCACTAGTTGAATCTTCTCAACATCAACACAATCTTTTCATACCTTGGCGATCTCCTCTCATCCTAGCAATCTCTTTGTTTGTTTGGGTTGTAACTTGTCTAGCTGCACCTTCTTTTCAAACATGAGGTTGTTCAAAACCTTGATTCCTTCTATGGTTGACATGCAAATGTCAATTTGACTTCACTCTCCTCTTTGGAGGGTGAACTTCACCTTTGGATAGTGCCTTCTGCATTAACAATAGGATTGACTTCATTAACTCAAAATATTTTTCTCATGCAACTTGTATAGCTTCCCATACTAAAAAAATATCACATAAATGACTTGTGATCTTATCCTAGAGGGTATGTTGGAATTCAAATACACTTCTTGATAGAATTTAAGTCTTCATCATGAAAGGTCAAATAAAAAATGGTGGAAAAGCTCATTTAGGTCCTAAGACAGAACATCAATATATCCAATATTATCCTTGATCTATCTACAATTCCTTGTAAAAAATACTAAAATGGCTCAAAAAACTCTTATATGTGATGGTTTGAATACACTCCAAGATTTGAGAATGAATCTACAACTCTACACTTCTTAGTATTTTAATTATTTCTAATAAGCATGGGTTCATTTCATATATGTGAAAGAAATGTGCCTCTTTAATTGCCACATTTTGGTATGAATAAGTATAAAACTCATAGACTATTTTGTTGTTAAATAGTGTGATGTTTAGGTAGATTACATAGAGAAATGAAATATCTTATGTCCAAATTATCTCTACATAGTATCTCATGCTTGTATAATTGACATAGTAAGATGAAATGATTAAATAAAAAAATAAAATAAAAAAATAGTATTTTAAACATGAGTTCATAAGCTGACAATAGAGAGTAAAATTATCTCTATTAACATTTTAAATAATATTAACATTGGGATTAAAATTAGTACAACACTAGAGAAACATAAATCTTAAAATCAAATTAATATAAGATTAGTAAAATTATTAAATATATTTCAACATGCAAATAACTTATAGGCTAGGAATAAATATAAAAAAAAAAAAAAAATTAGACTGTCTTGCTGTTTTGGTATTGGGTAGGAGAGGAGGGTAGCTCAATTATATTATCCTTTGTGTGATAATCTCAAACAAGCAAGGTAAATGTCAGCAAGGATATATATTTAAGCATATTATATAAATCTATCATGAAATCCTAATCAAAGTTCATCTCAATACATAGAACTAGGCTCAAAGGAAATAAAGAAAGAAAGAAAATATTAAGGATGTACTCTTATCTTAGTAAAATCAATGACTTCATTATAGTGAATATATTTTTCTTTGCCATCCAATTTATCTTCAAAATAACTCTCTCATCTCTAGCGTAGATTAAGTAGCTACAAACAAATCTCGGTACACAACCATATGATCAATCAAATAATTAAAATATGTAAAATAAAATACACAAATGAGGTGTATATCTTGCAAAATAGTGTTAAAAGTAGTTTAATTTAGGAGTCCATGATAATAAGGTGGTTGAAAGTCGTAGTGTATGTGTCCACTATGAAGAAGTGATCTCTATTGGAATCAAAGATGGTCAAGACTTCGCCAAAATTCATAGAATTTAACAAAGAGAGATATTTTTTGAAATTAATTAAATTATACATGTCAATTATTGAGGAATCACATAATTTATTTTTTACAAAGATATAATTATATAATTTTAATCCTAAAAAAATATAAAACTCCATTAATGATTTCTACCAAGCTTCTCTCAATAGAATAAAAAAAGTTGAATAAACCATTTTTAACACACACATTCCTTTGGAAATAGAATGATTAGCACAATCTCTCTCTCTCTCTCTCTCTCTCTCTCTCTCTCTCTCTCTCTCTCTCTCTCTCTCTCTCTCTCTCTCTCTCTCTCTCTCTCTCTCTCTCTCTCTCTCTCTCTCTCTCTCTCTCTCTCTCTCTCACACACACACACACACACACTGAATATATATCTAGAGGGTGTGTTGGAGTCAAAATACACATCTTGATAGAATTTGAAATTTTTCATCATGAAAGGTCAAATGGGTAGTGGTTAAAAATCTCATTAGTTAGATGCATGTCCCAAGTTTGAACATCAATATATCCGATATTATTATTAATGTATCTATAATTCCTTGTAAAAATACTAAAATGGCTTAAATAACTCTTGTATGTGATGGTGTACGTACACTCCAAGCTCTTGAGAATGAGCATATACATCTACATTGTTCAATAATTTAAGCTCTTTTAGTGAATGTCGGTTCATTAAATATTTAGGAAAGAAATGAACTATATTAATTACCACTTTTTGGTATGGATGGTGAAAATTACTAGTTACTATTTGACCATTAAACAATGTGATGTTTAAGTAGAGTATAGAGAGATGGAATATTTAGGAAAGAAATGGACTATATTAATTACCACTCTTTGGTATGGATGGTGAAAATTACTAGTGACTATTTGACCATTAAACAATGTGACGTTTAAGTAGATTGTAGAGAGATGGAATGCCATGTCCAGAAAAAATTTCTACATATTCTCCTATGTTTGTGTTGTGATTGGCAAAGTAATATGTAATGGTTAAATGAAATAAATAAATAAATAATAATTTTTAATCCTGAGTTTATAAATTGCTAATAGAAATAAATAATTTTATTCAGTATTTTTAACTTGAATGTTAATATTGAGCTCAAACTTAGTACAACATAAAATAATAGTAATGCTTAAAATTAAATTAATAAAGTATTACTCAAATTATTATAAAAATAATTCAATAATTGAGCAATTGTTAGGCTAGTCAAAAAAATAGAAAATTCAAAAAAAAGTATCTTGCTCTTTCGGCACTGGGTAGGAGAGGAGGGTGGTACAATCAGGTATCATTTGTGTGATCACATCAAACAAGTAAGGTGGTGTATTTGACCAAAATAATCAAGTTCGTCTTAACATTGTAATCAAAGTCAAGTTCAAAACATAAATTGAAAAATATCTCTACCAAGAATTAACCCCACATTGTCACATTTTAGGTTCCCCTATACAATATCCTTTTACTAGAAGATTAAAAAATATAGAAGATTAAAAGAATAAATTAAATAAATGAGACAATCTTTCATTGATAAAATCGAAGACTTCATCAAAGAAAAGAGGTTTTTTTTACCATCGAACTCATCTCCAAAATAGTTTTGGAACAAGGTCATATTTTTACCATATTATTAATTTTTTTTTAAAACCGATATCAATTTCATATTCACCATTAGACCTACTTCAAATCTTGATTCAAAGAACAATCAGCTCCCTACCAACCCCTCCAGGTAGGCTTTGACCCTTTTTTTTTTTTTTCTATTTTAGCTTTTATGTATTTTTTAAATTTTCAATAAAAAAATATTATTTTGTTTAGCTTTTTATTATAAAGTTCTATTTTAGGTTTTAATATTTAAGTAACTAATAATTTTACTTTTATTCATCCTACAAAATATGTAGTTTATATATTTTTGGTAAAAAATATTGTTTTGCATAATCAAAAAAAATGAAAATGAAAACAAAAACAAAAACAAAAAACAAATTACAAAAATGAAAATGAAAACAAAAATAAAAATGAAAGCAAAAACAAAAACAGAAATGAAAACAAAAACAAAAACAAAATTTAAAAGCCAAACCACAAGCATAAAAGAGAATAACAAAAATGAAAGTCAAAACCAAGACCAAAATAAAAATCTATATTAGATAGGATGCATTGGCATCCTATTAACTAGGACCCATTGACATTATCGATCATGACCCAAGCTTAAACTTTCATACTTGACACGTATTTAACAATTAGACATATAAGTACAATAAAGACACCTTAAACTATTTCAATGTGTACTTTCAACATTTAGGATTAGGACCCCTTCAGATTTCATTGATCAAATCACATTTAACTCCCCTTAAGCCATCCTATAGTGGCCCCCTTAAGACACATGAACTATATCTTTATCCCTTAAGCCTTTCCATTCTAGAATGGTCCTTGACATGTTCTAGGCTTAAGCTTTGATACTTGATGTACATGTAAGTTTAATGTTTAGACATATAAGTTTGATCGTGACCCCTTAATCTCTTTCATACTTAACATACTTTCAAAATGTATACTTGACAAATGTTTATGATTAATATCTCTAGCTGAAATAGGAGCCTTTAATCTATATTGTTAATCATGCATGCGATTCCTTATTTAAGATTTCATTTGTATCAATGATCACATTGAACTCCCCTTGCTTGACATCCTTAAGTTTGACATCATTTATATCTTGGATCATAAGTTTGACATACTTAACAATTATATCACCAATTAGGAGGTATCTTTAAAGCTTCCATTTTCTTGGCATCATGTACTCATGTATAAGTTTGATCATGACACTTAAGCGAGCTTTCATACTAAAAATTACTTTCAACGTTTACTTTCAACATTCAATATTAGGACCTCTATTTGAAACAAGACCCCTTAAGACATTAATTATCACATTACCCCTTAAGACATTCATTATCAGATGACCCCTAAAGACATTAATTATCACATGACTCCTTAAAACATTCATTATTACACATGACCCCTTAAGGCATTAATTGTCACATGAACCCTTATACTTTCAATGTGTGTACTTGACATTTAATATCTTAGGACCTTTCTAAGATGAAATACGACCCCTTAAGACATCATCAATCACATTACCCCAAGTATACTTCCAATGTTTACTTTAAACATTCAATATTAGGGCCTCTAGCTGAAATATGACCCCTTAAGACATTAATTATCACTTGAACCCTTAAGAGATTCATTATCACATGACACCTTAACACATTAATTATCACATGATCCCTTATACTTTTAATGTATATACCTAACATTCAAGGTTTGATTAGAACCTCTAGCTGAAATAGGACCCCTTAAGACATTAATTATCACACGACCCACTAAAACATTCATTATCACACATGACCCCTTAAGACATTAATTACCATATGACCCCTTATATTTTCAATGTATGTATTTGACATTCTAGATCTTAGGACTTCTCTAAGTTGAAATAGGACCCCTTAAGACATACTCAACCACATGACCCCTTATAATTTCAATGTATGTACTTGACATTTAGGATCTCAATAGGGCCTCTAGCTAAAATAAGACCCCTTACTTCATATCCTCAATCACATGACCCCTTAAGACATCAATAACATGCATTTATTTTTTAATAGTACATGTACATGTATTTTAAAGATGTAGTAAGATATAAATTTAAAATTTGAATGTTATAATACATGTGTACATAGTTTGATTTATGAAGTTAGATTGTAGTTTCTTTCAATATGTATGTATTTACATAGAATTTAATATGTCTCTAGTTGTGATTTTGTGTTTAAAAATAATTTAAATATATATAGATTATTTAAAATTAATTTTATAATTTCTTCTTTTGTGCATATTGTTCATGTATATATGTAGATCTTTCACATAAACATGTATGTGATGAATTTGGTATAAATGAGTTGCTTAAGCCACCACCTTCACCCACTCCACATCAACCATATCCACCTAACGCAGCTCAACACCCTCCACCTCCACTTCAACCCCCTCGATTCAATGAGGCTCAATATCAACCCAAGATCAATGATAATTTTTTATCCATTCAAGAATAAATAAATGCAAACCTAAATGAGCCATACATGCCCCCCCATCTAGTGCATTTTAGATCTTTGATGCAAAAAATTATTGATGCAGTTAGCTCCATTGATGTGGAGCTAGAATCAAATTGTTTATGGAGGGAGGAGGGATAATAGTTTTATTTTGATGGCCTCTCCTGTAGGAAATTATTAGACTTACAAATAACCAAATCCAACTTAGCTCCATATTATTTTTACCCCACCACTGACTTACCAATTCTTCCAAACAAATCACACATATTCATGAGGTGGTATGTGCATCCAGTGATGGTAGCTCATTTTTTGAGTAGTGGTGGATGGTCTTTGATCAACCACCACATGCTAATTTAGAGGTCCCCATTTACTTTCGTAGAAATTATATGTAGACTTTGTTATGGGTTATAATTTTTTTTATATGAGATCATTTCATGGTGTTGGTGGTGACATGCCACAACAAAGGTTGGGGGCACATGTTGACCCCAATCAACCTATCCCTCATCAGCCTATTGTGGATCCTCCTTCTATTGTTGTTCCTATTTCTATTCTTTAATATTCATTATATCAATATTGGGGGTATCGAATGCTCTCTCTAGTAACCTTATCGAGAAGACATCTGATATGGTAGCTCATTGTCATGATGGAAAAGAATTAGGAGGAGATGGTACTAGTAGATCCACTCCTCGCACATCTTTCATAAGGAACCAACACATTGAAAGATAGATTAATCTAATAGATCTAACCACAATCCTAATATGAAAAGGGTTGAAATTTTATTTAGATTCACTAGTTTTTAGTTTGCCACCCTCCTTCTAGTTGAAATTTGGATGTGAATTGTGAAATTAGGGAAAGACAAGGGATAATTGAGGAGGCATAGTAAAAAATAATTCTATAGGCATCCAGTAGATTCAAATATAGGTATTTGGGTAGAAGAACAAAATCAAAACCTGCTCTCAAAAGTTTGGGCTGATTTTCCAAGACCAAGTTGTACATATTCACCTTGGTTCTCTAATTCTCACTTTATTGAAAGCTGAACCTATTAGACATTGCCAACTCTATCAGAATCTCTTACTACATCTCCTAAGTCAAATTCCTACTCATGAAAATAGAGAACAAAGGGTTGTGGATATGGGTTTTCCATGGGTCAAACCTTGATCTAAGAATTAACCTTTAATTGAATAATGTAAATATGGAAGGAAATGATAGCAAATATACCTCAGATCTACAATGGTTGATAGAAAGATTGATGATTTATTTCTTTTTGAATGGAATCACAAATTTTCAATGTAATGGCATGAAAAACACATGAGCATGATAGACCTAATCAAACACACATGCTTGCACGAAGATTGATGTAACTTTTCTCCATAATGCTTGAAGGATGAAAAATTGCCTTGAATGCTTGAGAATGTCAGATAATGAATACTTGATTGCATGAGTTCAAGGTATGGAGTCTTAGATTACTTATAGGTATAAAATGAATTGACATGATACTTTTATACATTGCTCCCTAATTAAATTACCAATTAGTCCAACCTCCAACGCTCAAGTGTAGCCACAAGGACCAATATAAAGGGAGATGACCTACTCAAATTCATATTGGACCATATTTAAGGGGGAATAGGGTGGTTTGGGTCACCTTATTCCAAGACCAAGGTGTTCCATGCCCCAGTCCTCAAAAAATAGGACCAACAACTTATAAACCAAGGGGAGGCAATGATGGGGAGGTTTACTCAAAGAGAGTCAATCCTTTGTTAAAGGGTTGTCAAGTGTTGTATTGGTGGGATCCCTTCTTTGTTCTTTTCTATAACAAATAAATTAAGAATTCCAACTCACTAAGAGTGCTCCCAATCAAGATGTGCTCACTGGTTGCTCAGGCATGGTTGAGATTCACAAGGGTAAATCCAACCTTACACTCTCAAACTCTGAACAAATGTTTGCAGAGGTTGTAGTATGTGTTCATGATTTTTTCCAAGGCCAATCAACTATTTTTGAGTTTGGGTTTGATCCATTTCCCCATCGCTCCTTCCTTTCCCTATTTTCTAGGCCTAGTAGTCCTAAAGCCCCAATTAGTCCTACCTAACCGGTTTTTGTGGATTTTCTCACAATGTCCCCAAAGACCCAAACAAACTCTTTGTTAATCTGAGTACCCTTTTTGAAGTACTTTACTATTTATGAAATGAGAATTCTCAGTTTGGTCGTACATGTATGGAACTCGAGAGATGCTTGTTTTAAGGGGTGATAGGCTTATTTTGGTCTTTTTACAAGGGTTTGGTGTCTTCCCTGATCTTCCACACCTCCAAACTGTTACATATTCTCTTCCACACCCTACTCATTAATACCAAACACTCTGCAACTCCAACCCTTCTTATCCCTGCAAGCACTTGCATAATTTCATTCAATTCCTAACTGGGCTATAACTGAGCTCGCCTAGGAAATGATGCTCATTGGCCTTTCATGACCTCCAAAGGAAAATAAAGACTGTTTACATTGTACAAATATTTCATGGCTTGATTCCCAAGGGTTATTGAGAAGAACTCAAAGGACTTCAAGGTGGAACCATGTTTGGGCCTCTCAAACCCTTACTTAGGTCGAGAGCTTAGCAAATTAGGAACTCAATTCAAACCCGCAATAAAACTGACCAAAATGCTTCTTGAGAACTAAAATAACATGTACAAAACAATGAGAAAAGAAAATTAATGCAATCAATCCATTAAGTACGGATTGTTGCTCTAATTCTTAGAAAACACAAGGTAAAAACTCAAAAAATGGTCTCCAAACTGTACTTAAATCTTCTCCAGGTGTTCACCAACCTCATTAAATTCATGCTTAGGAAATTTATAAGCCATTTTTGGCCTAGCTAAATTTCCATCAGTTTCCTAACCAACCCTTTGCTCAAAAATGCAAAAAGTTGCTCAACATTGGAAAAAGTTGTCAAGCAACTTTGACAACTTTTGCCAAAAAGTGCATTTTGGCATTACATGCTTTTTTTCCTTCTCCAAACCATCTAGGATGACTAAAAACAATAAATTTAACATTTCCCAATGCCAAAAAATGATATTCAAGATATTTTACATCAAAATACAAGATTATGCCATTTTAGGCTTACAAGGGCTTACATGCCAAAATTGAGAAAATGCATTCTCCTATGGACATCCAACCTACAAAATAATTTTAAAAACATATGGGGATATATGAGAAGACTCTTATTGACCATCCAAAACAAAACTATGAACAAATACACCAAAATGAAGAAATTGCACTAAAAACTAGGTGCTCCTGCACCATACTCCCCTAATGAAAAGAAGTCAAGTGACTCCTTGAGGTAGAAAAGAAAGGGGAACTCCTTTATTAGAGAATTTTTACTTAGGTATCCAAGTATCCTTTGATGCCGGAAGGTGCTTCCATTTGATCAAGTGCTACATATAGGCGGCATGCCTTGGTTTCTTCCAAACTCTAGAATCTAACACCTTCTCGGCTTCGGGAATGGGTGTAGCTAGTAAGGGCATGTATGAAAGTGCTTGAGAAACCTCTAAACTCTACTATCTTTTGCTGGAAGTGTTCCCTTATACTGCACCAAATCTGCCACATTGAAAATGGGTCATAAAGGAATATCACTAGGTAAGTCTATCTTGTATGCATTATTGCCATATTTGGCCAAAACTTTGCAAGGACTCATCCTCCTCATCTAAAGCTTAATAGGTACACATTTTTGAAGCCTTTCCTTGTTCAAATGAACCATCACCATATCACCAACAAAAAATTGGATGTCCTTTCTTTTCTCATCTATTCTTTCCTTGTTCCTTTGAGTACTGTCCAATAGGGTTGTCCTAATATGCTCATGAACCTCTTCCATTGATTGAGCCATGTCTAAAGCATGTCCACACTATTTTCCCATCTTTCCCACATCTCTGAGCTCCAAAAATCCTCTAGGATGAATGCCATACACAACCTCAAAAAGGCTTTTACCGGTGGACCTATTCACACTATCATTGTAGGCAAACTCAGCTTGATTGATGATCTAATCCCAAGATTGCCCAGACTCTTTTGTCAGGCATATAAGAAGGTTTCCAAGTGTCCTATTGACCACCTCAGTTTGGCCATCTATTTGGGGATGATAGGCTGAACTTAAAGATAAATTAGTACCTAATCTTTGCCACAAAGTCTTCCAAAAATGACCAATAAACTTTGCATCCCTATCTGACACAATGTTGATAGGTAAACCATGGATTCTAATAAACTCCTTGAAAAGCAAGTGAGCAATGTGACTAGAATCATGAGTGACCTTACATGGAATAAAATGAGCCATCTTACTAAACCTATCTACCACAACATAAATGCTATCAAACCCTGATTTGGTTTTAGGCAAACCAACAACAAAGTCCATACTTACACACTCCCATGGTCGATTGGGAATAGGTAAAGGATGATAAAGACCAACATTGGAAGATGTACCCTTATCTCTTTGGAAAACCACACACTGCTCCACATATCTCTTGATATCTCTTTGCATTTTAGGCCAATAGTAGAACCTTTGGACAAGTTCCAAAGTCTTATTCAAACCAAAATATCCACTCAAGCATTCATTATGCTTTTCATGCATCAGGTTTTCTCTCATAGACACTTTAGGTACACATAGATGTCCTCCTTTGAATAAAAGGCCATCTTTCAAGCTTTAATCATATATTCATTGTAAAAATGGTTTCCATACTCTTTGCAAACCTTGTTGTCAACAACAAAGTCTTCATCTTCTTCATACAAATTCTTGAAACTATCCACTCCAATGCTTTTGAACTGCACTTCTTGCACTATTAGTAACCTCCTACTCAATGCATCAGCTACCTTATTGCATTTTTCTTTCTTGTGTTTAATAGTAAAGGTATAGGACTACAAATACTCTACCCATTTAATATGCCTACAGTTTAACTTTTCTTGAGAATTAAGAAAGCTAAGAGCTTGATTATCAGTGTAAACCACAAATTACATAGGTAGCAAATAATGCCTCCATTTTCTAAGAGATTGGACAAGTGCATACAATTCCATATAATAGGAGGAATACCTTTAATTTGCATCATTGAGCTTCTCACTGAAAAAGGCAACTGATCTACTGTCTTGGCTCAAAACTGCTCCAACCGCTATGTTGCTTGCATCACATTCAATGGTGAAGAGTTTGTCAAAGCTTGGTAGGATAAGTATCGGTTGAGTAGACACCTTTGGCTTCAAGAGATCAAAACCTCTTTGTGCTTCCTTTGTCGATACAAACTTGGTTCTCATACCTCCCTTGATTGTCTCAAGCATGGGTGCACACATTTCACTAAACCCTTTGATGAACTTTCTGTAAAACTAAGCCAAGCCATGGAAACTTCTTACTTCACTTGTTGTCTTAGGTGTAGGCCAACTGATTATGGCTTCCACCTTAGAGGTATCCATCTTCAAATCACCTCTTGAGACTACAAACCCAAGATACACCAACTCCTATTTCATAAAATCACATTTCTCCAAATTGATGGTTAGTTGCTCATCACATAGTTTACTCATTACAATTTCTATATGCTTAAGATGTTCATCTTTAAAGTTCCTAGAAATTAAGATTTCATCTAAGTAAACAACAAAAAATTTACCAATGTAGTCCTTGAGTACTTCATTCATGAGTCTCATGAATGTGCTAGGAGCATTTGTGAGTCCAAATGGCATAACAAGCCATTCATAGAGTCCTTTTGTAGTCTTGAAGGTTGTCTTCCATTTATCACCTTCCTTTATTTTGATTTGGTGGTAACCACTCTTGAAATCTATCTTGGTGAAGTATTTAGTACCTCCCAAACAATCCATCAAGTCTTCAATTCTTGGGATGGGGAATCTATACCTAATAGTAATCTAGTTTATGACTCCAAAGTCAATGCAAAGCCTCCAAGCACCTCCCTTCTTTGGAGCCAAAATGGTGGGTACTGCACATGGGCTGATGCTCTACCTAATTAGTCCATTGTCTAGGAGTTCTTGTATTTCCTTGGTTATCTCCTTGTTCTGATCCGGTGTCATTTTATAAGCTTCCTTATTGGGGAAAAAAGCTTTGGGTATAAAGTCAATTTGGTGACTTATGGCACATTGAGGAGGCAATGTAGTTGGTGTTCCATCACTAATGATGTCCTTAAACTGATTTAGGACTTGCTGCACTTCTTTAGGAATGCTTACCTCCTTCTCTTTGTTATCCTCTTTTGTCTTTACAACAATGGCAAACCCCACTCCTTCTCCCTCCTTGAGGGTGTTGATGAAATCTTTTTCACCAACTAGCAGTACATTAAAACCTTTGGATCTGCCCTCTACTTGGTCTCCTATGGACCGGATTTTGTAGACCTGGCTCCATCCTTTTGGAATTTATAAGAATTCTCCTCTCCATGGTGTATTGCTTTTCTATCAAGCTGCCATGGCCTACCTAAGAGTAGGTGGAAAGAATCCATGGGAAAGATATCACACAATATTTTGTCTTTGTAGCCTCCTATAGTGAAATCCACCCAAGTTTGTTTATTTACAAGAACATGTTGCCCCTTGTTGAGCCATGTAACTCTATAGGGATCACTAGGTGGTATTCTTGACAAATTGAGCTTACTCACCGCTTCTTCTGGCACTATGTTGTCTATGGATCCCGAATCCACCACCACTCTACATATCTTTCCCATGATCTTACATTTTATTCTCAACAAGGATCTCCTTTGGCTGGGTTCCTCCTTAACCGGTTCTTTAATCAAGACCCTTCTTATCATGAGGTTCTCTCCAACCTTTGAATCCAAACTCACTTCTGATGCTTTCATGTTTTCTACATCCTCTTGAGCATAATTTACTCTCATCTCACCTCCTTGGGATGTAGAAGACTTCTCAGGGAATCTATAGGTCAGGTGTCCAATTTGATGGCAATTGTAGCACTTCATGGTGGCAAAATAGGACCCTCTTCTTGATCCACTAGACCTTCCTCTACTAGAGTTGCTAGATCCCCTTCCTCTATAGCTTCTCTTTCTATTGGAATCTCCACTTTTCTCAACCAACTTGGATTCCCCTTAGATCTTTGGTATGTACTTCTTCCACCAAAGATACCTCTCTGACCTCTACCATCTCCTCCCCTACCTTTGCCTTTGTTGCTTTGTTCTTGTTTCTTCTTGCTCTTTTCCTCCACTTTTAGTTCAAATAGATAGAACTCATGCACAGTATTAGGGCATAGCAATCTTAATTCCTCTTGAATATTCCATCTCAAGCCATTCAATTATCTGGCTACCTTGATGTTCTCATCCTCTACCACCTTGGATCTCAGACATAGCTTTTGAAATTCCTTAGTGTAGCTTCTCATATCCAAGTCTCTTTGTCTCAAATTTTGTCTCCTCTTGTGCAACTAGATCTCATAATCTTCAAGTTGTATGCTTCTTTCACCTTGGATAACATGCCCTTCCAAGTAGCAATGTCTTCTTACCCTCTTTTTGCCTCTCTTCTTGGATAAATTTCCACCAAGTCAATGGTGCTCCTCTCAATCTAGACTTGGCCACCTTCACCTTTTTTTCCTCACTGACTCCATCACATTCAATGTGATTCTCCATTCCCTCTATCCATTCCAGGACTACCTCAGGCTCCATTATTCCACAAAAAGTGGCACTCCTTCTAGGAATTTTCCTCCCAAGGCTTTGATTGCTTTAAGGAAAGGTTCTTCAGGTAGAATAGGGTTTGGTTCAGGTGTCCTATCCTCTTCTACAACTTCTTTACCCTTCCCTTCATTGACCTTAATTGTCACTTTCTCAATTTGCTCTCTAGTTGTAGTAATCTTACTCTAAGGAGCCTATTTTGTTCCTCCTGATCTTCCACCTTCTTGGCTAACTCTACATTGGTCACCATCCTTAGACTATTTTCTAGACTACTGATTTAGTGTCTATCATGTACTGGCTTCTTCCCAAATCTTGGTTGCTCTAATACCACTATGATGGGGAGGTTTACTCAAAGAGAGTCAATCCTTTGTCAAAGGGTTGTCAAGTTTTGTCTTAGTGGGCTCACTTCTTTAATCTCTATTCTAACAAACAAATTAGGCATCCCAACTCTCTCAGAGTGCTCCTGATCAAGATGTGCTCACTGGTTGCTCAGGCATGGTTGAGATTCACAAGGGTAAATCCAACCTCACACTCTCAAAATCCTAACAAATTCTTGTAGAGGTTGTAGTAGGTGTTCATGATTTTTTATAAGGCCAATCAATTGGTTTTGAGTTTTGGTTTGATCCATTTCCCCATCACTCCTTCCTTTCCCTATTTTCTAGGTCTAGTAGCCCTAGAGCCCCAATTAGCCCTACCTAACCCATTTTTGTGGATTTTCTCACAATGTCCCCAAAGACCCACACAAAATCTTTGCTGATCTGATTACCCTTTTGGAAGTACTTTATAATTTATAAAATGAGAAATCTCAGTCTGGCCGAATAGGTACAGAACCTAATAAATGCTTGTTTTAAGGGGTTTTAATCTTGTTTTGGTCTTTTTCCAAGGGTTTGGTGTCTTCCCTGGTCTGCCACACCTCCAAACTCTTACATATTCTCTGGCACACCCCACTTGGTCATGCCAAACACTCTGCAACTCCAACCTTGCTTATCCCTACAAGCACCTGCATAATTTCATTCATTTCCTAATCAGGCTATGACTGAGCTCGCCTAGGAAATGATGCTCATTTGCCTTTCACGACCTCCAAAGAAAAATTAAGACTATGTACACTTCAAAGTCTCCATGGATCGAGTCCCAAGGGTTATTGAGAATAACTCAAAGGACTTCAAGCTGGAACCATGTTTGGGCCTCTCAAACCCTTACTCAAGCCGAGAGCTTACCAAATTAAGAACTCAATTCAAACTTTCAATAAAACAAACCAAAATGCTTCCTCAACACAATAAGAACATGTACAAAACAATGAGCAAAGAACAGTAATGTAATCAATCCATTAAGTATGGACTGTTGCTCTAATTCTTAGAAGACACAAGGTAAAAACTCAAAAAATGGTCTCCAAATTGTATTCAAAACTACTCTAGGAATTAACTAACCTCATTACATTCATTCTCAAGGCATTTATATGCCATTTTTTGCCTAAATAACTTTCCATCAATTTCCTAAACAGCCCTTTTCTCAAAAATGCAAAAAGTTGCTCAACGTTGCAATGACAACTTTTGCCAAAAAATGCTTTTTTGCATTACACGCTTTTTTTCCTTCTCCAAAACATCTAGGATGACTAAAAATAACTACTTTAACATTTCCCAATTCTAAACAAGGCTATTCAAGACATTTTACATCAAAATGCAAGATTATGTCATTTTAGGCTTACAAGGGCTTACAAGCCAAAATTGAGCAAAGGCATTGTCCTATGGACATCCAACCTATTAAAGAATTTCAAAACCATATGGGGACCTATTAGAAGACTCTATTCACCATCCAAAACCAAACTATGAACAAACACACCAAAATGAAGAAATTGCACTCAAAACTAGGTGCTCCTACAACAGGCTACTCCAGAATGGGGCCCACATAGTGGTGTCAACAAGTGACATCAAGGTTGGAGTAAAGAGGACCAAAATAGACCTTGGGGGAATGGATATAGGACACACTAAGTTAGGATTAAAAATATGAGGTTTGAATTATATCGGTTAAAATTTATGACACTACACTCCCAAATCTCTTTAGCTGACTTCAATCTTATAACTTTAGCAAATACTAAATCACTTAAACAATTGATAATTGTGACTTTATCCTTTGAATTATTCTCATATGGCTTAAATTCATCCTAATTCTGAAGACTATTTGGTGGAGCAGTATACCTATTCTGGCTACTCTCCCATATTTCATTCAAGGGAGATTCCAAACAACATTCCATTCCTTCATTCCAATAAGAGTAACTTGTGCCATCAAACTTTGGTGCTTTGTAATTAACTTCCTACACTATTCCACATCTTCCTCTAGTAGTTAATCTTTTCTAAGAGGAACAAAACTCTTATACCAATTATTAAACACATTATAGGACTGAGAGGGGGAGTTAATCAGTCTAGACCTCGAAATACTTTACTTATAATCAATTAAACTTCAAGCCATAATTAACATATTCCTTCAATAACAAAACATGAAATTGTTGGGAAAATGGTATCTCAACCTTGCATTTACATGAGGTTACTATTTATCTTATGTTTTCATTTTAGCATGAAATGGTGCAAAATTCTACACGAAGCTTCAGGTTGGCTATATAAGCATTTCAATAAAGTTACGTTGCAAGATCACACCTAGTTTTGAAGAAATTAAATTTTCCATTTTGGAGGGGTCCAATAAAAGGTTTAAATTTTTATTTTGAGGAATTTAGAGGCCCCAAAATTCCTTAAAAATTGGGCATAAATGGCATAGAATTTTACAGGGAAATAGAGCACTTCGCAAGCTTTCTGATGCTTCAAACGATTTTTCAATAGGACACACAGTTCTCGAGTTATGACCTCCAGAAGTTTGTATTCCTGAAATAGGAAATATAAAACACATCGGACACATAAATGAGTTGTAAAAAGGGAGGGAGACATCATAGGGCATCTAGAAGGGAGATAAGGTTGGCTACACCTTATTGGGTGGTCTTAGCCTATGGTTTTGTAATACCATTTGACGGTTTCTTGTATTGTATCTCCTATATATGAGGTGCATGAGATAGAGGTTGTGTGTAAGAGTCTTATAGCTATTGATTTACCTCTTAATCTCTTATTAGCAGTACTCCTACAAAGAGATTTCTCTGAAAGTATATTGTGATTTTTTTTTTTACTATGGAATAATATATTGGATGGCTTTTGGAGTGTGCATTTTTTTTCCCGAAAGGGGTTTCCCCACATAAATCATAGTGTTATGGTTTGAATTTTATTATATCTATTTCTATTTTTTGTAACTTTTGTGATGATCTGTAAAAAAATTTGCATTACCCTCCTCTCAAGGTTAGTGTAGGAAGTTGTTCCACTACTTAATTTCCTTACAATTGGTATCAAAGCTTGATCACCTTTGGTTTCAATTGTGGGTTGGGTTTTTTGAGCTAATCCATATGTGAGTGGGAGCTTTTGCAGAAGACACTTTTTGATCTTGTTGTAGGAATTTTCAGATGGCAAGTTTGTCAGGAAAAATAGAGGTGGAGAAATTTAGTGGAACAAATTTTGAGATGTAGAAGTTCAAGAGGGAAGATCTACTAATAGATCGAGATCTATTTGATGTTGTTGATGCGAATGTCCAAAGGCCTTTAGGTCCTACTGCGCCAACTCAAGTATGATGTTATGGACCAAAAAGCCAAGGGTCTAATCAAACTGTGAATGGCAGACTCTATTTTGATCAATATCCACAAAGAAAACACTACAAAGAAGCTATGGACTAAGCTTGCTGAAATGTATCAAGCGAAATCTTTATTAAATTATATTTTCTTGAGGAAGAAATTGTTCTTTGCCTGATTTATGGGATTCTCTTGTTATGGCTATCGGTAGTACTTCTGTTGTTTTGAAGTCTAAAGATGTGGTGGGTGCCCTACTTGGTGAAGAGATGCAAAGGAAAGTATCCCATAGTTCAAAGGAATCCCTTACCATTCGTGGAAGACCTAAGGAGAAAGGAAAGAAGAATGAGAAGCATGATAAGTCCAAATTGAGAGGGAGCTCAAAATCTCCTGGATAATCCAAAGTCATTTGTTGGAATTATAGTAAGCCAGGTCACATCCATAAGGATTGCAAAGAAGAAAAGAAGAAGAAAAAGAAGAAGATTGATTTTGATTCTAAGTCTGAGAAGGAAGATGGTGATGCATTTATTGCAACTTTGGTGACTCGTGCAGGTAATGATGCCTAGATAATTGACTTAGGTACATATTTTCATATGACTGCCAATAGAGATTGGTTTTTTGAATATAAATAATTTCATGAAGGTAAGGTGTACTTAGGTGATAATTCACATTTAGACATTGTTGGTCGAGGTAAAGTTAGAATCCGGTTTTCTGATGGTAGAATAAAAAGGATTAATGGTGTGTTGCATATCCCTAGGTTAAAATGAAATTTGTTATCTGTGAGAAAAATAATAGATGTAGGTGTGGAGGTAGTCTTTTTTGAAGCAGGATGTAAGATGATTAAGGGGGCTATGGTAATTGCTAAAGGTCTCTAGTTTGGCACTTTGTATAAGCTAGACGCATGCACTGTTGAGTGTAATAGCATTTTTGTAAAAAGTAAATCTCTGGAAGATTTGAGGGTTTCACCTTTAGCATATGGAAATGGTTTTTGGATACCTAAGGGTGCTCTTTCTTTTGAAGCAAAGTTACCTGCAGAGAAGACTATGTTGTGGCACTAGAGGCTTGGCCACATTGGAGAAAAGGGTCTAAGCACCTTGAAAAATAAAAACCTTGTTGAAGGTTTGAATGATTGTAATCTTGACTTTGATTTTTGTGAGCATTGCATTTATGGAGAACAAAACCACATTCAGTTTTACTTGAGTTCTCATAAAACTATGGTGTTTTAGATCTTATTCATTCTAATTTGTTTGGTCATGTACATGTTCCTTCGATTCAAAAATCCACATATTATGTGTAATTTATGGATGATTTTAGTAAGGACATGGGTATATTTTCTAAAGAGTAAAACTGAATTTTTTTAGTCGATTTAAAGAATTTAAAGCAATGGTTGAGTTGCAGACTGGAAAGAAGATTATAAGTTTTAGGATTGATAATGGCGGTGAATTCTACTCTAACAATTTTGATAGATTTTGTAAAGAACATGACATTAATAGACAGAAAACAACTCCGTATTATCCACAATAGAATGGAGTTGCAGAAAGAATAAATAGAGAACTAATGCAAAAGGCTAGGAGTATGCTGAGTGGTGTTGGTCTAGAACAAAATTTTTGGGCTGAAGTTGTTGCCACTCCTCAATACCTGATTAACAGGTCTTCTATATCAGCCCTTGTTGATAAAATGCCTATGGAAGCATGGTCGGGTCACAAGACTTCATTGAGACATTCTAAATTTTTTGTTTGTCAAGCATATGCACATGTGCCAAAGGAGAAGTGGACAAAGTTGGAGAAGAAGGCTACAAAATGTATCTTCATCAGGTATAGTTATGGTCTAAAAGGATACAAGATTTGGGACCCTGTTGGACAAAAGGTAATTCACAGTAGAAGTGTTATTTTTAGAGAAATTAAGTCTCCTTATGTTACATTGTAACCAGAACAAACTAAAAAGACAGATGTGATTCAATTTCCTTCTACACCTCAAAGATTTGAATCAAGACCCATAGATAGGCAAGAGGTTGAGGAGATCTCATCCATATCTAAATCTTTAGAAGAGGAGAAAGAACCTCGAACTCAACTTTTTTGAAGGTCTACAAGACATAGACAACCACCTGTAAGGTATTCACCTGATGATTCGAGATGTATTTTTGCTTTGAATACTAATGTGGATGAGCTGAAATTTGCAGAAGAGGCAGTAGGTATGAATGATGCAGAATCCTGGAAGATTTCGATGGAAGAAGAAATGGCAGCTTTAAAAAAGAATGATACATGGGATCTTGTACCATTGCATGAAGGACGAAACCGTGTTGGTTGCAAATGGGTGTTCAAGAAATAGAATAGTTTAGATAGATTCATTGAGAAGTATAAAGCAAGGTTGGTTGTAAAAGGCTACTCGCCGGTTGAGGGTGTTGATTACGGTGAGATATTTTCTCCTGTTGCCAAAATGACATCCATTAGATTTTTGCTTTCTATTGTTGTTGCTTATGATTTAGAGGTTGAGAAAATGGATGTGAAAACTACTTTCCTTCATGATGATTTGGATCTAGGATATTTATATGACACAGCTTGAGCTCTATGTGGTGAAATGTAAAAGTAATTTGGTCTATAAATTAAGCAAATCCCTGTATGGCCTGAAACAGAGTCCTAAAATGTGGTACCAAACATTTGATACATATGTGTTGAGCTTGGAATTTGAGAACTCTAAATCAGATCACTGTGTTTATTATAAATCTGATGGTGATCATTTCATGTTCATTGCATTGTATGTTGATGATATGTTATTCATTGGTAAAGTGAAAGGTATGATTTTAGAACTAAAGTCTCAGTTCACTACTAGATTTGAAATGAAAGATCTTGGTGCAATGAAACACATTCTTGGGATGGAAATTAGAAGAGATAGAGTCAACAGAAAGTTATGGTTAGGCTAGAGTAAGTATGTGAATTCAGTGTTACAGAGGTTCAACATGCAGGATTGTAGACCATTGTGTGTTCCTTTTACAGTTGGAATGAAATTATCTATTGCAAATTATCCTACATCCCCATTGAAGATGGAATACATGAGAAGAGTGCCTTACCAAAGTGTAGTTGGAAGTTTGATGTATGCTATGGTTTGTACTAGACCAAACATTGCCCAAGCAGTTGGAGTTTTATCCAAATATATGTCTAATCCTGGTAGAGTTCATTGGGATGCAGTCAAAAGAGTCTTTAGATATTTTAAGGTTACCTCAGACTATTCTTTATGTAATCATGGTAATTTAGTTTGAGACGTAATTCCCTTGATATTCATGGTTATGTGGATTTTGATTGTGCAGGTGATATTGATCTCAGAAGATCCACCAGTGCTTACGTGTTTACTTTATTTGGTAGTGCAATTAGTCGGATGGGTAAGCAATAGGCTCTGGTTGCTTTGTCCACAACTGAAGAAGACTATATGGCAACTACTCATGCTTGTAAAGAGAACATTTGGCTCAAGAGACTGTGTTCAGACATTGGAATAAAACAATGAGCCATGAAATTTTATTGGGATAGTTAGAGTGTGATCTGTCTAGCTAAGAACCCGACATTTCATGCCCGGACCAAGCACGTAGATGTTCAGTATATTTTTGTTAGCTCGATATGATCGAAGATGACAGGGTGAATCTGGTTAAGGTAAAAACTTTGATGAATGTTACAGATTCTTTAACTAAGGTTGTGAGTACAAAGAAGTTCAGATGGTGCTCGGAGTCTATGGGCTTCATGGCCCCTAGCAATTGATTTATTGTGTTATTACTCCCTTTTCTCTTGCAAGGTGTTCGACATTGAGTGGGAGATTTGTTGGGAAAATGGTGTCTCAACAATGCATTTACATGAGGTTACTATTTATAGTAAGTTTTAATTCAAGCACAAAATGGTGTGAAATTCTTCCCAAAAATTCTAGTTGGCTAGATAAGCATTCTAGTAAAGTTATGTCACAAGATCACAACTAGTTTTGAAGATATTAAATTTTTCCATTTTGGAGGGGTCCAATGAAAGGTTTAAATTTTATTTTGAGGACTTTAGAGGACTCAAAATGCCTTGAAAAGTGGGTGTAAAAGAAGTAGCGGTTTATGAGAAAAATAGTGAACTTTGCGAGCTTTCCGACACTTCAAACGGTTTGTCAAAAGAACACATGGTTCTCAAGTTATGGCCTCTGAAAGGTTGTACTCTTGAAATAGGAAATATAAAATATATCAGACATATAAACGAGTTGTAAAAAGGGAGAGAAATGTCATAGGGCATCTGGAAGGGAGATAAGTTCGGCTACACCTTATTGGGTGGTTTTAGCCCATGGTTTTGTAATACCATTTGATGGTTTCTTGTATTGTATCTCCTATATATGAAGTGTGTGAGATAGAGGTTGTGTGTAAGAGTCCTATAGCCATTGAAATACCTTTGAATTTGTGATTAGTGGTACTCCTGCAAAGAGCTTTCTCTGCAAGTATATTGTAATCTTTTTTTTATTGTGAAATAATATATTGGGCGGCTTTTGAAGTGTGGGGTATTTCTTCCGAAAGGGTTTTCCCCACATAAATCACCATGTTATGGTTTGAATGTTATTATATCTATTTTTATTTTCTATAACTGTTGTGATGATCTGTAAAATTTTATGTGTTACCCTCCTCTCAAGGTTAGTGTAGGAAGTTGTTTTGTTACTTCACTTCCTTACAAGGGGTATCAGAGCCTTATCACCTTTGGTTTCAATTGTGGGTTGTAGGGTTTTTTTGGACTAATCCATATTTGAGTGGGAGATTTTACACAAGACACTTTTTTGATCTTGTTGTAGGAATTTTCAGATGGCAAGTTCGTCAAGGAAAATAGAGGTGGAGAAATTTAATATAACAAATTTTGAGATGTGGAAGTTTAAGATGGAATATTTGCTAATAGATAGAGATCTATGTGATGATGTTGATGTGAATGTCCAAAGGCCCTCAGATCCTACTGGGGCAACTCAATATGATGTTATGGACTAAAAAGCCAAGGGTCTAATCAGACCATGCATGGCCAACTTTGTTCTAATCAATGTCCATGAATAAAACATTGCAAAGAAGTTATGGACTAAGCTTGGTGAAATGTATCAAGCAAATTTTTTATTAAATCACATTTTCTTGTGGAAGAAATTGTATTCCTTGAAGATGGAAGAGGGTGGATGAGTTGCAGACCACCTAGAAGCATTCAATATGTCGATGGCTCAATTTGTATCTATTGGTGTTAATATGAACGAAGAGGAGAAATGCCAGATCTTTTTTTTTCTTTGCTCGAGTCGTGAGATTCTCTTGTTATGGCTATGTATAGTACTTATATTGTTTTGAAGTCTAAAGATGTGGTGGGTTCCCTACTTGGTGAAGAGATGAAAATGAAGTTATCCCACAATTTGAAAGAAGCCCTAACTGTTCATGGAAGACCTAAGGAGAAAGGCAAGAACAATGAGAAGTACAATAAGTCTAAATTGAGAGGGAGATCAAAATCTACTAGAAAGTCCAAAGTGATTTATTGGAATTGTGGTAAATTAGGTCACATTTGTAAGGATTGCAAAAAAGAAAAGAAGAAGAAAAAGAAGAAGATTGATTTTGATTCTAAGTCCGAGAAGGAAGATGGTGATGCATGTATTGCTGCTTTGGCGACTCATACAGGTAATGATGCTTGGTGAATTGACTCAGGTACATTTTTTCATATGATTGCCAATATAGATTGTTTTTCTGAATACGAAGAATTTAATGGAGGTAAAGTTTACTTGGGTGATGATTCACATTTAGACATTGTTGCTCAAGGTAAAGTTAGAATAAGATTTTCTGATGGTAGAATAAAAAGGATTAATGGTGTGCTGCATATCCCTGGTTTAAAATAAAATTGGTTATCTGTGAGAAAACTGATAGATACGGGTGTGCAGGTAGTCTTTTCTGAAGCAGGATGTTGTTTGCATTTACATGAAGATTAAATTAATGATATGTTATGTTGTCATTAATGTCAATTATCTGGTAATGATATTACTGATATTGTTGATATTGTCTTGTAACTGGTAGGAAAAGCTTTGTGAAGGCCATTGTAAAATGGTATGTAAGTTTGTGAGTTGGACCAGTAACTAATGTAAAACATTAAACCCTATCTATGTAATGTAACCAATAAACCCTACTAGTTGTTTTTGTTAAACCCTAGCCCATTAAGGTTGTTGAGTGGTAATGATGGTGACACATATGGTCATTGTATGAGGACAAGTTCAAAATGTTTTGGTGCGTATTTTTGTCTAGGGAATGAGCAAAATGTATTGCATCTAATGCAAAGCATGTGATGAGTTATTGTGCTTGATGAAGCGATAATCAAGGAGCAATTGAGGTTTTCTTAATTGATGTGTAGAGATTGCTATGAAATCCAACAGTCATACTTGTACCGAATTGTGTGTAATCTCAATGAGAGAATTAGGTTTTCTTTGTGCTACCGACCTGGTTGATTTGTATTTAAGGTCGATGAAGTTTTTTGTTTAGTGTTGGCAAGAGTTGGCAGAAATCAGTTGAGTGTGTGGTTGCCAAATCAGATAATGAGTCTGCAGTTTGAGTAAAGGAAGATAGGAGCTAAAAAGGATTTGATCAAGCAAGTGTAGTGCTATTTAGGCAAATCAAGAAAAATCTTGTTGTTCTCTAACAATTATAGCAGAATTGAAATCCCCTAACTGGGTAAGCTCTAATAAGCTTGGTTACTTATTAAATTCTCTAACAAGGTGATCCATTAGATTGGATTTTCAAATCCTCTACTAGGGTTACTCCTTATATGTATTTTCTTCTAACAGGTCATTTGTAGTCAATCCCTTAACCAGGTGATTTCTAACAGGATCAGTTCTTAACAGGACTTTTGTAAAATATTTAACAACCTTGGCTCCTAACAAGGTGAACTTCACAAGCGTTCAAATATTATCTTGTGAGTCCCATCTCACCGTGGTTTTTATATATTTGGGTTTCCACTTCAAAAATACTTGTGTCATGTGGTGAATGTTTTTGTGGTAATGATCTTATCATTGATTTGATTAACTACTTAACTATTCTGATAAGGCATGATAACTAGAAGCTTTGAGAAATGGAATATGTTGACATATGATAAAGAATTTGGATGTTTACAAGTTTAATGTTGTTTACTGTTAAGTTGATGTAACAGTCAACCAGATTTTCTTATGAGTATTTACAGTGGTAATTCATTTAATAAGTTTACTTTGCATGATTGAGATTGAGATTGAGATTGGGAAGCTTGTATCAGTTTTTCTATTTACTGATTCACCCCCCCCCCCCTCTCAGTAATCTAGCAGATACTTATTCTTTCATCATACCATCAATTGGTATCAGAGCATCTCAGATCCTCTAAGGTCTAAGCCTAACTGCTTGAGGAAAAGATCTGCTAGACCATGATGAAGAAGGAAGGTCTGAAGTTCAATAGAGAAAACTATATGATATGGAGCAACAAAATGAAAATTTACATCAAGTCTGGGAAGTTAGTATTGGGATCATGTAGATAATAAGTATATTATACCTACTAGGATTCTGACCGGTGATCAGAAGAAAGAAGAACAAGAAAATCATCAAGAATTGGAGGCTATTATCAGTTCCTTGTCTAATGCTGAATATGTAGATGTTCATGGTCTTGAAACTGCATATGAGGTATGGAAAAAACTTGAAGATATTTATGGCGGTGATGAACATGTTAAAATTGCTAAAGAGAAGATTCTAAGAGGAAAGTCTGATGACATGAGGATGACTGAAGGTGAGAATATCTAGAAATATGGTTAAAGGATAAAAGAGATAGTCAGTGAAATTAAGAGTGCAGGAGGGAAATTGGAAGATGCCACAGTGATCAGTAAGGTACTAAGAACCCTACTATTGGTCTATGCTATCTGAGTTGTAGCTATTCAGGAGCTAAAGTCCATTGAGAAAACTAAGGTAACTCTTGACTCCATCATTGGCAAGCTTCCTACTTTTGAATTAAATGGTTATGATGGTAGTGTATAGAAATCTAAGTTTGCATTTAGAGCTTCTTTTTCTAACCCATCTATGAGAAAAAGTAGAGATACTAGTCTTGGTTATGAATCCATATCTAGCAAAGATGCTGGTGATGAAGACAGTTTAGTGGAGCTTGAAGTATTATTGGCAAAACAGTTGCCTAGAGGTACTGGTAAATATAGAGGTAAATTACCTTTAAAATGTTTTGCATGAAACAAGATTGATCACATAGCAGCTAATTGTCCTAATGGTGAAAATGAACACAAGAGAGATAAATTCAAGAACTATAAGGGAAAAGGCAAGAGAGATTGTCCTATTGCTATTGATAATGGTATCACTGATGAAGAATCTATTGGTGATGCTAGTGAAGCTATTGTGTTTGTAGATATTAAGGAATAGATATTAGACCAGAAGGCATTAGTATCCAAGATGGATAAACCTGATGATTGGATCATTTATAGTGGTTGTTCACATCATATGACTAGTGATCGGAGCAAATTTCTTTCCTTGAAGGAATTTCATGGAGGTGTTGTTAGATTTGGCAATGACTCACCCTGCATGGTTAAAGGTAAATGAGTTATTTCTCTTAATGGGAAGAGTAGTGCAGATGATGTCTACTAGGTTGAAGGACTAAAGCACAATCTTTTGAGTGTGGCACAACTCAATGACAAAGGACACCCACTAGAGTTTAAAAATGGTATGTACAAAATCTTTGACAACAAAGGTGAATTGAATGCAACTGGGAAACAAACTAAAGGTAACCTATTTCACCTTAATTCTAAAGTTAGCAACTATTTTATTGTGAAAATAGATGATAGTTGGCTTTGGCATAGGAGATTTCATCATATAAACTTTGATAACATTATTAAAGTAAATAAGTCCAAGACAGTGAGAGGTTTTCCTCAGTTAGACAAACCGGTTAATGCTCTTTGCAAAGAATGGCAGTTAGGAAAGATGACTTCCTCAACTTTCAAACGAAAATCCTTTTCAATGGAGAACTTGTTAGATTTGGTTCATACAAATCTTTGTGGACTAAAAAGAACAAAAGGCATTCAAGGTGATAGATATTTTATAATTCTCATTGATGATTGCTCAAGGATGATGTGGGTCACATTCTTGAAAGATAAGACTGAATCTTTTGGTAAACTCAAGGCATTCAAGGCCTTAGCTGAGAAAGAGAGCAAGAAGAAGATAAAATGTCTGAGGATAGATCAAGGTGGTGAATTTACTTCTAAGGAATTCACTAGGTATTGTGAAGAGAATGGTATCAAATGACAGCTTTCTACACCAAGGACACCACAACAGAATGGTATCACAAAAAGAAACAATCGGTCAGTTGTTGAAGTTGCTAGGACAATATTGATACAAGGAGGTGTAGCAAAAACCTTTTGGAGAGAAGTTGTCAACACAACTATCTACACAATGAACCAAGTTCTGATAAAGAGAGGTAAGGAAAAGACTCCATATGAATATTGGTATGGAAGATCACCTGATGTTAGCTATTTTAAGATATTTGGAAGCAAATGTTTTAAAAAGAGAGGTGATTACATTAACAAATTTGGGGCTAAAAGTGATGAAGGTATATTTCTTGGCTATTCCACCAAGAGTAAAGCCTACAAATGTTTTAACAACTAGACATAGAGAACTATTGAGAGTTTTGATGTTTGAGTGGATGAATTTCTTGAAGTCTCAGAAGGAACCAGTTCAAAGAAAAAGGATAAAGATCCTTTCATTTTGTTTTTGGAACTAGAAACTATGAAATCTGAAACTGAAAAAGCAAATTCTTATGTACTTGTTCAACCAGAATAGATAAATTCAGAAGAAGATGATGATAATGAAGAAGTTGAACTTGAAGATAATGATCTTTTTATTCTTAGATATGTGAGATCGAATCACAATCCTGAACAGATTATTGGAGATAAGGATGCTAGAGTACTAACCAGAAGAAGAATCAGAGAGAATTCTTGTATGATCTCCACCATTGAACCAAGAACTGCTAAGGAGGCATTTGGTGATGATCATTGGGTTAAATCTATGGAGGAGGAATTGGATCAAATTGAGAAGAACAACACTTGGACCCTAGTCCCCCGACCATTAAATAAGAATGTTATAGGTACTAAGTGGGTATATAGGAACAAGTTGAATGAAGATGGTGTTGTAATTCGCAACAAGGCAAGATTGTTTTGCAAGGGTTATACACAAGAAGAAGGAGAAGATTATGGTGAAACTTTTGCACCGGTCGCAAGACTGGAAGGTGTCTGAAATTTACTTGCATTTGCAGCCCATAAAAAGTTCAAGGTATATCAGATGGATGTTAAGTCTGCATTTTTGAATGGGATATTGGAAGAAGAAGTATACATAGAACAGCCAGATGGTTATTCTTTGACTAATGAGAATGATATGGTATGTAGATTGAATAAGGATTTATATGGATTAAAGAAGGAACCCAGAGCATGGTATGAAAGGCTTCATACACATCTAATGAAGATAGGATTTCTAAGAACCCGTGATGATAGTAACATATATCTCAAGTCTGAAGGAGATGAAATATTGGTCAGTGTAGTATTTGTTGATGATATCATATTTGGAGGTAATGATGTCATGAGCAACGGTTTTGCAGATGAAAAGAAAAATGAGTTTGAAATATCTTTAGTAGGGGAAATTAAGAAAATTCATAGGCTTGTCGATACAACAAATGAAGAATGGTATTTTCATTACATAGTCTAAGTATGTGAAAGAGGTTTTCAAGACATTTGGCATGAGTGACTGTAAACCAATTGGGATACCAATGGTTACAGGTTGCAAGTTGTCTAAGGAAGATGAATCTAAGTCTGTTGATGAGAAGGAATACAGGTCAATGATTGGTAAATTGCACTATGTTGTTCACAACAGACTAGAAATAGCCCATGCAGTTGGCATAGTTGCTAGATTCTAGAAAAATCCTAAGGAAACACATTTGATAGCAACCAAGAGAATATTTAGATACCTGAAAGGTATTGTTGACTATGGATTATGGTATCCATATGGAGGAAACTTTGATTTGAAGGTATACATAGGAAATGTTGATGACTGAAAAACCACAACCGATGGAGCATTTTTTCTTGGAGGAAGGCTTGTTTCGTGGATTAGTAAAAAAAAGAGTTGTACTTCACAATCTATTGTTGAAGCTGAGTATGTTGCAACTTATATGAATTGCACATAGGCTATTTGGATGAGGCACATTTTGGAAGGTTTTAAGATGAAGATTTCAGAACCTATAAAGATTTTATGTGATAATACAAGTGACATAAATATTTCCAAGAATCTTGTTTTGCACGCATGCACCAAGCAGATTGAATTGAAGTATCATTTCTTGAGGGAAAAAATGCAGAGCAAAGATGTTATCTTAGAGAATGTTTCTACCAAGGAGCAGCTTGCAGATATTTTAACAAAATCTCTACCTAAGACTACATTTGAGTATCTTAGAAGTCAACTAGGGTTTGTACCCCTTCATGAGGTTAGTTGAGCATGATGTTGATTGCATTAGTCCCTGAACTACGTGCAGAAATTTACAAGGATTGGTGTAGTAGTGGTTGCATTCCACAAGGGGAGCATCAAGTTGCAGTATGTTGTTAATGCATGATGAAATTTGAAATTACATGTTTTACTTTCAATTTGGTATTGTTGTCAAAGGGGGAGAAAAATTATGTGATTATGGGAAGGAAAACTAGTGATAGACTGAAGACAGAGAGCGCATGTCAATACTTGGTAAAGTAAACCAGGATTCCTATTCACAATCTCAGCAACAATCCATGGTGTTGATATTTGTATTGACATCAATGCCAAAGGGGGAGATTCTTGGCATTTTCATGAAGATTGCATTAATGATATGTTATGTTTTCATTGATGTCAATTATCTGGTAATGATATTGCTGATATAGTTCATATTATCTTGTAACTAGTAGGAAGAGCTTTGTGAAGGTCATTGTAAACTAGTATGTAAGTTTTTGAGTTGAACCGGTAACCGGTGTAAAAGGTTAAACCTTATCTCTGTAATGTAACCGATAAACCCTACCAGTTGTTTTTGTTAAACCCTAACTGATTAAGGTTGTTGAATTGGTTATTTTGGTTTATGATCTGATATTGAGTGGTAATGATGGTGACACGTATGGTCATTGTATAAAGACAAGTTCAGAATGTTTTGGTGCATTTGTTTGTCTAGGGAATGAGCAAAATGTATTGCATCTAATGTAAAGCGTGTGATGAGTTACTGAGCTCGACGAAGCGGTTAAGGTTTTCTTAATTGATGTGTAGAGATTGCTATAAAATCCAATGGTCATACTTGTACCGACTTGTTTCTAATCTCGATGAGAGAATTAGGTTTTTGTTGTGTTACCAGCCTAATTGATTTGTATTTAAGGTCGATGAAGTTATTTTGTTTAGTGTTGGCAAGAGTTGGCAGAAATCAGTTGAGTGTGTGCTTGCCAAACCGGATAATGAGTCTATAGTTTGAGTAAAGGTAGATAGGAGCTTAAAAGGATCTATTTAGGCAAGTGTAGTGCTATTCAGATAGATCAATAAAATTCCTATTGTTCTCTAACAATTACAGTAGAATTGAAATCCCCTAACTAGGTAAGCTCTAACAAGCTTGGTTATTTATTAAATCCTCTAACAAGGTGATCCATTAGATTGGATTTTCAAATCCTCTACTAAGGTTACTCCTTATAGGTATTTTCTTCTAAGAAGGCATTTGTAGTCAATCCCTTAACCGGGTGATTCTTAACAGGACTTTTGTAAAAGCTTTAATAGGCTTGGCCCCTAACTGGGCGAACTTCCAAAGAGTTCAGATATTATCTTGTGAGTCCCATCTCACCATGGTTTTTACTTATTTGGGTTCCCACGTCAAAAATACTTGTGTCATGTGTTGAATAGTTTTGTGGTTACGATCTTATGGTTGATTTTATTAACTACTTAACTATTCTGATAAGGCATGATAACCAGAAGCTTTGAGAAATGGAATATGTTGACATATGATAAAGCATTTGGATGTTTACAAGTTTAATATTTTTTACTGTTAAGTTGTTGTAATAGTCAACCGGATTTTCTTATGAGTATTTACATTGATAATTCATTTGATAAGTTTACTTTTTGTTATTGAGATTGAGATTGGGAAGCTTGTATCAGTTTTTCTATTTACTTATTCACACCCCCCCCCCCCGGTAGCAATCTACCGGATACTTAGTATTTCATCATACCATCAGATGTAAGATGATTAAGTGTGTTTTGGTAACTGCTAGAGGTGTCGGGTTTGGCACTTTGTATAAGCTAGATGCATACACTGTTCAGTGTAATAGTACTTCTGTAAAAAGTAAATTTGTGGAAGATTTGATGGTTTCACCTTCTGCAGATGGAAATGGCTTTTGGGTACCTAAGGTTGCTCTTTCTTCTGAAGAAAAGTTTCCTATAGAGAAGACTATGTTGTGGCATGAGAGGCTTTCCCAAATTGGAGAAAAGGGTCTAAGGGCCTAGAATAATAAAAACCCTTTTAAAGGTTTGAATGATTGTAATCTTGACTTTTATTTCTCTCAGCATTGCATTTATGGAAAACAAAATCGGGTTCAATTTTAATTGAGATCTCATAAAACTTGTGGTCTTATACATATTCCTTTGATTCAAAAATCCACATATTATGTTTCATTTATTGATGATTCCAGTATTTGAAGGGTACATCAGAGTATTCTTTGTGTTATCATGGTAATTCAGTTGGAGACATGATTTCCTTTGATATTCATGATTATGTGGATTCAGACTGGGCAAGTGATATTGATAATAGAAGATCCACCAATGCTTATGTATTTACTTTATTTGGTGGTGCAATTAGTTGTATGAGTAAGCGACAGGGTGTGGTTTCTTTGTCCACCACTGAAGCAGAGTATATGGAAGATACTCATGCTTGTAAAGAAGCCATTTGTCTTAAGAGACTGTGTTGAGATATTGGAATAAAACAAGAAACTCTGACAGTTTATTGTAACAGTTAGAGTGCGATCTGCCTAGCTAATGACCCGACATTTCATGCCCGAACCAAGCACATTGATGTTCAGTATCATTTTGTTAGAGATATGGTCGAAGATGGTAGGGTGAAGTTGGTTAGGGTAAAAAATTTTATGAATGTTGTAGATTCTTTAACTAAGGTTATGAACACGTAGAAGCTTAGATGGTCCTCGGAGCCTATGGGCCTCATGGCCCCTGGCAATTGATTTATTGTGTTGATACTCCCTTTGCTCTTGCAAGGTGTTCACCAAGTGGGAGATTTGTTGGGAAAATGGTGTCTCAACCTTGCATTTACATGAGGTTACTATTTATAATAATTTTTCATTTGAGGAGGAAATGGTGTGAAATTCTCCCCGCAGCTTATGGTTGGCTAGATAAGCATTCTAGTAAAGTTACGTCGCAAGATCACAGCTAGTTTTGAAGATATTAAATTTTCTATTTTGGAGGGATCCAATGAAAGGTATAAATTTGATTTTGAGGAATTTAGAGACCTTGAAATGCCCTAAAAAGTGGGTGTAAATGGCATATCATTTCATGAGGTAATAGAGCAATTCGTGAGATTTCTGGCACTTCAAATGATTTGTCAATAGGACACAGGGTTCTCAAGTTATGGCCTCCACAAGTTTGTACTCCTAAAATAGGAAATATAAAATACATAGGACATGTAAATGAGATGTAAAAAGGGAGGAACATGTCATAGGGAATCTAGAAGGGAGATAATGTCAACTAAACCTTATTGGGTGGTTTTAGCCCATGGTTTTGTAATACCGTTTATAGTTTCTTGTATTATATCTCCTATATATGAGGTGCGTGAGATATAGGTTGTGTGTAAGAGCCTTATAGCTATTGACTTACATCTGAATCTCTGATTAATGGTACTGCTACGAAGAGCTTGCTCTGCAAGTATATTGTAATATGTTTTTTATTGCGGAATAATATATTGAGCGGCTTTTGGAGTGTGGTGTTTTTCTCCCAGAAAGGTTTCCCCCACGTAAATCACAGTGTTATGGTTTGAATGTTATTATATCTATAATTGTTTTCTGTAACTATTCTAATGATCTATAAATAATTTTGCATTACCCTCCTCTTAAGGTTAGTGTAGGAAGTTGCTCTACTACTTAACTTCCTTACAAGTGGTATCAAAGCTTGATCACATTTGGTTTCAATTGTAGTTTTTTGGGTTTTTTGAACTAATCCAAAATTGAGTGAGAGCTTTTGTAGAAGACACTTTTTTATCTTGTTGTAGAAATTTTTAGATGGCAAGTTCATTAGGGACAATAGAGTTGGATAAATTTAATGGAACAAATTTTGAGATGTGGAAGCTGAAGATAGAAGATCTGCTAATAGATCGAGATCTATGGGATGTTGTTGATGCGATTGGACAAAGACCCTCAGATCTTGTTACGACAACCCAGTATGATGTTATGGACCAAAAATCCAAGTGTCTAATCAAACTTTTCCTAGCAGATGTTGTTCTGATCAATGTCCATGAAGAAAACATTGTAAAGAAGCTATGGACTAAGCTTGGTGAAATGTATTAAGCGAATATTTAATAAATCAGATTTTCTTGAGGAAAAAATTATATTCCTTGATGATGGAAGAGGGTGGATGAGTTGCAAACCACCTAGAAGAATTCAATATGTTAGTGGCTCAATTAGTATCTATTGGTGTTAAGAAGAACGAAGAGGACAAATTCCATATCTTTCTTTGTTCTTTGTCTAATTCATGGGATTCTCTTGTTATGGCTATCAGTAGTATTTTCTGTTGTTTTGAATTCAAAACATGTGGTCACTACCCTACTTTGTGAAGATATGCAAAGGAAGGTATCCCACAACTCAAAGGAAGCCCTAACTATTCATGGAAGACCTAAGGAGAAAGGCAAGAAGAATGAGAAGCGCGATAAGTCCAAATCGAGAAGGAGATCGAAATCTCCTAGAAAGTACAAAGTCATTTGTTGGAATTGTAGTCAACCAAATTGGTTCCGTAAGGAATACAAAGAATAAAAGAACAAAAAGAAGAAGATTGATTCTGATTTTGAGTCTGAGCAAGAAGATGGTAATGCATTTATTGTAGCTTTGGTGACTCATGCAAGTAATGATGCCTAGTTAATTGACTCAGGTGCATCTTTTCATATGACTGCCACTAGAGATTGGTCTTCTAAATATGAAGAATTTAATGGAGGTAAGGTGTACTTGGGTGATGATTTACATTTAGACATTGTTGGTCAAGGTAAATTTAAAATCAGGTTTTCTTATGGTAGAATAAAAAGGATTAATGGTGTGTTGTATATCCCTAGTTTAAAGAAAATGTGTTATTTGTGAGCAAACTGATAGATACAGGTGTGCAAGTAGTCTTTTTTGAAGTAGGATGTAAGATGATTAAGGGTGCTATGGTGATTTCTAGAGGTGTCAGGTTCGGCACTCTGTGTAAGCTAGACACATACACTGTTGAGTGTTATAGAACTTCTATAAAAAAGTAAATTTGTGAAAGATTTGAGGGTTTCACCTTTAGCAGATGGAAATGGATTTTGAGTACCTAAAGGTGCTCTTTCTTCTAAAGAAAATTTACCTGTAGAGAAGACTACGTTGTGGCACCAAAGGCTTGGCCACATTAGAGAAAATGGTCTAAGGACCTTGAAAAATAAAAACCTTGTTGAAGGTTTGAATGATTGTAATCTTGAATTTGATTTCTGTGAGCATTACTTTTATGGAAAATAAAACTACGTTCAGTTTTACTCAAGTTCTCATAAAACTTGTGGTGTTTTGGATCTTATTCATTCTGATGTGTTTGATCCTATACATGTTCCTTCGATTCAAAAATCCACATATTTGGTTACATTTATTGATGATTTTAGTAGAAGGACATGGGTATATTTTCTAAAGAGTAAATCTAAAGTTTTCAATTGATTTAAAGAGTTTAAAGCAATGGTTGAGTTGTAGACTGGAAAGAAAATTAAATTTTTAAGGACTGATAATGGCGATGAATTTTGCTCTAATGATTTTGATAGATTGTGTAAAGACTGTGGCATTAACACACAGAAGACAACTATATATTCTCCACAACAAAATGGAGGTGTACAACGAATGAACATAACACTGATGGAGAAGTCTAGGAGTATGCTAAGTAGTGTTGGTTTAGAACAAAATTTTTGGGCTGAAGTTGTTGCCAGTTCTTGCTACTTGATTAACAGTTCTCCTACATTAGTCATTGTTGATAAAATGCATATGGAAGCATGGTCAGTTCACGAGCCTTCATTGAGACATCTTAGAGTTTTTGGTTGTGAGGCATATGTACATGTGCCAAATGAGAAGTGGACAAAGTTGGACAACAAGGCTATGAAATATATCTTCATTGAGTATAGTTATGGTGTGAAAGGATACAAGCTTTGGGTTCCTGTTGCACAAAAGGTAATTCATAGTAGTCATGTTATCTTTAGAGAAATTAAGTCTCCTTCTATTACATTGCAGCCATAATAGACTAAAATGGAAGATGTGATTCAATTTCCTTACACACCTGAAAGAGTTGAACCGAGACCTCTAGATAGATAAGAAGTTGAGGACAGCTCATCTACCTCAAAATCTTCAAAAGAGGAGAAAGAATGTCCAACTCAGATTGTTTGAAGGTCTACAAGGCATAGACAACAACCTGAAAGGTATTCACTTGATGACTAGAGATTTTTTTTTCATTGAATATTAATGTGGATGAACTAAAATCTATAGAAGAGGCATTAAGGATGAATGATGCAGAATCCTGGAAGATTGCTATGAAAGTGGAAATGACAGCTTTGAAAAAGAATGATACACGAGGATCTTGTACCATTGCCTGAAAGACAAAAGCTTGTTGGTTGCAAATGGGTGTTCAAGAAAAAGAGTGGTTCAGATAGAAGCATTGAGAAGTTTAAAGAAAGGTTGGTTGCAGAAATTTTCTCTCAAGTTGATGGTGTTGATTATGGTAAGATATTTTCTCCTATTACCAAAATGACATCCATTAGATTTCTTCTTTCTATTGCTACTACTTATGATTTAGAGGTTGAGAAAATAGATTTGAAAACTGCTTTCCTTCATGGTGATTTAGAGGAGGATATTTATATGACACAGCTGGAACACTATGTGGTGAAAGGTAAAACTAATTTGGTCTGTAAATTAAACAAATCCCTATATGACATGAAACAGAGTCCTAGGATGTGGTACCATAAATTTGATACATATGTGTTGAGTTTGGGATTTTAGAGTTCTAAATCAGATCACTGTGTTTATTATAAATTTGATGGTGATCATTTCCTATACATTGCATTGTATTTTGTTGATATGTTATTCATGGGTAAAGGGAAAGGTATGATTTAAGAACTAAAATCTCAGCTCGCTGCTAAATTTGAAATGAAATATCTTGGTACAGCGAAACACATTTTTGGGATGGATATTAGAAGAGATGGAGTGAACATAAATCTATGGATAGGCTAGAGTAAGTATGTGAATTCATTGTTACAAAGGTTTAACATGCAAGATTATAGACCATTATGTGTTCCTTTTACAGTTGGAACAAAATTATCTACTACAGAATGTCCTACATCCCCATCAGAGATGGAAGACATGAGCAGAGTGCCTTACCAAAGTGCAATTGGAATTTTGATGTATGTTATGGTCTCTACTAGACCAAACATTGCCCAAGTAGTGGGATTTTTATCCAAACATATGTCTAATCCCATTAGAGTTCATTGGGATGCAGTCAAAAGAGTCTTTACATATTTGAAGGGTACCTCAGAGTATTCCTTGTGCTATCATGGTAATTTAGTTGGAGATGTGATTTCTATTGATATTCATAGTTATGTGGATTCAAACTGGGCAAGTGATATTGATAGCAGAAGATCTACCGGTGCTTATGTGTTTACTTTATTTGGTGGTGCAATTGGTTGGATGAGCAAGCGACAGGTTGTGGTTGGTTTGTCCACCACTGAAGTAGAGTATATGGAAGCTACTCATGCTTGTAAAGATGCCATTTGGATTAAGAGACTTTGTTCAAACATTGGAACAAAAAAAGAAGTCATGGCAATTGATTATGACAGTCAAAGTGCGATCTACCTAGCTAAGAACCCAACATTTAATGCTTGGACAAAGAACATTGATGTTCATTATCATTTTGTCACAGATATAGTCAAAGATGGCAGGATGAAGCTACTTAAGGTAAAAACTTTGATGAATGTTGTAGATTCTTTAACTAAGGTTGTGAGCACATAAAAGTTCAGATGGTGCTCGGAGTCTATGGGCCTCATGTCTCCTAGAAATTGATTTATTGTGTTGATACTCCCTTTTCTCTTGCAAGGTGTTCGACAAGTGGGAGATTTGTTGGGAAAATGGTGTCTCAACCTTCCATTTACATGAGATTACCATTTATAGTAATTTTTTATTCAAGCACGAAATGGTGCAAAATTCTCTTTGAAGCTTCTAGTTGGCTAGATAAGCATTTTGATAAAGTTACATTGCAAGATCATAGCTAGTTTTGAAGATATTAAATTTTTTATTTTGGAAAGGTCCAATGAAATGTTTAAATTTGATTTTAAGGTTAGATGCCCATAAACATCTTGAAAAGTGGGTATAAATGGTGTAGCAGTCTACGAGAAAAAAAAAAGAATTTTGCAAGCTTTCTGGCACTTCAGACGGTTCGTTGATAGGACACATGGTTCTCAAGTTATGGCCTCCAGAAGTTTGTACTCCTGCAATAGGAAATACAAAATACATCAGACACATAAATGAGTTGTAAAAAGGGAGGGACACGTCATAGGGCATCTAGAAGGGAGATAAGGTTGGTTACAGCTTATTAGGTGGTTTTGGCCCATGGTTTTGTAATAACATTTGACGGTTTCTTGTATTGTATCTCCTACATATGAGGTGCATGAGATAGAGGTTGTGTGTAAGAGTCTTATAGCTATTGATTTGCCTATGAATATCTAATTAGTGGTAGTCCTGCAAAGAGCTTTCTGTGCAAGTATATTTAAATCTATTTTTTATTGCGAAATAATATATTGGGTGGCTTTTGGAGTGGAGGTTTTTCTCCCAAAAGGGTTTTCCCCACGTAAATCAATGTGTTATGGTTTGAATGTTATTATATCTATTTCTATTTTTTGTAACAGTTGTGACGATCTGTAAAAGTTTTTGCATTACCCTCCTCTCAAGGTTAGTGTAGGAAGTTGTTCCTCTACTTATATTCCTTACAAGTGGTACATTAGAGCTTCATCACCTTTGGTTTTAGTTGTGGGTTGTTGGGTTTTTTGAACGAATCTAGATTTGAGTGGGAGCTTTTGCCAAAGACACTTTTTGATCTTCTTGTAGGAATCTTCAGATGGCAAGTTCATCAAGGAAAATAGAGGTGGAGAAATATAATATAAAATAATTTAGATGTGGAAGCTAAAGATGGAAGATCTTCTAATAGATCAAGATCTATGGGATGTTGTTGATGTTAATGTCCAAAGGCCCTTAGATCCTACTGCAGAAGATCAGTATGATGTTATGAACTAAAAAGCCAAGTGTCTAATCAAACTATTCTTGGTAGACTCTGTTCTGATCAATGTCCATGAAGAAAACACTACAAAGAAGATATGGACTCTGTTCTTATCAATGTCAAGCAAAATCTTTATTAAATCAGATTTTCTTGAAGAAGAAATTGTATTCCTTGAAGATGGAAGAGGGTGGACAAGTTGCAGACCACCTGGAAGCATTCAATATGTTGGTGGCTCAATTAGTGTATGTTCGTGTTAAGATGAATGAAGAGGAGAAATGTTAGATCTTTCTTTATTCTTTGCCCAATTCATTGGATTCTCTTGTTATGGATATCAGTAGTACTTCTATTTTTTTTAAGTTTGAAGATGTGGTGGGTTCCCTACTTGGTAAAAATATGCAAAGGAAGGTATCCCATAGTTTTAAGGAAGCCCTAACTATTCATGGAAGGCCTAAGGAGAAAGGCAAGAATAATGAGAAGCGTGATAAGTCCAAATCAAGAGGGAGATCGAAATCTCCTCGAAAGTCCAAATTCATTTACTCTAATTGCAATAAACTAGGTCACATCCATAAGGACTACAAAGAAGAAAAATAAGAATATTGATTCTGATTCCGAGTCTAAGAAGGAAGATGGTGATGCATTTATTGCATCTTTGGCGACTCATGCAGGTAATGATGCCTGGTTAATTTACTCAGGTTCATCTTTTAATATGACTACCAATAGAGATTGTTTTTCTGAATATGAAGAATTTAATAGAGGTAAGGTGTACTCGAGTGATGATTCACATTTAGACATTGTTGGTCAAAGTAAAGTTAGAATCAGGTTTTCTGATGGTAGAATAAAAAGGATTAATGGTGTGTTGCATATCCCTAGTTTAAAACAAAATCTATTATCTATGAGCAAATAGATAGATGTGAGTGTGAAGTAGTCTTTTCTAAACCAAGATGTAAGATGATTTAGGGTGATATGGTAATTGATAGAGGTGTCAATTTCGACACTTTGTATAAGCTAGACACATACACTATTGAGTATAATAGAACTTCTATAAAAAGTAAATCTATGGAAGATTTGAGGGTTTCACCTTCAGTAGATGGAAATGGGTTTTGGGTACCTAAGGGTGCTCTTTCTTTTGAAGAAAAGTTACCTGCAAAGAAGTCTATATTGCAACACCAAAGGATTGGCCACATTGGAGTAAAGTGTCTAAGGACCTTGAAAAATAAAAACCTTCTTGAAGGTTTGAATGATTGTAATCTCTAGACTTTGATTTATGTGAGCATTGCATTTATGGAAAAAAATCATGTTCAATTTTACTCAAGTTCTCATAAAACTTGTGGTGTTTTGGATCTTATTCATTATGATGTGTCTGGTCCTATAGATGTTCCTTCTATTTGAAAATCTACATATTATATTTCATTTATTGATTATTTTAGTTGAAGGACATTGGTATATTTTCTAAAGAGTAAATATGAAGTTTTCTGTCAATTTAAAGAATTTAAAGCAATGGTTGAGTTGTAGAATGGAAATAAAATTAAAAGTTTGAGGACTCATAATAGCGGTGAAATTTTCTCTAATAGTTTTGATAGATTTTGTAAAGACTGTGGCATTAACAGATAGAAGAAAACTCCACATTCTCCATAGCATAATGGAGTTATAGAAAGAATGAATAGGATATTGATGGAGAAGGCTAGAAGTATGCTGAGTGTGCTAGTCTAGAACAAAAGTTTTGGGTTGAAGTTGTTGCTACTTCTTTCTACCTAAGTAACAGGTCTCCTACATTAATCCTTGTTGATAAAACTTCTACCCTAGCATGGTCGGGTCACAAGTCTTCATTGATATATCTTAGAGCTTTTGGTTGTGAAGCATATGCACATGTGCTAAAGGAGAAGCAGACAAAATTGGAGAACAAGGCTGTAAAATGTATCTTCATCGGGTATAGTTATGGTGTGAAAGGATACAAGCTTTGGGACCCTGTTGTACAAAAGGTAATTCATAGTAGAAATGTTAATTTTAGAGAAAGTAAGTCTCCTTCTATTACATTGCAGCCAAAATAGACTAAAAATGAAGATGTCATTTAATTTCCTTCTACACCCGAAAGAGTTGAATCAAGACCCGAAGAAAGGCAATAATTTGAGGAGAGCTCATCTAGCTCTGAATCTTCAGAAGAGGAGGAAGAACCTCTAACTCAACTTGTTCGAATTTCTACAAGACATAGAAAACCACCTGAAAGGTATTCATCTGATGATTGGAGATGTATTTTTTCTTTGAATACTAATATGGATCAACCAAAATCTATAGAAGATGCATTAGGTACGAATAATGCAGAATCATGGAAGCTTGTTATGGAGGAAGAAATGACAGCTTTGAAAAATAATGATAAATGGGATCTTGTACCATTACCTTTAGGATGAAAACCTGTTGGTTGCAAATTTGTGTTCAAGAAAAAGATTGGTTTGTAAATTAAAGAAATCCATGTATGGCCTGAAATAGAGTCCTACGATGTGGTACCATAAATTTAATACATATGTGTTGAGTTTGGGATTTAAGCATTCTAAATTAGATCATTGTGTTTATTATAATTTTGATGGTGATAATTTTATGTACAATGCATTGTATGTTGATGATATGTTATTCATTGGAAAAGGGAAAGGTATGATTTTAGAACTAAAGTTTGAGCTTGCTACTAAATTTGAAATGAAAGATCTTGGTGCAGCGAAACACATTCTCGGGATGAAAATTAGAAGAGATAAAGTGAACAAAAATGTATGGGTAGGGTAGAGTAAGTATGTGAATTCAGTGTTACAAAGGTTCAACATGCATGATTGTAGACCATTGTGTGTTCCTTTTATAGTTGGAACTAAAATTATCTAGTGCAGATTATCCTAAATCCTCATCAGAGATGGAAGACATGAGCAATGTGCCATACCAAAGTGTAGTTGGAAGTTTGATATATTCTATGGTCTGTACTAGACCAAACATTGCCCAAGAAGTGGAAATTTTATCCAGATATATGTCAAATCCTGGTAGAGTTCATTGGGGTGTAGTCAAAATAGTCTTTAGATATTTGAAGGGTACCTTAGAGTATTCTTTGTGTTATCATGGTAATTCAGTTGGAGATGTGATTTCCCTTTATATTCATGGTTATTTATATTCATATTGGGCAGGTGATATTGATAGCAGAAGATCCACCATTTCTTATGTGTTTACTTTATTTGGTGGTGCAATTAGTTGGATGAATAAGCGACAAGCTATGGTTTCCTTGTCAGCCACTGAATCAGAGTATACGACAACTACTCATGCTTGTAAAGAGGCCATTTGTCTTAAGAGATTGTGCTTATACATTGGAATAAAACAAGGAACTGTGACAGTTGATTGTGATAATTAGAGTGCAATTTGACTAGCTAAGGACCTGACATTTCATGCCCGGACCAAGCACATTGATGTTCAACATCATTTTGTCAGAGAGATGGTCAAAGATGGAAGGGTGAAGCTGTTTCAAGTAGAAAATTTGATAGATGTTGTACATTCTTTAAATAAGGTTGTGAGCATAGAGAAGTTCAGATGGTGCTTGGAGTGTATGGGACTCATGGCCCCTAGCAATTGATTAATTGTGTTGATACTCCATTTTCTCTTGCAAGGTGTTCTACTAGTGGTAATTGTTAGGAAAATGGTGTCTCAATGTTGCATTTACATGAGGTTACTATTTATAGTAAATTTTTATTTGAGCATGAAATGGTGCATAATACTCCCCGAAGCTTCTAGTTAGCTAGATATGCATTCTGGTAAAGTTACATTGCAAGATCAAAACTAGTTTTGAAGATATTAAATTTTCTATTTTGGAGGGGTCCAATGAAAGGTTTCAATTTTATTTTGAGGACTTTAGAGGCCCCAAAATTCCCTGAAAAGTGCACGTTAATGGCATAGCTTTTTATAAGGCAATAGAGTACTTCGCAAGCTTTCTGGTGCTTCAAACGGTTCGTCAATAGGAAACACACTTCTCAAGTTATGGCCTCCAATAGTTTTTACTCCTGAAATAGAAAATATAAAATACATCAGACACATAATAGTTTTGTAAAAAGGGAGTGACACATCATAGAACATCTAGAAGGGAGATAAGGTAGGCTACACCTTATTGGGTGGTTTTAGCCCATGGTTTTGTAATACCATTTGACAGTTTCTTGTATTGCATCTCCTATATATGAGGTGCATGAATTAAAAGTCATGTGAAAGAATCTTATAGCTATTGAGTTACCTTTGAATCTCTTATTAGTGGTAATCCTGTGAAGATATTTCTCTGTAAGTATATTTTAATCTATTTTTTATTGCGGAATAATATATTGGGTAGATTTTGGAGTGTTGGGTTTTCCCCATGTAAATCTATTTTTGTTTTCTATATTTTTTGTGATGATCTGTAAAAAAAAATTCTTTACCCTCCTCTCAAGGTTAGTGTAGGAAGTTGTTCTTCTAATTAAGTTCCTTACAAGTGGTATCAGAGCTTGATCACCTTTGGTTTCAGTTGTGGGTTGTTGGGATTTTTGAACTAATCCAAATTTTAGTGGGAGATTTTGCAGAAGACACTTTTTGATCTTCTTGTAGTAAGTTTCAGATGGCAAGTTCATCAGGGAAAATAGAGGTAGAGAAATTTAATGGAACAAATATTGAGATGTGGAATCTAAAGATGGAAGATTTGCTAATAGATCGAGATCTATGGGATGCTATTAATGTGAATTTCCAAAGACCCTCATATCCTATTACGACAACTCAGTATGATGTTATGGACTGATCAGTCAAGGGTCTAATAAGATTGTGCCTAACAGACTCTATTCTTATCATTGTCCATGAAGAAAACACTGCAAACAAGCTATGGACTAAGCTTGGTGAAATGTATCAAGTGAAATATTTATTAAATCAGATTTTCTCGAGGAAGAAATTGTATTCCTTGAAGATGGAAGAGGGTGGATGAGTTGCAGACCACCTAGAAGCATTCAATATGTTGGTGGCTCAATTAGTATCTATTGGTGTTAAGATGAACGGAGAGGAGAAATGTCAGATCTTTCTTTGTTCTTTGCTCGATTAGTGGGATTCTCTTCTTATGGCTATCGGTAGTACTTCTGTTGTTTTAAAGTTTGAAGATATGGTGGGTACCCTACTTGGTGAAGAGATGTGAAGGAAGGTATCCCATAGTTCAAAGGAAGCCCTAACTTTTCATGAAAGACCTAAGGATAAAGGTAAGAAGAATGAGAAGCGTGATAAGTCCAAATCAAGAGGGAGATCGAAATATACTGGAAAGTCCAAAGTCATTTTCTGGAATTGCAGTAAACCAGGTCACATCTGTAAGGATTGCAAAGGAAAAAAGAAGAACAAAATGAAGAATATTGATTTTGATTCTGAGTTCGACAAGAACGATGGTGATGCATTTATTGCAGCTTTGCCAACTCATATAGGTAATGATGCCTAGTTAATTGACTCGGGTGCATCTTCTCATATGAGAGCCAATAGAAATTGATTTTCTGAATATGAAGAATTTAATGGAGGTAAGGTGTACTTGGGTGGTGATTCACATTTAGACATTGTTGGTCAAAGTAAATTTAGAATCAGGTTTTCTGATGGTAGAATAAAAAGGATTAATGGTGTGCTTCATATCGTTGATTTAATATGATATTTATTATCTATGAGAAAACTAATAGATGTTGTTGGTAGTCTTTTGTGAAGTGGGATGTAAGATGATTAAGGGTGCTATGGTAATTGCTAGAGGTGTCAGGTTTAGAACTTTGTATAAGCTAGATGCATACACTATTGAGTGTAATAGCACTTTTGTAAAAAGTAAATGTGTGGAAGATTTGAGGGTTTCACCTTCAGGAGATGAAAATGGCTTTTGGGTACCTAAGGGTGCTCTTTTTAAACAACAAAAGTTACCTATAGAGAAAAATATGTTGTGGCACCAGAGGCTTAGCCACATTGGAGAAAAGGGTCTAAGGACCTTGAAAAATAAAAACCTTGGTGAAGGTTTGAATGATAGTAATCTTGACTTTGATTTCTGTGAACATGGCATTTATGAAAAATAAAACTGCGTTCATTTTTGCTCGAGTTCTCATAAAACTTGTGGTGTTTTGGATCTTATTCATTCTGATGTATTTGATCCTATAGATGTTCCTTCGATTCAAAAATCCACATATTATGTTTCATTTATTGATGATTTTCGTAGAAGGATATGGGTATATTTTCTAAAGAGTAAATCTGAAGTTTTCAGTCGATTTAAAGAATTTAAAGCAATGGTTGAGTTACAAAATGGAAAGAAAATTAAAACTTTGACTACTGATAATGCCGATGAAATTTTATCTAATGATTTTGATAGATTCTATAAAGACTGTGGCATTAACATATAGAAGACAACTCTGTATTTTCCATAGCAGAATGGAGTTGCAGAAAGAATGAGCAGGACATTGATGGAGAAGGATAGGAGTATGTTGAGTGGTGGTGGTCTAGAACAAAATTTTTGGTCTAAAGTTGTTGCCACTGCTTGCTACCTGATTAACAGGTCTCCTACATCATCCCTTGTTGATTAAACACCTATGGAAGCATGGTTGGGTCACAAGCCTTCATTGAGACATCTTATAGTTTTTGGTTGTGAGGCATATGCACATGTGGAAAAGGAGAAGTGGACAAATTTGGAGAACAAGGCTATGAAATGTATCTTCATCGGGTATAATTATGGTATGAAAGGATACAAACTTTGGGACCCTGTTTCACAAAAGGTAATTCATAGTAGAAGTGTTATTTTTAGAGAAATTAAGTCTCCTTCTATTACATTGCATCCAGAACAGACTAAAAAGGAAGATGCGATTCAATTTCATTCTACACCTGAAACATTTGAATTAAGACCCCTAGATAGGTAAGAAGTTGAGGATAGCTCATCTAGCTCTGAATCTTTAGAAGAGGAGGAAGAACTTGCAACTCATCTTGTTCAAAGGTCTACAAGACATAGACAGGCACCTAAAAGGTATTCACCTAATTATTAGAGATGTATTTTTTCTTTGAATAATAATGTGGATGAACCAAAATCTGTAGAAGAGGCATTAGGTATGAATGATGTCGAATCCTAGAAGATTTCTATGGAAGACAAAATGATAGCCTTGAAAAAGAATGATACATGGGATCTTGTACCATTTACTGCAAGACAAAATCCTGTTGGTTGCAAATGGGTGTTCAAGAAAAATATTGGTTCAAATGGAAGCATTGAGAAGTATAAAGAAAGGTTGGTTGTGAAAGGTTATTCTTAGATTGCAGGTGTTGATTATGGTGAGATATTTTCTCCTGTTGCCAAAATGACATCCATTAGATTTTCTCTTTCTATTGCTACTGCTTATGATTTAGAGGTTGAACAAATGGATGTGAAAATTTCTTTCATTCATGGTGATTTGGAGGATGATTTTTATATGACACAGGCAGAGCACTATGTGGTGAAAGGTAAAATTGATTTGGTTTGTAAATTAAAGAAATCTCTATATCGCCTGAACAGAGTCCTAGGATGTGGTACCATAAGTTTGATACATATGTATTGAGTTTAAGAATTGACCATTCTAAACCAAATGGTGATCATTTCCTCTGCATTCCATTGTATTTTCATGCTATGTTATTCATTGGTAAAGGGAAAGGTATGATTTCAGAATTAAAGTCTCAACTCACTGCTAAATTTGAAATGAAAGATCTTGGTGCAACGAAATACATTCTTGGGATAGAAATTAGAAAAGATTGAGTGAAAAGAAATCTATGGCTAGGCTAGAGTAATTATGTGAATTCAGTGCTACAGAGGTTCAACATGTAGGATTGTAGATCATTATGTGTTCCTTTTAAAGTTGGAATGAAATTATCTATTGCAAATTGTCCTACATCCCCATCCCAGATGGAAGACATGAGCATAGTGCCTTAGCAAAGTCCAGTTGGAAGTTTGATGTATGGTATGGTCTATACTAGACCAAACATTGCCCAACAAAAGGGATTTTTGTTGATATATATGTCTAATCCTAGTAGAGTTCATTGGGATCTAGTCAAAAGAGTCTTCATATTTGAAGGGTACCTCAGAGTATTCTTTGTGTTATCATGGTAATTCAATTGGAGACATGATTTCCTTTGATATTCATGGTTATGTAGATTCAGACTAGGCAGGTGATATTGATAGCAGAAGATCCACCAGTGCTTATGTTTTTACTTTATTTGGTGGTGCAATTAGTTGGATGAGTAAGTGACAAGTTGTGGTTGCTTTGTCCACTACTAAAGCAAAGCATATGGTAGCTACTCATGCTTGTAAAGAGGCCATTTGCCTTAAGAGATTGTGTTCAGGCATTGGAATAAGACAAGGACCCATGACAGTTTATTGTGACAGTTAGAGTACGATCTACCTAGCTAAGAACCTAACATTTCATGCCTAGACCATGCGCATTGATGTTTAGTATCATTCTTTCATAGATATGGTTGAAGATAGCAGGGTGAAGCTAGTTAATGTAGAAACTTTTATGAATGTTGTAGATTCTTTAGCTAAGGTTGTGAGCATAGAGAAGTTTAGATAGTGCTTAGATTCTATGGGCTTCATGGCCCCTAGCAATTGATTTATTGTGTTGATACTCCCTTTTCTCTTGCAAGGTGTTCGACAAGTGGGAGATTTGTTGGGAAAATGGTGTCTCAACCTTGCAGTTACATGAGTTTACTATTTATAGTAAGTTTTCATTCAAGCATGAAATGGTGCAAAATTCTCTCCAAAGCTTCTGGTTGGTTAGATAAGCATTCTGGTAAAGTTACGTCGCAAGATCACAACTAGTTTTGAAGATATTAAATTTTTCATTTTGGAGGGGTCCAATGAAAGGTTTAAATTAAATTTTGAGGACTTTAGAGGCCTTCAAATTCCCTAAAAAGTGTGTGTTGATGATGTAGTGTTTCATGAGGCAATAGATCACTTCGCAAGCTTTTTGGTGCTTCAAATGGTTCATCAATAGGACATGCGATTCTCAAGCTATGGCCTCCAAAAGTTTGTACTCTTGAAATAAGAAATATAGAATACATCAAACACATAAATAAGATATAAAAAGGGAGGGACATGTCATAGGGAATCTAGAAGGGAGATAAGGTTGGCTACACCTTATTTGGTGGTTTTAGCCCATGGTTTTGTAATACTATTTGATGGTTTCTTGTATTATATCTCCTATATATGAGGTGAGTAAGATAGAGGTTGTGTGTAAGAGTCTTATAGCTATTGAATTACCTTTGAATGTCTGATTATTGGTACTCCTATGAAGAGCTTTCTCTGCAAGTATGTTGTAATCTATTTTTTATTGTGGAATAATATATTGGGTGGCTTTTGGAGTGTGGGTTTTTTCTCCCAAAAGGGTTTTCCCCAGGTAAATCATTGTGTTATAGTTTGAATGTTATTATATCTATTTCTATTTTTTGTAACTATTGTGATAATCTGTAAAAAAATTTGCATTACCCTCCTCTCAATGTTAGTGTAGGAAGTTGCTCTGCTACTTAACTTCCTTACAGATTTATCATAGAGCACAACAAACATATGAACACCAAATTTATTTGAAAATATCTACACAAAGAAAAACCATGGTGAGAATCACACTCGCAATATGAATAATTGATTATAATGTTTAGGCTCAAGGCCAAGGAGCTCACTACCCTTAAAAGGACTTCAAGAATAAGGTGCACAACATTAGGGAAAGATACAAAGAACTTGCAATACTAAGAATCGCTAGCTCAAGGCAAGATTCAAATGAATGCACTAACTACCAAAAGGAACACGCCTTCTTTTGGTAGGTGTAGAGAATTAATGAATTAAAATGAACAAGATCTCCTAATAATGAATTTTTTCTTGAACCATTGTGTCAAGCAACCAATATCATGAAAAACATATTTGTCATCAACTAGTGTCTCAAATCTCTTCACAAACTATCTTTCGTATTTTTGTAGTACACCAAATCTACTTGCACATAATTCACATTCACTTCACATCAATACAAGATAGAATAAACCATAGTTAAGGATTGGCAACAACTAGAATAAATAATATTACATAAATTCAGCTACCAAAACCTATAGCATCCATTGCAATCCCCTCTAGGAGATAAAGGGGACCCAAATGCATCATGATACATCCATCACAAATAATTCCTATGAACCACACACACTAACACATCCTCTAAATTTGGCATCAAATGAAATGAGTAGATAAAAAATGTAGCACACCAACTAGTTGGAACAAAAACATCCTCCAATTCACAAAACTCAATTCATATCCATGGAAGCCATGTTAACACCCATATCAACATCTAAACTCAACCACCAAAGCATATTCAGACTAGAAAGCAATGTTCTAGATAGGATACACTACCTCAATCAACTAAAAAATAAGCCAGTTGATAGGACTAAGCTTATAACAACATAACTTCTCATACTGAACAAACTTATACTAGAAAAATAAATTAGAAGACAACACAAATGAAATTAACATGTCCTCCAAGCCACAACACTTGAAAGCACAAATCAAATAACTACCATACATTCTTTGGACCAATTCTAATAGACACCCCACTATCTAAAACAACAAAAAATAACTCTACCACCTGAGCAACAGAAGACCTACAAAATTGATAGTGCAAGATACATATCTATCCTAAATATTATATCCAAAACCACACTCTATAATCTTTAGATACTAAAAAAATACAAAGGATTCTTCCAATAGGATATTAAAATCTTTTTCCTACATAGATATTGTTTCCTGTATATTGAAACTTCCTCTACTCCAACCTTCCAAAAACAACTCAAACTTGCTCAATATCACTACTAGACCACACAAAAACATCTATACATTTACTTATAGACCATTTGTGACATGCATACAACACACAGTGACATTAATGACAACACTAAATAGGTTGACATCAATAACAACATATCACAACAACTCAAGTTTCCAATAAATCCATACAAAAAATTTCCTTAATTATCAATAGTAAGATCTATTATTGATAAGATCTCTCAATTTTTAAAGATAACCCTATTTGAGGACCTATAATAATAGGACCTAAGTTCAATTACAAAGGCACCTTTATCATTAAGATAATCTTCATTATAAAATTTTATGTTTTTGTCATCAAAGGAGAAACTAGACTAATCTATCTCCCTTGACACAACACAATCCTACGATATCCCATCATTGAATCTTTTCCTTAACAAAACCTTCTTCTCCTTTGTGGTCACTATGTAAGGGCAGTAATTAATGAGATGACTAATTTTAGCATAGTTTTTGTAGAATAGAGTAGAATTCTCATAGATAATATACTTGGTTCATTTCCCCTAATTTGACTGTATAGTGAAAGAAGAAATAAAATGCCAATATTTAACTCCTTAATTATAGTTTTAGTGAAATTATATATGTGAGGACTATTTAGTCCACTTATGTTACATCATACCACTATTGTTTCTATACCTTCTAGAGATTATTTTCTCCAAAGTTTTATATTTATCATTAGTCATCTCAATTTTAATCCTCTTCTACCTATTCTCCGTAATATATTTTTTAATAGGAGTAGAATCAATTTAAATATCTACCAATGCTATTTGCTCAGGTTAGTATTAACTTTTCCTTTTTTAATAGTTATGATATAAGGATATGTCCTTATGAGAAATCTTTGGAGCTTGATAAAACTAGAATGTAGGCCATATCTTGTACGACTAGAATGTAGGCCATCCTTGTTAGAGATTTTAGTAACCATACCTACAAATATCTTTGATTCATAAGAGTGTTGAACACTTCTAGATCAAAACTTAATTAGTTTTAACTACTCACTTAACATATATTCCATTTACCATGTAAGCAAGAGTAAAGATCTGAAAACACAAAAACAATCACACATGAACACCAACATTTTTATGTGGAAAACACAATGTGGTAAAAACCATGATGAGAACTATCTCAATATATGATAAACATGTTACAATGTTTATGTCTAAGGCCAAAGAGCTCACTACTCTTGAGGCAGACTTGTAAAACTTAAGCACACAACCTCAAGGTAAGATACAATGAGGACTTGAGGATACTTGCAACAAAGAGGACGCTATATATATTTAGGTAAGCCTATGTGGGGGATTGTAAACAAAGGACTTAAGTGGGTATTGGTAAAGACCACAATTACACAAACCCTCAAACCTACAAACATCATGGATGGGTCCAAAATGATCTACGCAAATTCATTTTTCAAATCCTCCCTCTTGAACTCAAAGACGCCATTACCATTGATTTGATCTTTAATTCAACATCTCTATGATTTTCTTCAAGTTAAAAGAGGAAATAGGCCAATCTCTCTCCCTTGATAAATCACAAACATGTCTTTACATATTTATCCTAGAACATCCTTGTTACCCTTGGTAGTCATTGAGTAAGGATACAAATTAACAAGGTGATCAATTTAGAGTATATTTGGAATAAGAAATAAATTTTCTCATTAAGATATTCTTAATACACTTTGCTAGCTTGGAATAAAAATGACAAAAGAGGATAACACCTTGTTGACAACAAAATTAAAACAAAACCTAGTGAAAAATAACTTAATTTTATTCTCCATGATATTTTCTAATGAAAGGAAATGGCCAAAGGAGTTACCAATCCAAGCTATAACTTTCTCATCTTATATTTAAGGGGGCTACCCATAAATTAACCCCACATATGCACCATTGTTGTCAACAAATTTTAAGGGTTAAATCTACTTCTCCATTTTCATAGAGAAATAGTATAGCTTCCAATAAACCATAAACCATCCATACAAATTTAATATAGTCCTCATTCAAGGAAAAGGATAAAGTAAAAAAATCCTTAGGGATATCATTAACTACAACATTTCTTTGATTATTGTTTTGAAGATGCCAATTAATATAAGTTTTATTGAAATACCTTCATTTGAGAATTAATATATATTTGATGACATTCAATAACTATTTAAAATCCTAAGAATTCAATAAAATTATTTTAATTTGGAGCTTTAGAAAGAACTAGTACTTGCATTAGATTGATCATATAAATTATTTCATGGTTAAAGCTATTCTTTGCCAACCATTTCATAATCATAAATTTGGTATTTAAGGGTATCAACCTTGGATAATATGACCCTTATAATCTATCAACATTCCCAAAATATTTTTAAGTAGTGTAAATTCTTGACAAGTATCATTGATAATAATTTTGACAAATTAAAGGATAGAGTTGAATTGTACATGTTAGTTCATAGTTGTATGTCATAAATCAAGTCCAAATGGCACAAAATTGAAGTAGAGCTACAAGATTTGTAATTTTTTAAAATTGCTTTGGTTATCATAGTAGTCTCACATGATGTCCCAATGATCTATCTCAAGACCCACATATGCATGAATTACACTTACTTTATCAATACTTTTAGCATTAAAGATGCTTAACCTAACCTATTTATCCCTTATACCATCTTGTTAAACCCTTATATCGAGTTTCAAGTCTCACACATATGTTCAAATTTCTTTTTCAACTCCACAATTATAGGTTCATGTTAGAGATAATATGGTTGCCTGAGTAAGTTGTACTCAAGGTCGTACCCATGCCTATGTGACCTTCCCTATAAAAAGGGTAACCTTATTCTTGAAAGGGGTGAAATTTCCATCCTTTTGTATGCATGATTATTTTATGTATAGCCAATTTACTTTCATTTTTTCTTTTGATTGAGAGTGCTCTCTATTCTTAGGACATTAAATCCCTCTAACTAAATTTTCTCTCCCTTTCACTCTTAATCAATATTTTGTATATCTCTTTGTAACCGTTCCATCCTTCCTAAAAGATATTGTTCCCATAGTCAATAACTTATAGAGGATCAAGCTTTTTCATTACACCCACTTTAAGCATCTATGTTTATGATAGTCCTTTTAGAGATAGATCCATTCTATTTTATCAAGATGATAAGCCTCTTAAAAATAATTCACAATGTTTCTCAATATTATTGTTATTTACCTTCATCAAGAAGAGGTCTTGACTACTACAATGAAATATACAACAAAAATTGGCTTCCTAAGTACATTTTCTTGCACTACAAACAAAAATATTTTCCTATGTTCTTTCATTTAAAACAAATATTTTAGATTTAGCAATTAAATATTTGTCTTTCTTTTAAGGAGGTAAATTCATTAGATCTCCTTGGTTATTTTAAAATTTCATGCTTTACTAGATTAGATCTTCTTTTAATATGGGAAAAGTGATCCTAGTCTAACATGTGTGTTAACCTAGGATTAATTCCTTCTCACATGCAACATTAGAGGTGTGAGTAGGCTTGGATTTCTATCTATAAGGAAGAGCATTGTTCTCAGGACTCACACTTCTCTTGTTTGTATGTGATTGGAATTTAATTGTGTGTAATGAACTAGGCTAAAGAAGGCTAAATCAATCAATATTGATAGAATGCAAAAAATATAGAATACAAATGTAGAAAAAAGGTATAGATTTGGAAAGGATAAACAAAAAAGAACCTGATACTAAATTTGGTGCTGATTGTACCATACATAAGTGTTGAGTACTCATTTTGTAGAGGTTTTTTCTAGATAATCCAATGCCGAAAATGGGGTATAGACCATGTGGGTTGTTGTCCTCCTCCAAATTTTAGGAAAATGTGTTTGGACACTTGTGCAATCTTTGGATTATGAGGTTTTTTCATTGTTCAAAGTCTAAAACTATTCATCATTTTCATCTCTACTTAATTGTACCTATCTCAAAAATGGATCTAAATCCCCATACACAAAAAATGTAAGAAAAGGTTTGTACTATATAAGGTTTTGCCTAAGTCAAACCTCATGTTGGCATTTCCACCTCCACAACAATGATAATGAAAAGACAACTTATTTCCAAAGAGACAAAGGCTAAGTAAATGATAAATATTGAAATGACAAGATTATTTTATGTGTGAAAAGGTCTCATGGAGCTTCACATTAATTTGGTGATTTTATGCTCCGTAGAATGTCAAGCAAGTGTTATTGCAATAACATGATAATCATAAATGAGAAACATGAATCCATACAAGTGAGAATAAAATCTTATAGTTTTCTACTATATAATTTGATTATTCTACATTGGATTGGATTGTAAAGTGATTGCTTAATTCTTGGACCTTATGAATGATAAAATATATTTTTTACATAGGTATCATGGTCTTATTTCAAATGTAGTCTAACAAAAAATGATCAAATGCAAATATTGCAATTGGATCCAAAGGGTAAATGTCAAAGCTTACAATAATTGAAGTTTGGGTCCCTTTCAAAGGAACTAGGCCACTACACATGCAAGACACCCCAAAAAGAGGCCTTTGAAAGGGGGAGCCAACTAGCAAGGCTCTTAACATAGGACATAGTCTTGAATTTTGTGTTTGATGATGATTAAGTCATAGGCTTATTAGTATAGTTTTAAACTAGGGATTGCACAAAGAAAGCGATAAATAGAACACAATTTATGCACCTACACTTATATTACAATTTCTTAGTTTTTCAAGATTTTAGATTATTTACATTTACATTTATTAGATTAAATTTTTTTTTTTTAAAAAAACCATAAAAAATTATATCTAAGGAAAAAGTCATATACATTAACATTTATTTAAAATGTTCCTCAACAACGAATTATAATTATTTAATCTTTAAATTTGGGAAAGAATAAAAATGGTATTTTAGTTTATTTTTTATATTTATTTAGGTTAATCATTGTATAAGAAACCTCATAATAATTAAAAATTAAAGAAAAAGAAAAAAAACTCCTTTATTCCAATATCAAGCACTCAACCAACAAATATGATCATCCTTCTTCTTCATTCAACCTTCACACTCAGTTGTGACCTAGACAAGAAGAGATTGGTCTACTACAATCTTACATGAGATTAACAAAAAGATACCAACTTAGGAAAATACTGCTAAAAAATAGTTAAGGAGCAAACAAACATTCAACAACAAGCTAGACAAAACACAACAATAGTCCATATCACAAGAATCTTTCAAATCCAAGGTTAATTCATAAACCACTTTCAAGAAAAAAACTATACAAATCATAAGAGAAATTAGAAACACTAACTCAAACTTATTGCAAGAGTCAAGTGCTCAATTTCATCTAGTTGATCATGAAAAGATAGTAAACCATAAGTGCTACACAAATATCCATGATGTTCTACATCTATGTGAAGCGAATAAATTATTGGTCCAAATCTTGCTACAAGAATAAGAGTGGTTTGATGGGCCCTTCTCAACAAGAATCAAGAACATGTGTTGTCTAGAATTTCACTTATTCACATTGTGTTTTAGTAAAATTGACCTAACATTTCTCTAAATTTTCAAAATTGCGATGATATATACTACAAGAAAACCACTTTCTCAAACCAAAACAAAAAGATTCAATAAATTGCCAATATTCATTGATTGTATTTACAATAACAATGACTGATTGTCTTTTGGGCTAACCTTAAAAATATGGAGGATAAGCTTGTTTGTGAAGACATACAAATCCGTTGTGGGAGGGCAATTAGGCAAGCCATTATACATTCACTCACGTGTCCAAACATATAACGATTAAGTTTGTGAGCCGTACATCTAATATATCCTCTTTTTGCACTATATTCTTTTCTTTACACTTATGTTTTAGTCCGTTCATTGTTTCTGTTCTGAATTTGAGAGCCTTCCTTTTTTAAGAAAATGTTTGTCGGTCCAATGTTCCTGCTGAGTTTGAGAAAGATAATTCTAAATACATATCATTCGGGCGACTCTTGCCGTCCTCCAACTCTTTTGACAGGTTGTCCTCTAAAAAATTTAATCAGAGATTAACGCCATTGTAGTTTTCACTTTTTTCAAATTGATATCAAAATAATCAGAACGTGGAGGCTTTTATGCATGTGTTTGAAATCAGCAGAAAAAATTAAACAAATTTTTTATAAATATTTTCTTGGGGACAGCTTTTGATGATGTATGAAATTTATTAACAATTATACATGTGCCAAATTTATTTCTTGATGAGAGTAATCTATGGAGCTCTTTGTTCGAGCAATGATAAAGCTATTGTGTTTCATTCTGCATGTTTAATGTGGGAAGCATTCAGATTTGTTCAAGATCTCCAATTGTTAATTAATGGAGTTTGTCCCGTGATCAACCCAGGCCTACATTCTGTGCTTCATATCGGTTGAATTGATTTTTTTTCTGCACGTTTGGCATATAGAGATTTGAGTTCTTTACCGTGGGGAGGTCATTAAATTGCAGGTCCGACTGGGTAACACATGCTGTGTCCACCTGGGTCATTGTATTGCTCTTATTTCACAGGAAGAATAATAATGATTCAAAGAAATTCGTTCATTATGATTCTTTGCTTCACGGGGATGAACTGATTTTTCTTCTGCAAAAATAACTGGATTAAGCACGTTTGGCATTTAGAGATCTTCAAGTTTTTTCATGGGGAGGTCATTGAATTGCACATCTGCTGCTGATTCTACTGGGTCATTGTATTGCTATTGTTTTACACATATGGGAAGTAATAATTATAAAAAATTAGATTTGATTGTATAGATTTTTATTATCGTTTTGGATCAAATTCTATTATCTATTGTCAGGGTATAAGAACAAGAAAAGAGAAATAAACCTAATAATGATAAATCATGAAGTTTGATCTGATAAATTGTAATAAAAATTTACATGATCAAATTCAAAAATAGTGATTACAAATAATTAAAAGAACTTTCTTATTCAATGATTCAAAATTTATTTATAATTTTAAAAATTAAAATAATACAGCTATAAATTAAGTACTAAAATAACTTCTAAACTATTTTCAAAAATGAAGTTGACGGTATCATGCCGAAGTCATATAAAGATAATACTTTTCGGTTAAAGCATATGGATAGTGGTTTCAGATGAAATTGTAAGATCGATCTTTATATTAAAAAAAAGAAAAAAAAAGCCTTGAAAAAAGAAAGAGAGAGAAACAAAAAAGCCTGTTGTAAACAGTTAGAACATTTGGCAATGTAAAAAGTCTTTTGATTTTACAATTGTCTAATTCTGATATTTTTTGGTTATTTGTTTCTTACCGTATTGTGAAAGGATTTTGGCTTTCATTTTTTCTTTCTTTTTTGTTGCTTTGTTGTTAGTTTTGCTAGTCTAACTACAGTTGTGTTTGGGGTGGGCTGAGTTCACTTATAGCTTTGTAAGAGATTGGAATTTAAACAACACAATTTAATCTTTGATTTTAATCAGAAATTAACATCATTGTAATTTTCATTTTTTTAAAAAAAATTAAAAAGTAAAAACTTTAGTTCATGTGCACAAAACATTATAAAAAAAATTTATAAATATTCTCTTAGGGGCAGCTTTTATTTATCGGATAAAATTTATAAACAATTATCCATGTGCAGAATTTGTTCTTGACAAGAAGAATCTATGGAAGTTTTTGTTCCAGCAATGTGAATCTATGGGAAAATTTGAGATTCGTTCGCAATCTCCAATTGTTATCCTTTTCTGTGATCACGGTTGGTGTGATCATGCTGAAATCATATAAATTAAGATAAATTAAGGATAACACTATCATTTTCTGTTAAAAATATGGATAGTAGTGGCAAGTTTGAGCCCCGATTCAAATGCCATGCTGAAATGAGGGGCAATTCAAAAATGACCATGGAATTGTAACATCAGTCCCTGTTGATTCTCCATATTAAAATAGAGAGAAATCTGATGCAAACAGTTACTATTGTGAAAATGACTTTGGTCTTCACTTTTTCTTTTTCTTTTATTGTTTTATTGTTAGTTTTATGCATTTTAGTTGCATTTGTGTTTTGGAGACAGTTAAATTCAATTGAGGGCTTTGTAAAGGGACTCTAAGTTTTGATTTGTTGAAATGACTCATTTAAAATTACACTAGCTTTTCTAATAGAGTCCATCTATTAGTATGATTTCGAATGAATCACTTAAACAAGTAAAAATTTACCATACTTGTTTAAAGCAGAATGTGTAGACCTTGTAAAAAAATCAATGACTTTTGTATGAGACTCTTTTTCCAACTTATCTAATAAAAAATATTATCAATATATAAAACATAATTTTTGTTTTACATACAAATATATATTTTTTTATTCATTCAAACAATTACATCATCTGTCTTGAGTAACCATCATTGATTTTTTGTCGCTTTTATTTTACTTTTGACTAAAATTAAAATTGATTAAGTTCTTCCTAATTCAATTGTATAGATGGTTGAGAAGATATAATAATAAATATTATTAGTAGGTTCAGTTCATCTCAAATGTATAGAGAATTAATAATAATGTTCGCATTGGAAAACGAGTTAGTTAATCTCAGCAATAATGATGAGAATTCAAGTACGTTCCAGTTGTTTAATGCCAACTTAACGGAATAAATTTCCCTTTAAATACAAGATATCATATGAAATACTCAGAACTCCCAGATTTCTCATATAATCATTGCTAAGTGAAATATGGTCTCATATAATCATTGCTAAGTGAAATATGGTCTCTAAATTATGATGTCTTCCAATCGTTGAGGTAAAAGAATAATAAAATAAGAACTCGGCGAGTGATTTATGGTGGGTACATTTTACATGATCAAGTTGACCTGAGTTTTAGGGCTTCCTCCTGCAATTACACAGTAAGAGAGTTGAAAAAGGAAAAATTACTTAATCATACCTGTCCACGTTTCTTCCACCCGCTTATACCTAGTTCCCAGTAAATAAAAAATAAGTATTTCTCTCTGCATTTTCATAAAAGATTAAAATATAAATCAAATTTTATTTATAAAATTTCTTTTTTTCTCACATCCTAAGTTTGAGGCCCTTAGGAGTACATATACTACTAAAGATAATTTTTTAAACACTAACATATGATATTTAGATAGTTGTAATTGTGAATTCTGTATAGTTATGTTATTTTTGTTTTATTTTTTTTATTTTTTTTAATATTTTAAATAAAATAATATATTTGTAATTAATATATTTTATGTTTAGTTTTGTTAATGACATGAATTCAATTCATTTTATTGTCTTAAAATTACTACTTAAGATCGGAGAGAGAGTCAAAAAATTTCAAATGGACATGCATGCTCTGTGAGTAGAGCTCTCTGATTAAAATTTCATTTTTTTTACCGAAGCATACTTGCTCACAATTTCAAAAGATAGATTCATTATGTGAGCCATGCAGTGAATTGCAATAATGTATGATGCAAATGAAGTTTCAATCTTTGTACAAAGATCGTTCCTGTGACCTTGCATTACTGAAACTCCATCTGTTTCAACACACACTAATTGTTTGGCAATAGACATGTCATCCATACCTCCATATTCAATTAAACTTCTCTTTACTAGTTGAAATAAATTTTCTATTGATGTCTCCTTCATTTTAGCAATAGATAGTAGATGAGGTTGGCGGACATGATTTTGTACAGTATAAACATGCATGCATACCCATGAAGTATTGCCTATTGTCGTAACTTCATCTAAAGAAAATGCAATAAATTTTGACTCTTATTTTTTCCTTTGCATCTTCTTTTTCAACCTCCGCAAGACAGCTTGCACATTCCCATCCACTGTTTATTGACCAATGTCTATTAACATAGTTAGGAACTTTCAAAAAGTGTAATAAACCACTAATTGATGGGAAATATGTCATAGCATGCCCTCTACTCAAAATATAAAAAACAACACTTAACTGAACAACTTTTCCCAGTTGTTCTATTTGCATTGCTTTTCCAAAACTAGTTTCAATAGAACCTTTAACTTCAACAGGCTTCATCTATATTTTCTCATGAAAATAATACTCTTCGGCATTCCTCACATGCTTGCATTCCTCCTTTTTTTTCCATCTTATCACTGATTTTTCAACTCCGTCTATCATTTGTTTTTCATAAACTTTACCCATATGCTTTTCTATAGTGTCAAATTTTAGCTACAACCTAATTTCCTTGTTATGTTTCCAAGTGCAAATCTTACACCTGCATTCTATTGGAGGCTCACCTTCAATTGGATTCTACACTAGTTCAATGAATGGATATTTTGATGCCCAATTAATTTGGAAATTCCTCACTGACATATCCCACTCTCAATCCTTTTTTGATTGTGGTTGATCCTTTTTTGATCTGGCTTTTCTTTTCCCCTTCCATGAATTATCATCAATGGCATTATCACCCAAGTCGATTATATCATTCTGGCTAACTTGGGCATCTACCAGATAATCTTCTTCAATATCATCCTAATCTGAGATATCAGGTTCACCGTCATCTTCAACATGTGGTGTAGGTTGCGAATTTTGTACTTGTACTTGTGATGGTGTACCTTCCTGATTTTCACCATAATCTTTTCCAAAGTTAAAGTACGAAGACAACGTTCTGCTTTTTCTTGCCTTCTCATGGCCTTCCCCACATTCAGGTTTCCTACCCTTCTTCTTGTTCGACATCTCCAACGAAATAAAGGCTGCCAAAAAAATATCAATTTGTTGAAGAAGCAATAATAGACTATAAAGTATAATATATGTTTCATTGGCCCTATGACCTACAATCTAGATGTCTGAGGTTTGAATCTCCCGGCTGACAACTTGGCACTGACAGGTCCTCACTGAATAAGAATGAACTCAATAGTGCAAACAAATATAGATAAATTCAGAATAATATTATAACACTTCAAAAATATGATCGCTCACCTTGAAGTCACTAGCAGTCGCCAATGCAATCAACAGAAATAATTTTCCTTGGTCTGAAACTTTGCTATTGATCAGAATTTAGAGCCTAGAACCCACCAGATTGTGTAGAGATAGATTTGATCTTTGAATATATTTATACCAATCCTTATATGGTGAATTCTATAGGAATTTTCTATGGTATACAAATATCTGGTGAATCCCACATAACTATAACACAACTTATGTAATTTTTGAGGCAATTATGGGTCGTCCAAATAATTGGCAAATACAATATAGTTGGCAAAGGTTGGGGTGAATGAAGACACATGTCGGCAAAATGTCGAGTGAATTGGATCCTCCTGGCTAACAAATCTTCATATGCCTATAGGCAAATTATGATCGTCTATTAGGGCAACCTTGGAGAGTGTAGGTGAAAAAATTAAATTTACCATGTGTCCACCATATATTGTATTGGCAAAATCCTTGCATAGAAACATTTAATTACATAAAACATATGGAGATCGGGTCATTTTTTTTATGGAAATTGATAATGTTCTGGCAACTTGGCCACCCCCAATTGGTACAAAATATTCGCTATTTCCCAGGTCACCGATGTGAAAAATTTGCCATTGGCGAATATTCGCCACTAAAATAATCTCTGATTAGATTTATCATATAAATTATTTCATTGTTAAAGCTATTCTTTGCTAACCATTTCATAATCATAAATTTTGTATTTAAGGTTATCAACCTTGGATAATCTGACCCTTGTAATCTATCATCATTCCCAAAATATTTTTAAGTAGTGTAAATTCTTGACAAGTATCATTGATAAACATTTTGATAAATTAAAGGTTAGAGTTGAATCGTGTGTTAGTTCAAAGTTATATGTCATAAATAAAGTTCAAAGGACACAAAATTTAACTAGAGCTACAAGATTTGTAAATTCTCAAAATTGCATTTGTCATCGTAATAGTCTCACATGATGTCTCAATGATCGATCTCAAGACCCACATATGCAAAATTACACTTACAATTTCAATACTTTTAGTATTAAAGATACTTAACCTAACCTATTTATCTCTTATACAATCTTGTTGAACCCTTACATTGTGTTTCAAGTCTTGAACATATGTTCAAATTTCTTTTACAAATCCACAATTATAGGGTCATTTGAGAGAGTGTATGCTTTCCTGAGTGATTTGTACTCAAGGTTGTAACCATGCCTATGTGACCTTCCCTATAAAAAGGGTAACCTTATTCTTGAAAGGGGTGAAATTTCCATCTTTTTGCATGCATGATTATTTTATGTATAGCCAATTTACTTTCATTTTCTCTTTTGATTGAGAGTGCTCTCTATTCCTAAGACACTAAATCCCTCTAACTAAATTTTTTCTCCCTTTCAATCTTAATCAATATTTTTTCTCTCAATAAATTCTCCATGGTATTCTATTCAACCTTAAATTAGTAATTATATATCCTTTTAACCTTTCCATCCTTCCTAAGAGATATTGTTCCCATAGTAAATCACCTATAGAGAACCAATGTTTTTCATTACACCACATTTAAGCATCAGTGTTATGATACTCCTTTTAGATACAAATCCATTATATTTTATCAAGATGCTAAGCCTCTTACAAATAATTCACATTGCTTCTCAATATTCTTGTTCTTTACCTTCATCAAGTAGAGGTCTTGACTACTAAAAAGAAATAAACAACCAAAATTTGGCTTCCTAAGCACATTTTATTGCACTATGAGAGCAAGAATCTTTTCCTATGTTATTTCATTTTAAAAAAATATTTTAGATTTAGTGATTAAATATTTGTCTTTCTTTTAAGTTAAATTCATTAAATCTTCTTGCTTAGTTTATAATTTCCTACTTTACTAGATTAGATCTTATTGTAATATGGGAAAAGTGATCCTAGTCTAACATGTGTGTTAACCTAGGATCAATTCCTTCTCACATGCAACATTAGAGTTGTGAGTGGGCTTGGCTTTCTATCTATAAGGAAGGGCCATATTCTATAGGACTCAAACTTCTCTTGATTGTATGTGATTGGAATTAATTGTGTGTGTAATGAACTAGGCTAAAGAAGGCTAAATTAATCAAGATTGATAGAATGAAAAAAAATATAGAATAGAAATGTAGAAAAAGGTATGTATTTGGAAAGGATAAACAAAAAAGAACCTAATACTAAATTTGGTGCTAATTGCACCACACATAAGTGTTGGGTACCCCTTTTGCAAAAGTTTTTTCTTGACAATCCAATGCCAAAAATGGGGTCTAGAACATGTGGGTTGTTGTCCTCCTCCAAATTTAGGGAAATATGTTTGGACACTTGTGCACAACTTTGGATTTTGAGGTTTTTTCATTGTTTGAAGTCTAAAACTATTCATCATTGTCAGCTCTACTCATTTCTACCTATCTCAAAAATGGACTTGAACCCCCATACACAAAAAAATTAAGAAAAGGTTTGTACTATATAAGGGCTTGCCTAAGTCAGATCCCGTGTTGGAATTTCCACCTCCACAACAATGATAATGAAAAGAGAACTTATGTCCAAAGAGACAAACACTGAGTAAATGATAAATATTGAAATGACTATATTATCTTAGGTATTAAAACCTCTCATATGGATTCATATTAAGTTCATGATGTTACACTCTTTAGGATGTCTTGCAAGTGTTAGTACAATAACATGATAATCATAAATGAGAAACGTGAATCCATACAAGTGAGCACAAAATCTTTTAGTTTGCTACTCTATAATTAGATAACTTTACATTGGATTCGATTGTAAAGTGATTGCTTAATTCTTAGACCTTATGAAAGATAAAAGATATTATTACATAGGGATTGTGGTTTTGTTTCAAATGTAGGCTGACAAATAATGATCAAATGTAAATATTGCAATTGGATCAAAAGGGTAAATGCCAAAACTTAAAATACTTGAAGTTTGGGTCCCTTTCAAAGGAATTAGACCACTGCACATGCAAGCCACCCCAAAAAGAGGCCTTTGAAAGGGAGAACTGACTAGCGAGGCTCTTAACATAAAACATATCATCGAACTTTGTGTTTGATGATGATTGAGTCATAGACTTATTAGTACAGTTTTAAACTAGGGATTGCACAAAGCAAGTGATAAATAGAGCATGAAATTGTTAAGGTAAAAAATTTACAAACCTACACTTATATTACAATTTCTTATTTTTTCAAGATCTTAGATTATTTGCATTTACTTTTATTATATTAAATTATAAAACAAAAATAAAGCACTAAACATAAAAAAAAATATCTAAGGAATGTTACAAGCTAGATTTGTCATTGCACCAAAAGATCAACCTATCAATGCCCGATACAACCACTAGACTTATAGAATCCATAGGAGGTTGTTAAACCATATCGTGAATCCTAGCGAGGGACGTTGGCCCACTGCCAACAATCCCCCTCCTAGTGTCACTCGTCATGGCCTACATGATTCAAACCTCTGACTACTTGTTACAAGCTAGGGTTATCGTTGCACCAAAAGATCGACCCGTCAATGCCCGATACAACCATTAGACTTATAGAATCCACAGGAGGTTGTTCAACCATGTCGCAAATCCCCACAAGGTATGTTGGCACACTACCAACAAGGAAAAGCCATATACATTAACATTTATTTAAAATGTTCATCAAAAGCAATTTATAATTATTTAATCTTTAAATTTGGAAAACAATAAAAAGGGTATTTTAGTTTATTTTTTATATTTATTTATGTTAATAATTGTATAAGAAAACTCATAACAATAAAAAATTAGAGAAAAAGAAAAAAAAATCCTTTATTCCAACATGAGGCACTCAACCAACAAATATGATCATTCTTCTTCTTCATTCAAGATTTAGACTCAATTGCGACCTAGACAAAGAGGAGATTGGTATAATACAATCTTACATGAGATCAACAAAAAGCTACCAACTTAGGAAAAAACTGCTAAAAAATAGTTGAGCGAACAAAAATTTGACAAGAAGCTAGACAAAACACAACAATAGTTCATATCACAAGAATCTTTCAAATCCAAGGTTAATTAATAAACTACTTTCATGAGAAAACTATACAAATCAAAAGAGAAATTAGAAACACTAACTTAAACCTATTGCAAGACTCAAGTCCTCAACTTCATCTAGTTGATAATGAAAAGATAGTTAACCATAAACACTACACAAAAAACATATCGCAACAACAAACCTCGCAAATATCCATGATGTTCTACATCTATGTGAAGTGAATAAATTATTGGTCCAAATCTTGCTACAAGAATAGAAGTAGCTTGATTGGCGCCTCTCAACAAGAATCAAGAACATGTGTTGTCTAGAGTTTGACTCATTCACATTGAGCTTAAGTAAAATTGACCTAACATTTCTCTAAATTTACAAAATTGAGATAATGTATACTACAAGAAAACCACTTTCCCAAACCAAAACAAATAGATTCAATAAGTTACCAATATTCATTGATTGTTTTTACAATAACAATGACTGATTACCTCTTCAACCAAGCTAAGGCATCAATGTAATAGAATCTCATGTATTATTGATTTTCATGGGAAGAGTTTATCAGATGAGAATGATATTGCTTCTGAAGCAGTAAATTTATTTAAGTCTTTGCTATTGGTGGAGCTTGTCTCAGACAATACCTTTGTAAATTCGGTCCCCCCTTTAGTTAGTCATGAGGATAATAGGATGCTTATGGCTCCCTTCTCTTTAGAAGAGTTAAGGGAGGTGGTTTTTTCCATGCATCCCGAAAAGGCCCCAAGTCTGGATGGGTTCACGGTTCTATTTTTTCAAAAGTGTTGGGACTTTGTGGGGAATGATGTTTTATTAGCCTTGGAAGAGTCTAGGAGGAATAGAACTATTTTGAAGGAACTTAACAATAATCTCATTTCTATTATTCCTAAAGTGGATTATCCTAGCTCCTTTTCTAATATTCACCCTATTGCTCTTTGTAATACTTTATATAAAAAATTTACCAAGGCAATTTCGGTTCGATTGGTCACGCTCCTTCCCAAGATTATTACTATTGATCAAGGTGGCTTTGTGTCTAGTAGGGAAACTCTGGGGGGTGCAATTGTCACCCATGAGATCTTGCACTCCATTTCGAGACAAAAAATTTTGGCTATGATTCTGAAACTTGACATGCTTAAAGCTTATGATCGGGTTAACTAACAGTCTCTTGTTGTTGTATTGAAGCACTTTGGATCTACCCATAGCTAGATTAAATGGGTCTTCTCTTGCATATCATCTTCTCAATTTTTGGTTTTGATTAATGGATCACCTTCTGGTTTTTTCTCTTCCTCTCAAGGGGTTAGGCAAGGGGATCCTTTGTCCCCTTTTTTGTTTATACTTTTGGCAGAGACTTTAAGCAGGGCTATTTCTGATTCTACAGCATCTAGCCTATGGAGGGGTATTAGAATAGAGGTTTGTCCTTTTTTGTAATCCCATTGTCTTTTCGAGTATGATACTCTTCTATTTGGTTCTACTTCTATGATAGAGGCTAGAGTAATCAAGAAGATTATTACTGGTTATTCTTCTTTTTCTGATCAGAAAGTGAATGTTTTAAAATTCAAAGTTTTCTTTTTTAATGTATCCCCCTTGGTCAAAGATAGGCTCACTCAATTTTGGGGCTTTCAAGTGGGTGCATTTCCTTGCAAATACTTAGGCATTCATTTTTTCGTTGGGGTGGATAAAGCTACTTTTTGGGATAAAGTGGTGCATGCGATTTCGTCTAGAATTTCTTCCTGAAATCATAAATGGCTGACATTGGCAAGTAAGATTCTTCTAATTAAGTCAATACTTCATGCCATTCCTATATACCTGATGTCTATCTTGAAAACTCCCCCCAGAGTTATCCCAAACCTCAAGTTGTCTCTAAGATCCTTTCTTTGGAATGATAACATTGGGGGCAAAAAGAAGCTTCCCCTTCTAGCTTGGGATAAAGTTTGCCTTCCTAAAGAGTTGGGAGGTGCAGGAATTTGAGATTTAGTGTCCCAGGAAAAAGGTTTGGGGGTTAAAATTTTTTGGAAATTATATAAAGATCCATTGACTAAATAGGCATCCATTATGTTTACTAAGTATTTAAGGGGAGCCCCTAGAGAGGATTTTCATAGCCTCATCTCTTCCAAAAGGTTCAACTTTTTGGAACTTTCTGGTTAGTTGTAGATCGGTCATCCTTCCGCAACTTTCTTGGGTTATCCATAATGGGAAGAAGGCTAGGATATGGGATGAACTCTAGAATGGTCATCTGGCATTGTCTTCAATTCGAGATTGGTCTCCTTTGTCTGATATTCTTTCTGATCTTTGGGGGGTTTTTGTTGCTGACTATTTTTCCATTGATTCTTCAGGACCTTATCCAGTATCCTAATGGAAGTCTATTGCTTTCCTTCCCATTGAGAATGAGCTTAGAATTGCTTTTGAGGAAGAACTTCAGAATAGATCTCTTGTGATTCAACATAAAGATGATATTTTGGTTTGGACTAAAAGTGCTTCAGGTTCTTACTGGGTAAAGGAGGGGTATAAATCCTTGTCTCCTTCCTCTCCTTTCTTCCATTGGCCTTCTCAGCTTTTTTGGCATTCGGCATGTCTTCCTAAAGTTGGCTCTTTTTCTTGGTTGGCAGTTCAAGATAGAGTCCTCACTGGGATGAGACTGGATAGGCTTGGGATTACTACAGCTTTCCCTTGTGTGTTTTGTGGTTTTTTTATGGAAACCATGGATCTTGTGTTCTTACATTGTCCGTTTGCTATGGAATGTTGGTATTGGTTATTTGGAATGCTTGGTTGGTCCTCAGATATCAGTCCTAGTTTATTATCACATTTTTGGGCTTGGCCTTTCTTGTATTCATCTTCTTTTTACTCCTCTATGTGGATTGTGGCACCTTCTATTGTTATTTGGAGCATCTAGTTGGAGAGGAACTATAGAATTTTAAATCGTAAGTCTGCTTCATTGAAGGAGGTTATTGACAAGATTCAATCCTCCATTTCTGAGGTGGTTCTTTCTTATATCTATAAAAATTTGGAACATCTTAGGTCCTTTTCTCATTGGGATAATTGGGTTACATGGAAATGGAGTTCGAGTCATCCCTTCTCACAGGTCGGTAACAACTAGATTGTCCTCGCTTGTCAAACGTAGGATGGCCAAATGGATACCTCCCCCCCAATTCTCCTTCAAGTTAAATTTTGATGGGGTTGCTAAGGGTAATCTGGGGAAGGCTAGGGTTGGGGTAGTCATTTTTTATCATAATTCTAAGATTGTTAAAGTTGTTAGCAAATATATTGGTGTCAGCTCCAATAATGTTGCTGAATTTCAAGAATTATCTTTTGGTTTGGATGTTGCCATATCTCTGGGAATTAGGGACATTATCATTGAAGGGGACTCAATGTTGGTCTTTCAGTCAGTGTCTGCTAAGAAATGTGTCTCTTAGCATCTGCAGTACTTGTTAGAGTGCATCCTTACACAGTTGAAGTGTTTTTCTACCTTTTCTATATCTCACTGTTATAGGGAGATAAATTTTATTGCAGACTATTTGGCTAATAGGGTTGTTGTTGAAGGGGCTGACTATTTGGAGGTTTCCCCTTGAGATATCCCTTCCTCTTGTATTTATATTCTCTTTTAAATAGATCGGGCATGCTTGTAGCCTGTATTACACTCCTTGTTGGATGTGGATTTTCTTTCGCATGTGACATTGAGGAGGGTGTTGTCTGCTTTATCATAACTCCCTTATTTATGGCATATTCCGTAAGTATCTATGTATGGAGCAAGGTGGGTGTGGAGGTTGCAATCGTGTGCCTTGCAGTAGTATAATAGATTGGGCATAATTGTAGCCTACATTATATTCCTTGTTGGGTGTGGTTTTTCTTTCGCATATGACATTGAGGAGGGTGTTGTTTGCCTTATGATAACTCCCTTGTTAATGGCATATTCGGTAAGTATCTTTGTATGGAGAAAGGAGGGTGTGGGGACTGCAATCATGTGCCCTATAGTGTTGGCTTGGCACGTGCTCATTTTGCTCTTCATAGGTCTGTTGTGGTCTATTTTTCATGTTAATGCTTTATTTTTTGTATATGAAAGTAGTATGAGTACCCGGACTTGTTAAGCGTATTACTTAGGTTGTACTCATTAGTTGTATATCTGTTGTTTTGTGAGGGCATATTCATTTCATCATATCTTTCTAGTGGCTTCGTGTGCTAATCATATTATGATATATTGGGAAGGTTGTCTCGAGTATCATTGCTTGAGTGTGCTTTCTGCATACTATTCACTTGCTTGGCTATTTTATGATGGTTACCTTGAGTTGATAGTTTGATTTCTATTTGGGTAATCAGTGGGAGTCGTGTTTCTGTACCATGATTGTGCTTCATTATAGTTGGGTGATTTCATGCTGCCAGCCTAGTTTTTTCTTTTCCTCCATATGATTAGGTGGAACGTTTCTTAGTTATCATATTTTTGTGTTGATCTTTGCACATTTGAGGAGGTCCCGCGTGTGGATTTGGTATTTCCATAATGCTTCCTCTATGGGAGTGGTATATATTGGGGCTTTGTTGTTGGTCATCTTATGTTTCTTTCTTCTATGCTATCATTTATTATCTGGTAAGATGCTCTGCTTTATCTAAAATATTTTGGTTAGGTTTGGAGGCTAGTGGTTGTCTTTAAGAAATTGGAACTTGCAGATTGGATGGTATATGAGATGGCTTCTCTTCTTGTTGCTCTTTTCTTGGTTACTTATGTGGGAATTTATGTGGTTTGGTTTTACTCTGGCTCCTCGAGGTCTTCAGCATCCTCTCCTTCTCCTCATTTGGGTTATACTATGTTTACTTACAATGTTCGTACTAACAGGATTTCTTTTTATGATTTCCCTTATGCTCGGTGGTATCATTTTAATCAGTGGCTTGGAAAATAGTGTTTCAAAGATAGGGGTGGTCCAGTTTTGAGTTTTTGGCTGCTCTTCTGGTGGATTGGATGGATGCTTCTTCCTGAGATCTCAATCTAATATTTCTCTTTTTGTATGCCTCCTCTGGCAGCATCCTTTATATCTAATGAGGCTTATATAATTGGGATGGGTTTTTGGATGAATTATGCCAATGGGCTTTTCTTGTAATGGGTAGATAGGCTTGTGTTACTTGAGCAATACTGAAGGGTTTTCTTACTGATTCTTTCCCTTCAGTGCTCTTTGAACCAGACACTAAAAAAAAAAAAATTAATTAATAAATTTCAATGGTTTTATCCATTTTTATATATTAAAAAAAAAAGAGAGACTGACTGATTGTCTTTTGGGCTGACCCTAAAAATATGGAGGATAAGCTTGTTTGTGAAGACATACAAATCGGTTGTGGGAGGGCAATGATGCAAGCCATTATACATTCACTCACGTGTCCAAACATATAATGATTAAGTTTGTGAGCCGTATATCTAATATGTCCTCTTTTTGTACTATATTCTTTTCTATGCACTTATGTTTTAGTCGGTTCATTGTTTCTGTTCTGAATTTGAGAGAGCGTTTTTTTTATATGTTAGTCGGTTCGATGTTTCCTGCTGAGTTTGAGAAAGAAATTACTTAAATACATATCATTCGGCCGACTCTTGCGGTCCTCCAACTCTTTGACAGTTTGTCCTCTAAAAAATTTATTTAGAGATTAACACCATTGTAGTTTACTTTTTTTTAATTGATATCAAGAAAATCAGAACGTGGAGGCTTTTATGCATGTGTTTGAAATCAGCAGAAAAAATTAAACAAAATTTTTATAAATATTTTCTTGGGGACAGCTTTTGTTTTTCTGTATGAAATTTATTAACAATTATACATGCGCGAAATTTATTTCTTGACGAGAGGAATTTCTATGCTTTAGTCGGTTCAATGTTTCCTGCTGAGTTTGAGAAAGAAATTACTAAATACATATCATTCGGCCGACTCTTGCGGTCCTTCAACTCTTCTGACAGGTTGTCCTCTAAAAATTTTAATCAGAGATTAACACAATTGTAGTTTTCATTTTTTTAATTGATATCAAGAAAATCAGAACGTGGAGGCTTTTATATATGTGTTTGAAATCAACTAAAAATTTATAAATTTTTTCTTGGGGACAGCTTTTGTTTTTCTGTATGAAATTTATTAACAATTATACATGTGTGAAATTTATTTCTTGACGAGAGGAATCTATGGAGGTCTTTGTTCGAGCAATGTTAAAAGCTATTGTGTTTCATTCTGCGTGTTTGTGCGAAGCATTGAGATTTGTTCAAGATCTCCAATTGTTAATTAATGGAGTTTGTCCCCTAATCAACCCAGGCCTTACATTCTGTGCTTCATGTCGGTTGAACTGATTTTTTTTCTTCAAAATATCTGAATTAAGCACGTTTGGCATATAGAGATCTGAAGTTTTTACTGTGGGAAGGTCATTAAATTGCAGGTCTGACTGGGTAACACATGCTGTCTCCACCTGGGTCATTGTGTTGCTCTTATTTCACAGATGAATAATAATGATTCAAAGAAATCGTGAAATGTTTACAGTTCATAATGATTCTTTTCTTCACGGTGATGAACTGATTTTTCTTCTGCAAAAATAACTGGATTAAGCACGTTTGGTATTTAGAGATATTAAGTGTTTTCACTGGGGAGGTCATTGAATTGCACATCTGACTGGGTAAGACCTCCACTGGGTCATTGTATTCCTATTGTTTCACACATATGCGAAGTAATAATTGAAACACTTTAGATTTGATTGTATAAATTTTTATAATCAATGTTTTCAATCAAATTCTATTATGTATTATCAGGGTATAAGAGCAATTGAAGAAAAATAAGTCTAATAATGATAAATCATGAAGTTTGATCCGATAAATTGCAATTGAAGAAAAATGAGTCTAATAATGATAAATCATGAAGTTTGATCCAATAAATTGTAATGAAAATTTACATGATCAAATTAAAAAAAATTGTGACTAAAAATAATTAAAAGAACTTTTTAATTCAATGATTCAAAATTTATTTATAATTTTTAAAATTGAAATAGCACAGCTATAAATTAAGGACGAAAATAACTTTTAAACTATTTTCAAATATGAGGTTGATGGCATCATGCTGAAGTCATATAAATTAGGTTAAATTAAAGATAATACTGTTCAGTTGAAGCATATGGATAGTGGTTGCAAGTTTGAACCCTTGGTATTCTAGATGAAATTGTAAGATCAATCTAAATAACTGTTGATTCTTCATTTAAAAAAAAGAAAGAGAGAGCAACCAAAAAAGTCTGATGTAAACAGTTAGAACATTTGGCAATGTAAAAAGTCTTTTGATTTTGCAATTGTCTAATTGTGATATTTCTGGGTTATTGGTTTCCTATAGTATTGTGAAAGGATTTTGGCTTTCAATTTTTCTTTCTCTTTTATTGTTTTGTTGTTAGTTTTGTTAGTCTAATTACAGCTGTGTTTGGGGGTGGGTTGAGTTCAAATACAACTTTGTAAAAGATTGAAACTGATCAAAATTAAACAAAACACTTTAATCTTTGATTTTAATCAGAAATTATTTATTTGACTCATAATGTATATTATAACATTATTTGACTCATAATATATATTATAACAGTCCTCATATCGATTGTTATATATTAACGTACTTCTTTTTACAACTTTTTTTTGAACTGCTATTCTTCACATCGATTGTTATTAACCAATGATATGTATGTTACAGTTTCGGAAGATATCGGTTCATAGCTTGAACTTGATTTCATTGATTAGAGAATAAGGACGCACCACAAAATGAAGTCTTTAAGGGAAGGATTTCACAGTTAGCTATTACATCGGCATGACATCACCATCCTTAATATCAATAAACAAACTCCATTTTGACTTTGTGATTCGTCGACGAAGAGCACATGACTCAAACCGGACAATAGAAAACTACATTTGCCAGCAAATCAGCTCGCCTGGCATAGCGGAACTTTCCTTGGAGCTCAACAGGATAACTAAGCCCATGATAAAGAGCCCCGGTTTCATTGGAGTCACTCCAAGCTCAGAATGCCTCCCTAAATATCCTTTGGTAAATGGAACTGTGTTCTAAAGCTCAGCACTAGCAAAAGACTTTTTAGTTCTCTGTTCTAAGACCTATAGTGGGAGATCTCACATCGAAAAGAGTTGAGGATAATTTAGAACTGCAATTTTTGATCTATGAGATCTTATATTAAAAAGAGTTGAAGATCTGATCTGTGATCTCATATTGAAAAGACTCTGAAGATAATTTAGCACTATACTTCTTGATTCGTGAGTACGCACACCGAAAAGAACTTGAAGATAATTTAGAACTGCAATTCTTGGTCGTTTAGATTGCTCTTCTAAATTTGTTAGAATCTTCAATTCATTCACATTGAGAAGATTGACTTGATCTTGTAGACTTGTTATAATCTTCCATTCATTGAGATAACAATGGCTTTGAGCAACTGTGGAAGCTGCCCAGAGAAGCTAGTTGAAGATGTATGGGCAGTTCTAATGCAAGGCCAAGAAAAACCTGCAGAAGAGAATAATGGGTATTTAGAGGACATGATTCCGTACGGTATTCTCGAAGAATCTCTGGCGGCGCCTGTGGTGGAAAAGACTGTGGAGATCAAACAGTCAATAGGATGTCTGCAGCTGCCGCCTCCTATAAAACATTACAGAGGAGTCCGCAGACGGCCATGGGGGAAATTTTCAGCAGAAATAAGGGATTCTGCAAGAAAAGGCGTGAGGGTGTGGCTTGGAACTTTCACTACTGCTGAGGAGGCAGCCATGGCTTATGATAAAGCTGCTCTTCTCATGCGGGGCAGTCAAGCTATACTGAACTTCCCTACCCAGATTGTGATGCAGGCTTTGAGCCACAATGATTATGCCTTCTCCTACGAGCTCAATGCTTCCCGACGACATTATATGAATTGCTTGGGAAGCAATGCTGTTAGTCCTTCGATCTCTTACACTCCTGATCCCCCAGTGCTGAATAGGAAGAGACGAAGAGATTCATCACCGCTGGAGCAAGTGGTTGATCAGCCATTACAATATGGTAGGTTGGGTGATTCTCAGTTTTTTCTCAATCAGAGCTCCGGATCACAAGCATTGGTAGAGTTCCAACACATTGGTTCTGATTGCCTGGAAGAACTGTTTGGAATATCTTCACAAACTGATTGTTTTGCTCCATTGCTTGATTGCTCTTTATTTGACGATCTTTTACAGTAATTTAATGTTATCAAATTTCTACAATTTATAAGATTATCGCTAGTGTTTAAATTTGATTATATGAAATTCTATTATCAATCTAGATTCAATTGTATATGATTTTTTTGAACGTTAAATACGTTTTTTCAGATCACATTCATCCATCATCCAAATGAAAAACGATCATGATGATATGATCACTCTATCCCTCGTCCAAATGAAAAGCAAGATAGGATACAGATTATTACTTTCATAAACAGTGATTCTGAGCGATCAATCTTTGTCTTGAAAATTTATAAGATTACTACTGACTATTTGACTATTGAACAATATGATGTGTTGAAAATTTATAAGATTACTGCTGACTATTTGACTATTGAACAATATGATGTTTAGGTAGAATGTAGAAAAATGTAACACCTTGTCCACATTAACTCTCTACTTAGTCTCATATGTTTTCTTATTGTGAATTTGCATAATAATATGTAATGGTTTAATGAAATAAATATTAAAGTCCTAAGTTTATAAATTGACAATAGAAAGAAATAATTTTATTTAATATTTTAGAGAATGTCAATATTGAGTTCCAAATTAGTATAATATTAAATAATATTAAAGTTAAAAATTAAATCAATATAAGACTAGTTAAATTATTAAAAAATATTAAATATTTCAAAAATTGAGCAATTATTAGGCTAATCACAAATATGGAAAATTTTAAGAAAAGTGTCTTGTTCTTTTAGCATTGGGTAGGAGAGGTGGGTGGTTTAATTACACATCATTTTTGTCATCATACATTGAACAAAATAATCAAATTCGTCATCAAAGTCTAATTCAATTCAAGCTCAAATAATAAATTGAAAACATCTCTTCCAAGCATTAGCCTCACATGTCACACTTGCATTTCCCCTATGCAAAAACCTTAATAAAATGATACACTTTTATTAATAAAATCAAATACTTCATCATAGAGAAGAGGTTTTTTTTACCATCCAATTAATTTCAGTGATAGTCTTCTCATATATGGTTTAGATTAAGAAGCTACAAATAAAGGTATCCAATCATAAGATCAATTATAAATAATAAAAATATTCTAAACAAAATGTAGAAATGATGTGTGCATTTGTGATGCAGTGTAAGGATTGGTTTACTATAGGTTTCAAAGAGTGTAAGGTATCTAGAAGTGAGAGCATATGTGTTTTTCTATAGAGAATAGATGTCCATTGGAATTGGAGATGGTTAAGATCTCAATTTTTTAGAAATAAATCAAATCAATTATGTCAAACTACTATTCAATTACAAAAATTATTTTCTATAAAGATAAAATAATACAAGGTGTCCTAAGAAAATTGCAACACTCCATAAATGGTTTCTACAAAGATTTTCTTAATAATTTATACAAATATTTTTAACCCACACCCCCCATCTCTCTCTCGTGCTATCTACATGTAATTTTCTTATTGTATAAAAATTTTAATGAATGAGTTAATAATTACAAAAAACTAATTGTACTGTACATTTATGGAGAAATAATAGTTATAGGACGTAAATCTTATCTAATTTTATAACTTTATATCAAACTCTTATAGTATTTCTTGACATAACAATATACTTATATACTTTCCTCTAAGTCAATCGAGGCTAAAATAATCTACAACCAAACAATTGATCATATCTAAATAATTCCAAAATCTAATTAAACTCATAATGCTATATTAGTAACATATATCACATAATCTTCTCCTATAATCAAGATATTGTTGTATCAAAATATACCTTATCATAATCTATAATGCTTTCAACAATAGTTGTAATGTCCCTCACAAGAAACATCATGAAACTAGATAATCATACAATAATAACAAAACTAAGCTATAATAATTTTAATATTTCTTTTTTGATAGAAACATCTAATGACAAGAATCAATTAAGGATCATAACTCAATCAACTCAATTCACAATGCGCACTGGATGACCTAGTTGACAAGATCAAATGCACACAAGGGTTAAGGGTGCTATCCCTGCTTCCATATCAAAGTAACAATGAGGTGGACACCTAGGCCCTGGTGCCATCTCCCACTACCACCATTAGAAGTCAATAGGGCTCAGTCCTAAGATCGGGAGGAGTCGATGCTTGATGCCTGCAACCCTACACCACAATGAACATATATACAAGTATGATATACATAATAGGTACACCCACAACGGTGAATAGGAATCGTGACAACATATGTCTCTCCTAAGAGAGTGATAAGACATCATCCCCTCACACCTCAATCAAGAGCATACACATAACACATGGATCAATATCTCAGTACACTTTGACTATCATAATCAATCACATCTCATAATCTAACTAAATCCATTAGTACATGAGTTAGTAACCATAAAATAATATGCATCACCTAAGATAACTTATTCATAAAGAAATGTAATCATAATCCATTATAACATGAAAATTAACATGGTTTATATATCTAATCAAAATAGAGTCTCATAAAGATAAACTATCATAGAATGTAGCATGATTAAAACCATACATAAACCAAAGAAGTCCATCTGAACATATTAAATGTCTATAAAAGAGGTATCACATACACAAACAAACTCATAAATATCCAACACATTTAATCACAAAAGAAAGATCGGAGAAGGGAATTACAATAGTTGAATATTTACATTCTTACATAAGCATATAATGAAAATAACAACTAAATTCTAAATAAAACATTTCTCATCTAATACAACTATTCTTAAAACTTATTCAAACCACTATAAATAACAAGAAGCATAATTAAGAATTCCTTACTCCATTTCCAATTAACCTAACCTAATAATAATTTAATAGAACCTACCAAACATATATATCTTGATTAGTCAAGAGTTTTCTTATTATACCTAGATTAATTGTCAAAGAGATATTTAAGATCATACAACCCTAAGTGTTATAACTAATAAAAAACAAAACAAACAAACAAACAAACAAACGCAATAACAAGTGAATCCTAAATAGCTTCATATGCACTAGATATTATCGACACTACAATGTTGTAGCACACCGATTCAAATAGGAAGATAAGTTTGACATTCATGCAAAACAGACCTCCCAAACTTCACAAAATCAGACCTCCTAACCTTCACGGCATAAGTTTCTACAAGCATACTTCCAAATCGACAAGATAAATGGATTTAGTATGTCTGCTGGATGCGACCTCTCTAGTGCACATGCATGCAAGGTGTGATAGTGAAGGTCATTCCAAGATGAGAAAGAAAATTATAGGAAGAGAAAATAGTAATTGGTTTGATAGAAGCGCAGTTTGATTAGATGTATTCAAGCCTTCAATAAACTAAATACACTCTTCTATATGTTGCACACTTGAGTTAGCATCGCTTTGTGCTTTTAATTGTTTCTAACACTTTAAGGTCGAATATGTGCAGGCATAAATGTCATGTGAGAATATTTTAATATCTCATGAACACGATGATGGCAGGGTATGCAGAACCGATATCACGACTTAACTAAAATCCACCCTGCCTTAATCGAAATGGGAGCTTTAAAATAAAGTAATAACATTCATGAAAGATTTGGAATACTAGAGAAATATAGATTTGAAGAACGGCTATCACAAACTTCTTACCACACTTGCATCAACTGTACACTTTAAAATGGAAAATGTGAAGTAATGCAATATTGTTACTGTAATTTGGGTCGGTCTAAGACCTCCTCATGCTACCAACTAACACCCTGGGGTCTCCTCTTTGCTTCCTCCCAATTGAGCTAGATGATCTCCTCCTCCCTCCAGTTACAAACCTCATATATGATCATCTATAAACCTAGCATCAATCCAACAAGAAATACCATTTTTTATATTTCATGTTGTTGAATCATGGATCTATGTTACCAGAATCGTAATGTGTAAGTGTTGTTCGGCTGAAATGGGTTTCTCCTTCCGAATGGCGGTTTCTCTCGTTCAACCAGAATTTCAATCCATTGAATGCGTTTGACGGAAATATCTTTCCTTTTTAGGGCTTTTTTCTGACTGACTTCTACCAGTTAACATTATGGACGTCCAGTTTTCTTTCGAGCCCTTTGCAGTTAAGTATGGCATTCATTTATTCCCCAATGCATCATTTTGGTTTGATTCTTGCTTATTTCTAGGCTTTTTCCTACTTCTACGGTTAGTAGGAGAGAGACCCCAATATGTGTGCGGGGTTCTAAACGTTTTATAGTATGTGGGTGATTAGGAACCCACTCAAGCGCACCTGATCACCGAGTATGTGTCCAGATTTTGACTAATAGTCGACTTTTAAAATCCAGAAATGAATCAGCATTAATTCTGTCATATTCCGGTTAAAAGTTGATAGAAATATATATATTAAATCGATACATTAAGTAACAAACAAAGGATTCAAACAAGTATGACCATAATACCATTCAACAGTTGTTCATAACAATGATAGATACTGGCGTGCACAACAGTGGGCCCCATGCAAAACTTATGTGTGCCCACATGAACAAAATGTAAGGATAAGATTTGCGCTCATCTGAGGCTTGCCACCTTACTTACAAACAAAATTATCAACAATAGACTGTGACGTAAACAACCATCGACACAAAAGAGGGCCACCATGCATAACTACACCCTACACCTAAGACCATGTATGCCTACTATAAGATGTCCAAGTCCACACGTTTTCGGACACTCTGTCCCATGTGTCCATCTCTCCAGCACACCAACTAGTCACCTCACCACACATCTATTGGTCACTTCCCCACCTATCCCACTTGCATCCACAACAAAATTGTCTAAGGCCACCATTTTCCACTAAAAAATAATCAACTCAAACATAAATGGCGATATCAAATGAGCACTGCAAATGCAATTCAGATTCAAAATTTGAAATGGCAAGAGTGCATATATTAAAGAGGCCACAGAAATAAGTATTACATTTAAATCATACATAGAGAAATAAAATTATATTATTTGAGTCACAAAGAAGACACAGAAGGCATCAAATAGTAGAAGGAAGATAGAAAGCATCAAAAAATTCGAAGAAGACACAACAAGCATCCAAGTATTTATTTTCTTCCAATTTAAATCTACACTTATTGTTAAACTATGTCTTCCCCCTTACTGTTTTAGATGCTCTTATTGATTTTCTTCCAATTTATAACTGCTCTTCCTGTATTACATTGTCATGGTTGATTTTTTGCTTCATTTCCTTTTGTTCTATTTAGTTCCCTTCATCCATGTCTTTTTGCTTTAAAGTGTTTCATGTTTACATGTTCATTTCACATCCTATTGTTTCCTTCCTCTTCATTTCCTTTACAGTTTTAGAAACCCTCACATTGTTTACAAATGCTTATTGTTTTCAATTTTTACAAACCCCTATATTCATTTATGTAAAACCTATCTGTATTCAAATTTTGAAGTTCTTTCCTACACATTCATTTCATGCTCCATTGTTTCCTTCAATTTCATTTCCTATTCAGTTTATGCTTACCCTTACTATTTTACATCCTTATGTTTTATTTAGATCCTTTCACCCAATACTTATAGATTCATTTTTTTCCCTTCACCTTAACTATTTAAGGCCTTCATTTTATTAACACTACATTGTTTTATTTATTGCATCTAATCTTCACTGTTCATTTCTACTTAATCCTATGTATGTGATTTTATATTTTTTGTTCTCAAGTTTTGCTCATTGTTTTTCATCATGTCATATTTTCATGTTCCTTTGATGTTATATTGTTACCTTCCTCATCATTTCCTTCTGAGTTTTACAAACCCTCACATTTTATAGAAACCCTTACTGTTTTCAACTTTTACAAACCCTTTTATTCATTTTTGTAAACAATATCTATTTTCAAGTTTTGATGTTCTCTACTACACATTCATTTCATGTGCCATTGTTTCCTTCAATTTCATTTCATGTCCAGATTATGCTTACCGTAACTGTTTTACATCCTTATGATGGATTTAGATCCCTTCACCCAATACTTATAGATTCATTTTGTTTCTTTCACCTTAACAAATTAATGTATGTATTCTTAAAATGGTTATTTTACCAATTAACCACAACTAACCTTAAACTACGTTATTTATACTAAATCATATGTATGTGATTCTACATTTTATGTTCTCTGGTTTCCCTTGTTGTTTTGATGTTTACACATTATTTCCAATATTTTGATTTGTGTTACATTGTTTCGTGAACAATATTTAAAACTCTTATTATTTGGCAACCTCATGGTTTATTTGTCTTTTCAATCCTGGTTGTTTTACAACCTCATGGTTTGTTCACATCCTTCATCCATAGCACTTACTCATAACTGCTAAATGTGTCATTTCATAGTTTCCCATAATTCATATCCTAACTCTATGAAATGTCTACAGATGATGAGGGGAGATCGGAGGACAAAGCTTGATGTAAAGAAAAAAGCATCAAGAAGGTCGTCGAGCCATAAAAGAGAAGTCAAGTTCCTCCCATCCACTAAAGATGTTGACTCAATTATGGCAAACCCACAGCCTGTAGCACTGGAAAAGGAAGCTACTCCATCTCAAGGAGAGGATATTTCATCTCAGAGGCTGCTTATAGTTACATTGCCACACAAGCGGTGGTCTTGTAAAAGACATGAAATGGGAACTGAAAGATGTCAAGGTCAATGACATATTTCTTGAAGCAGCATCTAAAAAATGGGGCATCCCACCAGCCACACTTTCCAAATGGTTGGGTGGGCTCATAACCACCTCCAAGAAAGGTCCTCCAACCATTTTCACCCCTCATGAAGAGGACCTCATATTCGAATGGTGCAAAGAGATGGCATCAGTTGGACATGGACTAGAGATTGTCAATTTGAAGGCAGGGGTCACTCAAATTTGCCAAACTAGACCCAACCCTTTCAAGAACAGGCTTCCCGATAAGTCTTGGTGGTTAGGTTTTAAGGGAAAACATCCAAAACTCACTTTGTAGACTCCTTCAAAGGTCTTGAAAAAAATAAGGAACTTAACCTTAGACCTGTTGTTGTCTCTACTTTCTAAGAGACAATCTCGAAAGCGTATTTTGTAAATCAATATTGTCCTGCTCACATATGGAATTTTGATGAAATAGGTGTCCAAGCAAGCAAAAACGAGGTCATGAGGGTTTTCGCTATAAGATGAAGTAGGAGTGTATCCTGTACATCATTCTCAAGATTCGAGAATGGATCACCATTATATGTTTTGTTAATGTTGTTGGCCAAACCATTCAAGATTCTACTTGTTTAAGGGGAAGCATCAAATACTGAATTACATATCTAAGTGTGAACCAGGTGCTTGCATGGCTATTCAGTCACATGCTTGAATGAAAAAGGAACTCTTCCTCAAATGGCTTCACCATTTTGCACGGTCTAATCTAGGGGTGTCTCAACCACCAATAGCACTTGTTGATCTTCGATGGTCAAGTCAATTTGCACTTGCAACAATCCAAGAGGTAATAATGCTACGCATTGATCTACCAACATTGTTAGCTCACACATTTCATAGACTCCATCCCGTAGATGTCAGCATATTTTCTCCCTTCCAGACATACTTCAAACATGAACGAGCATCATGGCTAGCAAGATACCCCAATGTGGAAATCCGAAGGGTAGAACTTTCTGAACTAGCAAGTAAATCATTATTAAAAACAATAATTGCCTCAAATATAAAAGCAGGATTCAAGAGAAGAGATTACGATAAAATAAATATATCATAAAAAAATAGAATTCAATTGTAACACAATTACAATGTGCACAAAATAACATTAAGAAGAAGATAACTAATACAATGTTTTATGAAACTAAAATTGTATCAAATGTAGACAAATACAATGTTAAAGGGACAAAGAAAAACAATTATCATGATTAAATATAAAAGATTTCACACAAGTAACATAAACTTACATGCATTTAAATTTGACAAAAAAATTATAAAAGGGTTATTAATTATAAATTAATCTCATAGAGGAATCCAATAGATTGATGGAACTAAGGCTAACCAAATTATTATGAAGGTTTGAAGAACATTATTCAATGATTTGCTAAGCTTTGTAAATTTCCTAGCCCTTGATGTTTGAGTGATACAAAATTAGATGTCATAGACATTTGATTAGAAGTAGACATAGACTCTTTCTTTTAAATTTCTTTTTGATATGCATAATTCTTTTGATATTTTGAAGGGTTGGAATAAGTAAACGAAGCCCTGGTATATGGAATAATTACATTGAAAGATGGTAGGTGAACATTGTGACCTCCTTTTCCATAATATAATTCATTTATATAGCTATAAAAAAGTCATTGGTCAATGAGTGTGTAACAAAATCGAATGCAAAATGTGTAATAGAGTAAGAGCTACAAACATAGTATCCACTTTCCTCTTAAGTTGACCACACTACTTTACTAGTGTATTGAAGGTTTATAAGTGCGGATGGTAATGGTATGAAAAGAATGGATATAATGGAGGATGGTTGAAGAGAGTGAGAGATAGGAGGCAATAGAATGGTAGTAAAATAAAAAATCACACTATAAATATAGATTTGTCACACAATGATAAATATAGAGTTGTGATATTTTAGATATAATTCTATCTTTGAATTTATAATTAATCTATGAAGAGATTACGATAAAATAAATATATCATAAGAAATTAGAATTCAATTGTAACACAATTACAATGTGCACAAAATAACATTAAGAAGAAGATAACTAATACAATGTTGTTTATGAAACCAAAATTGTATCAAATGTAGACAAATACAATGTTAAAGGGAAAAAGAAAAATAATTATCATGATTAAATATAAAAGAGTTCACACAAGTAACACAAACTTACATGCATATAAATTTGATTCAACCTAATGTACCATCTGCATCCTCTCTCTTTTGCAATGTGTTTATTATTGCATCATTCTCTTCTACTCAAAGTGTCCACAATACCTTATTAGCAGGTCTACCTTTGTATCTTTCTAATTTGATGTTTGTTGCCACCACCAAATGAGAATAGTGTATAATCTTCTTTTCTGATCGGTAGTCTTCATAAGCTGGTAAGCCATTCCTTCTTGTTAAGTATTTGCTTAGCCATGTGCCAACAACCACAACAGACCCAACTGGATACTGAAAACCATCATCATCTACTTGATCACATATCAACTTTTTATTAGGTTCTACACATCTAGCTAGGCAATACTCAACCTGGTCATCATTATCCTTAGGTGCAACAATAGCATACACATGTCCTAGAAAACAAATTTAAGTACATGTAGAAATAAAACTTGTTAGAATTTATAATTCAAATATGTAATCATAAATTATATGACAATATATAAAAATATATAATTTAAAGTTATAAACAAGAAATTGAATTAAATTACCATGTTGTATGAGGTCTGAAACACAAGCATAATCTTCTGATGCAAATGCATGATCTGGGTCTTCATTTCTTCTAACATCTTCATATTGTGTCTCACTAGGTGTTAAGGATTTGTGTTGCCATTCTTTGACCCATTCCATATTCTCGCATTATTCCCATTCACCTGCAACACAAAATTAACAAAAACATGCAAGCTCTCTAGTCCATATAGTCCAAGTGTTTGAATTAGAACTCTTAAATGAATGCCATCTAGCTGACCCATTGATTGTATCATAATCATATCTTGGAAGGATATTCTCCTCTTTAACTAGCCAAAAGAAACATCTAATTGTATAGTTCTAACTTGATCCTATGGATAAATTTGCACTACACCAATCCACAATTGCACTTTCATTTTTAAATTTAGCCTTTTCCTTGAATTTGAGTTGCTCTCTGCAAAGGGCTCTCTTAGCACATGCATCGACACCGTCATGTTCTCCTTTCCCATGTCCAGCCTCAAAAAAACTCCACATGTATTCAATATTAGTTTTCTTATGAATCCTACACAACCAATAAAACATTCTAGCATTCTTGAATTGCCCTGTGCAATTATCAGACCATATTAGATGTTGTATCATCTAAATTTCTCTCTCTCTCAAATTCTGAAAAAAAGTCTTGAAGCAATACTAGACAAACTCAGATGAGTGTAATTTATTATCACTCATATAGAAATGGTACTCTCTCAAAATTTTGTGATCCTCTTCTGTACTATTTGGTGCATGCCTATAGAAAATATGGACAAAAATCGATACTTGCACTAAATTGTAGTATTATGATTGGACCTCATCTTGTGGTGCAAGCGTGTAGTTCTTTGCAAAGTCAACAACCAAAAGTATGCTACCAATAGGAAATGTATCCTTACATATTCGAAATTGACCATCAAGCCATCTAGCATTTTGAGTGTGTTTAACATATTTAGGTATGATGTTACTCTTAAATTTATTCATAAATGCATGAACACTAACTTTTTCAATGATTAGATCGCATCATTTTCCAACCTTTCCATCCTTCAGTGGATACTCAATAGTTTTAAATCTTTTAACATCAACTAATTGTTGTCCAAAACCATTTGAAATATTTTCATGCAAACATTCATCCAACAATGCAAGATTGCCACATATATCACATACATCGGAAAAGAAAATTTTGCTCATTTAGTGGGTTGCAAAATAAACTTGATATAAACTCCTTTATAGTTTCAGGTGGTATATTTATACCACATTCTTGGAACATTCTATTACTATGCATGGTAACACATATATATTGAAATACATCATAATGGTAGCGAAATTGAACATGAGTTTTGCAACAACATGTGACTATTTCCTTGTTAATTCGATCATATCAAGGTTTACACTTTTCAGAAGACCTTTTACAAATGCTAATAGTCAACACCTTATCATCCAAATTAATTTTGTACAGTTCAGTTTGAGTCATGTCTAATAGGTGTTTTGGATGTGGATCACAAATTTTTGACCCAACTCTTAATTTAAGAACATCTCTAACATTAGGTGATACTCTCGTATTATTGTGCCAGAATTTTTTGATCAAATTTTTTACTTCACTAGTAAGTTTCATATCAAACCTTGGTAGTCTACCACTAAAAGTCCACAATTTGTTTGTCGGATCACTTTCAAAATTAAATCTTCTTTTTATAGCTCTTGACAAAGTTTTGCAATGAATATTAAGATATCCACTTATGTTACTCATCATTATTTTATTAGAAGTTGTTTGGCTTACTAAAGTTGTTATTGCTCGTCGTGCCGCATTTTTATTTTTAGAATGACTTTTCTTTCCAATTGTATCAAAGGCGCTAGCAATAGTCGATACAACTTGTTTTAAAGACTCTTTTTTCTTCTTGGATTTGATATAAAAGCCTAACTTCTTCATCACTTTTCGCATTTTAGTCATTTTAATTAGTTGTACCATTAATTGACATTGAAACCCAAATTTCTTATTATAAAAAAATTGTCTAAACGATCTATTTGCATGTGTCCTAATCTATCTCCATGAAACCAAGCCAGGAAGGTTGTCTAGTACATCACTTTTAATTTTAAAATTTTCATTCGTTTGATTATCATTCAAACATGTTTCATTTTCAATTGGTGTTTCCATGTCTACATACACATTATTGGTTTTAGTTGCAGGTGGATTTTCAATTTCATTTGGAGTTTCAAATTCAGTTTCAATTTCAGTTTCAAGTTGAGATCTAGTTTCATTTGGGGTTTCAATTTGGATTTCAATTTCAGTTTCAACTTGAGTTCTAATTTCATTTGGGGTTTGATTTTCAATTGGAATTTGATTTAATAAGTAACTTGCTTCTACTAAATCACCAATTTATTCATGAGAAAAAACATACGGCTGTGAAGACATACATGTATCCAATAATGAATTAGAAGATGCACCTGAATTAAATGGTTCTATTGTGTTTCCTTCATCAGCATTTATGGTCTCATTGATGTTCTCCTCTTCTGAAATGATTGTGGAACTTGAAGCTCCTTGTCTCATTCTTGATCTTCTCTCTCATTGATGCATTTCCTCCTCCCTATTTGTTGCAATCTCCTCAGTTGTCATAACCTTCCTTTGCCTCTTCCTGCATTGATTTGATCCCATGGCTACACCAAATTTTGAATTCGAATCGATCTCCTTACCAAATCGATAATAAGACAAACAAAGAGAATGATTAATCAAAATATTCTCTTTATAGATCATACCTATCAAGCAATGATTGAAAATTTCAATCGTGGAGGAGCAAAGGAAGAAATAGATTGAGGAAACTAAAATCTGAAAGAAAAAACAAAGCAAGCAAAATAAGGCAGCTCGTCTATTGGAAAAGGAAAAGAAGGAACATAAAAAAATAAAAGGGGAAATTTCATGTCAAGAAAAGGATAAGCAAAGAGAGTAGCAGAAGAGGGAGAAGGAGACCAAGCAAGAGCAAGAGAAGGCACTCAAGGAAAAAAGAGGCAGAGGAAAGGGCCATCCACAATAAGGCAAGGGATTTGGCAATGAAAAGGAGGTTAACCAGTACATCAACTCTACCCACTCCCTTTCTCAAAAACTATCCTATATTGCAGGATTTGATTAATATGAACCTGCCCAGCTTTACAAATGCATTGAAATATCCAACTGACTCATTACCTCTTGACTTATTTGCTCCTATGATTTTTGTCACAGGCATCCCACCACTGATGATGAGAAGTACATATTGCACATCATCTCCAAGTCAACACAATATAAATGGATATGGTAGTCCAACCTCGAGCCAAGTGACTAGCACTCAACTACCAACTTCAGGGGCTGAGAGCATGGTTCCCATTGCATCCCCAAGGGTCTAACATGCATCACCTACTGCTCCTTTTCCTATTTGGCTTAAATGATATATACAATGGACAATGGACAATGGACAATGGACAATGGATCCATCTTTTTTATTGGTTCTAACACCTATACTACCAGATGTCAGTGGCATCAATTGCAATTAACAATGCAATTGTCATAAGTTTGTTTGTTCTGGTCCAAATGGTTTATACAATGGACAGTGGACAATGTATCCATCCTGCATAATTGTTTTGTTTTTATTGGTATATGCAAATATGTCTATATGTACAACTGAGATCAATAGTACAATTATGAGTTACCAATACTGCAAATAATGTGTTTTGAATGCTGCATTTTGGCAATTATGTGAGCTATCAATATTGTACTGCTGCAATAGTGTAATAATGCAACATCAATATTGCATCTCATGCAAATATGTGTTACCAATACTACATAGAGCAATATTATAATTTTAATATTGCAATAATGCAAGAACATATTCTTAAAAACTGCCATGACACAACCTTAGATGCATTGAAAAATCATGCTTGACACCTAAAATGCAAATTGACATCCCATCAATGAAGGCATGGTGTTCTCAATCCATGGGCACTGCAGATTGTCTAACTTGGTGTTTTCACTTCTTTGTCACATTGAACATGTTAACACAATCAACGGTAATAAATCTACCATGGGCATACATATTTGCATTTCAGGTGTAGGCATGGTGTTCTGCATCCATCTAAATTACATTCATCTCAGCTTGTCTTATCAATACTGCAATGGTGCAAATAATATATTTTCAACAGTACAATAATACAATTACGTGCTACCAATACTACACTACTGCAATAATGCAACATCAATATTACATCTCATGCAATTATGTGTTACCAATACTGCAATAGTGAATTATTTGTTTTTAACACTTTAAGGTCAAATATGTGCAGGCATAAATGTCATGTGAGAATATTTCGTTATCTCATGAACGCGAGGATGGAAGGGTATGCAGAATCGATATCACGACTTAAATAAAAGCCAGTATGCCTTAATCGAAATGGGAGCTTTAAAATAAAGTAATAACATTCATGAAAGATTTGGAATACTAGAGAAATATAGATTTTAAGAATGGCTATCAAAAACTTCTTAACACACTTGCACCGACTATACACTTTAAAATAGAAAATATGAAATAACGCAATATTGTTACTGTAATTTGGGTCGATCTAAGATCTCCTCATGCTACCAACTAACACCCTGGGGTCTCCTCTTTGTTTCCTCACAATTGAGCTAGATGATCTTCTCCTCCCTCCAGTTACAAACCTCATTTATGATCATCTCTAAGACCTGGCATCAATCCAACAAGAAATACTATTTTTGATCTCATGTTGTTCAATCATGGATCTATGTTACCAGAATCTTAATGTGTAAGTGTTGTTCAGCTGAAATGGGTTTCTCCTTTTGAATAGCGGTTTCTCTCGTTCAACCAAAATTTTAATACATTGAGTGCATTTGACAAAAATATCTTTCCTTTTTAGGGCTTTTTTATGACTGACTTCTACCAATTAACATTATGGATGTCTAGTTTTCTATGGAGCCCTATGCAGTTAAGTATGGCATTCATTTATTCCCTAATGCATCATTTTGGTTTGAGTCTTGCTTATTTCTAGGCATTTTCCTACTTCTACGGTTCATAGGGGAGAGACCCCAATATGTGTGTGGGTAGTTAGTAACCCACTCAAGCACACCTAAGCACCTAGTATGTGTCCATATTTTCACTAATAATCAATTTTTTTAAATCCAGAAATGAATCAGCATTAATTCGGTCATATTCAAGTTAAAAGTTGATAGAAATATATATATTAAATGAAAACATTAAGTAACAAACAAAGGATTAAAACAAGTATGACCATAATATCATTCACCAATTGTTCATAACAATGATAGATACTAGTCACCTCACCGCACATCTATTGGTCACTTCACCACCTCTCCCACTTGTATCCACAACAAAATTGTGTAATTTGCCACCATTTTCCACTAAACACCAATCTACTCAGACATAAATGGCGATATCAAATGGACACTGCAAATGCAATCGAGATTGGAAATTTGAAATGGCAAGAGTACATATATTAAAGAGGCCACACAAACAAGTATTACAATTCAATCATCCAAAGAGAAGTGAAATTATATCATTTGAGTCACAAAGAAGACACATAAGGCATCGAATAGTAGAAGGAAGACAGAAGGGATCAAAAAATTCAAAGAAGACACAGCAAGCATCCAAGTATGTATTTTCTTCCAATTTAAATCGACACTTATTGTTAAACCATGTCTTCCCCTTACTATTTTAGATGCTCTTATTTATTTTCTTCCAATTTATAACTGCTCTTCCTGTTTTACATTGTCATGGTTGATTTTTTGCATCATTTCCTTTTGTTCTATTTAGTTCCCTTCATCCATGTCTTTTTGTTTTACAGCATTTCATGTTTACATGTTCATTTCACATCCTATTGTTTCCTTTCTCTTCATTTCTTTTTCAGTTTTAGAAACCCTCATATTGTTTACAAACCCTTATTGTTTTCAATTTTTACAAACCCTTATATTCATTTATGTAAACCCTATTTGTTTTCAATTTTTGAAGTTCTTTCCTACACATTCATTTCATGCTCAATTGTTTCCTTCAATTTAATTTCATGTTCAATTTATGCTTACCCTTACTACTTTACATCCTTATGTTTTATTTAGATCCCTTCACCTAATACTTACTGATTCATTTTGCTCCCTTCACCTTAACTATTTAAGGCCTTCATTTTTTAACACTGTATTGTTTAATTTATTGCATCTAATCTTCACTGTTCATTTCTACTTAATCCTATGTATGTGATTTTATATTTTTTGTTCTCAAGTTTCACTCATTGTTTTTCATCATTCCATGTTTTCATGTTCCTTTGATGTTCTATTGTTTCCTTCCTCATCATTTCCTTCTCAGTTTTACAAAACCTCACCTTTTTTAGAAACCCTTACTGTTTTCAACTTTTACAAACCCTTTTATTCATTTTTGTAAAGCCTATCTATTTTCAAGTTTTGATGTTCTCTCCTACACATTCATTTTATGTGCCATTGTTTCCTTCAATTTCATTTCATGCCCAGATTATGCTTACCATAACTATTTTACATCCTTATGATGGATTTAGATCCCTTCACCCAATACTTACAGATTCATCCTATTCATTTCACCTTAACAAATTAAGGCATCCATTCTCAAAATGTTTCTTGTACCAATTAACCACAACTAAACTTAAACTGTGTCATTTATACTAAATCATATGTATGTGATTTTACATTTTCGGTTCTCCGGTTTCCCTTATTGTATTGATGTTTACACATTCTTTCCAATATTTTGATTTGTGTTACATTGTTTCATGAATAATATTTAAAACTCTTACTGTTTGGAAACCTCATGGTTTATTTATCTTTTCAATCTTGTTTGTTTTACATCCTAATGGTTTGTTCACATCCTTCATCCACGGCACTTACTCATAACTATTAAATGTGTCATTTTATAGTTTCCTATAATCCATATCCTAACTCTATGAAATGTCTACAGATGATGAGGGAAGATCGGAGGACGAAGCTTGATGTAAACAATAGAGCATCAAGAAGGTGGTCAAGCCATAAAAGAGAAGTCAGGTTCCTCCCATCCCCCCATCCACTAAAGGTGTTGACTCAATTGTGACAAACCCATAGCCTGTAGCACTGGCAAAGGAAGCTACTCCATCTCGGGGAGAGAATATTCCATCTCAGAGGTTGCTTATAGTTATGGTGCCACAGAAGCGGTGGTCTATAGAAGACATGAAAGGGGCACTGAAAGATTTCAAGGTCAACGACATATTTGTTGAGGCAGCATCTAAAAAATGGGGCATCCCTATGGCCACTCTTTAAATGGTTGGGTGGGCTCATAACCACTTCCAAGAAAGGTCCTTCAACCATTTTCAACCCTCATGAAGAGGACCTCATAATTGAATGGTGCAAGGAGATGGAATGAGTTGGATATGGACTAGATATTGTCAATTTGAAGGCAGAGGTCACTCAAATTTGTCAAACTAGACCCAACCCTTTCAATAATAGGCTTCCTGGTAAGTCTTGGTGGTTAGGTTTTAAGGGCAAACATCTAGAACTCACTTTGCATATTGCTTCAAAGGTCTTGAAAAAAACAAGGAACTTAACCTTAGACCTATTGTTGTCTCTACTTTCTAAGAGACACTCTTGAAAGCGTATTTTGCAAATCCATATGGTCCGGTTCACATATGGAATTGTGATGAAATAGGTGTCCAAGCAAGCAGAAATGGGGTCATGAGGGTTTTGGCTATAAGAGGAAGTAGGATTGTATCCTACATCATTCTCAAAAGTTGAGAATGGATCACCATTATATGTTGTGTTAATGTTGTTGGCCAAAGCATTCTAGGATTCTACTTGTTTAAAGGGAAGCGTCAGTTACAAAATTATGTATCTAAGTGTGAACTAGGTGCTTGCATGGCAGTTTAGTCACATGCTTGAATGAAAAGGAACTCTTCCTCAATTGGCTTCATCATTTTGCATGGTCTAATCTAGGGGGTGTCTCGACCATCAATAGGCACTTGTTGATCTTCGGTTGTCATGGTAGTCATTTTGCACTTGCAACAATCCAAAAGGTAATAATGTTAGGCATTGATCTACTAGCATTGTTAGCTTGCAGATTTCTTAGACTCCAACCCCTAGATGTTAGTGTATTTTCTCCCTTCCAGACATACTTCAAACATGAATGGGCATCATGGCTAGCAAGATACCCCAATGTGGAAATCCGAAAGGTAGAACTTTTTGAACTAGGAAGCAAATCATTATAAAAAAACTGACTATGTCAAATATAAAAGCAGGATAAAAGAGGACTAGGATATTGCCCCTCAACCCCCATGCACTCATTGAGGACACTAGTACATTCGGAGCTGATTTTTGACGGCCAATTGTCAGAATTGCAACTAATTTTCATTGGAGTGCCGACAAAAGTAGCCTTCAAAAACTCATCGTCCGATTGGCCGACGATGCCCTACCCGTTGGAAATACGACAATCCCATGGACTCTGCGGACGGTGGGCATGAACGCTCTTCTGGTCAAAAAAGTCATAAGAATCAGTAGATTTCGTCGCAAAGCCGACGACGATTTGGAACTTCGCACTGACGGTGATGTTGTTTCTCCGAAGCTTGTGTCATCGATCCATTTAGAGACATCAATGACTGGCCGACTATGAAGTGTCGTTGCACATACAACATCCTCGTCGGACATTTGTGTAGTTTGAGTTGGAAGTGCGACAACTCCATAACATTTCACTGATGAGAATGTTGTATGTCCATCGATTACATCATCGATCGAAAGCTTGGTCTTCGTTGTAATTCCGACGATGATAATTTTTATCAAAAAAAAAATATTAGTTTCTAGTCATTGATATGTACAGCGAATGATATTCTATCCCCACCACCTACCAGTAAGGGCATATGTTTGAGGCTAATATGAGGTGCATGGTTTCAAGCTAATATGATCAGGCGCACCATGGTTGAGATGGTCCAACTCCCTAGTCTCACTCTATGACTAAGCTCATGTCGTATCTAAATTAAAGGCATCTCAAATACATCGTCGGTGGAAAGCTATAAAATGCTTTTTCATACATAAGCAAGACATACACAATTGGGCACAATCACCAAGAGAACGGTAAAAAGTGTGTTTGAGATCATTGTCCTAATTGTGTTGTGGTCATGAAGAGATCACTGTAAATTTGTCAACCTTTACACAAATTTACGGTGATCTCTTCATGACCACACCACAATTAGGACAATGATCTCAAACACACTTTTTACCGTTCTCTTGGTGATTGTGCCCAATTGTGTATGTCTTGCTTATGTATGAAAATGGCATTTTGCAGCTTTCCACCGATGATGTATTTGAGATGTCTTTGATTTAGATATGGCATGAGCTTAGACGTAGAGTGAGACTAGGGAGTTGGACCATCTCAACCATGGTGCGCCTGCATATATATATAGTTTTGTGTTTTCATTAAAGATTTTCATTTAATTTTGAGCATTTTGGCTAGAAAATCAGGGGTACACTTTACATTCTTTTTGTTATCCAATTCACTTAATTTAGCTCTATTTCTTTCTTCATATTTGGGGTCTAGAGCTCCTCCCTAAGTAGAGATTGTTGGTTTTGTCTCCCCTACTTTGGTTGGAGAGTGTCTTGCTATCTATAGTATTTTGCCCTCAGAGTTCACCTTCTCTATTGGTCGGGTGGCTATTTTCCCTACCTTCTCCAAGTATTGCTCCTCCTCTTGTTTCCAAGATTTTTCCTTTGCCTTCTACTCAATGGGCCTTGGTTGTGCCTTCATGCCCTCTTAATTTCTTCACTAGGTTCTTGTTTCCACAAGGACATTTCCTCCCCCAAAACATTTTTTTTTTTAAATGGGGACACCTTCAGAATACAGGGACTTGGATGGGATGTCCCCTTGCTGCCCCAATGCAATCCAATGCTATCATCTTTGAGACATCTCTAGGACATCCTTGAGATGTTTGAGGGACTCCCAAGAGCCTCCTTGAGATGTTTGAGGGACATCTTCATAATACAGGGACTTGGATGGGACACCTTTTTAAATGGGAACACCTTCAGAATACAGGGACTTGGATGGGACGTCCCCTTGCTGCCCCAATGCAATCCAATGCTATTTAGTGTCAACTATTTTAAATGGGGACACCTTCAGAATACAGGGACTTGGATGATAGCATTGGATTGCATTAGGGCAGCAAGGGGACGTCCCATCCAAGTCCCTGTATTCTAAAGGTGTCCCCATTTTTTTAAAAAAAATGGGGACACCTTACACCTTGCTACAGCTATTGGCTCATTTATTATATGAGCAACATAGAAACTATTAGCAATTAAATAAATAGCATTGGATTGCATTGGGGCAGCAAGGGGACGTCCCATCCAAGTCCCCATATTCTGAAGGTGTCCCTCAAACATCTCAAGGAGGCTCTTGGGAGTCCCTCAAACATCTCAAGGATGTCCTAGAGATGTCTCAAAGATGATAGCTTTGGATTGCATTAGGGCAGCAAGGGGTTGTCCCATCCAAGTCCCTGTATTCTAAAGGTGTCCCCATTTTAAAAAAAAAATGGGGACACCTTACACCTTGATGCAGCTATTGGCTCATTTATTATACGAGCAACATAGATACAATTAGCAATTAAATAAATAGCATTGGATTGCATTGGGGCAGCAAGGGGACGTCCCAACTAAGTCCTTGTATTCTGAAGGTGTCCCCATTTAAAAAGGTGTCCCATCCAAGTCCCTGTATTCTGAAGGTGTCCCTCAAACATTTCAAGGAGTCTCTTGGGAGTCCCTCAAACATCTCAATGATGTCCTAGAGATGTCTCAAAGATGATAGCATTGGATTGCATTAGGGCAGCAAGGGGACATCCCATCCAAGTCCCTGTATTCTGAAGGTGTCCCCATTTTTTAAAAAAAATGGGGACACCTTACACCTTGCTGCTGTTGTTGGCTTATTTATTATACAAAGGTGTCCCCATTTTTAAAAAAAATGGGGACACCTTACACCTTGCTACAGTTGTTGGCTCATTTATTATACGAGCAACATAGATACAATTAGCAATTAAATAAATAGCATTGGATTGCATTGGGGCAGCAAGGGGACATCCCATCCAAGTCCCTATATTCTGAAGGTGTCCCCATTTAAAAAGGTGTCCCATCGAAGTCCCTGTATTCTAAAGGTGTCCCCATTTAAAATAGTTGACACTAAATAGCTGCAGTTGAAGGTGTACAAGGTTTGTGTAACTAAATGGAATCTAGTTGACAATAAGTTAACAATCATTGTTAACTTATTATCTGAAGGTGTCCCCACTTATTATTGCATTGGCCTTAGTTGTTGGCTCATTTATTATATGAAGGTGTCCCCATTTATTATCTGAAGGTGTCCCCATTTTAAAAAAAAAAATGGGGACACCTTACACCTTGTTGCAGCTGTTGGCTCATTTATTATACGAGCAACATAGATACAATTAGCAATTAAATAAATAGCATTGGATTGCATTGGGGCAGCAAGGGAACGTCCCATCCAAGTCGTTGTATTCTGAAGGTGTCCCCATTTAAAAAGGTGTCCCATCCAAGTCCCTATATTCTGAAGGTGTCCCCATTTAAAATAGTTGACACTAAATAGTTGCAGCTGAAGGTGTCCCCATTTAAAAAGGTGTCCCATCCAAGTCCCTATATTCTGAAGGTGTCCCCATTTAAAATAGTTGACACTAAATAGCTATTTATTTGAATGCTATCTATGTTGCTCGTATAAAAATAGATACAATAAGTTGACAATAAGTTAACAATCATTGTATCTATGTTGCTCATATAATAAATGAGCCAACAGCTGCAGCAAGGTGTAAGGTGTCCCCATTTATTTTTTTAAATGGGGACACCTTCAGAATGTAGGGACTTGGATGGGACGTCCCACCCAAGTCCCATCCAAGTCCCTATATTCTGAAGGTGTCCCCATTTAAAAAGGTGTCCCATCCAAGTCCCTGTATTCTGAAGGTGTCCCCATTTAGCAAGGGGACGTCCCATCCAAGTCCCTATATTCTGAAGGTGTCCCCATTTAAAAAGGTGTCCCATCCAAGTCCCTGTATTCTGAAGGTGTCCCCATTTAAAATAGTTGACACTAAATAGCTATTTATTTGAATGCTATCTATGTTGCTCATATAAAAAATAGATACAATAAGTTGACAATAAGTTAACAATCATTGTATCTCTGTTGCTCGTATAATAAATGAGCTAATAGCTGTAGCAAGGTGTAAGGTGTCCCCATTTTTTTTTTAAATGAGCACACCTTCAGAATACAGGGACTTGGATGGGACGTCCCCTTGCTGCCCCAATGCAATCTAATGCTATCATCTTTGAGACATCTCTAGGACATCCTTGAGATGTTTGAGGGACTCCCAAGAGCCTCCTTGAGATGTTTGAGGGACACCTTTAGAATACAGGGACTTGGATGGGAATATTTTCAAATTGCAGTGTTGAAAAGAATGAATTGTAGCAATATTTTAAACCAATTAGTGAAACTTACTACTTAAATGCATAATCTCCAATTGTTAGGGAACAAGATTCCATTTAGGTACACAAAACTTGTACACCTTCAGCTACAGCAAGGTGTAAGGTGTCCCCATTTTTTTTTTTAAATGGGGACACCTTCAGAATACAGGGACTTGGATGGGACGTCCCCTTGCTGCCCCAAGGGGATCCAGTGCTATTTACAATGATTGTTAACTTATTGTCAACAAGGTAAATTAACTTATTGTCAACTAGATTCCATTTAGGTACACAAAACTTGTACACCTTCAGCTGCAGCAAGGTGTAAGGTGTCCCCATTATTTTTTTTAAATGGGGACACCTTCAGAATACAGGGACTTGGATGGGACGTCCCCTTGCTGCCCCAATGCAATCCAATGCTATCATCTTTGAGACATCTCTAGGACATGTCTCAACATGTCCTTCAAGCATGCATCAGAATAAATGATTGTTATTTATTTAATTGCTAATTGTATCTATGTTGCTCGTATAATAAATGAGCCAATAGCTGCAGCAAGGTGTAAGGTGTCCCCATTTTTTTTTTAAATGGGGACACCTTCAGAATATAGGGACTCGGATGGGACATCCCCTTGCTGCTCCAAGGGGATCCAATGCTATTTACAATGATTGTTAACTTTTTTTTTTAAATGGGGACACCTTCAGAATACAGGGACTTGGATGGGACATCCCCTTGCTGCCCCAATGCAATCCAATGCTATCATCTTTGAGACATCTCTAGGACATCCTTGAGATGTTTGAGGGACTCCCATCTCTAGGACATCATCAATGACTTGGATGGGACACCTTTTTAAATGGGGACACCTTCAGAATACAAGGACTTGGATGGGACATCCCCTTGCTGCCCCAAGGGGATCCAATGCTATTTACAATGATTGTTAACTTATTGTCAACAATTATTGTTAACTTATTGTCAACTAGATTCCATTTAGGTACACAAAACTCTAGGACATCATGCTATCATCTTTGAGACATCTCTATGACATCATCAATGACTTGGATGGGACACCTTTTTAAATGGGGACACCTTCAGAATACAGGGACTTGGATGGGACGTCCTCTTGCTACCCCAAGGGGATCCAATGCTATTTACAATGATTGTTAACTTATTGTCAACAATGATTGTTAACTTATTGTCAACTAGATTCCATTTAGGTACACAAAACTTGTACACCTTCAGCTGCAACTATTTAGTGTCAACTATTTTAAATGGGCACACCTTCAGAATACAGGGACTTGGATGGGACGTCCCCTTGCTGCCCCAATGCAATCCAATGCTATTTAGTGTCAACTATTTTAAATGGGGACACCTTCAGAATACAGGGACTTGGATGGGACACCTTTTTAAATGGGGACAAAAATAGATTTCATTTAGTGTCAACTATTTTAAATGGGGACACCTTCAGAATACAAGGACTTGGATGGGACGTCCCCTTGCTGCCCCAAGGGGATCCAATGCTATTTACAATGATTGTTAACTTATTGTCAACAAGGTAAATTAACTTATTGTCAACCAGATTCCATTTAGGTACACAAAACTTGTACACCTTCAGCCGCAGCAAGGTGTAAGGTGTCCCCATTATTTTTTTTAAATGGGGACACCTTCAGAATATAGGGACTTGGATGGGACATCCCCTTGCTGCCCCAATGCAATCCAATGCTATCATCTTTCAGACATCTCTAGGACATGTCTCAACATGTCCTTCAAGCATGCATCAGAATAAATGATTGTTATTTATTTAATTGCTAATTGTATCTATGTTGCTCATATAATAAATGAGCCAACAGCTGCAGCAAGGCGTAAGGTGTCCCCATTTTTTTTTTAAATGGGGACACCTTCAGAATACAAGGACTTGGATGGGACATCCCCTTGCTGCCCCAAGGGGATCCAATTCTATTTACAATGATTGTTAACTCTCTTTTTTTAAAATGGGGACACCTTCAGAATACAGGGACTTGGATGGGACGTCCCCTTGCTGCCCCAATGCAATCCAATGCTATCATCTTTGAGACATATCTAGGACATCCTTGAGATGTTTGAGGGACTCCCATCTCTAGGACATCATCAATGACTTGGATGGGACACCTTTTTAAATGGGGACACCTTCATAATACAGGGACTTGGATGGGACATCCCCTTGCTGCCCCAAGGGGATCCAATGCTATTTACAATGATTGTTAACTTATTGTCAACAATGATTGTTAACTTATTGTCAACTAGATTCCATTTAGGTACACAAAACTCTAGGACATCATGCTATCATCTTTGAGACATCATCTTTGAGACATCTCTATGACATCATCAATGACTTAGATGGGACACCTTTTTAAATGGGGACACCTTGAGAATACAGGGACTTGGATGGGACGTCCCCTTGCTGCCCCAAGGGGATCCAATGCTATTTACAATGATTGTTAACTTATTGTCAACTAGATTCCATTTAGGTACACAAAACTTGTACACCTTCAGCTACAACTATTTAGTGTCAACTATTTTAAATGGGAACACCTTCAGAATATAGGGACTTGGATGGGATGTCCCCTTGCTGCCCCAATGCAATCCAATGCTATTTAGTGTCAACTATTTTAAATGGGGACACCTTCAGAATACAAGGACTTGGATGGGACACCTTTTTAAATGGGGACAAAACTAGATTCCATTTAGTGTCAACTATTTTAAATGGGGACACCTTCAGAATACAGGGACTTGGATGGGACATCCCCTTGCTGCACCAAGGGGATCCAATGCTATTTACAATGATTGTTAACTTATTGTCAACAAGGTAAATTAACTTATTGTCAACTAGATTCCATTTAGGTACACAAAACTTATACACCTTCAGCTGCAGCAAGGTGTAAGGTGTCCCCATTATTTTTTTTAAATGGGGACACCTTCAGAATATAGGGACTTGGATGGGGCATCCCCTTGCTGCCCCAATGCAATCCAATGCTATCATCTTTGAGACATCTCTAGGAAATGTCTCAACATGTCCTTCAAGCATGCATCAAAATAAATGATTGTTATTTATTTAATTGCTAATTGTATCTATGTTTCTCATATAATAAATTAGCCAACAGCTGCAGCAAGGTGTAAGGTGTCCCCATTTTTTTTTTTAAATGGGGACACCTTCAGAATATAGGGACTTGGATGGGACGTCCCCTTGCTGCCCCAAGGGGATCCAATGTTATTTACAATGATTGTTAACTTCTTTTTTTAAAATGGGGACACCTTCAGAATACAAGGACTTGGATGGGACGTCCCCTTGCTACCCCAATGCAATCCAATGCTATCATCTTTGAGACATCTCTAGGACATCCTTGAGATGTTTGAGGGACTCCAGAGAGCCTCCTTGAGATGTTTGAGGGACACCTTCAGAATATAGGGACTTGAATGGGAATATTTTCAGTTTGTAGTGTTGAAAAGAATGAATTGTAGCAATATTTTAAACCAATTAGTGAAACTTACTACTTAAATGCACAATCTCCAATTGTTAGGGAACTAGATTCCATTTAGGTACACAAAACTTGTACACCTTCAGCTGTAGCAAGGTGTAAGTTGTCCCCATTTTTTTTTTAAATGGGGACACCTTCAGAATACAGGGACTTGGATGGGACATCCCCTTGCTAGCCCAATGCAATCCAATGCTATTTACAATGATTATTAACTTATTGTCAACAAGGTAGGGTAGTGACAATTGTATAATCAAGTGGGAAGCAGAAGTATATGCATAATATTATATAGACTTTGTGGAACCAAAAGTTGAATGGTTCATATCAGAAAGTTAAAAATCAGTTTGTAGTGTTGAAAAGAATGAATTGTAGCAATATTTTAAACCAATTAGTGAAACTTACTACTTAAATGCACAATCTCCAATTGTTAGGGAACTAGATTCCATTTAGGTACACAAAACTTGTACACCTTCAGCTACAGCAAGGTGTAAGGTGTCCCCATTTTTTTTTTAAATGACACCTTCAAAATACAGGGACTTGGATGGGACGTCCCCTTGCTGCCCCAATGCAATCCAATCCTATCATCTTTGAGACATCTCTAGGACATGTCTCAACATGTTCTTCAAGCATGAATCAGAATAAATGATTGTTATTTATTTAATTGCTAATTGTATCTATGTTGCTCGTATAATAAATGAGCCAATAGCTGCAGCAAGGTGTAAGGTGTCCCCATTTTTTTTTAAAATGGGGACACCTTCAGAATACAGGGACTTGGATGGGATGTCCCCTTGATCCCCATAAATGGTTAACTTGGCCAATGATTGTTATTTATTTAATTGCTAATTGTATCTATGTTGCTCATATAATAAATGAGCGAACAGCTACAACAAGGTGTAAGGTGTCCCCTTTTTTTTTTTAAATGGGGACACCTTTAGAATACAGGGACTTGGATGGGACATCCCCTTGCTGTCCCAATACAATCCAATGCTATCATCTTTGAGACATCTCTAGGACATCCTTGAGATGTTTGAGGGACTCCCAAGAGCCTCCTGACCATCCCAACAACCCATAAGTGATTTTAAAAAAATAAAAACTTTTTTTCAAACTCCATGCCCAAGGTCAAACTCTCACAGCCTATGGGCCCCACCCAAACCACACCAACTTTATTAAACTGCCTCCTATTTTTGTTTCAACTCACAAAAACAAAGAGCAAGAAGCTGACAACTATGAATGTGAGAGTGAGAGTTGCAGGTGCCAGGTGAAAAAGTGAGAGTGCAGAGCAAGAGGGTTGAGGAGAAGTAAGAAGATAAGTGATGCCAAGTTGCCAATTTGTAATGGTCTACCCCTATTTTGAAACCAATTTCTTTTGTACCTTTTCAACTATGTGTCTTGACAAACAGTTTACTTGAATGCTCTGCTGCTAATTTTTAGTTTGTCTTTCTTGATTTTGTGAATGCCAATGTTTGTTTGTTGATACTTTTGAGATGGCATTTTGGCAAACAGCATGCATGCACTGAAAGGGTTTCAATTTGGAATTGATAGTGCAGATATCACTTTATAATAATCAATATTTGCATTCATTGAAATGATTTTGATCAACTAAAGAGCAATATTCATGACTTACAAGTAATAAAAAAACTTACAAGGATGAGGCATATTCATTACTTACAAGTAATAAAAAAACTTACAAGGATGAGGCATATTCATAACTTTTGCAGTCTCGCCTTGGATATCAACACTAGAAGAAACTCATATTGTTCGTGTATAGACAAGACAATATGGGAGTTCATTATAGCTAGCAACTTGTGGTGTTGTTGTTCGTGTTGGCTCTATTGGACCCTGCAATTAAGATTCAATATACATTATTCAATAAGATTAATTGTGTAACATAATGAAATATTGAAAAATGTGTTATCTTGTTGAGCTTCACTTGGTTTTGAGAATAGTTTAGCATTTTCTACTTAACAGGGCCAACCACATGAAGGTGGAAGCTCATTTGGCCCCTCCCCCCCCAACATCACTCTAAATTCCCCGTTAACATCTTATAACATTCATTCATTCTTTCTTTCTACCATTAATAAAATATAGCATTCATTCATTACTATCACATAATGTTCATTAACACATAACATTGATTAACATTAATTAACATGCAACATTCATCAATATTAGTTAACACATATCATCCATAACCATTAATTAGCACATAATTACATTCACTAACACATAAAAATTAGTCATTATCAAATAAGTTAGATTACAATCATTTCTTTCTTTGTTTTTCTTTGAAGCTATGAAAAGACTAAGTGGAACATCGATTTCTTCATCATTTCCCCCCTCTGCAGATATTTTGCCAACTACTCATGATCTCGATGTATGCATAGTCCTATACTGAGGATGAGGACACTAAAGCGAAGGGGGGTCCTCTGCAATAACAAAGAAATGGGTTAAATTCAAAAAAAAAAAATATTATTGTTACAATTATTTCATTAATTTAGAGAACATAATTGTTGTGCTCTTTACCTGATGAGGCCACATCATTTTGTGTAGCCTCAACCTCAACATGTTGAACACCCTCTAGATCATCTGGAGTTGAAATACTAAAGGTTACATTAATGTTGAACACCAATTGCAATTATATTTGTTTAAAGCAATAACAGTGGTCCTCTTTACCTGAGTGGGGAACATCACGTTCTTGATGTTGTGTACCCAGATCATGCTCCACTTGCTCACCACTGACTACATGCTCTAAAATATTAACAAAAAAGGTTACATTAATTACTACTCTAATTACAAATTAAGATGTTTAATTGTATTAATAAATAAATAAATAAATTTGAATAGAAAATGAATACCTCCACTACTGGGATGCACATCCGGACCTTCATGTGCAGGTGGTGTTTCACGATTAGTAGGCTGCATTCCACTGACATGCACATTGTTATCATTGCTTGCTTATTTAAAACAAATATAGTCCCTTTATGTTGGAACTCAACATCAATTAGATTATTGGTAAAGTATTCAATTTGAAACAACTTCCATTTAGCATATTTACCTGTGTGATGGATGCACTCGAATGTTGTGTATGCCCACTCAATTCTCATAGCTGATCAGCCATGGCTGAATAGCCTTGCTGGTAGGCAATTCTCTTGTCATCTTCTGTGGTTGCTCTATTAAATTCAGAGCCCTGCATTTTTTCTTGGTACCGTGAATTTTGCTTGCATTGTTTGATAAAAAAAAAATGTTTGCAATTTATTAATATTTTGATGCAATATTTCATTTACATGAGATACTTACAATTCATGCAACAAGTTTCATGTAACCACCAGAGTCGAGTTTGTGTTGCCTATGCTTTTCTTGCCTTTCCTTGGTTTCCTTTGAAGTGTCACTCAGTCTATAAAAAGTTTGAAATATGTTAGATTATATAAATATAAAGAGTAATTAATTAGTACTTAATTACATTATTAATAGTATCTTTGTACCTTCTTCTGGTGTCTAGTGGTGTATTTCCTTTTTTCCTTTCAATTCTCTCCTTGGCATCCAAAATCAAGTCCTTCCACTCCCTCTCTGGAATCATGGGGGGACGCTCGTACTTTAGGTTCCTCTCCAAATGGATCCTATATTGGTCCCTCACATACTTTATATATGTGCCAGCTTTTTCAAGGAGCTTAGTTTTGTCAAAGCTGTCATTTCCAAACCACTCAACCATTTGGTTTGTCAATTCATCTTTTAACCTTTTTTCTTGGTCATTCCACCTTTCAAAGCAAAAACAAACCTGTTAGATTCAGAAATGAATTGAAGCTACATTTATTACACTTCAAGAAATGGATCAAAGGAAAACTATTCTAGCAATGATATGAAATCAAAATAGTGGATTAGGGTTAGTTCACATATGATGTACCACCTTTTACGTATGGTGGCCCAAATATCTGCAATGCAATGTCACTAAGATGTTTATAGAAAATATCATTGCCTACAAAAAATTCATGGGATGATTATTCCAAAATGAGTGATCATAAAGTAAATTACAATTAGAGTATATATAATAATAATTTTAAAGTACCTGGAACCTTTTGTATCTTTAAGGGAATCATTTCTTCATCGCTCACCACCAATGTGGCCTGCAACGTTCCCGTACTAGCAATACGAGAAGATCCAAGAAATGATAGTATGTTATTAGCACTATTTTCCTCTGGCACATCCTCATGTGCATCTCCTCCTACAAAAGATGAATCTATTATGAAATGGCATTAGAATTCAAGAAAGAATGCTTGAAGGGAAATAAACACATGATAGAAGATAGAGCAAAAGAGGGATCTACCAACAGTGGGCGGGCCAATATGACGTGCACTAGAGGATGTCTGCATGCTACATGTTGCCGACATTGCAGTCGGCAATACAGGTGAGGGTAACCTATGATGAGGTGACGGCGGCATTTGCACAGTAACATTGACAGCACCTAAAGAATAATACATTAAATATATCAAACATTTAATATATGAAAAGTGCAAGAATTGTAAACAAGGATGAACCTTTATTTTGAAAATTGGCAATATCAACTATGATGTGTTTTGGATACTCAGAGTGATAAGCCAAGCAAGTGATAATACAAGAAAATCGTCATCACCTGAAGATCCTGCAACACCCTGATCGTGGCAACGACTTTCATGAGGGCGGATAAATTGTTGTAAAAACAATACGTACATATTTTAGTTAATGACATAAAAGAGAATAAAATATAAACCATTATTGAACTTTTGTTATAATTAAAGCTTTCATTACCACTTAATTGCAAGTTTTTTGATGTCTGAAGCAATAATTCCACCCGCTCTTGTATCTCATCATTAATAGGATGCACGGCTGCCAAAGCAACAATCTCTTTTCTAATTTTTCTAAGAGGAATTTTAAAGAATTTCATAAGGTGTGTGGGATCTTCAGGTTCATCATCGCTTAACCCTAATGATTCCACATCCCTAGAAAGGTGCTCAGGTACTGCAACTCCCTTTCTCTTTCCCCGAACATTCGTCTATGTCAAGAATATCATTAACAATTACAAAATTAGTATAAATCACTAAAAAAAAGAACATAATAATGTAACATTTTGCTTCTATCTAATTTATGCAATTACAATGAGGTTTACCTACTCGGTAGAAGTGTCACAAGCTACATCCATGTCTATGATATGTGATGGATCCATGTCGGCCTATGACAAAGAAAAAATATAAAAAATGTTAGCGAAATTAAACTAGTAGACTTAGCAAAAAAAATTCATAATAAAATGGTATATTGGATTCATTAATTGGAGGTTGGTTAATATAAATGGTATATAGTACATACCACCCCCATGATATTAAATTTGTTTGTATCTATACGATTCAAACTATAATCGATTAGAAGCTCTTCGCCTGCACTTATTGATTTTATCGCACATACAAATACACGATTTCCCTCGCACGCCTCAAATATGCAATTGGGTTGTTTTTTAGTTGAGCTAGGTCGCGTACTATTTATAAAACCTGCAATATTCCCTGTTGCTTTTGGCCAACCATCAATGTATACAGCCACTCATTTACTTTGAACATTATCTTTATGTTGTATATAATTTGCTGACAGTGCATACCTACACATACTTTTTTTATATTTAACAATCTGCATCCAATTATTGTAATTGTCACAAGGTCCAACAAACTCCATCAATTTAGCAACTCTATTGTAACAGACCTTTATGTCATCTATGGAAAATAAGCCTAAACCATGTAACGATGAAGGTGCTATGCGATATATCCTATCGTTAACACAAAAATCAATGTTTATTGGAGGAAGTTCCTTCGGAACCCATTGTTTCTGTAGATATCTGTACCTCAGTGGCACCTCAATGTTGCCTTTGGTCTCATCATCATAAGAACATGACCCCCCTTGAGAAAGGAAAAATTTCATGCATTTATTTAATTTTCTTCTAATCTTTTGACCTCTTATTGATCTCCCTATTGTAGACCTACTACATGTGTCACTTTCATTTTCTATTCCTACATTTTCCTCACTCGACGAAGACAGATCTAAAAAATACCTATTTGGGGGTACCTGCACTCCATGAAATGAGAGAGTTAATTGGTAATGAGAGAGAAATTTTGCAAATGAGGGTAATGTTGATGAAGAAGTCAGCCCTAAAGTTGATTTTGGGATGAAAATTGGAATAAGTCCAACCGGGGCTTCAAGTGTTGATAACTGTATTAGATTTGATGCTAATGTCGAGGTTTGAAAAACTAAGGAAGTTTGTTTTCCAAGTAATTCTAAAAAAATAAACTGTTTCTATAGGGTGTATTGACTAGTTATACCTGTCCATCCATGAGACTATGCAGGATCCTCATAAAAGGGGTTCAGGGTCCTGCACAATGTAATTCAATTATCTTATGTTAGCTAAAAATTACATAGTACACAACATGAACAACATGAACTTTGTAGACAAAAAGAGTATTAAATAATAAAAAGATGTTGTCACCAAAATCATTGTAAATTTTTTAATTCCTTACCTTTACTTTATGTAGACTATGAAGGATCCTCAACTAAATGGTTGATGATGTTTGTAGTCAACGACATGTTCCCACCAAGGGTGACAACATCACACAGGGACTATACCTGAAATCAACACCATCAATTGAGCATCATAAGCATTACTACATTTGTAAGTTGATAAACAATAAATACATGCATATCATAAGCATCAGAAGCACCACATGATGTGTCATCATATATGTAATTGAGCATCACAATTAGCATCACATATCATGTGTCATCATAAATATGTAATCTATCACATATGTATCATAAATCACCATCCATCACATAGGTAATAAACAATCCAATTTCCATAAATAAACACAGTTTAAAAAATATCACATAAATAGTCACTCTCCCTATCTCCATCTCCATATTAAAAGGTGCATCATGAATTAATTATGTAATGGCATTATAATTCAAAACCTAATGAATTAATTATGTAAAAAAAATTCTATCAAGAAGTCAATATTAAATAGATAATATACTAATCGCATACCTCATACATTTCATTCTTCATCATCATGAACATCAAGGTCATCATCAGCATCATCATCATCATCATCAACAACAACAACAACAACAACAACAACAACAACATCTTCATCATCATCATCACCATCATCATCGTCACCATCACCATCACCATCACCATCACCATCATCTTCTTCTTCTTCTTCTTCTTCTTCTTCTTCTTCTTCTTCTTCTTCTTCTTCTTCTTCATCATCTTGTTCTTCTTCATCATCATTGAGAAACTATCGATCATGATCATCATCCACTTCATCTTCTACTTCTTCAGTATCTTCTTCTTCCATTACATTATACTTTATCGGCCTTCCTCTTGGATCATGTCTAACAACAAATGACCAACCCGGTTTATGTGGAACCTCTGAGTAAAATACTTTCTCACATTGGCTTGGAAGAACATAGGGCTCATCCCCAGTTGGTTCAAATGACCTTGTATTTAGCATTATAAAACCATTATCATGTTCAATAACAGTTCTATCAGGATCATTTTTATTCAATCGTAGCCTGTACCATTTGATGACAAACAAAACTAATTTGAAGGAATTAAATTCACACTCAAGTATATCATCCAAAATGCCATAGTATCGATTTTGAGACTGTTGAGGATGTATGTCATTTCTCGATGAAATATTTGTCACCTCAAAGACTGCACTAATGCCAGAATCACAAGTTTTCTTCATGTCATCCAACTTTTTTATGTGAAATTTATGACCATTGTAGCACATAGCGTTGTGGTGTTTGACCTACAATATGTCAAATATGTAAAATTTATTGCATTGTGAGTTGATAAACATATGGGTGATTAATAAATTTATACGTACCTGTTTATCTCTTAAATCATATGCTAAATCAATTTCCCTTTGCGTAACATTGGAATCTCCATTACGATGTGCTTCTTTAACCAATGAAGCCACACCTTCCCATGTTAACGTGCATCGAGAATGTTGACAACGTTCAATCCATACCGTCATCTAGTCAAGATTGTTTGCAATATACAAATATAGTGCATCCCACTCTCGACCAACTGTACAAAAAATAAATAGACGTCTTACAATCAATTATTTTGAAGATTAAGAATTAATTAACTACAATAACATCTTATAATTACCTCTCACTTTCCTCAATCTACCTCTCCCCATTAAGTACTCCCCTTCAAGTTCGTTAATGGTGTTGGGATCCCAAATGCAATCCAAGTGGATCTTTGCTGCAAACTTAGGAAGATATTCAGAAATGTAAACCATAGTCAGGTATACCCTATATCCCTCCACCATAGAACCCTCAGGATGTGCTCTTTGTCAAACTGTAATGCCCCGCCAGGAACCCTAAAGGATAGCAACACAATAAGGCAACTAAAAGGCGCAATAAAATTTTTTTTTTAAAGATTAAGGGAAATAATCATAACCTTGCTCAATAATTAACATAAGCGGAAGACTAACATTACATCCTAAAGGGTTACCAACGAAGATTACTTCAAAATAAAAACCACATCACAATATTAATTCAATCTTCCATTTAAATTAAGGAAAGCCAATAACGATTAAATAATTCATAAATTGATCTTCAAAAGATAGGCTTACAGAATTACAACATACATACTTCCAAAGATTCATTTATACAAATAGGAAAGATAACTGAAACAATATACATCCCATGACTTAAATTACAATATTCCATAAAATTACATGGCTTCCATAGAACAATAAATTACAATTTTTACAAGTTGTTGATACAATGACCATACGGCCTCAAAGTACAAAATCAAGAATATAAGTGCTACAAGAAGCACGAACCAAGATGCACCGGCGAAGCCAATCCTCGCGTGAAGGTAGGAACAAGGCATCCGATGGGAAGTGGCACTACCACCCGACCATGTGATCCCAAAATGGAACCACCCCACCGTGCTAGGAGATAGCAGACGACCCTCAAGCAAGCAAGAAAAGAACAACAGTACACATGACTCCGCAGTACACAAGTGACTCGACTCACAAAACACTAGCGACCCTAGAGAGAGAGTGTCATCACATGGCTTAACATGGTTACCCTAGGAAGGTCTCCATAGGTCCCGGCCCCCATCATGGGTTATCCTGGTATCCTGCATTTCCCAGTTTGGGAAAGGCAGCGCTTGCTGCCTGTGGGTTCGTGGGGGCCCACGGGGGTTTAAAAAAATTACTTTTTTTTAATGTTTTTTTTTTGTTAGTTTTAAAAAAAACGAAAATGATAAAAAGTTAAGTTAGTGGTAAGTAATATGGTTAGTGTTATGGTATATTTAATACTATATGATAAGATATTGTTATTTTATTAAAAAATAATAATATGTTATCATGTAATATTAAATAACAATAATATGTTAAAGGTTTTTAATAAATTCTATGCGCGTTATTCGTTTTAGTATTAAGCAATAATATATTGTTATTTTAACAATAATAACAATATGTTATTATTTAATATTAAATAATAATAATGTGTTAAATATAGTTTACGATGATGTTAAGATTAATGAGTAATTCTTTTGATTTAGTAATGGGGATTAATTGATTGGTATCGTGAAAATAAATCAAATGATTTAGAGGTTAGTGGTAATGTTGGGATTAAGGAAAGTCGGACTAAATTTAATATTGGTGTTTGTTATTCAAGTATTATAAAATAGTTGTATGAGGATTGTATTCGTCAAATAGATGTTATTTTGGAATTATTGTATAATAGCTTGTATACATTGGTTCAATTTGATTTAAATGTTGACTGCTCAAAGAAAGATTGTTTGTAGTGTTTTTATCATTGCAGTCTAGTCATTTTAATGTCGTCGCATTATGTTTAAAATGGTCATTATGTTGTCGATGTTTGCCCTTGGTCAGGTGTCATTGTTCAAACCTTGAGGAAGTGGGCTTTTATGTGATATGTCCCTTATGGTTAACTCTGGGTTTGTGATTGTGAGTCCTACACCTGTGTTACGTCTGGATAATTTATGGTTGTAGTCCACCATAGAGTTCTCATAGATAGCCTTATCCAGTTAGTGACCCAGTAGAGAGAGTGGCTTTCGGGCGGGGGCCGCACCCAAAGTGGATGGCAGGATAACCCCTCGAAAGTCAGTTATTAAGTGATAACCTAATAATTGTTTAGGGGGTGGGTAGTTATTAATTTAATTAAGATAATACACCCCGTACGCGGTTGAGTGCTTGTATAGGCTCAAGGTGTTTGGGAAGGCCTGGAATGGCAAACCTACCACCTTGTCTTCACGAAAGGATGGTAGGGTCCGCATGATGCTTAGATGGAGCCGGGGGTTCGGGAGAGGTTACCAGGATAACCCATGATGGGGGCCGGGACCTATGGAGACCTTCCTAGGGTAACCATGTTAAGCCATGTGATGACACTCTCTCTCTAGGGTCGCTAGTGTTTTGTGAGTCGAGTCACTTGTGTACTGCGGAGTCATGTGTACTGTTGTTCTTTTCTTGCTTGCTTGAGGGTCATCTGCTATCTCCTAGCACGGTGGGGTGGTTCCATTTTGGGATCACATGGTCGGGTGGTAGTGCCACTTCCCATCGGATGCCTTGTTCCTACCTTCACGCGAGGATTGGCTTCGCCGGTGCATCTTGGTTCGTGCTTCTTGTAGCACTTATATTCTTGATTTTGTACTTTGAGGCCGTATGGTCATTGTATCAACAACTTGTAAAAATTGTAATTTATTGTTCTATGGAAGCCATGTAATTTTATGGAATATTGTAATTTAAGTCATGGGATGTATATTGTTTCAGTTATCTTTCCTATTTGTATAAATGAATCTTTGGAAGTATGTATGTTGTAATTCTGTAAGCCTATCTTTTGAAGATCAATTTATGAATTATTTAATCGTTATTGGCTTTCCTTAATTTAAATGGAAGATTGGATTAATATTGTGATGTGGTTTTTATTTTGAAGTAATCTTCGTTGGTAACCCTTTAGGATGTAATGTTAGTCTTCCACTTATGTTAATTATTGAGCAAGGTTATGATTATTTCCCTTAATCTTTAAAAAAAAAAAATTATTGCGCCTTTTAGTTGCCTTATTGTGTTGCTATCCTTTAGGGTTCCTAGCGGGGCATTACACAAACCAAAGCCTTCAAAAATTTCAAGTGCCTCTCAACCATCCACATTGACCTAGTGTGTATAGGTCCACACAATTCAATCTCCTCAACTTGGTGTATGAGGTAGTGTTCTTGTGCATTGAAAAAAGTTGGAGGTAGACACTTTTGTATTTCACACATTAAATGAGGAATTTTTCTCTTCCAATGTTTTATATCGTCTTTATGGATTTCTTTACATGACAACCACCTACAAGGTATTCAAGACACAAAAAAAAATATTACATAACAAGTAAAACAAATCACAAATATAATATCTATACAACAAACTGAACAAATATCACTACTTACCTCATGCATTTTCCAAAATCATATATGACTTGCTTGACATTATTGTCGAAGTCGTCTAGGAGAGATAGAGGTAGAATGTACTGCAACAATTATAAAATTATCTTTTCATTTTTTTGTAACATAATACAATGAAAAGTACACGTACGTGCAATACTTAAATACATACTAAAAACACAAGAACATGAATTACCTTAATCAAGGTATGCCAATCATGCATTTTCATCCCTGGCCCAAATTCACTCTTCTTTGATATGAGATTGTTTATGTTCACAGCAAATCTTGTGGGAAATTGAATTTTTCGTATGACTTCTTTTATAACATTGCTTTGTTGGTCCGTTAATAACCAAGGAAGCTCACTTATATTAATTTAGTCTCCATGGCTATTTGATTGAATGACGTTTATCATTGCATGATTGGAATCTTGAATGTCACTACATATTTTGACAATTTTTTCTTTGTCACACCTTCCATCCAATATTTTCCATATTGTCTCTGTTATATTCTTTCCAATATGCATACTATCAAACAAATGAACAATTTGTAACTGCTCATAGTAGGGAAACCTACTAAATTATCAGGGATAACTTTTTAGTCCCTTAGGAAGGTGGTTATTTATGCCTTCATGACCTTCATGATCATCAATCACATCATCAGTAAACAAAACAAAATAGAAAATATGTTTTATGATAAACCAATAGATGCAATGGCATTACCTTGACAATTAATTCTATTATATTCCAACTTCCATAGGTGAGGTGTCATTCTTCATGGCTTTGATGTATTCTGTTCTTTCCCATTGAAAAGATGTTTTTCAGTATTTCGATACTTATGATTTTTGTGAAGAAAGTGCCTATACTCATCAAACACCTGCTTTCCTAAACTTTTTGAATGATGAGATTTCATCTTTGGACCACAAACAAGACATGCAAATTTTCCCTTTGTTTGAAGACCTACAAGATAATGTATAATTGGATTAAATATGATAATTTTTTGAATTATAATGTTCATGCACAACTTAAACACTATAACATACCACAAAAATGTGTTAGCCCCGGGGCATCATGTATTGTCCATAGAAGCATCACATGGAATTGAAATTGTCTTTGTCCTATTGGTCTAGAGATGTCATACATAGTGACACCATTCCATAACTCCAGCAACTCGTCAATAAGAGGCTCGATATATACATTCATATCTTTAACTTGGTACTTACCTAATCGAATGAACAAAAACATTACATAATTATTATGACCATTTTACTGCAATATTTATAATTAAATTTAGATGACTATATTTAAATGATAAAATACCTGGAACAATCATTGCCAACATTATGTGCTCCCTCTTTATTGACATCCATGGAGGAATGTTATTGTTGATAACAAAAACATGCCACACTGAGTAAATAGATCTCATCTCTCCAAATGGATTGACATCGTCCACTGCCAATGAAAGCCTGAGATTATGAGGTTCTTCTTTAAAGTGTGGCCACTTTTCCTCTATGTCAATAAATGTTGAACCATCCACAGGCATTTGAATAATGTCATCTCAACTTCTATTGTGTGCATGGTAATCCATAAATTGTGCCAAGCTAGTGCACTTGAATAATCATTGCATAAATGGAATAATGGGAATATAGTGAAGAGCCTTGCAAGGAACCCTTTTTGTTATTTGATCTATTTGATATCTACTGATATGACATTCAGGGCATTCAGTTTGAAATTCATGTTGTTTGTGATATATAATATGATCATTGGGACAAGCATCTATTACTTGATACTCCATTCCAATATCTTTCATAATGGCAGATAATTCTCGGTATGTGCGAGGTAGAATATTTGTTGGTGGTAACAAAAACTCACCTATCAATCTACAGCAAAAAAATATAATTTGTTAATATAAAGAATATTAATGGTATAGCATGATTCACAGTTTATTATGACATATATGACATACCTTAACATACGCGACATTGTTATGTTGGATAAACCATTCATAACCTTCAAGTTCACCAACAACAATATAGCAGAGAGAAGAGTTGCCTACAAGCCTTCGTAAAGGGCCTCAGATGCCTTCTCAAGTAGAGGGACATCATGAAAAACAACAAGGTCATCTTCATCATCATGATCAGATGCATGAGTACTAAATGAGTCATGGATCAATGTATTTGTACCATCATCTTCAATTGTGTTTTCTGGCTCATGATCGTCATCTTCCATGGGATCATTATCTTCAGCTTTGATATTCACACCTCAATGTTCGTCCACTTCGAAAACCATATTCTCAGGGTTGTGTTGATCCATACCATGTGCTCTGGGGTGCTCAACCTATATAAAATTGATAAACATAAATAAACCATGATCATGATCTCATCATCACGTGATTTATTATGTATATAAATTGTTAAAATGATATAATGAAAAACTTACCAATAGATGATAATCATGTCCACCTTCAATGTGACCATGCAGCCTACAATGTTTCTTTGTTGTTTTGATTAGAAGTCTTCTAGTCTTTAACCCCTTACAAAGTTTGTACAGACAATAACATTTTCCATCACCTTTTCTTTTCAAGTTAGACCACAATCTAGTAATTGTCTCCTTATTTTGTTGTTCATTGATATTGTCTGACATGGTCTTTCTTCATAGGCAAGAAAATTGGGCTATAAAACTAGTTATATAGAAGTTGAAATGTTAGTTATGAAATCACGTTTCAGTATAATATACCGAATCAAATTACTTGAAAATAGAAATTATCATCATTGAACCAAAACCATCTAACTCTTCTTTTTCATCTCAAAACATATCTAATGGCTTTGTGGTATGCAATCCTTGTATAAGATATTAAGTTGGCTGATGTCTAATTACCTTCATGATCATCTTGCATAATTACTATGGATGATTGCTCCTTGAAGCCCTTTTAGACCTATATTTCTATTCAACCCATGACAGTCAAATAGACTATTATTTAACTAATATGGGCAACAATATTTTGATCTTTATATGTGTTCTCATGATTGCAGAATTTGTGATAGTGTCATGATATTGTGAGCATTGTCTTTTGACCATTCATAGAGATATCTTATGGAAAAGTTCACAGTGATGTGTGTTTCTTATTGAGGCTGCAAACTTTATTTTGAACTTGGGTATGACTGAGACTCTTTATCACAGAGCTATCTCCATCTTTCATGGAACCATGACATGACTTCTATGACATTTAAAAGGCTATTGTCTACTAGATGCATATGTTGCCATTGTCCCTTCAATACTATCATAGGCTTCTTTGACTATCCTTGAAGTATACTAAGGCTACTTTGATGATTTTTTACAATGTTGGTCATGACTATTAAATCTTATGAAGACCCTATTCTGATCACACATCTTTGTCACAACATTCCTTTTGGTTTCTCTTACTATCAAAGGCTTAGAATCACTATTTACCTAGCTTATGTTAAGTGCCTTGATGCTTGTATCCTTCTTCAACTTGAGCTTGTAGTGTTCTCTCTCAAGGAATTCTCTTCAAACTATTGAAACAACTATGGGTTGCTTACTCTATCTGTTATCACTCTGACTGAAAATTTTAGTCTTTATTTGTGATTCTTTGTCTCACTGTCATTATAGTTTGATGCACTATGATACTTTCTTTGGCATCTTTGACAATAACTGCTACCATAATTTTATCCCTTTTAATAGTCAAAAGATTGTTTCTTGAGATATCCTTCAATTCTTCTTCAGTCTCTCAAGAAGCTCATTGACATTGTCATGAATAAGGTCTTCAGTGACCATTCCATGGCTATATTTAGCATTGATCCTCTATGCATAACTTGTGATGGGTCACTACTCTTAAGGCACATGAATATGTCACTACTCTTAAGGCACACAAATATTTTTTCATCTCTGCACTTGTTGAAAATGTGGCATTGTTCATGTGCTATGATTGTAGTTCTAGGGTAGGTTGTATTGATCATTGTTTGGAAGCCTCCACTTCATGTTATTGGCTACCCTTATGTCCCTTTTCATTGTGACTTTCACTGATATACTACCCTTTCTTATACATTTAATTGTCTTTATGATCTTGTGATTGTAAAGAAGCTTTGGGACTGAAAATGTTCATTGCATTATGAGTCCTATGGTTGTAGCTACTCATGATGTCTTATTATGATGACTTCTATATGTCATGATCTCTATGTTTGGATGACATCTATGTGTTTGGAACTTTATTATTGTTGAATGTGGCATCAACAATATGTATATTAATGATGAGATCTTTGTAGACCTAAGGACTGTATGTCTTAGTGTCTTTATGTGTTAAAATAACAATATTCTTGACATTTATTATTCAATGCCCTACATAGACTGATTTGGCTTAGAAAATGAAGGTTTTATTTAGCTTTGTCCCTTTGTGCTACTACATAGATTGCATCTTTGTGTTCTCTTCAATGTGATTTAGGACAATCTTTTTTACATCCTTTCTTCTCATTCTTCGTGATTGTTGTCAACTATCCATAAGCACTATTCTATCTTTATATCACTAAAATGGTGAGATTGTATAGAAAAGTCTATTTTCCTTTATCTCTACCCTTGGTTGATGCAAAACTCTTCTCTAATGCTTCTTTTCTCCATATAACTAAGCCCTTTTATTTATACCTTCTTATTTTGTGGCCTCTTATTGATTCATTTCAGCTATTGATTTACTCCCTTATTAGACAGGGCTGTCTTAAGATTGGTCTCTAATTTTGGACCTATAATTTCTCTTTTGATAATACTATGAACACCTTATTATAATAACACTATAACAATCATATGAGTGAATATACGTGCCTTGTTTTACCCTTCATGTTGTCCACTATCTTAGATCTTGATGTTGCAATTGTATGATACTTTATTTTCCATGTGTTGAGATTGTATGGAGACTATATTTATTGATAATGATTGCCAAGTTAACTACTGCTACAACTGTGAAAAGAATGTTGTTCTCTATTTTGGAAGGTTGGAATCATGTTTTGCCTTGTATGCTTTCTTTTGGCTATTGTGGACAGAGCTATTTACTATTTACTATCCTTGGGCATCATTGCTATGTGCTTTGACCCTTATTGATATGAGTTTCAATGGTTGTCACATATTAGTCCTCCATCACTATTATTTTCCCCTTGAAATTCTCAAGAAATGTCAATGAATGTTATTTCTCTTAGGCCTTCTATATGACTACCCTATCCTCTTTGCATCATTTTATTAGGCCTTCAATGAATTTTCTTTCTCTTAGGCCTTCTAAAGTGCAATTCCTTTTCTTTTTCCTTCTGATTTTTTCACTGTCACTTTCATCCTCCAAGTCAAATGCCCTCGCCCTTTTCTTTCTTCTTGTTTTTTCATACTCATTGTCACGCTTCGAATTATTTTTCTTTCTTGGTGACTCCTTACTACTCTCACTGTCAGTTTCACTCTTAGAATCTAAGTCTGATGTATCAGAATCTGACGAACTTGATGAACTAGAAGAATCATCATTAGAGGTAGATTCATCTAACTCGGGAATAGACTTTTGCTGATGCATTATAAGCCTTGGCATATTCTTCAAATACTCACATAAACTCTCAGTGATACCACCAAGACCAATAGAAGTAAAGAAATTGAAAGCAAACCGTGAATTTTTTGGATTGTCCTTTGGAAAAATTGAATCAAAAGACTCCTGCATTGTTGGATCGTTCAACCTTTCATTAAGCAACAATATACCAAGCTGCTCTGCTAGCTCCTGGAAGAGAATCTTTATAAAAATATGGGAAGAGGAAGTAGTATCTTTCTTTGTCAAACGTATATACGCAAGACAATGCCATGGAAGAGAATCTTTGCCAATTAAGTGGGCAAAGCACTTTGCAACATTACGTAGTTTATTTGTTTCCAGTCTGTGTATCATAGAATACTATTGTACAAAACACTTATCAAAAAATTCCTGATAAATTTTATTGATCATACAAAATCTTTGCCCAAGAAGACCATAATAACGAAGGTATGTTCTCTCTTGACTGCAACATTCTAACAACATGATGCATAATTCTATCTCTTGACCAGGTTGAATCTTGATCTTTAGTAGCTTATGACCAGCTTCCTCAAAATCAACACTTGACATGATTGTCAAATAAATTGTACATCTTAAATTGACCAAGTTTGTCTCTATCTCATCCTGTATTCTCAGTGCTTCCTCACCTTCCTGTTCATCATCATCTGAATCATCACCTGAATCATTCTCCCCTTCTACTTCATCTAAAGAAGAATCTCCAAGGATATCTTTCTTTAGTTTTTCATAGGTTGCCTCATGCTCTAAGAAATCAAGATCTGGCTTGAAAATATCCAAACCAGCTTCTTGATCAAGTTCATCTTCTAGGAAAACTTCATGTGTTAACTGATTTTCTTTCTCTACAAGGTCCAATTATGGATGCACAGCTAGATGACCCTCGAACTTAGCTTTGCGAATTGCAAAAAGGCCTTCAATTAAAAACTATACTCATTTGTCGATTTCCCCCTCATGGAGAATACCTCTAAATATTTCAAAAATCCCATAGAGACCTTTGGGTGAAAGGTCTTGCAACAAAGAACCACATTCTTTCACAAACCCAATAACAACCTCTACACTGCCATCTGTGGGGTTCTCTAATAAAAGGGTGAGAAGTTCCAAGGTAGTGATCTCATGTGCAACTTGTTGATTCACTAAATGAGCTATAAATTTGGCTGCTGCTATCAACATGTGTTTGTCATTGAGCTTGTATGCCCTCTTAAGCTACAAAATAATTCTTTGCAAAAGCAGATTGCCAACTTCAGGAAATTTTGTATTTACCACAGCAACCAACGCAGCAAAAACATCTGTAAATCCAGGGGATGCCATTTGGGATTTCATACAAGACCTACAAAATAGACCCCTCCCATGGATGAGATTCTTTTCAAACAACTCTGGAATGATGTTCTTGATTTTAGATACATTTACCTTGTTTACTAACCCATTGATACTCTTCCGAAGGGCATCCCATGTCATGCGCTGGTATTCCACACTACTCTTGTTTTCCACATATTTCATCATTTGAGCTAGCTTAAATGGGGGAATGTAAACACCCCCACTTCTTCCAACACCCTTCTCAGCTCCTCTTACAGCACCTTCGCCATTCCTATTCTGAGATGGAGCAGACACAACACCAAAAGTTTTCACTTCTACAGCCTCTTTGTCCCTCTTGTTTCCAGAAGCCCCTTTACCACTTAATTCATGCTTATTTATGTACATAAACCCATCAGTAAGCATGAGTTTTTGCATATAAGCTCGCCCAAATATTTTACAGTTATTTTTCATCAAGATTCCCTCAGGAGCTAGCAGATCCTACTTCCATACTTTAATTCTATTTTCTCAAAGGACAATCCTAAAAATCCATGCATTGCAAACAACTTTTTACACCTTTGTTGGTTGTGGTGGCGTCACAGAGAGTTTACATCAATAAATGAAGAACATGCCAATACTTTTAAAGCAGCAGTAGAAGTCTAGCTCTTATTCAATATCTCTAGTGAAACCCCCATGATCTTTTGTTGGAGTAGAATTTGTTATATTCTAGAAAGGGTCTTGTCATTTGTTGATGGGATATTCATCTACCTCAAGAAATAACTATTCTTTTCTCCAATAAGAAGTGGAACTAAATGAAGATCTAGCACCATGAAATGAATCCTCAAAAGGATTACTATAGTTAGTTTTCGTAGATAATGATCTGGGTAGAATACTAATGTGGCTTTAGGAAACATTATGTACTAGCTTAGCATACTCTAACAACTTTGGTGCGACATGCTACATTCAATTAAGTCTCCATCAGTATCTATATTGTGTTTATGATCTCTAGATTTATGATCTCTATAATATAACTAATATGCGATATCTAGATTTATGATCTCTATAATATAACAATCCCATATTATGTTTCCACGCATCTATACCACAACATAAACATCATGCTAGTGTTCAGCCATAGCAATTGATATCCTAATTATAGAATATGAAATATGCACATAACTATGAATAAAGATTAAGAAAAACAAAGAAAGATGCTTATTGCAAACATAAATGACTAATGGACAAGAATTGAATTCATTATAGATAGTTTTGAATATCAATTTCACTTATTTGTGTGCATTTAGTAACTCATGTACTTGTGACCAACCATTTATCTATTTCATAAATTAAACATTTATTAATAACATTAATAAATGGTTGAGTAATTATGTTTTAGTTGAAATTGAAAATAAAATATTTTATTTCAAGACAACTCACACTATTCCCTATCATATTTTAGACTCTCGGTTTTGCTAGTAGTGGTTAGATGTCTTTGGAGCTGATCATTGCATTTCTCTAGTTATGTTTGCCAATGTACTCCCAACTTGTGCCAAAATGGGAGCTTTGGAACAGGGTATGGACATCCATCAAAGCATAAAAGATAGAGGAATTTTGTCAGATGTAGTTGCAACTGCTCTGTTAGACATGTATGCAAAATGTGGAAGCATAGACAAGGCACGGGAACTATTTGACAGTTTGCCTCAAAGAAATGTGGTTTCCTGGACTGCAATGATTTCTGGATATACACAAAATGGATTTGTTGAGAAGGCTTTAGAAACTTTCAAATAAATGCAATCAGCAGGTGTAAAGCCAAATTCCATGACCATTTCTACTATCCTCCCTGCCTGTGCCAAAATAGGAGATTTGGAATAGGGTATGGACATTCATCAAAGCATAAAGGATAGAGGAATTTTGTCAGATGTTGTAGTTGCAACTACCCTGGTAGACATGTATGCAAAATGTGGAAGCATAGACAAGGCATGTGAACTGTTTGATAGAATGCCTGAAAGCAATGTTGTCTCATGGATTGCAATGATTACTAGATATGCACAAAATGGATTTGTTGAAAAGGCTTTAGACACTTTCAAGCAAATGAAATTGGTAGGCATAAAGACAAATTCCACGACCTTTGCCAGCATCCTCCCTGCCTGTGCAAAAATGGGAGCTTTGGAACAGGGTATGGACATCCATCAAAGCATAATGGATAGAGGAATTTTGTTAGGTGTTGTACTTACAAATGCCCTGCTTGACATGTATGCAAAATGTGGAAACATGGACAAGGCTCATGAATTGTTTGATATGATGCCGCAAAGAGATGTGATCTCATGTGAACAATCAACACGCACGTATACGGGAGGAAGGGATTGCTGCGACAAAATTGAACGCTCACTCCTCAATCATAGTTCTATGGTTTTACGAGGAGTGGATTCCTATAGGGTATTATGCATTCAGAGAACTACACCTTTGACTAGAAGCCATCTGGCCTGAGATTGGATAATCAATATGAATACAAGATTGACCAATTTACACTAAAAACTAGGGCAATTTGCACAAAAAAGGAATCTCTTGAATGGTATATTTTTTGCAACATGAAATTAAGGTGAAGAATCTACCTCCTGCGCAGGATTGCAAGCAATGCCACAAATTCCTTCGACATGGGTTTGATGTTGTTGGGGGTTGAAGTTGCCACGGATGCCTACACGGGATTGCAATGCACAAATGAATTGCCCTCTTCTTATTTTTTAAGTAATGGTCGTTGTCGTCGGAATTATGAAAAACTCGAGCACTTTTTTGAAAAAAAGAAAAATTTCATTGCTAATGCCTTCTTCGTCGAAACCAAATGGCAACTTGCCATCGGAATTATGATGAATTCGGACATTTTTTTCAAAAAAAAATCAAATTTGGCCACAATATACCTTCTCTATCGAAAACCTCAGTCAAAAATCTAGTCCAAATGTATTGGTGGGACATGCAACCCAGCATCACATTTGAAATAAATGTTGGTGAGGAATCTTCTACAATGCAAAACATGCTTAGCCTATCAGGCATTGTTGTGTCAACTAGAGAGGTTGCAGAAAACATTTCTCACAACACCCAATCTGAATCAAATGCAGAAACAAACACTAATGAAACACCTCAACAAATGGTGGAAATTCAGGTGGACAATAGTGGGGATGGTCTCAGTCTTCCATCTGTGCCAATACCACCTACTTGGGTAGTAGAAGGTGCCATCAACCTAGGTATTGACATTGAGGGCCAGGTTGAACAAGGGACTTTAAGTTTCCCCTGACCACCACCAACCCTACCATCTGAGGTGGGGCATTACTATGTTGATTGTGCATTTGATGTAGAATGTATACAAGAAATAGAAGTATGTGCCAATGATATGGAGGCCAACATAGGCTCCCTAGATAATGACCCACAGACTTCTCAATTAGAACCATTAATTAGAAAATTCTTAAAGATTCTCATGCAAACTATCAAGCAAAAGTGTAAAAAAGGGGCTAATAAAGTTATCTGATTGAGCTGCCAATCTCAACTGTATTGATATTCAATAACTAAATGAACATTGCAATGGTGGAGGAGCAGAGGAAGAAAGAGATTCAGGAAACCAAAATCTAAAAGAAAGAACAAAGAAAGCAGAATAAGGCAGCTCGTCTATTGGAAAAGGAAAAGAAGGAACATAACAAAATAGAAGGGGAAATTGCACATCAAGAAAAGGATAAGCAAAGAGAGTAGTAGAAGAGGGAGAAGGAGGCCACGAAAGAGAAAGAGAAGGCACTCAAGGAAAAAAGAGGCAGAGGAAAGGGCCATCCATGATAAGGTAAGGGACTTGGAAATGATTAGGCAGGTAACCCGTACATCAACTCCAACCACTCCCTTTCTCAAAACTATCCTATATTGCAAGATTTGATTAACATGAACCTGCCCAACTTTACAAATGCATTGAAATATCCAACTAGCTAATTACCCCTTGACATATTTGCTCCTATGAGTTTTATTGTAGGCATCCCACCACCGATGATGAGAAGTACATATTGCACATCATCTCCAAGTCAATACAATAGCAATGGATATGGTAGTCCAACCCCGAGCCAAGTGACTAGCACTCAACTACCAACATCAGGGGTTGAGAGCATGGTTCTCATTGCATCCCCAAGGGTCTAGCTTGCATCACCTACTAGTCCTTTTCCTATTTGGTTTAAATGATATATACCATGGACAATGGACAATGGATCCATCTTTTTTTAATTTGTTCTAACACCTATAATACCATATGTGAGTGGCATTTACTACAATCAACAATGCAATTATCATAGGTTTGTTTGTTCTGGTCCAAATGGTTTATACAGTGGACAGTGGATAATGTGTCCATCCTACATAATTGTTTTTTTTATTGGTATATGCAAATATGTCTATATGTACAACTGAGATCAATAGTGCAATTATGAGTTACAAATACTATAACAGTACAAATAATGTGTTTTGAATGCTGCATTTTGGTAATTATGTGCTATCAATAGTGTACTACTGCAATAGTGTAATAATGCAACATTAATATTGCATCTCATGCAAATATGTGTTACCAATACTGCATAGGGAAATATTATAATTTTAATATTGCAATAATGCAAGAACATATTCTTAAAAATTTCCATGACACAACTTGTAGATGTATTGAAAAACCATGCTTGACACCTAAAAAGCAAATTGACATCCCATCACTGAATTCATGGTGTTCTCAATCCATGGGCACTGCAAATTGTCTAAAATGGTGTTCTCACTTCTTTGTCACACTAAATATGTTAACACAATCAATGGTAATAAATCTACCATGGGCATACATATTTGTATTTTAGGTGCAGACATGGTGTTCTGAGTCCATCTAAATTACAGTCATATGGGCCTGTGTTATCAATACTGCAATGGTGCAAATAGTATATTTTCAACGGTGCAATAATACAATTATGTGCTACCAATACTACACTACTGCAATAATGCAACATCAAAATTACATCTCATGCAATTATGTGTTACCAATACTGCAATAGTGAATTATATTATTTACCAATACTGCAATACTAAAATAGTGCATTATTGTCTTTACAAACCATTGCAATAATGTATGGCCACCTTATTGACCAACTTGCCTATTTTTAATACTCGCTGCCACCCAAGGTTCTTTCTCTTACTCACATTAACTCTGCGTCGCTTCACCTTACTTCCATAGCATAGCTCGACCTTCTTGATTTGAACGGCATTGAAATGAACCTTCTTTTATGTCTTCCCTTCCCAACTTTTCTTTTCTTTTCCCCCACTTCTTCTCGAGTCTTTGAGAGTTTATAGAGTAGAACGTGTTTACCCAAACATCAGAACATGCTCGCCTTGGCTATGGATCTCCCTTCAAAATCAAGGATGGCTACCACTCTCCCTTTCACTATGAATCAATAGTGCAAGGAGAATAAACAACCATTTCCATTTTCAAATAGTTTTCTTTGTGTTTGAAATTTGAATTTATATTAATATCACATTTTTAAAAAATATATAATATATTCTTAAATATTATACACTATATTATTAAATAGTTTATATTATAAATTATTTCAAAATTAAAAATAAATTCAAATGAATTTTTAGAATTGTTTTTAATATTTTTTTAGTTTTCATTAGAGAGAGAGAGAGAGAGATAGAGAGAGAGAGAGAGAGAGAGAGAGAGAGAGAGAGAGAGAGAGAGAGAGAGAGAGAGAGAGAGAGAGAGAGAGAGAGAGAGAGAGAGAGAGAGAGAGAGAGAGAGAGAGAGATAGATAAATAGATAGATAGACAAACAGACAAAGAGATAGATAGATAGATAGATAGATAGATAGATAGACAGATAGACAGAAAAAGAGATAGATAGATAGAGAGAGAGAGAGAGAGAGAGAGAGAGAGATTGATTGATTGATAGATAGATAGATAGATAGAGAGAGAGAGAGAGAGAGAGAGAGGCAATGACAGTAACTTAGTGAATTCTTTGAATCCTCTATGAAGTTTATTAGTCCTGAAATGACAATCACCTACAATTTCACCTTCTACAAAATTCCCTACCTCCACTCTTTTTATATGATCAAGCCACTAGTGAAAAGAAAAAGGATAGGCAATCTCCTTCTCTAATATGTTCCTTGCACATATTAAATATAGCATCTAAAAAGATGTTAGACCTATCTTTAGATGTTACCTATTCCTTATTGTCCACCTCAAGAAAAATCATTTAATAATATTCCTTTCTTCCACTACGAAACACTAAATTTAGTAATGAGCTACTAAAAATACTATCAATATAATTATGAAGTAATTTTTTAGTTTGGCAATTTATCAAAATAAATAAATAAATTTAAGAATGTAAAATTACTCCACACAATGTAAAATTTTGGTTTAAGACATAATTAGTAAAATAATAGAAAATTTGAAAAGGGTTGTGACATCTTTTGTTGCCCCCTTTGCATCACCCTATCTTTCTATTATTGATAAGTTGCATGATCAAGCTCTTTGTGATATATAATTTATTTTCTCTCTCTCAATAGCCTTCAAATACTCTTGGGAATTTCACATTATATCTCTTATGTTCATATTAGTATCATACTGAAACTAATTATGAGGTTAAGTCTGTTGATTTCAAATAAAATTATTTTCTTGGGGATGATTATAATCATATAGAAGCTACCATGAACTTTGAGTAGGGTTGGGAGGTCGGTAAGCATATTGAACTTGTTGGTTACTTGTTCTAGCAAAGGTATTTAGACTAAAACTAGTTGCATTCTCAATTTGATATGGCTGATAAGATTGCATATGAGCAATATTTTTATGATATGGGAATGGAAAAATATATTATCCATAAAACTCTAACACATCACTCATTCAAAAGGTTGGAAATCTCTTCAAAAATATTAAAATGGGATAACATTATATTCCCTTTTGTAACTTGTTGTACATACTAGCACTTGGACTATTGAAACCAGTTACTTTTGAGCTCTGAGTCACTAGGTGTGTAAAGATATTGCCTCTAAAGGCATAAATTTCTTACATACACACAAAATATCATAAATAAGAATGAAATTTTTGTAGTGAAAAAGTTCAAATTATCCTACTAGGTTTGTCAAAAACTATTATCACTAAATTTTAAACTCTTGTAGCGCTACCAACTCAACAACGTTATGAAATATGGGATCATTTTCAAGTTGTGAGTAACCTATGGTGGAAAGGAACCTCCAAAGAGATATAGTTTCCTTGGATTCTAACCTAATATAACTATAATATATTGATATTATTATGGGAAAAGGGTAGAAAGATAACTAGATTGAAACTATTGATGCACCAAATTGATTTTCAAACCTATATTGTTGTTTAATACACACAAATTTTTCAATGCACAAGGTAATCCTTACAAAACTCAAGTTTTGACACACATAAACATCAGTGTTTCAAAGGAAAGTTGAAGTTTTTTTAGTTCTAGAAAGAAAAATTGGCTTTTCTCCCAACTAGAAATGTGTTCAGACTAATAACCTATAACTTGTATAATGTACGGTTCTCTCTACATAAAGTGTTAGAATAAATGAGATATAATTAAAGGTTTTTCTTAAAATCATAGAAAAATAATTAAGAATTCATGTTTACACACAAAGATGCAGATTAGAGAAGGTAATTAATCAAAATATGTTTACAAACAGTTGAACATGCTTGAGAATTGAATCTCTTCAAATTACACCATTGTACAAGACCATAAAGAACTAATTTTTAAAATTGAAATACTAGTTTAGAAGAACAATAATAAACTAAAAAAATGAATCCTAAGGCTTTACTTTACTTTTTGCAATAGCTTGCTAATAATTAGAACATGTATTACAAACAAAAAGACAATTGTCTTGCCTTATTGTTGGATCAAAACTGCTTGGGCATCTAGTTGAGTAGTCACCACTTTTCAAGCCATTAAAGTGTTGGAGTAAATACCATTTACTCATGCTTAATTCTAACCTTAGGAATCATTATTTAATATTTTTCATTTATGTTAATATTAGTTGTCTTACATATTTCCTAAGTTCATAGATACTTGTATCGCATAATTGTAATTTACCTACTCTACCTACCCTTGCATATGATTGGAACACATGTCATTTTCTATTCTCTCAATTCTCTATCATCTTTCCTATATAACAAGGATATTGTACATATTTATAAATATCTCAACTCAATATATCATTTTCTAGTGATTTATTATTTATGTCTCTGTTATGGAAGTCATAGTTATTGTGATCCTATCTCAAGATATTTTCTCTAGCATAAGGTTCTCCAAATTGTTGTTTGAATGAATAATTTTCAATTGATTTGACCCTTCCATTGATGGTTCCCCTTAATTATCTCCTAGATGCTCTCCATTAGGCTCAAACTGGGTCAACATGTCTCCTAAATTTCCTCATCCAACTCTTATATTCTTGATCCATGTTCTCAATCTGCTGAACTACATTTGTTGTATCATAGGACATGTTTTTTTCATTATTTTGAAGGTAAAATCACCATGGGGGTTATATAGGAAGAAACTAGCTCATTTAAGGGATTAAAAAACAACTAAAACTAATTGTTAAAGACCTAAAACTTATTGATACTTTCAATACCCATTGGGAGTCTTTGTGCATGTGAAAATATCTCTTAGGAGTTATAGAACTAATTTTTTCAGTCTTTGATAAGGTTAGAATTCTCTTTGTTTTTTTTCATATTTACCATCTTCACTGTCATTTCCCACAATGCACCATGTTTTCAAATGTCATCACAAATATTTCTATGACTACCTTATTGAGCCTCATCACTCATGAGGCTACCTTCTTGGGCTAATAACTATATTATATTTTGCAATAGATTATCATTTAGCCACTGAGTCTACCAATATTGTTGGATTTGTTTTCCCAATACACCAAACCCATGAATCACCTACAAGCAAAACACCTATCACTTCTAAAGAGAAGAATCTATGATTAATGTTATACAACCTTGAGAGAGATTCATCCAAAGATTAATCTAATATTTATATTAACCTATAAATGAGTTGGATGATTACAAATGAATAAAGACTTGCTTTTATAAAAAGCAAGAGAAACCTAATCTAAAATTAAGAAACTAAAATTAGCTCAACTAAGTGAAGCTATTGTTAGCCTAATCTAATCAAAGATAAAAAGCAACTAAGTTTATCTTAAGTGAATATAATAAAAGGACCTAATTATATAATTAATTAGATAATATCTTGATTACTCCAACAAATATGACTGTGATAATATCTTTGAAGTTTGTAGAGTGTCTTATAGATTCATAGGTGAGTGTTAGGTGTATTATAATATCCCTACTTACTATCACTTGCTTGTATAGTTCATACCTTTTGCAATTGTCACTTGTTAAACCTTTTTCATTTTTATTATTCTCTATTTTCATAACAATATACTCTCTCTGTTGTATCTTAAAAACCTCCAAAATCTAAGCCTCACTATCATCTTTGTAAATCATATTTTTTTATTCACCATGACACAATAAAAACATAAGATTATAAATATCCATGCACTTTAAAAAGGGTCCTGATCATAAAAGATTTTGAAGATAGATAGTGGAAAGTGATTCTCATGGGATTCATACTTGTCTTTGAATTTTAGAACTATCATACATCAAACAAGTAGTTTACCATCTCCACTATTATTTTCAACAATGACAACTATCATCTCATGAACCTACTTTTTCTTTAAGTGTGTTTGTCACTATTCCACTCCAAGAACTATGAACATGATATCTATTTCTTTTAAGCATTGTTAATCATAATTCTTTATCACTATTTGTGTTTGACATGATATTGCTCACACTTTGAAACTATTTCTTTGGGTTCATTTACATCCCTCATTATCATCATATCTTCTTTGTATGATCTTCTTATCAATGTAATGCATAGAATACCATAATCGTAACCTTAAAACTTACTCACATTTACTATCCTATGCTCCTCTTTTATGATTTTTATTTAGTTTATCTTTCTCATATATGTGACTAAGATAGCATTCATGTCCTCATTATTATTATGATTGTCACCTTGTTTTGGTAAGATGTCAAAGTCATGTTGTAAAATATTTAATATATTTCACATTGTTGGAAAAGCATGTTCCTCTTTTAGATCTTCACAATGATAAAATTTTGATACGGATTTGCATAGTCCTCATAACTATGGATTGTCTTCTTTCCCTTGATTGTTTCTACCAAGGCCTTTGATGCCTAGAGAAATGTCCTTTACACCTCGGACCTGTCTTTTCCAACTTTAATTGGATTCTTTGTATGGTTGTTAATCCATTACTGAAAATTATCATCCTCAATAGTATAACCTCAATAAATACCATCTTATTTTCATTTGGCCTCTAAAAAGAAGATTGAAAATCTCTCCCATCATTTATTGACTATGACTATTTTCTTTTGGAGCTTTCCTGTTGTAGAAGATACAAACACCACCATACATCCAATGATGGCATAAGTTCTTTCATAATGCTTAAGAGATTTTCTCTAGACTATCCTTGTATCTTACAAACCCTACTAACTCTCCACAAGGAATTACATATCTATCACACAATTAGTCTCTCTGGTCCCTTTTAAATGATGAATATATTTATATCTCCATGCCACTATATTTAATCAATCAACCTCTTTTCACTATCATCAACCCTTATGATTGATTTGTTACCGATATTATATTCATTATGACTCACTATGTTTTTCCTTACATCACTTGCTTAGCATGTTTTCAGCTATAACTTGATTGTTACCCTTTGATTGGGCATCATTTTACTTCCTTGGATAGAAAAAATATTCTAAAAACTAGCATAGCTTGCACCAACCATTTAAGACTTACAATTTCTCAAGACTAATACCTTGGCCTCTTAAATGAATAGAAAATGAGATCTCTAATATTAACCAATGTAACCTTAAGATCTTAATCCTATCATAAAATTGGAACATTGGGCATTTATATTCTATTCCTTTTTTGCAAAATAATGAGATAGTGAAGTGTGTAAATGTGAACTAAGTTAGCAATGGTAAAATTACTAATTTTAATAGTGTAACTAGGAATTTAGGAAAAGACATCAAATCATTAGATTAGCAAACCACAAAGACTAAAATGCAATGAAAATACTCCTAACACATTCAAAAAAGGCATGAAGACAAGATTCTAAAACTAAAATGCAAACCAAAATGTTGGAATATCCTTCATTGTTCCTCCATTGATCTTCTTTCTCCTTCAAATGGATTTATGTGGCTCTCACCTACAAAGCAAGTGTATTGAAAGAAATTTTGGCATTGTAAGGATACTAGAACTATGGTTGTCGAAAATGAGCAATGGGAGCTCAATTTATAGAAAAATTGGGATTGATTGAATGGCTAAGATTGAAAATATTTTTGGTTAGATGGACGAACCTGATTGAGTACACAGTAGAGCTACTATTTGGGGAAGGATGAAGATAGAAGAAAGCAAATGAGAAGATATTATGAGAATAAATAATATAATTGTCTTCTCATAGATACCAAATTAGCAAATTGAAGAGATAAGGGAGATAGAAATTAGAGAGTGGAAGAGATAATTGGAAATACAAATTAGAAAGAGGAAGGGCTAAGTGGGGTCATAAATAAATAAATAAAGTTAATTTATTTCACACACACATGATATATAAATAAATAATAAATTAATTGAATAAGAATAAATGGGGAAAGGGGATTAAATAATTAAAAATCATTATTTAATCATAGAAGAATAATTTTATCTTAGAATAAAGGGATTAAATAATTAGAGAATTATTCAATTGAAGAGGAATAGTTAGGGTTAGTCGATTAAGATCGAGATTAACTGATTAGAAAGAGACAATGATGAAAATTAATTAAATAATGAATATTATTTAATTAATGGTTTAGAAGAATAATAATTAAATAATTAAGAATTATTTAATTATTTAATCAGTAATGACGAAAAAGGTCAGTGAAAAGTATCGTCGAAGACTTCTGGACAATTTTTAGTGTCTACAAATAGTATGTAGCAACTAAAAAATGAAAATACAAAATACTAAAGAATATCTAAGATAAAGATACATAAAGGTAACTATCAATCAAATCTAAATTTTATTGTGCTAGATAGAAGTGTTCGGCACCCTAATTTTTACTTGATGGAGGCTACGAAAGATTACCAAAAATGAAACCAAGAAGCTTTGCACATCAATCTCCAAAAAATATGGGTCAAAGGAGTAGGACGTGGGCACTGGGAACCCTAGTACAAGGGATTTCATCTAGTAATAGTCTAACATAATCTTTCATTATCTACTTTTATCATCTATAACCTTCTTGCTATTAGATCTACACTTGCAAAAATGGAAAAAGAGAAAAAAAAGTTGTATCAAATAAGGCTTGCCTAATTCAAATCTTGTTTCAGTGTTCCAACTTCCAAAATAGATAATGGTAAGATATGTGTGTGTGCCCTCATAAGGAGATAGGTTAAATAAATGATGAACTAACAAGATATTCCCTCAAGTATGAGACCTTCTCATGGAATCTCACACAAAGCTTGGCATGATCCTCATGAAGTCCTACAACATGTTAGTGTATGCTTTCAACATGAAAATACATAATAAAATTGATCATGATTTTTGTAACAAACTGTAATACTTGAATGATTTTCTCTTTGAATGCAAATTTACAATTAAATGACTTTAATTGCTCACTTAATAATATGGATTACTCATCTAAATATGATAAACTTTAAAATGAAAAAGGGAGTTGCATTTATATGCAACTTACACCTTTTCAAAATAATTTTTCAAGGTAGGCGGACGAAGCAAAATTAATTCTTGTGAATTGCGAGGATAACTTTCATCCTTCAAAAGTTGAGCCCATTTTGCTAGGATATGAGTATTGATTGTTCTAGTCCTAGAGAACTATGCTAAAAAAGGGGCTAGAATAGGGGAATAAACCAAGTTTATGAAAATTATCCTAAAATTAAGCACAATCATGCATAAATTAGGAAGACATATTAAAAAGGGTTCTAAACCTAGCGTGAAAATGTTAAGTCAACAATTTAAAACACTACATTTATACCTCACTTTAGTGGGGTATAAACTAATGTTTGTATCTGTTGTAACCTTTGAAAATTTGTGTTTTAACACAGTTGTATTATCCTTAAATTAGTTTCCCATTACTGTCCATATGAATAGCTAAATCAAATAAACTAGAATTGTGTATACACAAATTGATTCTCCTTTTTGTCATAATTCAATGTGTTTTCTAGCCTAAAAATCCCAGAAGTCAGCACCAAAGCCTTTAGATAAATTAAATGTTTGAACCATCAAGAAACCCTAAAAGAATTTTGTCCTTGTTATAAATTTTATTTGTTAATCAAGGAGTTCATATTACCCACCATTTCCCTAAAAATTTCTATGTACCTCACCTATCATTTCATTTGGACCACAATATAGTAATACCATGGATTATCACTATTTCACAAGATCCTTATCCTATTTTATTAAGTTGCCTACGAAATAGCGACAAAGAAAATAAAGCTTATCAAGGTATCGCTATTTGACCTATGTCCTATTATATTAAGCAGCCTATAAAACAACAACAAAGAAAACAAAGATTATAAAAGTATATCTATTTCACAAGACACGTATCTCATTACATTAAGCAGCCTACAAAATAGCGACAAAAAGAGATAAGTTCATAAAAATCACCATATAGTGCAAAGGGGTTTAATGTTGAAGTGGAGACACTGTGATATAGTGATAAAAAACTAACCTAAGACATTGTCACAATATTGCTAAAGGGACTTAATAAATAAATCATGAAAAAGCGATATAGAGCTAGCTTGATAGAATATCACTAGATCGTAGGATGGAGGTAATTAATGTAAAGTGAAGTTGTGATATATAGCGAGAGCAGCCAAACCACATGGTGTTGTATTGCATGAAGCAAGGATAGAGGAAACACAAGCATTGTGATACAATGATAACTATTGTCACCATTGTGCAATGAAGAAACAAGACTATTAAAGTGAGTTTATGATATGGAAAAAATAGTAGCCGAGCCAAGTTAAGAATGATGTCAGCATGTCATAACTTAGATTTTTGAAAAGCTGGCGGAGCTGTTAATGGAACGTATGAATTACATATAAGAAAAGACTTGCATGATCTACCATTAATAATAGAGATTCTTCTTGAAAATTACATTCTAAACTAAGGAATTACAGAGTGTGAGCTCTGTGACAAGGAAAAATATGCTAGAATCATCTCCAAAATTGCAAGTAAGTACTCCATCACTTCTTGAGCTGAAAAAATTTACAAAATCAAATTAAATTTCAAGAAAAATCATAAATTTAAAATGCCTAAGAAGAGGGAAGGGTCTAAAGCAGGCCAAAGCTCTAAAAAGGGTGAGGGTTCGGAGAAAAAACCATAGTTGTCTAACCCAATAGATAAGAAGAGGCCACTGCAGAAATCCTTACTAAATGCCTTACCTAGGTAAAAGGACACCAAAGCCAAAAATGTGTTTAAGGATAGGCTTGAGGGATGTAGGGATGCTTTAATTCCCATAGTAGGAAGGGATCTATTGTGTTACTTTTATATAAATGGAGATGGAAAGGTCCCAGTGTCGAATCCCTAGACTTTGGATGTGGAAAAGTTAATAGTACCTGTAGACACTCAAAATTGTCATGTCTAATTAAATAAATATTTTATTTATTTAATTATCTAAGCCTAATTCTTCTATTAATTAAATAAATTTTTATTTATTTAATTAATTCATTTATCCTCTTCTAGCCTTATTTCTCGTTTAAATAAATACATTTATTTATTTAAATTATCCCTTTCCTAAATTAAATAAATATTTTATTTATTTAATTGTCCTATTTCTTCTATTAATTAAATAAATCTTTATTTATTTAATTAATTCATTAGCTTTTTCTACCTATGACACATGTCATTCATCTCTTAATTCATACACTACCTACCTCTTTCATTATTTTACTATTTTCTCTACCTACCCTCTAATCCTAGCCGACCTCTCTTTTTACACCTCTCAATCTTAACCCTCCATTTCTTATTGTGTCTTCTATTTAAGGAGATGCTTTCTTCATTGTCAAACCCTAACTACTTGATCAATTGGCTACACTACGATCGTACTTGCAACCACATTCCGTTCTTTGTTGAGCTCTTGTGCATATAAAAATCTGAGAGCAAATATATCAAGCAAGATCAATGGAGATAGGAAGAATGCAGAACAAAACCCTATTGGACATGTGATGGTATAATCTTTGTGATTTTGAGTTATTTTGCATTGTCTTAGGTTATCTTCATATGTTATGGTGGATCTTTGTTGATTGTTAGGCTAGGGTTTAGTGGTTGGACTCATTTTAGCCTTTCAATATTGTTGTTTATTGTTATCCATTTTCACCATAAACATTTTGGCACGCCCGATGGGACTCTTGTCCCTTTGCATTTAACAATTTTGTTGCAGATTTTGCATTTTTGAAGTTGTAGATCAGACAATTTCGATGATATTTTAGGTTTTTTCTGCGTCTGCGAGTGTTCGGATCGCGTTTTTGTGTTTCAGAAGTGTCTGCGATAGAGGGAATTGCGTCTGTGTTTCTGTCAATTTTTATTTTTGCAGGTTTCCGAAAGGTGCGTCTGTGACTCCTAACCGCGTCTACGTTGCATCGGACCGCGTCTGCGTCATTTAACAGGGTCTGTGATCTCTGAGCGCGTCTGTGCATAATAGAACCACGTCTGTGTCATACAAACGCGTCTGTGTCTGGTATAGAGGCGTCTGTGCTTTCTGTTTTGCAATTTCAATTTTTCTGAGATTCGGGTTTTCAGATTTTGTACTTAGGGTTTCAGATCTGGTTTATTTTCGGCTAACCCTTGCAGATCTAGCTAACCTGGTTTGTGCAGCTTTCTTTGGAGGCAAAAACGTTTTTGTTGAAGGCCCCTTTTCACAAAGTCTTTTGGGTTTTCTAAAATTTACCTAACTTGTGTGCTTGCAGGAAGGGGTTATCATTTGAAACAACCCAAACTACTAACAATTTTGTTGCAGGGCCTTAGTTAGGGTTTTGTTTGTGTGCCTTGTTTTTCATAGCTTAGCAAACACTTCAATTGGTGCACTAAAATTGAATCATTGTCTTTTGTGTCTTGAGCAATAGGCTCTTTTTGTTTAATCTTTAGAGGGCCTGTCTTCCCGTGTGGTCATTAGGACTACTAGTGAGAAGAGAACGACCCAAGTGGTAGCGAGGAAAACCCACCTCATCCAAACCACTATAATCAAATGTATTCATGGTGAAAACTATGAATAATGTGTGCTGATTAGTTCATACCGACACTATGTCTCCCCATAAACCCGTTTGATCAAATTTATTTGATCATTTGTAGGGCGTAACCCCTACCGGCTGGGAGCCTTCTGTATTTACAGAGCTGAAAGTGCCGCATGTATGGCCACACGAGCAGATGCCCTTACTAGCACCTCTTTGTTTTAGATGCCCAAATCCTTCTAGTTGTTGAGGCAGGAGGTCGGACCTCTGGTAGCGGCCCACACACATACGGTTCTTAGTAGAGATACAAAGTTCGCCATGGGGAGTTTTCATGGGGACTGATGCTTGGCTGACCCGAGAAGTGAGTGCCGAGGGTGGAGCCAGTGAGGTCAAGCATCTAAGTATCCACTCTGAATAGCGTAGCCTCGGGGGTAAAACCCTATGTGGGATCAACAACTATTGTCTTGGCCAGCCCTAAGATTTGTTCTTGTCTTATGCTAAACACTCAAACATTCAAGACAAAACAGCAAAACATTGTGTCTTTTGTGTCTTCAAGTGTATGCAAAAACTTTTTACATCAAACAACACACTTTTGGAGTCTAAAACAGTTTACAAACATTGAGTCATCAACATTGTGTCCTCTTGTCACGAAAAACAATCAAAAAATCAGATTTGGTCACAACAAAACAACTTCACAGATAGGAAAAATTGCACTAAGGTTACAGAAACGCGTCTGTGTCTGTTCAAACCGCGTCTGCATCGGATAAGCGCGTCTGTGAAGTACAGAATAGCGTCTGTGTTTTTATCAGTGTCTGTGTCAAACAAAGAGGCATCTGTGTCTGGGAATCGCGTCTGTGAAGTATACAGAGGCGTCTGTGTCAGGATTTGAAAACTTTAACAGTCAAGCAAACAAAAAAAAAAAAAATCAGTTTCGGCATACTTGAGCTTCTTAGGTTGTCTCTTCAGGTTTCATCTAGCATTCAGCCTGTTCTAAGGTTTCACACAGTCCATCATTGCTTCATACCTCATTTTACATTCATACTTGTCTAAACTTGAGTCAAAAGGTCACTTGCTTGTCCTCATCATACTTTGTCAACACACTATATACAACTACACTTTGCTAAGTGGTCCCTCATCAAGGTTTCTTACCTTTGGGTCTCATTTGGTCTTACTTAGGGTCAAGGTCAGCTTACCTCATCAAGAGAAACTATCCTCTCTTTGGAAGTCACACCTACTCTACTACTTACATACTTGGTCTTACACTTTGGACATTGCAAGTACACCTCAAGATTCACTTACACTCCATACAACTCTTGGTCTTCCGTACTCTCGTCATTTTTCATCTAGTCTCTCACATCTTGGTCTAACACCTAGTTCATGGTTGAAACCCGCCTTCAAAAATCTAGGAGAATAGCTAAAGAAGCTCAAGAATCCGTAAACATGAGTTCTTATGAGTATGACAATGATCTATTCTACAATCCTGAGCACACTACATTACCAGACATGAATGTTTATAGACACAATCCAAATGTGGAGAGCGCAAACACTATAAACAACAATGCTACACACAATGACACAGTGGACAACTCTTCAATATTATCAGCAGACATAGAAGAATCCATAATGAATCCTCAATTCAATAGATTGGTTGAAGAGATAATGAGGAGAGATCGACAATACTTTCTAAACATGATGGCACATAGTGGAGCTAAAATACCGCATGATTTTGACTTATCTCAACTTATGGAAAGTCGACCCTCACAGCAAACTCAACTCAACATGGATCAAAGAAGACCAAATAGTGGAGGAAATAGAGGACCGAATAATATGATGCCTGAGTCACCATCAGTTTTGCTTCAAAAGCCAGCAATCCCACATACACAAGCTCAAACATATGATACTTACACTCAAGGACCATCATGGAGGCCTTATGCTCAATCACATGCTCAAGGTATGAATCAATCAAAACAAGTGGATACTCAAGGACATCCTCAAAATTTTGACACAAGGAGACCTCATGTCAAAATTGGGGGCAACACAATGGAAAATGAAAGGCCTATTGAATATGGTTTATACACACAAAATAGATATGGGGTCCCTCAACATGAAGTTATGCCAAATGCTCCATACATGTCGCAACAATATAGACCTCCATATGGACATGTCTACGATCAGTATCATCCATACATGCAACAAGATCCTCCTCAAATGGGTGTTTCAAACATGGGGTATGCTACAAGAAATCAATCTCCACCTAAAAGTAATTTGGAACAACAAATTAGAGATCTACAAAAGAAGATGGAGGACATGAGTACATCAAAACCTACATACACTATGAGAGATATATGTCCTTATCCCTTTGATAAGAGCATCCCAATGCCCCCATTTCCTCCACACTGTGTGACACCAAAATTTGACAAATATAGAGGGAGAGGAGACCCCAAGGCACACATAAGACAATTCTTCACAGCTTGCATTGAGGTAGCGGCAGAAGAAACATACTTAATGAGGTTGTTCCCACAGAGCTTAGGCGATCAAGCTATGGAATGGTTTTCTCAATTACCTCCTGGTATTAAGTCATGGGGTGACCTAGCAGAGGCATTCATTCAGCATTTCTCTTACAACATTGAAACAGATGTCTCAGTTACTACCTTGTGCAATACTAAACAAAAGGAAGGAGAATCTTTCGCAACATTTTTATAGAGATGGAGAAACTTAGCTAGCAGATGCTCTTGTGAAATCCCGCAGAAACAAATGGTGGAGATGTTCACACAAAACGTTAATAAGGCTATTGGCTATGATCTCAGAAAAGCTTGTTTGTCTACATTCAAGGATGTTATTGAAAAGGGCCTAGCAACAGAAAAGGTCTTAATTGAACAAGGAGTTATCAAACTATTCAAAGAAAACAAAGAGGACTTTAAAGGAAAGGACAAACCAAAATTTTGGAACAAGAACAAGAACACAGTTAATGATGGTGTTGTCGATGCAAATACAGTGAGACCAAAGTTCATCTTTTCTGGATCAAGTTCTACCAACAATCAGGTGAACAACCAAACAACTTCAAAACCTCGAAGGAAGTACACTCCATTGGGGGAACCACTTGAATCAGTATTCAAAAAGCTTGTAGCAAACAAAGTGATCACAGTTCCAGAGTTTCCTCCATATGAACCAAAGGTCAAACCAAATTGGTGGAATGATGATGAATTTTGTGAGTTTCATAAGAGCAAGGGTCATAAGACAAGTAATTGCCATCGATTGAAAAACATTGTGCAAGATCTCATTGATAGAGGTGATATTGAGATTGAGGGACATTCATCTAATCAAGAGCATGAGATGTTTAAGGAACCATTCCCAAAACATGACAAAGGAAAAGCCAAAGTCATAGATGATCAAGCCAATTACACTAGAGCACCTTACAATTATGATTCTACTATCAATCACATCTCAATGGACAATCATATCTCTACTATTACTATCAAGAACAAAAATCCTGAGAATCCTTCTCAGAGACCCAAGATTGTCCTAAAAGGTGTGGGATCTTCGTCCGAATCTACCTCTGAATGTCATGTTACAACCCGTCGAGGTAAGATTACATTGCCAGGTGCCTCCACTAAGAATACCAATCTTTCATCAACCAAGCCTGAGTACGACCTTGTAGAACAACTAGGGAAGACACCTGCACTCATCTCTATTCTTGAGCTCTTACGTATATCTCCTGCACATAAAGCTATCCTTGACAAAATCTTGAGAGATACTACCATCCCTACTGATCTGAACATGGATCAGTTCCAAGCCATGGTGGGATACCTATCCGTTCCACACTCCCTCACATTCACAGAAGCCGATGACGCCTCCATAAGTCAACCACATAATGCACCTCTACATGTTGAGGCCTTCATACATAAACACCGAATAAAGTGAGTTCTGATAGATGGAGGAGCAGGTCTAAACATTTGTACATTGAGCACAATTAAACAATTGGGATATTCTGATAAAGCTGTGAATGCTACAAACCAAATCACCATTAAGGCTTATGATGATGAAGAACGCTCCTCCAAGGGTACGGTCACCTTACCATTAAGAATAGGGCCAGTCACAAAGGATGTGGTTTGTCAAGTCCTAGATCTAGATCTCACGTATAACATATTGCTAGGACTTCCGTGGATTCATGAAATGAGGGCAGTCCCATCAACATACCATCAATTCATAAAGTTCCCTCACAATGGAGTCGAGGTAACGGTCAATGGTGATCCAAATCCATTCATATATTGTAATAACTTGAGATCACATACTGAAACTATCATTCCCAGTAATCGTGAGGCTACTCCTTCTTCGGCATACATTGATCCTGAGTCATTAAAACCCTCGACATCCAAACAAGGTGAACTTAGAGGCAAGTTTCAAGACAAAGGCATGGGAGAATACACTCTGAATCAGACAATGTTTTTACGACAAGTCCTGAGCTCTCCAAAAGAATATGGGAGGCCACATCCTAACAAGCAAATCTCCATCATGATACTCAAATGGGATCCTACCATCTTTCAAAAATGGGGTGAACTAGAAGAAGAAAATTTATAGAAAATGCTCTATAAGGACGTTGAAGAGGACACACATGATCAGATTATTATACCCTGTGAGAACTATGGCAAAGGCTTCAAAATTTTGCAAAGATTCGGGTATGATGGAAAAGCCCTCTCGGACTACGCAAAGAAGGTGTCATGGAGCCCTTACAACCTAAGCTAACTACAAGAAGGGAACGCTCCAAGGGGCTTGGTTTTCTGAATCCCAGACTACATAATAAAAGAACAAAAGAGGTATGGCGAATTAAAGTTGCCGAAGTTCAACAAGAGGATTACTATTCCACAGACTCCAATGAGTGGGAATGGGGTTCAGACAAATCCTCCAATGACTATGAGCTCACTGAAACATTCAGAGAGCCAGATGAACCCACAGAGGAGGAGGAATTTTACAAAAGGTTCAGAGTTGGTCAAGAACCAACCCATAAGGATCCCGCACAAGCTTCATTTCAAGGTCCTAAGTTAAAATCACATAGGATGAGGACACTTGTCCCAGAAGGCTCTACTAGTGATGACAATTTGGATTCGCTCACGATCGAAACTGATGAGGAGAGTGCCATCGATGACCTCGATGATTACCTTGACATACCTGAATATAACCACATCTTCACTCTTCGTCGAGCAAATTCGGAAAACACTAATGACCTTCCCCTTGTTCATCCTCAACTCATTGACTGGGATCATGAAGGACCAGCACAATTTGATACATTTCAAAATGATGAAGCTATTATCGACTACCTTGGCATTCAAGATGATCTTCCCCCTGGAGACCACAAAGCAGGATACGCCATAGAGCTCAACAACATAGCATACTTTGGTGAAGGTGTCGGGCCTTCTAGTCGCAAAAATGTGAAAATAAAAACAAAACAAGGGTCTTATGGTGAAAACCACACTGTGGCGCTATCTGACTCCAAAAAAGTAAAAAGAAAGGACGTATCTGAGGGTGAAAACCTCTTTGAGGCACCCGAAGATGGAAGGCTCGACATTCTCCCAGCATCATACGAGGAAAAATCATCCATGTTGGTAGAGGAGACTATAAAGACAAACATTGGTACAGCAGAGGTTCCACACAACATATTTTTGGCTCAATCATTGACAGAGGCCGAGAGAGCAAAATTCATAAGCTTCTTTAAGGGACGACAAGTCAACTTTGCATGGTCATACGCTGATATGCCTGGACTGGATCCGGATTTGGTTATGCATCATTTGACATTCAAACCAGGGGCAAAACCAGTAAAGCAGAAATTAAGGAAAATGCATCCACAAGTGGCATTGCTAGTCAAGGCAGAGCTGGAGAAATTACTGGATGTCGGATTCATACGCCCAATTGATTATCCCGAATGGATTTCCAATTTAGTACCTGTCAGCAAACCGGATGGCAGCATCCGAATATGTACAGACTTCAGAGATATCAACAAGGCTTGTCCAAAGGACGATTTCCCATTACCAAACATTGACTTGATCGTTGATCTCACAACAGGTCATGAAATGTTATCCTTAATGGATGGATTTTCTGGATATAATCAAATCAGGATCGCACCTGAAGATCAACATAAAACATCATTCACTTGTCCATGGGGAACCTTCTGTTGGAATGTCATGCCTTTTGGGTTGAAAAATGCAGGCGCTACTTATCAAAGAGCGATGACTACTATCTTTCATGATCTCATGCACATAACAGTGGAAGATTATGTTGATGATCTCTTGGGAAAATCAATAGACAGAGATACACACTTGGACATACTTTCAGTTGTCTTTGATTGGCTGGAAAGATACAAGGTAAGACTAAATCCAAAGAAATGCGTCTTTGGAGTAACCTCCTGGAAGCTCCTAGGATTCATTGTGTCTAAAAGAGGAATAGAAGCTGATCCAGCGAAGGTCAAGGCTATCTTGGACATGCCGCCACCCAAGAATATCAGTCAACTTCGATCTTTACAAGGGAGACTCCAGTCCATACAAAGATTCATAGCACAACTTGCAGATAAGTGTAACCCTTTCCAGCACCTGCTACACAAAAACATCAAGTTCAAATGGGATGAGAACTGTCAACAGGCTTTTCAGGTGCTCAAAGACTATCTTTTGAACCCGCCAGTTTTGATGTCACCAATTCCAGATCAACCATTGCTACTTTACATATCGGCTACTCCGACAGCACTGGGGGCACTCCTAGCACAGCAAATACCTAACGGCAAGGAAAAAGCAGTCTATTATATCAGTCGCACATTGGTGGGATATGAGCTAAACTACACACCAATCAAGCGTGCATGTCTCGCTGTGGTCTTTGCTTCACAGAAGTTACGACATTATATGCTCACTCACAAGACTAAGTTGATTGCCAGAATTGATCCACTAAAATATCTTCTCAACAAAGCTACACTTACTGGGCGGCTGGCCAAGTGGGTAATGATTTTGAGTGAATTTGACATCGAGTACATGGACAGAAAAGCTATAAAAGGACAAGCCATTGCAGACCAATTGGCAGATGCTCCCATGATAGATGATGCTCCTCTACAGTCAGAATTTCCAGATGAGTCCATTCTAACAATATCACCTGCAAAGCCATGGCAATTATATTTTGACGGCTCATATACACAGCACGGGGCAGGAGCGGGTATACTCTTTATAACTCCCCAAGGCGATTCTATACCAAAGTCATACCGCTTATCATTTTCATGCACTAACAATATAGCGGAGTACGAGGCATTAACAACTGGGTTAAGAATTGTAGTTCAATGGAAGATCCAAGAACTTCATGTTTTTGGGGATTCTCAACTTGTCATCTGTCAAGCAACTGATGATTATCAAACAAAAGATGAAAAGCTAATGCCTTACAAACAACTGGTAGAGGAGCTAAAATAGCACTTTGCAAAGATAGAGTTTGAGCAGATACCAAGAGAACAGAATCGCACTACTGATGCCATGGCTACAATTGCTTCGCTCATTGATCTACCGCAAAATGAGACCTGCTATGAATTCTTGGTAGACAACCTGTTGATTCCCTCATATGAAATCACTCCTATGGAAATGATATGTGTTGTTGGTCCTGAATCCCAGTTATATGGTTCCATATTCACATACCTTCGCGACAATATCTTACCTCCCGATCTATCAAACAATCAACGCCGCACTTTCATTCGCCAATCCTCTCGATACGTCATTTTAGCAGATATCCTATATCGATGAGGTCTAGACGGCACCCTTCTTAGATGTTTAGAGAGTGACGAAGCTCAGATTGCGTTATGAGAAGTGCATGAAGGGATATGTGGTCCGCATACTAGTGGTCCTACCTTGGCCAAGAAACTCATCAGGACTGGATACTACTGGCCTACTATGGAAAAAGATGCATATCAGTTTGTCAAGAAGTGTAAGCAGTGTCAAATTCATGGAGACCTCATACATGCACCAGCACAAGAACTACAACCACTTGCATCTCCTTGGCCCTTTTGTCAGTGGGGACTCGATCTCATAGGCAAGATTCACCCTCCTTCTTCCAATGGACATAAATTCATTATCACAGCCACAGAGTATTTTACAAAGTGGATTGAAGCCGTGCCTCTCACACAAGTTACTGGGAAACAAATCGCTACCTTCATCTTGAACTACATCATTTGCCGATACGGGATTCCTACTTCCATTATTACTGATAACGGGCGTCCTTTCAAAAATCAGGATGTTCGTGAACTCTGTGAGCGCTTCCATATTGCCCACCGTTTCTCCACACCATATTACCCCCAAGGTAATGGCCAAGCTGAGGCGTCTAATAAAACAATTCTCAAAATCCTTAAAAAGACAGTCGACGACGCTGGCCGTAACTGGCATATCCAACTCAATCCTGCACTTTGGGCCTATCGCACAAGTGTCCGCACATCTACAGGAGCTACACCCTACTCACTTGTCTACGACTCTGAAGCCATCTTGCCTATTGAGGTCGAGTTACCTTCTCTACGGGTCTCCTTGAGAAACATAATCAACGATGAAGACTACAGAGTCTCTCGCTTACAAGAACTAGAACTGCTGGAGGAACGAAGGCACACTGCTTTTAATCATCTCAAGGCTTACCAACAACGAATGAGTCGCAGTTACAATCACAAAGTTAAGCCTCGCACATTTGAGGTAGGTGACTTAGTACTCAGAGAGAACCCCAAGAATCAGCAAGACAGAGATAAGAAGGGCAAGTTCGAACCAAACTGGCTTGGTCCTTACATCATTACAGCGGTATATGGATCTGGGGCATATCAGCTCTCAACTACAGAAGGTGAACCCTTAGAGGATCCTATCAATAGAATGCACCTTCGCAGGTTCTACACATAAGCTCTTCGGAACATCCTAATTCAAAAAAAAAAAAAAATCAAAAAAATTCAAAAATACAAAAAAAAAATTATAAAACAAAAAAATCGTTACTTGGTGAAAACCTGGCAAACAGGCGCCTTGTGACACAAAAAAATTGAAAAATCAAAAAAGTAAAGAGAAATAATTTCGTCCAACGGTGAAAACCACTTCGGTGGCGCCCTAGGCAAGTACCATGGTGAAAACTGGGTCACCAGCGCCATGCGTAGAGACTTTGCTCCTCTCTCCTTCAGGATTCTCTTTCATCCTTTCACTTCACACACACTCACAACCTATTCATCCGTAATAAACTTACCCATTCCCATCATGGCTTGTTATTGATCTACCTAAGATTGGTTAGCCATTCATAATAAACCTCCCTTTTCACATCCCTTTCCATCCATAATAAATCCGATCCTATCTGTGGCTAAGGCAAAATCCTACGTCTAGTGATGGGTGTGGAACTGAGAACATCACATGTTTTGAGGAGTACAGTTTCTTCCAGCTTTCTTCAGTCTATTTGCGCACAGTCCATAATAAAGCAACATTCGCATCACAGATCTGCAATAAAGTTTCATCTTCTCCGCAATAAAGTATCAGTTTCATGGATTCAGTCAGTTTTAGATGAGACACAGTAGCAATAATGAGCTTCAACAAAATCAAATCTTTCAATAGACTCAGACAACATATGGTTCAGTGCTATCTATCCTTTTTGTGAAAGTGAACATTGTGACCATAATCAAATAAGACTTATACAAGTGACAAGAGACACTAAACTTGAGGACTACAGTGGATGTTGGTGTCAAGTCTTGGTTTTCTTTTGATTTTATCTTTTTGGTGACATGTCTTTTAGCTTTTCCAGGACGTCTCTGACTAGAGATTCTATCTCTAGGATGTCTTTGACTAGAAAGGCAAGGATGGGGTATAGTCACCTATGTGCATTTGCTATCTGTGGATTGTCTCTTAGTAATGCTATGACTTGTCCAAGGATATGAGGACACTGAGTCTAGTGTGAACTGGGGCATTCTTTGTTTGTGACTGTCTTATCTCCATGCAAACAGGTACAATGACTTTCTGGGCCGAACAGATGCCTCGATTGTCATAACCTACTTGCCATAATAAGCTCAATGATGATAACACACAAGAAGCTCTTTCACGTTCATATCTTCTATCTTCCATCCCCCTTTCTTGATTGACTTCCATTGTCCTTCTCGAGTCCGCGTAGCCCGCTATCGCATGACTGAGTATAATGACACACCAAAAATATTTGCATTTCATATAGTTTACATCTGCATCACCACATATAAGCATTTCATACATACATATAGATATCACAATTGCATCACATCCTGCATACAACACATGTTAACACATCTCACATTTTCATTACGTAAATAATCATTTGCATTATCATATTTATCTGCATTACATACATTCACATTTGCATCATGCATCACATATACAACATAAAAGAACAAAAATATATTGCATTGCATCATATAAGCATCCATATCATAAAACATGCATCACATAAGAACATCTCATCACATAAGGTACACATGCATATAGCTGCCGCAAAAAAATGGATCATCTCATATATAATCAAAATGTGTCATGATACAATGATGTCAAAAGAATCATATGGCTACAAAATCACCCGCAGGTGTCTACAATACAAAAATGGTACATATACTGATACAAAGGGGAGCCCTCTATGGCTATGATGAACTCCCCCCTCGGAGCCGCCTAGCCTTGACGAAGTCTGAGCTCTAGATGGTCCCGCTCCAGGATCCCCCTGCCTGTCTGGTGGTGGTTGAGGACCCATGACCCCACCGCTGGATGCCTGCCTCCTACGACTCCCTCCCATAGCCGTCGCTGTGCGCGACGATCTATGGAAGCTCCTCGCCCGCTGATCCGCTGGCACGGCACCATAGTACAGATCCCTCCAGTAGGCGATCTCCTCTCTGGCTCGCAGCACATATGCGTAGCCTACCCTTGCATCCTTTGCTGCCCGCCTCCTTGCTCTCAGAGCTATCTCAGCCTCAGTATATCGCTGGATGGCCTGGTCTCTCTCCCGCTCTGTGTCCCTGAGCCTGATCCTGAGGCGATCCCTCTCCCTCTCTAAATCCACAATCTCATCTGCCTGGCCCTAGCAGATCTCTCTCAGCCCTAGCAGCTCATCCTCCTCAGGATCACCACCCTCAGCCTCTGCCTGTGGCTCCTCCTCTGCAAGTGCCTACACCTGTGCCTCCCCCTGTACCTGTCTAGGTGCCTGAATAGGTACCTGTCTCTGCACCTGTCCCTGTCCCTGCACCTGTCTCGGTCCCTGTGCTCTAGGACCCTGTGCTGCTGGTACATGTAGGGGCAATCCACCTCGACCCCTCACCACCTGGGCTGCTCTCTCCTGTCCTCCCTCCCTCCGAGGTGCTACTCGCCTCTCCCCCACTACTCCCTTCCGCCTCCGTCGGCCCCTGCCTCCATCTCCTCCACCATCATCATCATCATCCTCTCCCACCTCTCCCTCCAGCAGCTCTCCCGGATCTGTCAACCTTGGAAATGGATGCTCTGCCCAATATGCAGAATACTCTGCGTCCATCCCTGCATCCTCTACCTCCGGCCACATGTCCCACGGTAATGGCATCATCTCGGCCATCTGTGTCACGGCCTGATCATATGATAGAAGTGGCTCAAACTGTACCTGATCTCTGATTGTACGGGCATACATGCCCGAGCCTCGCGGCATCCTCTGGATCCGGCCGAACTGTCTGCATACCCTGTCAACAAGCTGCCTCTCCAGAATATAGGGCATCCGCCCAATAAGATACCTACTCCTGAATGCATAGGGTAGCTCCACTGCATCATCATCCCACTCCTCGCACCCCAGGTACAGCCTCCAGATAACCATATCAATGTCATCTATGACGCGTCTCCAGTGCTCCAATCGACCAATCCGAGGCTATGATGTAATCATATCGTACAAGTGTACAAAACTCCGTCCATGCCCTCTGCCTCTGAAGTGGATAGGTCATGTGATAGGAAGGTGCTCATAGGCCCACACCTGTAGGAGAGTCACTCCGCAGCCCAAGCCCACTGATCCGTGGTAAACAAACTGATGCAGCTCATAGTATAAATGTGCCAAGACACATGGCCCCCATGCATATCTGGTGTGCTCTGTCATCAGTGTCTCCAATGCTCCTCCCCAGCCAACTGCCAATCCCCGTGTAGCCCTGTCTGGACATAGGAAACCACTGATGGCTCCTCCAATAACAGTCGGCAATGCTAGCCCTGTCGCGGTCATGGTATCCCATGCCACGTGACCTGCTCTCATCTCCAACCCGAGATCCTGAAATACCTGTCTCAGTGCCTCTCTGTCTCCGTCTCGATCGTATGGAATCAACTCTCCATCAATCGAAATATGCAAAATCCTGTAGACATCCTCCAGTGTCACTGTCATCTCCCCCATAGGCAAATGGAACGTGCAAGTCTCAGAGTGCCATCTCTCCGCCAGTGCAGTCAGCAAACCCATGTTTGCCCGAAACTCAGGCACATATAGCACATGTGTGAGACCCATCTCCTTAATAGAAATCATGTCCTGAATCGACAACTCTGGTCACAACCTCTGAGTCGATGGGAATCTCTCCCGTGACTCCAACATAGGCAAATACTCCTGCAGTCAACCAACCAATCATGTCAGTTATCATGGCATTCACTGTTTATCACAAAATGCTACTTGCTATCTAAATGCATATGGTTATCTACCCTAGTGACACTCACTGTTCATCACAAAGTGTTGCTATCTATCCTAGTAGTACTCCCTGTTCATCACAAAGTACTACGTGTGTGACATTCCCTGTTCATCACAAAGTGTTACTCACATTCACACTCCCTGTTCATCACAAAGTGCTGCCTATCTTGGTGCTCCCTGTTCATCACAAAGTGCCTTGATCTATCCTAGTCATCCTAGAGGACCTGCTTGAGTGTATCCTCTCAGCAGCTTATCCAATCGACAGCGTATGTTCATCACAGAACTGTCGATTTGACCTCGAAGACCAAAACTTATGCATTTTGACACACAAACGCGCTTCTGCAACACAGACGCGCTTCCTGAACACATACGTGCCTATACCATTCACAAACGTGGCCAGGGAACACAGACGTCCCTACATGACATAGACGCCCCTACAATTCTCAAACGCGTCCGCATTCAGCATAAACGCGGTCCCAGGCATAGACGCGCCTGGATCCCACACAGACGCGCCTGTTGGACACAGACGCGCCTGGCATTGACACAGACGCGGTTGCGCGTTTTTGCATTTTTTAACTATCCTATTCCTAGCGCATTTATTGCTACCTAACATGCATTAATGAAAAAACTTGAAATGCGTGAAAGTACGAGGAGGTTTTGCGGTACTTACCGGCTCTCCTGCCTCTGCTGGTCGCTGGAATCGGCAAACGCGATCGAATCTATGAACCAAAGCCATCGCTGCTGACTGCTGCTACTCTTTTCTCGCTCTGCAATGTGCTCTCGTGGATGTGTAGATGACAATGAGGATGTATTTTCCCCCGTGGTCTATCTTATAGCCTACCCTAGCCCTCGCCCTCATTTCCCGAGTCAGTATTCTTCTTCCTGTGACTTTGTCACTTTATCCGGTCAGTCCATTCTAGCCTTTCTTTCTTATCGAGAGATTGTCTGCAATCTTTTCAGACATTTTCATCCAATCTCTCGAGGGGGCATATAATTCCCATCTTGGGGCAACTCTGTATCAGTTCATCTTATCTTCTTTGAAACAACGCGACAAGCCGCATTGTCTCAAAGAGGGGCAAAATGTAGACACTCAAAATTGTCATGTCTAATTAAATAAATATTTTATTTATTTAATTATCTAAGCCTAATTCTTCTATTAATTAAATAAATTTTTATTTATTTAATTAATTCATTTATCCTCTTCTAGCCTTATTTCTCATTTAAATAAATACATTTATTTATTTAAATTATCCCTTTCCTAAATTAAATAAATATTTTATTTATTTAATTGTCCTATTTCTTCTATTAATTAAATAAATCTTTATTTATTTAATTAATTCATTAGCTTTTTCTACCTATGACACATGTCATTCATCTCTTAATTCATACACTACCTACGTCTTTCATTATTTTACTATTTTCTCTACCTACCCTCTAATCCTAGACGACCTCTCTTTTTACACCTTTCAATCTTAACCCTCCATTTCTTATTGTGTCTTCTATTTAAGGAGATGCTTTCTTCATTGTCAAACCCTAACTACTTGATCAATTGGCTACACTACGATCCTACTTGCAACCACATTCCGTTCTTTGTTGAGCTCTTGTGCATATAAAAATCTGAGAGCAAATATATCAAGCAAGATCAATGGAGATAGGAAGAATGGAGAACAAAACCCTATTGGACATGTGATGGTATAATCTTTGTGATTTTGAGTTATTTTGCATTGTCTTAGGTTATCTTCATATGTTATGGTGGATCTTTGTTGATTGTTAGGCTAGGGTTTAGTGGTTGGATTCATTTTAGCCTTTCAATATTGTTGTTTATTGTTACCCATTTTCACCATAAACAGTACCCAATGTTTTTATTGATGTTGAGAAGATTCAAGTGTTGGTAGACAATTATCATCTAGTGACCCAAACCATAAGAATGCCTAGTGGAAACCCATTGTTGGTGGTCACAAAATCAGCTATTGTTGATTGTTTTATGCTAAACAAATAGGCTTTGACTAGGGTTAATCTAGAGCAATTTGACATAGACTACACCAGGTTGAGAAAAGCCTTTAGAAAGGATGAGCTCCCATTCTATCATAGAAGGGGTATTAACAATAAGCTTGTGGTGATTATAGGCAATGAGCCCTTTTCTATAGAAGAATTCCTTGTCTACTTCCAAAAAACATATTTTACTCTGTGTCAGGTACTAGGAGAAGATGCTAGGGAAAAAATGTCAATGTCATTGATGTATATGGCTATGAGGATATAGAATTTTGAAGTAAACCTTGAATTTGACTTTTCCCTTGAACTAGAGAAGAGAATTCACACTCATCTTATGGAACGGAGAGAGAAAAAGGGATGTGACTTCTTCCATTACTCTTGTTGTGTTACCTAATCATCTATCAAAACAAATAAGCTTTTTTCCAACAATTGAAGTTGGGAATGGTGGATAATGAAGGGAATAGGCTACCAATATAGTTATGGTTCTATTTGTGGGATAAAAGGTGTAGGGATTGCAATTATAAAAAAAAAAATCATGATTCATTTGCCATCCTAATTCTCCATTCTTTAAATCATGAAGTTGAAAGATTGTCATTGAATTTGAGAAAAGTAATGAGGCCACTTGCTCTTGATTCTCAGAAAGGTCATACACGCAACTTTGTTGATTGGTTCTATATAGGAGAACATACAATCATTAGAGTATATGGGTGCCCTTGAGCTCCCCATTTGTTACCCATGTTTGTATCTGATAGGATTGCATTCTTGGAGTTTATGTGGCGGATGATGTGTTTTCAAAAGGAAGTTATGGAAAAAGGAAGAAGGGGACATTTTTGCCCCATGTAACTAAATGTGCAGACTTCTATATGGGATCAAATGTTCTAGAAAGATTGTAAGAATACCTAAAAACAAATTACTCTCTGAAGTTCAAACAGGAAAGGATGTGTGATTCAAAAGGTCATGCTTATTCCATTAGTAAAGTAATTTCACATTAGGTATTGATACAAGAAGATTTGATAATGAATTGTTTAACATTCCAATAAATTGTACAAAGAAGAAAGAAATGGAATGTTTTGATGAAGTTGGATGAAGAAAATAAAAAGAAGGATCCTAATGTCCTTGGTTTTTTTTACGAAGAAATAGATGAATAAAGAAAACTGAGTTGTATTTAGATAATTTATAAAAGATATATGGAAAATCAATAGGTGGTGGGTCTCCACCAAAAAAGGACCAAATTGCCACCAAAGAAACCCCAATAATCTTAATGAAGAATCAACTCAAGAATCCTCACTTGTCACACCCCCATCAAAAAGGTAGAAAAGGAATGACCCTAAGCCCCTGGTCCCATATGAAGAATTAGAAGGAGAAGGTGAAACCGATGAGGTCATCAGCACATTAGGAGATTTAAAGGGCAATCAAGGGGCAGGGTAGTCACAAAAATCTCCACTAAGGTACGAGGAAGGAGTACATGGCTATGAAGCTCAAGTGGAAGAAGGGGTAGAGTCAATGAGGTGGATGAATGGATGGCTATGTCACTGAGGTTCATAGAGCCTGATGAATTCATTAATACTCCCAAGTTTAAAGACTTTTGAATGAAAATAAAAATGAATGAATTTGATTAAAGGAAATAGATGAACCTGATGGATGTGGATGAATCCAAACATGATGTAGTTGCATAAACTTTCAAGAAAATAAAATATGATGAAATACACATTACCCCTGCAGAAGTAAGAGAAATAGTTATGAAAAGTAATATTCTAATTGTTCCAGGAATGACATTAAAACAAATACTATTGTTAGATCAAGTGAGGAAACAAGAGGATCTCATTTTAGTAGCAGAATTTGATTCTAAAGAGGGATTAAGTGGTACTGGGTATAACCCAAAGACTGAGATTCTAGCTGCATGGGTGAACTTCAAGAGAACCAATAAGCCAAAGCTAGTAGATATGGTGAAGGAAACATAGGGAACAGACATTCTAAAAAACTTTGAAAGATACCTCCCCATTGGAGGAGGCCACATTAACTATGCATTCTTCTATGCTCACCAGATATGAAGTGAAGCATATGTAGCAAAAAATAATTGAACTTAAAAAAGGACAAGTGAAAAGGAATGATGAGATTAACAAATTGTGTGTTGAAAAAACTATGTTAAAAGATAAGACAAAAGGACAGCCAGATAGCCAAAGAAAGGCCCTTGTCTTGTATAAGCATACTACACCTAGGCCAACAGAAGGAACTGAAGACAATAAGGGATGACATGAAGAAAATAAAAAATATGAAAAATAAATTAAAGAGTTAAGAATGACCAATGAAGAAATTCTGCAAAAGATACCACATCATATATATATTACTTTTTATTTTTATATAGAGCCTAATTAGACTCTGAGGTTAATTTTTCCCTACTTCCATTAGCACGGTTTCCCCTTATATTATTCGATGAGGGTTTGGGGGAAACACCCCCAAGATGGGGTCAAGGGGTAGTGCCCCTAGTGTGATCCGTTGAGGGGAAGTGCCCTGCAAGGCCAAAAGACTTTTATTATTTCATAAAGGCATCAGGTGTTATTTTTCTATTGACTGACATGTTGTAACCCTAGTTTTGTAACCAGCATAAGTCTTGATAAAAAATCTAAGGGTTAGGGTTTTCATTAGATAATTTTGTAGCATTTTGTAGGGGTATTGAGTTGCAAGGGGATTACTGGATCATAATAATATTGGACTCTTTGTTTGGTGGATGTAGCCCAATATTGGGTGAACCACATCGAATATTTTCTCTTCATTGTTATTATTTTTGTGTTTTTCATTCCTATGTTTAATATTTATCTGCATATAATTGATAATTTTTGCATGCAATTCCTAACACTTTTGAGCAGATACTGGCACATAGGGTGAAACTTGTCATTGAGAAGCTAGATGATGTTTATAGGGGCTATGAGTCTTTGTTGAAGATGTTGAGAACATTTAAAGAAAACAAACATAAGTTAGAAACTTTGTCAAAGAGGTGGAAACTGGCATATCTTACCCTTGCCACTTTGTGCAAGGTAACACAAAGGGATCTTGATGCTCTTTCTGCTATAAAATAAAATGAAAAAACAAAAGGCATAATCATTGAAGAACTCAAGTATCTTTCTAGTGAAGAATAGAAAGTAAGGTCCAAAATATATTCCTTTCATACATTCTAATATTGGACTATACTAGGTTTCATGGGGAGTTTGAGTGGTAACTTGGGTGAGCAACCTACCCCTTTGATCTTGGCGAATTTGAAGGGGAATGTTATAGGTGCTAGTCCTCAAGGACAGTGGGTGGGTCAAGGCAGTGAAAAGATAGAAAGCGGCTAGGATGATGGCGTGATTTCTGAAGATGGGGACCCACAAAAGGGGGGAATTCTAGATTATCCTGGCAAGGGACCTCGTAATATGGGGGGGTGGGTTGCTGACAAACCTTGGTCCTCCCTCTTTGGTGTTAAACCTGGTGTTAAGTCAACATTCCCTCCTGTTAATAATATTTTGAAATTGGCTTCTGGGTGTTTTGCGATTGTTGTCCCTGATCAGGTGATAGATCATAACATCTTTGTTATGGCTTTATCATTAGTTGGAAAATTCATGGGTTCTAGGCCTAACATTGATGTTGTTAGAGCTTTTGCTAAGTGGAGATGGCACCTAAAAGGTCAGATTGAAATAAAAACTATAGCTAAAGGTTTTTTCTCCTTTGCCTTCTCTTGTGAAGAAGATTTGTCTGATGTTCTTTGTGGAGGCCCTTGGGTTATCGGGAAGACATCTTTGGCTTTGAAGCATTGATCCCCTAATCTGGATCTGAATGATGGTATTTATTCTTCTACTTCTATTTGGGTTGGATTGCCTAGCTTTCCCTTGGAGTTTTGGCATGAGGATGTGTATAAGGGTTTGGCTAGCTCTTTTGGGGAACTTTATCAGTTGACCCAATGACGGCAACCATAAAAAGAATGGTTTATGCTGGGATATTTGTTTGTGTTAGCCAAAATATTGATCTCCCCTCCTTAGTGGATATCATTTCTAAGTTGGGGAAATGGACTCAACTAGTTGAATTTGAGACTATGCCTTTTGTCTACTTTCATTGTAAAAAATTTGAGCACTGGGCTAAGAAATGTCCTTTGTGGACCAATAAGAATGCTTCCCCCACTAAATCAAATACAGGTCCCAAGAGTGGCCCTCAACAAAATATTTGGAGAGAAAAAAATTCTAAGGTTATTTAGGACAAAGATGGCAAGATTAAGACAGTCAAGGATAATGCTACTCAAGGGGATCCTAAGGGATCTCATGCTATGGTTTTGGTTCAATTGAAGCAAGATGGGGATAATGATGTTCTCAAGTCAAAGTCTCAAGCCCAGCTGAGGAGGTTATAGTCATGGTAAAAGTTAATAGTGATGATAGTTTTGATAAAGTGCAACATTGTATTGCTGAAGATGGCCTGATTCCCAGTTCCATTGTCCAACATCTTGATGAAGGATAAATAGATGCAAGAAATAATCTTGTTGGAGCTACTTTAACCTATCCTAAGAGGATGGAAAGGGAGGATCTGAATGAGGTTATAAATTTTTTTCTCTCAGTCTGAGGAATGTGTGAAGTCCACCTATCCTGCACTCGAGAGGTCCCCTCTTTCCCAAACCTCGTTGGAAATTAATTGAAGAGATTCTGGTGGTGGGATTGGCCCATTGAAATTTGGGAAAGAGAATAATTTATCGATTCAGGCGGTTGTGAGGGGTGAAGCCCTGTTTATCCAAGTGGAGAAAAAGAAGTCTAAGAAATCAAGACAAATTGATGGGGATTCACAAGTTGGTGTTTCTACTAGGCAGAAGTCTTAAGCTAACACTGGGACCCTGAATAACTCCTCATAGAAAATATACTAAATTGATCATGAGAGATCAAGAATGCAAGTGTAATATAATGGATGGTAGTCAGAGGACCATCTATAAGGTATGTTCTCCTGGTAAAAAATGAAATTTATTTCTTAGAACATAAGGGGACTCAATGCGTCCCATAAATAAGATATTGTTCACAATATGGTTAGGGATCATAAACTAGATATTATCCTTATACAAGAAATAAATGATTAAGTAAAAGGTGGAAAACTTGAAGTTTTTCAAGCATGGTGGGGTGTTTGGTAGTAGTTCTGAAGGTGCTTTGGGTGGGACTACTATTTTTTGGAATTTAAATTATATAAGGGTGAAATATTGGATGTGGATTTCAATTGTGTCTCTATTAGATTTCATCATATTAGAGTTGATTTTTCTTGGGTTCTCTCTAATATCTATGCTCCCAACTCTAAAGAAGCTAGGAATAATTTTTGGAAGAAATTGGAGGCTCATCGCTCCAAGCACTGTAATGAAAATTGGATTATTATGGGAGATTTTAATACCCCCATTCATAATTCTAAAAAATTTGGAGGTTCTCAAATCCAAATGGATAGTCAGATGGACCTTATGGCTTTTATTGATGCTCATTTTTAATATGATATTGACCTTCAAGGTGCCTCATTTACCTAGACCAATAGGAGAGTGGGTGATGATTTGATCCAAGTTCATCTAGATCATTCTCTTATATCTAACAATTGGCTGGTCAAGTACATTTTCTCCCTCATGGCCCTCCCTAGGGTCAATTTTGTTCTTTTCCCTATCTCTTTTGTTGTAGAGGATATTGATGGTAAGAGAAACTATCCCTTCAGATTTGAAAAGATGTGGTTGTCCCACCCCTTTCTGGAAGATAATATTATGCAGTGGTGGAATATATATGTGGATGGGTCTACTATGTTCAGAGTTGCTAAAAAAATAGATTTGTGAAAGACAATATTAGAAGATGGAATAAAGAGGTGGTTGGCAACCTTTTTGCTTCTAAATCTTCTATTCAGTGTGAGCTGAAAGACATACAGGATAAGTTTCAAGTTGAGGGCTATTCTTTAGGTTATTTGGAGAGGGAGAATGATATTTTGAAGAATTATCATGATATCATTGCAAAGGAAGAGGTATTTTGGAAGCAAAGATCCAAATATTTATGGTTGTCTAGTGGGGATAAGAATACATTTTTTTTCATCTAACTACCCTTAAATATAAAGTTTCTAATAGGATCTCTAAGTTGGTGGTGGATGATAGAATGTTGGTGAAAGAGGAGGATATTTGTGGGCAGGCATCTAGATTTTTTGCTTCCCTTCATTCGGTTGAGGCTAATCTGGATGTTGAAGCTCAAAATTCTCTTTTGGAAGCCATCCCCTCTATCTTGAAAGAAGAGTGAAATAGGTTTTTGATTGTTATTCCTTCTAAGGATGAAATTAAAGTTGCAATGTTTTCCTTTGAAGCCAACAAATCCCTGGGTCCAGATGGGTTTCCATTGTTTTTCTTTCAAACCTTTTAGCATGTTGTGGGGAAGGATGTTTCAAATGGGGTGAAAGAGTTTTTTGGGGCTAGATCGTTGCTCAAAGAAATTAATTCTACTTTTATTGTGTTGATTCCTAAGTGTGTTGGGGCCGATTCTATGGCAAAAAATTCCCTATTAGCCTATGTAACTCCTTTTACAAGATCATTTCTAAGGTTCACACTCTAAGGCTTCTATCTATTTTTTCAGATATCATTTCTCCTCAACTGAATGGATTTGTCCCTGGTAGGAAGATTCTTGATTCTATCATTACGGTGCATGAGAATATCCATTCCTTGGAGATATCTCGTAAAGAGGGTTTTCTTATGAAGTTGGATCTTTTCAAAGCTTGTGACAAAGTTGACTGGTCTTTTCTTTCTAGAATCATTCATGCCTTTGGGTTTCGTGATAGAGTTATTAAGCTTATTTGGTAGTTGATCTCTACCCCCTCCTTTGTTGTCCTTGTTAATGGTTCCCCTTCTTGTTTCTTCAAGTCATCCAGAGGTTTAAGATAGGGGGATCTGATTTCTCTTATCCTCTTTACTATTATGGTAGAAGCTCTTGGTAGATATTTGCTAAAATTGGTGTTGGATGGTTCTTTCCAGGGTTTGAGGTCATATTCGTCTAGTCTTGTGTGTGTTGAGAAAAATGGTGTCTCAACCTTGCATTTATGCGAGGTTACTATTTATAGTAAGTTTTCATTTGAGCACAAAATGGTGTGAAACTCTCCCTGAAGCTTCTGGTTGGTTAGATAAGCATTCCGGTAAAGTTGCGTCGCAAGGTCACAGCTAGTTTTGAAGATATTAAAGTTTTCATCTTGGAGGGGTGCAATAAAATGTTTAAACTTAATTTTGGGGACTTTAGAGGCTCCAAAATGCCCTGAAAAGTGGCCGTAACCAGTGCAGCAGATTACGAGGTGATAGAGCACTTCGCGAGCTTTCTGGCGCTTCAAACAGTTCGTCAATCGGACACCTGGTTCTCAAGTTATGGCCTCCGGAAGTTTGTACTCTTGAAATAGGAAAAATAATTTGTATCGGATACATAAATGAGCTATAAAAAGGGAGTGAAACGTGTTGATGTGTGCTTTAACATGTCATAGGGCATCTAGAAGGGAGATAAGGTTGGCTACACCTTATTGGGTGGTTTTAGCCCATGGTTTTGTAATACCGTTTGACAGTTTCTTGTATTGTATCTCCTATTTATGAGGTGTGTGAGATAGAGTTTGTGTGTAAGAGTCCTATGGCTATTGAGTTGCCTCTGAATCTCTGATTAATGGTACTCCTGTGAAGAGCTTGCTCTGCAAGTATGTTGTAATCTGTCTTTGATTGCTGAATAAAATATTGAGCTGCTTTTGGAGGGTGGGGTTTTTCTCTCGAAAGGGTTTTCCCCACGTAAATCATTGTGTTGTGGTATGAATGCTATTATATCTATTTCTATTTTCTGTAACTGTTGTAATGATCTGAAAAAGTTTTGCATTACCCTCCTCTCAAGGTTAGTGTAGGAAGTTGTTTCGCTACTTAACTTCCTTACAGTGTGCTCCCACCAACAGTTCGTTGATGATACTATTATGTTGGGAAGTTATTCTATTAAGGAAGAAAGAACTTTGAAGAATGGTATTAATCTTTATAGTAAGGCATCCAGTCAGTTGATTAATTGGAATAAAAGTTCTCTTTTCATTTTCAACACTCCTAAGATCAAACAAAAAAGGATTGTGGATATTCTTGGTTGTTCTACTGGTTCCTTTCCTTCTACTTATCTGGGCCTTCCCCTTTGTTTGAAACCACTGGATACCTTTTGGTTGTCTTTGATTGATAGATTCAATAAAAAGTTGGCTGGATGGAAAGGTTCTTTGTTAAGTCAGGCAAGGAAATTACAACTTCTGAAGTCTACTCTTCAAAACCTCCCTGTCTATTCTCTAAGTTTTTTCAAAATTCCTTCTAAATTTTCTAAAGTTACTAAAATAATTCAAAAGAGGTTCCTCTTGTCTAGGGTGGAGGAGAAAAAATGAATTCCTTTTCTTGCGTGGGAGAGTGTTTGTAAACCTAAAGTGGGGGGAGGTTTGGGTATTCGAAGTATTCGGTCCTTTAATCAAGCCCTTTTGGCCAAACATATTTGGAGAATTTTTGAAAATAATCATGAATGGAACTTGATCTGGCACAGTAAGTATCTATTGGGTTTCCCTTTATTAGATAGTTCAAATAACTAGAAGACAACTAAGAGAGGGGGGTAAATCAGTTATCATAGATTATCGGAACCGTTACCAGTTTAAAATTTAATATTAGAACCCAAAACATTAATATCAGAATAGCAGATAAACCAATTAAGTATAAACAGTAATCACATAATAAATATCATCCATAAGACACCAAGATTTGTATGTGGAAAACCCGGCAAAGGGAAAAACCATGGTGGGAAGCCTACCCATAGTCAAATAATACTTCTACAGTAAGTATGTGAATTACAATTGAGGGCATGCACTTGCAGGAAGGCCAATAGCCTAGAGAACACTACTCATCACAAAAAGAGCCTCACTGACTACATCGAAATCCATACTACAATCCAGAGAATTGTTGAACTGCAAAAGATAGCATCTCCTATGCCTGAGTACGGTTCCAGTTGAGCTCAATACTGGAGAACTAAATCCTCTTACATAAACTAGATTTGATCTCCAAAGATAGACCAACTCCTCTTCTTGAATGATATTATATTATTCGCACATTACATTTCTTGACCATGACCTCTAATAATAACCATGATAATCTACAATGAGATCTTACATCTATATATACAAACCCTCGACTATAAACAATTAGGTCAGCCACCAGAAAATAAACCGATTACATAATTACAAACCATGTCAGCCTAAGGCCAAACAAATAATATCCAACACATAAGACATCCCAGAAATACATCAATAAGTCCTATCCATATGTTACATTAATGTCGGTCAATAACTAGATCAACCGGGACCCAGTATAGGTCGACACACTACAACAATGATCTCCATCCGCCAAGTCTTGAACATGATCACCAACAGTATCCTGAAACTCCATTAGAAGTTGTACCAACACCACTTATGCAATTCATCAAAGATCTCCACCAAAATCTCTATCGGTGAAACCCTCGCCGGAACCAGAAACCAATCTTCTAGGCAAACAGGATAGCATCCGATCACTAGACTAGAACCAACTAACCAAATATAAGCATGAGTATCATGAATGAGCCAATTCCATCACCAAACTATATTGAAGCCTACCAGATCATGTCGGATCCAAGTTAACCAGAAACCACTCAACCTACCAGGACCAAAAGGGTGTCGGTAAAGCATCCAGATAGCTAGTGTTGGCATCAATGATAAAACATCAATGCAGCACTAATCAATTCCACTAAATGGCCAACAATCTCCCCCTTTGGCATTGATGGCAACACAAGATGTGGAAAACATCTAAGTACCAAGAAATGTCAAACAAGTCTCCCCCAATGGAAGACAACCAACAATTGCTTACATACAACTCTGAATATCAATATCTCCCCCTGTAAATAATATCACTGTAAAGCTCTAAATGTCTCAAAAATATCACTCCCCCCTACTTTTTCTTTTTCTTTTTCACATCTATATCAATCCTCCTTTGACATCAATGCCAGAAACCTGACAAAAATATCAAAGCATAAAAAACATAAACCACTGAATCACAAAGATGATCACTCCCTCTGAGTAGTAGCACCCCACATCAGTGCCGGAATGAATAGTATCTTTGATAATGTGTGTTGAACTAATTCCAAACCGTATCAAACAAGTCTCTACCAGAGGGGCAAAAACTCTCAATCTATCTCTCTGGTACTCAAATGATTCCTTGGAAAAAGGTTTAGTGAAAATATATGCAATCTGCTCTTTAGTGTTCACATAAACCAGTCTAACTTCACTTGCTTCCACCGTTTCTTGCAAAAAATTATACTTGATAGATATGTGCTTTGTTTTAGAATGAAATACCGGATTCTTTGATATATCAATAGCAGTAGAGTTATCATAGTGAATAACTACTAGTGCATCACAATCCACCTTTATGTCCTTCAACATTTGCTTCATCCATAAAACTTGTGTATAGTTAGTAGCAGCAACAACATACTCAGCTTCAGTAGTAGATAAATAAGTACATGACTGCTTCTTCCTAATCTATGAAACCAACTTCTTTCCAAGAAAGAAAGCTCCACCAGAAGTACTTTTCCAATCATCAACATCTCTAGCCCAATCAACATCTGTATATGCACATAAAGTAAAGTTATCATCCTTAGGGTACCACAAGCCATATTCTAATGTACCTTGCAAGTATCTAAAAATCCTTTTCACCGTAGTCTCATGATTTTGTCTAGGGTCACTCTGAAATATTGAAACAATACAAACAACATTCATAATGTTAGGCCTAGTCTGAGTCAAATAAAGCAGACCTCCAATCATAGATTTGTATCTTGTAGGATTTATCGATGCAAAAATATTTTTTCTTGTCAATTTCTCACTTGTAACCATAGGAGTACTTACCGGTTTAGAATCTCCCATACCAAATTTCTTCAACAACTCCTTAGCATATTTAGTTTGATAGATGAAAATACCTTTGTCAATCTAAGTAATCTGCAAACCTAAGAAAAAATTCATCTCACCAATCATAGACATCTCAAATTCTTTCTCCGTATTCTTAGAAAATTCCATGCATAGCTTATCTTCACCTCCAAAAATAATATCATCAACAAATACTTCAATCATTAGTATATCATCATCAGTGATTTTATAATATAAATTAATGTCAACACTACCCTTAGTAAAACCAAGCTTCAAAAGATATCTATCCAACCTAGCATACCAAGCTCTGGGTGCTTGTTTCAATCCATATAAAGCTTTCCTTAGCTTGCAAACCACATTTGTGTCATCTAATAGTGAAAAACCATTAGTTTTCTCAATATAAACTTCCTCATCAAGATCCCCATTCAAAAATGTACATTTAACATCCATCTGATAAACCTTGTAGTTTTTTATAAGCAGCATAGGCAAGAAATAATCTTACAGCTTCAATCCTAGCTACATGTGCAAAAGTCTCTCCATAATCAATTCCTTCCTTCTGAGAATATCCTTTACAAACCAGTTTAGCCTTATTCCTTATAACTTGACCATCCTCATTCAATTTATTCCTAAAAACATTTAGTTCCAATAACATTTTTATTTTTTAGGTAGGGGAACCAAGGTCCATGTGTTATTTTTCTCAATCTAATCTAATTCTTCTTTCATAGCTTTCAACCAATATTCATCTTTACATGCCTTAATTACTGATACTGATTCAACTTGTGAAATTAAACATATCTCATTTGTTGCCAGTCTTCTTCTTGTCATCACTTCATTGCTCTTATCCCCAATGATCTTATCTTATTAATGATTCAATCTCACATACCTAGGAATCCTCAGACTTTTTGTTCCTCTTCCATGTTCTTCAGTTACTATAGAGTTCTCTAATATTGTTGGAATAACTGGTTCAACTCTATGTTGTGGTAAAGGTGCTACCAATTCAGATATAATCATTTTGAGTGTTGGTTCCTTCTCATAAACTCTGATTTGACTTATGTTTAGCTCATCTACTTTGACATTAGCACTCTCCACAATTCTCTGCAATCTCTTGTTATAACAACTATATGCTTTGCTTTTATTATAATAACCAAGAAATATGCCTTCATCACATCTAGGATCAAATTTTCCAATGACATCATCTCTCTTGATATAACATTTACTACCAAAAATTCTAAAATACTTAACTATAGGTGTATTGTCAAACCATAATTCATAAGGTTTCTTACCGGTTTCTCCTTTGATATGTACTTTGTTGAATGTATAAACCATTGTATTCACTACTTCTCTCAAGTAGATATGAGGTAGACTAGCTTCCATCATCATTGTTCTAGTAGCATCCAAGATAGTTTTGTTCTTCCTTTCCACAACTCCATTCTGTTGAGGTGTCCAAGGAGTAGAAAATTATCTTCTTATACCATGGTTGTCACAAAATTTATTAAACTCACCGGATGTGAATTCTCCACCATGACCTGATCTCAAACATTTAATCTTCAATCCTATCTTAGTTTCCACTTTAGCCTTAAAGATTTTAAACTTTTCAAATGCTTCATTCTTTTCCTTAAGAAAAGTAACCCACATCATTCTAGAATAATCATCAATGATTAGCATGAAATATCCATCACCTTGAAAACTTTTAACTCTAGCACAGCCACATAAATCAATATGAACAAGATCAAGAACATCATTTGATTAATCTTGTATACTCCTAAAAGAGGTTTTTACTTGTTTACCCATTTGACATTCTTTACATATCCGATTATAGGGCTTCATAATCTTAGGTATATCACTAATAGCCTTAGTTGAACCGATCTTCACAATGCAATCAAAATCCACATGACATAGCCTTTTTATGTCATAGCCAACTCTCATCAATCTATGTAATCAAACATGTCTTCTCACCAGAATTCAAATAAAATATATTACCTTTTGTCTATGTACCGGTTGCAATCTCCAATCTAGATTTGTTAATGATTTTGCATTTTCCATCCTTGAACTGTAATTGAAATCCCTTATCTACCAATTGTCCTACACTAAAAAGATTATGCCTCAAACCTTCAACATAATAAACATTGTTAGTATTGTTCTTACCATCCAATGATATAGTTCATTTTCCTTTCATCATACATGCTTTGCCATCTCCAAATCTAAGTAGACCACCATCAAAATTCTTGTAGAGATAGAAAATTCCCTTTATCTCCAGTCATATGATGTGAATAGCCACTGTCAATTACCCATTCATCCTTGTCTTCAATTTTAGTAGCAAGTGCCTTCTCTTCCAGTTTCGGATCATCTTCCTTAAGAGCCAGAAATACACATTCCTTCCCATTGATAGATCCACTAGCAGAGTCTTATGTCAGTTCATCATTAGAATTAGTAATGCCTTCCTCATCCACTATGTAGCATGATTTGTCTTTGTTTTTCTTGAACTTATACTTGTTTTGATATCCAAGGTTAGGCTTAAATGATCTTCTAACTCTTTCTTCAAATATTTAATTTCTTTCAGGACATCTAGATGCAAAATGACCAATCTTATTACATGCAAAATATTTAAAAGGTGTTTTCCTTCATACTTACTTCCTATCGGTCCTTTAGGTACTCATCTATAAAATAGTGCTTCAAGTTCCTCAAAATCATTATATTCTCTCTTCATATCTTCTAATTCCTTTGCATACAAGTATTTCTAGTCTTTCTTACTGGATGTAGATGTGGATGCATGAAAAGTAGGTTCAGTCTTCACAGCTCCAAAAGGTCCAAGTTCTTCAAGTTCAAAAGCAGATAGTTTCCCAACCAATGTATCTTTGATGATAGATGTATTAGCCAAGGTTCTCAACTCATTAATAGTAGTAGCCTTCATTTTGTAAACTGGTGGTAGGGCTCTTAGGAATTTGGAAACAATTTCATCTTCACTCAAAGTTCCACCACAACATTGAATTCCCATAACAATCTCATTTACCCTTTCCATGAATGCAGTATTCCTTTCATCTTCTTCAATCTTCAGGTTTTCATATCTCACCTAGTAACCATAAATTTTAGCAATTTTCACTGTAGGGTCACCTTCATTAAGAGTCTCCAACTTATCCCATATAGTCTTTCCAGATGATTTGTCAGTTAATCCCATTATTTGTTGGTTAGAAAGCGCACACAAGAGGGCTTATCTTTCTCTACAGTCATTCTCAATGATGCAAAGCCCTTCTCACACCTAGGGATGGGTCCAAAAGGTTTGTTTTATACCCTTCAAAAGATAGCAAGGATCCTACGAAAAGGACTCTGCACCTTAAAGGTTTGAACTACTCTCAACTCCTCAAGACTGGCACCTACTCAAGATGAGTAAATGGATTCAACATCTCAAACATGCCTCTCCATGACTCTTTCTCTTGGGGCCCTTGGATTTTTTCAATTCATGACACCTAGGAACTTTTCCAAACATTGGTTTTAGGCTTTGGCACCAATGCCCTATACTTCCTTTGGAAACCTACCCCCTTGGCTAGTAGCCCTTAGAACCAGGTATTTTTCCCTTAACTCCAAAATCTTGAACTCAACCTCAAAAAATATTTACTATTATAGATACCCTTTATGAATTTACACTTATCCCCAAAAGGGATTGGAAAGATCTGAAATCTAAGGGTCTAAACCCTTTAGAAGCCTAGAGGCCTAATTAGGGCTAATAGGCTTCAAATTACAAAGAAACTCCAATTTATAGACTCTCAACCACCAAACCAACTTCATGAAAATATGGGAGATCACAAATAACCTCTAATTCCAGGGTTGCATGCTTGGAATCCATTGCTATGAGATTTTAGGATGACTATCCTAATTTTGTCTAAGGTAGTCACATGGAGATGCCTACCTAGGTTTGCTTCATGCTCTTCCTATAAAAGACTCCCCTAAAAAAACCCATGGAAATATTAAAATAAACTGGTCAATATTGCATTCCACCAAAGGAAAGAGCTTCTAGATGGGTGAGATGCAAGATATGGCCATTATTTGGCGAAACCCTAGCCAAACCCTTGTTTGTCGGGTACACTCAGTAAACCAAGGGGTTCTCAGTGCTCATAGGGGATCAAGACCTCAAACCACTGCCAAAATAAAGGTATCTCAATCCTCTATCTACTTTATGAACAAATTTTTAGAATCAATCCATACAATGACGTACAACAACAGTAAGATCATATTTTCCAGGGAAAAACTCAATTTTTTGTTTTATTATGCTTCCAAACTTCAATCACCAACAACTCTAACCTTGGAGATCATGTCCACAAAGTATCTAAGACTTCTCCAAATATTTTCCAACCAAATTTTGAAGAGGTTGGAGCCGTTGAGAGGCTTACATCAACCAAAATTCAAAATGTTGCACTTTTGCTTCCAAAAGTTGCATTTTTTGACAAAAGTTGTCAACCAAAACAAGTTTGGGATCCACACAACTTGGATCTACCAAACACCACCTACACACCCTAAAATCCTTCAAAACATCAAAACAAACATCATTCTACCCCTATTTACCAAATTGTCCAAATTGGCTTATCAGGATGCCTAATTTGGGACATTGGTTTACAAGGTGGGGTCCTTATTCAAAACATGAAAATACATAAACCAAAGATATTCAAAATGATCCTAATCCTCATCCTTTGATCCATGAATGTCTTTTCTGAAGAGATTCCCCTGCACCATACTCCTCGGGAGAAGAGATTTTAATCCCACTTGAGATCAAGGTTTGGAGGTCTACACCATGGTTGGAGATTTGGTTTTCTGTCATCCAAACTGCTTCAGAGTCTGGTTTGCCCTGCCAAGCCACCAGATACTCTTTGTACTCCTTGTTCCTTATTCTCTTTGTGACTCTAGTGTCCAAAACCTTTCTCAATTTTGGTGGATCATGCTTTGGAATATCATCATCTATTACAACCTGCATTGGTTCCTCCTCTTCATGGTCATTTCCTTTGTAACGTGTTAGATCACATACATTGAAAATGGGTGATAATCCAAGATCGGGAGGAAGTTGGATTTCATAAGTATTATGCCCATACCTCTTCACAATTTGACATGGTCCAATCTTTCTCTACATGAGCTTTGTGTGTTTTCCTTTTGGGAGGCTCTCCTTATTCAAATGCACCCATACTAAGCCCCCAAAATCAAGTTGCACATCCCTCTTTTTCTTATCAACATGAGCCTTGTACTTCTCTGCAGATTGTTGGACATGAGACTTCACTTGATCATGTACCTCCTTGATGGCTCGGGCAAAATATTCACCACCTGCACTAATGGACTCTTCTTTAGGTAAATCCCTCAACTCTAACACACCCCTTGGCTGGATGCCATACACAATTTGGAAAGGAGATTTCCCAGTGCTTGTATTTATGGAGTTATTGTATGAGAACTCTTCCTATGATAGTGTGTTTTCCCATTTTTCTCCATGTTGTCTTGTCAATCATCTTAATAGGTTCCCCAAGGACCTATTGACAATTTCAGTTTGTCCATCCATTTGGGGATGGTAAGCTGATGAGAAAGCTAGGTTGGTTCCCAGTTTCTTCCAAAGGGTCCTCCAAAAATGCCCTATGAACTTCACATCCCTTTCTAAGACTATGTTTAGGGGAAACCCATGTATCCTAACTATCTCTTTGAAAAACAAGTCTGCAACATATGAGGCATCACAAGAGGTTTTACATGGCAAGAAATGACCCATTTTTCTAAATCTATCCGCCACTACAAAAATAGTGGCATACCCCTTCCTTGTCCTAGGCAGACCCAACACAAAATCCATGCTTATGCTTTCCCATGGCCTAGAAGGAATGGGTAAAGGTTGGTACAAACCTACATTGGTGGATTTCCCTTTGGCTTTTTGACAGATCACACATGTTTCTATAAACTTCCTAACATCTACCTGCAACTTAGGCTAGTAGTAGTGTCATTTCACAAGGTCAAGTGTCTTGTCAAGGCCAAAATGACTTGCCATTGCTCCAAAATGCTTCTCCCTAATAATATTAAGTCTCATTGAACACTTAGGTATGCATAACTGTCCACCCTTGAATAGCAACCCCTCTTGGATCAAAAACTCAGAAAATTCAATGTGATACCTCGCACCAAAAGACTCACATACCTTGTAGATCTCTCCAAAATCTTCATCAGCATCATACATGTTCTTCAAGGAGTCAAAGCCAACACTTTCCATCTTAATTTGGTTTATGGTTAAGACCCTCCTACTTAAGGCATCTGCAACTTTGTTTTTGACCCCCTTTTTGTGCTTGAGGTTGAAGGTGAAGGCTTGTAGGGTCTCTACCCACTTCATGTGCCTGTGATTTAACTTCTCTTAACTATTTATGAAACTTAGAGCCTGATTATCAGTGAAAACTATGAACTCATTTGGCAATAAGTAGTGCCTCCACTTCTTCAATGACTGGACTAAAGCATACATCTCCAAATCATAGGATGAATATCTCCTCCTGGTATCATTTAGTTTTTCACTAAAAAGGGCAATTAGCCTTCCCTCCTGACTGAGTATTGCCCCAATATCCATGTGGTTTGCATCACATTCCACCTAAAATATCTTGTTGAAGTCTGATAGGGCAAGAACTAGTTGTTCTGCAACTTTCTTTTTCAAAGTCTCAAATGAGTCATCTGCCCCCTTGGTCCAACTGAACCTGCACTTTTGTCCTCCTTTTATGGTGTCAAGCATTGGTGCACAAACATGACTAAATCCCCTTATAAACTTCCTATAAAAGGTTGCTAAGTCATGGAAACTTCAGACATCATTCATGGTTTTAGGTGTTGGCCAAGACAAAATAGCACTTACCTTCTCTTGGTCAATTTTCAACTCACCTTGTGAGATTACAAAGCCCAAGTAAACGATCTCCTCCTACATGAACAAACACTTAGCCAAGTTTATCATTAGTTGCTCTTCATGTAACCTTTTGAGGACCATATCTACATGTTTGAGGTGCTCTTCCTTATGTGGCTAAAGATCAAGATATCATCTAGATACACTATTACAAACTTGCCTATGAACTCCACCCAGACCTCATTCATCAACCTCATGAAGGTACTAGGGGAATTGGACAACCCAAATGGCATGACTTTCCACTCATACAACCCCTCATTGGTCTTTAAATTTGCTTTCCATTCATCCCCAGGCCTTATTCTAATCTGATGGTATCCACTTTTTAGATTAATTTTGGTGAAATATTTTGCACCCCTAAGCAATCAAGTAAATCCTCTATCCTAGGGATTGGAAACCTATACCTTATAGTTATCTTGTTGATGGCCCTTGAGTCTATGAAAAGCCTCCAAGTGCCTTCTTTCTTGGGTGCAAGGACAACAGGTATTGCACATGGGCTTAGACTTTTTCCAAATAGCCCTGATTCTAGCAACTCCTCAATTTGTTTTGCCATCTCCACATTCTAGTCTGGATTAAGCTTGTATGCTGCTTTATTTGGTAGGGTAGACCTACGGATAAGATCTATGTAATGACTTATGTCTCTTACCGGTGGCAGGGACCTTGGCATTCCATCTAAGATGATGCCTTTGTACTTGTCAAGTAACTGTTTGACTGCAGGGTCTAAGTACCTTTGTCCTTCTTCTTTCCTCTTTGCAAACTGCCCCTTCTTTGTCACCTTGGAATTGGGAATGAGGGCATAGAAAACTACATCTTTTCTGCAATCTCCTTCATGAACTTCTTTCCTTCTACCATCAACACTTTGGCATCCTTCCCCTTTGGTTCCATCTAATCCTCCATCAGAGGTTAAATTTCTATCATCTTAGCATCTTTGGTGATTGAATAGGTGTTTCTAACCCCATCATGATGAGCCTTCAAATCAAACTACCATGGTCTCCCAAATAGGAGATGACATGCATCCATCTTGGCTACATCAAATAGAAACCTATCCTTGTAGGATCCAATCTGAAACTCTACCCAAGCCTACTCTTCCACCACTGCTTGCTGACCTTGGGTGAGCCATGAGACCTTGTAGGGGTAAGGATGTGGCAACCTTCTCAACTTAAGCTTCTCTACCATTTCAAGCGACACAAAATTCTCAGTAGACCGGGAGTCTATCAGGACCTTGCATACCTTTCCTCCTACCCTGTAGGTATTTTGAAAAGAGACTTTCTTTGTGGGGGCTCCTTATCAAGTACCTTCACGGTGGTCACTTCTCTCCTCATCATCAAAGCCTCTCCTCTTTCAGCGTAGCTATAGCTATCAAGAGCATTGACACTTTGATAGGTGTTTGCACTTGCCACACTTTGGCAATCAAATTCCTACACCAAGTTGCTCCTCCTTTCTCCCATGGAGCTTGTAGCCTTCTCCAGACACCTATTGGCCATGTGCTCCTCTTGGTTGTAGTTGTAACATCTAGGAGGTCCTCTACCTTGGGATCTTCCTCTAGAGGATGGTCTTCTGCCCCTAAAGTTCCCTCTTTGATTGTAGCCTCCTCCTTGGTTATAATTGCTCTCTCCTCTGGTGCCTTCTTGACTAAACTCACCTTGGTATCCAAAACCATTTCCTTTTCCTCTGAAATGTATTCTTTCCCCTCTTTGTTGTCTCCCTTTGCCTCTGTTATTTTTTCTTTCCTTATATTTAGCTTCTCCTCCACCTTAAGTGCCAACTGAAAACATTTTTGGACTATCTTCGGGGTGTGGAGATTCAAATCTTCTTGGATGGCAAATCTCAGTCCATTGAGATATCTGGCCACTTTTTCATCCTCACTCTCCTTTACCTTGGTCTTAACACACAACTTCATGAATTCCTCTATGTAGGAACTCACATCCATCTCCTTTTGCTTCAAGTTATGTATCCTCTTGTGCAATTGGACATTATAGTCCACTGGAAAATAGGTTTCCTTCACCAAAGCCATCATCTTCTTCCAAGTAGCAACTCTTCTCTTCCCATCTTTCACCCTCTCATCGTGGATGAAATTCCACCAAGTCAGTGTAGCCCCTTTCATTTTGGATTGGGCCATTTTCACCCTTAGGTGCTCTGGTATCTCTTCACTCTCAAAGAAATTGTCCAAGGAGTCTATCCACTCCATCACCGTATCAGGTTCCATCTTACCTGCAAACACTGGAAGATCCATCTTTACATCCATTGTTCTCCTTTCCATGGACTTGAGGAGACTCATCAAGGGTTTCTAGTCTACAGGAACCTCTGGTTATTCCTTCCTAGGGATCTCCTCTTCATCCCCTTCTTCAACTCCTCTAGAGTCTCTCTCTCTCCTCTCCACTTTGTCCTTCAATTGGTCCATTTCATATCTCAAGGCCTGATTCTCAGCCCTAACTGCTCTGCTCTCTGCCATTTGCTTCTTCACCAGGATATCCAACTCAGCATTGGTCATCCTTGATGGGAGATCTTTGGATCCCTATTCCTCTGACATCTTGTCTTCTTCTTCGATCCAAAGGACACTCCTAAGCTATGATACCACTTGATATAGAGCCTTTCTCACACCTATGGATAGGTCCAAAAGGTTTTGTTTAGACCTTTCAAAAGATAGCAAGGATCCTACAAAAAGGACTCCACACCTTAAAGGTTTGAACTACTCTCAACTCCTCAAGACTAGCACCTACTCAAGATGAGTAAATGGCTTCAACATCTCCAACATGCCTCTCCATGACAATTTCTCTTGGTGGCCTTATATTTGGTCAATTCATGACACCTAGGAACTTTTCCAAACATTGGCTTTAGGCTTTGGCACCAATGCCCTATACTTCCTTTGGAAACCTACTCCCTTGGCTAGTAGCCCTTAGAGCTGGGTATTTTTCCCTTAACTCCAAAATATTAAACTCAACCTAGAAAACTATTTACCATTATAGATACCCTTTATGAATTTACACTAATCCCCAAAAGGGATTGGCAAGATTTGCAATCTAAGGATCTGAACCCTTTAGAAGCCTAGAGGCCTAATTAGGGCTAATAGGCTTCAAGTTACAAAGAAAATCCAATTTCTAGGCTCTCAACCACCAAAACAACTTCATGAACATGTGGGGGATCACAAATAACCTCTAATTATAGGGTTGCACACCTAGAATCCACTACTATGATATTTTAGGGTGACTGTCCTAATTTTGTCCAAGGTAGTCACATGGAGATGCCTACCTAGGTTTGCTTCATGCTCTTCACAGAAAATCCTCCCCTATAAAAACCCATGGAAATATTAAAATAAACTAGCCAATATTTCATTCCACCAAATGAAAGAACTTCTAGATGGGTGAGATGCAAGATATGGCCATTATTTGGCGAAACCCTAGCCAAACCCTGGTCTTCCAGGTTACACTCAGTAAACCAAGGGGTTCTCACTATTCACAGAGGATCAAGACCTCAAACCACCACCAAAATAAAGGTAAATAAATCCTCTATCTACTCCATGAACAAATTTGTCAGAATCAATCCATACAATGATGTACAACAACAGTAAGATCACATTTTCCAGGGAAGAACTCAATTTTTTGTCTTATTATGCTTCCAAACTTCAATTTTTTTGTCTTATTATGCTTCCAAACTTCAATCACAAACAACTCTAACCTTAGGAATCATGTCCACAAGGTATCTATGCCTTCTCCAAATAGTTTCCAACTGAATTTTGAGGAGGTTGGAGCCGTTGAGAGGGTTACATCAACCAAAATTCAAAATGTTGCACTTTTGCTTCCAAAAGTTGCATTTTCAAATGTTGCATTTTTTGACAAAAGTTGTCAATCAAAACAAGTTTGTGATCCACACAACTTGGATCTACCAAACACCACCTACACACCCTAAAATATTTCAAAACATCAAAACAAACATCATTCTACCCTTATTTACCAAATTGTCCAAATTGGCTTATCAAGATGCCTAATTTGGGATATTGGTTTACAAGGTGGGGTCCTTATTCAAAATATGAAAATACATAAACCAAAGATATTAAAAATGATCCTAATCCTCATCCTCTGATCCATGAATGGCTTGTTGAAGAGGTTCCCCAGCACCACTCAAGCTCTTTGTCCAGGTTTCTAGAGGAGGATTGCCAGATCTCGGATTATAGGGTGTGACACCATTCTATGTGATCTCCCAAATCTCCTTGCCAAGACATTTCAGATGAGTCTCCATTAGAATCTTCCATATTATATAGTTTGTTCCATCAAGCATCAGAATATCCCTTCAAAAGATAGCTCTAGAAGAACTGGATGAACTTGAACTATTAGTTGTCATAGGATCTTCCTTGAGTGGTTAAGCTTTCTGCAAAGAGGAACAAAGCTCTGATACCAATTATTAGACAGTTCAAATAATCAGAAGACAACTGAGAGGGGGGAGTGAATCAATTGTCACAGATTTTTGAAACCATTAGAAGTTTAAAATTTAATATTGGAACCCAAAACCTTAATACTAGAATACGAGATCAACTAATTAAGTATAAACAGTAATCAAAGAATAAATACCATCCACAAGACACCAATATTTGTATGTGGAACACCCAGTAAAGGGAAAAACCACGGTGAGAAGCCTACCCATAGTTAGATAATACTTCTTCAGTAAGTATGTGAATTACAATTGAGCGGCCTTCACTTGCAGGAAGGCCAATAGCCTAGAGCACACTGCTCATCACAAAAAGAGCCTCACTGACTACATAGAAATTCAGACTACAATCTAGAGAAGTGTTGAACTGCAAAGGATAGCATCTCCTATACCTGAGTATGTTTTTGGTTGAGCTCAATACTGGCAGACTAAATCCTCTTACATAAACCAGATTCAATCTCCAATGATCGACAAACTCCTCTGCCTGAATGATATTACATTATTCACAAATTACATTCCTTGACCATGACCTCTAATAATAACCATGATAATCTACAATGAGATCTTACATCTATATATACAAACCCTCGACCATAAACAATTAGGTCAGCCACCACATAATAAACCAATTACATAATTACAAACCATGTCAACCTAAGGCCAAAAAATAATATCCAACACATTAGACATCTCATAAATGCATTAATAAGTCATATCCACACATTACATTAATGTTGGTCCATAACCTAGATCAACCGGGACCTAGTATAGGTCCACACACTACTGCAATGATCTCCATCCGCCAAGTCTCGAACATGGTCACCAACAATATCTTGAAACTCCATCAGAAGTTGTACCAATACCACTTATGAAATTCATCAAAGATCTCCACCAAAATGTCTGTGGGTGAAACCCTCGCCGGAACCAGAAACCAAGCTTCTAGGTAAACAGGATATCATTTGATCACCAAACCAAAACCAACTAACCAAATATGAGTATGAGTATCATGAACGAGCCAATTCCATCACCAAACTATACCAGAGTCTACCAAATCATTCCGGATCCAATTTAACCAAAAACCACTCAACCTACTGGGACCAGAAGGGTGTCAGTAAAGCATCTAGATAGTTAGTGTTGGCATCCATGACCAAACATCAATGCAACATAGAATCAATTCCACTAAATGGCCAATAGCCCTCTCTGAAGGATTTTTTAATGCAGATGCTCTCCCCTCTGGTTATTTCCTTTGAACTAATGCGCTCAAGGCCAAGGAGGTTGCTATGATGGGAAGCATTTGGAAGTTGGGAGATGGTAAGATTGTTAGATTCTAGGAAGATTCCTGGATCTCTTTTGGTCCTCTTTGTGACATTCTGGATTTTTCTCTTTTTATGGAGGATTGCAAAGAGGATTTTGGTGTTTTTGTTATGGATTGCTAGAAAGACTCTGGGTTGGTTAATTTTTCTGATGTCTTTCCCTCATTGCTTCCTATCCAGTTGTCTCTTTTCTCCTACTTCCCTTGTTTGAATTCAAAGGATTCTCTAATTTGGAAAGGGGCCTCTTCTAGTCACTTTTCGATGGCCACTAATGTTTCTTTTATTGTCTCCTTCTCCTTCCCCCCTGTTGGGAAAATGCGTGGATGAAGAATCTTATTCCTAAAGTTAACATATTTTTCTGGCTTATGCTTCAAAATAAAATTCTCACTACTGATAATTTAAAGGGTCTTTTTACTCCCTAATAGATGTTTTATTTTCTTGCAAGAGGAGGAATCGGTTTCCCATTTGGTTCTTCACTATTCTTATGCTTTTGATATTTGGATATGTGTGTTCCAGAAGTGGAACCTCTATTGGTTCTTCCCTCGGCAAATTTTGGATTTTTTTCAGTAGTGGAGGTGCCCCTCTTCTAATCCATCCTTTAAGTTTTTGTGGTCCTTTATTTTCCCTCATGTCTCTTGAGAGATTTGGAAGTAGAGAAATAACCGTATTTTCAGAGACTCCTCTCTCCCCCCTAATGTGGTGGCTGAAAAGATTTGCAGGGCTATTTCTGAGAATGTCAATGTGGTTTTCAGTGTTGGTTCCTCATTCTCTTCAATCCTCAATAATGATTTTGAGAATGTTGTTTAGAAGGAGTGGAGAATTTTTATGCCCAAATATTAAAGATAGAGGAAGAATACTAGAGAAAGTTGTGTGTGGAGCTTCCCTCCTTCAGAATGGGTTAAAATTAATTTTGATGGGGTGGCTAAGGGCAATCCTGGGTTGGGTGGGTGTGGGGGAGTGATAAGGGATAATCATGGTAGGTGTATTTCAGCCATGGCACTCCCCATGGGTACCCAAACTAACCACCTTGCTGAGGCCATGGGCGCCTTCCAAACTCTGCAAATTGCTAAGCAACTTTGATGCAAGAAGGTGTGGATTGAGGGAGATTTGAATAATATTATTCAATGTCTAAGGGGGGGAATTTTTCCTTCATGGACTATTGAGAATATTATTAATACCTCTAAGAGTATTATCAATACCTTTGAAGATTCATATATTTCTCATAACTATAGAGAGGTTAATTGTGTAGCAGACTATTTCACTAACATAGGGGTTAGACTAAACACAAGGAAGGTGTGGTTTAATGAAGACACCTTGGAGTATGAAGTTCGATCACTTCTTGTGCACGATCGAACACATGGCAGATATGAGGAGATCCCTACTATTTTCGATGATGAAATTGTTTAATTGTGTCATCATTTTTTGGCTTGTGTTTGGTTTGAATGCCTTAAGTTATAAATATTACTGCCAGACTTCGCATGCTTTATGGGTTTTACTTGTTTTGGAAGTTGTTGCTGACTTTTCTATTGCAGAATATTCTTTTGAAGATTGTTGTTTCTGAACCGAGTTTTAAGACTATGGGGGGTTAGCGATGCAGGGTGGAACCTCCAAATTGTGCTAACTGGAAAGAAGAACCCTACCATTTGGAAAAAATTATATAAGGGGGGAGTGGCAACATTCCTAGAGAAAATGAATGGGAATAACCAGAGAGTTACTAGGAAATTCATGAAGGGATGGAAGGATGGTAAGGTGCATCTGTTTGGTAGGGTGGCTAAGATCAATGAAGACCTTATTTCTAAAGTGATGGGAATGCCTACGGAGGGGACTAAATTTTACAGAGATAAAAATCTCTGATGTTGATGTGAAGAGATTCCCCAAGAAAGAGAAGGAGCGTGAGTGCCTAGTGAAAGCTAACAAGACCCACTTTGAGCCTAAGTAGATTAAGGCCATATGGAGGGGGATTCTGAAGGTGATTATGGAGTTTTTTTACACTGGATGGCAGGTTCACTAAAATCTACGAGTATCATATTGTGTTCCTTAATCATTTTTCGTCACAATGAGAAAATGTCATTTCCATTTTATTTTCTATCTTCATTGAATACTAGCATTCTGATATTAAGGATAATTCCCATGTTAATCTTATTTTACACCAAGGTTTAATCTCTCTTATCTTTGAGCATTTGAAAACTAGGACTTATAAAAACCGTAGCAAGCCCTCCCCTATTATTGTTGAAGAGATTGATGATAGTGAGGATTCGAAATCGAAAGGATGGGAAACTAACAGTAATGATGGGGATTTTGTCCCCCACACTAGCAAAAAGGCCAAAACTGGGGTTAAGGTGGTTGCTTTGGGTGTTAGGAAGGGGTCCCCTAGTGTTGGTGGTGAGGCTTCAAGCAAACATCCTAAGAGTAAAAATCTAAAGGCCACATTGAAGGTTTTGGATAGCTCTGATGATAAGGATTCCCTAGACCAAACTCATAATGTCAAGGCGTCCTCTTCCTCCCATGGCTTTGAATAGAATTCCCAAGAATCGACAAATTTTACCCCACGGGATTTTCATCCTAAACAAGAGCTCCCGTTTGATGTGCTCAACATTGCCAAGAACATCTCACTTGAGGTTTTCCATCTTTTTAGGTGGGTGTTTTATGAGATTAAGAACATCAATCTCAAGCAGTGGTCTTTATCTTCCAAGATGGAATTTATGCAAGCTAATGTTGGAGATATGTTGTGTGCTTTTGTTAGTGCTCACCCTACTGATATTGGTAAGGAGGTGGTTGAGGGGTCTTCAGTGGGTGTTCTATGGCTAGAAAGAGAAAAAATGGGTTATGACTGATTGTCTGGCTAAGAACATGGAAGCCACCCAAAGAGTGAAGGGTATGTGCAGGATCATGGTGTGCCAAAACAGGCCCTTAAGTGGAAATGAAATTTCAGAAAATCAAAGTTATGCAACTTGACATGAAAATTTGAATAAGTTGTGAACATTACTTTTAAAATATGTAAGAACAGAATCTATAGAAAATTGAATGTAGTTTCTAAGCTACTAGTTGTTTTTTTGAAAAAAAAAGTTCCTATTTGATGAAAATTTCAAATTTCAATGCAATGGTACTAACATTTCACGAAAAAGATAAGAAGTAGGCGTATGTCTAACCACCCTAATCACAATCAAATCATAATATTTTTTTATAAGATGTATAATATAAGTATTAGACTCATGTCCGGATGTGACACATATTTTTTAATAATTTTTTATAAAGTAAATAATTATTTATGAATTTTTTACTAGAACTTTTTAGAAATTCAGAAACTCCTACGTCTGACCACCTTTGGTCAAAACCTTATGAAATTCAATTTTTTTTTATTTTTCCCTATAGTAGACGAAGCATAGGATGTAATTCATGTTTTGGATTCAAAAAATGTTATACCATTTGAAAGTTATGAGTGTAAATTTCAATCAGGACTTTTGTCAGAATTCAATTAGAAAATAAATAATAATTATTTATTAAAGTCAAAATAAGACAAGCCTTATATTGTTGGAAAGATGAGAACATCCTTGAAAAACCCTTTTCATTTTATCATTTTTTGCTATAAAAAAACTCATCAGCCACCAGTGTAAAGTCTCAAAAATCAAGGAATACTAAAAAACACGTTTTTTTCGTTGACTTTATAGGCATGCCACTTCCAAGCCAAATCCCAAAGAAAACCCGAGCCAACATTTCAAATTTTAAATTTGTATAATAAAAATCGGATATTCGATTTTAATAAGTAAATTCAATAAATAAATTTGCACATAATTAATCTATTATTTATTAATATATAATATATTAATATAGAATATATTAATTTATAAATAAATTAGTATATGATATTAGGGAGAGGTAGAGGGGGGAGAGAGAGAGAGGGGGGGGGGGAGGGAGAGAGATAGAGATATTAGGGGAGAGAGAGAGAGAGAGAGAGAGAGAGAGAGAGAGAGAGAGATTAGGAGAGGGGGGGAAGAGGGAAGGAGGGGGAGAGGGAGAGAGGAGAGAGAGGGGGGAGGGAGGGAGGGAGAGAGATTAGGGGAGAGGGAGGGAGAGGAGGGGGAGAGAGAGAGAGAGAGAGAGAGAGAGAGAGGGAGGGATAGAGAGAGATTAGGGGAGAGAGAGGGGGGAATATAGAGAGATTAAGGGAGAGAGAGAGGGGGAGGGGGGAGAGAGAGAGAGAGGGAAAGGGTCATATTGAGTCCTATGATCCCTTAGGGCACCATATAAACTCTTAGCTGTCAACTTTTTGTAAGCAATATTGGCATTGCTTTTTATATTGTAATAATGGTTCATCTTGCCACCTTATGACACACTATAACCCCTTATGGTACCATATGGTGTTGTTAGAGGTCATATAGTGTCTTAAGGGGTCATGGGATACCATATGACCCCTAAGGACAACATATGACCCCTTATGACACCATATTGGGTCATTATGGGTCCAATGTTGTCCTAAGGGGTCATATTATGTCCTACGACCCCTTAGGACACCATATGATCCCTTACGACACCAAATTGTGTCGTTATGGGTCATATTGTGTCCTAAGGGGTCAGATTGTGTCATATGACCCCTTTAAGACACCATATGACCCCTTAGGAAACAATATGAGCCTTTATGACTATATGGTGTCGTTATGGGTCATATGACCCCTTATGACACCATATGGTGTTGTTAGGGGTTATATGGTGTCCTAAGGGGTCATGGGATACCATATAACCCCTAAGGACAACATATGACCCCTTATGACCATATTGGGTCATTATGGGTCCTATGGTGTCCTAAGGGGTCATATTGTGTCCTACAACCCCTGAGAACACCATATGACTCCTTATGACACCAAATTGTGTCGTTATGGTTCATATTGTGTCCTAAGGGGTCATATTATGGCACATGAACCCTTTAAAACACTATTTGACCCCTTAGGACACAATATGACCCTTTACAACTCTATACGATGTCGTTATGGGTCATATGACCCCTTATGACATCATATGGTGTCGTTAGGGGTCATATGGTGTCCTAAGGGGTCATGAGATACCATATGATCTCTAAGGATAACATATGACCCCTTATGACACCATATTGGATCATTATGGGTCCTATAGTGTCCTAAGGGGTCATATTGTGTCCTATGACCCCTTAGGATGCCATATGACCCCTTATGACACCAAATTATGTCATTATGGGTCATACTATGTCCTTAGGGGTCATATTATGTCATATGAGCCCTTTAAGACACCATATGACCCCTTAGGACACAATATGACCCTTTACAACTCTATACGGTGTCATTATGGGTCATATGACCCCTTATGACACCATATGGTGTTATTATGGGTCATATGGTGTCCTAAGGGGTCATGGGATACCATATGACCCCTAAGGACAACATATGACCCCTACGAACACAATATTGGGTCGTTATTGGTCCTATGGTGTTCTAAGGGGTCATATTTGTGTCCTACGAACCCTTAGGACACTATATGACCCCTTACGACACCAAATTGTGTCGTTATAGGTCATATTGTGTCCTAAGGAGTCATATTGTGTCATATGACCCCTTTAAGACACCATATGACCCCTTGGGACACAATATGACCCTTTACGACTCTATACGGTGTTGTTATGGGTCATATGACCCCTTATGACATCATATGGTGTTGTTGGGGGTCATATGGTGTCCTAAGGGGTCATATATGACCCCTTAAGACACAATATGACCCCTTAAGACACAATATGACCCATAATGACCCAATATGGTGTTATAAGGGGTCATATGTTGTCCTTAGGGGTCATATGGTATCCCATGACCCCTTAAGACATCATACGGCCCCTAACGACACCATATGGTGTAATAAGGGGTCATATGACCCATAATGACACTGTATAGAGTTGTAAAGGGTCATATTGTGTCCTAAGGGGTCATATTATGTCATATGAACCCTTTAAGACACCATATGACCCCTTATGACACCATATTGGGTCGTTATGGGTCCTAAGGGGTCATATGACCCCTCTCCCCTAATCTCTCTCTCTCCCTCTCCCCTAGTCTCTCTCTCTCTCTGATGTAGGGCACCTCTTCTTTTCATGGTGTTTTCATGCCATTATGGGTGTATAGTATTTTTTTTTGGTTTACTTATGTTTCCATAATGGGTTGGATCTCAAGGATCACCCTAGATGTAATAAAATGCCTTTGTGTGGTCAATAACCTCTCAGGTGCACATATAAGCCTAGAGGTCTATTAGGCCATGTGGGCTTGAATCATGAAATTTTGTGTTTATGATCCTAGAATGTTGTCTTAGGTTTTTTAAAGGTTAATGATGTCCTTAGATATGTTTGGTAAGGTTTAGGTGCTTAGGAATTCAAAGTTGCAAAAGTTGTCATTATTGTCAAAGCAACTTTTGAAAAGTTGTCGGTTGGAATGTAACCTCTCTCCAACGGTCATAGCCATTTCAAAGTTGGTTGTGGTCATTTAGAGGAGCTTATTTGAGTTGGTACAACTGATGAGAAAGGCTGGTTGAAGGCACAGAATGATTTGAAGAAGTTTGGTGGAGAGTATGAAATGAAACAAAGCTAATTTCGCCTGAATTTTGTTACTTTTTCGTACTTACCGTATAGAATATTGAATTATTTTGTAAAAATTTGTCTTGGTACAGTAGAAAACTGAATAATATTTCATATGAATCTGGTTTGACCCCTTGAAGTTGTGTTTGGGAGGAGATATCAGCAATTTGCTTCTGCAAGTCCAAAAACCCTTAATTTCCCTAGGGTGTTGCAAAGATGAGGCCCTAACTTGAAATATAGTCATTGTTTTTCAATGGCCTTTGGTAGGATGAAATTTAAAAGGGTGTATTATGAGATTTCAAAGGGGCAAGATCAGGGGAGTTGGATTGGTATTTTTACTACCAAGCCCTAGCCTTAACTTTGTAAGGGTTTAGACTAGTACAGTCAAGAATTGATGGATTGCATGATGCCGGACATTAGAAGGAGTTAGATGGTTGAATTGGTACATTCAGACATTAGAAAATCCCTCTAAAGCATTGGATCTTCCTTGTGGTCCCATTCCCATACACTTCCTATGTAACCCAACCCTAATTTGTTCAACTAGGTATGTGACCCAAGTAGGCGTCTAGGAGTGTTGGAGCAAGTTGGGGGTCTGGTTCTTTGGAGTCTAAGAGAAGTTCCAAAAGGGTATTAGAAACTACAATTATAATTTACATTATAGTTTATTTTGTATAAACAATATTTATTGTCAAGTCGATCTGGAATGTCGGTGTAAACTAGATGCCGATGTGAATGAGCCTTGTTGTATCTACTGATGTCGGTAGGTGAAGTCTATGGCCGGTTAATCCTGTGGAACCTTGTTTCCATCAATAATAAGAATGTTCTGGAGGGTCTTGTGAGACCCTAAGGGCATAGTGAAGGTGTTTTCCAACCCTTGTGAGGGATAAAGCTCAAGTTTTGGTTTTGGGTGAGTTGAGGCCTTCATAGGCTTGAGATTGTGAGAGTGAAAGGTGAGAGAGTGTGTGGGGTTTGCCACACTACTGCTAAAGACATTTGCATCAATAGGTATCAGAGCTCTAGAAGAATCTTGGGAAGAGTTTGAACCATGGGAGATCAAACAGAGGGACAAAGTGAAGAGGAGATACCCTCTAGAGTCACCAATATAGAATTGGCTAGGATAGTGAGGGCGCAAATAGCCAAGAACAAAAGTATGGAAGCAGAACTAGAAAAGTTGAAGAAGGATCGGGCTGGGAAGGAAGTTGGCTCAGACTTTAAGGAAGAAGAACAAGGAGAAGAACAAGGAAAGAACCTAGTTGTACCTACAGATCAAAGGCAATTCATTGAAGCCCTTAAGAGAGTAGGTGGAAGAGACACTAAGGCAGAATTACCTATGTTTGAAGGGAAGATGAATCCATAGGAATGCATGGACTGGATTGAGGCCTTAGAAAAATATTTGAATATGAGGAGGTGAAGGATAACCAAAGAGTAAAGGTGGCTAAGTCAAAATTGAAGGTTCCTTCCCTTAGTTGGTGGAATATCCTACAAAGGGAAAGAATGGTGGAAGGTAAGAAACCCATCACTTCATGGAAGACGATGGTGTCATAATTTAAGAAGCAATTTTTCCCTGAGGATTATGAGATAATCCTACATAAGAAACTAAAAAATTTGAGGTAAAGGGATTTGGATGTTAGTGCTTACATCGAGGAGTTCCACAGAATGACACTCAAAGAAAAGATACCAGAGAGTGAGACACAAAAGTTAGCAAGGTACACGAATGGCCTTAAGTTCAACATTCAAGATGATCTCAATCTTTTTAATCCCAAATCAGTGCATAAGTGTTATCAAATGGCACTTAGGATTGAGGAGAAGAAAAAGAGGTGCGGAAAACACCATAATAGAGGAAGGGGTACAAATTCTAGAGGTAAGGGCAGATTCAATGGTAGAGGACCATACCCTAAACCCCAAAGAGAAAAAAGCAGTCAGGAACATGAGGGAGAATCAGGGAATAGAGCTAGTTTTAGAGGGAGAAGAGAAAATGGAAGAGGAAGATTTGGGGGAAGAGGACCTAGTGTTTTCAGTGGTAGGTGTTTCTCTTGTAGCCAGGTAGGACATCAATCCTTTAGGTGTCCAGAGAAGCAAGGGAATGGTGGTCAAGGGGGTGAAAGAAGAGCACATTTGATTCAAGAGGAAGATAGTCAAAGTATGACCTTCTACTACACATCAACTACAAGACCTATAGACACGGAGCAAGGAGAACTCTTGATGATAAAAAGGACTCTCTTGAAGGAACCAATCAGAAAAGAACCACCTCAGAGGAAGTCTCTTTTCAAAACCACTTGCAAGGTACAAGGTAAAGTTTGTAAGGTCATTGTAGATTCCAAATCCATAGATAACATAGCTTCTGTTGAGATGGCCACCAAGATCAACTTGCAAAGAGTACCTCATCCCTATCCCTATAAGGTATCCTGGTTGAATAAGGGACAACAAGTGTTGATTAGTGAACAAGTTTGGGTAGACTTCTCAATTGGTGAATATAAGGATAGAGTGTTGTGTGATGTGGTAGAAATGGATGCTTACCATTTATTACTTGGTAGGCCTTGGCAATATGATGTGGATGCTAGGCATGAGGGTAGAAAGAATGTCTACACCATCACCAAAAATGCAGAGAACTTTACCATGACCTCTCTCCCAGATGACAATAAGGATAAACACATTGTGACTAGTGTCATGCTAGTAGATGAGAAAGAATTCATAAGGGATTTGAAAGAGAAGGATACTCCTTGCTTTTCCATAGTTGTCAAGCCTAGGGATGAACCTAAGAAGCATCCTAAGAGCCATGAGGCAAAAGGAAAAGTTGGGCCTAAGGAGGTTCAGGATCTACTAGATAAGTATAAGGGAATTGTTGCAGACAGTACCACAGATACTCTACCTCCTCAAAGAGAAATTAGTCATTACATAGACCATATACTAGGTGCTACCCTACCTAACAAGGCAACCTATAAATTGACCCCTGAACAAAATGCAAAAGTTCCTAGACAGATCCAAGAGTTACTTGAGAAAGGGTTCATTAAAAAGAGTATAAGCCCATGTGCAGTCCCAACAGTGCTAGCTCCTAAGAAAGAAGGGACATGGAGATTGTGTACAGACTCTAGGGATATCAATAGGATAACAATAAGATATAGGTTCCCAATGCCAAGAATAGAGTATTTGATGGATTGTCTAGGAGGGGCCAAGTACTACTCCAAAATAGACTTGAAAAGTGGTTATCACCAAATTAGGATCGGGGATGGACACCAATGGAAGACAGTATTTAAGACCAATGAAGGATTGTTTGAATGGATGGTAATGCCATTTGGGCTTTCCAATGGTCCTAGTACATTTATGAGGTTAATGAATGAGGTTCTTAATCCCTTTTGCAATCATTTTGTGGTAGTATACTTGGATGATATACTGATTTTTAGTAAGGATAAAAATGAACATCTAATGCACTTGGATTTGGTATTGAAAAGGTTGCATGAGGAGTAGTTAAAGGTCAACTTGGACAAGTGTGTTTTCTTGCAGGAGGAATTGGTGTTTCTTGGATTTGTTGTTTCCAAAGGTAATCTAAGAATGGATCCATCTAAGGTGGAGGCAATCCTCAATTGGACCACACCTAGATCTGCAAGTCAGGTAAAACGTTTCCATGGCTTAGCAAGCTTTTTATAGGAAGTTTATAAGAAATTTTCATGGGGTTAGTGATCCTATGATAGATACCATCAAGGGTGGAAGAAAGTGTCAATTTTCTTGGAATGATGAAGCTAATGAGTCTTTTGAGTATTTGAAAACAAAGATTGCAGAGCAACCATCTTAGTCCTTCCTGATTTTCATAAGGTATTCACTATTGAATGTGATGCATCTAAGAAAGCTATAGGAGTCTTGAGTTAGGAGGGTAGGCCTGTGGCCTTTTTTAGTGAGAAGTTAAATGAAGAAAAACAAAAATATTCAACCTATGATCTAGAGATGTATGCTTTGGTACAATCTCTTAGGAAATGGAGGCACTATCTATTACCTATGAAATTTGTTGTTTATACTGACAACCATGCTTTAAGCTTTTTGAACAGGCAGGACAAACTCAATCACAGGCAAATGAAATGAATGGAGTACCTTCAAGATTTCACATTCACTATCAAGCATAAGAAGGGAGTGGCCAACAAAGTTGCAGATGCCCTTAGTAGGAGGAACTTGGTAATCCAAGAGATTCAATTAGAAAGCATGGGGATCACTGCTATGAAGGACATGTACCAAGAAGATGTCAATTTCAAGGAGGCTTATGAGGTTTGTCAAGCTATGAATGGAAGGTATCATACTGATTTTTCTGAGTATATGCTTCAAGAAGGTTTACTTTTCAAGGGTAGTCAACTTTGTATTCCTAATTGCTCAATGAGGGAGAATATTGTCAAGGAAAAGCATTATGGGAGTTTATCAGGACATTTTGGACTTGATAAGACACTTGAGTTAGTTAGAAGGTTTTATTTTTGGCCAAGATTGCAATCAAATGTGAGGAAATTTGTTTCAGAGTGTGTGGCGTGTCAAAGAGCTAAAGGTACAAGTTCAAATTCAAGTCTCTATACTCCTTTACCAATCCCTACCAAACCTTGGGATTCGATCAGTATGGATTTTGTCTTAGGCCTTCCTAGGACTAAATCAGGTTATGATAGTGTCTATGTTGTGGTAGACAAGTTTTCAAAGATGGCACACTTTTTACCATGCAAGGTTACACATGATGCTTCTAATATTGTAGGTTTAATCTTCAAGGAAATTGTTAGACTTCATGGGTTACCCTTGAGCATTATCTCGAACATGGATCCTAAGTTTTTAGGAAAATTTTGGAGAAATTTGTGGCATAAGTTGGGGACTAAATTGTGTTTCTCTTCTTCTTATCACCTTCAATCTGATGGGAAGGTTGAGGTAATAAATAGGTCCCTTGGAAACTTGTTAAGGTGCTTGACCAAGGAGCATGGAACTACTTGGGATACCATTCTCCCACAGGTAGAATTTTCCTATAATGACTCTGTGAACAAAAGTATAGGGTTAAGTCCTTTCTAGATTGTGTATGGTACACATCCCAAGGATATTCTTGAACTTAGAGATGTGAAGAATGTTGATAGAAGAAGTGCTCAGGCAGATGACTTTGCTGAAGTCATGAAGGATATACACCAACAAGTCAGAGATAAATTGATTCATACCTCTGAGAAATACAAGCAAGCAGTAGACCTCAAAAGGAGATATGGTGATGATTCATCTCATCAAAGCAATACTCCCTAAGGAAAAATACACCAAGCTACTCATGAAGAAGATAGGTCCTTTCAAGGTCCTCAAAAGATGTGGGAACAATGCATACAAAATAGATCTACCCCCGAATGTGGGACTGTCGCCTATATTTAATTTTTCTAATATATATGCATATAAGGGTGTTGTTTATGATTTTTATGATGTAGGTCGATCTGATTCCTCTACTGCAAACATGCTAGAAGGACTTCCCACACAACGCAAACCAGATTTTGAGTGTATTTTGGATCAAAGGGTCAACAAGAAAACAAGGAGGAAGAATTATTTGGAATACTTGGTCAAATGAGGGAATCAACCTTTAGAAGATGCTACATGGATGACCTCAGAAGCCATTGAGAGGACATGAACTAAAATTTTAGACATACCCACTCAAGGGACTTGAGTTTCTTTAGCTTGAGGAGTATGGTGTAGGGAACCTCTTCTTTTCATGATGTTTTCATGCCATTAGGGGTGTCTAGTGTTTTTTTGTGTTTACTTATTTTTCCATAATGGGTTGGATCTCAAGGATCAATCTAGATGTAATAAAATGTCTTTGTGTCGTCAATAACCTCTCAGGTGCACATATAAGCCTAGAGGTCTATTAGGCCATGTGGGCTTGAATCATGAAATTTTGTGCTTATGATCCTAGAATGTTGTCTTGGGTGTTTTAAAGGTAAATTATGTCCTTAGATATGTTTGGTAAGGTTTAGGTTCTTAGGAATTCAAAGTTGCAAAAGTTGTCATTATTGTCAAAGCAACTTTTGAAAAATTGTCAGTTGGAATGTAACCTCTCTCCAATAGTCACAAATATTTAAAAGTTGGTTGTGTTCATTGAGAGGATCCTATTTGTGTTGGTACAACCAATTAGAAAGGTTGTTTGAAGCTATAGAATGACTTGGAGAAGTTTGGTGGAGAGTATGAAATGAAACAAATCTGATTTCGCCTGAATTTTGTTACTTTTTCGTACTATCCGTATAGAAAATTGAATGATTTTGTAAAACTTTGGCTTGGTACAATAGAAAATTGAATAATATTTCATATGAATCTAGTCTGACCCCTTGAAGTGGTGTTTGGGAGGAGATATCGACAATTTGCTTCTGCAAGTCCAAAAACCCTTAATTTCCCTAGGGTGTTGCAAAGATGAGGCCCTAACTTGCAATCTACTCATTGGCTCTCAACGGCCTTTGGTAGGATGAAATTTAGGAGGGTGTATTATGAGATTCCAAAGGGGTGAGATCAAGGGAGTTGCATTAGTATTTTTACCACCTAGCCCTAGCCTAAACTTTGTAAGGGTTTAGACTAGTACAGTCAAGAATTGATGGATTGCGTGATGCTAGACATTAGAAGAAGGAGTTAGATGGTTGAATTGGTACATTCAGACATTATACAATCCCTCTAAAGCATTGGATATTCCTTGTAGTCCCATTCTCATACACTTCCTTTGTAACCCAGGCCTAATTTGATCAACTAGGTCTGTGACCCAAGTAGGTGTCTAGGAGTGTTGGAGCAAGTTGGGGATCTGGTTCTTTGGAGTCTAAGAGAAGTTCCAAAAGGGTATTAGAAACTGGAATTATAATTTACATTATAATTTATTTTGCATAAACAATATTTATTGTCAATTCAGCCTAGAATGTCAGTATAATCTTCTACCAGTGTAAACTGGATGCTGGTGTGAATGAGCCTTGTTGTATCAGTCAGTGCCGGTAGGTGAAGTCTATGGCTAGTTGATCCTGTGGAACCTTGTTTCCATCAATAATAACAAGGTTGTGGAAGGTCTTGTGAGACCCTAAGGGCATAGTGAAGCTGTTTGCCAACCCTTGTGAGGGATAAAGCTCAAGTTTTGGTTTTGGGTGAGTTGAGGCCTTCATAGGCTTGAGATTGTGAGAGTGAAAGGTGAGAGAGTGTGTGGGGTTTTCCACATTACTTCTAAAGACCTCTTCATCACTCTCTCCCTCTCCCCTAATCTCTCTCTCCCTCCCTCTCCCCTAATATTTCTCTCTCCCCCTCCCCCCTCCCCCTCTCTCCCCTAATCTCTCTCTCTCCCCCTCTTCCCTAATCTTTCTCTCTCTCCCCCTTTGTCCTAATATTTGTCTCCCTCTCCCCTAATCTCTTTCTCTGTCCCCTAATCTCTCTCTCCCCCTACCCCCTCTCCCCTCTCTCCCCTAATCTATCTCTCTCTCTCTCTCTCTCTCTCTCTCTCTCTCTCCTCCTCCTCTACTCTCTCTCTCTCCCTCCCTCTCCCCAATCTCTCTCTCTCTCTCTCTCTCTCTCTCTCTCTCTCTCTCTCTCTCTCTCTCTCTCTCTCTCTCTCTCTCTCTCTCTCTCTCTCTCTCTCTCTCTCTCTCTCTCTCTCTGCTAATCTCTCTTTCTCTGTCCCCTAATCTCTCTCTCCCCCTACCCCCCCTCTATCCCCTAATCTCTCTCTCCCCCTACCCCCTCCCCCTCTATCCCCTAATCTCTCTCTCTCACTCCCTCCCCTAATCTCTCTCTCTCTAAAATATGAGTACTAAAATCAGATATCCAATTTTTACCATTAATGTGGCAACAGTAAAAAAGGGCAGCAACGGGAATTATTTTGGGGACCACAAATTTATGCATTAAAATCAAATATCTGATATCTGATTATATCAGATATTTGATTTTTGTAAATAAAAAAAATCATTGTGGCTCTGTGTAGGAGAAAAAGTGACACTAAGCAAACATGCCCTAATCTCACTTTCAACCACACACTTGTGGAATACGAAAGAGCCTAGAGGTATCACACAATTGGCTACTTCTTCTTGTGAAAGAGAGAGCCACGGGCTACCTATTAGGATTTCTATTCCTTTGTTGTAATTGAAAGATAGAATGATGCAAGTTCAATTCCTAACCCCAAAATGCAAGTATGAACTAATGACAAGATTGCAGAATTGAACTTAAACAATGGAAAGCTGTAAACACAAGGACAAGAAAAGAATGCAAATGTGTACCCGGAGTTAAAATCTGACTGAAAATGTTCGGGACGGGGGCGCGGGTGCCACTGTCCTGATTCTGCCCCTGAAACTGCTCTGGAAACTGTTGTTTTTGCACTCTGGAAAAGCTGTCAAAAATGCTGAAAATGTTGTCTGTCAGGAGGACCAGGGCGCCCAGCGCCCCTGTCCCAGGGACCAAGGTGCCCAGCGCCCCTGTCCCAGGGACCAAGGTGCCCAGCGTCCCTGTCCTGGTAGGACCAGGGCGCCCCACGCCCCTGTCCTGGTCTTTTGCTCTAAAATTTGGTGGGAAGGTCGGTCTCAGTCTGCTTCTTCCGGATCTGTAACTTGCGGCATCATCCGAGTCCCGAAACCTGCACTTATATCTGAAAAGGTGTTTGGGCAGCTATATAGGGTTTTGCCTTAGTCAAACCCCCGCTTCGGTGATTTCCACCTCCATGAATAGCCAAGTTGTATTGTAAAATGTATTGTGTGTGCAGACCTAGTGTGTGTACAAGGTCCTAAAATGCAAGAAAGCAAACCAGAGCAACCTAGAAAGTAAACCCTAATTGCTTGTAAATGATAATGTAAATGCTCCAAATCAAGATGCAAAATGATCTAAAGCATGGATAAGTGATATATTGAAGCTTAGGCAAAGACATGAAAACAACATGAAATCATACCCAACCCCCAAGGGAGGGGTACAAGCCAATCTTCAGTCGGTAATCTCCTATTGTTCTTCAATGTCTTCCAAGCCCTAAATGAATGAATGAAATTGATGAATGCTTGATAGATGGATGTTGAATGTTGTTGAAGTCTTCAAAGATCTGCCCTTTCGCTGCATGTGAGGTCCTGAAAATCAAAAATCGGATCCTTTCAAATGAAGAAAGAGAGCTCTTATGTAGGAAACCCTAGATCGTAATTTCGTCTTTTGGCCGACCTAGAGATTGAATATCCCGCCAATTTCTTGGGGTTAAGCTTTATTTTATGATTGGATCGTGCTCCTAAAATTTCGGGAAAAATGTCCGGGACCATGTGCACTCCGGGCGCCATGGTCCCGACAACTTTTCACCAAATTTTCAGGGCCGTCGGATATGATGATTTTAGAGAGAATCCCGAAGTTACAGGTGATTTTGAGATGTTTTAACCCCCGAAATCAAGCCCCCAAGTTCAAAATAGGACCTAATTAGGGTTTTTGATTAAATGATGTATTGGAAGAATAGAATGAAAGGGGCACACTTTAATGAAAGGGCCCAACTTTATGATATGGGAGATGATAAAATAGGACCTTAGACCTAATTAATTTGATTAATTAAGTGCTAAAGGGGAAATGCAATGCAAAATGCAAAATGCACCAAGGTGGGTGCCAAACTAGGTGTGAAATTGTACCACCCTAGCAAGTGCGTACAATTTATGACGCTACATTTAGCCCCCACTTTAGCGGTCATATGAACACTACGTGCATATGCAAGCTAAAGTACAGAAAAGTAAACATTATTTGAAAAAGGATATATCCATAAGTCTGTCGAACAAAGCCCCCAACGGTATCTGCAGTACGCAGTTAGGAACCACAACCTACAAAACCACATGTTAGATCACAAAATCACCTAATGCTTACTAAGGAAGGTGATGAAAATTTGAGGGTAGCTATATGCCCCCCCCTATTTCGGCTTGCTAATTTTAGTGAGTTGAAACAGGGTATCATGTTTACCACTTCGAATTGTTAAAGAATATTGATGACAAATGCTCACAAGAAGATTTGATATGAGATCAAAAACTAATGGAGAATCATTTGGTAAGAAAGAGGACTAAATCTCAATTCCAACACAACAAAGAGTGTGAGGATCTGAGAGTTCTCTAACACAAGATGAAGGATGTAAATGGAAACAAAATGCAAAGAGAAGAAAAGAAAGGAAAAAAAGCATGAATACACACATTGGTGATCCATGGGAAGAATAGTGAGAGAGAAAACATGGACTTCTCGCCCCTAAATCTTGTCTAGGTGATCCATGGAAAACTAGCCCCTAGAGTCTCTCTAGGTGATCCATGTAAGGGAGGAGAGTGAGAAAGTCTAGCCTTATGCCGCTAGTTCCACTCAACCTTGTTCATGTGTGTGTAAGGGAGGTTAGAAGCACCTCATAGGAGTCTATGCCCGAGTATGCTACAACCTGTATATGTATAGTACGAAAGCGTGACATCTTGCTCTAAGAGTCTGTGCTCTGGTTCCGAGAATAATCAACTTGCATAAAAGAAAAATGGAGACATCTCACTCTAAGAGTCTGTGCTCTGGTTCCAAGAATAATCCATTTCTCAAAAGGTGTAATGTTTATGTCATAAGCAAAGTAGAACAAGGATACCTACCTTCATCACAAAAGAAGATACCCCAAAAATGCAACAATGTCATAGACCCAAGCAAGAGAGTTTTGCACTCTTTAAGCAAGGATAAGATAGTTGAAAAGGGATATCTTGTAGTATGTGTAAAGGAGATCCTTAGAGGAGAAGAGATCTTTGTACAAAAGACACCTATCCTCGAGAGGAACTGTCTTAGACAAATATAACATCTTCTAGAATAAGACAAAGAAGAGAATCAGAATGCAATACTTCCTTCTTTTGTGAGGTGAAAGTGATTCTTAATGAAGGATGACGCTCCTTTTAACCCAATTGGGAGAGTGAATTCATTATGGATGTATTTTACCAAGTGCAAAAGAGGTTGTAGTCAAGGACTTACACCTCTTGTAAGAGAGAATCCTTGAACCAACAACAACAAATGCATACAAGGAATAACATCAAATAATAAAGTTCACACCATCCACGAAATAGGAAAAAGTGGATCCTTAGATGAAAATAAGGAAAGATCATTGCCTCCCAAGGATAAGGACAATGAGAGGGACTTACACAATCTTCTAGGGAGAGATTTGGACATAAGCAAAAGAAGAGATGTATGAAATCACTCTTGTCCCCATAGAAACAAGAGATAGCATAGAAAATTTAGGCTATTATGTTGCTTCAAAAATATGATTTCACTTGAGATTGTACCATCATGAATGACAATGAGCCCCCAGTAAATGAGCTACCAATGTCACATAATGATGAGCAACATAATAGCCATTAATGTTATTTAAAGACATGATAGACTAAATGAGGTATTTGAATATGACATGTTAAATGCTCAACTATAAGTGAGATCAAAAACATGTATAAAAGGATAAAAATTGAAGAAGAAAAGTCACATGAAATCTTAGAAGAGGGATGAGTGTAATTTATTAGAGCCTTATCCCTAGAGGAAAGGACTTTATGATGAATAGGAGATAAAGATTCATAAGTGGATTTAGAAATTTGAGGGGAGTCATAAAGGGATTTGTTCATCGCCAAGATTTCCTTATAAGGGGAATGAGAGTTGATAGAAGTAGAAGATGATTTAGTTGAAGTGAGGTCATCATCACTACTAAATATAGCATTCACATTGAGAGATGGTCTTTTAGATGCTTTAGTGCGTTTGCAGGGATTGTAGCCAAGTCCAAAGGCATAATTGTGAAAATTAGTCTCTAGAGGAACTTTTATCCCTTGTTCATGAGCGCCACAACCATTTCCATGATACCCATGCTTAGCAAAAATGCGAAAACCACGACCATAACGATCAGCCATTTCAGGAAGGGAAGGTGGTTTTTCATAAGACAAAGAATCAAACTCTTCATAATTATAGGTGTGAGGAGAAGAAGTTTGAGAAGCAGCCACAAAATTATTGCTCATAGGTTCAAGTAAGACTGATTGATCTCTAGTTTCTTCCTTCTTTTTAACTTTAAGCTCTCTAGGAGGAACCCTATATTCACCTACAAAGGTGGGATTAAAGTCAAGGGATCCCCAATCATCTTCTGCGAGAACCTTCTCAGGATCAAAAGCCTTTTCATGTGTAGACTCAAGTCGAGAAGGATCTTCTTCAGGAGCTTTAGACTCATCCAAAGAATTTCGATTATCAGAGGGTGATGATTCATCCATAGGTGTCTTACTTAAAGAGTCATCACTAGAAGAGGAAGGTTTAGATGTTTGCAAACAAGCCTGAAGATTAGTATCACCTATCAAGGTATATGTCTTATTGTTATAGATGAATTTAACTCGTATATGCAATGTAGAGGGGATAGCTTGCATACTATGAATCCAAGGTCTCCCTAATAACAAGTTGTATGTTAGATTTCCCGACATAACATGGATAGGAGTAGGCAAAGTAACAGGTCCCACTATGATGGGTAGGGTGATAATACCTAATGAAGACTTAGCCACATTATCAAAGCCTCGAATGGGATGAGAGTCAGGCTCAATAAGGGATGTATCCACATTCATCTTATGCAATAGATTAATGCTACACACATTAAGGCCAGAGCCATTATCTACCAGTGTCCGTCTTATAGCAGTGTCATTTATGATAACCACAATCATCAAGGGATCATATTGTTGTTGAATTTCACTAGTAGGCAACTCATCTTGGGTAAACACAATTTGAGCTTTAGGATTCATCACAGAGTTAACTAAAGATGCTATATTACTAGATGTATTCGGTGGAGGAACATTCAAATCTTTCAAGGCATCTTGTAACATTCCATGATGAGTGGAAGAAGTTTGGATCAAATCCCAAAGGGATATCTTAGCAGGGGTAGCTTTAAGTTGTTCTATGAGATCATAGTCCTTACTAAGCATTTGTGAAATACGTGGAGCTTGCAGAAGAATTGGTTGGGAAGGAGGAAGTGAAGTTGGGATAACTGGAGGAGGATTAGGTTGCCTATTGTTTCTTGTGTTATAGGTATGAGCAACTGCATGATAACTCTCTCTAGTCAGTTGCTTAGCATACTCATAAGGGCTCTTAGTATAATAACCTCCTTGCACAGTAATAATAGGTTTCTTAGGAGTGAAAAAAGAATCATTAGCATAACCACCTTGAACCACTAAGATAGGCTTATTTAAAGGTTGAGAATTTTGAGAAGGACAAGCACCTTGGACAGTGAAGAGAGGTTTGTTAGGTGTTCCATTCACATGTATCAAATTGATTGAGGATGGTTTAGAGGAATGAACAAAAGTGTTGGAAGAATTATTGATAGTCTTCTCTTGCACTAAAATCTTATCACGGATCAAATCAATTTTAGGAGAGAGACAAGGGATAGGCATTGATGTTCTAGTAGGAAGAGTAATACTAGGAAAGGTCAGGTCATCCTTTATCATCACAGGATCTACATGGGGAATAAACTCTCTAGGAGAAGGATCAACACTACTCTCTAAAGTCTCACTTTTGAGAGGGAGATCTTTGAAAGAAATGTTAACCATCTTGCTTTGAACTAGGGTTTCCTTATGAGTAGAACCAAGTTGAGGAGAGGGAGACGCTTTATTTTTAGAGGGAGAATAATTGAGATTCAAAGAAGGTGAGGAACTATCAAGGGAGTTTTCAATCTTGATTTCATCCCCTTTGGCTAGGGTTCTCTCATGGGATAGAGAATAATCTACACCTTCTTCCAATGGTTCATCCCAAATAGTGAAGTTGTTGAAAGGAATGTTTGAAGTATTGTCAATTTCGGGAGAGGAGATAACATTGTTTATTAATTCCTCATCCTTAGAAGGGAGAGCATCAATAGATGTGTTAAACTCATCCTCTTTCCTCAAAATATGTTCAATATGATCTTTAGGGGAGAGAGAATTAAGGAAATTTCTTATTATTTCATCTTCTTTCTCTAAGGGATGCTTATGGGTAAGACAAACTTTAGGAGAAGGGTAAGCATTTATCATTAATTCATCATCTCTAGTGGGAATTTTGTTGGAAAAGGAAATGCCATCACTAGGAAATGTAGGGACAATGTCATCTTCTTGCACAAAAGGATCCTCATGAAGTGTTTTTTAGGAGGAACATGAACATATTTCTCCAAAGATTCATGCTTAGGAAGGAGATCTTTGAAAGAAGTGTTCATAACCTCTTGTTGCACTAACATGCCCCCATTGGAAGGACCAACTTTAGGAGAAAATAAATCAATGTCCATCAATACCTTTTCACTTAGAGAGGCATCATGTAAGGAAGGTGAAGTAACATTAAGAAGGGTGTTTATGATATCATTCTCTTCCTCTAGGATAGCTAAATAGGAAGGGCACATTTTAGGAGAATTGTCAAGATCACTCTTAAAGTCTTCATCCTTAGAGGATGAGAGAATCTCAAAGGGATTGATAGCAACTCTTTTAGGTACTAAAATGTTGTTATAAGTGGGGGGAGGTTCTTTAGGAGGAGGAAAAATTGAAACAAGGGAAGCCAACCCATTATCACATCTATGAAATGAATGCATCATGACAACAATTTTCCTCTTTCAAATAATAACACATGCAAAATAGAAGGAAATGTTTAATTTTAACCAATGCAAGCACTTAGAATGTAGATTTAGAAAATGAAATTTATGATTCAAATGAGTTCCTAAATCAGATTTGAAATTATTGATCCAAATTAAGCTATCCACAAGTTCAACAAAATTAGGGTTTTAGCAAAAATTTCCTCTAAATTTTTGAATCTTGCAAGAAATTAAGACTTGTAAATATAAATTTGAGCATAAACACTCAAATTTGAAAACATAAATCAGAATTAGAGAAGATTGGAGTTCACGTCGGGTTCACCAAAATGTGTAGGAGAAAAAGTGACACTAAGCAAACATGCCCTAATCTCACTTTCAACCACACACTTGTGGAATACGAAAGAGCCTAGAGGTATCACACAATTGGCTACTTCTTCTTGTGAAAGAGAGAGCCACGGGCTACCTATTAGGATTTCTATTCCTTTGTTGTAATTGAAAGATAGAATGATGCAAGTTCAATTCCTAACCCCAAAATGCAAGTATGAACTAATGACAAGATTGCAGAATTGAACTTAAACAATGGAAAGCTGTAAACACAAGGACAAGACAAGAATGCAAATGTGTACCCGGAGTTAAAATCTGACTGAAAATGTTCAGGACGGGGGCGCGGGCGCCACTGTCCTGATTCTGCCCCTAAAACTGCTCTGGAAACTGCTATTTTTGCACTCTGGAAAAGATGTCAAAAATGTTGAAAATGTTGTCTGTCAGGAGGACCAGGGCGCCCAACGCCCCTGTCCCAGGGACCAAGGTGCCCAGCGCCCCTATCCTGGCAGGACCAGGGCACCCCACGCCTCTGTCCTGGTCTTTTTCTCTAAAATTTGGTGGGAAGGTCGGTCTCAGTCTGCTTCTTCCGGATCTATAACTTGTGGCATCGTCCGAGTCCCGAAACCTACACTTATATCTGAAAAGGTGTTTGGGCGGCTATATAGGGTTTTGCCTTAGTCAAACCCCCGCTTCGGTGATTTCCACCTCCACGAATAGCCAAGTTGTATTGTAAAATGTATTGTGTGTGTAGACCTAGTGTGTGTACAAGGTCCTAAAATGCAAGAAAGCAAACCAGAGCAACCTAGAAAGTAAACCCTAATTGCTTGTAAATGATAATGTAAATGCTCCAAATCAAGATGCAAAATGATCTAAAGCATGGATAAGTGATATATTGAAGCTTAGGCAAAGACATGAAAACAACATGAAATCATACCCAACCCCCAAGGGAGGGGTACAAGCCAATCTTCAGTCGGTAATCTCCTATTGTTCTTCAATGTCTTCCAAGCCCTAAATGAATGAATTGTAATGCCCCGCCAGGAAACCCCTAAGGGTTTAAGTTTAAAACACTCAAATAGAGTGTAAATTTTTTTTTTAAAATATAATTAAGTGCGTTAATGAAACGTTACAACGTTAAGATAGTTTGAAGTTGTCTCAGTTCATAATTAGACACAACATTAAGATACATTGGAGTTATCTGTCAACTTAGTTATCACAGCGGAAGGCTCAAAACAATCCTAAGGAGTTTCCTAACGTGATTACATAACTTTACACCTAACTCAACTTGCGTCATTAGATCCTTTAAACTGGATATCTTTATTACGGGATAATGCATAGATCTTAATTACAAATTTGTTCAAAGGTATGACATCTTAAAATTTAAGGAGGCGTTCATTTACTTTAGGTGAATAGGAGGCCTTTGCTAGGTTATTTATTCAATGCACTTAAATTCATAATTTCATTAAGAGGCCTCCAAATAGGTTCCAAGCGTTTAATATAATGAAGTTCACTCCTTGGGTTTGTGGTATCCATTCACAATTGAATTCATCCTTTAATGTTTAAAAATATGCCTAATGAGATTCATTCATTTAAGGTTTAACTACGATCAATACAGTGATGATTCCTTCGTTTGATCTTAAAATATATTCACCCACATGTGATATCTCTTTTTAAAATATTAAACAATATGATTAATAAGATAAATTCGTTTCTTAAGGACTAAACTTTCATGAGTAGAGTGAGGTCTCTTCCTTTGTTTCATACATCACCAACTAATGGGTTGAATTTCTTTTATGAAAGGTATAATGTGAGTAGCCATGGAATTCATTCGAAGTTTTAATAATTGCAAATAAATGAACTAGTTTCATTCAGATGGATATGCATTAGGACATACGGAAACATCTTTTAAATTAACGTATCGTTAACTAGATGACATTCATCATTTCAAGAATTGAGTAATAAGATCATAATGACGTTCTTCTATTAAGATTAAAATACAATTATCTTATTGCAAATCACTTTTTTTTAATCGTTAAATGAATATAATGTGAGAGAGATTCTTTTATTAGATTTAATGTATCAACAACTAATTGAATCCCTTCTTTTTCAGTTCATCTTTAACAACCATAAAGAAATTCATTTGTTGGGGTTATAATTAGGGTGGACTAGTTGAGTTTCACCAATTATCAAGTTAATTTTCGGTAAGGTTGATTTGTTAAGATTAAACGTAATTGACCAAACAACTTCATCCAATATAATGAAACATAATTAACATGACGTTTCCCATTCTAGTTCAATCTTAGCAAACATGAAGGATTCCTTTTATAAAGATTAACATATGGGTTTTCTAGTCGGGTTCACCCGGTTATAGAAGTAATCTGGTGAGGGTTATTGAATTATAATTACAACATAAATTACTAAGTATATTCATTCAATATACAACATGAATACTTGATTGAGTCCACACGATTATCAAATTAATCCGGTGAGGATTATTGTTAAGATTAAAACGTGAAATAACTTAACAAATTTTTCCAATGAAGTAATTCTATCTAGATTTCTTCCACTATTACAATTCAAATTAACATTACCAATTTACTTTTTCCACACTTTAAATTTCAATATTTAAATACCATGCCATATCCATAATTCACAACGTTTTATGAACTTAAATAACTACGTTTATCCATATGAATAATGTTATGCACTGAAATTTGAATTCATTAAATTTCCACCATACACTCATGCAAGAATACAACCATACATGATAATTTAAAACGTAAAACTAGTACGCTAAAAACATCACATAACATAGGTATGATCTCGGAGTTCACCCCAGATGGGCTACATCTCCGGGTCTGCTCAACTGCAAGACCCCCTTGGGCATTTAATATAGTTAAGGTTACATATTTACATGTCTTTACATTCTTGCCTTTTAGGCGAACACATACACTAATCCACATCTACCTCGATTGTTTATTACATAGTGGTCTCGTTGAAAAGTGGGTCAAATCGAATTATAACCCAAAGAAAACAAACATACCTAGATTCTATTGTTTGACGGTACCCTGACTAGGGGCTTGACCAACTTATGACCAACACTATCATAGCAAGTTCTACCATTACATAACCAAATTCGATAGTAGAAATTTAATTCAGCATAGGCATTGTCCGGTTGAGGTACCCGTTTACCGTAATGCTCTAACTAGTAATGTCAATCCATTGGTAGACTTGCTAAATCAACTTTTATTTAAAAATTCATATTAATACACCATTACTATTTAGTCTATTTTAATAACAAGTATAACCCGAGTATGATGTAATCAAATGATATTAATAGCTTGAATTATAGTGTGGATCTTCTAAATGCTGAATCTCTAAATTTCCAAATCTATTATTTAGCAATCTGAGATTAAGTAACATAAAAGAAACTGAATCTGAGTAATATAAAAAAAAAACTAAGTTTAATTCCCTTATACAAATTTTAAAATTTACTTATCAATCTGACTCTTCTTATTTTATTTTTTTTTACAAATTGAACACATACATTCTTTTTTTTTTTTTACCTTAAAATAATCATATAAATTAATAAAATTATATAAAATATTAAAAACAAATAAAATAGAATGATTTATTTTTTTTTGTTTTAACTTTTCAAAAAAAACAAGTGGGAAGGTACCCACGTGGACAACCACGTGGGCCCCCCCCTTTCTGCAGACCCTGCTACCATTGGTAGCGCAGCCTACCATTGGTAGCGCTGCTACCAAATGGTAGCAGGCTGCTACCTCTGGTAGCACTGCTACCATTTGGTAGCAGATCGCTACCAATGGTAGCGCTGCCTACCATTTGGTAGCAGAAGCCACCTGCAGCGTGAGGGAAGGTAATATAGTTTTTTTTTGTGTTTGGTTTTATTTTATTTTATTTTATTAATTACTTTTTTTTTTTTGCTGTTTAAACTTGCAACAACAGTCACAGTCCAAGCTGCCATTAAAAGTGCAGTCCAGTTTTCATTTTTTTGATTCTATGTATATTTTTTGTTTTAACTAATTAGAATGGGCAATCAATACAAAGGGAATATATGAATATTTCACCCAAACACAGTCTAAAACCACAAGACTTATAGTATTTTCCAGCAACCCCATTTTGAAAGAAAAAAAACAAACACACTCACAGCCATTCCTCCCTTTCTTTTTTTTCTTATCTCTCTTTTTCATTCTCAGAATATTATGGATTTCAAAGGAGGGCAAAATAGAAGAGTCTTTGAAGAATAACCATGCCTTCAACCAACTGAAAACTAAATCTTAATAAACACTCATGGGTAGCAATCCTCTCTATTTTTCCAGCATTTCATGGAAGGCATAACAATAAACAAAAGGGTGGATTAAAATTTCTTACCTCCAAACGCTTTCCAGGAAGAGATTTTGACGAAGATGAGCTCCCAAATCAGCTGCCCTCATTCCTCCTCCCTCTCCAAAATCCCCAAACTCTCTTGCAAGAACCATGTTTTTCCAAAAAAAAGGACCCAAGGCCAAGAAGCCCCCAAAATGCTTACCAAACAAGATTAAAAAGAAAACCCTAATTTTTGCCCTAATTTCAATTTCGAAATTAGGTATTTATTTTTAAAAATAAAATGATTGAAAGTCCCAAATGGAAGTCATTCATTACCATTATTTATTAATCTTATATGCTTTCCCCTATTGAAATTAAAATGCTTCTTTTTCTTATTGAGTTTTAAATTTTAATTTCTTAATATCGATTTAGGCCTACATTTATATTTTGGGACTACTTACCGGGTAAGGCGTTTTGATTAAATTTTAATTTTCTAAAAATCAATCTTTTTATACTATATCAACTATACAAGTAAAAAAAGAAATAATTTCGTTTAAATAATAATAATTTATCCCTTTTCTTCCAAAATGCGAAAATGAGTAATTTAATTCTATCTCTCCGATGACTTTAAAATTTTTCCTTTCTAAAATCCATAACTCAATAAATTCGTTATTTTAAAATTAGCTATTAAATTAACTCGCTATAACACAATAAAGCGACATTTTTAAATAAATGACTAATCTAATGCAAGAGTCTCGTTTCTTCTAATTTCTCAACTATAAATGCATAAATGTTACAAATGCATAAATGAGCACATTAACCCCAGTTAAATACCTTAAGCTTGCTACAATAACAATTTAAAACAATCTCTTTAAATTAATGATTAATCATATAAAGAAACTTCCTATTTAAATTTCCATATCACTAATGTGCATGTCTACTCATAAATTTGAATTTAATACTTAGGATAACAAACCTCACTTACCTCGCGCAGGACACGCAAATCGAGGAAGTCCTCCCAGTCTCTCGACACGCATCCCAATGAAAAGCAAGCCCCACGAATCCACGCACGATGCTCACCTAACCATGGCTAAGGCAAGACGAGAGTTATATGACCACTAAATCCGAATTCAAAAGATAAAGGAGCATACTCAACCTTGCAAATTCCAAAGGAGGTGAACCTTGCCCTAAGCGGTGTTGTACCTGCAATCTCCTGCACCCATGAACTCATACAAGCATGCATATACATATACATACTCAATGAAGGCGTTAGCTCAAGATTTATCTCAAGGGTTAGGAAACAATTACATTTACACGAAAATCGATGCAAAAGCACAATAATAAGTATGCACAATTTATTTATATTATCTAAACTACACATTGCATGTCGGTTAATCTACCATTCAAGAATGCCACATAGGAAGTCAATCATGGTTAAACGGGTTTTAAAAGTCTGACTAGGGTATGGGCATTACATGAATGAAATTGATGAATGCTTGATAGATGGATGTTGAATGTTGTTGAAGTCTTCAAAGATCTGCCCTTTCGCTGCATGTGAGGTCCTGAAAATCAAAAATCGGATCCTTTCAAATGAAGAAAGAGAGCTCTTATGTAGGAAACCCTAGATCGTAATTTCGTCTTTTGGCCGACCTAGAGATTGAATATCCCGCCAATTTCTTGGGGTTAAGCTTTATTTTATGATTGGATCGTGCTCCTAAAATTTCGGGAAAAATGTCCGGGACCATGTGCACTCCGGGCGCCATGGTCTCGACAACTTTTCACCAAATTTTTAGGGCCGTCGGATATGATGATTTTAGAGAGAATCCCGAAGTTACAGGTGATTTCGAGATGTTTTGACCCCCGAAATCAAGCCCCCAAGTTCAAAATAGGACCTAATTAGGGTTTTTGATTAAATGATGTATTGGAAGAATAGAATGAAAGGGGCACACTTTAATGAAAGGGCCCAACTTTATGATATGGGAGATGATAAAATAGGACCTTGGACCTGATTAATTTGATTAATTAAGTGCTAAAGGGGAAATGCAATGCAAAATGCAAAATGCGCCAAGGTGGGTGCTAAACTAGGTGTGAAATTGTACCACCCTAGCAAGTGCGTACAATTTATGACGCTACAGGCTCATTTTGTGGATTCCAATGGCCCACATTCTTCACATTCTATTTTTTGTCGACAATCACGGGTTTTCAAACAGGTTGACACAAATTTGTGCTTTTGAGAGATTCTTAAAGTCAAATCTTACATTGTGAATCATTTAGGAGTATCTTTGTGGAGGTAAATGAGGATTAGTAGTCTTTGGAAGTCTAAACGCAAAAGAAAGCTTTCAAATGACCAAATTGAAGTGTATAGAGAAAGAGATAGAGAAGGTCATAGGAGGAGAAGACAAGGTATGTTAAATATTGCTAATGTTACTTCAAGTGAAGAGGAAATTAAATTTGAAAATGAAAATGTAGATTTTGAAAGTGAAAATGTTGAACATGTTGAAAGTGATAATGAAAATGCTCAACATGACGTGAGAATGGAAAGTGAAAATCGTTAGATATTTGGTTAGTCCCAAAGACACTGAGAGGGAGGGGGGGGGGTGTGAATCAATGTCTAACTGGTAGATGATATATTTAAACTTATTTCAAACTTTACAACTCAAACTAATATACCGGTAAGCAAATAATAATGCAGTAAAGAGAAACAAAAGAATAAGCATCAATGCACACCATAACATGGATATTTTTGGCGAGGAAACACAGTAAGGGAAAAATCTCAGTGGGATTTGTGACCCACAATATTTACTCACTGGCCAATATGAATAAATATTACTTAGTACAATAGGGGCCTGCACATGCAGGAAGGCCAACTGCCTAGAGCTCACTGCTCAACACAAAAATGGAGTCCCACTGACTACACAATTTGATGGTTAAATCCAATAACAATGTACTGCTCAAAATAGCATCCGCAATGCTAGATTCAATACCAGTTTAAGCTCTGTCTGATACCTCTGCCAAAACCTTGCTTCGCTCTTCTCTGCTTCTTATTCGCTTTCAAGATAAATACATCAAAGTGCATATATAATTATTCACTCTCATATACCTCTTATATACATACCTACATACATACTCTCACATAATCCAAATGACCTACAAGATCTCATACATATATGAGTCTTTACAATACATCATGTCGGCTATACAAATATAATATTACATTACAATACAATTCGCATAAATAATATTATTTCCAAGTTGTCTTGGACTGATGGTATAATCTGTTGCCGGTGTGAATAGACCTTTGTAGTGGTTGTCGGTGCCGATAGGTGAAGTCTGATGCCGATATAACCTTTGAACCATGTTACCAGTTAGTTGCCATCAATGAAAACATCAACCATTCTCATATGAATGTATAATGCCAACAATCTCCCCCTTTGGCATTGATGGCAACACTCATGAGAAAAATCAAAACTGATATCCAAAATTTGAAATCCAAAACTGAGAGTGCTCCCCCTGAGAAAGTGATCTTCTTCTGTATATTTTTCTCATTATGCCACTCCCCCTTTGACATCAATGACAAAGGATGTCAAAAGTATCAAAAATTCAAAATTTACCTAGAAACTTGTAGCCGAATATAAAAAATGTCTGCCAAAACCAAGTTAAGACCTTGCAAAAAATTTGTACTGTCAAAAATTATAGTCTCTGTTTGTGAGATCATCCCCGTGAGATAATGCATCTACTGCTCCAGTGATCTTTCTCCTTGAATAGTTGCCTTAGATAGCTCATTCTGGTGTGTTAATAAATTATCTAATCTAGGACCAAGCTTGTTCTTTAACTCCTAGGTTTTCATCTTCAACCTTGCTTTTTCTCTTTCCAGTTTCTCAATCTTCTCTTCATAAGTAGCCATCTCTTCATCCAAAACTAATGTGAGTTCTGAAGAACCAATCATATTGTCAGCAATGTCATCAATTTCTTTTTGTGTTTTCTTTATTTTCTCATCAATATCTTTTGTTAGGTGGTGAGGTTTGCATGCTTCCCTGTACAATTACTTGTATCCCAAAATGGCAGAATTCAATGTTGGTAACAATGAATCAATCTAACTTGTACAATCCTTTATTGTTTTATCAAAGAAATCATCCTTCTCCTTATTAACTCTTTCCTTAATGGTCGCCTCATTTATCTTATCTACAGTTTGAATGTTAGAAGAAATGAATTTGGACAATGTGTCCAATTTACCTATAGACCCAACAATGTGATCCACCTTGTACACCGGTGCAATCATCTGCAAAATTTGTGAAGAATCATCAATAGCCTTAAATGCTAAGGCATTGCATTCTAGTATCTTCTTAATGGAATCTAATAATACATCAGTAACATTTGTTGGTTTGTAGTGCATAGTAGAAGTACTAGGAGGAGTGCTAGGTTCTGCAATAACTTTCTTTTCTTTTCCGGATACCTTAACCTCTTCTTTATCCACTTTCTCTTCCTTATTTTCACTCTTATCCTCATTCTTATTTACTTTCAGTTCTGATTGTGTTTGTTCTTGTTCCTTTTCTATTCCTATCGATATCTCAATATTTTGTTGAGTGTCAACAGTCTTGACCCATGATTCGGGTTTATCAATATTAATAGCTTTAGATTTCTTTTCCTCTACAGTTTCCTTGTCCAATACAATATTGATGTCCTGAGTGTCAACATACATTGTGAATAGAATGTTTGACTTGGGATCAATGTCATCTCCTTTCACTTCCTCTGACTTCTTTTTAGGCTCATTTTTCATTTCTGTCAGTGCCTCTGATACTACCAGTGGGGTGTCCTGTGCCGGTGGAGGTAAGTTGTCCTTAACCATGATGTCAGGTACACTACCAACCTTACTTTTACCCTTGTCGGTTTTTTGATATACTTTAGTAAATGATTTATCAATTTTCTATCTATCTTTCTCTTCCCTTTTCTCCTTCTCAATAAAGAATATATCCCACTTGTCAGTTTTTTCATCTACAATCTCTTTTACTCTGTCGGCCATAAGACTAACTTGCCAGTGACCACTCACAAAAATAGTCTTGTTAGCTTCAGATATTAAGTCATCTATTTCTTGCTTAGAATTAATAGGATGAATAGCTAACAGTGCCTCAACCTTCAATTTATTATCTAACTCCATAATAGACAGTCTCTTTGCTTCAAGTCTCAAGTATAAATCATTAGGAAGAACATCTACAACCTCAATAATAACCTTCTTATATATATCTAGATACAAAATTATACTTTCCTCAATAGTATCCTTATCTAAGTCCTTAAAAGTGATAGAATTTATTAACATTACTAAGATTTCCTTCTTGAGTTATTTCATTTATCAGTTCAGTTAGTGAAAGAGTATCTGGTTCCTTTTATTTCAGTTGCTTCTTTGGTGTGATTTTCTTCTTCTAACCACTGGGCTGTCTCACAGCCTGTTGTTTCTTCCTGAGTGTTCAATATTTCTTTGGAGGTGGAACAGGTGTCAGTGAGGGTTTTCTTTTCTTTCTTTCCACCCTTTTAAATTCAGCAACCTTATCATTGTCAAATTCAAATGAGGTACCTACGAGAGAAATATGTGCTACCGGTTGTTGTTCTGATTTTCTTTCTTGTTCAACAATACCTTTCATCGGATCAAGTTTCAACAAGCCTTTCTTAACAACTTCAAAAAACATAGAAGCATCTTTTATTTCTTTTTCTCTTTTCTTCCTCTGCTTCAGCATAGTAACATCACTTTCTATAGTTTTAGCATTACCAAAGATCTTTTCAGTGAGTTTCGGTGGAGCATCTAGGAGTATCTTGGCATAAGATTCCAAGATGTGTGAATCCACTTCATAACCTATCTTTGTTATCCAAACAGTTCTAGGTCTAACTGCCTCCATCCATTCTTCATCTCTTTTCACAACAAAGCATATATGTTTGTCATATTTATCAACAATGCTTTGGGGAATCCTTTCCCTTTGCCTTATTTTCGCTTGAAAAACTTTTAAGTACTCTTTTACCAGTTTGTCAACATCTAAGCCTATGTCGGTAATTGCCTCCTTAATCTATTTTCCAACAGAAATATCATAGGCAAAGTCCTTGTGCCCAATACCGGGAATCTCCTTTGAGAAATATAGCATTAAGCACACAATCAAATTCCCAAACTTGAAAGTTCCCTTCTTGTCACCTTTGATCTTGCTCAAATTTTCTAACTATCCATAGGTCTTTGGTCTTCGGTTTTGTCCATGTTCAAATCCAAGTCCAACTCTTTGATCATGATTGTTTGCAATTCTAGAACTATTCTTGAATTTGTCTTTGTATTCATTTGCAATGACCAACTCACTTTCCAAAGTACTAACTTGTCTCATAAGTTCCTCTTTTTCATGTTGCATGTGAATCAAATATGTTTTAAGCATATCATTTTCATAACTAAGCCTTAGAGATTCATCTGATCTTTCATTAAGTCTTCTGGCCAAATCTTCCTCATTCCTCTATCTTCAATATCCTTACATAGTCTCATGGTTAAATCTTGCTTCTCATTCCTCATGTTATTGTTCTCTTGTCTTAGTTTCACTGCAATATCTCTGAGAGTTTCCTTTTCTTCATCATCTTGGTTTTGCAGTTGCACATGTAATTCTTTTCTCTTATTCTTTGCTATAACCAGGTTTTCTTGAAGTGCTTTGATAAATTCCCGAGCAGATCTGAGTTCATCTTCTAGTTTGATATTCTTCAATTTTTCTGCATCAAAATCTTCAAGAGCGTCTTCCAACTGTTGTCTCAAACTTTCCCTCGGTACCGGTTTCAGAATCTTCCTCAAGCTATTAGGCTTCTACAAATAGAGGACCAGGCTCTGATACCAGTTGTTAGATATTTGCTTAGTCCCAAAGACACTAAGAGGGGGGGTGAATCAGTGTCTGACAGGTAGATGAAAGCTTTAAACTTATTTGCAACTTTACAACTCAAACTAATATACCGATAAGCAAATAATAATGCAGTAAAGAGAAACAAAAGAATAAGCATCAATGCATACCATAACATAGATGTTTTTGGTGAGGAAACCCGGTAAGGCAAAAACCTCAGTGGGATTTGTGACCCACAATATTTACTCACTGGCCAATATGAATAAATATTACTTAGTACAATAGTGGCTTGCACATGCAAGAAGGCCAACTGCCTATATCTCACTGCTCAACACAAAAATGGAGTCCCACTTACTACACAATTGGATGGTTAAATCCAATAACAATGTACTGCTCAAAATAGCATCTGCAATGCTGGATTCAGTACTGGTTTAAGCTTCGTCTAATACCTCTGCCAAAACCTTGCTTTGCTCTTCTCTGCTTCTTATTCACTTTCAGGATAAATACATCAAAGTGCATATATAATTATTCGCTCTCATATACCGCTTACATACATACTCTCACACAATTCAAATGACCTACAAGATCTCATACATATATGAGTCTTTACAATACATCATGTCGGCTATACAAATATAATATTACATTACAATATAATTCGCATAAACAATATTATTTTCAGGTTGGCTTGGACTGCCGGTGTAACTAGATGCCGGTGTAAATAGACCTTTGTAGTGACTACCGATGCCGGTAGGTGAAGTCTAATGCTGGTATAACCTTTGAACTTTGTTACCAGTTGGCTTCCATCAATGACAACATCAACCATTCTCATCTAAGTGTATAATGCCAACAAAAATTTGGGAGTTGACAATGAGGGTGTCCATAATTGTGGTGTAAATATGAAGACTATGAGAGACACAAACCCATTCTCATGTATTCACACCTTATTATAGCTACAAATGTCAAGTTGTTGAATCATCAAGCAAAATCGAAGACCAAAGACCTATGGACAGTGACTACTGTTGATCATGAAGCAATACTAGATGCTCTTAAGCAAAGAGATGACCCTTCAAGCACACTTCAGTAGTAGGTCTTTAATGGTGCCTTATTTTTTTTATCATGCATTTCATTTCAAACAATGAACATAAAACCTTAATGTTCAAGTTTGTTACATGTATATTAAGGATGTGTTCAAAATGCAGGTCTATTGATGAATGTTTTTTTTGGCAACACATTTTTTGCATGCACATAGCGGGTACACTCAATATAATTTGAAGGGACATATTTTTGCAACAAGGCTTATTATCATGCATTTGATGAGCTTTACAATTTCTATTATTAGACAACACTATTTGACAATTTTTGATGATATAATTATCACAAAACCTTTATGCTCATGTAGGTCTTTTTGATGATATACAACACTATAGCATTATGATTTTTGTGTCAACGTAGTGGGTTCTCTTGATATAATTCAAAGGGATGTATTTTTATGGTATATAATTGTTGGTGTAAATAATTATTCATCTTGGATATTATTACACCTTACTTAAGTTTACTTAGGAAATGCATTTCATAGTAGTTTGGGTATGAGACACTTGGTTGTTTGTGCCACATTGGGATAGTGTGTATGAGAATTTCCACCTTTTATGGTGTGATCTTGTTACTACTCTATGATATCCACTTATTGTGGAGTGATAATTCCACCTTCGGTGGGAGATCCACCTCATGTGGAATATTTTATTGTTTCTCCTACCTACCACACCTATTTCCTACCTACTCTTGTTTCTTATTGAGTCACATGTCATGTTTGTGTGCTCACATATCCATATAGCCTTGCCTATATAAGCAGGCTCATCTACATTGTATGTAACAATCATTTTTTATCTATTGATGAGAATACAGTTTATTCTTGTCCTATATTTTGTCTCTATTTTGTACTTTTCATTGAGCTCTTGATCTTTGCAAAATCTCACATGGTATCAGAGCCATTAGAGCATCACTGATTCATCCTTGAGAGGCATTATTGTGATGTCAAGAGGTGGATCTAAGGAGCAGCATCTTTTGGAGGCATCCTAGACCAGATCCAACCTTGCCATTGCGTCCGGGTGGTTGTTTCCATGAATTTTGAGTATAAATTCAGCCTATTTTAGTGAAAGTCAAATTTTGGGCTTGGAAGTAAAAATTTGCCCAATTTGGGCGGTACGGTACAGATTCCGAAAAAAATCTTAAAAAAATAAAAATAAAAATTGAAAAAGGCGTAAGAGGTTTTTCTTTTTAAATATGTATATAATTTTGGGTCCCCCCCCCCCCCCCCCCGGTGACCCTGTCATATTGTAGGTAGGGCCGCTGCAGTCCATCTACCATGCAACTGCCTCCATCCACCATGCACCCAGCTCCTCCCAGCATCTTCCTTGTCAGCTTACAGCCACTGCAATCACTCCGACCGTACTCCAACCAGAATGCACCAGCTACCGATTTCCACCTCTTGGTCCTGCCAACACCTGCTCCTGCCAGCACCGGCCTCTACACCGCCAACAGCCACCTCCGATGCCAGTCGACAACCCGCAACCCCTCTGCTATATGGGCCCCCTCTCCGCCACATGTCAGGCCCCTCCGCCATGCAGACTCCCCTGCCACGTGTCACCTACACATCTGCCACGTGGCACATCCAGTCAGCAGCACACGTCAGCACGCCACCTTAGACAACACGTCATCCTAGTGAGCCTATCATTTTTTGCCATGTCATTCATTCATATAGTATAGACACCACGCAAGCAAGGAGGCGAAGTTTTTGTGATGACTAGACAATCATCAAATTTAGACTCACAGTTTGATGATGTCATCAATTTTTTGAAAATTTTGCTCCTTTTTTGGGGCAATTTTTTTTGAAATGAGCTATAATTTCGTGTACTTTCTCGTGGTGGATTTATTTTTGGATTTTGATGGACACATTTTTTAGAAATCTCATTTTTTGGTGACTCTATCTGTCTAATCCTCATTTCTGCAACTTCTGGGACTCTGTTTGGGCTCATACGAACTCCTTTTCAGGTGTCATTTTTTTTTAAAGTGCATAATTTTTCATCTACTCTCATAATATGCTATCAGTTTGTAGCAATCTTTGGTAGAAATTGCACTTTCAACATATGGTACTTTTTGGCCAATTTTGGCACTTGTATTGCATAGATCTATCTTGTTGGTCTTTTGCATTGTAGTTCTCAGCATATTGGGGCAGTTGTAAACACGCACTACATATAAAGTGCCAAAATCATCATTTTGGGAGGTGGGGGGTGGGGCACTTTGATTGATTGAATTTGGAGGGGGGAGTGTCTCTTGTGCTTTTGTGCTCTTGTGTTCCTTCCTTTTTTCTACTATGGGTTCTTCTAAGTTTCCTCCCTTAACTCCTCATAATTATGCTACTTGGAAAATTGATGCATAGAGTAAACTTATGGAAAAATGACTAACTCATTATATTGATGGAACTATTGTTGCTCCTGATGATCCTAAGGTTGATCCTATTGGTCACTTGGATTGACTCACTAAAAATATCATGGTTGTTGGTACCTTAAGAAAGTATATATCAAAGGATCTCATTTTTCATATTGAGAAATGTACTCTAATCAAGGATGCTTGCCAAAAATTTCAAGACTTGTATGGTCAAGTTGATGAGATTAGGGGATATCAAATTGATAGTGATCTCACCATGTTGGATCCCAAGAACTTTGATACTATACAAGATTATGTCACTAAGGCAAAAGAGTTGAGGGCACAACTCAAGGATTGTGGCATTGATAAGAAGGATACTCAATTGATCTTCAATTTGATGGGCAAACTTCCACAAGAATATGCAGCATTTGTTTCTAGTTTCCAAACTCATAGGATGACAATGGGTTCAAGCTACAAAATGCCTACATTGATGCTTTCGCCGAAATGTTGATGATGGAACAAACTAAGTTGATAAGCATGGGCATTCTTAAGGCTTCTAAGTCTCAAGCACTAGTAGAAAATCAAGGGAACAAAGGAAATCAAGGAAAGGACAACTCTAACAAGAAGAAATGGCAATCAAAGCCTAAGGACAAAGCATCACCTTCTCCACAACAAGGAAATTCATCCTCTTCCAAGAGGGACAATTTACCAAAGAGGGAGAGACCTACTTGTGCCTATTGTAAAAAGTTTGGACATGAGGAGCATTGTTGCCATTCTAAGAAGATTGATGAGCTCACACATATCCTCAAAAAGCACAACATTGATTTGCCTAATGCATACAAGAAGGATGATTCATCAACTTCTACTTCCTCACAATCAAAAGGGAAAGGGCAAGCATTCATGGCTTCTACAAGTGGGAAGACTCAATCATTTGGGACAAGAAAAGGAAAAGCTCTTTGTGCTACTACAAGTCATGATTCAGAGAGATGGCTTCTAGATTCAGAGGCTTCTCATCATATGGCATCGTCTTAGTCTATGTTCTCTACATTTGAGCCTTGCACCATGCCGCAGATTTTGATGGGAAATCATACATACATGGATGTGATTGGGAAAGGATCTATTGCCATTGAGGATAACTCCTTCATTGATGTGTTGTGTGTACCCCACTTGACAAACAATCTCCTTTCCATCTATCAAATCACACATGGTGCAATAAAGAGAATTGTGGAGTTCACACTTGAGTCAGTTTTCATTAGAGACTTGGAGACAAGCTATCATTGCAACTAGGGTGGTGGATCATGCATCTCGGTTATACTCCTTTTCAAATTTTGTTGATGATGATTTCACATATGATTATTCTACACATGATGATCATACTTCTTGTGATGATTCAGATTTTGAGGAGAACTTTGGGTACTTGAATTTGGGGATTCTCACATGTGACCCCATTCTTGAGCCTTGTGTTTCATCTCCTCTAATTGATATCACATCACCTATTGCACCTGATGATGCAGATAGTGCGACAGTTTTGCCTTCTTGTAATTCAGTGCAGCAAGATATATGTTGTCTTCCAGCTTCAGTTTCATGGGATGATTAATTGATAGACATTGCAGGTTTCTTTATGGAATCCTACATTGCAGATTTGGGAGACATCATTGATGACATTCATCTTCTCTTTGATGAATATTATTCTTCTTCAATTGTTGCGAGGGAGCACTCTGACCCTCTTGTTCATTCTCTACATGATCATTCTTTCGAGGTTGATATGATTGTGGATTCTTATGTACATCAGTTGGAGGAGGTTTATTTATCCTTTGAGGAGACATGTGAGTCTTTGAGACTTGTTCTACTTTCATCTCCACTAGATCTTGGAGTGCCTTTTTCAGCAGTGTGGAGCAGTTTACCACCTTTGGAGGGGGTATCTTTCAGCATCGACATGGGGACACTTGAGCAGTTTTCAGAGACTTCATTCATCATGAGTTTTTTTCATACATCTTCCCTTCATGATTGGGGAGACTTCATGGATACACCTTTGGTTTTGTTTCTTCCTAATGGGAGGAATGTTGTTCGATCTTCTTGGAGCAGTTTCTTCATTCATTCTCGAGCTTCTATCATTGGTGCAGCTTCTCCATTGAGGGGAGGCTTCCCAGCTTCTCTTCTTCTCTCATATGGGGGGGACTTTTTCCTCACATGGGGTTTTGTTCCTCACATACTTCTTTGAGAGTTCTTCGTATCTAGTTTTCATCTCTCTTTTTGGGGGAGGGTTTTTTCCCATTGGATTTTTCTCTCTTTCCCTACTTTGTGAGAGATTTCATTGCATTGGTTTGCATGCATTTGCATTTGTACATGGGTACCTAACATGGCCTAGTAGTCGGGACCCATCTTGCATTGCTTAGTTGCATTGTAGACTTAAGTGCATTCCCCTAAGTTGCACTTAAGGGGGGGCATTGGTGTAAATAATTATTCATCTTGGATATTATTACACCAAGTACTTAAGTTTACTTAGGAAATGCATTTCATAGTAGTTTGGGTATGAGACACTTGGTTGTTTGTGCCACATTGGGATAGTGTGTGTAGGAGAATTTCTACCTTTTATGGTGTGATCTTGTTACTACTCTATCATACCCACTTATTGTGGAGTGATAATTCCACCTTCGGTGGATGATCCACCTCATGTGGAATATTTTATTGTTTCTCCTACCTACCACACATATTTCCTACCTACCCTTGTTTCTTATTTAGCCACATGTCATGTTTGTGTGCTCACATATCCATATATCGTTTCCTATATAAGCAGGCTCATCTACATTGTATGTAACAATCATTTTTATCTATTGATGAGAATATAGTTTATTCTTGTCCTATATTTTGTATCTATTTTGTACTTTTCATTGAGCTCTTGATCTTGGCAAATTCTCACAATAATCCCACCTTTTCATTTATTATCATGCATTTTAGTTGAAGTGATTATCATAAAGCCTTTATGTTCATGCATGCATTTTATGTGTAGACTAACAATTCTTAAAAAATACAAGTTCATGCTAGATCATTCGCCGTTGACTGGTTTACTCTTGGTGATGGTACATATTCCTTTGTGCATAAACACTAAGTCCCTCACTTTTTCAATGTGATTAAATTTTGTAAACTTTCACACACTATGTTAAGTGAATGTATTGCCATTTAGAAATGACAATATCTACCATCGTCTTCAACCATGCAGAGAAATGCAGTGAGAAGGGCTTTAATCAACATGCGTCTTTCTTCAAAGTTATGCTTGTAGACTTTGTAGAGAAAGTGTTAAGTTTCATAATTATACAATCTTGTACATCTTAAAAATGTTTCAAATGATCTATTTATAATTTGACAAAATAATTTGTATTAAGTGTTATAATTTATTTCTTGTAGCACATTCATTCTACATAAAAAGGTTGCTTATTTTGGTCTTCATTTATATGTAGGCATTGTTGTACATAAGCTTTTCTCTTAGGACATGAGGATGTCTGATGTAGATGAAGTGGGATGTTGTATTTGTATATGGATGTGAATTTATGTAACTTTATTATGATGATATACAATGTCCATGAGTAAACTGGTTTAGTTATATTGATGATATACAATGTATTTGTACATGAGTACATTGGTGTAGTTGTACTGATAATGATGAAATATCATGTTTTCATATTCATTCATGGATGTCACATGCAATTGTAATGATAATTATGTGTATACAATACATGAAAATATTGATGATCATTATGTGTGTATAGTGTAATGCTTGTTTATCTATATTTTTGATTGAATGAGATTGACAGATTTTTTGCCAACTGAAAAAATGTTGCCCTAATAAAAATGTAGGAAAAATTGAAAAACTGAGATAGGATTTTGTAGGGACCCCTCTCGTGGCCCTATAGGTTCAAATGGATTGTTGGCAAGTGCCACAAATTCTAAGTTAGGGCCCGCCAAAGTTTGAGAATTTTTAGCACTTAGGGTGCTCAAGGGACAACGCCTGTAGGGTATGATTCTGAGCGTTCGATCGAGTGGGGGGGGGGGAATAGGAGAATGCATAGGGTAATAATGTCTAAATTGACATGTTGGAACTGACGGTTCATGATCATGATGAGCAGAACGAGAAATTGGCCACGTGACAACATTCGATTGAATGAGACTGACGGATTTTTTGCCAACTGAAAAGATGCTTCCCTAATAAAACCATAGGGAAAATTGAAAAACCAAGATAGGATTTTGTAGGTACCCCTCTCATGGCCCTATAGGTTCAAACGGATCATTCAAAAGTGCCACGGATTCCGAGTTAGGGCCCGTCAATGTTTGACAATTTTTAGCACTTAGGGTGCTCAAGGGACAACGTCGGCAGGGTATGACCCCAAGCGTTCGACCGAGTGGGGGGGGGTGGTAAATAGGAGAATTAATATGGTAATAATACCTAACTAGACATGTTAGAACTAATGGTTCATGATCACGACAAGCAGAATGAGAAATTGGTCAAGCGACAACATTTGATTGAATGAAACTGATGATTTTTTTTCCAACTGAAAAAATGTTGCCCTAATAAACTGTAAGGAAAATTGAAAAACCAAGATAGGATTTTGTGGGTATCCCTCTTGTGGCCCCGTAGGTTCAAATGGATCATTCTCATGTTCCATGGATTTCGAGTTAGGTCCTGTCAAAGTTTGACAATTTTAGCTCTTAGGGTGCTCAAGGGATGACGTCAGTAGGGTATGACCCCAAGCGTTTGACCAAGTGGGGAGGGGGGGTGAAATAGGAGCATTCATAGGGTAATAATTCCTAACTAGAAATGTCAGAACCAACGGTTTGTGAGCACGACGAGTAGAACAATAAATTGGTCACACGACAACATTTGATTGAATGAGACTGACAATTTTTTTGCCAACTGAAAAAATTATGCCCTAATAGAACCATAGGGGAACTTGAAAAACCAAGGTAGGATTTTGTAGGGACCCCTCTCATGGCCCCATAGGTTCAAACAGATCATTCACAAGTTCCACGGATTCTAAGTTAGGCCCCGTCAAAGTTTGACAATTTTTAGCACTTTGGGTGCTTAAGGGATGACGTCAATAGGGTATGACCCCGAGCGTTTGACTGAGGGGGGGGGGGGGGGCAATATGACCATGCATAGGGTAATAATGAATTGTATTATTCACTAAACTAATTGTATTGTATTGTTCATTAAATGAGTTATATTGTATTGTTCATTAAATGAATTATATTGTATTGTTCATTAAATGAATTGTATTGTTCATGAATCATGTTGTTCATTAAATGAGTTGTATTGTATTGTTCATTAAATGAATTGTATTGTTCATTATACAAACAACACTTATGATGAAATGAAATGAATTATATAATTCATTAAATAACCATTATTAACCATTGTTAATTATTGGATTGAAGATTAAAGTTTTCCATGATAACACCATGCACACATGAGAAACAATTTATATGATCAAATATCAACTTCTATATATATGAAAATGTCAAATGATTACAAGTGTATGTCCATACACAAATATGGCATAAACACCAGCTCAAACAAAATGTATATCTATATAAGTGAATGTATGTCCATATACAAAATATACATGCCAACTAGACATGTAAGCATCCCAAAACTATCTATAACATCCTAAGCTACTAATGGATCATCAAAATTGATCATCTTTGTCACACTGCTCAGCTCTGAAGGATCCTACACAAGAAAAAACAAACCATGATTAAGATTAGTTATATTATATAGCTCACATTCGAAAAGTTAACATTAAAATGAACTATAATTAAACTATTCTTGTTTACCTCATCTCCATGTTTTCTCTTCAGATTTGGAGGACTCTTGATGTATGTCTTCAGTAAAGGAGCTATGTTTTCAATATTTTCATATGCAGCCTACATATGTTCACAAACATGACATTGATACAAGTTAGCATATAATTGTCACTGATAATAATGCATTATATGTACTAAACACTAAATAAAATAGACACACATGTACTCAAGGCATCTCTTCTTCTTCTTCTTCTTCATCTTTAGGTATAGTGGGTGTAGGCAACAAGGATGTGAAGCCAATAATTTTTTGTACATATACACAACAAGTATGTGAAACTATCAATCTATGTCTAGACGTGTCTAATCATTATAAGTTATTTAAACTATTCATTCAATCATGTTTGCATTCAATTACCTTTCCCTTGTCTCCAACTGCACTACTAGATCCTGAATCACACAGCCCCGCACTCGTGCTACTTGTGCCCTACAAGAGTAAAATAAGATATACATGCAAGTTACTACATAATCTAATTAATACCAATATAAATGATGAGCATATATGTACAATAAAATAAGTTAACATCTTCTTCTGTAAAACATATCTAACATCTTCAATAAAGGATGTTGTAAAACAAAATTCATTAATTTTTAAGTCGGGGACTATAGTGGTTGTTGAACTCTTATTAGATGTATATATATTTTTTAATTGGATATATTTTTTTTTTCTTAATTTAATTAGCAATATAATCGTTATAAATATTGGAGTCCTAGTAACCAAGGATATCTAACTTAATCATATAAATTGTTCTATTAAGAATATATTTTATTATTATTATTATCAAAAAAAATTATATTGTTAATTCTATTTTTGAAGTTTATGTGTGAAATAGAATACTACAATTTTCCATATAAATGATTATTAGTACAACCTAAGCCAAATTAAATTTAAATTTAATGGAATGATGTTTAAAGCGATCTTATATATTTATCCTTATAGCCTTATCACTCTTAACTTAACTAGGACACATTATAAAAGGCATTTAACAATTAACAACTTAAAAGTCCAATCTTTGGCTCTGATACCAAAATGTAATGACACTTTTTTCCAAGACTTAATTAATTATTTGCAGCGGAATCAATAGATTAAATGTTAATGTTAAGTTCCTTTATTAAAGGTAATTATCATTAAATTAGAGGTAAATAACTAATGTAACTACAACATGTAATAATTTGATAATAATTATAATGTAAATTAACAACACAATAAATAGAATAACATAACCACTTAATTCAACCATAATATTGGCAAATCATATATAAAGAATTCTCAATATCTTATAGCATCAAGGTTTTCCAATACTTATCTTAATCTTGAGTACTTGGAATAGTCATTCTCACTCCAAGAAGTTTCTAGTGGCCTTGGGTCCTTTATGGCTATGGCACCCCACTGAGGAAACCGGTTCTTACACAAAACCAACCATATTATCTATAATTCAAAGGAATAGTTATAGGTCTAGGCTCTTTTATGGAAAGTAAGCACTCCAAGAGGACAGGTTCTTACATAGAACCTTGCATGCCTTCACAACATGAAATAAACACAACCCTGAACAGGACACTCCCAAGTGTACACCATACCCCGAGTTGGACACACGATGTGTGCCCCTTCTCCAATGCCCATGCCAACCAATGACATTAACCTTCATTCCTTTGTGCCCTCTACATTCCTATATTTCCTCCCATGCCCATAGCCCACCAAGCCACCTTCTTCTTCTTCCTTGAGTGATCTCCATGCCCCCTTCCAAGTCTCATATAAATGACTTATATAACCTTTTAAGGAGTGGTTTCCAAACCATCACACCCTTTCGAAAAGGTCACCTTTAATTATCCTTTAATAATAATAATTATTCCTCTCTTTTAAGAGAGTTTTTCAAAAACACTTTTTTAATCCTTCTTTGAACCAAGGATTATAATATCCTATATTTTTAACTCCCTTTTTCATTCTAAAGGGGTTATTTTATTACTTTATCTTCTTTGGGAGAAACAGTCACATAACAATGATGAAGGTACCTCCTTGCTTCTAGCATGCGAGGACTCTCCAGGGTATCCTCTAGTCTTTGTCATAACATCTGGTGCATTGTGCATCTAATGCATCTCATAATCTGCAGTGTGCGCAGGAGGATCAACAAGTTGTCTAACTAGACCCAAGCATAGGTGCCCACACATGACACAACTATGGGGCACGCAAATGTGTGGAGCCAAGGAGGACGTGTCAACGCCACCGGATGCACCGCTACCATCAAAAGTAGGCTGAGTTATAGCCCCAGCCTAAGAAACCTAAAGGCTACTCAAAGAGTGAATAGTTGATATGGTCTGTGACGCTGCCTCACAAATGATATCTAGATGTTGCACTGGAGGTGGGGGATCAACAGGAGGAGGGGGGACATATGGGCCCTGAACTACTCTGACTGCCCCAGGTCTATTTTGGGGCATACCTAAACCCACACCCTAGAAAGGTTGGATGTCAAAGTAGTTCACATATTTTCCTTAAACAAACTCAACATACAATATTTTGATGAAGTGGAAGGGGTCATCAAGATTATTATTGGGTGGTTTATCAGAAACCATCCACCAACGATCCCAAAAGTTTTTCACAATACCATCGTTTGTGCACCATTTAATAGAAAGTTTTGTTTTTTGGGGGTCTATGGGTTGACCCATGTGGGGATTCACAAAAAATACATTCGATATCTTGAGATCCTTGATCTCCTTATAGGACAAGCCATCTGCATATTGTTCCCTTGTAGAATATTGCCACAAAAGAGCGGCATTATGCTCCTCAGTGATGGTTTTTATACTCCTTATGATTGATGTGAGGGGATCAAACATTGGGTTCAGGCGAGGGATCCTATGATAGACATCTGTAATCCCCCTTAATTGGTTCAAATTTTGTGCAATTAAATCCTGAATTGAGGGGAGGTTTGGCAAAGAAGGGTTTTGTGTAGGAGGGTTTGGTTGTTGCAGTTGTGGTTGATCAATGTTTTCACTATTATCCCCCATTTTTAACCTAATTGAATGTAAACAATTGAATTTAGTTAACAAATTTGAACAATTTTATATTTGATTTAAAAAAATCTAGTTTTCATGAAAAAAACATATTTTGAATGAAAAAACAAATAAACATTAAAAAAAATGCAAAAATTTGAATGAAAATGATGAAAAACAATAAAAATCCTACCTTTTAATGGATTTTTTTGCAAATTTGGGTCACAAAATCATACATCTAAAAGAAATCGCACAGCTTGTGGGTGAAAAATAACCCATAGGTTGTCACAATCCACTTATATTGTCTCAAAAAATCGGATATCAGATAAAAATATATAATATAATAATATATTATATATTATATAATATATAATTTTTTTTTAATTTAAATTACCTATAAAAATCAGATATCCAATATTATCTAATTTTCGATTTGCCTAGGTGTGTACCATGCCAAGGTGTACTAACACCCAAGCCAAGCAAAAAGTCAACACGGATTTTCACGTTTTTAGGCGAGTGGAAAAGGCTATTTTTTTCACATCGCCACTTTTTGGCCCCCCACGATCCTGCACTAACCCTGTCAAAGGAGATATCTGACAAAAAAATTGTGGATATGGAGGCCAAAATTGCTAAACGTGAAGCTACCCTTTGGGGTTTTATGGAAACCAGTCAGAATATTGTCAAGGTTTCTGCTAATACTATGTCTGCCATGGTTAGTAAGCTAGAGAAAGCTCATATGGATAGTAATGTGGTGGACATGGACAAGGAGATGGCTACTGGTGCAGAAGATTCAGGTCCTCCAGGAAAGCGTACTCAAGCTAGCATGAACATGAAAGCTACTGAAGTGCCCTAGGACATCCTGGATTTGAATAATGTTTCCAAGAATATGCATCAGCTTAGTGCTGATGTTGCGAAGAATCTTAAAAATTTGGGTTGATATGTTTATGTTGTTGGGTTCGTGTTGTCAGTTTGCTGGCTTTTTGTTGTTTTTGTGGGATGAGTAGTCTTTTTGCTTTATTTTTGATGTCTCTCAGTCTTGTGGGATTTTGTCTGTTGGTTTTATTATGAGTGGACTTTATTTGATCTATCTTATGTAATCTGTTGTAAAGGGTTTTGGGGTCCCTTCAAAACCTATTTTTTCCGTAAACAAAAACACTAGACTATACCTCATATCATTGACAAGGACAAGTTGCACATTAGAGAATTTAGTGATTGGAAGATTGAATTTTGTCCAAGTGTTCGTAAAATTATGTCACATAAGAAAGAGAAAAAGGACATGAGTATTGAGAGTTTTAATATGTTTCGGGACTGAATTATAATATTGGATGTTGGATACTAAAAATTTGTCACAGAGGTGCAAACAATGACCAAAAAGAAATGGAGAGATCACCTTGCAAATGTGTCTGCTATCCAAAGTTTCAAATGGCTGAGTGACTACAAAGTCTACCAATGAGAGACCACATATTTGAAGGCCTTAGGAGATTAATGCAATAGAAAGCACACTGGCAGATGTGGAGTATGCCCTTAATTAAAGTGACGACCTTGCCCAACCCACTAGTCATGGGTCACTACTTGTAGTAGCATGATAAGGGGCTCACTCACATTCATCGGCTATTCTCATATTTCCATAATTGTGTATTTTAATGCATGTTTCAAGAAGACTTTGTTCAAAAGCTTTTAATGTTTTAATTAAGTTCTCTCTTAATAGTCTACAACTATATTTAGTTATGAATGGTCTCAATATAATTTTCTAAAGCTTGTTGCTTCTTCCAATTTTGATATATAAGGGAGAAACCAAGAACGAATGAGGGGATAAAAGATAGAATATATAGGCAATAGTGGTGACAAAAAAAATTGTATTTTCATTGCAGTGGCGAACCATAATAGAAGAATCCAAGTTTCTTGTTCTCAATTCCTTGTTAGTTGTGGATGATAAAATGTTATATGGTTGTCGCCAGTGCATTATTTTCCATTTGTTTAATTCATATTATCAAGGGTTTTTCTAATTTATTTGAGAAATTTTCTCTACTCTGTGTAATTTGGTTAATTGGTTTCTGTAAGACAAAATTAAAATTTCATTTAATAGAGTTACAACAAGTTAGAAGAAAATTACTCGATTAAGAAGAAGAACTGCTAACATTACATTAATTCATGTTTATATAAGGTATAAACACAGTTGAATGTCAACTAACTTTAATTTTGATTAGGAATTGGATGTATGAAAACTCTTAGCTCTGAAGGGAGGCACCGGTCTTAAGTATTTCAAAAAATAATTTTCATTTAAGATTCAATTCTCTTTTTATTTCATTTTAGAAAATAGGTAGAAATAGAAGTAATATGGAATAGCACATTCATTTCAAATACTTGATCCACTTTTAAATAAACTGAAACTAAGTTAATTAAAAATTCCATAAGGAGGTATAATCTGCTTGGTCTTTAAAAAAGGGTACACCCACCATGGTTTAGCAGAGTTTGAAGAGAAGTTCAGACATCTTCCTCCAGAAGATTCTTGTCCATTGGTCAATTCAATTGCATAACCTGATTATAGAACTTGGCACATTCTTAGGGTTTTGCAATCTATTGATTTGGGAACCAACAATATCTATGATAAAATATAAAGAATCCAAGGAACCTTTCATTAAAACATTAAAGAGACATGATGATTCCAAACTCAAAAAGGTTGTATCCCCCAAGAATTAAGGTTATTTAAATATACAATATCAAGATAAAAGGTCAAGAATGCAAAACACAAAATACAAATACAATAATTAGAAAAAATCAAACCATCATTAAAAAATACATAGAGCATACACATTACATGCATGAAGCATACATGGCAAACAAGGTATGGAATCTAGGACAAGAAACATCAAAATACTCATACTAGAATCCATATCCACAAATAGAAGGCATGACCTTTAGCAATAGAAAGATCTATAGATTCTTACAAGGAACTATTATATCCATAAACACACAAAGTATAACTTCTAGGAATGGTAAGATCCTCAGATACTTATAAGGATTCATGTCCACAATGGTCCATAAGCTACAACACTAGCAAGTTGTGTTATGTTAGGTGGCTAATGAGCAAGTGAGGACCTCTCATTGCTAATAAAAATCCTCAAATATACTATGTTAGCTTCATGACAACCATATTAGAGATTCCTAGCCAAGCAAAACACATTACTTTTTAAGTAATTTTAGTAAAATGCTATCAAGGATAAAAAAATTGGTGTTGCAATAGCACAAAAAAGTTCATGGTGTGTGATCAAAGTGAACAACCCATCTCGATGTGTGTACACAAAGTGTAATGCACCCTAAAGTAACCGCATACACCAACTAGAAGCAAATTCCTTTAAGTTAGTATACATTCAAAGACAAGCATGTCGCCACAACGAAATCACCCCAACATAGGCAAGTTGAGGTGATACCATATACAAATATCATACAAGATCACATAACAGATCTATATATTTGGGATTAGTGTGAATACAAGATAGATAAACTATATCAATACAACTATTTTGAATTGACCTCATTACCCAAATATAGTGGAACTATGAGTACAAAGGAGAAAGAGCACATAAGAAGGAACAAAGGATTTTGGGTCAACATAGAAGAGATATAAATGCCTGCACGCTTTGCATTATCCCCAGAAAGATAAAATAAAAGCATGAGTATAATAAAAGAATATTTATGATAAAAAAACATTTTACAAAAATAGAAGAATGTCATAATGGAGCATCAAGGGTCCTCAAAAGAGAACTTAACAAAAAAAAGACACGTCAAGAAACAAATTATGAGGAAAATATTGTATGAAAAAAAACACAAAAATGACAAATGGTTTCATACGTATGAGTCGAACTATAGAAAATCATTTTCCTCCCAATCTTGCTCATCATAAAGAGATGGTGGGAAAATTTTGAAGGAGCTATAGCTATTATAGTACAAGGAGATATATCTAGTTCCATGCATGGATCCTTCCCTAAGGAAGGATCATTGTGTGTGTCAATAGGAGCTAGAGACAATGCTTTAAAAAATATTAATGATAACTCGGAGCCATGATCCATAGTTTCAACCATGTCATCAAAATCGTTATCTTTTTTAATCGCCATACGTGGCACAATAGTTCTACCAACATCACTCAAGCATTATTGACCATGGTAGAAGAAGAACCTTCAAGAAGAGGAATAGAAGAATCCCTTAGAATAAAAATATTAGGCTTTCACTTGGGTTGGGAAAGGTAAGTGTCAAACTTGTAAGTAGGTGAAGGTAAGGAAGATTTAAAAGTTGAGGCCAAATCAACATCCAAATGCTAAGGGGAAAAAACACTAGGGGAGGTTTTACTTCTTGTAGCAAGCTCATGAGCTATAGCATGACATTGTCTCTTGCATTATGGGTATGTGCAAGCTAATGAATCACAAATTCGCGGAAGTCTGTGCATTGGAAAATGTGCTCCGCAAAACGTGCCCCCATTTTTAAAAAATGGGGGCCCGTTCTAAAAAATGGGGGCCCGTTAATGGTTCGGCCTCCCGAGCCGAAAGGTCACGAGGTGCCGAAGCCAAATAAAACGGGCCCCCGTTTTCTAAAAAATAGGCCCCCGTTTATGGACAAAACGGGAGCCCGTTTTTAAAAAACGGGGGCCCATTTTGAAATTCTATTTTTATCATTTTTTTGGACAATTTTTCATTTTCACCGTTACAGTTAGTTGACAAGAGGAGATCAAAAATGGGCCCCCGTGCTGTGGTTTCCACTTCAAGCCTCCACCACTATCCCAGGTACACATTCAGTCATCTATTTTCACATTTCATAATTTTCTTGTATATTTTTTTTTTTTTTTTTTGTATTATTTAGTTTTTTTTTTATTATTTTAGTTTTTTTTAATAGTAGCATATAAATAAATTATTTTTTATATTTGTAAATTCTTGATTTTGATCTAAAATATTTTTGAACAGTTAACCCTAAACCGTAATCAACAAATTTAGAAACCAAAACCAAACCTAGATAATTAACAAAATGAAATCGACACAAACAAAAAACCAAAAATGAAATGGAAACAAAAACAAAAACGTTCGAAAATGAAATCGACACAAACAAAAAAGCGAGAATGAAATGGAAACAAAAACAAAAACGTTCAAAAATGAAATTGAAATAAAACCGAACATATGTACCTAAATTGTTCTTAATCCTCATTAGGCAATACAAAAGTTACCACTAAATTAGTATAACCTTAAAAGTAATTAACATTACTCTTCAAATTTTAGATATGAAAGTTTAGGCTTAGGTTTATGCCATGTCATGGCATAAAGGTCCTATTATGGTCCTATTATGTCATGTGATGGTATAAAAGGATCAATTATGGACACAATTTTAGAGCAAAGCTAGATAAGTTACTAAAATTGGAGTTTGGTTTACATAGGTTCATAAAGGAAGCTAATATGCCAAATATATAATTCATTAATACAAAATAAAAAATATTCTTGATTTATAATGTTGATTGATAATGAGTTTTCTAAATGGGGTGCTAATTATATATACATCCGAAAGATTTGAAAAATATAATTCCCAAGAAGTATTTTGAATATCTTTAGAAGTATATTGGTATATCTAGAATGTAATTTATATTATAAAAGATTTAATATATGATTTGAAGTTGGTAGATATTTTGAGGAAGATTTATTAGATTATGTTATGATTAAGCTAATATTAGAAGAATGGTTTTAACAACATCTTTTGGTTTTAAAAGGTGCACAAGGTTTGAAGTTGAAATCATATTCGATTGTATATAATATTAAATTGTTAAGGAGCTATTTTTTTTAAAAATAGTTAATTTAAGATATTAGTTGAAGCTATTTGAGAGTGTGAGATAGTCCTAATGAACACATGAATTAAATTAATGAACCTAGGACAATCACAATGAACATATGATAGTCCCAATGAGCCTTAAATGATCCTAATGAATGTAGGGCAGTCTTAATGAACCTAAGAAAGTCCTAATGAGCCTAAGAAAGCCATAATGAACTTGGGACAATCCTAATGAACCTAGGATAGTCCTAATGAACCTACGATAGTGTAAACAAGCCTAGGATAGTGTAAGAAAAAAACACTACAAAAAAGACCTCAAATGCGTTAAATGAATTTCCCAATAACGCACTCGTGTTTATCTTTTTTTGGTCATTTGGCTACCTTTTTTTACAACATCTTGGTGTATATGCCCCTAAGAAGACCTTTTCCTCAAAAATTTCTCGGATCATGAACTCCTCATGTGCACCAAACATTTAAGTTGCCACTTGGAAGCTTCTAATGCACACAATCCTTTCAATCAATCTACTCCATTGATCTCTCAAAACAATCTTAGTATTTAATCCTCTATCCTTTATTTCTTATTCAACTTTGTAAGAGAATTTGTGTATGGATTGATATCTTAAATTTTATAGAAAGATTATATATGAAAACAAATGATTGCGGAGTTTTATAATAAATGATTTATAGGAAATAATATTTTTTGAAGGTTTTGTAAATTATAATCTTGTGTAGATTTGATTATGGGAGAAATTTAATGGTGAAATATGATTAACTCTTCAAAAGTTTTGATGTTTTGTCTTTACATGACAACCACTTAGAATATAATATGTTTTAAGTATGTCATTTATAGTCATGGGAGATTAGTTTTTTTTTGAGATTGTCTGAAGACTAATCAATGTAATATGAATTGATGGCAATTATCTCAAAACTATGTAATTGAATTCTAATAAATTATCATGTGTACACTAAAACACTAGAAATATGGAGCATCCAAACACACACGTGCATTTTTCAAAATAACTTTAAGTTAAAGTTAACAAAATAATATGTTGTCTTAGTAATATTGTTTCCATGCTATATATTCTTACACTAGAAGGAGGATCATCTTATTTCTCACTTCTTTATTGATCTTATGTATGAAATATTTTATATTGATTTTAATAGTTGATGCATTTTATAAGAAATGAATTTATTAAATTGAATATATAATAGATTTATGATGTTTCATTGAAAGTTTTTATTAAGTTTTGTGCGCAAATTTTATATTTCAAGATTCAATAGTATGTACATGTATATTTTTTTAAGTTCAATATTATATTATATATTTCATGTGTATCTCATTCAACAACATAGAAATGTTACTATTTATAAATTTTTTTTTTTAATTTAGTAAAATAGATTCTTCTTTGACATAGAGTTGTATATAATTCATGTATATCTTTATATATGCAGGAGTTCTTTGCTATCATGGATGTCTTTGACATAGATGAACTATTAGGTGAAAATCCCCCACCACAACCCCCTCCTCCTCCTCCTCCACCTCCACCTCCACCACCACCACCACCACCACCACCACCACAACCCCCTAGATTGGATGAAATTCGTTTAAGAGAACGAATTAATGAAAACCCACAAGTGATTGAACAAAACATTGCTGCTATCCAAAATGAGCAAGTCACGCCACCCCCTCTTGTTGAGTTTGCAAAATCAATGCAAACTGTTGTCGAGTCAGTTAGATCTGTTGATTCTCAATTAGATCAATTTCATAGACGACGACAAGAGTTGCATGATTTTTATGCCGATGGTTTAACTTATAGACAAATCACAGATTTGAAAATAACCAAAGCTCATTTATGTCCATATTTTACCAACCCAAAAACAAGAGAACCAATGCAACCTAACCAGAAAAGAATTTCAATTAGGTGGTGTGTGCATCCAGAAATGGCTAGATACTTTTGGGATAGATGGTGGATGGTTTTTGATTATCCACCACATCGTAATTATGAGGTCCCTTTTTATTTTTTGAAGAAATTATACTGTGAGTTTGTAATGAACCAAAAACCAAATTATTTTGATATTAAGTCATTCCAGGGTGTTGGTCGTGGAATGCCACAGCATAGATTAGGGGTACGGAGTAATAATCCCCTACCGGATCCACCCATAGTTCCACTTGTTGCTCCATCGATTCCTGCAGATGTCCAAAATACATCATTCATTTCGACATTAGATGCTTTGACTTCCCTCACAGGTAACTTGAGTGAGCAAGCTGCTCACATGGCATCTGCTCCTCGATGGATGCCACATATGTGTTCGAGTTGTCATGAGACGTGTGTAGGTCCTACTACTGTTGCGGGATCTACTTCAGTTCCAAATGAGCATGATGCAGCAGATGATAGTATGATGACATCTTATATGGATTTTCTTTGCTCGGATGTTCATCTTGACCAGGTATAGATATATATATACATGTACATGTCAATCTTTTTATGTACTTCATTAAATATAGGTATAAACTAAGTGCATCTCTTTTTTTATACAATCTAATACTTCATTAAATAAATTTTGTTTATGTAGATAAGGACTACGCCTAATATTAGAGTCAATATTGCATCTACTGGAACACAACTCGGCACACCTTATGGGGTATAGTATAAATTTCTATCTAGACATTGTACTAGATCTTTTTAAGTTAATATGTTATCGTCGTATACTATATAAATTTTCATGTTGATACATTGAATGCTTCTTTCTCCAGGATTCAGGTCATGAGGGACCCTCTACATCACATCGAGAAGAGGGTCTGACTATTGTGACACCATCTATGGTATGTATCTTATAATTCTTAAATTAAATATGAACTCTTACAATATTGTAACTTAACTTGAAATTATTTAGTACACATATATATGTTCACTAAATATGATTTCATTAAATGCATGTATGCAGGTGGACACTACCATTAGGATAGGTTATCCTCATAATTTTGATCAGAGCCAATTTGAACGCGCATCGACATCCTTTGAGGTATTAATATGTAATACTTAATTTGATCTTATTTTGACTCTTAATTTAAGATTTAATTGGACACTTTGAATTTGACCTTGTACAGGAGTTAGCTAGCACTGCATTTGGTGTTGATACTGCACAAGATACTGCTAGAGGAGATACTGCTAGAGGGTTTGATGAGCATATGGTAAGTTTGTAACTTAATTTATGAATTCTACTATATTTGATAAATGATTCTTTTAATAGTTAATTTCAAGTAATATTTTAATATTATTTTTTTATTGTACAGCATGAGACAGGTGGATTTGGACCACGTCCCGGGGACAAGAGAGATACTGCTACAGGATCTGATGAGCATATGGTAAGTTTGTAACTTAATTTACGAATTCTACTATATTTGATAAATGATTCTTTTAATAGTTAATTTCAAGTAATATTTTAATATTATTTTTTTATTGTACAGCATGAGACAGGTGGATCTAGACCACGTCCTGGGGACAAGAGACCACGAGATGTTATTGATGATAGCACTTAGATTTTACTGTTTATTTGGCTTTGATATGTACTTTTTTATGGACTTTACACATTTGTTTACACGTGCACATACTTTATATATATGGATAGTTGCATAATAGGATTAGATCATATATATTTTGTGCATACTTTATATATTTTGTGCATGTTAGATATTATGTGGAGTGAACATCATGTTACCATCTAGACATATATATGGATTAGATATTATATGGATTATGTGGACTTGAAATTTTACTGTTTATTTGGCTCTAATATGTACTATTTTATGGGCTTTACATATTTGTTTACACGTGCACACACATACTTTATATATATGGATAGTTTCATAATAGGATTAGATCATATATATTATGTGCATACTTTATGTGTATTGTGCACATTAGATATTATGTGGACTTGAAATTATGTGCACATTAGATCATATATATTGACTTGAAATTATGTGGACTTGAAATTTTGTGCATACTTTATATATTATGTGGACTTGAAATTTTATTTATGGAAGTTGTGCTTAAACAACTTTATAGGCATTATGTGGACTTGTAATTTTATTTTTGGAATTTCATTTAAATAGCTCTTGTGATTAGATAAACTAAATGTGCATACATCATGAACTAAGTATCGAAACATATCTTATAATTATAACATATTCTAAATTAAAAAGTATCATTTAACAAATATAATGAATAGAACTTGATTAAAACATAATTATCTCATTCATAAATTTGACCAGTAGTCTCTCATTTATGTATATTGTACACAAAATGTAATCAAGAAGACATATCTAAAATAAAATAAACAGTCTATTTAAATAACTTTGTTTTCATTGATGCCTTCTACTTGTGGTAGACCTAAAACAAAATTTTACTAGATTCATTCCGTTATACCATCTGCATCCTCTCTCTTTTGCAAAGCATCTATAATTGTCTCGTGCTCTTCCATAGAGAGAGTCCATAATTGTTTATTAGCAGGCCTACCACGATATCTATCCAATTTTATATTAGTTGCCACTACCAAATGCGAGTAATGTATAATCTTTTTCTCTAATTCATAATCTTCAAATGCGGGCAATCCATTCTTTCTTGTTAGATATTTGCGTAGCCAAGTGCCAACAACAACCACAAATCCTGTTGGATAGTCATAACCATCATCATCTACTCGAGGAGTAGTTAGCTTATGTTTTGGCTCTACACATCGAGCCAACCAATACTCTGTCCCCTCTTCATTGTCCTCTGGTGCAACAACAGCATAGACATGTCTTGTGCACAAAACAATTTTATTTTAATATTTAATGAGAAATAAAAACAAAAGTATACACTGTAAGATTTCATAAATTTATGTACTATTTAATAAATCAAAACAAATTTCAAAAATAATTTTACCTTGTTGTATAAGATCTGAAATGCGATCATAGTCATTTGATGCAAACATTTGATCCATATCTTCATCAGTTCTTTCATGCGGATCATTTGCATCTATGGGTGTCAATGATCTTTGTTGCCATTCTTCAACCCATTCTTTATTCTCACAAAATTCCCAATCTCCGGAAACACAAAACTGACAAAAGCAAGCAAGTTGCCTTGTGAATATAGTCCATGTGTTTGAATTAGAACTCTTAAACGAATGCCATTTAGCTGATCCAATGATGGTATTACAATCATGCTGAATAGGAATACTATCTTCCTCTATCAACCAGAAGAAACGTCGAATTGCAGAGTTTTCAGTTGATCCTTTTGACAACTTTGAATTGCACCAATCTACAACTGCACGAGCATCTCTGAATTTCACTACATCCTCGAATTTCAATTGTTCTCTAGCAAGAGCTCTTTTTATACAGGCACCGACTCCATCGTGTTCCCCCTTACCATGTCCCGCTTCAAAAAAACTCCATAAATGTTGGACATTGGTTATCTTGTGAACTTTGCATAGCCAATAAAACATTCTTGCATTTTTTAATTGTCTAGTGCAGTTATCTGACCATATCATATGTTGTTTCATGTCAATTTCTCTTTCCTTAAGATTATCATAAAATACCTCAAAGCAATGTTGGACAAACTCTGAAGAGTGTAATCGATTATCACTAACATAGAAATGATAGTCCCTCAAAAATTTTCTGTTATCTTCTGTACTATCATGGTCATGTCTATATATAATGTGCACAAATATGGCCACTTGCACTGAGTTGTAGTATTGTGATTGAGTTTCCTCTTGTGGTTTTAGAGTATAATTTTCTGCAAAATCCACAACTGATACTATTGTTCCAACTGGAAATGTGTTCTTGCATATGCGAAACTGTCCATCAAGCCATCGGGCATGTTGGGAATGTTTCACATATTTTGGAACAATATGAGTTTTAAACTCACTAATAAATGCATTCACACTATTCTGTTCTGTAATCAATTCTAAACGTTTCCCCATCTTTCCATCCGTTAGAGGGTATTCTATATTTTTAAATCTCCTAACATCAACCATTTTTTGTCCAAACTCAGATGAAACATGTTCATGCAAACATTCACCTATCGAAGAATAGTTCCCACATAAATTGCAAAGACCATAAATGCATGAACTGGAAAGAAATAATTGTTCATTAGGTGGTTTACAAAATAAACTTCCAATAAAATCTTTTATAGTTTCAGGTGGAACATAAACACCACAATCCTGCACAAGATCATTACCATGCAACATACAACGAATATATCGAAAAACATCATAATAGTAATGAAACTGGACATGAGTTTTACAACAACAAGATATTCTTTGTTTATTGATTTTAACATACCAGGGTTTGCATTTTTCAAATGATCTTTGACTAATTCGTAAATTCATTAACACAGATTCATCACTAAATTTTTTAAAGAATTCAGTTTGAGTCATGTCAAGAAGATGTTTTGGATGAGGATCACGAATTTTTGATCCCACCCTTAACTTTAAAACATCTCTAACATTTGATGAAACTCTAGTGTTATCATGCCAAAATTTTGTAATTAATTGTTTAGTTTCATCATTTAATTTCATGTCCGACCTTTGAAGTCTACCACTAAAACTCCAACAATGATTTAGTGGATCAATTTCAATTGTGTCTCTTCTTTTGGCCGCTCTTGACAAGGTTCTACGATGTAAGTTCAAATAGCCACTTATATCACTTAACATTCTTTTACTAACAATCATTTTGTCAACTATAGCAGTCGTTATAACTCTACGTGCTGCATTCTTATCTTTAGATCGACTTGTTTTTCCTATAGAATCGATGGCACTGGCAACAGTAGATACAACTTGCTTATACGATTCATCTTTTCTTTTTGGTTTTGCATAAATACCTATTTTTTTCATGACTTTATGCATTTTTAACATTTTTATTAATTGTAGCATTAATTGACATTGGAATCCTAACTTTTTATTATAGAAAAATTGTTTATATAATTTGTTTGCATGTGTTCTGATTTGTCTCCAAGAAACTAACCCATTAAGATTATCTAGCACATTGCTATCAATAGTAAACAAATTACATTCATTTTCTTTTAGAGATGGTGGTGTAATATTTTCAATTTTTATTTCTTTTCGTATTGGTGTATGAAATTTATATCCAGCTTCATTTAAATCAGCAATTTGATTGGCGTCATAGTCATCAGGATTTAAAAACATACCAGGATTCGCATCCACGTCAACATTTGCATCAACAGTCATACCCGTGTGTGGTTCTACATTTCTTGCATCCATCATGATGTCTTCAATGGTCTCATCTACAACGGGCATTGAACTAGATGCTTCAGAGGTGTTATTCAACTGTCGTTGTTGTGATCTTCGATCTCTTTGGCGTTTTGCCTCCTTCTCTCTTTGTGCTTGAATTTCGTCCACTGTCATTGTCCTCTTTTTTTTCTTTTGACGTTGCTTAGAACCCATTTTTACAAACTCGTCTTCAAAAAATAATATTTTTTTATTGAGTTCTTCAAAAAATCATGTAAAAAATATTAAAAAGTACTGCCAAATGATGTAAAAAATCTTTGTCAGTGCGGATTTCAATGATAGTGTGGTAAATCGATGCAATCTATTTTTTTTTTTTACAGTAACGGTTATTTAGAAACGGGGGCCCATTATTTAAATAACGGGTCCCCGTTGTTAAATCCAACGGGCAAAAAATGAAACGGGCCCCCGTTTACCCGTTATGCAAAATTTGAATTCACAACCCGCCACTTGCCTCGGGATTAGGCCCGGGATAGGCTGGGATGGCCACACCTGAGACATGAACCTGCAAATTCAAAGCTCCATGAATGAAAGCACAAATATGATGAAATGAAATAGTTTACGTGCCTCTAATCAAAGAATTTTTATACGGAATTGAAACCCATTTCAGATTATACTGTCTAGATTCTAAATATGTAAATTAATTTAAAAATTGATTATTTTAACTATTTTTCATTTAATTTATACTAAATCAGGGTCATAAATTTGAAATATTAACTAATTTTCTTAATTTAATAACTTATTTATTTTAATGAATTTTGAAAAAAAAGTTATATGTCATCAATCTACACAAAATTCTTTTCAATTTTTAAAAAAAAATTCAAAAAATACTAAGTTTACGTCAAATTATGTGGGTCGTACACGTCAAATTTTTAAAAAGATAATTACGGCCATTAAAAAATTAATTAAAAAAATAAATTTGAAAAAAAAATACAGAAAAATATGCTCATCAATCTTCAGTGTGTTACAAACCATTTCCCAAAACGGTTTGAGAAAATAATTTTAATTGTGTCAAAAAGTGTGGGTCGTACACATGCATGGTATGGTCCTGAAACATGCATTTTTAAAACATAGTTTTTAGAACTTCATTCAAAAAGTTATTTTTTATTATGTGGGTATTAAAATAAATTACATATTTGAAAAGTACACTCAGAGAGCTATCTTTTATATTACTGACTTTTTCCAAGATTCAATCTCTAAGTGTTTCAAAATTTAAGCTCAAGTGAGACAAAATCTGAAAAACAGGGAAAACACTTCCACTTTTTGGCCAAAAAGTGGACTCATCTTCTTGCACTAACCCTTATCTCACACTATTATTTCGTCAATTATCATTTAGAGTTTATATAGAAGGAGTTAGGGTATCACTCAACATCAATTCCTTTCTTCTTTTTCTCTAGGAACAAAAGTAACCTCTAAAGGTTGAGATATATGAGTATGGGAAGATCCACTCACAACAAATTTATTTCCTCTATATTTTGAAGAAGCAAGAGAAACCCTTGAAGTACAAGGAGGTCCAAATGGTGTCAAGAGTTTGCCTCATTGTCCACTATAGGATTGTGGAGAAGGAACAATAGTATACACACTAGAATCTCTAGGAAGGGGAAGAATACCTAGTCCAAGATGTTGTTCACTTGCTGCATATGGGATATGAGGAGTTATTATCAAATCCACAAATGTCGTTATAAGATTCTTAGTGGTAGCAATTAGAGTGGGACCCAAGAAAATAAACCAAAGGACAACTCATCTATTTTCTTGTGTTTGAATTGCTAATAAGAGAGGAATAAAGTTTCTTCATGAGCTCAAATAGGTTCAAGTGGTTGTGGCTATAAGTAATCAAGTAAAAAAAATTCATGTCCTCAAGCCTACTATAATAGATAGTATGCACTTCTCCTTCAAATGTGAATCTTAAACAATTATGGACTACAAAAGGGAGTAATTTCATGGAGGTGAGCTAAGGATGATCCAACTTCACATGGAATTGTTCTGAGGCGAGAATTATGATAAAGGGGACATCCAAACTTTAACATCCAACCTAGATGAAAAGGGTTATGAAACCAATAGTGGGACAAGTGAAACCATCATGCATCTTAAATCAAGACTTTAAATTTTTCATGTGTGTCTTGATATAATTCATATGTATAAATGTAATCTTCTATAACCACATTTAGCATCTATATAGGATCATGAGCATCCCATATATGGGTGTTTAATTAATTCCAATGGCAATCTACATCGGTCCAACAAGTGCATGCATTGAGTTATCACTTTGGATGAAGGCAATACTAGGTTCAAGCTTAGGTTTATTTTTTTCTTGGTTACAGAAAGTTTCTATCACATTAAATAAACTCTCAATTTGGTTGGTTTGGGAATCTAAATTGATGGATTTTGAATTTGATTCTACAAAATTTATTGAATGGGAAGGTAATGGGTTAGTCAAAACTAACAAGTTTTGATTACAAGGTGCTATGGATTTATTCCCTTGTCTCTTGTTAGACCAAGTGAAATGGAAACCCTGAAGCTCAATATCAACAAGCCCAACAATAGAAATGAAATCAACAAGATCCATCATATTATCAAAGAAGCCTTCTCCTCTACCTCCTTTTTTTCAAGAAAACCGTGTGAGTGAAAATTGTGTGCAAAATAAAATGATTGAAAATCCTAAACTAACAATACAAGAAAACACAAAATTTCATCGAACACTCAAGATGAGAACCTTACAGAAGCAAAATTGGAAATAACAAATGCAAACCCAAAATCGACTTCAATTTGATAGTTCTTTGATTTGATGTGTGCTCATGGAATTGTGGATGCTTGTATGTGCTCCATGATGGTTGATGCAAGGTTTGGTTGATAATTATGCAAGTGGATGAGTGATTAATTCGGCATTACGACAGTATGATTGTGAAAAAGTGGATGAAATGCATAGAAAATGGAGGGATTAAATAGGATTTAGTGAGGAGAGGGAGGATTTGAAAATGAGACACTTGTCCTCAAAGAGGACAAGTGGAAATCCTCAAGGTGCCATGTTGAATGGGATTCCACACTTGAGGACAAGTGGCTAAACCAAGAATGACAGGTTTCTTTGGAAAACACAAGTGTCAAAGAGAGAAGTAACATGTGTCCTTAGGGACACATGTCTATTTGGGATATAAACACCCTTGAAATAAACAAGATTATTTTCCAAATATTTAGAATATTAGGAATGTGCACACACATGTGAAGGGGGAGGTTATAAGGGATAAGGTTGGATAAGTGGATAAGGTTGGTTAGAACCCATGGGTTAGGCTAGAATAAGGGTTAGATGGGGGTTTAGGTTAGGAGAAATGTGTGACTGAATTAAATTATTTGAATTAATTAAATTCAAATAAAAGGAGGAAAAAGGTGACATGAACTAAATAAAATGATTAAATTATTTTATTTTAGTAGAGCAAGGGTAAAGAGGGAATTAATTAATTAAAAAGCTTAATCAATTAATTAGACATGGCCTTATTAATTAGATTAATTTAGCCAAAAGGGATGCTATATTTAATTAAATAATATAGATTATTTAATTAATACAACCGACTAAGGGAATTCAATTTGATTAAATTAATTAATCAAATTTAAGTGTCTACATCTAAACATCAGTGAATTAAGATCTCCACGCAACTTCCAACATTCATCTAAACTATTCAAGATCAAGGAAGCCAGAAAGTCCCATAAGACAACCTTAGAATTTTGTACATTAGCAGCATAGATGTTCAACAAGTTCCAATTTTGACTAGTCACTAAATCAATAAAATTGACAACAAATTTGTTTTTGAATAAAAGCCCTTTAATACCATCAAATCTAACAGGATTCCAAAGGGTAGCTAAACCTCCAAAGACTCCTTCAGTATTAGACCTATTTTTTTTAACAATGTTTTTGAAAGTCACTTTTTTATTTTAGTTTCTTGTAACAATAAAATATCTACTTTTTGATTCATTACATTACTCTTCAAAATGTGTTATTTAAAAGAGCTATTTGGATCTCTAGTATTCCATGAAAGAATCTCCATACTAACAACAAAAACAACTAAGTAAAAGACTCGACACTTCCCAAAGTGCTAAAAAGGGAGACCTCTCATTTGAAGTACTTTTTTTTCTTCTTGGATTTAAAGAGGCCATCTAACACTATCTTCCTTTCACTTTCTACTTCTTTTGTTGCAACCATGTTTCTAGTTTCTCTCTAAAAAGGGCAACCTAGTTTACCCTCTTCCCCTACATTTTCCTTCTTTGTCTTTTTTTGTTTCCCTCCAACCTTTGTCCATTCTTCCTTTAAATCATCATCCTCATTGACCTTCTTTGGTTTTGTCAAAGAGGGAGTAGAGGCAAAACCAAGCAAGGTAAGGTAGTCCTTTAAGTCTTTGAAACCAACATCTAACTTAGGGACCTTCACCTCTAACTTCTCCTCTTCCAACAACTCTATAACTCATTTTATAGATTCACTCTAAGATATTAAATTTGGTTCTCCTTGTGAAGTAAGATTCTCCTCCTAGGATGAGAATCATTAAAGCTTTAATCTTTGTCAGGCTTTGTGCCTTTAGAACACATCATCTGCATAATTTTGATTCACTCCTTCCTTATTACCATTATGTGTCTTTGGAAGTGCATCATTTGGATCATTCTGATTCACAACTTCCTTATTATCTTTTGTTTCCACCTTGATCAGATATATCTAGATTAGGTAAATCTACCAATTTATCATTATTTTTCACTTTGCAAATCTTGTCCCTTTCCCTTCTTATTATTCATATTCACTTCACCTTCTTTACCTTTATAACCTTCTAAAGGACTTTTAACCACCTATTGATCCTCTATAATCTCTCCCTCCTCGCATTGCTTCATCTCACTAGACAAGGGAACATTTTTCCTTTGTTGATGATCTCCTAGTTCCAAATTACTAGGACTTTGAGTTAAGGGTCCTTTGAAGCGTTTATCATCAATGATGGATTTTCCCTTGACAACTACTTTCAACAATTATTACTTTTAAGTGACCATATCTATTACATGTTTGATAGAATGCATTGGCATTCTTATACTCAATAGGTTGGTTCCATCTACCATACTTCAATTTTAAAGTAACACTAGTAGAGAGGATCGAGTTAACAACCACATTAACACATACACTAGTGGAGATAAGACGAGACTTCTACAAAGTAACTTTATCAACAACTAATAGATGTCTAAAATAGTTAGCTATCCCCTTGAAAATCCAAAGATTCCAAAATTCCAAAGGAAAACAAAGAAGATGGATCCAAGTGGGAGCAACCAAACCCAAATTCGTAGTGGGATCAAACCCTAGCTTCCACTTGCTGAGAGATAAAAAAAATTCCTTACATTGTTACTGAAAATCCCAGGACCGCCCATAAGCAGCAAGTAACTAAGTCCTCTTGAGTGACAAAGCTAAAAAGGAACAATTCATTGGCCCTAGCACTAATCTTAACACTTCCTTTTAACTTCCACAACGAATCAACCCAACTCCTAACCTAATCTATATTAGGTTGAAAGGCAAGAAACTTACCTACCAATGAAAGCTTTAATTCAGCTATAGTTGTGTTCATTAGTTTGTTTGGAACATCCACCTCAAGACCATCCATGCATAAAGCTTCCAGATCATTCAACTCCTTATCAAGATCCATCTAACGAAGTCTTTTGCCTAGCAACTCATCCATATATGAAGTCAGATCTTCCTCTACAAAGGAGCCAAGATTGTAAGGCAAGGAAACTAGGGATTTTTCCAGAATGCTAGCTCGCACCCCATGACTTTAGTCTTTTACCATTTTTAGAACCTTTAGCGAAGGATGGAAAGCCCTCTAGAACCCCCACCTGACTTTCTCATCGCTCAAAACCCTCAAAGCCCTAAAAAACAACAAAAGCACTAGAAATAACTTTATTCTAGACCTATTTGTTATATAACAGCTATTTTCCATGAAATGATATCAAACAAAATAACCCTATACTATGAAATCCCTCAATTAAATTTTTAGTGTTGTTTAAGCCTGGACTAGATTTTGTGTAAGAAATGAACAAAACAGGTAAATTTACGTTTACAAAATAATATGCAGGTGTCCAATGATTTTTTCTACAAATGACGACGAGGGCGATGGTCATGATTGCCACAAGTTTTGCCGTCGGTGGGCTATGGCGGAGACGAATATACAGAGATGAAATACAAGTTGAAAAAATATTGATGTGATCGTTATTGCTTCCCATGTTTTATCGCAGAATGCTCATGGAAGATCAGAATTTGAATCGAAGAAAGAAACATTGAAAAACAGCTATTTGGAAGAAAAGTAATTCAAGTTACTAGGTATATTTACCGTCTTGAAAAATAGTGAGGAGCACATAGACAGAACTTGAGCGTAGGCTTCCTCATGGATGATTTTGCTGTTTTACTGACACACAGTGGCTCACAACAAGATGAAGTGGGTGGACAGACTTATTCATCAATGTACCAAAAACGAGTCTAATACTATCACTACCTACAGGAATATGCTGCAGGCATGTATGAACACTAAAAGCCTGATAGAATGTAGGCAGCTTCATGCCCACATGATCATAACTGGAGTTGAACAGAATGATTTCTGGGGAAGTAAGCTTCTGAATTCGTATGCCAGTTGTGGAAGCCTTGTGGATGCATTCCTGGTGTTCAACAAAATCCCCGAAAAAAATTCTGTTTCTTGGAATGCCATGATCAGAGCACATGTTGAAAATGGTAATTTGGAGGAAGCTATTGAGATTTATAACCAAATGCAAGCTGCAGGTGTAGTGCCTGATAACATGACTTTTCCGATTGTTCTTAAGGCGTGTGCTAGCCTAGGAGCTCTGCAACAGGGCAAGGAAATTCATGAGAAGGTTGTGAGATTTGGATTTGAAGATAATGTATTTGTAGGGACTGCAATTGTTGATATGTATCTTAAATGTGGGAATGTTGAGGTTGCACGTCAAGTGTTTGATAAAATGCCTCAGAGAAACGTTGTCTCCTGGACTGCCATGATTGCTGGGTGTGTACAGAATGGGTTCGCCAAGGAGGCTTTGGAATTGTTTGGTACAATGATGCTGATCGCAGATGTTAAACCTTGTGTCGTCACTGTGTCCAGCATTCTGCCTGCATGCACACGATTGGAGGCCCTGGATCACGGTAAGGAAATCCATAGCGTTGTTGTCAAGTATGGATTTGAAGCGGATAATTTTGTATCGTGTTCTCTGATAGATATGTATGCCAAATGTGGCAATTTGGAGGATGCATGCCAGTTGTTTGACAAGATGTCTCAAAAAGATGTAGTCTTGTGGACTGCTATAATTGCAGGGTGTGCCCAGAATGGAAATGCTGATGAAGCGTTGAAATTCTTTTACCAGATGCATTGTAATGGAATGAAACCAAACCCGCTTACCATTTCAAGTGTTTTGCCTGCATTCGGCCATTTAAAGAATTTGAGAGGAGGCCAGGTAATTCATGATAATGTTATCAAAAGAGGACTAGAGTCAAATTTGTATGTATGCAGTGCACTTATAGACATGTATGTCAAGTGTGGGCAGACGAAGTGTGCACACAAAGTTTTTGAGGATATACCTGTAAGAGACAGAGACGTGGTTTCTTGGAATGCATTGATTTTGGGATATACTCAAGGAGGATATGGTGATACTGCGTTGGCACTCTTTCGTGAGATGCAATTTTCAGGTGTCAAACCTAACTCTGTCTCCTTTGCTAGCATTCTTTCATCATGTGCCCATTCGGCAGCTCTGCAACAAGGCAAAGAGATTCATGGATATCTAATCAAAAGTGACTTCATGATAGACGATTTTGTGGAAAGTTCTCTCATAAGCATGTATGCTAAATGTGGGAGCATAGATATTGCACGCCGAGTATTTGACAAAATGTTTAGAAGAGATGCAGTGTCTTGGAATGCCATCATTTTGGGATATGGCATGCATGGCAATGCACAAGATGCCCTGACACTGCTCCATCAAATGGAACAATCAGGTGTGAAGCCTGATTATATCACTTTCATGGCTGTTCTGTCCACTTGTGGCCATGCAGGTTTAGTGGATGAAGGCTGCAAATATTTTGATAGCATGACTAGAGATTATCAAATCACACCCAGGGCGGAGCACTATGCATGCATGGTTGACCTTTTCGGCCGTTCTGGACACCTGGATGAGGCGCACGATGTGATTAAGAAAATGCCCGTAGAACCTACTTGTGGTGTATGGGGAGCTTTGCTTGGTGCATGCAGAATGCATTGTAATGTTAACTTAGGAGAATATGCAGCAGAACACCTTTTCCAGTTAGACCCTGGAAATGCTAGCTATTATGTACTTATGTCACACATCTATGCGGAAGCTGGCCGATGGGATGGTGTAGCAAAGATGAGAACAATGATGAGGGACAAAGGATTGAAAAAGAATCCGGGATGCAGCTGGATTGAAGTAAAGAACAGAGTTCATTCGTTTGTCCATGGAGATAGATCTCATCCTGAATGGAAAAATATATGGACAATGTTGGAGACCTTGCATGGTCAATTGAAAGTGGCAGGGTATGTGCCAAACCATCAAGACCTGCTTCGTGATGTGGATGAAGAGCAGGAATTCATCCTCAGTGCATAAAAGTTAAGAATTGTCAATTTCTTCAGATTTCTCAAGGCATGTTGCTGAATCCTACATGGATTAGCACAGAATAGTGGCCATGGAGACGAGAATTTCACCTTAAAAACATTAAAGCAAAAAAATTGACGTTCTTCTGTTGATTATTTGCGATGGTAATCTATATTTTGAGCTACCGAGGTATGGATCTCAATTGCCAGCTCACTCATATTTTGATACCCAATTTCAGAGCTCAACTAAAGAATTTTTCAATAGGAGTATACAGGTATCCAAAGTCCAGGCTTTCTGCTAGTGCTGACCTGGGAACTAAACCTACTCACAAGAGGAATCACCAACCATGAAAACAGTTCAAAGTTGGTGGCCTCACTCCGGATACTTGGCAAAAGGGTTTGCACTTATGTGATTGCTCCATCCAATCCCAGTGAGGTCAATGTTAACGACCATTAGCTTGAATGACAAGCTTAAAATTTTGTCAGCTTCTAGGGCTAGGAGTCGGGGCATAACTATGGTCTGAGGTACCAAGCAGAGAATGTTGTTTGGTGGTCCGGTCTGCAATAATTTCTTCATCGTTGATATTTATTATTAGCTGTGAACATGACTTGATGTATATAACACATTACAAAATAGAGCATGGTATTAAGCCTGTTAGGAAAGGTCTGGTGGAATGCTAGAGGAAAATTCTGAAAATGAGGGGGAAAAAATCACTTAACATTAAACATCGTCCCCTACAGTATCTGATTTTTTAAACAATTTGCAGAGATCGACCAGATGTGGATTTTCTCATTCTACTTTATGGTAGCTTGATTCTACTGACACTGTTTATGTGTCCAATAAGAGCTCTCTCTCAGGAATAACAAACGACCAGTTTTACTGCCACAGCATCGCACACCAATATTAACGATATTAGTAAACTTTAGTCAGATATGATCAAATCATTTTGCTTGTTAATTAATTTAGCCTTCAATAGTTTATTGATTGGTAGGAAAATGGGTACGCCAGAATCAATAGTTGTTGAACAATGAGTGCACAGTATACACCTATTTTGAAGATAATTTTTGAAAAAATAACAAAATTATAGTCCAAGTGATGCCCCTAACGTCCCAGGGACTTGGGTATTTGGAGGGGGCGTCCCCCTTTTCCAGAACTGCATAGCCTGGTCCATTTGGCCCTACAAAAATAGATTCAAGGATTTTTTTTAAAACCCCTTAAGGAACTTAAAAGAGTGAAGTTTGTCATTGCAAATTAAGCACATTCTATTTTCTTTTTAAAATTTCAGCTACATTTTGTTTGTTTAAGTTGTTTTTATAACCATTCATCCTGCTGATCTTAAAATTTGAGAAAACTTTTGCAATCCTATGTACGGACATCTCCCCATACCAAAAACTCGGAGACTGCTATTAAGATATTACCAGTTTACAATATTTGATTTACAACTCATGTTTTTCTTTTAATTTCTTTTAATTTTTGAATTGGTGAGGCTCAGAGTTTAAAGTTCGGTTGACATATTTTCTCTTCTGCAAATCTTCCCTTCTCCGAAGGCTATTGAAAACCAGGATAACTCATCCTACCTGCTTCTAAGTAGATAGTGTTCCTGACAATGGTTTGGGCATCCTATGGCAAAGGCATAATAGATGTAGATTAAAGCTTTGTAAGTTCAAATTTCCAAAAAAGCTTAAATTTCTTAAGTAAAAATTCCATGCCATTGTTTTAATCAGTACTCTAATTCTCCTGAACAAGCTCAGATGTAATTGTTGGTGATATTTGTTTTCAATAAAATTCAAAGAAAGTTATTATGGATATAGCAGGTCTGATATGCTTCCTTTGATAAATATTACAGGAAGATCTCAAATCCTATGTTGTATGCAACATATTCATGAATCTTTGAGAAGACTATCGTCTGAGACAGATTCGAATCCTCTCATTTTAAGAATGATTAAGCACATAAAGTTTCACATAATTTTAAGATGTCGATAGTGACCAATTTGTTTGAATTCATTTTGGAGACCATTATAATTATTGAGAAACACGTTAAGCATCTTGCATTCCATTTGTTTATTATGTCGAAATTTATCTGTTCAATTCTTTATTGACATGGCTACTAAACATTTAAATTTGGTTCAATGCCTCAAAATTACAATTCTAAAGGTGGGAGATTGACCCTAGCAAAAGTTTTTAATTGTATAAAAACATTAAAAAAATCAGTTTTATGCTATGAGAAGATGTTGCTTGGTAGTAATAACTTACATTGTGTGTTAAATGGATTCAAGAGTATCAAATTTTAAAGCTTGAATTTGAGCTGCTTAGCTAGGATAGCAAGTATTGGCATCTCATGATTCCAACATTCTATGGGTTTCTTTTGCAATTTCTTTGTAACTCTCCATTTCGGATTGGGATGGTGAAGATGCCCTCTTCTTCCTTAATCTCACTTTCACTCTCATTCTCTTTTCACTTACTTTCAAACTCCTGTTCTATTTTGTTTGACCTTGCTTCGTTGTTCTCTTAATCTAACTATATGTATATGCTCCTTGCTCTTTTTTTTTCTTAATTTCTTAGTCCCTTGTTCACTTCCTAGTTTTCAGTCACTATTTCCTTTACTCTCACTCCAAGTTCTTTCCTCCCTCGTTCTTGCTCTCTTAGTATTTATTCACTTTTTCCCTCACTTTCACTTCATGTTCTTTATTCTCTCAGTCTTGCTTCCTATTCCTTGTTATTTTCATTGCTCTCACTCCCTAATTCCTATTTCCTCAATTCTTGCTCCTTGGTTCTTGTTCCCTCGTTCTTTCTCCCTAACTTGTTGTACCTATACAATTTTATTTTTATTCAATATATATTTGTATGAAAGTGTTAATTATTTTCTTGGCTAACTCTTCATTCAGAAATCCTTATGCCCCATGCTTGCTTTTGTTTATTTTAAATTCTAATCAATTTCATCTTGTCACTAATGATGAGAACTTTTTGGTGCTTGATATGATGCCAAAATAGGAGTCTAAACCAAAAAAAATTGTAAATCCAAAAATGGTATTATGAGGGGTTAGAAAACATCAAAGTGCAATTTTAATCTTGATATGTGTAATTTTGCATTAAGTGTTGAAAGTAACAAAATGTCAATGAAAGCATGAAAGCTAGTTTGATCTACCACATATTGAGGTGTTGTGGATGGAATGAAAGTATGATTCATATTACACCTAACTCGAAGATTAAAAAATAAAGAAGTTATATATATATATATATATATATATATATATATATATATATATATATATATATATATATATATATATATATATATATATATAAGCAAGTCATCATTAAAAGGTCATTTTCTGAAAAAAGTGGTGTGGGTGGTCAAAAAACACAATTTGCACAAAGATACACTCACAAGTCAAATTGCAAAGTGACAAGTGGCATTGTGGTTGGTGCAAAATTCTTGTTTTACCTTCATTTATGGTTTTTATTTTACTTAAGTTAATCTTGTTTAGGTGGTGAGTTAGTTAGAGAGGTGGCTATCTCTCAAATTATTTATGTACTCATCACTTGATTAATAAACTACATAAATTTGACCGACCTCTTGAGTATTAGTTGATTTGTAATACTAGTTTTTGTTCCCAATTTTTCTAGCTTCATTTTCACATGCTATTAGAGTTTATCGGATTAGATGATAGGTTTGAATGTATATAACTCCATTACTAAGTGTTTCTTTGTGAGTGTTAATCTTTGTTTGTGGTATCATGGAGGTCTACTTTGGCATCATGGAAGCTCTATTTGTGGATTCATGGAGGTTTGATGTGGCACTACGAAAGTTGTTGAGATTTTTACATCATAAAGGAGGTTGATTTGTGCTTGTGTTAAGTTGATCCAGAGTGTGAGGTGTAATCCCCTTTTATATCATACGTTAGTCAATAGGTTTTACTCTTCTTTACAACTCTTTTTATGCATCTTCCAACTTTTATGTTTCCTATACAAACTTCTAGAGGCCAAAAATTTTGATTTGAGAGGTTGATTGGGTTTGTTATTTTTTTTAAATTGAGGCACTCAAAGAGATCTACACAATTAGCACTCTTGTAGATAGTACCTGATATTTGAAAATATTTATTTTGACAAAAAATAAACAAGTTATATCCTAGAAATTGAATTTCTCCATTTATATCCAAAATTTGTAGTTTTTGCAATCATAACATTAAAAAAAACATGATTTAAGCCACAAAGCCCTAGAGAGCCCTTTTGTCATTTGACTACAATACTCTACCTCCTTAAATGAATTTCCTTTCTAATCATTCTCCATTTTTTCACTTTCACTTTTAAGTCAATAGATTTCATGGAATTTATAATTGTTTTTGAAAGAAGAATTATCTCTCATTTCTAAATATATGGAAATTGAGACAAAATTCCCTCCTTATATGGGAACAAAGAATAAGGAGAGAATTCCCTTATCCTCTTAATTGTAATGATAAATTTAAGAAAAGGCACCTAAACATTTGTATACAAACCGAACGAATCCTACTTAAATTCATCAATTTTCAAGGTGAATTTTTCTTTTTTTTAAGTAAATATTATTTTTTCTTATAATTTTATACACATTACTAGCAATTTGTATAAAATACTAGTGAACTCTAGTATATATTGTCTAAGTGCATTAATTACCATTGTAAAAATTTCCCTTTTTTAACTTTTTAATATAGAAAAGTAATTTACTTGGACTAACTATAAATGATATGAATTATTAGTCGATAATATTCATATAGTCGGTAGGCATAGCTTCCTTATATATTCTTTTACTTTTTGATAATATTCCAGTGGCTTGAGAAAAATTCAATAATACAGTTGAGCCGCAATGCTCCCTCATAGGGTTTGGGGACATTGGCCCCAATGTACTTCTTTCATGATACTTGCATAGTCAAGGGGTGGGATGTCTCATTACCAAGCACAAATATATACTATCAGAGAAATGTTAGAGAACATGTGTGTTGAACCTTTCAAAAATGTCATGCCATAAAAATAAGATTCTAAAATACAAATGAATTTGCATCTTACATGTCTCTATTGATCAAATTATTCTCATTTATTCTAAGAGATAATAATAATTTTCTATTTAAAATATTTACCTAGCATAAAATTTATTTTGGATTCTTGAATTATTTATTGATTGAAATAAATCAACAATTGGTCAATCCAAATAAATTCTAGTATGGGCAAAAATTTTCAATGGAATGTTTTATGTTACTTCTTGAAATGAAATCAAAATCATCAAAATAAATAGGAAATCAATGGTGGAAAATGGAGATTTATTTCTTCATATATTTAGACAAGAAAGACTTAAAGATAAAGTAATAGATGTATTATATGGATAGGTGTAAGAAGTTGGGTCCACTTTCTAGCCAAAAAGTGAAAGTGTTTTTCTTGAAAATCAATGTTTTTCATAGGTGGACTAAAAATTTGAAGCACTTGCACATAAAATCTTAAAAAGTCTAATAATATGAAATATCAAACTTTGATTCTACTTTTCAAATATTTAATTTAGTCTAATACTCATATGATACAAATTAATTTTGTATAGCCTTGTCAAAAACCACTTTCTATAAGTCGTCTATTTAGGACCATACCATGTACTTGTTTAGCACACATAATTTGTCCTAAAACAAAAATATTTTTCTGATTTCTTTTGAAAAAAGATGTGTATTATATTCAAAATTGATGAAGATACTTATTTATAAAAAATAAATAAAAATCTAATTTTTGCATTGGCCTTAATTGCTATTTCTAAAACCCCCCATGTATGGCAAGCATAATTGAGCTAAACTAATCATAAAACGATAAAAATAAATTTATTTTGTAAATAATTATTGTCTATATTGATGAATTGTAGAAAATTTTGAAAAAATATATATTTAAAAAAAAGTTATTAAAAAAATACAACTACCTCACATTTCAAGTTTATGGACCAATTTCCACATAAATAGATTAATAAATAAAAAAACAAGTCCAATTATATATATATATATATTTGAAAGCTAGAATCACCATTTATAATGGATTTTAATGTTCTCAAAAAAATCATTAAAAGTCATCAGTCATATTGCTAAAGTCAATTATTTTGTCGTTATTTTCATGGCATTGTACTTGCAGGTCTAGGGTTAAGGGTTGGGTCTCCAAACCTAAAATAAATAAATAAATCTATGGATCTCAAATTTCAAATTTTACGAAATACATGCTCCAAATTGTGTACCCATTCTAAAAAGAGCAAGAATATGATGTAATTAGAAATGGGTACTCATTTTAATATGACATGAGTATCCATTACAGTTTTTTTAAGAAAAGATGAGTGCTCATTTTAAAATCAAAACCAGTATCCAATTTAAAAAATAAAATGGGTGCTCATTTTAAAAATCAATTTGAGTACCCATTTCACACAAGTACAAATTTGTGTTCAAAAGCCTGAACCTATGAAAGGGGTTTGTTAAAATATTTTTAAGTCTGACATTTCCCCTAAATATGAACCCAACCTATTGCAGTTACCCATATACACTTTCTAAGTGACAAATCTTACCCATATACACTTTCTAAGTGACAAATCTTGCCAAGTTTTAATTTCATAGTGAATAAGGCCCAAAAGCAAGTGGGAATTAATGGAGATATGAACTCAAAAGAAGAGGGAATGTCATATAAATGGTTAGTATGATTTCAATTTCTAATATTATAGACTTTAGGTTACTAGGCTCTAACCATGCATTATTTATTATGAAAAATAATTTAATTTAAATTTTTAATAAAATAATGCTTGGGTAATATAACTAGCACTAGATTATGTTTTGTAAAAATGCAAAAATGTAGTTCACCCTAATAAGTTGGTCTATTCACCAAAAAATAAGGTCCCAATTTTAAATATCCATCATTTGGAAAAAAAATTACTTCACCAGTGTTTATATCCTACAATTTTCTTTTCTCATTACCTGAAGATGGAGGATTGATCTTCAAGATTGAAAAAAAACTTCCAGGGAAGGAACACAATAATCAACTTGAGTGTGAACCCCCTCCCTTCCAACATCTCTTAAACTCTCAAATATTGAGTCTCCCTATCTTGGGTCTGTAAAATAAGATAAAGTTTAATGCTTAATGCAACTTCTCTAGAGATTATCACATCAACCCTTCTAAACATTATGATCCGCCTCTTTATTTTCCATTTCCATTTCAAGGGAAAAAATATCCTTCAAATAGTCCAATAAAATTAACCCTTCCTTATCCTATGGTAAACTTGGCTGTCTTTTCCTTTTCTTTCTCTAGAACTTTACATTCCTCGGGTATGGACAAAGAGATTTTTGGCAAAGCATTATTATTAGTGGAATTTCATGAAGTGACAAAGGATCCTTCATACTTGATCTACTGCACCTATTCACTATATTTTGAGGATAAGATGATGAAGGAAAATACTTATACACCACAACATACCCACAAAATTTACCATAAAATAATTAGTTTTTGGATTTGGTGATTATGTGAAAAACTATGAGCTAACTACAAGATTTAGTAATTTTGATCATCACTTCTCCCAGTACTCCAATAGAAAACTCAAAATCCTAGGAGAAATAAGGACCCTATTAATATGCTCTTTCTCAACATCGAAACTAGATTTTTATTTCCTAAAAAAATAGTCTAGATTTGTTCCAAAACCAAGCACATATACGAGGGTCCTAATAGAGTCCTCATCATATGTCCTTAGAATTGAATAAATAATTTTAGATAGGCCTTAACCCCTTGTGGTTGAATTTAACGTCATTGTAATTTATGCTAAACCCATTTGATGAATGACTTAAGCCTCTATATTTCTTGTGTTTGGACCTCATCATAGCTACATATTACATTTCAATTCCCTTGAGTGGTTGAATTATATTCCATAGTCTTTGTTTCTCTTAAAAACTATTGATGGATAGTCGTACGACTATTTGAATTAATTTTTGGGTAATAATACTTTGAATGCATAGTGATGGAAAGGCTCTAGACAAGTAGATCCTCATAGTTAGCTAGTGTACAGTAGCCAAACCATGAGGGGTCATCTTTCATTTCATGCATTATCATCTATACCCTCCAATATTTATATATATAGGTCAATATCATCCACTCAATGTGTTATTTGTAGTGTCATGTTTAATCTATTTTTACTCATTAAGTTTGAGATAAAATTAATGGGTAGATTTATATAAGGGTAATGGTTTGACATATCCACATCTCAGATGATGGTTTAGCATATCCATATCCCTAGATACCTAGATCCTATGAGAAAAAAAGACTAATTATAAGTTGACATGTACACATGTCAAATATATACTAAACATTGTGGACTATTTTAATTAATGTAGGCTTTTCATTTATATGCATGATAATAAAAGCTAATCTTGTATGTCTTCAAATGCATGAAGTGAGTCTAATCAAACTCACCACCTTTAGAGATGGAAAATCTCTACTCCTCACACATAACATTCTCTTAACTCAAACTCCAAATTTATTGATGAATTGAAATATATTTAGTCACTTATATTTGTATTCTCGTGATGAATTATGAATCTAGACTCAACTTGTGCAAAGTTGCAAAAAAAATTTAATGTTTTGTAAAATACCATAAAGTGAAATAAACACATTACAAGAGATTTCTTTTTCTTTTTGCAAAAGGTCAACGATCTTAATATTATATTAATTTAAGAGATACCCAATAACAATTTACAAAGAGTCCACCAAAAGAGTTGCCCTGTACTCAAACCAACAGCCAGAAGAAATTATTAGTTGATAGGCTATTTTAACGTGGGCATAGCCCACCTGAAATGTCTCACGCGCTCGGGAAGTTGGACGGAATTGATTTCCTTAAATTCTGGCAGAATGGACGCACCTAGAAAAGTTGGATCCTTAAACATTTCGAACAACTATGCCCACTTGAAATGTCTCACGCACCCGGGAAAGTTGGACAGGATCGGTTTCCTTGAATTCCGACAGAATGGACACACCCGAAAAAAGTTGGAGGTTTCCTTAAACGTTTCTGACAAGTGTTGTCCACGAGCTATTACATGTCTTTTTTCCACAGGTTTTCTCTTGTGTGTGCCAGTTGATCCTCTTCCCGCCGTCGTTTAAACAAACCATCTGGGTGCATATAACTGCAGGACTAGCAAACCGAGATTCATAATTTTTAGGAACTAAATCTGGAGAGCCTTACATATTAGAGATCAATGTTAATGGCAATGGTACAGGGCACGAAAATCTGAGCGACATAGAGCGACACTTTCATCCCTGGTTCAATCCGATTTAGGATTTTCACAACTACAACATAAATTATTTTCCTCCCTGTAAATCTCACATCAAAGATGACAATATATTTTACTAGCTAATATGAATTTATTCTTGTTTTGGTTACAATTTTTTGGTGGACACTATTATATGACATATCATTATTACCATGATTTGCAACGATATCGCAAGGGATATTTCAGTTAGGGTTTCTTCTCTTGCCAAGGTTTCGAGTGTGGGTTTGGGTTTTATCATCAAGATATGATTTTATGAGGGCTTATGTATGTTTGTTTGTTGTAACACAAAGGATTTTGGCAAAGGGTGCCCTGTTTATGCTAATTGTGTTTGTCTCAGCTGCAAGTATTATGGAGGTTTCTATCTTTCTATCTTTGCCTTCATCTAGGGCAGTGAATTTGATGGCAGTTCCCAAAACTATAGTTGGTAAGACGACACGAATCCTAGACGTGGCTGCAGGGAAAATTGAGTGTGAGACCGATGTTTTAATGACGAAAAAATTGAGTCTGAAACCGATGTTTCAGTGACAAATCTAGGATTCAGAATCCTTTGTAGCGCCTCACAGATAGATTAAGAAGTCACGCAGGAATCAGGTATTTACACCATTTTGCTTGCAAATCTATTCCAGGTGTTGTTGTCTATATCTATTAATCATTTTCTCGTTAAATTCTGCACATTTTTTGCTTCAGTTTGATGTTTTTTAATTGAATTGTAATTTGCAGTCTGCGGAGGGATTGAGCATTGAACTCTTTTTGCTTTCTTTTTTAAATTTGGATTTGGTGGGTTTGTAGTTTAGTGGATGGTTGTTGACTTCTGTAGTCTTGACTTCTGTAGTACAAATCATTTATTTTTCACATTAAGATGTGAAGAACTGAATTTTCAAATTACGTGCCCTTCGAAAAATATAGCTATGAGATTTGATGAGAGGGCCAGAAAAGCAAAATTAGATGTGACAGTTCGCAAATTTAGAAATACTGAAAAATTGTAAAATTTAAAAACAACAAGTTATGAGCTAAATTTAGTGATAATGAATTTTGTTGATTCTTTCTTCTTTAGCTTCTCCTAGAAACCTATGAAAATTTCTAAGCTCACATTCATGACACTATAAACTCTTATGCCTCTATGGGAAAAAGGATCGTGTGTCCAAATGACATGAAGAAGCTATGTGGTGGCTACACAATGCATTTAGGCAGCCAGCAAGACATGCGGGAAGATACGTGGATGGCCCACAATGTGTTTAGGTCGAATTCATGATTTTTTTGGTTAAGAAGATTGCTATTGTTTTTGCATGGAACCCTTTTTCAGAATATGTCAATGTATTCAAGTTAAAATATCTAATAGCTTGCTAAAAAATAAATGTAAAATAAGATACATTTTATTTTTATTTTATATAATTAACACATTTAAACATATATTACTATGGACTAACCATTGCACCTCTGGTTCGTTGCACCTCTGGTTCGTTGCACCTCTGGTTCGGTGCAAGCCCTAGTTATATGATAAACCCGATGGAATGCCAGTCCTGAGGAGAGTTACAAATTATAGAAGAATTTGCATATAAACGAGACCATATCAAAAAAACTACACAGAGAATGTGGAACCCAAAATTCCAAGCAAGAAAACATGAAATCATCCACAAACCGGAGCCATTAATGATGCAAAACCATAGAATGCAAGACTTGAAGAAGGAAACCAGAATGTTCCTCACCCATAAACACGTGAGGTCCCCGCAACTTCCTCACGCACAAGAGCTTTGTGTTTATCAGTGTGATCTGCCAAAGGGCCTACACTATGCTCAAGAGGATCCTCTCGCACATGCACAAGTGAATGGGGTGGTGTCACCATAGGCATGTGCATCAACAACTTGTGGATGGCTAGAAACACCGAAGAAATGCTCGCAATTGTATGGGAGGATAAAAAATCAGACAAGGCAGCTAACTCGTTCTGAAAGTAGCAACAATTTTGATTCACAAGCCCTATTTTAATTGCATCAAAAACTTTACCATACTTTGGTTTTTCCTCAGGTACCGAGCTGGAAACAAACCCCCACAACCCATGCCTTGCTATGGAAGAGGTCATAATGACGAATAGCCCTATCCAGAATGTCTTCAAACGCAAACTCCTCACTGACATAGTTAGTTGCCAACTGCATGAAAAGATAATAATCAGGGACAAGATCATAGCAATTAGATAGGAAAATTTTAGCCACTTGAGAGTAATAAAGACTGCGAGGGACTTTGGTGATGAGGATATCATCCCCCACAACTGTCTTAATGGACTCTTCAATTTTCCAACAATCCCATTTGAAAACTCGCCGCATGTGCATGATGAGAAAAGGCCCTGAAACAGGAACCTCCCAAGCTTTGGACGAGACAGTGAGACGCCTATTAGCAGGCCTATATTCCATGTTTGTTGTCAGCTACAGAATTCTTATCAAATGATAACACCTAGATATGGAAATTTTTAGACAATTAGTGCCTCGAACAGAGGAGGAGATGATCTAAATAGACATATGTAACGTTATGTAGCACCAGTTCACCATGTCAAATAATGACGATGTTGAGTTAGTCGAGCATGCGAAATAAATGCAACAGTAAGGGGAATAACAGCCACAGAAAACGACTTTAAAAATTATTAAGCCTCGCACGTACTAGAATCAGCCACGAAGAATCCATTGCGACATCCCTTGTCCCTCTGAAGATACCACTTGTACACTCATATAGTAGGCGTCATCTATAGAAGCGAAAATTTGCACCTCCATAGTGTATTTACAAAGTAGGGCCTTTGTAAATACACTATGGGGTGCAAATTTTCGCCCCCATAGCCATTTCGGAGAACCTCATACTCTGCAAAAGTGGAAAGGAGTTCCCAGACCTCTTTAAGAATATATTTGAGCTTCCAATCAACAATGTCTATCTTCTTCAAGGCTGAAATGATGACCATTGAATCCCCTCCATAATTAATTTATCTGCACCTAGTTTGATAGCTAATTTAAGACTTGATACTAATGCAGTGGCTTCTGCAATATTATTTGTTCCATTAGGAATGTGAGTTGCCCTAGCTAGCAAAACATAATCCTTCTAATTTTGAATCGTTGTATCAATTTCTGATATCCTTAGATTACCTTTTGAAGCATCATCAAAATGAAAATCTGGGGTTCTAGTAAGGATCCCTTGAAAGGAAGAGATATACCTGAACCTCTGAAACCCAAGAGGAAAAACGTGATGAAAGACTCTTAACTTTTGAAGTAGAGGTCTTAACCGATTCTGAGATTGATGGTTCAATTGTATAGATAACTTGGTCTACAGAAGCTTCTTCCTTCCTAAAAGACGTTTATTTCATTCCCACCAAAGGCTCCAAGCCAAGGCTAAAGGTGCTATTGTCCATAAGGCAGTAAAGAAAGCCTTCTTATTCAATCTAGGCCATGATTGAAAGACTTCAATCTAAGTATTTTGAAGTGGAGCAAACCATTTTAACTTGTTCATCAACCAGGACCAAAATTAGAAAATGAACAGTTAAGGAGCAAAAGATCTATTGCTTCCAATTCACTTTTGCAAAGCGGGCAAAGATCCACTATAGATATGATAAATAACGACTAACAAAAGAGTCCAACAACACATTGACATTGACCCACAATAGAGATAGTTGATAAACAAAACAAAAGAAAATCATAATGGTAAACCAAACAACCACCAATAACCAATGAAAATCATCATTCACAACTCTTGAAGGAAGAAAGGTATATAGAAACACTTCCTACACTAATATTGTAAGGAGACTGTTGTGAAAATTTTAACCTTTTAACAACTAAATAAATTAGAAACACATTCAAACATAAAAATAAATAGTGTATACCATAACACAAGTGTACATAAGGAGATCCATTTTAAGAGAAAACCCCTACACTTCAAAGTACATCAATGTATTATTTAAGAACTTGTAAAGGAATCCTTCACAAGAGTGTCACAAACTAGAGACCTAGACAAATTCTTATAGCTTAATAGTCACTATGTAACTCTACATTGAACCTTCATTTCAAGCACCTAATATATAGGAGATACAAAACTCAAAACCAAATGATAATTAAAAATTCATGTGATAAAACTATACAAAAGTGGGTCTAAATTATCCCTCAATCAAAATATTCCTTATAATATGGCATAGCATACATCATAAGTTGTCCAATAGGTATAACTTCTCTTTACACCTAGTTTATGCAACCAACAACCTTTTATGTTTCTTGTTCAAATTTTCGAAGATGAAAAACTTTGATTCAATTGATAGATTGAATATGTTATTTTTCAAAAATGAAACAATCAAGAAGATCTACACAATAGGAACTCCTATAGAAAAAAACAAACAATTAAAAATATTCATTTTGACTAAAAACCAAGTCTATAGCCTAAGAATTATTAGTTTTTACTTTATATCCAAAAATTTCGTTTTGTGCAATCTTAACATTAAGAACAAGCTGATTGAAGTCATTTATTCCTAGAGAATCATTTCCTCATTTGAGGACAATGCTCTCTCACTCCTTGAAATGCATTCTCCCTTTTTTCATTTCCACCCCTTAAAGCAATGGATTTTAGAAGTTTTCTCCTATAAGAGATATCTCTAACATAATTTAAAATAGATTAGGATTGGGGCAACCTTTCCTTCTTATATTGGAACAAATAATAAGGGCAAATTTTCTTATTTGCTTAGATGTAGTGATAACTTTAAAAAAGGACCCTTAAACAATTTTATAAAAATGTAGTAAATTCTAGTTAAATGCATTAATTTTTATGGTGATTTTTTTTTCTTAATATTATTTTTTTTTGATAAATTTATACACATTACTATAAATTTGATAAAATCCTAGTGAATATTATCTAAGTGCATTAATTATTTTGCAAATCTTTTCTCTTTTAAATGTTTTCATATAGAAAAGTAATTAATTTGAGCTAACAATAAAATTAAATGATCTAAATTATGAGTCGATCAATATCCATATAGTTGGTAGGCATAGTCCCCCCCTATATATACTCTTTTATTTTTCTATAATATTCAAGTGGCTTGAGAAAAAGCCACTAGCAGAGTTGAGGGGTAATTCCCCCTCACAAGGTTTGGGTGAAATGGCCCCAATGTGCTTCTTTCATGATACATGCATAGTCAAGGGGTGGAGTCCCTCTTTACCAAGCACAAATATATATTAATGGGAAAGTGATAGAGCACATATGTGTTGAACCTTTCAAAAATCTCATGTCATAAAAAGAAGACTCTAAGATACAAATGAATCCACGTCTTACAATTATATATTGATCAAATGATTATAATTAATTCAAGGGGTGATAAGCACATGATATTTAAAATAATTACCTCGCCTATAATTTATTTAGGATTGTTCAATTATTTACTGATCGACAATATATCAAATATTGGTCAATAAATTATTGAACAGTCCAAATAAATTTTAGTATAGACAAAGATTTTAAATAGAATGTGTTTATTACTTCTTGGAATGAAATGATCAAAATCATGAAAATAGATAAGAAATAAATGGTGGGAAATGAAGATTTATTCCTTCACATATTTAGGAAGGGAATGAATTAAAGATTGAGTAATATGTCAATTGATTTTGACATGCAAATATTTCTACAAGTTATTTAGAAATTCAAGATCAATAAGAAAAACTTTTTATCAATTAAATACACTTTACATATTAGACATTTACAATCCATATATGAGTCAACACATAATTCATTTGTTAATTATATAGATGTAAAGTCCTATTCACACGTCATTTTACAATAACAACACAATAACAACAATATAAGAGCCATTGTAAGTATTTTATAATGAAAATACTTATCATAGATTGTAGATAAGATATCAATTTCTTATCCATGCAAACATTAAAAATAATATAATTGGTACATGAACTCTATGACACTTATATTCTTATTTGCCAAATTTTAATTTCAAAGTGAATATGTCTCCAAAAGAAAGTGGGAATTAATGGAGATACATGTACCCATACAAAGTTAGAATGTAATGTTGATGGTGAATGTGATTTAAATTTGTAATGTTATTATAAAATTTAGGTAAATAGGTTCCAATCATGCATTATTTATTATGGAAAAATAATTTAATTGAAAATTTAATAAAATAATGCTTGGGTAATTTAAATAGCAGTAGACTTTTTTTGTAAAAATCCAAAAATTTAGGTTGTCCCATTCCCCAAAAATTGAGACCCCAATTTAAACTATTCATCATTTGGTAAATATTTTTTGCTTATATTTATGGTTACCTTCTCCAATGCTTAAATCTTACAATTTTATTTTCTCCTTACCCAAAGATGGAGAGTTAAAAGAAACTTCTAGGGAAGGACCACACTAATCAACTTGAGTGTCATCCCCCTCCCTTCTAACAATTTCTAAAAATCACATATCTCGAGTCTCCCTAACATAGGAATCTAAAGTAAGATAAGGTTTATTGATCCACTTTTCTAGAAAATATGATCCGCCTCTCTATTTTTCATTTCCATTCCAAGGGAAAAAAATGTAGAACACACAATAGGACTGGGGGGCAGGGGGTGAATCAATTCAAACCTCAATTACTTAATTTCTAGTATTTTAAAATTCAAACCACAACTATATAATCATAGCACTAATAAATCATGAAAGCACAAGGCACAACAAACACATCAACACTAGATTTATGTGGAAACCCTAAGCAAGAAAAAACCACAATGAGAATCACACTCACAATATGAATATAATTTATTATAATGTTGTCTTTGGAACTCACTACCCCTTAGAGGACTTGCAAACCTAAGATGCACAACCTTAGGGCAAAATACAAAAAGCTACCAAAAAACTCACTGTCTTCCGACAAAGAAAGGAATAGTTGAATTGAAAAGAATAAAATCTCCTGGTCATGAACTTTTTCTTGAACCACTGTGTCAAGTGACCAGGATCATGGCAAACACATTTAACTTCAAATACTATCTCAGAATACTGCCACACTAAATATATCATCATTTATGCTCTTCACAACCAACTTTTGCACATGTTCAACACCAAACTTGCTTGAAAATCATTCCCATATGATGCTTGTAAATTCACACACATATCATACATTCAATCACACATCTGCACTCCTTTATATACAAGGTCAATCATTAAAACACTTGAATAGGTCAACCACATATATAATAAATAATAGTACATAAATTCAGCCACCCAAACTTAAAATATCCATTTTGGTCCACTCCAAGAGATAGAGAGGACCCAAATAGATCACAACACATCATTTATAAATGATTACAATGAATTGCACACACTAACACATCCTCCAAAGTCCGCATCAACTGAAACGTGTAGATAAACATTAAAGCATGTTAACCAATCGGACAAAAACTATCCTCTAATACAAATTATACAACGCAGATCTTCACACCATGGTGAGACCTAAAACACTAACCATGCTCATTATCCAAATAAAACCTGGACCAAAAGAATATGATCCAAGCAGGATACACCACTATAATCAATTGAAAACCAAACCAACTAATAGCATTGAACTCTTCACATGCTAATCAAATAATGACCAGAAAACCGAACTAGAAAACTACATAAACCAAATAAACATGTCCTCCAAACTACAATACTTGAATCCACATATCCAGAAGCCACCAAGCATTCTTTGAACTAATTCTAATAGACAACCACTATCAAAAATAGTAGCAACCAACTCTACCATTTGAGCAACAATGGACTTGCAAACCTAGTAGTGCAACATACACATAAAATAAAAATTATATCCAAAGCCACAACACATAATATTCACATACCAAAGGAATTCAAATAATTCTTCCACGGAGACAATAAAAACTCTCTCCTGTGTATTGAAACTTCCACTACACTAAGCTTCCAAAAATACCTCAACATCTTTACTAGACCACACAACAATACTAAAACACTCACTCTCAAACCATGTGCAACACATAGTTACATCAATGACAACACAAGACATGTTGACATCAATGACAACACATCATAACAACTTAAGTTTCCAATATTCTCCCCCTTTGTCATCGATGGCAACACCACGAATAGTAAAGAGCACGTACAACTAATCTCTCTCCCTAATTGACATCAACGACAAAGGGCACTCTGCTAAACTCTCTCTCTCTCTCTCTTATTGATAATCTCTAATAACTACAATACTCATTGCTCCCCCTGAGAGAAACCACGACATCAATCTAGGAGAAAAAGATGAACTCTAGAACTCCCCATAGATGGATGCACCCTCTAAATGCATCTAGTTATAAAAAAGAGGGGCAACGACCCCCAACTTCTATTGGAGATACTCAAAAGTATCCTTCACCAATGCTTTAGTAAAGATATTTGCAATATGTTATTTAGTAGGTACATACTCCAATCTGACTTCCTTCTATGTAACCTTCTCTCTTAAGAAATGATATCGGATTGCAAAAAGTTGAGTCCTTGAATGTATTACAAGATTTTTTGAAATGTTAATAGCACATGTATTATCACACAAAATAGGAATTCATTCATTATACACTACCTTGATATCTTTTAGAGTTTGTTTCATCCATATGACCTGTGTAGAAAAATGTTGCTACAATGTATTATGCCTCTCTGGTGGATAATGATACTAAATCTTGTCTCTTAGTCAACCAAAAGACCAATATGTCTCCCATGAAAAAGCATCAGCACTTGCACATTTGGCCCAATCAACATCTATATATACTTTTAGTGTGAAATCGCCATTCTTCTTATACCATAGCTTATAATCTAGAGTCCCTTTCAAATATTTGAATATCCTCTTCACGACTTGATCATGCGATTACCTAAGACTAGCCTGATATCTAGCCACCAAACAAACAACCTACATAATATCTAGTCTTGAAGTAGTCAAATATAATAATCCTTAAATAATATATCTATACCTTTTCTAATCAACATTCGAAGAACCATCATCCTTGCTTAACTTACAACTAGTAGTCATTGTTGACTATTCTTACACACAAGACAACTAAGAGGGGGGGCTGAAATAGTTGTACAAACAATTCTAAAATATTTTCTTTAAATCGGATCCACAACAACTTCACTTAATCCACAACAAGATATGAGCATGAAAGAACATGAAAATTAGAACACATCATACACAATGAAACACCATATTTTATATGGAAAACCCTGTTAAGGGAAAAAACACAAAGAACATTATTCTCAATATGAACACCTATTAGGGTGACATTGGTTAAGGTGAATTTTACAAATAAAGGCTCATTGTCAAAGGCTCACTACCAAAGGACTCATTGCTCGAAAGAAAGAAAGAAAGAAAGAAAGAAAGAAAGAAAGGCCTGTTACTAAAGGGCTCACCACCCAGATGAAGAAGAATAAAAGAGAAAGAGTCCACTACTAATATACCTTTGCAACCATTAGATCTATAGATACCTTCAGCTCACTTCTTTCGTTATCTAACACAAGAAATTCTACACTGCTCAATAGTTTTCACCAACTCAAACAACACTCATCAAACGATCAAAGAAATAGATCATCTTTCACACAACTTCATTGCATACACATACAACTCACTTCCTTTCCATTCGCATTTCCACACACTCATTACACACCAGATACATATCAACTTCAATAAATTATCCTTTATTTATAGCATCCTCACCTATGCAAAATATCCCAAGGTTGGCTAAGCATCTTAATTGAACACAATTCAAATTAGTCGGCACTAAACATTCCCACAATAGAAGAGAATGTAAAGTGGACCACAACACATCTTAATTGAGACCAAAATAAATATTTTACACGTTATACAATGATCCATAATCAACAAAGAAATAATGCGAAGTGTAAACACTTGAGGTCAGCCAAACCCAGCGTAAACACTATTGAACTTTGAAACCACACTTCTGAAGCCCAAGAACTCATGCCAACTGAATAGAATGAAGCTAACTTGGACATTATCAATTTATCTCCACAATCACAACACCAAAAACCATAAATAAGATAAATGCAGAGCCTGCATTTCACATAGAAACACTATCACGCACTAGTGAAGCACTAAATCCTAAATCTAGCATCTCTACACTTCTTAACAACATATCCAACCAACATGAAGAGATGTACAATATAAAAGATATGAAGAGAAAATATCTCAGCAAAACTGCACAAGAAACTCAATATCAATTATACCAACTAGTCACTAATAACAACCAAAGCATGTTATCATCAATGACAACACATCAATAGCTCATTCTAACCAAACTTGCAACAGCCATAGGGGTAGCAACCAATTTAGATTCTTTTATCTCAAACTTCTTTAACATCTCTTTGATATAGTTGGTCTAAAAAATAAAAATATCTTTTTCTAATTAAGTAGCTTATAGACCAAGGAAAAATGACAACTCACCTATCATAGACATCTCAAATTCATTTTGCATCTTTTCTACAAATTTCCTACATACACTATCATCTCCTTCAAAAATGATATCATCAATAATTACAACAACAATCAACAATTTATCACCTTCAATTTTGAAATAAAGATTGTTATGTGTAGTACCTTTTCTAAAATTCTTTTATAACAAGTACCTATCCAATCTTGCATACCAAGCTCTAGGAGCTTGCTTGATTCCATACAATGTCTTCTTCAATCTGCAAATCATTTATGGATCTTCTGATAGTTTGAACTCATCTGATTATTCAATGTATACTTCTTCCTCATGTTCTCCATTCAAGAATGTTGACTTGACATCCATCTAATATACCTTAATGTTCTTATGAGTTGCAAATGCAAGAAATATTCGTATAGCTTCCATCCTTGCTACCAAACAAAAATTTCTCCTCAAAATCTATGCCTTTAACTTGTGAATAACATTTGTAGACCACACTTGCCTTGTTTCTAGTGACTTTTCCATCTTTATTCAAGTTTTTCCAGAACACCCACTTGGTTCCTATCACATTTTTGTCCATAGGTACCAGACCTCATGCCTGGTTCTTTTCTATTTGACTCAAATCTTCTTTCATTGATTTTATCCAACTCTCATCTTCACTGGGTTTTGCATAGGTATTTGCCTCAATTTAAGAAAGGAAATAATAATTTGGTTGTTCACTACATTTTGCAAGTCTTCTTCTTGTCTGAACACCTTTTCTCTTGTCTCCAATGATCTAATTTTCTAAGTGATTCTTCTGCATATACTTTGCTAGTATTGTAGGAGCTTGTTTAGATTCTTCTTCTTCTGTATTAATCTCTTCATCTTCCACATCAACTTTCCCTTCTATACAACCTAGTGTTATTTATATGTTAGTCTTGGGTATAGATGCAATCTCAGTCTAATTCCATTCCTTAGAAACTTTCACATTTGTACTTTCCACAATCTTTTGTAGCCTCTTATTATAACACCAATAAGCCTTGCTATTTTTAGAATATCCCATAAATATTCCTTCATATGATCTTTCATCAAACTTGCCTAGATCTTTGTCATCTCTCTTTATGTAGTATTTGCTTCCAAATATGTTGAAGTACTTAACCATAGGAGGTCTTCCATTCAGAAGTTCATAAGGTGTATTTGTGTGATTCACTTTGATTTGTACCATTTTTAGAATATAAACAACAGTATACACAACTTCTTTCCAATACACATTAATCAGGTTAGCATATTTCAACACAATTCTAGCCATCTCAACAATGGTCCTATTTTTTATTTCAACTACACCATTCTATTGAGGAGTCCTCAAAGCAAAAAACTACCTCCTAATATCATGTTCTTCACAAAATTTATCAAATTTATTTGATGTAAACTCTCCTCCTCTATCAAACCTTAGACATTTGATTCTACCATCTATTTGATTATCAACCATTGACTTGAATAATTTAAATCTATCTAATTATTTTGACTTTTCTCTCAAGAAAGTAACTCATGTCATTCTAGAGTAATCATCAATAATTAACATAAAATACCTTTCTCCTCTTAGCCCTCTTATCCTTGTTGGTCCACATAGATCTATATGAACCCACTCCAAAGATTGTGAAGTAGAATACTCCTTATTTTTTAATTTCCTCTTTGTTTGCTTTCCCAATTAACATTCCCTGCACATAGTATCAACATGTTTCATAATTCTTGGTAAATATCTCACAACACTATTACAACTAATATTCACCATATTATCAAAGCTAATATGTCCCATTTTTTTGTGTCACATCCAACATTCACTGCTTTGTGCCAACAAACAACTGATTCCATTGCTATCCTTCACATAGTAGACATTTTCATTAGTCCTATTATCTTCTACGACTATTCTTTTAGACCCTCCTTTCCTAATTTCACATCCAGACCCATGAAATATAACCTTATAACCTTTACTACGCATCTGATTCATGTTCAACAAGTTATTTCTTAGACCTTTAACACTCGTCAGTTTTATGCTTACAATCAATAGAGATGCTTCATTTTCCATAAATAGGTGCATCTTCCTCTCTTGCAAACTTAACTAATCCACCATCATACTTCTCAAGGTCAAGAAACATACCTCTATCATCATTCATATGATTTGAACATCTGAAGTCAATATGTACACACAAAATAAGGTTAGCACCTAGTGTACTAATAAGACATTAGATTGAAAGATTTAAATAAAATCATGTTAATGAGAATATGAAAAATCCCTCTAGAGAATCCCATTGTCCTCTATCTCCAAGGACCTATTGAATCTGCAAGATTACTACTCTTAGATTGTGCACAAGATTCAATTAGATGACAACCTAGAGAATGAGATTACTAAATTACGTGCAACTTAAGCTAAATGCAAGATATGCACAAAGTCAATATGAAGCTAAGATGGAAATATAAATATGATAAAATAAGTTAAATGATACTAAAATGGATGCATGAGCTAGATGAAAATGAGCATTAGTATGATGCAAAAACAAGAGATGATCTTAATGCATGGAGATGGCTCTATTTATAAGCTTTCCAAGGCCACGGGTGAGATTGCATAGAATCAAGGGTTGAAATTCAATCTCGAAAATTGGATAGTGAGGATGCAAAGATCATTTACGATAGTAGATGGAAGATGAGAATTTATTTCCAAGTCGTGGGTCAAGAAAGAAACATGGAGTAAATAGGTATGGAGCAAGCAAGGTCCAAGTACCGAGATGTAAGATCCAAGTACCTAAATGCAAGAAGCAAGGAGGATTTTTGAGTACCTGAGTGTAAGACTTGAGCACCCAAAATGCATGTGCAAAGAAGGTTCAAATACCCAAGTGTAAGGCTTGAGTACTTTGGAAGCATGGTCAAGCAAAGGTGCAAGTACCCAAGTGGTGTAGTGCAAGCAAGGTCTAAGTACCCATGTGATGTGAGGATATTTGACCTTTTTATTTTGTAAAATAGCTATTCACTTGCAACATGTTGATGTGTCATGATGAGGTGGAAAGAGGAGTGAGGATGTGTATTTGTAGGAGAATGCAAGTGGGGTGGAATATTTGTGATTTTAGAGGAATTTAGAAAAATGAATTATATAATTAAATTGGGGAACTTAACTATATAATAGAAGGATATTAAATAACCTTTGCATCCAAATTAATTAATTGAGCCAGATTTATGTGTATACATTTTTCCCCTCTTTAAATCAATGTGTTTGCAATAGGTTGGTTCAAAGAAAAATTTGATATGCGACAAATGATGTGCGACCGATGTGATGCCTCAGATATTTAGAAAATTTGATGATTTTTTATGCCCCAAATTATTATTGGTGATGTATATGCCCTCGGAAGGTAAATCAAGAAAATTTGTAAAATTTTGAGCGATACGATAGTTTTCGCAATGATAAAATTTCCATTAAAGTTGTGTGAAAAATAAGAAAGTTTTATTGATTGAGCTCCCAATATGTAAAAATGTGCTTGGTTTGATTGAAGAACAGTTTTTTGTTTAAGAAATGGGGGCTAAGTGAAATTAAATTAAATAAACCCCACCAAAATGCCCTTTTAAAAAGGCATATATAAGGTTAAAAAGGTCATTTTTAGGTGTCATTTTCACTTTTACTATTTGGAGTCCTTAGTTAGCTTCTAGGATGTTGATCCCATACCACTTGCACTTATTCAAGAGGGTACATTGTCATGATCGACCAACCATGTATGGACCACCTACGAGTAGTTGATTCCCCTCTTTGTGATTTGAAAAATTTGAATTTGTGTGCATTTTACGGATTTTAGAAATGTTTTTTTTTTTTGCATTACGTTTCAACGCATATAGGGTAGTTTTAGCACATATGATGCGTAGTCTTGCACATTCGATGCGCAAATTAGCGCACTTAGATAGGGAATTCTAGGGTTTTTAATTTTAGTTTCCATGCATGTGCCAATTAGAGTCACGCATTTGACTAAAGTTATGCATGCAATCCTTAGTGTAGCACATTTGAGTGATGTTGCACATATCCATTGTGCTTTTACGCAAGGTCCAATAAAAAATTTTGCACATATGATGTGTAGTGTTGTACATTCAATGATTGGTTTTTTGCATTCACTTTGTTTAGCGCATTTGAAGCCTGTTTTAGCGCATTTGCCTGAAAATGTTTGATTTTGAATTTTTGATGACTTGTTTTGATTTAGTTAACAACATTAGGTAACCAGTCAAGTAGATAGGATGGATGATTGATGAATTAGGATAACAGGTGTGCTCAAAAGAATGATTGTATGCACTCTAAAGAGTAAGTCAAGTATTTTGATGTGCTCATAATGAGCAATGACGTGTGTGAAAGGCCAATTGATGCACTCACAAGGAGCAATTAGATGCATCCAAAATGATAATTGATGCACTCGCAAAGAGAAATTAGATGCATCCGAGAGCACAATTGATGCGCTCGCAAAGACCAATTAGATACGTCCAAGAGGACAATTGATGTGCTCGCAAAGACCAATTAGATGCATCCGAGAGGACAATTGATGCGCTCACAAAGAGCAATGATGCATCCAAAAGGACAATTGATGTGCTCACAAAGAGAAATGATGTGTCCAAAAGGATAGTTGATGTGCTTGTAATGAGCAATGATGCATCCAAAAGGACAATTGATGAACTTGCAATGAAAAATGATGTGTCCAAAAGGATTGTTGATGCGCTCGCAATGAGCAATGATGCGTCCAAAAGGACAAGTGATGTAGGATGCTTGATCGATTTGTGATTGGTATGAATTAAGTAGTTGTTGAAGTCATGTCCTGTTGTGGTTTTGTAGGTTTATTTACGATTTCTTCAAATGCAAGGGCAGTACCCTGGTACTTTTTTCATGATTTCTCAATTGAATGAGGAGGACATATCAATTATTGATGCATGTGGGTTGGGGGTTTTACTAGATATACCATAGTATAGGGTGAACTGTGATCTCCTGACAACATTAGCAAAGCGGTGGCATAGTGACCACAACACATTTCATCTGTCGAATAGAGAGATGATCGTCACCCTGGAGGATGTCTATCGTATCCTTTGCATTTCGGTGATGGGTGAGTTAGTTGTATATAATGTCGAGGAGAAGGGTAGGAAAGAGGCCATGAGACAATTTTTTGGTGACCGACATATTGGTGGTTATTCTACTCTATGGCAGGACATGGTTGATGATTATGAGCCACTTCCTTAAGTGTTGGCAAGATTGACTGGGGGGTTCTTATGCCCAAATAGGAAAGGCCATGGTTTCTCAGTTGGATGGGGGTGGGTTTTGTTACAAATGTTTGAGGAGTAGATGAGGTATGCTTAGGGTGCATGCATGTTGGCGTACTTATATCATGATGTGCATCAGGTCATCTATGATGAGGGGGCATCGTTATCATCAGGGGTCATTTTGCTTCAGATTTGGGCTTGGGAGCACATCCAAGTAGCATGGCCTCTTGCAGATAGGATACGATTACTAGGAAGGTTTTATGTATATGCATATGTCAGAGCAGTTGTCCAGTGTTGATTGGGCAAGCTAGAGTACTAGAGGAGGGTGTTAGATGATCCGACAGCAGTTTTTTGACAACCATATGTGGGTTGTGAGAAGTGGGGAGATGAATAGAGGGAGATACCTTACATGTTTACATAAAAATATTTGATTGGCAGGATGTTGTACATTATTGAGCATTTTATTATCACGCAGGTCTATAAATAGTATAGTTGCGCACAGGGGATGTTGCAAGGTACAATAGAGTATACATGAGAAAATAAGGAGAGGTCAGAGTGGGGGCCCTCCTTGGATTTTGATGTAGTCTATGGAAAGATACTAACACTGGATGGATAGGCTTGGGAGTTATTACCACATGTTTTGGATGGATGAGTTACACGCTAGTATGCAACATTCTTTACAAAGCACTCATTTCCTCGGCTCACAGATCCAAAGGAGTTGATGCCACTTCTTGAGGATGACAAGCCTCATCCATCTTGAGGTAGGAGGAGGAGGAGGCATTGAGAGGGTGAGAGAGATGGGGGAAGGGGGAGAGGTAGAGGCATAGGAGATGGGGGAGGAGGGAGAGGTGGGAGAGATGGAGGGGAGATGGAGGGGGAGATGGAGGAGGACAGGCATAGAAATGACCTCCACCACAAGCCTTAGCTCCACTTGTGGTACCGACAGCACCTCGGGCTCGTCGATTGCTAGCACTGCACCTAGTGCAGCCACAACTAGGACAACCATGACCACAGTGTCAGGGACATGCCTATTTACATGGATTAGGTTAGCCAGTGATGCAACCATAGATGCAGCCACAAGTGCCATCACAGGGGTAGACACAATGGCTATAGGGTGTCATTGATCAACTAAGGGTGCAGTTGGCACAGGCCTAGGGGCAAATTGTTCAATTGTAGGGATAGGTTTCTCATCTCACAATAGACACTATTACATTTGGAGCATTTTTCTGACAACCATTCGTTTTAGCTCAAACAACAAAACGTTGGAATTCTGACGTATTTGGTTGTCGCTATTTTTTTATCGGTGATTCCGACGACGGGATTCATGTTGAACTTTGGACAACACCACGTTAGAAATTTTTATGCACCCACGATATATTTTTTTGACGAGGAGACGTCAAAATTCTGACCTTGTTGCATCCTTTATTGTTGTAACCTCTGTCGATGACCCTTTACATATCGTCATAACCTTTGCAGATGCATTTTTACTTTGGAAGTGTCCATCAGGATAAGTCTTGCTAATAGCCTCATCGGCTATTGGCAAGACAAGATTTTTGCATTGTCGCTAGGCGACAGATTTGTTTGACGAGGAGATGTCAAGATTTTGGCCTTGTTGCATCCTTTTATCACCATAGCTTTTGTCAATGACCCTTTAACATCATAACCTTTGTCGATGCATTTTACTTTTGCTAGTTTCCATCGGGACACGTCTTCCTGATAGCCTCATCAGCTATCGACAAGACATTATTTCTCCATTGCTGCTAGTGTGTGCTCTGTTGATGGACCATTTTCAAGGAGATGTCAAAATTTGGATGATTAAGATGATAGAGGAGGTTGCATCCTGCGACATTTTTGTCATCGCAGGTATGGAAACATCATCAGTTGTCTTGTGGTGTTCATCAGAATTCTGACCTTCCCCAACATTTTTAAAAAAAAATCCTGGCTGCTTTTGTCTACACCGATGATCCTTTATCATCATAACCATTGCCGATGCATTTTAGTTTTTGCCAGGGTCCATTGGGATAAGTTGTATCGATAGCCTCATCGGTTATCAGTAAGACAAGATTTCTCCATTGTCACTAGTGTGTGTTCTGTTGATGGACTTAAACGGTGTATACTATCCCAATCACATGCTTCTACTTATCGGTGTTACCATCGGGTTGAATTTTGCCGATTACAAAGGATTAATATCAGCAGCATTAATATTAGTGAGCTTACAAAAGATTAACCGCAGTAGGTATTTCATTATCAAGAAGATAAAGATGAAATAGCTACAAGAATGCATGAGAAGACTTATCATAAGGAATCATAATAGTAAATGCCAAAAATGTCTTGCATCCAATACATAAAGCATTCATAAATAGTCATATAGATAGTCGTATTATTGTTTAAAAATATTATCAAATAAGGATATTATAAAGATAGAGACCTAGAACGCAGTATGCAGTCATGGATAACAATCTAGGGCTAGGTATAGTCCTAGACCTTTACTTTAAAGGGAAACATGTGATAGTGCACATGCCTAAGGAAAACTATACAAAATAGTGAGCAGGAAGACTATCAAGAACAGTATTTCAGTCTTAGGCATACACAGCTCAAGGAGATAATGATTAAAAAAGAAAACACTTACAAAGATATATCTAGTCATAAAAGATAATCAACTGAGTTGGAGACATGAGAATATTGTAGAACACAAAGTAGACAGTGCCATTATAAGGCGTACACTCTTTTTAAGGTCCCAAACTTAAGGGCAATACAAGGAGATTCCATCAATGCCAATTGTAGTCCATAAAAGCCTTGTCACAAAGAAAATCAAAGACAAAGTACAGTCATAGAGAGATAAGAAGATCAAGCCTATCAAAGAAAAAAAAGAACTCAATGGCATTCAAAGATGTAATAGTCATAAGACATGCACACAGGCTCGGTACAATGGTGATACAATGTTGCAGACTAGTGATGAGGAGTGAAGAATAAGGATTGTGATAGAAATCAAGTTCTAAATATAGAGGCACATGATAGTAAGTTTGAGATTAGACAATGCAACATGGAGATATGATCACCTTCTATGAGAAATGAAAGTGCAGTCATGATAGTATTTTTTAGTAGATTGGACTACCATAAACATGCACATGGAAATGACTAAAGGGTGGGAGTTTTAGTTAAGTGAACTTCAAGTTCTTAGTATCATTCATTAGTTCAAGCATTAGTTTTTAGAGAAAATATGGATTTCTAAGTTCATCATAAGTTTGAGGCCTGAAAAGGTTGAGTTTTGAGGATAATTTCATCAGTTCTACATTAATTAGAAGCCCCTCATAGGTCATACATGAGACAAGATGGCTTTTAGATAATTTAACAACTAAGTTACTGATTCGGGTACGCATACGGATACAAAATCGAGTACAAATTTATGGAATCGGCAAAAAAAAATCCTTGGGTATGGGTACGGGTATGTCCGTATACACACACACACATATATATGACATAAAATCTACTCCAATGATATAAAAGTAGCTGAGAGCAAATGTAATCTTGAATTTATGCTCTCATCAGTAGTTTGTTTAGGACACTAGAAGACTAAAACAGGCTTTGGATAACTATGGAGAGGCTACTGGTCAGCTTATAAACTGGTCTAAAAGCTTTGTTTATTTTATCAATACCCCAGAGAAAAGGAGGATTAAAATTAGTAATATTTTGGGTGGCCAAATTGGTAGCTTCTATTTGGGGCTCCCCTTAGGTCAAGATCCTCCGGATACCTTTTGGGGAGCCTTGGTGGATAAATTCCATAAAAAGTTGTCTGGATGGAAGGGAGCTCTACTTAGTCAAGCAAGTAAGGTTCAATTGCTAAAAACCACTCTTCAAAGTATCCCTCTCTATGCCATCAGTCTATTTAGGATTCCTACTATGTATGTTGAGGCCATTGAAAAAATTTAGAGATCCTTTTTATGGACAGGGGTTGAGGAGAAGAAGAGAATGAACTTAATTGCTTGGGAGAAGGTCTATAAGCCTATGAATAAAGGCGGTCTGGGCCTTAGAAGAATAAGAGACATAAATGAATACCTTATGGCCAAGCAGATTTGGAGAGGATATAGAAATCAAGGAGAGTGGAAAAAAATATGGGAGAACAAATATAAAAGCCAATGTCTGAATCTTCAAAGTTTCCTCAAAGCGGAGCTTATCCCAATTGGATCCAATATTTGGAAAAATGTCTCTAGGACTAGAGACTTAATTATCAAAGGCATAAAATGGAAGTTGGGGAAAGGGAATCTTATTCAGTTCTGGGAGGACCCTTGGCTTTTGGAGCTCCCTTTAAATGAAAACCCTGAGTGGAACAAATATCAGAACCAATGCAAGGAAAGATTTGGAACCAAGGTGGAGGATTATTGGAAAGATGGACAATGGAAAGACTTATCTCAAGTGTATCAGTCTTTGAGTAGTTTGAACAAAGTCATGAACTCAATGGTGAGGATTGAAGAAGACCAGTTAATTTGGAAACTCACAGCTAGTGGTACTTTTACTGTGGCATCTCTTTATCATCAATAGTACAATAACATGGAAAGTCCTTGCTGGGCTAAAGAATGGGTGAAAGGTCTTACCCCCAAGATCAACATTTTCTTTTGGATAGCCCTTCAAGACAAAACTCTTACTACAGAGAATATCAGAAAAAGAGGTATCAGCATACCAAGTTTCTGTACTCTCTGTAAGCAGAATGAGGAGACAATAAATCATATGCTCTTTCATTGCCCCTTCTCAGCTGATGTTTGGGGAAGTTGTCAGGATCAATTCAATATCAATTGGAGCTTCCCCAACTCGATTCAGGAGATTTTCAAGTCATGGCATCATCCTTCAAAAAATAGAACCACTACCTTATTATGGAGAATTGCTTTACCTCACATGTGCTGGGGTATATGGAAAGAGAGAAATGATAGAATTTTCAGAGAAAAGAATACTAAGGCTAACATTGTGTTTGAAAAAATAAGAAGAAGTATAGTGGAAAATATGAATATTATAGGTGGTATTGATAATCCTAACACTAAGGAGGATCAATTTGTCTATAAAAAATGGAGATTAAAAGCTCAAGAGAGCATCCAGAGTAATCCTAGAGAGGGAGTGATATGGACCAGCCCACCTAGGGGATGGATGAAAATCAATTTTGATGGGGCCTCTAAGGGAAACCCGGGGGTTGCAGGATGTGGAGTGGTCCTAAGGGATGAATGGGGAATATGTAAAATCATAAAATGTATTCCTATAGAAAATCAGACCAATCATGTTGCCGAAGCCATGGCGGTTTATCATGGGATTATCCTTGCCAAAGAAACCAATTGCACTAAAGTTTGGTGTGAAGGAGACTCCTTAAACATTATCAATTGTTTAAATATGAGATTCCTGCCGTCATGGTCGATTAGTAATGGTATTAAAGCTACTAGGAAAATCAGCAAAGAGTTTGAAATGTGTGTTTTTACACATGTTTATAGGGAGGCCAACTCTTGCGTTGATTGGGTAGCCAACCTGGCTTGCCAATCGGGAGACATCATTACTAGTTATGGTGAAATGGAGATTGCAAGTGAAATGAAATCCTTTCTCAATCAGAACCGAAGCTATACAAGGCAACGTGGTACTTTTAATCATTATTTCTAATGACCTTTCCTCCTTTTTCGATGCAGGGCTTGCTTGAAGATAATGAGTTATTAAATAGGTGTCATATCATTATTATTTGGCACGGATTATGGGCGCTCTTACAGAATAACCACAAAAACCAAAGAAAAAGTTATCAAAACAAGAGAAGGCATTGCAAGGAAGGTGCTGGAAAAATGGGAGGTAACAAGAAGAGATTTGAACCTGTTTCCTACTTTGAATGGAGAAAGAACAAAGAAGTCTGGGGTATCCTTCAGCGGGGGGGTCTCAATGTTTTCATGGAATGACTAAATGGGAAGGACCCCACAATCACCAACTATTTCATCAAGAACTCGAAAAATGGAAAAATTATGATTGGATCACATATGATGAATGTAGACGAAGAGGTTATCGCTGAGGCCATGGGGATGACTACCGAGGGTATGAAATTTTACAGGGACAGAGGGATATCAGATAAAGCAGCAGACAAGTTTCCTGTTACGAATGGTGAGAGAAGAAAGATGATCAAAATTGACAACTCCTACCACTCCCCGAAGAGAATTTGCAAGCCATGGAGGTTTGTCTTATTTGCTTCTATTGAATATATTACCTTAGATGGTAGGTTTACCAAGGCATATGGGCATCACTTCATCCTTCTCAACCATTTCCGTCATGGAGAAAGGGTTAGCCTTCCCTATTACCTTGCATGTTCAATGGATCATACTATAAAGGAGATCCAGAAGGACCCTAAAGGTGATCATGCCCTCCACCAAGGGCTTATGGTCCTGGTTTATAAAATGCTAAAGGGGAAGTGCATTGAAAAGCCTATTAAAGGCAAAAATGCCAAAGATGAGACTATGGAAAGTAAGGATAGTGGTTTCAACTTTGATTCAGAAACTGAGGGAGAGTCAGAAGAAACTAGCAAAAAAGGGAGGATTAGGGCCAAGAAGAGGAGGATTATTGTGGAATCTAAAATGTCAGATTTTGGAACTAAATCCCTTGAGGAAAAACCTATTAAAAAGAGGAAAGGGAAAGCCTCTGGAAAGAAGGCTCAGAAAAAGAACACTAAAAAGGGTAGCAATTCTGATTTCAATTATGTTCTGGTTGAATCTAGGGAGGAGGATGATGAAAATAAGAGGATCGATAGTCAAGACAAAGAAGGGGAGGGTAACCCAATTAAGGATAATTTGGAGACCGTGAATACCACTAGTCTGCATAACGAGGAAAAAGGGGGTCAAAGTGATAGTGGTGACAAAGATACTATTAAGGCTTTCTGTGAGACCATTGCTACTATGATGAAGGATATTAATAGTTTGAAAACTGATACACAGGCCATGGCAAGAATTACAGTTGGTGACAAGCGCTTGGCGGAGCATGTTAAAGAGTTAGTGGTTGTTCTGCATAATGCGGAAGCTATTGAATGTATGGTTGGAAAAATCTCAGCAACGGAAAAAAAGGTCAATGAGATGGGAGATAGAAAGGAAATGGAAAACAAACTGAAAGATTTTGGCAGCAGAATTGACAAGCTGGAGCACAATGTCAAGCAGATTGCTGATCAAAATTTCCAAATCCTCAAATCTTCAGTAGACAACATGAACATCTTTATCAACAGGTTCGAGAATAATGCAGAGAAGGATGGTGATAAAGAGTAGGTGAACAAGAAGGGTCATGAAAGGAGGACCAGAGCCAACACAAAGAATAAGGTCGACATCGATGGTCGTGAGCTGGAGGATATGAAGACCTCAGCGAACAACATGAAAGAAATGTTTGTTCACGCTGAGGAAATTTTGAATAGTATTTAGTTCTAGTTTTTGTCCTTGGTTCTGTCTCTTTCTTTTCTTTGTGCTTTCCTTTTTTTGTCTGTTCTGAGTTTTTAATGTAATGACGTATTAAGCTGTGCCCTTCCGATGGGTTCATTTTGTCTTTTTGAAGTGATCAGGCACTTTTTTTAGCATTTCTATTTTTCTGGCTTGTAAAAGGTTCGGGTACCTTTCAAATACCTGCTTTTACTTAATCAAAACATTCATTAACACATAACATTCATTAACATTCATTAACACGTAACATTCATCAACATTTACTAACACATATTATTCATTAACAAGTAACATTCACCTACATTCATTAACATTCATTAATACATAATTAAATTCATTAACACATAAAATCCAGTTGTTAACATATAATAGGATTACAATCATTTTTTTCTTTCTTTTTGAAGCTTGGAGGTAAGCACTAAGTGGACAATCATTGTCTTCATCATTTGTCCCCTCTTCAGTTCTTCTTCCATGCGTTCATGATCTAATTAATGTATGCCTAGTCTTGTACTCATGATAAGGACGTGTATGCAAAGGGGGGTCCATTGTAATAACAAAGAAATGGGTTAAATTTATAAGTTTTATTATTATTATTATAAGTATTTCATTAATTAAAAGAAAATTATGTTGGTCATTTGGTGGAATTGATTGTGTGTTGCATTGATGTTTTCTCATTGATGCCAAAACTAGTTGTTTGGATGCTTTACCAACATTCTTCTGGTCTCGGTAGGTTGAGTGGTTTCTGGTTAACTTGGATCTGACATGATCTAGTAGGCTCTGGTATAGTTTGGTGATGGAATTGGCTTGTTCATGATACTCATACTCATATTTGGACACTTGATTTTGGTCTGGTGATCAGATGCTATCCTGCTTGCCTAGAAGCTTGGTTTTTGGTTCCGGCAAGGGTTTCACCGGAAGATCTTTTGGTGGAGATCTTTGATGAATTGCATAAGTGGTGTTTATGCAACTTCTAGTATTAATGAGTTGAGAACAATGGTCAATACATCTATCAACAAAGATACTTTGGCTGGGAAACTATCTTCTTTTGAGCTTGAAGAGTTTGGACCCCTGGAGCTATGAAGTCTGAACCTGCTTTTCATGCATCTACATATACAACCGGTAAGAAAGAATGGAAATTTTTGTATGCAAACGAATAAGAAGATATGAAGAGAGAAGATGATGAGTTTGAGTAACTTGAAGCAATATTTTTTAGAAGAGTACCCAAAGGACCGGTAGGAAGTAAGTATGAAGGAAAAGCACCTTTTAAATGTTTTGCATGCAATAAAATTGGTCATTTTGTATCTAGATGTCCTGAAAGGAATTCAAGATTTGAAGAAAGAGTTAGAAGATTATTTAAACCTAACCCTGGATATCAGAATAAGTATAAGTTCAAGAAAAATAGATACAAATCATGCTACATAGCGGATGAGGAAGGTATTACTCATTCTAATGATGAACTAAAAGAAGACTTTGCTAGTGGTTCCAATAATGGGAAGGAATGGGTGTTCCTAGCTATCAAGGAAGATGATCTAACACTGGAAGAGAATGTACCTGAAGAGAAGGCACTTGCTTCTAAAATTGAAGACAAGGAAGAATGGGTAATTGATAGTGGTTGTTCACATCATATGACTGGAGATAGGAAGTTTCTATCTTTGCAAGAATTTGATGATGATCTAGTTAGATTTGGAGATGACAAAGCATGTATGATCAAAGGAAAATGAACTATATCATTGAATGGTAAGAACAATACTAAAAAAATTTATTATGTTGAAGGTTTAAGGCATAATATTTTGAGTGTAGGACAATTGGTAGATAAGGGATTTCAATTATAGTTCAAGGATGGAAAATGCAAAATCATTAACCAATCTGACTTGGAGATTGCAACTGGTACACAGACAAAAGGTAATATATTTCATTTGAACTCCAGTGAGAAGACATGTTTGATTACAAAGATTGATGAGAGTTGAATATGGCATAAAAGGCTATGTCATGTGAATTTTGATTGCATTGTGAAGATTAGTTCAACTAAGGAAATTAGGGATATACCTAAGATTATGAAGCACTATAATCTGGTATGTAAAGAATTTCAAATGGATAAATAGTTCAAAACCTCTTTTAGGAGTATATAAGATAAATCGAATGATGTTCTTGATATTATTCATACTGATTTGTGTGGCCCTGCTAGAGTTAAAAGTTTTCAAGGTGATACATATTTCATGCTAATCATTGATGATTATTCTAGAATGATGTGGGCTACTTTTCTAAAAGAAAAATCTAAAACATTTGAAAAGTTTAAAATATATCAAAGGAGAAATTGGTAAGACACCTTATGAATTATGGTTTGGCAATACACCTATAGTTAAGTATTTCAAAAATATTGGTAGTAAATGTTATATCAGGAGAGATGATATCATTGGGAAATTTGATCCCAGATGTGATGTAGACATATTTCTTGGTTATTCTAATGAAAGAAAAATAGATAGATGTTATAACAAGAGATTGTAGAGAATTGTGGAGAGTGTTAATGCCAAAGTAGATGAGCTAAACAGAAGTTAAATTAGAGTTTATGAAAAGGAACCTGTAGTGGAAATGATTATATATGAACTGGTAGCACCCTTACTGGAACAAAGAGTTGAACCAGTTACTCTGGTAGTATCAGAGAATTCTACAGTAACTAAAGAACAGGGAAGAGGAACAGAAAGTCAGAAGACTCCTAGATATGTGAGATTAAATCATTCAAAAGATCGGATCATTAGGGATAAGAGAAATGGAGTGATGACAAGAAGAAGACTGGAAACTAATGAGGTATGTTTAATTTCACAAGTTGAACAAGTATCGGGAATTGAGGCATGTAAAGTTGAATATTGGTTGAAATCTATGGAAGAAGAATTAGATCAGATTGAGAAAAATAACACATGGACCTTGGTTCCCCGGCCTAAAAATAAAAATGTTATTGGAATTGTAGTCACATAAATCTGTCCACTTAATTGAATGAATATTTACTATTTATTTGATTATTTAACCATCAGTCATCAGTTAATTAAATTAATACTTAATTAATTCATACTCAAATTCTTCTCCTATTAATTAAAAAAATTATTCAATTTATTTAAATTAATTCATTAAGCCACACTCTAAATCAATTAAATGAATAAAAGATATTCATTTAATTTAACCCTCTTTCCTCCTTTAAATAAATAAATAAATATTTATTTAAATCCCTAAACTACCCCTCCACTTGCATTCTCCAACAAATGAAAGTTGCACCTATTTGATTGAAATAATAAATTTTATTTTAATTAAAATCCTATTTTCTCTCACCTACCAAACCCATTTGCATTTTAATCCCCTTCTAGATTCTTCTAACCACCTTCTAAACTCTTCTAACCCCTTCTAAATAGTCTAATTCATCTCCTAAATATTGTCACATTCCTAAGCAACTTGAAGTCACTTCTCAAAACCTCAAAGTCTTTGAAATGCATTAAAGGTTTTATGTCTTCAACAAGTTAACCCCCAAAGTCTTCCACACCACTTATGGCTCTTACATAACCATAAATGGTTAACTCAACTCACCCACATGGTTAGATACTTTCCCTCTAACTTAACCCCCATCTAACTCATGTGTCTCCTCAAGCATTCATTGCTTTGACCATGGTTATCCCCACTAACTCTTGCACAAGAGTTTGTCCATTGGATAAAGGCATTACCCTTGGATAAAGACTTTATTCATTCAAATCAAGTCTAAACTTACCTCCCAGGGTAACCCTTAGATAATTTCAAGCATTTAATGCTTCTTCCCTCTCCTCTCAAGCCATCCCATGTTGGCATTTGCCATCCTAGGATTGGATTGAAATCCATCACATGGATCACAAACCCATCAATCCTAACCCTTGTTGAGATTACTCAATCTCAACCATCCATTTCTCTATTTTCCCTATAAATAGAGCCTATTTCCTTCATATCCAGATCCAAAAATCTTGTATGCATCTAATCTATAGTTAAATTTGAGAGAGCATTTTAGGAGTAAATCATATCTAAATTGTTATTTTGGCTAAAATTTACATAAGATAATTAGGTACTTTATCATATCTAGTTTGCTTGCATTTGCATAGTCTTTTAATCATTTTCATAAATCTTGAAACTCCATAAGACTTCCATAGTAGTGCAAAAAGCTAAGGGTTGCGCTCATGTGGAACTTAGAGAGGAGAGGAACAAGGGAGGAGCAGCTATGAGCATGTTGGAAAGCATTTGGGAGTGTTTTGTTTCCTTTCTCCATTTTTGTATGTTTTCCATTAAATATTTGATATCTCTCTTGATATGTTTGCTTAGAATTGTAGTTTCCTTCGTATTTCGTTTATGATTCAATCTAACACTAACGTTTGATTCTTGAGTCTTGTGTTGTGTTTCCTAACATCCTTTTTGAAGAGCATCAGGAACTAAATGGGGTTTTAGGAATAAATTGAATGAGGATGGTCAAGTTATAATAAATAAGACTAGATTGGTTTGTAAAGGACATTCTCAAAAGGAAGGAATTGATTATGGAGAGACTTTTGCACTTGTAGCTAGGATTGAAGTTGTAAGATTATTTTTTGCCTATGTTGCTTATAAAAACTACAAGGTTTATCAAATGGATGTTAAATGTGTATTTTTGAATTGGTATCTTGATGAGGAAGTTTATATCGAGCAACCTAATGGTTTTTCACTATCATATGATACAGATATGGTTTGCAGGTTAAGGAAAGCTTTATATGGATTGAAACAAGCACCTAGAGCTTGGTATGCAAGGTTGGATAAATATCTTTTGAAGCTTGGTTTTACTAAGGGTGGTGCTGAAAGTAACTTATATTATAAGATCATTGATAATGATATACTGATTATTGAAGTATTTGTTGATGACATTATTTTTGGAGGTGAAGACAAGTTATGCATAGAATTTTCTAAGAATATGGAGAAAGAATTTGAGATGTCTATGATTGGTGAGATGAAATTTTTCTTAGGTTTTTAGATTACTCAGACTGACAAAGGTATCTTCATCTGTCAAACTAAATATGCCAAGGAATTGCTAAGGGGATTCGGTATGGGAGATTCTAAACTAGTAAGTACTCCTATGGTTACAAGTGAGAAATTGACAAGAAAAGATGTTTTTGCATTGGTAAATCCTACAAGATACAAATCTATGATTGGAGGTCTTCTTTATTTGACTCAGACTAAGCTTGACATTATGAATGTTGTTTGTATTGTTTCAAGATTTTAGAGTGATCCTAGAGAAAATCATGAGATGACGGTGAAAAGGATTTTTAGGTACTTGCAAGGTACATCAGAACATGGTTTGTGGTACCCTAAGGATGATAGCTTTACTTTATGTGCATATACAGTGATGATTGGGTTGGAGATGTTTATGACCAAAAAAGTACTTCTGATGGAGCTTTCTTTCTTGGAAAGAAGTTGGTTTCATGGATCAGCAAAAAATAGTCATGTACTTCTTTATCTACTGCTAAAGCTGAGTATGTTGATGTTGCTACTAACTGTACACAAGTTTTATGGATGAAGCAAATTTTGAAGGATATAAAGGTCGATTGTGATGCACCGGTAGTTATTCACTATGATAACTCTACTCCTATTGATATTTCAAAGAGTCTAGTATTTCATTCTAAGACAAAGCACATATCTATCAAGTATAACTTTTTGAAGGAAAAGGTGGAAGCAAATGAAGTTAGACTGGTTTATGTGAACACTAAAGAGTGGATTGCAAATATTTTCACTAAACCTTTGTCCACGGAATCATTTGAGTACCTGGGAGATAGATTGGGAGTTTATGCCCCTCTGGTAGAGACTTGATTGATGTGGTTTGGCACCAGTCCTGCATGCACTATCAGAGATATTATTCATTTCAGCACTGATGTGGGATGCTACTACTCAAGGGGAGTAGTCAACTTTGTGTTTCAGTGGTTTATGTCTTTTCTTTGATATTTTTGTCATATTTTTGGCATTGATGTCAAAGGGGGAGTGATATTGATGTGAAAAAGAAAAAGAAACTGAAAAAGAAAATAAAGGGAGAGAGATATTGATAAGGGAGAGATTCAGAGCTTTACAAAGATATTATTCATAAGGGGAGTTTGGTCTTTATTTTTCAGAGCTGTATGTGGGAGATTGTTGGTTGTCTTCCATTGGGGGAGACTTGTTTGGCATTTCTTGGTACTTTATGTTTTTCACATCTAGTGTTTCCATCAATGCCAAAGGGGGAGATTGTTGGCCATTTGGTGGAATATATTATGTGTTACATTGTTGTTTTGTCATTGATGCCAACACTAGTTGTTTGGATGCTTTACTGGCACCCTTTTGTTCCCAGTCGGTCGAGTGGTTTCTGGTTAATTTGGATCTGGCATGATCTGATAGGCTCCGGTATAGTTTCGTGATTGAATTGGCTTGTTCATGATACTCATACTCATATTTGGATAGTTGGTTTTAGTATGGTGATCGGATGCTATCTTGGCTGTTTAGAAGCTTGGTTTTTGGTTTCAGCGAGGGTTTAACTGGCAAATCTTTTGGTGGAGATCTTTGATGAATTGCATAAGTGGTGTTGGTGTAGCTTCTGGTGGAGTTTCATGATGTTGTTGGTGATCATCTTCGAGACTTGGCAAATGGAGATCATTGTTGTAGCATGTGGACCTATACTGGGTCCCAATTGATCTAGGTTATCGACCAAGTTTAATGTTGTTAGAATAACCGGTGGACAACTAAGAGGGGGGGTGAATCAGTTGTCAACAGATTATATTAATCAAACCACTTTATAACCTTTAATCGGAGCATAGAAACATTGAATACCGAAATAGTAGAAATAGATACCAATAAGCAATAAAACTTAAGAATGAAATAGAGAATTAACACAATGCAACCATACCACATAACACCTTGATTTGTATGTGGAAAACCCGGTAAAGGGAAAAACCACAGTGGAAAGACTACCCACAATCAGATGATACTTCTGCAGAAAGTATGTGATACAAAAAGGGGCATGCACATGCAGGAAGGCACACTGCCTAGAGTGTACTTCTCATTACAAAAGAGTCTCACTAACTACAGAGAAGTTATAACCAGCTCAATATAATTGGACAGCAATCTAGAAGAATGAACTGCCAATGATAGCATCTACCATGCCTGAATATAGTCTCAGTTAATCTCAATACTGGAGGTATTTGACCTCTTACATAAACCCAATTCGATCTTCAATGATCAACAAAATCTCCTACCTGAATGATATTACATTATTCACACATTATATTCCTTTTCTATGACCATTACCACCATCACCACACAATCTATAGAGAGATCTTACATCAATTTATACAAACCCTAAGGCCTAAACCAATTAGGTCGACCATCTAAAAGATATTACAATAAGATCATTACATACATCCACATTAAAATGATATGCCATGTCGGCTTTAGACCAAAACAACATTAACTAAATCATCCCGGTAACATGTACAGAACATGTTACATGATATCGGTCCATAACCTGGACCCAAATATGTCTCCAATCAGTTGAGGCACAAACAAAGATCACCTTCTGCATCCTAAATTTCATCTAGAAGCCGCACCAACACCACTTATGCATCCTATCAAAGATTCTTAGTAAAATCTCTGCCGGTAAAACCTTAAACCCTTATCGGTATAGGCTTACTAGAGTGTAAGATAGCATCTAATCATCAAGTCAATACCAAATAACCAAAACATACTCCAGAAACATCAAACCAAACATATTCCATTGATCAAAACATGTCGGTAGTATCCAACTAATAGTCCCTTCTATCAGTAACACTAGTTCTTCTACCGGTAACCAAAATATGTCTACTGGTAACCAATCATAACAGCTAGTGTTGACATCAATGACAAAACATCAATGCAACACATAATAAATTACTTCATATTGCTAACAATCTCCCCCTTTTGCATTAATGGCAACACTAGATGTGAAAAAGAAAACATCTAAGTGCCAAGAAATGCCAAAAATTTCTCATAGAAGATATAACAATGAAAAACTGAAAAATCCCAACAACTCCCCCTAAGGAGTGCAGTCCAATCTGAAACTAATCTGAATCTCTCTTCCATATGACATATTATGACATTATTTTTCACATATAACTCTCCCCCTTTGACATCAATGCCAAAGATATGACATAGATATCAAAATCTTGTGAATCTCAAAGTTGACTACTCCCCCTAAGTAGTAGCACCAACTCATCAATCTGGAATGAATGATAGTTCTGATAAATGCATACTGGACTGATGCCAACCAACATCACTTAAGTCTTTGTCAGAGGGGTAGATACCCCTAATTAAGTCTCTCAAATATTCAAATGATTCCTTAGACAGCGGTTTAGTGAATAGATCTGCAATATGTTCTTTAGTGTTCACATAAACCAATTTGACTTCCTTTTCTTCCACCTTTTCCTTCATAAAGTTATATTTTATTTAAATGTGATTAGTCTTGGAGTGAAATATTGGATTCTTAGATATGTCAGTAGTTGTAGAGTTATCACAATAGATAACTATTGGTTCATTGCAATTTACCTTGATATCCTTCAACATTTTCTTCATCCATAAGACTTGAGTGCAATTAGTTGCTACTGCAACATATTTAGCTTTTGCAATAGATAAAGAAATGCATGACTATTTTTTGTTGATCCATGAAACCAATTTCTTTCCAAGAAAGAAATCTCCACCAAAAGTGCTCTTCCTATCATCGGTATCTCCTTCCCAATCTACATTTGTATATGCACATAAAGTGAATTTATCATCTCTAGAGTATCATAAGCCATATTTTGTTGTTCCTTGCAAATACTGGAATATCCTCTTTACTGCACATTCATGATTTTCTTTAGGATTACTCTAATATCTTGAAACAATACTTACTCCATTCATAATATCTGGTCTAGTCTGAGATATAACAAGCCACCAATCATAGACTTATACCTTGTTGAATTTACCGATGCAGATGTGTCTTTGATAGATAATTTCTCACTTGTCACCATAGGAGTACTTACTAGTTTGGAATACTTAGTTTGACAGATAAAAATGCCTTTGTCAGTTTGAGTAATTTGCAAACCTAAGAAAAAACTCATCTCACCAATCATAGACATTTCAAATTCATTCTTCATATTATTAGAGAATTACATGCACAATTTATCTTCACCTCCAAAAATGATATCATCGAAAAATACTTCAATAATCAGAATATCATCATCAGTGATCTTGTAATATAAATTACTATCAACACTACCTTTGGTAAAACCAAGCTTCAAAAGATATTTATCCAACCTTGCATACCAAGCTCTGGGAGCTTGTTTTAATCCATATAATGCTTTCCTTAACCTGCAAACCATATCTTTGTCATATGTCAGTGAAAATCCATCAGGCTGCTCAATGTATAATTCTTCCTCAAGTTCACCATTTGAAAATGCACATTTAACATCCATTTGATACACCTTATAGATCTTGAATGCTGCATAGGCAAGAAATAGTCTAACAGCTTCAATTCTAGCTACCAGTGCAAATGTCTCACTATAATCAATTCCTTCCATTTGATGATATCCTTTACAAACCAGTCTAGCCTTGTTTCTTACAACTTGGCCATCCTCATTTAGTTTATTTCTAAAAACCCATTTAGTTCCAATAACATTCTTATTTTTAGGATGGGGAACTAAAGTCCAAGTCTTATTTTTCTATATCTGATCTAATTCATCTTCCATAGCCTTTAACCAATATTTATCTTTACAAGCTTCAATAATAGATGTTGGTTCAATTTCAGAAATAAGACATACCTCTTCATTTTTCATTCTTCTTCTTTTCATAACTCCCTTGTTCCTATCTCCAATGATTTGATCTTCAGAATGATTTAATCTTACATACCTTGGTGTCTTCTGAACTTTAGGTTCACTGTTCTGATCATCAATCACAGTTGAATTTTCTTATTGTACTGGTGTAACTATCTTAGTGTCTTGTACCGGTTGAGGCATTGTTGGATCAGTTATGATCACTTCCACTGTCGGTTCCCTGTCATATGATATAGATTGATCTCTATATTTCTCATCGACTTTCACATTTGAGCTATCCATAATTTTCTACAACCTTTTGTTATAACATCTATATGTTTTGCTTTGAATTGAATACCCAAGAAATATTCCTTCATCACATCTAGGATCAAACTTCCCAATTGAATCATCTCTTTTGATATAACATTTACTTCCAAAAATTCTGAAATATTTAAGAGTAGGTGTATGTCCAAACCATAATTCATAAGGAGTCTTATTGGTTTCACCTTTGATATGAACTCTGTTGAATGTGTAGACTGTTGTACTCACTGCTTCTCTCCAGTAGATGTGAGGCAATTTGGCTTACATCATCATGGTTCTTGCTGCATCCAAAATGGTTCTATTCTTTCTTTCCACTACTTCATTTTGTTGAGGAGTCCAGGGTGCAAATAATTGTCTTCTAATTCCATTTAACTCACAAAACTGTTAAATTCATGAGATGTGAACTTGGCACCTTAAACTAATCTCAGAAATTTGATTTTCAATCCAGTTTCTATTTCCACCTTTGCTTTAAAGATCTTGAATCTATATTTGTTCTGATTAGGCTAAAATGATTTTTTAACTCTTTGTTCAAATCTTGCATTCCTTTCAAGACATCTAGATGTAAAATGACCAATCTTATTATATGCAAAACATTTAAAAGGTGTTTTTCCTTCATACTTACTTCATGTTGGTCCTTTAGGTACTCTTCTAGCAAATAAGGCTTCAAGTTGCTCAAATTTTCTATCCTCTTTCCTCATATCTTCCAATTCTTTTGCATATAGGGCTTTTCAATCAATTTTTCCGGTAGATGATGATGCATGAAAAGCACTTTGCAGCTCCAGAGGGTCCAAATTCTTCAAGCTCAAAAGTAGATAATTTCCCAATAAAAATGTCTATGTTAACTGAAGTGTTTGCCATTGTTGTGAATCCATTAATTACACTAGCCTTCATCTTGTAAGCCAGTGGTAGGGCTCTCAAAATTTTAAAAACTATTTCATCTTCACTCAGAGATCATCCACCACATTGAATATCCATGACAATCCCATTTACTCTTTCCATAAATGTAGCGATTCTTTCATTATCTTCCATCTTCAAGTTCTCATATCTTACCTGATAACCATCAAACTTAGCAATTTTGATAGTAGGGTCACCTTCATTCAAAGTTTGCAATTTATCCCGCATAAACTTTGCAAATGATTTATCAGTCAATCCCATGATTTTTTGATTAGTGAGTGCACACAAGAGGGCTTCTCTAGCTCTGCAATCATTTTTAATATTTTTATCCAGGTCTGCAGGAGCAGGATTGCCACATGTCAGATCATAAGATGTATATCCTTTCTCAGTGATCTCCCAAATATCTTTGCCAAGATATCTAAGATGAGTCTCCATTCAGATTTTCCATATCCAATAGTTTGTTCCATTAAGCTTAGGGTTTTCTCTTCTGAAAATAGTTGCCAGTCGATTTGAAGTATTAGTTGCCATAGGATCTACCTCAAGCGGTTAAGCTTCTGCAAAAGAGGACCAATGATCTGATACCAATTGTTACAATAACCAGTGGACAACTAAGAGGAGGGGGGGTAGGGGGGGGTGAAGTAGTTGTCAACAAATTATATTAATCAAACCACTTTATAACCTTTAACCAAAGTACATAAACATTGAATACCGGAATAGGAGAAACAGATACCAGTAAGAAATAAAAATTAAGAATGAAATAGAGAATTAACACAATGCAACCATACCACATAATAAAATGATTTGTATGTGGAAAACCCGGTAAAGGGAAAAACCACAGTGGGAATCCTACCCATAGTCAGATGATACTTCTCCAGAAAGTATGTGATACAAAAATGGGGCCTGCACATGTAGGAAGACACACTGCCTAGAGCGTACTGCTCATTACAAAGGAGTCTCACTGACTACATAGAACTTATAACTACCTCAATATAATTGGATAACAATCCAGAAGAATGAAATGCCAATGATAGCATCTACCATTCCTGATTACAGTCCTGGTTAAGCTCAATACTGGAGGCCTTTAACCTCTTACATAAACCCAATTCGATCTTCAATGATCGACCAAATCTCCTGCCTAACTGATATTACATTATTCGCACATTACATTCCTTTTCCATGACCATTACCACCATCTCCACATGATCTACAATGATATCTTACATCAATTTATACAAACCCTAAGGCTTAAACCAATTAGGTTAGCCACCTAAAAGATATTACAATAAGATCATTACATACCACATAACAATGATATGCCATATCGGCTTTAGACCAAAACAACATTAACCAATCCATAAATCATCGTGGTAACATGTAGAGAACACGTTACATGACACCGGTCCATAACTTGGACCTAAATAGATTCACCACGCCAGAGCGATGTCTCCAATCAGTTGAGGCATGAACAAAGATCACCTTTTGCATCCTGAATTCCATCTAGAAGCCGCACCGACACCACTTATGCATCCTATCAAATATTCCCAGTAAAAGCTCTGTCGGTAAAACCTTAAACCCTTACCAATATAAGCTTACTAGAGTGTAAGATAGCATCTGATCATCAAGTCAATACAAACTAACCAAAGTATACTCTAGAAAACCTCAAACCAAACATATTCCATTGATCCAAACATGTCGGTAGTATCCAACTGATAGTCCCTTCTGTCGGTAACACTAGTTCTTCTACCGGTAACCAAAATTTGTCTCTCGGTAACCAATCATAACAACTAGTGTTGACATAAATGAAAAATCATCAATGCAACACATAATCAATTCCTTCATATTGCCAACAAGTGTAACGTGTGGATTGGACCTATTGATGTATCTCTAGGATATCTTATGTGTTGGATATCATTTGTTTGTCCTTAGGCCGACATGGTTTGTAATTATATAATTGGTTTATTGTTTGGTAGTCGATCTAACTATTTATGGTTGAGGGTTTGTATATATAGATGTAATATATCATTGTAGATTATCATTGTTATTGTTAGAGGTCATGGCTAAGGAATTTAATATGTGAATAATGTAATATCAAGCAAGCAGAGGAATTGGTCGATCATTGGAGATCAAATTAGGTATATGTAAGAGAATTTAGTTCTCCGATATTGAACTTAAACTGGAACTGTATTCAGACATAGAAGATGCTATCTTAGTAGTTCAACACTTCTTTGGATTGTAGTCTGGATTTCTATGTAGTCAGTGAGACTCCTTTTGTGACGAGCGGTGCACTCTAGGTTGTTGGCCTTCTTGCAAGTGCAAGCCCCTCAATTGTAATTCACATACTTACTGCAGAAGTATTATCTGACTGTGGGTAGGCTTCCCATCATGGTTTTCCCTTTACTGGGTTTTCCACGTATAAATCTTGGTATCATATGGATGGTATTTATTCTTTGATTATTGTTTATGCTTAATTGGTTTATCTACTATTTTGGTATTAATGTTTTGGGTTCTGGTATTAAAATTTAAACTGCTAATGGTTTTGGTAATCTGTGACAACTGATTCACCCCCCTCCCTCTCAGTTTTCTTCTGGTTATTTGAACTATCTAATAAATTATAGGGGTGCTCTTTACCAGATGGGGCCACATCATCATCCTGATCATTTTGTCTAGCCTCATCCTCAACATCCTGAACATCCTCTAAATCCTCTAGAGTTGAAACATAGAAGGTTACATTAATCAATATACCAATTGCAATTAAATTCGTTTAAAGGAATAATAGTGGTCCTCTTTACTTGGTGGGGCCCCATCACGTTCCTGATGTTGTCTACTTGGATCATTCTCAACTTTCTCATCACGGTCTACATTGCTTTAAAATAAAATGAGGGCTAGGTGACACTCTATTTGTCTCCATCTCTGACGGGTGGCATGATTATACTATTAGGACATCATGAATAAATTATCTAATCACATTATAATTTAAAAACGATGAATTAATTATGTTACCATATATATAAGTGAAATAAATTTCTATCAAGAAATCAATATCAAATAGATAATATTCTAATCGCATACCAATACATTTCATTCATGTCATTGATCGTCTTCTTCATCCAACTCATCATCATGACCATCATCATCATCATCATCATCATCATCATCATCATCATCATCATCATCATCATCATCATCATCATCATCATAATCATCATCATCATCATCATAATTATCATCATCGTCTTCATCATCATCATCACCATCTTCATCTTGTTCTTCTTCATGAATATTTCTGTCAGGAACATCATCAACTAATTGTTGGTCGTTATCATCATCTACATCATCTTCTACTTGTTTAGTATCTTCTTCTTTCATCACATTATACTTTATTGGCCTTCCTCTTGGATCATGTCTAACAACAAATGACCAACCCTGTTTATGAGAAACCTCTAAGTAAAATACCTGCTCACATTGGCTTGGAAGAACATAGGGCTCATTTCCAGCTCACTCAAGCGACCTTGTATTAACCATTTTAAATCCATTATCATTTTCAATAACAGTTCTGTCAAGATCATTTTCATTCAATCGTAGCGTGTACCATTGGACGATAAAAATAACTAATTTGAGGGACCTAAAGTCACACTCAAGTGTATCATCCAAAATCCCATAGTAGTAATTTTCTGAGACTCGAGGATGTATGGCGCTTCTAGATGAAACATTAGTAACTTGAAATACTGCACTTATTCCAGAATCACAAGTTTTCTTCGTGTCATCCAACTTTTTGATGCGAAATTTATGACCATTGCACCACATAGCCTTGTGGTGTTTCACCTGCAAAATTTCAAACATATATAATATGTACATCATTACAATTGGAAGAAAATTAAATAATATGGGTGATTAATACATTTATACGCACATGTTTATCTCTTAATCATATGCTAAATCAATTTCTCTTTGTGTAACATTGGAATCTCCATTACGGTGAGCTTCTTTAACCAATGAAGTCACACCTTACCATGTTAATGCGTGACCAAATTGTTGACATCGTTGAATCCATATCGTCATCCAATCAAGATTATGTGCAACATAAAAATGTAGTGCATCCCACTCTCGACCAACTATACAAAAAATAACTAGAAATTTACAACTGAAGTATATTGAAGATTATGAATAAATTAACTGCAATATATATAAAAATAACTGCAATATCAAATAATTACCTCTCACTTTTCTCATTGTACCTTTCCCCATCAAGTTCTCCCCTTAAAATTTGTTAATGGAGTTGGGATCCCAAATATGATCTACACGGATCTTTGTCTCAAACTTAGGAAGGTATTCAGTAATGTACACCATAGTCTGGTATACCATATATCCCTCCACCATAGAACCCTCAAGATGTGCTCTTTGTCAAACCAAAGACTTAAAAAATTTCAAGTGCCTCTCAACCATCTACATTGACCTTGTGTGTACACGTCCACACAATTCAATCTCCTCAACTTGGCGTATGAGGTAGTGTTATTGTGCTTTGATAAAAGTTGAAGGTAGACACTTTTGCATTTCACACATTAGATGAGGAATTTTTCTCTTCCAATGTTTTATATTTTCCTTATGGATTTCTTTAGATAACAACCACCTACAAGAGATTCAAGATGCAAATATATTAAAGAGGCTTTATAAAATAATATACAATATCTTACATAACAAGTAATATCGCTACAAATTGAACAAATATCACTACTTACCTCATGTATTTTTCAAGATCATATATAACTTGCTTAGCATTATTATTGAAGTGGTCTTGGAGAGATAGAGGTAGAACATACTGCAACAATTATAAAATGATTGTGAGGCCCTACCCCGAGCCGTCATAGCATTGCAATTATTTTTCATGTTGGACCTATTATTGATACTTTATTTTGATGCATTATGGATTTAGATTCTATATGATCCAGTGATTGGATAACATTGATATGATGTATGTCATCATTTTTGATTTGCAGTACTTAATTTATGATGTTATAAAACATGGATGCATGCCTTATGAATGATTGAATTTTATGATGATTATGATGATGCCATTGAGTAAACTATTTTATGTAGATTCTATTGGATAATTGATAATTTGATTGCTATGATATAAATTTATGCAAAGTGTCTGATTTGTATTCTTTTCATATATTGATATTGCATGTGATTATTTGAGATTACTAATGTGCAAAATGAGATGTGCAGGAAAACTAATCCATGTGACCATGGAAACTATTCAGAGATTCAAACTAAACCTATGTGTGTTAGTAAAGCCAAGGGTTGTCTATTTGAAGAGACAACACCTTGTTTGTGATGTGTTTATATTCGTAAATGTGAATGGTTGAATGTGTGTTCAATTTGTATTTGTTAATTTTGTTAATTCCAAAAAAAAAGGACATGCCAAGTGTATTAAAGTGATGTGTATTTTATGGTGTCACTTGACACTTGTGTTGTGATGTTAGCTAGAAAGGACATGTCCTTTGGAGGGAAATTGTGTAACCAATGCATTATTCAAATATCTTGTTGTGGTCCCAATAGAGTCTTGGTTAGAGAGCCATTAGAATGGTCAACTCAAGTTTGACATGTAGACAAACTTTAGGTGGGTTTTTGGAGGGTCAAACTAACTCATAAGGTTAGGTTTAGGGCACTTTTGAGGGCCCATATGATATACCTATGATAAAGGTCAATTCTAATCTTGTGACCACTCACATGTGACTATCAAGTCACCTCAAAAATGGGTTTTCCAAGATGGATGAAAATTCAACTTTTGAGGATTTCTCCTTGGTTAGACAACCTTCCATTTGAGTGATAGTTGTTTCTCCCCACTTTCTCTTACCTTTTTTTAGTTTCCATTTTTAGAAACCATGTAAGAGGTTGGGAAGACCAACCTATGGGATCTCACATCTTTTCCAAGGAAGTTGGAAATTGTGAGTAGAGCCTACTTCGGGAAGGGATTCAAACTTAGGATTTTGGATCACCCACTCTCTAATCTTGGAGACTTAGAGTTGTTTTGAAAGTTTGGGATAGGAGATTCCTTTTTTGTTTTTGAGAAGAAAAGACTAGTGGATTGGGTAGCTCTTCTACAACCATCCATCATACCATTTGTAGGATCAAAGGTTGGTAGTGTTATTCCATGCATTTTGATTACCATTGTTATAGGTGAAGGACAATTTGCTTTTGTATTAGCTTTTGTTGTATTTGTGATTTGTGGTATTGGTTGTTGAATTCTTTCTTTGAGTTTGTCTTTGTGATTTTTGTGATTATCTTGTGTTATAGGTGTTTCAAGGCCATACTCACCCTTGGGAGGGAAGAGTAGCCTTGGGGTGAAGGGTTGCTTGACAACCTAAGAGTGTAGAGACTCTTTTCTTGTAAGAGAGAGATATACAAGAGTTATGGGATCCTTGCTGCATTGTTTTATGCTTATGCAAAAAGGGGATAATAAGGGGACATTTGGGCTTGTAAGCCATGGGGGACATAAGGGAAGTTGTGGGTCAAGTATGTGACCTTGAGTTTGGTTGTATTTGGTAGCCTTGTGAAGGTATTTGTTTCTCTTTTCTTGCAGATCTCCTCTAGGTTTTTGGTCCACCTTCACCCCACAAAATTAGTCACATAGTGACAAATTTGAATCCTTGGGTTGGGAGTTTATGTTTTGTATAAGTCTTTCTTTCATGTATTGTTGAATTGTTTGTAAGCCGTTTAGCCTTGGTTCTCCTAGCTCGGTGGTGGCTTCTTATAAGCCTAGGTTGGGAGGTGAGCCTCCATGGTCACAACTCAAGATTACTTTTATTGCAGGTCTGCATACTAGTTGTTGAAGATGAAGAAAAAGGAGTGTCCTATGTGGTCGTTTGAGGAGTATTTTTAAGTACTCCTACATGTTGTATCTCGAGTTAGATTCTCTTTTATGTGTTAGTGAAAATCTAGAAAGAAATAAGTATTTGTATTTTATTAGTAAGTGTTCAAAAGACTATGAGTAAAAGAAGGTGTTCTATTAAGTTTATTGTTTTAGTAGCAAGAAAAGAGTTATAAATGCATATGTTTCTGCTGTAATCTTCATTGAAAGAAAGTAGTTAGATAGTGTTATTTTTATTCTGTTTAAGTGTTTATAATCTGGTTAATAGATAGTTAAAGTTCAGATTTATTCCCTACATTAGTATTTATTTAAACTCATGAAACTAGTAATATTCTAAATCTGGAACTAAAAGTTTATTGGAGCATTTCTATTAATCTCTACATTTAGTAATTCTGAAAAATTACAGTGAGTATACATTTTGAGAATACAATTATTTTAACTTATTCATTTCTACATATATATGTAGATTACATAATGATCCTATAATATGCAAATTTGGAAATAACACAGTAAAAGAAAAATGTGTGTGTGTGTGTGTGAAGAAATGATAATGTTGCTGATAAATAAAATAAACCTGCTCATAATAAATGTATTTGCTATATATATATATATATATATATATATATATATATATATATATATATATATATATATATATATATATATATATATATATATATATATATATATATATATATATCTTGGAGCTTGGGGATGGCGGAGCCAAGAGCTCTACCCCACCCCCGCCACTTTGAAGGTAGCCCACAGTGGAGGCTCGACCACCATTGTGGGTTAACCACAATGGATGGCCTTGGCCACCACCGCCACTGTGGCTAACCACAGTGCAGGCCTCGTCCTCCACTTCCCCCTCTCTATCTGCCTCCATAAAACCCTTGACCGCCATGAATAAAACCAATCCTTGCACAAAAAGCATAACATTTGGAATGAATACCCTAACCCGAATTAGGGTTAGGGATTATAAAGAAGAAAGTGGAAGAATAAGAAACAAATACATAGTGTGTTATAAAATAAAAAGGGAAAACACTAAATAGGGTTATTCCCACATGATTAAAATACTAAAGAAGGGTTTGAATTTTAAAGTAAAGTTATGCGAGAGGGGGGGGGTTCCCTCATTGTTAATAAGTTATTTTTTAATAGCTTACGAGGACTCATTTTTATATGAGAGGTATTTATATTTTGTTGTTGAGTGATTAAGTATAGTAGAATAAATGAAGTTATATTTTCTTGTGTGGATAACCATATATTTATATATACATATTTTCAAGGAACTCTCATTAATGGGTATTTTAATTATAATGTTTATTTAATCCCTATGGGGGTATTTCTATTGTGAAAAATTATTTAAATCTATTAGAGGCCAGATATCAATTATGGAAAATATATTTTCTAGGCAACATTATTAATCGATTATTTAATTTGATGATGATTTGGAAACTTTATATTCCTTTACTTAGTTAAATAATTAATATCAATACAAGTAATTTGTATTAATGTTAATTTAATTGATTTTGGATTATTTAAATATTATAAGGAAATAAAATGTAATTAAAATTGGAGGATTTATTTGGGCGAATTAATTAATTATAAAGGTTGTGATGACTTTATAGGGTTAAATTATTCAGTTTAGATAATGTTAATTAGTGTAATTGTTAAGTAAATTAAAATCTAATTTATTTATTAAATTGGTTTGGAGTTGGGAATTAGTCCTAAGTCTCCTAATTAAATTAAATAAATTATCACTCACTTTAGAAACCCATTCTTAATGACACTTGAGTTATCCTTTAGTGAAATTAATTAAGTTATCTCACGTTTTGAACTTAGAACATAAAGTTTTATAATGTCGTTAAAAAAAAAATTGTTGTTGCATTTTTGCCCAAAAGTTTGGGCATGACAATGATCTTTTTCATTGTTTTCTAACATAATACAATGAAAAGTACATGCAATATATAAATATATAGTAAATACACAATAAAATGAATTACCTTAATGAAGGTATGTCAATCATGTGTTTTCATCCCTAGCCCAAATTCACTTTTCTTTGTTATGAGATTGTTTATGTTTGTAGCAAATCTTGTGGGAAATTGGATTTTTCGTATGAATTATTTTATAGAATTGCTTTGTTGTTCTATTAATACCAAGGAAGGGCACTTATATTAATCTAGTCTCCATTGCTATTTGATTGAATGACTTTTTTCATTGCATGATGGGATTCCTGAATGTCACTACCAATTTTGACATTTTTTTCTTTGTCACGCCTTCCATCCAATATTTTCCATAATATCTCTATTATATTGTTTCCAATATGCATAGTATCAAACAAATGCACAATTTGTAGTTACTCGTAGTAGGGCAACCTACTAAATTGTCTGGGATAACTCCTTAGTCCCCTTGGAAGGTGGTCATTAATGCCTTGATGACCTTCACCAGGCATATAATATGGTAAAAAAGTTAACAACGATGATCATCATCAATTACATCATCGGTAAACAAAACATAATATAAAAATACAAATTCCAAACATAAACCATTAGATGGAATGACATTACCTTGATGATTAATTCTATTATATTTCAACTTCCATAGGCGAGGTGTCATTCTTCATGGCTTTGACATAGTCTCTTCTTTCCCATTGAAAAGATGTTTTTCAATCTTTTGATACATGATTTTTGTGGAGGAAGTGTCTATACTCATCAAACACCTGCTTTCCTAAACTTTTTGAATAATGAGATTTCATTTTTGGACCATAAAATGGACATGCAAATTTTCCCTTTGTTTGAAGACCTACAAGATCATGTTTAATTGGATTAAATATGATAATTTTTATATTTATAATTATGCCCAAGTTGATCATTGTAACATACCAGAAAAATGTGTTAGCTCTGGGGCGTCATGAATTGTCCATACAAGCATTACATGGAATTGAAATTGTTTTTGTCTTATTGGTCTAGATGTGTCATACATAGTGACACCATTCCATAACTCCAGCAACTCATTGATAAGAGCCTCAATATATACATTCATATCTTTAACTTGGTACTTACCTAATTGAATGAACAAAAACATTACATAATTATTATGACCATTTTGTTGCAATATTTATAATTTAATGTGGATGACTATTAAATGAAAAAATACCTGGAACAATCATTGCCAACATTATGTGCTCCCTCGTTAATGACATCCATGGAGGAATGTTATTGTTGATAACAAAAACAGGCCACACCGAGTAAGTAGATCTCATCTCTCCAAATGGATTGACACCATCCACTGCCAAAGAAAGCCTGAGATTATGAGGTTCTTCTTTAAAGTGTGGCCACTTTTCGCCTATGTCCATAAATGTAGAACCATCCACAGGCATTTGAATAAAGTCATCTCAACTTCTATTGCGTGCATGGTAATCCATAAATTATGCCAAGCTTTCACACCTAAATAATCGTTGCAAACGTGGAATAATGAGAGTATAATGAAGAACCTTGCAAGGCACCTTTTTTGTTAGTTGATCTGTTTAATATCTACTCATATGACATTCAGGGCATTCTATTGCAAATTCATGTTGTTTATGATATATAATATGATCACTGGGACATGCATCTATTGCTTGATACTCCATTCCAATATCTTTCATAATGGAAAGTAATTCTCGGTATGAGAGAGGTAGAATATTTGATGGTGGTAACAAAAACTCACCTATCAATCTACAACCAAAAATATAATTGTTAATATAAAGAATCTTAATGGTGCATGTTTCACCCTTTATTAACTATAATGAAATAACAATAAAAATAGATGAAAAAAGATGACATATATGACATACCTTAACATACGTGAGATTGTTATGTTGGATAAATTGTTCATAACCTTCAAGTTCACCAACAACGATACAACAGAGAGAAGAGTTGTTTGGGAGCCTTCATAAAGGGGTTTGTATTCCTTCTCAAGTAGAGGTACAGCATGAACAACATCAAAGTCATCTTGATCATCATGATCAGTTGTGCTAGCACTAAATGTGTCGTGGATCAATGTATTTGTACCATCATCTTCTATTATGTTTTCTGGCGCATGATCATCTTCTTCCATAGGATCATTATTTTCAACTTCAATATTCACACCTCCATGTTCCTCCACTTGGAAAACCACATTCTCTGGGTTGTGGCAGTCCATATCATGTGCCCTAGGGTGCTTTACCTATATAAAAATGATTGACATAAATAAACCATGATCATGATCTTATCATCAAGTGATTTCTTATGTATATAAATCCTTAAAATAATGTACAACCTAAGTTGGCCTAGTGGTAGAGAACTTGTGTTCTTAAAATAGAGGTCACAAGTTCAAATCCCAAAGGGGGTAAGTTATGTACACCTCATCGGCTTTGGCCCATTAACTATCAAAAAAAAAATGTTAAAACGATATAATGAACAACATACCAATGGACGATAATCATGCCCCCCTTCAATGTGACCGTGTTACCTACAATGTTTCTCAGATGTTGTGATTAGAAGTCTTCTAGTATTTAAGCCCTTACAATTTTTGTTGGGACAATAACATTTTCTATCACCTTTTCTTTTCAAGCTAGACCACAATCTAGCAATTTTCTCCTTATTTTGTTCTTTGTTGATATTATCTTACATGATCTTTCTTCACAGGCAAAAAAAATAGGGCTATGGAAACTTCGGCCTATAACCTTCACAAACTAAGAAAAATGATATCACAAGTACGAGTCTTCTTAGATCTAGTTATAAAGAACTTGAAATGTTAGTTATGAAATGATGTTTTAGTATATTATACCAAATTGAAATACTTAAACATAAAAACATTGCAAAACAAACCAAAACCATTGAACATTCAACACAATAACATCATGAACAATAGTCATTGATAGACAACAAGAGTAACAGCTATATTACAACAATGCCAAAGCACTCTGATAAGATCAAAGTAGTGATAAGGTCAGGAAGGTTCATAAAGATTTGAGGCATCCTATATCCTCTCTGCATCACTAGGATTCTCTAGAGTTTTCAAACTAGGGAAAGTAGTAAGTCAAGAGTAGATACATTTAAAGGAGCTTGAAGATGACCAACTCCCATCCATCTATGATTTGGCTTCTCTAAACCAACCACCAGTTGGGCAGATTGAAGGTGGCACTAAGATGAGACAAGGTAGATAGAGATCCTCTCAAGGTGCAGATTGGAGGATAGAAAGCTTACTAGTCATTTCTTGGAGTGATCAAAAATGCAAATGTGATTGTGACTACTTATCAAATGGTTTTCAAGATTCCTTTGAAGTAAAAATATGTGTTGTTATCAAATGGTAGATATGGATGAGCTTTCACTTTGATAATTTTTTCCAAAATGTATGCTTTAAAAGTATCCTAAAGAATAACTAGAAATAGTGGAGTCCATTTTTGTGTTAGAGATTTTGTTTAGTTTATATTGAACCCATTAAGCAGATTATAAACATTTGTATTCATAAGGAAAAGCGAAAGTTACAAAAAAATTGAAATCTACACTATTGGCAAAACTCAACCCAATGGTAACACTTAAGACAAGTAGAAGCATGTGATCAGGATAGAATACACCGATCAAGTCCATTGGGAAAACACACACAAGTGGCAATGGAGAAATCTTGTCTTGTCGATAGCCAATGAGGCTATCGGTAAGACCATTCTAGATGAGAATGTTGGCAAAGCTTATGTTGAGGAGACATAATGTATCAGGAGGAGCTACGTCAAGGAAAAAGACATCAGGGAAATTATGCCCATCGCCTGAACACATTTTAAGCTATCTCGTTGTCCGATGAGACTAGCGAGATAACTCTCCCTGATCAGTAGGAAGAGAGGTCATCGACTTATGTTATCCCAATGAGTAAGAAGAAATCAGGAGGTTGTGAAATTCATCAAATTAACATATGCCAATCAATATATGTCGATCAACAGGTAATCTCAATGTATTGAAGAAAGGGAGAGATTTATGTCGATGGCACCAAAATAAAATTACATCGGGGAGACCTGTACCTATGAGTCATTGTCAACTCAAATTTTAAAACTGAAGCAAAGGACTCTTATTAAATGCTTGCATAATGTTCACAATCAACCAATGTATGGGATGCTAATCATTGCGAGTTTGGTATTGAATATATTTGTTATATAATTGAAGTTGCCTGACATAAATCTCACACAGTGAAGGAAATTGACAGAATAAAGACTTCTAGTTTGTAAAGGGTAGAGTGAGAAATTGTAGTTGCAAAAATGGAGGCATCTAGTTCTATAGGGAAAAAGAGATCGGCCAAGAGTTCGGAGTTAGGATCCTAGAAATCCAAAACAAGAGAAGATGCCCCAGTTAGAAAATTGAACCAGGATATGATTGATCAAATGCAAGCACCTGGCCCTAAGTCTAGAAGATTGAAACAACATCTACCTAGTTGGGATCAACTGGAAGATAGATATAAGGATGTCGGGGATGTTTGGACTAGGGTAAGGGGATATTAATGTTTTTACTCCATTACTTAAGGAGAAATAGGGAGGTGACACTCTGCAACCCCTGGGTTACAAATCTGGGTAAGCTAATTATCCCTAATGTTTTTGCAAATGTGAAAGTTTTAGAGATTCTAGTGAGAAATTATAATTCTGGGGGTAGATACATTCAGATTCCAAATGGAGAAGCCTTCATAAGGTTTTCAGTAAACACTATAAATGAAGTGTTCAACCTAGATTGTGGTTTTGATAAACCTCTATCTTTTGGGGAATTGGAAGAGGAATATCAAAGAATGGACACTACATACCTTGGGTGGAAACTAGTTGTCCATAAAGAAGAAGCGAGAGAACTTACAAAATAGGACGGGCCACCATTTAACATTGATTTGTTCATACATTACCTTTAGTACACCTATATATCTTGTGGGCAGTTAGGAGGCATTGAGGTTACAAACCTCACGAGTATTGGGCCATTAGTTTTAGCTTTAGACATTCAAATGTATGAACCCAGGTCGTTTGATTATGTGCCATATTTGGTGGAGAGATTGCATGAGGGTTTGTTTAACCTCAGGGATAATAATTGTCCTAATTTTCATTTTCACTCATTATTGATGCATTTAATCTTATTCTATGGATATTTTAGGGGTATGTGGCCCGAGGAATAGAGGCTTAACGTTAAAAACAGGCAAGGGGAGGAGAAACATGTTCAATTATGGACTTTTGTTTGGGATTCTCATTACACAACATCAAATTATATCAAATTCGAGGAATGTATAGTAAAGACAAATTTATTGGATGTATGGATTTCCTTGTGACAAATCAATCTCAGATGATATTAAAATATTTTTAAGACCTAAATATTTTGATGACAAAAAGATAGTGAATCATAACTAGGGAGATGGTATGTCTATAAGGGCTTCACATGTTTCAGGATATATGGATTTGAAGGAACTCCATATATGTTGCCAAAATGTGTTCCCAACCGAATAGCATACTTGGAGATTGTCAGACAATTAAGTGTCTCAAATGCTAAAAACTTTGGGGATCTGCGTAAGCAGCCTTTCTTGTCAGGTACTCTTAGCTTTGGATATTTCACATTTGTTTCATCAAAAGCCTATGATGTAATTGACAAGAAATTAATGGAAGAATTTAATTTATTCAAACATTTTTCAAGAAATAATTATGATCCGAAAGGATATATCCAATGTTGCAAGAAAAGGCAAAATCTAGGTGATTATTTGCATGTGAATCTAGAAGCGGAAGATATATTTAGGAATAGGGAAGATGTAGAGGCTCAAGAAGTGATTGATAACCTAAACAAACAATTGGAGGAGAAAAGAAAAAGGTTAATGGAGATGGAATCGGAAGAAGAAATGTCAGAAAATGAACTAGAAGACACTAGAGCCATTTCTAGGTCATATGCAAAAGATGTGGAAGAAGAGTTCAATGAAGATGATCAAATTGTAACTAAAATAAAAATTTATAAAGATGAAAGATTGGATGGACATGTTGCTTTTGTGGCAGATGATGTATTTGTTAAATCCAAAGATTTTAAGTCTTTTCTTTATAATTTCAAAGGCAAAAGACTAAGGGAGTCTATCCCAAATATGACACCTAAAAATGAGGCAGAATTATTGAAGAAACTAAAAGAAGATATAGAAGCAGAATTGGTGAGAATGACTCCACAAAGAGGGAGACAATTACAGATAGACGTTGGAGTAATTCTTTTTCTAGGATAGGACTTGAATGCCTCTTTTATTTTTGATAGTTTATTGCACTCTGATAATAAGGAATTCAATTTAGATATTCAGGGAGTTAATGGCATTTTTATTGGGTCAAGGTTTGATCTAGATGAGGAAGAACTAATGCTATGGGTACTGTATCCACCAAACAAGAGACCAACAATCATTGATGTGGATAGGGTTTTTGGATGCATGATGAAATTAAAGGTGAGAGAAATTGATCCTATTGTCTCAGCAGATATAGGAGTAGATATTTCCAAATTCAATAGGAAATAGACGGTTAGAGTGGGAAGGGAAAGGAATCAGTACAAAGATATGTATGAGGAGGCCATCAGAAGAAGTGGACAGTCTGAACCTATGTTGCTTTCTCCTAAAGGTTAAAAATGGAAGAAGAAATGTGAGGAATTGCAGCAGGAAAATCAAAGAATTCTCACACATATGCAAAGTGTAAGAATTTATACTGCTACTTTCTTATTGACTAAAAGATTTGAAAAGTTGCAGGGTCACTTGGAAGAATTTTGGGTTGTATTACAAAAAAATGTGGACAATGCAGTATCACATAACAGGATCAAAAACAGACTAGGGGTCAAGCTGCATGAGAAGAATTTTGAGGGAGCAGATGCCAAAGAGATTGAGAAAATTGAAAGGCTACTTGCAAAGCATGATAAATTCGATGCAGAATTACAAAATGAATATGATGAGTATAAAAATGTAATCCAACATGGTATTCCTATGTTAGTTAACCAAAAAGGTGAGATTAAGGATAAGGATAAATGGATTGTTGAATGATAGAGTCTCCTCAGTGTTGCCCTTGATGCTGCTCGGATAGATGGAATAGAGTTAAAGGAAACCACTGCACAGATGGAGTGGTTTGTCACATTGGAGATTGTGATCAGGGACGTGATTTATTATGTGGATAGCTATAAGTTGGAAAAGTATTTGGAGCATATTAATAATTATGGCGAAGTGCTTGGCAATTAGCTCTTGTTCTGAATATTTTAAATTGTTGTCTTTTAAAGTCTTATGTAATATGTTTGTTATGTTGGTAGTTGTGCTAGGGTCAGTTAGTTGGTATTTTTTAGTTAAGATATTAGTTAGTGTAATTCTGAATGAAGGGATATGCCCTTTCATTTTGAAATTGAATCCTCATCTGTATATTTAGATGATCTTTTGATGAAATGAGAGATAGATTAAGAGATGCGATTATATACAATACTCTCGGGGTTTATTTTGTAGAAATGCCAAATTGGTGAAAAGACATTGTGCTATATGTAATCAGTTGATTGTCTTATGTTTATTTCAATACAAAGATCAATTATTTTTCATCTCTGATGGTATTTATCTTTTTGATTGTTTGATTAGTTCCCTATGATAAATCTATTCATTTAGATTGTTTCAATGTGTTATCCCATGTTATTATAGTTTGGGTTAAGTTTTAGTTTGATTATCAATTTGAAGGATTGGATGTCAAGCTTCATTATGTCTTATTGGTCTTTCATAGAAAAGTTAAATTCAGTAAGACTAACTGCAACATTATGTCAGGGGTGAATGCATTGGTCTACTATTGTTTGAAGATAATTTAATCAGGTATTTTCATAGTAATCTCAATTAAGAAATCTGTAATGTCCCCACTTTGAAATAGGATTCAATAATATATAATAATAATAAAATTAAAATACAAAAGATTAAAAAAATAACATTAAGAACTGAGATCCAGAACTGGGATATTTTAAGGCATTTTATTAGGGGGCACTACAAAATCAAACTTATAACAAAGTAACCTTTTATTTAAAGCATTCATTTTCAAGCAAGCAATTAAATTTTTTTAGTAATTATTTAATTGAAGTGACAATATCATGAATCATTTGCCCTCTAATGCACATAAACCTTGGAAACATTCAATTCCAATCAGGCATCCTTGACAACAATGGGATTAATACCATTGAAAAGTCTCTTTTCAATCTTCAAAACACCCTTACAAGACAACAACTTAAAATACACCAACCATACTTTGAGGAAGACAAACATGCTAAAGGCTGCCCTTACCTTGTAATGAATCCAATCGCTCTAGTCAGTCTCTTGATATCATTGTTACAGACTTATCCTCCAATTTATAGAAAGATCCTACTGTTCAAATGAAAGTTATGATAATTCTTCCAAAACTGCTACAAGATACAAGAAAGACAATATTAAGATAAACTATACAAGATACACATTATGAAGAGAACTAGTCAAAATTCTTGACAACATCAAATGAAATATAGTGTTTGATTAGATTCTACTTTCTTTGAAATTTATATACAGTACCCAGATTTCTATTAACCCATAATAAAATTGAGGATGGAATGTGATGACAATCCACTCCTACATGAGTCCCCTTGTTGATTATTCTTATACCTTGTGGATTAGCATTTATGACTTGATGATTTGTAAGCCTCTAGGAGTTTCTTACTTGTAATCAAATAAAATATGCAATTTGTAGTTGGCCTTGGACCTAGAAAAGATGCTTCCATATAAAGGACTATTTTGAGGGCTGGAAGGGTTTACAGTCACGGAGAATTGTTAACCCCTCTAGAAGATATGAAGCAACTTGTCTTTATAAATGCTCCTGGCTTTTTAAGGGTTAGAGGGACCAATCAAGAAGCTTCTAGGAAACATGTTATGGATCCATTGGATGATACTATAATTCATCCAGAGTCATATGAACTAGCCAAGAAAATGGTTGAGGATGTATATTGTGAAGATTCAGGATAGGATATAGATGATATGGATGAGGAAACACAAGAAATAGCAGTTGAACATGTCAAAAAATATCCCCATGTGTTAAAGGCCCTTGATATTGATGAATATGCTAGAAGTGTGGAACAACGAACATTCAATAATAAGTGGGAAACTCTTGCTGACATAAAGATTGAATTGGTACATGGATTTAAGGATTGGCGAACACCATATAAAAATCCATCCCAGGATGAGGAATTTTATCTACTAATGGGAGAAAATGAAGAGACCCTTTCAGTAGGGAAAATTGTACAAGCAACTACCCGTAGAAACCTAGATAATTGTAGAAAAGTTGCTTCCATACAAAGGGCTATTTTGAGGGCTAGAAGGGTTTACAATCGCAAAGAATTGTTAACCCCTCTAGAAGCTATGAAGAGACTTGTCTTTATAAATGCTCTTGGTTTTTTAAGGATTAGAGGGACCGGTCAAGTAGCTTCTGGGAACCATGTTATGGATCCATTGGATGATACTAGAATTCATCCAAAGCCATATGAACTAGCCAAGAAAATGGTTGAGGATGTATATTGTGAAGATGTGGGACATGGTATAGATGATATGGATGAGGAAACACAAGAAATGGTAGTTGAACATGTCAAAAAATATCCCCATGTGTTAAAGGCCCTTGATATTGATGAATATGCTAGAAGTGCAGAACAACAAACATTCAATAAAAAGCAGGAAACTCTTTCTGACATAAAGATTGAATTGGTACATGGATTTAAGGATTGGCAAACACCATATAAAGAGCCATCCTAGGATGAGGAATTTTATCTACTAATTGGAGAAAATGAAGAGACCCTTTCAGTGGGGAAAATTGTACAAGCAACTGCCTGTAGAAACCTAAATAATCATAGAAAACTTGCTTCCATACAAAGGGCTATTTTGAGGGTTGGAAGGGTTTACAGTCGTAGAGAATTGTTAACCCCTCTAGAAGCTATGAAGTGACTTGTCTTTCTAAATGCTCCTGGTTTTTTAAGGGTTAGAGGGACCGATCAAGTAGCTTATGGGAACCATGTTATGGATCCATTGGAGGATACTACAATTCATCCAGAGTCATATGAACTAGCCAAGAAAATGGTTGAGGATGTATATTGTGAAGATGCGGGATATGATATAGCTGATATGGCTGAGGAAACACAAGAAATGGCAGTTGAGCATGTCAAAAAATATCCCCATGTGTTAAAGGCCCTCAATGATATTGATGAATATGCTAGAAGTGTGGAACAAAAGACATCCAATAAAAAGTGGGAATCTCTTGTTGACATAAAGATTGGATTGGTACATAGATTTAACGATTGGCGAACACCATATAAAGAGCCATCCCAGGATGAGGAATTTTATCTGCTAACTAGAGAAAATGAAGAGACCCTTTCAGTGGGGAAAATTGTACAAGCAACTGCCTGTAGAGTCCTAAATAATTGTAGAGAAGTTGCTTCCATACAAAGGGATATTTTGAGGGTTGGAAGGGTTTACAGTCACAGAGAATTATTGACCCCTCTAGAAGACATGAAGCGACTTAACTTTATAAATGTTGTTGGTTTTTTAAGGGTTAGAGGGACCAGACAAGTAGCTTATGGGAACCATCTTATGGATCCATTGGATGATACTAAAATTCATCCAAAGTCATATGAACTAGACAAGAAAATGGTTGAGGATGTATAATGTGAAGATGTAGGACAGGATATAGATGATATGGATGATGAAACACAAGAAATAACAATTGAACATTTTATAAAATATCCCAATGTGTTAAAAGGCCCTTGATATTGATGAATATGCTAGAAGTGTGGAACAACGAACATCCAATAAAAAGTGAGAAACTCTTCCTGACATAAAGAATGAATTGGTACATGGATTTAAGGATTGGCGAACACCATATAAAGAGCCATCCTAGGATGAGGAATTTTATCTGCTAACTGGAGAAAATTAAGAGACCCTTTCAGTGGGGAAAATTGTACAAGCAACTACCCATAGAATCCTAAATAATCATAGAAAAGTTGCTTCCATACAAAGGGCTATTTTGAGGGCTGGAAGGGTTTAAAGTCGTAGAGAATTGTTGACCCCTCTAGAAGCTATGAAGAGACTTGTCTTTATAATTGGCAGCCACAGAATGGAGAGGTTAAGGAGGTTGAGGCTCTATATTATGCCAAAGCAAATATCATTAAACAAAGTGAACAAGTTGCTAATATCCTATTATTTGGCAAGGGAATTCGAGCTAATTTGAGCTAATAATTTGGTTACAATTTGATTACTAGTTTCTAATTCCCTACTATTTGGCAAGGGAATTCGAGCTAATAATTTGGTCGTAATTTTCTTAATGAAATAACTCAGGATTCATGTAGTGGGGAACTGAGGCCCCAGTAGGGGCAGCTCCAAATCACCTAACTTTTTCGTCCCTACATAGGGAGGGGGCGACTGGGGAAGAAGCTATGAAGGATACCCACCTATATGCCTTGGCTCCCCAGTTCTCTACCCTTTGCCCGGGATCCCCCCCTTCTTATTGTTCATGTTCTTGATATAGGAATACAGATGATCTAGATAGTTTTCCATCTGGGCAAGGGATGTGCCCATCTGTTCTTGTTATAGGAATACAAATAGAATACAATCTCATGCAATCTATTCTTGCTATAGGAATACAAACATAATACAATCTCATGCCCCTACTATTATAAAGGGAGGTGTCAGGAACCTCTTTTTATGGAAGTTTTTTGGACAAATGCAAAAACCAAAAGTAAACTTTAGCCAACCCGAAAAGAAAAGGCCATAGAATTGTAGGACCATTTCATTCAAATTAAATTTCAATTCTTTCAAACTGAAATTAAATTTTGATTCATTCAAATAGAAAGAAAAGGCCCTACTATTCTATGGGGCCATTTACCAGGAATTAAAGTTGCTTACAACTGGAAATAAAGTGAACAAGAGAATGCAAGGAAAGCAAAGGAACTTGCAAAAAAATATTGATGACAAAAACAAAAGGACCAACCTCTTGTACAGTTTTTGTTGAGCATCTATCTACAACAATTGTGCCCACTTCCTCCCAATTTTCACACCTTGAGCCCACATATAATGATGGCGTGTAATTACTTTTTTTAAATACCTCATGTTAGTCAAAATTCTGACGTCAGATATGAAATCTGAACTATAGGAAAAAGTTACAGCAATAAAGGGTCAAAGCTTATGCTGAGGAGACATAACATATTAGGAGGAGCTACGTCGGGGGAAAAGACATCAGGGAAATTATTCCCATCGCTTGAACACATTTTAATCTTGTAGCGTCCTAAAATTGTGACACTTGCAATTTCGACCGCATTTTGGTCTTCACGATGGCGATGCAACACTGAACCTGAATGGAGACCTCGAAACTTGTCCACGACATCAAAAACTGCATTTTCTTGCACCCTGGCCTGATTCCTCCTTGCACCCTACTGTCCCGGGAGGTGGGACCAGAGCGCCCAGCGCCCTGGTCCTAAAGGACCAGGGCCCTGGTCCCTGGCCCTATTTTGGGCCCAGTCTCTTATGGGGCTTCGGGTCTTTTAGTTTGCAAATTGGAAAATATTCTTTCCTGGTCGGCCTAAGGTCGGAAAAATCAGTCTATCAACCCTAATTGACAAGTATATAAATGACATTTTCCTCTCTCATTTGGATGGATGGAAAAAAGGTGGAAACAATACTCAAACATTCAAACATTCAAGCATTCAAGCATTCAAGCATTCCTTCAAGCAATTGATCATTCCAAGTCTCCATTCAAGGCTAAGTGTTGCATTCAAAGACAAGGATTCAACCATTGAAGAGGAGATCACATACTACAACATACAAACATACAACATACAACAACATCTACACCTTCGCATGTAAGAATACAAACATTCTTACAACAAGGTACTAGTACTTGTTTTACATTACAATCATTTACATTTACAGCATTTCTCATTTCTTGGTTAATTCCAAAACCGGGGTTTGACCTAAGGGCAAACCCCTAATCCCTAACCCCCCAATCGTCTTCACTTTTCTGTGTGTAGGTTGCAGGTACGCGGCTGAAATTGAAGATCTGGAATCCTTGTGCAGAGACGAACAGATCCCCCTTCGTTTCGCGGATTTTTCGGAGGACCGTGTGCACGCCGGGCGCCATTGTCCCGTCAACTTTTGCTCAAATTTGTAGGACAGTGTCGTATCTACATTTTACTGCTAATTCCAGGTCCGCAGCTGCATCCTATATCCCTATCTTAGTTTATAAGCGAATCTTTCTCACTTTCTATGCATTCCTAGCTTAATCATTCTATCTACATTCTTTACAAAAGAGGGTAGCCTTGCTGTCTTAACCCTTGAAACTCATTTGGGATCCAATCTTGCATTGTGTGGGATTGGATCTTGTGGGTTTCAACCCCTCTTTTGAATGTAAAGTCTCCCCTAAGTGAAAACCGTCAACCCTAGTAACCTCCCTTCTCTCTCCTTGGAGTTGGAAGAGGGGAGAGCAACTAGGGTTTGATTTTTCCGCTTTACATTTTGGTGAACCCGACGTGAACATCCTTTCTGATTATTCATGGTTAGATCTGAAAATTGGATTCCTTGATTACATTTCCATGTTTGATCTTTTGCAAATTTTAGAGGTTAATTGCATAAAAACCCTAAAATTTTCTTTTTAGTAATTGAGCTTGCGAAATGTTTAATTGTTAATGCTTGTTTCAGATCTACCCTTCTATTACAAATTATCAATTCATATTTGTGCTTTAAATTTGAAAATTAAGTGGTTAAGTGTCAAAACCCTAATTTTTAAAACCCTCTTGATTCAGCCTTTGACCGACAATTTCACTGATCAAAACATCTCCAAATCAGCTGTAACTTTGGATTCCGCAATAAAATCATAATATCTTTCATCCCTGAAAATTTGGAAAAAAGTTGCGAGGACCGTGTGCACTCCGAGCGCCATCGTCCCCGACATTTTTTTTGAAATTTCGGGAGCTAGATCTTACTGTATTTTTCTGCTAAAATCCAGAATTTTGGCTAATTTTATCAATTACAACACTTTCAAAATTACAGTCAAAGTTGGTCTAGTGATTGCTTGGATTAAGGCTCCTAATCTTTCAAAAATTGTTGAAATTGAAATTTTGTGTCAAAATTGTGTTCTTACTGTCCTAAATCTAAAAAGTGTGTTAGCATTCATTCAAAGTTTCTGTGCTTTATTCAAATTCTTGCAATTTGAGACTTTTGAAATTAAGTGCTTAATTACAACAACTTTGATTTCCGCTTTCAAAATTGAATTTTGCGTGAAATTGAGTCAACTTTTAAAATTCAAAACTTGCATTGCTTTTGGTATTCCCTCTAAAATCATAAAATTCAAAATTTCAGTTTCCCTCTCTTTTTCAAAATTCAAATTTTGCATTTTTCGACAATCTTGGTAGGGTTCAATTTTGAGATTGCAACTTTAATTTGGCCTATCTACAGATCGTAAAATCACTCAATTTTTTCAGATTAGCTCTAAAATCATCATAACTTTCATCCCTGCAAATTTTGAAAAAAGTTGCGAGGACCGTGTGCACTCCGAGCGCCACGGTCCCTGACATTTTTTCCGAAATTTTGGGAGTTTGTCGTGATTGCATTTAACAGCTTAAATCTAGAAGATTGGCTGATTTTACTGAAATTTGCTACCTCTAAATTCAAAATCTTCTCTCCCTTTCTAGTGCATGAGTTTTACAACAATAAGCCCTACTTACACTATTCCCGTTAGACGAAGCCTTAGAATTAAGTCTTTCCAAGGTTTAATTACTGAGGAGATGGAACCTAATTTGAATAGCCTTTTTAACAAGGACATGGGTAATTCTTCTAATCCTCCTAATGATGAAGAAGCTCTCCATGAGGTTTCTGTAGAACAACTTGCGAAATTGGATAACCAATTTGATGATTTTCGACAATGGATGTCTCAAGAATACCCTAATAGTCAAGCTCTTCCTTTAATTGAGGGTCTAAAACGTATGCTTCAAAGTGATAAGAATGGAATTGATATTTTGCGTGGTATTGCACACATTGTGGATTCGAATGTGATGCCTATGAAGAGTTGTGCTGAAACTTTAGGTTATACACAACTTCCCACTCAAGTCAATCATTCTATTCCTTTGACAACTTCTATTGCTAGCATACCTACTTTTACATCAAACATAATGACTACTTCTATACAAGACATTCCTCCTATGATCACCAGTCATGGGGGCAATCCTTCCTCTTCAATCAACCCTCTTCCTTCATTTAATCCGACTTCTTCATTCATTCCTTCAATGAGTGTTCCTATTACATCTCCACAAATGAACATGACGCAAGGGGGCAATTCATTTAACCATTCTATTCCTCCTTGTAGTGTTCCTCCTTTCCAATCCTCTCCTATGACTAACTATCATAGTGTCTCGCCACCTTACTCTTTACCTTCTTTCAATAACATAACACCTCCATCTCTATCTAACACATCTAATATGAATTCTTCGACTGAAGCGACCATTAACAATCTTGCACAAACTGTCTCTTCTTTACAGCAACAAATTGCCTCTATGAATCAATCTAAGTTTAGTGTGCCCACATTTGATGTTGCGAGCCCACTTTCTCTTGACATTGTTCAAGCTATCCCTCCTAAACATGTTGAAATCCCGCATTTGGAGCTTTATAATGGTAAAGGAGATCCTCTAACACATGTTAAGACTTTTCAAACAATATGTACCAATTTTGCTTATGACCAAAGGTTGCTTGCAAAACTGTTTACTAGGACATTAAGAGATAAAGCCCTACAATGGTATTGCTCGTTGCCTTCTTATTCTATTACTTCTTTTGAACAACTTGCAAATGCTTTTATTCAACAATTTCAAAACAATATAAGTCCTAAAGTTACTTTGATTGATTTAATGCATTGTAAACAAGGTGTTAAAGAAAAAGTGACTGATTTCATTGGTAGATATAAGCATTTGTATGCTCAAATTTCTTTTCCAGTGCCTGACAATGATATTCAAAGAATCTTTATTTCTAATTTACAAAAAGATATTCGAGACAAACTTCTGTTTTCTGAGTTTACTTCTTTCCAACAGTTGTGTGCAACTCTTCACAATTATCAACTGACTGTGAGTCAAATGGAACAATCACATCCTATGGCTCCGAGTGATAAGGGTGATAGTAGTCAACAACCATTTGGGAAGTTTAAACCGAACAAAGATTCCATTAAATTCAATGAAAACATCATCAACAACAATGTGAATGCAGCATCAGGTGTGCCTCCTATTTCTAAGTTTTTCAAGAAAGAAAGAAAGTTTACTCCGTTGAATGAATAATTGCATAGTATTATGAATAAGTTATTGGAACAAAATGTGCTTACTCTTCCTCCTATAAGGCAAATCGATCCTACAAAAATTAATTCACCCTATTTTGATAACAAATATTTTTGTCAATTTCATCGTCAACCTGGGCATGATATTGAAAAATGTTTTCCTTTAAAGGGTAAAATTCAAGATTTGATTGATAATAATACTATCTCTGTTTCTGGAGTGAATGATAAAGGCAACACATCTGTAGCTCCTCCTAACCAAAATCTTCAGATTTTTACTGATCCATTACCTTCTCATACCTCTAATGCGATTGAGACTAATGATTCCTCTTTTTCATCTGATGCTCTTGTGTCTATGACTCCGAATGTGATTAACTTTGTAGAGCAGCAAGAAAACCCTAAAGAACTTTCCATCACATTTGATTCTAGTGAAACTATCAGGGCACCTGATGGTCCTTTATATATAGTTTCAAAAGTCAAGAATACACCTTGTCGTGGAGTGCTTATTGATTCTTCGTGCATGGTTAATGTTATTACTAAAGAATTTATTTTTACTTTGCAATTGAATCAAGTGATCTATGACAAAACAGATGTGATTGTGAAATTATTTGATGCATTTTCTTCTCCTGCAATTGGTTCTATTACATTACCTATTGAGGTCCATAACAAATCCCTTGATGTGAACTTTGCTATTATTCCTTCATCCGAACAATTTTGTGTGAAGCTTGGATATCCTTGGCTATCTTCCATGAAATCTATTGCTTCTCCTATTCACAAGTGTTTGAAATTTCTCCATAATGGTGAAGTTGTTACTGTTAATCATAGTCTCTTTAAACCAGCTAAAAGAACTTCTAGTGTTCCTATTGATTATTTTTGGCCTAAACAATTCCAATCTCTTCCACCACGAAGTGATCATCTTTTCAAATCTTATCAAACGTGGAAAATAGATATGATCCTATCTCTAAGTGAACCTAGAACACCCAAACTTGATATTCCTATCGTTCTTGAGAAGGAAGTTCTTCCTTTGAAAGATAAAACTAATGTCTTTCCTCAAAGAGATTCCCAACCCATTCCCATGGATGTGACTATGTCTATGCCTAATAAACCTTCTAAAAGTAGACCTATACCTCCTCGTCATGATGGACTTGGTCTCCTTCCTAAACCGAATATTCCTCCTTTATATGGAGCAGTTCCTCCTCCTTCTTTTTATAGAGAGAAGAGATCTTCCTCTTCTCCTATTATCCAGCCTAAGAGACCACAACCTAAACACCCAAGTGATAAGGATGAGAACATTCCTCCTCCTCAATCTTCTCCACTTCCTACTAAGACTAGATGAAATCATTCTGCACGTGAACGTCGACGAAAGCGTCGTCTTAGAGCTCAGGCAGCTGCTTCTCAAACTTTACAATCTCCAAAAACACCTTCAACAAGCATTATTCCATTTTCTCCAAAATCTCCTAAACATAAGATGCATGATGGTCTTGATCCTGTGCGAGTTAAAGATCCTATTTCTATAAATCTTGATGATGATATAGATGAAAATGCTATTCATGATGAAAATGTTACTTCTCTTGCTTCTGATAGTGAATATGAACTTGTTGATGTTGATAACCATTTATCTAATGAATTTTCTAAAGCACTTATCCTAGCTCCTAGACAAGAACAATGTGGCTTGGAACATGAACATAGCCCTTGTTTGGATCTTGTGATAGCTCCATCTGCTGTGTTGGATGTTCCTCCTCTAGCGTGTTCCCTGCCTTCCCGAAACATTGATCAGCAAGATCGGGGGGTAGATGGCGTGCTAGACTAGTTTCATTAGCATAGCAGATTCTCTCCTCCTCTCTTTTGTTACTTCTTCTATGTGTTATTCTCATTCTTCTATTCGTTGTCCTTAGTGTTGTCTACTTGAGGACGATGCAAAGCATTGAGATCTCTTTTGGTCTCTCTCATGTTGACTCAAAAGACACATGTGTTCCCTTCTTCTAGGTGACCTTCCTTGATTAGGGAATGAAGAACAATTATGCATACATACATATGATATACATGAATTATCATACAGCATACTGACCCCGAGGAAAGTGAAGTCACCTCGTACTTTGTGTTTTGTATCTATTATCCTTGGGTTTATCTCACACTTGGGGGCTAAATCTTTGTGATAGCGTGCTCCTTTCCCTTCTCATTTCTTATGTGTATCACTACCTTAAAGCAATCACCCCCATTGAGGTGTGTGCGATCGCTTTAACGTAGGGGGGCATACACCCTGTCTATCCCTTCAGGATACTTGAAAATTTCTTGGCGAACTTAGCTTTGCCTTGAAAATTTTTGGTATTTTTCTTGCATGACTCATAGTGAGGGAACCTTACTACTGACAGTCATGGTTCTCCCTCGTGATCTTCCCTTTTACTTTGTCAATCGAAATCGTAAGATCCTTAGTCCACTGGGGGCTTGGTGTGTCTTGCCTCCTTGACGTGGTGAAAGTCTTTCAATGTTGTTTCCTTGTACTTTACCGGAAGTATGAGCGTAAGCTTATACTCCCACTAAAGTGGGGGCTAAATGTAGCGTCCTAAAATTGCGACACTTGCAATTTCGATCGCATTTTGGTCTTCATGATGGCGACGCAACACTGAACCTGAATGGAGACCCTGAAACTTGTCCACGACATCAAAAACAGCATTTTCTTGCACCCTGGCCTGATTCCTCCTTGCACCCTGCTGTCCTGGGAGGTGGGACCAGAGCGCCCAATGCTCTGGTCCTTCAGGACCAGGGCGCCCAGCACCCTGGTCCCCTAGGACCATGGCGCCCAGTGCCCTGGTCCCTGGCCCTATTTTGGGCCCAGTCTCTTATGGGGCTTCGGGTCTTTTAGTTTGTAAATTGGAAAATATTCTTTCCTGGTCGGCCTAAGGTCGGAAAAATCAGTCTATCAACCCTAATTGACAAGTATATAAATGACATTTTCCTCTCTCATTTGGATGGATGGAAAAAAGGTGGAAACGATACTCAAACATTCAAACATTCAAGCATTCAAGCATTCAAGCATTCCTTCAAGCAATTGATCATTCCAAGTCTCCATTCAAGGCTAAGTGTTGCATTCAAAGACAAGAATTCAACCATTGAAGAGGAGATCACATACTACAACATACAAACATACAACATACAACAACATCTACACCTTCGCATGTAAGAATACAAACATTCTTACAACAAGGTACTAGTACTTGTTTTACATTACAATCATTTACATTTACAGCATTTCTCATTTCTTGGTTAATTCCAAAATTGGGGTTTGACCTAAGGGAAAACCCCTAATCCCTAACCCCCCAATCATCTTCGCTTTTCTGTGTGTAGGTTGCAGGTACGCGGCTGAAATTGAAGATCTGGAATCCTTGTGCAGAGACGAACAGATCCCCCTTCATTTCGCGGATTTTTCGGAGGACCGTGTGCACGCCGGGCGCCATTGTCCCGTCAACTTTTGCTCAAATTTGTAGGACAGTGCCGTATCGACATTTTACTGCTAATTCCAGGTCCGCAGCTTCATCCTATATCCCTATCTCAGTTTATAAACGAATCTTTCTCACTTTCTATGCATTCCTAGCTTAATCATTCTATCTACATTCTTTACAAAAGAGGGTAGCCTTGCTGTCTTAACCCTTGAAACTCATTTGGGATCCAATCTTGCATTGTGTGGGATTGGATCTTGTGGGTTTCAACCCCTCTTTTGAATGTAAAGTCTCCCCTAAGTGAAAACTGTCAACCCTAGTAACCTCCCTTCTCTCTCCTTGGAGTTGGAAGAGGGGAGAGCAACTAGGGTTTGATTTTTCCGCTTTACAAATCTATCCCGATGCTCGATGAGACTAGTGGGATAACTTACACCGATCATCAGGAAGAGAGGTCATCAGCTTATGTTATCCCCATTAGTAAGAAGAAATCAAGAGGCTATAAAAATCATCAGACCAACATATGTTGATGGAATTCTGACGTGAAATGCAAAATCTGCACTAACAGTAAAACTCAACCCGATGGTAACACACAAGTAGAAGCATGTGATCGGGATAGAATACACCGATGAATTCCATCGATAGAATGCACACTAGTGGCAGTGGAGAAATATTGTATTATCGATAGTCGATGATGCTATCAGTAAGACTTATCTTGTTGTACACTTGCAAAAGTAAAATGCATCGGCAAAGGTTACAGCAATAAAGGGTCAAAGCTTATGTTGAGGAGACATAATGTATCGGGAGGAGCTATGCGGAGGGAAAAGACATCGGGGAAATTATGCCTATTGCCTGAACATATTTTAAGCTATCTTGATGCCTGATGAGACTAGCAGGATAACTCACATCGATCAACATGAAGAGAGGTCATCATCTTTTGTTATCTCAATGAGTAAGAAGAATTCAAGAGGTTGTGAAAATCATTGGACCAACATATGTCGATCAACAAGTAAAATCTATGTATGTCGGAATACCAATGTGAAATTTCAACACATCTGAATTCTGACGAACACAGCGTATACTTTAAAAAAAAAAAAATCCAACAAAGCAAAAGAAATCCCATAGCCGATCGGAAATGTTCATCTATTTTTTGTCCAAGTTCTGACGTGAAATATTATCATGTCAGAATTCCGCCAAACATGGGGTAATTTTTGAAAAAAAAAAAATTAATCTGACAAAACAAAAGAAATCCCATAGTGCATCGGAAATGCTCATTGAAAAACCACTCCAAATATATTAGTGAGAGCAATACACAACCATAGAGTGTTATGGCATAGCAGAGGCACTTGTGCAAACCTTATAGTAGGATGTGGGCCAGGGAATAGGCGGGGAGACATTGAGAGAGCTTGTCCACCAGACAGGGTAGGTTGATTATTACAGGGCTCTATATTTCCAAGTGATGCCTCCAGACATGCGGGCATAGTCATATGTTCAGAGCTCTAGGCGTGGTGGATCTCAGTAGGAGACAGAGAGAAAAGGGGTGGCATGTCCTCGTAGAGACCCGGGTGGTGATGGTGCAGGTGCTGGCCCTTCTAGCACAGTAGCGAGGCCTACAAATTATGGAGGGATCCACTCATAGATTTTTCCCCTTGTCCCTCTAGTGTTGATGTATTTTCATTGTATACACATTGATGATATTCCTTGATTATTGCCACTTTGTTGTATTGATATCATTGTACATGGACATTGATTATTTTTTGATGATTTGACATGTGATGATGGTTCTATAGATGCATTTTATATGCTGGTTGATGATGATGGATGCATTATATGAGATGCCTTGATACACATGTTATGGATGTTTATTTGATTATATATGATGTCTATGTGATGTGATTTCTATGCAACGTGATCTATATGTTTTGAAGGTGATATATGATGATTTATGCATTTATTTACTTATGATGATGCTTACATGCATGTGTGCTTATATGTGAGATGATATGGATATGAAATAGGACACATTCTTAGCAGATGGTTTTTATGAAATATATCTGATTAATGCAGATAAAAAGATGAAATGTATGTATGAAAATGATTTATGGAAATGCTTATATTGAAAATGTGATGATAATGTTACTGGATGTCATGGTAATACTTACGGATGTGATGCATGTGTGAATGTAATGAGATTTGTATATGTGAGATGTTGTGATATGAACTGGCTTAATGGTATGAAGTGGCTTAATGATATGAAATGACTTAATGACGTGGCCAAATAGATGTGAAAGGGACCTAAATAATATGATATGAAATGGACAACAAACTTAAATGAAATGAAAATGATAATGAAGATTATAGACCTAAATGAAATGATAATGAAAAGGATGAGCTTAAATGATATGGAATGAACAATGAACCTAAATGAAATGATAAAAATGATGAATAATATGATATGAACAATGAAAATGATAAGTAAGCCTAAATTATGAGATGCTTGATGCAAAATAAATTATTTTTTATCAATGTCCCATGTACTCAATCAGAGTGAATATTTTTTGGCCTTGGAAAAATCATAGGTGAGGTCTAAAATGCTCCTGAAATGAAATGAAAGCTAACAATATAATATTTAGGATCTTTTGATTGTGCTTTTTGTCATCATTGAGCTTTTAAAATGTTGCAAGATAGTACAAACACCAATGGTAGATTAAACCATGATGACCTGAGTACCTCTTGCATGGGTTTTGATATTGCAAGTTTTACAAGCATCTAGGTATGAAGACCGGGATCACTTGAGTATCACTTGCGTAAAAATAGGCAAGAGATAATTTTGTTCATGTGTGAATCCAAAATGTCTTCTGTGATCTTTTGGTCGATCTCATCCTTAGACAAATCCACAAGTTACTAGAAATCAACTCACAAGTAGCAGACAAAAAAAGGTCATGTCTCCATCCTTCCTTCTTTAGTCAATGAGATCCTTAAGTTGCTAAGAGATATGATTGCATAAATCAAAATAAAACTGATGATCAAGAGTGTTGACCAAATCACCATTTAGAAAAGATCATCCAATCATTTCTTGTTGACTCATTTTGGTTTGACTAATGTTGTTCTTGTGAGTTCAATGTTGCATTGATGGGATGTTTACACTTTTTCAAGTTTTGATTCGTGTGTTGATGTTGAGTTGTCTACTCTTAACAGTTGATTGCTTTGAAATGCTCGATAGTAGGATGATGGGAGTCAGGATTTTTCCTCCAGCTATGAAACATACTGATTATTATGGGTATATACACTGATCGCCAAGCCATGGCGGAACATTGATTGTAGGGTCATTTAGATAATTTAAGGATAGTGAATATGCTAAGTGTGTCCAAAAGTTGTATTTCATTAAGGCTTCTTATTGTTGTGGATAAGTTGTTGATGGCTAGGATGATCAAATGAAATGGATGTAAGTATAGACATGCATGGATGACCACAAGCGTGCTTGATAGATGGAGAAACTAATGTAAGACAAGTAGCGCATATTTCCAGTTTTTCACCATTTGTGTTTATTGCAATTTTTCTTTTTTGTCACAAGGTGTCTGTTTGCCAGGTTTTCACCATAGTGATGATTTTTTTATTTCTTTTTTCTTTTTTTTATTTTTGCTGATTTTGTATAAAGGCTTATGCATAAAAACTTTTGAGATGTTAGGTGTTGATTGTTTCTTCAAGAACATCTCTTTCTGGAGTGGAGAGTTTAAATGCTTCTGATCTATATGCAGCTACAATTATGAAGGGACCCAACCAATTGGCTTCAAATTTTCTTTTCTTGACCCGATATTGTTGCTTGCGAGGATTCTCTCATAGAACGAGATCACCCACTTGAAATTATCGATGCTTGACTTTGTGGTTATAGTTCTTGGACATTCTTTGTTGGTAGACCCTGAGGTGATCCAGTGCTTGTTGTCTCGCTCATCTAGTAGCTCTAACTCTTGCAGTCTAGATACACTATATTGTTCATCTGATATTAACCCCTTTAGTAATATCCTGAGAGAAGGAAATTCAACCTCAATTGGTAGTACCGCTTCTGACCCATAGACCAGTGAGTATGGAGTTTCTCCTGTGGGCATGCAAATGTTGGTGCGATAAGCCCACAAGGCAAGGTTCAATTGGATGTGTCAATCTCGACCAACATAATTTACTGTTTTCTTCATGATTTTTAATAATGTCTTGTTTGTTTCTTCTAATTTTCCATTCCCTTGAGGGTAATAGATGGTGGAAAAGTGTTGTGTGATATGGAACTTCTGACACAACTCTGCTACACCCTTGTTTTTTAATTATTTTCCATTGTCTATCATAATGGCCATGGGGATCCTGAATCTGCAAATGATGTAGTTTAGGATAAACATGGATATTTGTTTACTCATTGTTGTGATGAGAGGCATAGCCTTGACCCATTTTGTGAAGTACTATTTTGTTGTGATGATAAACTTATGAGCATTTGAAGAGGATGGGTGTATTTGTCCAACGAGATCTAGTCCCCATTGGCAAAAGGGCCATGGAATGGTAAGACGCTGAAGTTCTTTAGCACGTCCATGTATTAGGTTTGCATGGATTTGGCACTGTTTGCATTACATAATGAACTGGAAGGAGTCATTTTCCATTGTGGTCTAGTAATACCCAATTTGTATGAGTTTCTTTTCCAAGGCCAGACCGTTTGAATGAGCCCCGCAAATTCCTTTGTGGACTTCTTGCAAAACCTTTGTAGATTCATCACACTCTAGACATCTAAGTACCATCAAGACCTCTTTGATAAAGGTTATCAATGATAAGGGTATAGTGAGCAGCTTGTCGAATAAAGTTACATTTTTTTTTTTTTGGATAAGCTTGGGCGAAGCGTGTTCTTTTTTAGGTAAGTATAGATAAGTCCATAGTGGGGTGAGTCAGGACTCTTGATTTGGAATATGATGTTGGGATCAGGATTATCATGGGCAGGAGATAGTAATCCTACCACAAGGAACTCGTAATGAGCTTGTTGTTAAGGGGCTTGTAGTAACGAGGCCAAGGTGGCCAGAGCATCTGCTACCTTATTTTGTTCCTTGGGTGTTTGTGTAAATAATAGAAACTAGAAGTTCATTTTTAGATCCTCTACCATTTCTTTATATGGCATTATCTTTTCATCATTTTTCTAATAATCATTGTTGGTTTGACAAATTATGAGCTATGAGTCTCCATAGACATATAGGTCCTTGATTTTTAATTTTGATCTCATCTTTAAGTCATTTACCAATGCTTCATATTCTATAATATTTTTGTGCATGGGAACATGAGTTTGTAGGCCTTTGGGATAGTATAGCTGTTAGGCATGACAAATAGGATTCCTATCCCCAATTCATGTTGAGTATAGGAGCCATCAAAGTAGAGTTGTCATGTTGATTGTTCAGTATGTACGACAACTTCATCTATAAATTCAATGTGCATTGGTTCTTCATCTTATAGAGGTGCTTTTGCAAGCTGGTCAGCTATAACCTATCCTTTTATGGCATTTCTGTCTACATATCCTATGTCAAACGCGCTCAAGATCATAACCCATTTTGCAAGTCTTCTTGTCAATGCTTCACTACTAAGGAGATATTTTAGTGGATCTATTTTTGCTCTGAGCTTGGTAGAATGACTGAGAATGTAATGCTTTAATTTATGTGATGCAAAGACAATCGCTAGGCATGCCTTTTCTATTTTTGTATAGTTCAACTCATAGTTGACCAATGTCTTGCTAATGTAATATATTGCTCATCTTTCCCATCTTGATCCTCTTGTGCTAACAAAGCTCCTAAAGTTATATATGTTGCTAAGATATAGAGTAACAATGACTTTCCTTTAATAGGTGATATTAAGATTGGTGGATTTGCTAGGTACTTCTTGATCTAGTCAAAATATTTTGCACATGCATCACCCCACTGATATTGTATATTTTTGTATAACAACTTGGTGAATGGGTGAATTCTATCAACAATTTGCAAAACAAATCTTTGTATAGACTACAACCTTCCTTGTAATGACCTTAACTGACTAAGATTCTTTGGTAGTGTAATTTCCATGATAGCTTGAAATTTTTCTAGATCCACTTCAATTCCTTTTTCTTAAACTATGTAGCCTGGCAACTTTCCTGATGTTACACTGAATGCACACTTCTTAGGATTGAGCTGAAGGTTAAACTTCTCCAATCTCGTGAAAATATGATCTAGTATGTGAAAGTGATATTTCCTTTCTAGAGCCTTTCCTAGGATATTATCCACATAATCCTCCATTGTGATATGCATCATATCATGGAAGATAGTTATCATTTCTCTTTGATAAGTAGCCCTAGCATTTTTAAGCCCAAATGGCATGACATTTTATTAGAAGGTACCCCAAGGGCACATAAAGGTTGTCTTATCTTGATCTTTAGGATCTATTTTTATCTAATTGTAGCCTGAGAAGTCCTCCATTAAGGAGAACATTTCATGCCTTGTCGTTTGATCCACTATCATGTCTATATTTGGTAAAGGAAAATCATCTTTCGAGAAAGCCTTGTTCAGGTCCCTGAAGTCAGTACATATGCATATGGTCTTGTCATGCTTGGTCACTAGAACAATGTTGGAAATCCACTCAGCATAATCAATTGCTCGGATAAATCCAACATCAAGCAGCTTCTTGAGCTCAACTTTCACTAGTAATGCAATGTGGGGATGCAGTTTCCTCAACTTTTGCTTAATTGGTTTTACACATGGTGCTATGGATAAGTGATGCATGATAAGGTCTGGATCTAATCCAGGCATGTTTGTGTAGGTCCAAGCAAAGTTGATTTTCTTTTCTTTGAAGTACTTGGTGTGATCCTGACTTTCTTGCTCGGAGAGAGATGCAACTAAATGGACAAGTCTGGGAGTTTGCTTCATTCCCACATTGACTAGTACTGTTGGTTCAATCAAGACTGTTGACCTTTCCTGATAGTCTTCGGGGAGAGTATCAAGTCTCTCATCCTCTAGCGCCTCTAAGAGGTTTTCACCATTGGATAAGCCCTTTCTTTTTACTCTTTTGTGATCTAATGCTATCATTAGATGGTTTTCACCATTAGATCTTGCTTTTAACTTATTTGTTTCAATTTTGCAACTAAAACACTTGATACTCCCCTGAGTTGGAGTCACGTTATTGAGTTCCTTGGTGGAAGAGACCACAAATTCAATTGCGTTAAGGTATACAATGACAACCTTGTCATTAGGAAAGTTTTCAAGTTTTGCAAGCTTGTTTTGGTCCCAATCAATAAGTTTGGGATGTCTTAAGGGTTATGGATCATTGGGGTCAATAGTAGTGAAAGTCCTGACACTGGTATTATCGTCAAAGGTGGGGATAGAGAGGTCAATGACATTACTCTCCTCAAAATTGTCTATAGTGTGATGAATCTAATAGTATTCACTAGAGTCATCATCGAAGGTTTTCGATTCGGATTCAAAAGGTCTTGGCCTCGAAATTTGGCCCTTGTTGAATGTAGCTGCATAGGTATGAATTACATCAATCTCAATATTGTCCCAAGACTAGTCAAAAGGTGATGGTGAGTCCCATTCCCATTCATTTGAATCAGAGCCACTATACTCGCCCAACTTCTAAATTTGCTCATATATGTCAGGAATGACTACTCTTGGTGCAACTGGTGGAGTGGCTTCTTCTGTTGTTTCTGACATGGTCACCTCTTTTATTGTGATTTATGAAACAACCTCCATTGGTTCTTCTGATGGTATAACCCCTTCTAAGTGATTTGATGAAGCAACATTTTCTAAGGATGGGAGCATTTCCTCTCTTGTTGATGGTAAACTTTCATTTGCATGCTCTATGAACCCTAGTCTGATCTTGTCTTTAGAAATTCTAAAAGTAGGGAGAATGGGTTCTATCATACCTTCCTCTCTTTTTCCTATAGGTCTATGATAGGGGGACAACTCAAAGAGAGTAAAACCTATTCCACAAGGTAGTTGGAGGAAGTTTAGTGGGCTCTATTCTCTCTATATTGGTTTGACAACCAATCAACACTTGCAAACTCTCTAGGAGTGCTCCCAATCAGAATGTGCTCACTGGCTACTCAGGCATGGTTGACATTCACAAGGGTAAATCCAACATTACTCCATCAAACTCCTAACATATGCTTGCAGGGATTATAGCAGGTTCCCATGAGGTTTAATAACGCCAATCAACTATTTTTGTGCTTGGTTTTCATCCATTTCCCCATCGTTGTCTTCTTTCCCTATTTTCTAGGCCTAGTAGCCCTAGAGCCCCAATTAGCCCTGCGTAACCAGTTTTTGTGGATTCATTCAAAATTTTCCCAAAGACTTAGGCAAAATAATTAATGATTTTAGTACCCTTTTGGAAGAAATTTAAGATTCATGAGGTGAGGAAACTAGGTCTGACCGTACAGGTATGGAACCCGAAAATGGCTTGTTTTGAAGGGTTTTGGCACTTTTTGGTCTTCTTCTAAGGGTTTGGTGTCTTCCCTAATCTGCCACTCCTCCAAATTCTCTCATAGGCTCTACCACACCCCACTTTCTCATTCCAAATACTTGGAAACCTCAACCCTACTCATCCCTACAAACACTTGTAAAATTTCATTCATTTCCTAACCGGGCTATGACTGAACTCGCCTAGGAAATGATGTCCAATGGTCTTTCCATGACCACAAAAATAAAACAAAATATATGTAAACTATACAATGGTTCCATGGCTTTAGTTCTAAGGTTTATTGAGAGAAACTCAGAGGACTTCAAGCTAGAATCATGTTTGGCCTCCAAAACCATTACTCGGGCCGAGAGTTATCAAAATCAAGAACTTAATTTAAACCTACAATAAATACTGATTACAATGCTTCCTAAAAACAACAAGAACATATGAAAATAAATTATCAAAGAATAGTAAGTCAATCAATCCATGAAGTACAGATTGTTGCTCCAAAGTTTGAGAAAACACAGGGTAAAAACTTGGAAAATGGTCTTCAAAATGTATTGAAATATTCTCCAGGTGTTCACCAACCTCCTTACATTCATACTCAGGGAATTTATATGTCATTATGTTCCTAACTAACTCTCCATTGGTTTCTTAACCAACTCTTTTCTCAAAGTTGCAAAAAGTTGCTCAATGTTGGAAAATGTTGTCAAGCAACTTTGACAACTTTTGCCAAAAAGTGCATTTTTACATTTCATGATTTGTTTCTCCTTCTAAACCACCTAGGATGACTAAAAACCACTACTATGACATGTCTCAATTCCAAACAAATGTTTTCAAGAAGTTTTACACCAAAATGCATGATTATGCCATTTTAGGCTTACAAGGGCTTATAAGCCAACATTGAGTAAATGCATGATCTCATTGATAACCAACCTAAAAAGCATAAGAAAAACATATGAGGACCTATGAAAAGTCCCTTTTTCATCATCCAAAACCAAATTATGGACAAAAACATCAAAATGAAGAAATTGCACTCAAAAACTAGGTGCTCCTGCACCATACTCCCCCAATGAGAAAGAAGTCAGGTGACTCCTTGGGGAAGCAAAGAAAGAGGAACTCCATGCTTAGAAAATATTGCCTCAGGTATCCAAGTAGCCTCAGATGCTAGAAGGTGCTTCCATTTGATCAAGTGCTCCATATAGGTGTTATGCCTCGTTTTCTTCAAAACTCTAGAATCTAACACCTTCTTGGCTTGGGGAATGGGTGTAGTTGGTAAGGGAAGGTCTGAGAGTGATTGAGTCACCTCTGAGACTCTACTATCCTCCTCTGGAAGTGTTCCCTTATACTAGACCAGATTTGCAACATTGAAGATGGGTGATAAAGCCATATCACCGGGTAGATCCACCTTGTAAGCATTATTGCCATACTTGGCCAAGATTTTGCAAGGAACAATTCTCCTCATTTGAAGCTTCCTAGGGACACCTTTCTGAAGCCTTTCCTTGTTAAAGTGAACCATGACCATGTCCCCAACTGCAAATTGTACATCTTTCCTTTTCTCATCTACCTTTTCTTTAATTCTTTGAGAGGTGTCTAGGAGGGTTGTTCTAACTTGCTCATGGACCTCTTGCATGGATTGAGAAATGTCCAAAGAATGTCCACTCTTTTGTCCCATCTTTGCAACATCTTTGTGCTCTAAAACACCTCTAGGATGAAGTCATAAACAACTTCAAAAGGGCTCTTGTCGGTTGACCTATTCACACTATCATTGTAGGCAAACTCAGCTTGATGGATGATCTGATCCCAAGCTTGTCCATACTCCTTGGTCAGGCATATAAGAAGTTTCCCAAGTGTTATATTGACCACCTTAGTTTGGCCATCCATTTAGGGATGATAGGCTGAATTGAAAGACAAGTTAGTAACCAATCTCTGCCACAAAGTCTTCTAAAAATGACCAATAAACTTTGCATCCCTATCTGATACAATGCTAATAGGTAATCCATGAATTCTAATAACCTCCTTGAAAAAAAAATGAGCAATGTGACTATCATCATGAGTGATCTTGCATGGAATAAAGTGGGACATCTTGCTAAACCTATCTACTACAACATAGATGCTATCAAAACCTGATTTGGTTTTAGGAAAACCAACAACAAAATCCATACTTACACACTCCCATGGATAGTTGGGGATAGGTAAAGGCTGATAAAGGCCAACATTGGAAGATGTACCCTTAGCTCTTTGGCAAACCACATATTGTTCCACATATTTCCTAATATTTCATTTCATCTTAGGCCAATAGTAAAACCTTTGGACACATTCCAAAGTCTTGTTCAAACCAAAATGTCCACTTAGGCATCCATTGTGATTTTCTTGCATCAAGTTTTCTCTCATAGATCCTTTAGGCACACATAGTTGTCCACCCTTGAACAAAAGTCCATCTTGTAATGTGTAATGTGCATATTCACTATGAAAATGGTTTCCAAACTCTTGGAAAACCTTGTAGGCCGCAGCAAAGTCTTCATCAACTTTATACAAACCCTTGAAACTATCCACTCTAATGCTTTTGAGCTACACTTCTTGCACTATTAGTGACCTCCTACTCAATGCATCAGCTACTTTATTACATTGTCCTTTCTTGTGATTAATGGTAAAGGTATATGACTGCAAATATTCTAGCCACTTAATATGCCTATGGTTTAACTTTTCTTGAGAATTGAGAAAGCTAAGACCTTGATTATCAGTATAAACCACAAATTCCTTAGGCAACAAATAATGCCTCCATTTTGTAAGGGACTGAACAAGTACATACAACTCCAAATCATAAGAAGAATACCTTTTCTTTGCATCATAAATCTTCTCACTGAAAAATGCAACCAGTCTATTGTCTTGGCTTAAAACTGCTCCAACCACTATGTTGCTTGCATCACACTCAATGGTGAAGAGTTTGTCAAAGCTTGGAAGAATGAGTATTGGTTGGGTATCCACCTTTGTATTCAAGAGATCAAAACCTCTTTGTGCTTCCTTTTTCCATTGAAACTTGGTTCTCATACCTGATTTGATTGTCTCAAGCATGGCTGCACATATTTCACTAAATCCTCTGATGAACTTTCTATAGAACTGAACCAAGACATAAAAAATTCTCACTTCACTTGTTGTCTTAGGTGTGGGCCATTTGAGTATAGCTTCCACCTTAAAGGTATCCATCTTCAAATCACCTCTTGAGATTACAAATCCAAGATACACCAACTCCTGCTTCATAAACTCATATTTCTCCAAATTGATGGTTAGTTGCTCATCACATAATTTTCTCAATACAATTTCTATATGCTTAAGATGTTCATCTTTAGTCTTTCTAAAAATAAAGATGTCATCTAAGTAAACAACAACAAATTTACCAATATAGTCCTTGAGTACTTCATTCATGATTCTCATGAATGTTCTAGGAGCATTTGTGAGTCCAAATGGCATAACAAGCCATTCATAAAGTCCTTTTGTGGTCTTGAAGGTTGTCTTACATTCATCACCCTCCTTGATTCTGATTTGGTGGTAACCACTCTTGAGATCTATCTTGGTGAAGTATTCAACACCTCCCAAACAATTCATCAAGTCTTTAATTCTTGGAATTGCAAATCTATATCTGATAGTAATCCGGTTTATGGCTCTAGAATATGTGCAAAGTCTCCAATTACCTCCTTTATTTGGGGCCAAAACAATGGGTACTGCACATGGGCTGATGCTTTTCCTTATTAGTCCATTGTCTAAGAGTTCTTGTATTTGCTTAGCTATCTCCTTGTTCTGATCCGAGGTCATCTTATAAGTTGCCTTATTGGGTAATGAAGCTCCAGGTATGAAATCAATTTGGTGACTTATGGCATGTTGAGGAGGCAATGTTGTTGGTGTTCCATCACTGATAGTGTCCTTAAACTGGTTTAGGACCTGTTGCACTTCTTTAGGAATGCATACCTTCTTCTCTTTGTTGTCTTATTTTGGCTTTACAACAATGGAAAGCCCCACTCCTTCTCCTTCCTTGAGCGTGTTGATTAACTCTTTCTCACCAACTAGCATCATATTAGAACCTTTTGATCTTCCCTCTACTTGGTCTCCTATGGACTGAATTTTGCATGTGATTCCATCCTTGTGAAAGGTATAAGCATTCTTCTCTCCATTGTGTATTGTCTTTCTGTCAAATTGCCAAGGTCTACCTAGGAGTAGGTGGCAAGCATCCATGGGCAAAATATCACACAAGATTTTGTCCTTGTAGCCTCCTATAGTGAACTCTGCCCAAGTTTTTTCATCCACAAGAACATGCTGCCCCTTGTTGAGCCATGTGAGTCTAAGGATCACTATGTGGAATCCTTTGCAAATTGAGCTTACTCGCCACTTCCTCTGACACTATGTTATCGATGGATCCTGAATCCACTACCACCCTACATACCTTTCCCATGATTTTGCATTTTATCCTTGTATACACATAAAATTGGCTATGAGCGATTAAATAAATATTTAATAGTTATTTAATAATTATTCTTCTATTAAATAGTTAATTTGAAAATATTAATTTATTTAATTCATTTTTCATGTCTTTCTATTAATTAATTTAATTGAAATATTTTATTAATTAATTCATCTATTCTATTCCTCTAAAATAATTAAATATCTAATATTTAATGGTTATTCTCCTATCCTATAGTATCAAATATTAAATGATCTCCTAAATTATTTAAGCTTTCTTATCCAACTCACCTTCCATCTCCACTTCATCTTCCCTTTGCCAACTCATCCATCATGTGGCTAAGGAAATTAATATTTCTTAAATATTAACTCATCATTTATCTTCAACCACCAAATTCAATGAATAATGTGTACGTACACATATTTCATAACCTCCTTCTATATTCTCTCCAACACCCCCTACATTTTAGGAAGAACTTGAGTCCACTTGTCCTCTCATGCCTAAATTTTCTCCAACCATCTCTAGATTCCCTCAGTCAGCAACCCAGTCAAGGTAAGATGAGTGACACTTGTCTTCTCCTTCCCTCTTTTTTTTAACCTTCACCTTTGCTTACAACCATCCAAATCTGCAGATCTGATCGTGACCGTTGATCTGAGCCACATCATTTTATCCTCTCAAGGTCTATAAAATCAAGAGCTTCAGTTGAGAGAGAGTTAGTCTTCAAGTTAGACTTCAAGTGCATTTTCAAGCAAATCACTTGTAAAACTTATGCATCCATAAGTTTTAACCTTGAAGCAAATAGCAATTAGCATTTTAGCATAATCATTTTAGCATAATCATGTAGCATTGCATATCATAGTATTAGTTAACTATCAGTTATCAGTTCATTCTTCATATGACATCTTGGAAGCTATCAGTGCATTGTCTGAGAGCACACCATCCACAACCAGGAATAGTGGAGTTACGACACAATGAGACATAAACCATGAAGGTAATATCAATATTTTTATTTCACATGTATTTCATGTAGTTTCATTGGTTGAGTTTGGATTTCCTGTAGCATTTCCATTTGTATTTTGTGAAACTAACTTGTTGCAGGTAGCATTCTGAGGATGAAATTCAAGTCGACACAATCCTAAACAAGGATCTCCTTTGGTTAGGTTGCTCCTTAACCAGTGTGTTAATCAAGACTTCTTATCATAATATTCTCTCCAACCTCTGAGTCCAAACTCACTTCTGAGGCTTTCATGTTTGTTGCATCCTCTTGAGCATAACTTACTCTCCTCTCACTTCCTTGGGATGAAGAAGACTTCTCAAGACACCTATAGGTCGGGTGTCCAAGTTGATGGAAATCGTAGCACTTCATTGTGGCAAAATAGGACCCTCTTCCTAATCCACTAGACCTTCATCTACTAGAGTTTCTATGTCTCCTTCCTCTATAGTTTCTCTTGCTATTGGAATCCCCACTTTGCTTAACCAACTTGGATTCATGTTGGGATCTTTGGTCTACACTTCTCCCACCAAAGCTACCTCTTTAACCTTTGCCATCTCTCCCTCTACTTCTATCTCTGTTGCTTTGCTCTTGCTTCTTTTTTCTCTTTTCTTCCACCTTCAGTGCTAATTGATAGAACTTATGCATGGTATTAGGACATAACAAACTCAATTCCTCTTGAATATTCCATCTCAAGCCATTCAAATATCTGGCTACCTTGATACTTTCATCTTCCACCACCTTGGATCTCAGACACAACTTTTGAAATTCCTCAATGTAGTTGCTCACATCCAAGTCTCTTTGTCTCAGGTTTTGTGTCCTCTTGTGCAATTGGATCTCATAAGCTTCAGGGATGTATGCTTCTTTCACCTTGGCCAACATGCCTTTCCAAGTGGCTATTGGGTTCTTACCCTCTTTTTGACTCTCTTCTTGGACAAATTTCCACCAAGTCAAGGTTGCTCCTCTCAATCTAGACTTGGCCACCTTCACCTTTTGTGCCTCATTTATTCCATCACATTCAAAGTGATTCTCCAATCCTTCAATCCATTCCATAACTACTTTTGGCTCCATTTTTCCACTAAAAAAGTAGCACTTTTTCCAAGGATTTTCCTCCTAAGGCTTTGATTGCTCTAAGGAAAGGTTCTTTAGGTGGAATAGGGTCTAGTTAAGGTGTACTATCCTCTTCTACAACTTCTTTACCCTTTCCTTCATTGATCTTGATTGTGACTTCCTTAGTCGTGTCTTCAACTACGTCTAGTTTACTCTCCAATTGTAATAATATTTCTTCGAGGAGCCTGTTCCCTTCCTCTTGACCTTCTACCTTCTTGTCTAGCTCTACATTGGTCACCATCCTTAGACTATTCTCTCCTATTGATTCAATGTATGTCATGTACTGGCTTCTTCCCAAATCTTGGTTGCTCTGATACTACTATGATACAGAGGACAACTCAAAGAGAGTCAAACCTATTCCACGAGGTAGTTGGAGGAATTTTAGTAGGCTCTTTTCTCTCTATACTAGTCTGAAAACCAATCAACACTTGCAAACTCTCTAGGAGTGCTCCCAATCATAATGTCCTCACTGACTGCTCAGGCATGCTTAAGATTCACAAGGGTAAATCCAACCTTACTCCATCAAAATCCTAACATATGCTTGTAGGTGTTATAGCAGGTGCCCATGAGGTTTAATAAGGACAATCAACTAGTTTGGTGCTTGGGTTTTATCCATTTCTCCATCGCTCTCTTCTTTCCCTATTTTCTAGGCCTGGTAGCCATAGAGCCCCAATTAGCCCTGCGTAACTAGTTTTTGTGGATTCATTCAAAATTTTCCCAAAGACTCAAGAAAAATAATTAATGATATGAGTACCCTTTTGGAATAACTTTAAGATTCATGAGGTGAGGAAACTAGGTCTGACCATACAGGTATGAAACCCAAAAATGGCATGTTTTGAAGAGTTTTGGGCACTTTTTGGTCTTCTTCAAAGGGTTTGGTGTCTTCTTTGATCTTCCACTCCTCAAATTCTCTCATAGGATCTACCACACCCCACTTTCTCATGCCAAATACTTGGAAAACTCAACCCTACTCATCCCTACAAACACTTGTAAAATTTCATTCATTTCCTAACCGGGCTATGACTGAACTCGCCTCGGAAATGATGTCCAATGGCCTTTCCATGACCACCAAAATAAAACAAAATATATGTAAATTGTACAATGGTTCCATGGCTTGAGTTCTAAGGTTTATTGAGAGAAACTCAGAGGACTTCAGGCTGGAATCATGTTTGGCCTCCAAAACCCTTACTCAGGCCGAGAGTTATCAAAATCAAGAACTTAATTTAAACCTACAATAAATACTGATTACAATGCTTCCTGAGAACAACAAGAACATATGCAAATAAATTATCAAAGAACAGTAAGGCAATCAATCCATGAAGTACAAACTGTTGCTCCAAAGTTTGAGAAAACTTAGAAAATGATCTTCAAAATGTATTGAAATCTTCTCCAGGCGTTCACCAACCTCATTACATTCATACTCAGGGAATTTATATGCCATTATGTTCCTAACTAACTCTCCATCGGTTTCTTAACCAACCCTTTTCTCAAAGTTGCAAAAAGTTGCTCAACGTTAAAAAATGTTGTCAAGCAACTTTGACAAAAAGTGCATTTTTACATTTCATGCTTTTTTTCTCCTTCTAAAACACCTAGGATGACTAAAAACTACTACTATGACATGTCTCAATGCCAAAAAAATATTTTCAAGAATTTTTACACCAAAATGCATGATTATGCCATTTTAGGCTTACAAGGGCTTATAAGCCAAAATTGAGCAAATGCATGATCTCATTGATAACCAACTTACAAATGCATAACACAAACATATGAGGACCTATTAAATGTCCCTTATTCATCATCCAAAACAAAATTATGGACCAACACACCAAAATGAAGAAATCGCACTCAAAAACTAGGTGCTCCTGCACCAGTCTGGTTCCTTTGTATCCCATTTTTTGCATAATGAGAAAACCTTTCCCATATTGTTCAATGAGTATTTAGATATCTTGTGTTGTTTTCTTGTTTTCCTCTTCATCCTTATACAACTAGTTTAGATCATCCTTGTCCTCATCTTCCTTTGATAATGTTGCTACAACTCTGATAAGGTACCATTATAGATTGTGTGAGGTTTTGATACTTTTTGTCGTGATACAGATGGTCTTCCATATGATTGAGGTGAGAGTGATAATTGTGCCAAATCCAATGAGTGTTCAATAGAATACTCCCCTACCCCTTTGTCTTTCATTTTGAGCTTCTTCTCAAAATTGACCAACAAAACCGCCATAGAACCATCCATGTTAGGAGTACCGGATGTAGAAGTCTCTTGTGCATTCTCTTAACATAAGGTGTGCTTTATTGGTTTGAGGGAGAAGCCTTAGGAGCCTCCCTATTATGTGGAACAATAATTTTTGTCATGGGTATGAGTGAGTTGCAATGTGGAAATGGATTTGGATCCCCTGGAATAACAACTTCTTGTCCATCGCATGGAAATTTTGGGCACTGATGGTAAGTAGATAGCACTGCTTGCATCTCATGTATCCATGGTCTACCCAAAAGTATATTGTATGACAAATTCAAGTCTAAGACTTGGCATACTATGCTCTTTTGTACAAGTCCCACTTTGATAGGTAATATCACTAATCCTTTTGAGGATCTTTCTGCATCATCGTAGGATTTTATGATGATCTTTCTCCTTGGGTCCACAACATCTTCTGAATATCCAAATTCCTTGACTAAGTTCAATGTTCATATATTTAGGCCAGCCTCTCCATCTATCAAGACGCGTTTGACATGATTCTTATGGATCATGACCCCAATGTGAAGAGGGAGATTATGCTGGTGATTTAAAGACATGTCATCTTCTTCAGAAAAGGATAAATAATGAGGATCAATCAGGTGGCCTACCATGGCTTGGAATTGTGTTGCATCAAGATTATTCAGTACCATTGTTTCGAGTAGGGCCTTTCTCCAAAATCTTCTTGTGAGTAGGAGAGAGATTGAGCAACTCTAATATAGATATTTGTGTTGGAATCCTTTGAAGTTGGCCCACAATATTGTATTGAGGAGTGAATGATGTTGATGGGGAGACTCCTTTTAAGGCCACCTTAGTTTGGCTTCTTGTGATCACGTTAGTGGATTCATTTTCCCCTTTCCCTTTTATGATGATGACATTAACTTGTGACTTGTATGCTTCAAGGTTATTAATTGTGTTATCATAAGCATGAGTATAGTTCACACGCTTGCCTTTGTCATCTTTGGATGATATGCCTTTTTCATAATTTGGGAGGGAGTAATGAAATGTTGCATGTTGATCATTAGAAGTTTGTGTCCATCCACCGTTATGAATCCATTATCTATCAAGTCTTGTATAACATGTTTTAACATCATGAAAACACCAATCTTATGCCCCCTGTTTCTATGAAAGTCACAATAACAGGCATCATTCCACCAAGAAGGCTTTATTTGTGGCTCAAACTCTCTTGCTTCTGGTAATGTAATTAGTTTGTTAGCAAGAGGAATTTTGAATGAAGACTCCAAAGGTTCTTCTAATGGTGTGAATTTCCTTGATTGTTTGGGTGCTGATAGTTTTTATTGATTGTTGTCCAATTTGTTGTTTTGATTGTTTGAGAGAGTGTTGGTGGAAAAATTAAAAGCGGTTTGATTTGGTTTGGTGTTGTTGGAATCAGCAACTCCATCATTCACCACATCCTTATTTCTCATCCAAAACTTTGGTTTTCCATTGTTAGAACTATTGTTGGGATTATTGTTGCCCAAGGAACCTTTGTTGTCTTTGTTTAATTTGAGTTCTCCCTTTTAAACCATTGCCTCCTCGATTTGGACTTCGTTTTCAATCAACTTGGCGAACGTAGGACATTATAACTTTAATTGATAGGTCATCTCACTGACCAAGTTTTTTATGAAGATACCCATCTTTTCCTTCTCTGGTATGCTACGTGGGTATTTTGAAAAAAATCTCCTCCACTTTTGTAGAAAGGTAAGGAATGGTTCTCCACTTCTTTGCTTTGTATTGCATAAATCCAACATTGTGATCTCATGTTCATTATTCTAAGAGTATTGTGTGATGAATTTGTTTACCAATTCCTCAAAGGATCTAATGTTGGAAGGTAGTTTGGAGAACATTCCATGGCTTGTCCCCCTAGAGTCCTCGGCAATAGTCTCATCATGTATGTTTCATTGTATGCAAATTCCATGTTCATGGTACAAGATTCCCTTATGTGATCTTGTGGATCAGAATCACCAATGTACTTATCATATTTAGGGATTTCACAATTTGGTGGAAATGGAATCATGTTGAGATGTATGTCAAATGGATAAGGACATATATCCTCTAACATGTATCTTCTAGTGTTTGTCCCTTGTTGCATGTCCTGAATTTGGTGTTGCAATGCTTGCATTTTTTTTATGAGAGCGGTGAGAGGATTATTCTCATTGTGGTTGGTTTCGTTGCGATTGGTTTCATTGAGATTGGTTTCATTGCAGTTGGTTTCATGATGATTGGTTTCATTGCAGTTGATTTCATTGTGGTTAGTGTACCTCCTTATCTCTTCTATTGATTCATCATGAGTTTTCCTTAATTGATCCATATCAAAGTCCGAAGGGAATTTGATGTCTTTTCTTGCTAACATTAGGAAGTATTTTCCTTTCTCCTCTTCTATGAGCCTTTCCATAAACCTTTCAAAGTTGAGATTTTGTTGAGCTTATTGAATTATTTATTTTGTTATCTCTCCTATTTCAAGACCTTGATATATGTGAAAGGGGTTCTCTTCCAAGTATGTTCCTGAACCTTCTTATTCTTATCTTTGCCTTTGAGTGTAGATAGGCATTGTAAATGATTTTGTTCAAAGACTCAATAGGAGATTAGTTCGAGGCAAGTATGCCAAGTTAATTTGACCACCTTGATTGAGAGATTGGGATAGCCCTGATCTTTATTCTAAAGCACATGTTCTCAAAGGTTCTTCATCAAACTCGTTCCCACAACCATGTAGATAATCATAATAGCAGTGTAAGAATGTGCGATGTTTTAGCAAGAGTTTGCAGTTAATGTAAAGAAACTTCCTTTTCTTCAAGATTTGTCTTTGACTAGGTCTTTTCTTCTTCAAGTCTTTCTTTTGACTGAGATTCTTCCTCTTCAAGTGATGAGGGATGGTCGTGTAAGTGACACCAATTTTTTTGTAAAAGATGATCAAAGGTTGTAGTCTTGTTTTGATTTTAGACAAAGCCAAATAGGGGGTAAGATGTGACCCTATTGATAAGGCAATGTGAATGGGATTATAAACTCCAAGTCCAGGTTCTAATAAGGCATGATATATCCTAATGGTGAACCTTGTTGGAATGTATAATCAGACAAATGAAAGACTAGTCTTCATAGTATGATAGAAAAATTTATTTCACTTACTAACTAGTGTTTTAGCTCATTTTTTTATGACTGTGAAGTTTTTGATGGATACTAGGCCGAAAAGGGTATTTGATAATGTTTTTAAAATTTTCTGAAATTGACCGGAAATGCCCTCTATCTTGGATACGCTATTTCAGATGCACAACATAAATTCTTAGATGTGCTAGACTATTAAGCGTATGCACGATTGTGAGCAGCATATGTGCTATTCAGAACCATCCATGCGCTATTGTTTTGGTTAAATGCATAGTTTCATGATGCAAATGTGTAGATCTATGTTTTAAATGCATTGTTCTATTGATTAAATGTGCAATTCTGAGAATCATATGTGCAATTATGTTAAGCATATGCACAGAACGGTAAATCAAATACACAAAACTGAGAGTCAAATGCGCAAAACTGCCTAATTTCTTACTATTTTGACAATTTTGGATATTTTTCAAGTTGGTTTTTTGCAATGACTTGGATGCTTTTGGTGTGATTATGATAAAAAATACACGGAAAACACTTGATAAACCATTTATCTTCCCTATTCCTCTAAACATTGAGTGTATGTTCTTAGTTTTTAAAGAAAGCCCATGTTTTAGCATGTTTTTCACATGAAAGACAAATACAAGCAAGATACCTATAGGAGATTGGCTTTACTAGTTATTCCTTAATCCACAACCTGGTATCCTGTCAGCTCACATAGCCTTCTCACCCCCTACATTGCACCCATGTTTTTGCCTTTGCGAGAGCTAGTGGAGTCTCATGATGAGCCTAGCAATAAGGTCTCAAAAGGAGAGTTCACACATAAGCTCAAGAGGAACATAAGGTGGGTATCTTTGAGAGAGATTCTTCCTCCTCTCTACATTGAGAGAATAGTAGCATTCAGAGGTAAACAGGGTAGGATTCTATTTTAAATAGGTGCTAGTAAGGGATCCACTCAGCATGCAGGGGTATAAACTCAATTAAGAGGTCTCCCAGCCTTGAAAACCAAGGTTTTATATACCCGAAGGTATGGAGGAGAGATATTCTCAAGCACTTCCATTGATTTGATTTTTACCAAACCACATTTATTTTATAGTGGGTTAGATTACTTTCCATTAGTCGTTCCCACTTGGGTCGTTCCTCTCTCACTTGCCTTATGGGATTCTTGGGAGGGCAGGCCCGCTAGAGATATGCACTACTTTGAAAGCAAAATAATCTAAGACGGTTTGGCTTTTTGGTCACCCAATAAAGGGGAGAGCATATACCTACCACTTTTTATCCTAAAACACAAGAACAACAAGTAGTTCTTTAACCCCTAGATTAAGCTAGATGCCTATTTTAAAAAAACAAGCACAAAGTTTGGTTTATTTTGTCTTTGGCAAATGGTCCTGCAAGAAAACCAGTCAGTAGTTGCAGAATTTAATCTTTAGCCCACATAATAGAAACCTGCAACCATTGATTCAACAATTAGACTCAGTAAAATGAGAATTCAAGAAATGTTTCAAATGTGCTAAAATGAAATGCATATGCACTACTCTGAGCAATATATGCGCTAAACCAAATGTTATATGCGCTAATATGGTAGTCTTATACGCTAAACTAGATGAAAAATACACAGAACTAAGAATAAATATACAGAAAATATGCACTGCAAATAACTTTAAATGTGTGATAGACAATGTTAAATGTACTACAAAAATGTTTAAATACACAAAAAGAAATTATATATGCATTGTTATGGGTGATGTATGGATGACTCTGAGAATCGTAAGCACAAAACCGAGTGTCGTATGCACAAAAACATGTTTTTGTCTGCTTGTTTGCCGAAAAACTTGCAAGAAAAATCAAGATTGTTGCAAGACAAATGTCAAGTTCGGTCAAAATCTACCCCACGGTGGGCACCAAAGATGTATACACAAAATAAGGTTAGCACCTAATGTACCAATGAGACATTAGAATGAAATATTTAAATAAAAGCATGTTAATGAGAATATGCAAAATCCCTCAAGAGCATCCCATTGTCCTCTATCTCTAAGGACCTATTGAATTTGTAGGATTAGTGCTCTCAGATTGTGCACAAGATTCAATTAGATGACAACCTAGAGAATAAGATTACTAAATGATGTGAAATTTAAGCTAATATGCAGACTAAATGCAAGATATAAACAAAGTCAATATGAAGCTAAGATGGAAATATAAACATGATATGAACAAGATTCTAAGTTAACAACATGATAAAATAAGCTAAATAATACTAAAATGGATGCACAAGCTAGATGAAAATCAGCATTATTATGATGCAAAAACCAGAGATGATCTTCATGCATGGAGATGGCTCTATTTATAGGCTTTCCAAGTCCAAGGGTGAGATGGCATGGAATCAAGGGCTAAAATTCAATTTGGCAAATTGGATGGTGAGGATGCAAAGATCATTTATGATGGTAGATGGAAGATGAGAATTTACTATCAAGCCATGGTTCAAGAAAGCAATATGGAGTAAATAGGTATGGAGTAAGCAAGGTCCAAGTACCTAAATGTAAGATCCAAGTACCTAGATGCAAGAAGAAAGGAGGATTTTTTAGTACCGAAGTGTAAGACTTAAGTACCCAAAATGCATGTGCAAAGAAGGTTCAAATACACAAGTGTAAGGCTTGAGTACTTTGGAAGCATAGTCAAGCAAAGGTGCAAGTACCCAAGTGGTGTAGTGCAAGCAAGGTCCAAGTAACCATGTGATGTGAGAATATTTGACCTTTTTATTTTGTAAAATAGCTATTTACTTGAAACATGTTGATGTGTCATGATGAGGTGGAAAGAGGAGTGAGGATGTGAATTTGTAGGAGAATGTAAGTCGGGTGGAATATTTGTGATTTTAGAAGAATTTAGAGAAATGAATTATATAATTAAATTGGGCAACTTAACTATACAATAGAAGAATATAAAATAACCTTTGCATCCAGATTAATTGATTGAGACATATTTATGTGTATACACAATGATCTATGCTTTTGGTTCCACTTTTGCATGTAGTGCAGTCTTCACATTCATTGATTTCTCATTGTTTTTCACATCTTTCAAACTTCCAAACCACTCATTAACCTTTTCTTCTATATCCAAGAACAAATATTCTTCATTTGGTTCATCATCATCTTCATCTTTAGATGAGTAGGTCTTTGTTGAACAAAAACTCTTATTTTGCTTATCTATGTCATCTCTTCTCTTATTTTTGTCATTCCCTTTGTAGTTCTCCTTTATTTTGTTATCATCATTAGGTCTTCTACCATAATCCTCTTTATATATACATATAGAAGAACAATGACCAATTCGCACACCATTAAAAAATTTTAGGGGTAAATTAACTTTTTACTTTCTAGCTCTCCTCTCTTCAATCTTATTAAAAAGATTTCTTCAATCTCATCCATGTCTTCATTTTATTCTGGTTCTTCTACAAGCTTCTTTGCAATTTTAAATGTTTCTTCTTTCATTTCTTTTTTGATGTCATCCAATTTATCAATCTCAAAGGTAGAGAGTAAACCAAGGAGCTAATCCACAGTGTTCTTATTTGTATCATCTTTCCTGAATAACATACTTCGTAGGTTTATAGCTCTTGGGTAATATTGTCATTATCTTATTCACAACTTCACTTTCTTCTAGTGTTCCAACAATACCCCTAAGTGCATTTACAATCTCATTCACTTGATGAATATATCCTTCAATGTTTTCATTATTATAAATTCTCACATTCTCAAACGTGTGCTTTAGATTTTTAATCTTGGCTTGCTTTTTCTTTTCATCACCTCCAAATACACTCTTCAACTTTTCCCAGATTTCTTTAGCTAACTTTGTGCCTATAACTTTGCTAAATACTACATCATTCAAATAGCTAACAATTGAAACTATAGCCTTTGCATTATTCTCATATGCTTTAATTTCATCCAGAGTTTAAGGACCATTCTGAGGAGCAATATAGCTCATTTTAATGCTTTCCCATATTTCAACCAGTATAGTTTCTAAGTGATATTCCATCATTTATTTCCAATAAGCATAACTTGTGTCATTAAACTTTGGAGCCTTGTAGATGAAATCTTGTGCCATATTGGATCTTCCTCAAGTGGTTAAGCTTCTCAATAGGAACCTTGCTCTGATACCAATTGTAGAACACACCACATGACTGGGGCATGAATAAGTCCCGACCTCAAAAACTTAATTTTTGATCTCTAAAATTCAAACCAAAACTTTATAATCATAGTACTAATAAATCATGAAAGCACAAGACACAAAAAATACATGAATACCAAATTTACATAGAAACCCTCAACAAAGAAAACCATGGTGAGAACCACACACAATATTAATATAATTTATTACAATGTTGCCTTGGGAACTTACTAGGCCCCTAAGAGGACTTGCAAAACTAAGGTGCACAACCTTAGGGCAAGATATAAAAATTTCCCAAGAGACTCACTATCTTGTATCAGAGAAAGGAATAGTTGAATTGAAAAGAACAAGATAACCTTATCATAAAATTATCCTTAAACCACTATGTCAAGGGACCAAGATCATGGCAAACACATTTGACTTCAAACACTATCTCAAAACACTGTCACACTAAAGATATCATCAGCAATTCTCTTCACATATGACTTTCACACATCTTCAACACCAAATTTGCTTGGAAATCATTCACATCTACTACTTGTCAATTCACACACATCCACACTCCTTTATATACAAGATTAATCATTAAAATCCTTGGCTAGGTCAACCACAAACTAAATAAATAATATTATATAAAGTTGGCCGCCTAGACCTAAAATATCCATTCCGGTCCACTCTAGGAGATAGAGAGGACCCAAATGCATCATGACACATCCTTTCCAAATTATTCCAATGAACTACATATGCTAACACGTCTTCGAAATTAGACATCAATTGAAACATATAGATAAATATTAAAACATGTTAACCAGTCAACCAATAACTATCCTCTAATACAAATTAAATGATCTGGATCTCCACACGCCATGGTGAGACCAGAAAAACTAACCAAACTCATTATCTAAAGCATAAACAAACCGAAAGAATATGATCTAAGTAGGATATATCACCATAGTCAACTGAAAACCAAACTAGCTGATAGCACTAAACTCTTTAAATGTTAATCAAACCATCACTAGAAAATAGAACTGGAACACTGCACAAACCAAATAAACATGTTCTCCAAATTGCAACACTTAAATCCACATATCCAGAAGCCACCAAACATTCTTGGGACCAGTTCTAGCAGACAAACACTATCAGAAACAACCACAACCAACTCTACCATCTAAGCAACAAAGGACCTACAAACCTGATAGTGTAATATACATAGAACATAAACATTATATCCATATTCTCAACACATAATATTCACATACTAGAGGAATACAAAGTATTCTTTCACTGAGACATTAAAAACTCTTTTTTACATAAATATTGTTTCCTATATATTGAAACTTCCACTACACCTACCTTTCGAAAACACCTCAATATCTTCACCAAACCTCAAGAACAATACCATAACAATCACTTTCAGAACATCAACAACACATCATGACATAAATGACAAGAAAAGATAAGTTGACATCAATGACAACATAGCACAAAAACTCAAGTTTCCAACAAAAGACATCCTTAAATTGGTTCAATGAAATCAACCCTTCCTCATCCTATTCTAGAATTATCTCCATTTTCCTTTTCTTTCTCTAGACCTTTTCATTCCTCCTATGGACTGTAAATTTTTTGGCAAAGCATCATGATTGGTGGCATTTTGTGCAAGTAAAAATTAGCCTTAATACTCGATCCAATACACCTATTCACCATATTTTAAGGATAAAATGGCAAAAGAAGGAAAATAATTATACACCATAACATACATGCAAAATCTACTATAAATTGAATAGTTTTTGGATTTGGTGATTAGATCAAAAGCTACAAGTTTACTAAATGATTTGGCAATTATAGCCATCACTTCCTCACAATGCTCCAGTAGTAAACTTTGAAGCCTAGGAGAAACAAAGACCCTATCAATATGTTATTTCTCAAGGTCAAAACTAGGATTTCATTTTCTAAAGAATAGTCTAGATTTATCCCAAAACCAAGGACATACTAGAAGGGTCCTAATATAGTCCACATGATTCAAAAAAGAGATCAACATAAACCCTTGGCCATAGAAAAAATATCAACTAGACTAAATAATTTTAATTTTTTTTACGTCGATGTTTCTAAAAATGTCTATGTTTTATCTAGATCGTAGAAACTTCCCAATAAGAGAATTAGCTAGCATTGACGAGAATCATACAAATATAGAATCAAGGAGCATAATATGGATGCCCTCATTATATAAAATAACAATATGAGAAAGAAGGTTTAGCATAGTCCTTACCTTTAGTTGTTAGGAATTAAGGTGTGTCAACCTTAGCCTTTCTTAGCATTGTATTTATTTATTTAATGCCTCAATTATTATCTATTTCTCATCATATTTTGTCATCTAGTGTGACATGACACAATGGATTGTCTTCATGCTAGGAGGTGACATGGAAGATGACAAGGATGTATTTTATCCCTATATGAGTAAGTAGTCTTCCCACTTTGGTAAAGATATTGTGCCATGTGCCGACATCTTAGAAACTTGTGTAAGTCATTTTTGTATGATAGATTCTTGTGATTGGTTATAAAAACTTTTTATGACATGTTGGACAAGTGTTAGAAGGCATATTGCATGGAGAAAATGATAAGCTTTTATTTCATATTGCATCTAAGAGGGGTTAGAGAATCTTGGATAAGCTTTTATTTCATGCTTAGAGGTGGTTGAATAATGTGCCACATGGTTTTGGACACCCACCTCTTTTGGATTTGTCTAGAAGCTACTTCAAACTTGTATTTTTATATATATTGTATGTCTTTGATGTGTTTTTAACAGAGGAATAAGGAAAATGTTTCTTTACGGGGTTATGCTATCAAATTTTCTCCAAGAGAGCAAGATGTAGACTCCATGTAAAGGCTTAAAGCTTGCAAGTGTATTACATAACAATTTGAATTGCAGATTAATATATTGGCTCGATGCTTTGGAGTGGGGGTTTTTATCGATAATGGTTTTCCTCACGTATATCAATGTTTCTTCTCTTATGTTTGTCTTTCTTCTATTCTTCTTCTTTCACATTCTTGAAGTGTTGATTTACATGTTTTTTTTTTGTTTTTTTTAATGCCTGGTAAACATGGAGTGTTGATTTACATGTTATTATGTTATCAAAATTCTATTATATAAGCTAACTACATTATCTTTCCTCTAAGCATTAATAGATGGGAAATTAATTGTTTGTAAATCTGTGTTAATATCTTAATAGTATTTGATTGTATCAAGTTATTGGAATCTAATTTAAAAGAAAAACATAGGATATTGAAGGTGCATACCGGTTCTTATAGGTGTTTTTGTGTTCAACTTTCCCTTTCATTAGCCACTACTGTCCAAGATTTGTATCATTCTTCAAAATAGGTGGACCCCCATTGTTAGTTCCCCTAATAGATCCATTTAAAAGATGCACACCAAAAACCTTGAAAGCCTCGTCTACCACTTTCACATTATAATAGTCAGAGCTTAGTTATCCATCTCTAGTGCCTCTTTTGTATGTGGGATTGACCCTTGGTATTAAAGTTATTGGAATGTGTACATATTATATTTTGTGATTTTATTCCACATGAATCATTGAAAATTGTAATAGTGTAATGATTCCATATGAAAAGTGCATGGATTTATCTACAAATTGTACCTTATATATCACTTTTGTGATACTTATTGTAGACACTTAAAATTGTCCTACACCTAAAAAACACCAAGTTTTACTAATTACTACTCTCTTAATTAGATAAGTTTAATTATTTAATTAATTTGACTTCATTTTTCTAAATTAATACTCTTTCCCCATTTCAAATTAAATCATTTAATCAATTAATTATTTCCCCTCTAAATTAATTAAATAATCTTATTATTTGATTTTTCTCGATTATTCACTTTAATTAAATGATCTTTAATCATTTAATTAAATTAAATTTCTATTCCCCTATAATTAAATACGTTATTTAAATTATTTAATTATCTAATGATGTCTTCTTAAATTAAATAAATTTAGAAATTTATTTAATCCTGTTTGAAATGAAATTAATTTCCCTCCAAATTCACTTCCTCTATTTTCAATTTCATTTAACATTTTTGAAAACCCAAATTCAATCTATATGACATTTCATCCTAAATTTCCTATATCACATGTGGAAATTGTTAACTAACATTGACACTTAGTTCTAACTAGTGACTCAACAATCACTTTTTCTAACTAGTCAGTCACTTCCCCCTTTTTTGAAATCTACTTTTTTCTAACGATTTAATCAATTCAGTCTCATTCAATCATATATCTTAACTAGTCAGTCAAGTGAGTTATTCTCTCAATCAAATTTAGTTAGAACGATTAATTGTCTCTCACTAGCCTATCTCATTGAATCTCAATCATCGATTAATCCTATCTTAAAATCAATCTTAGCCATCAAATCAAACCTTTTGAAATCTATAAATTGAATGTCAATACTCCTTTTACAATAACCACACTCTTCGCAATTGTTGTGCTTACATCAAAGACCTCCAACTGATCTCGTAAAGGTGCTCCATGCTTAGCTCATCTACGTCCAACTCATATAACCGACATAGTATTACAATCCTCAACCGAGGGTCATATGTCACTCTCTCACCATGGATCGAAATATGCAAAATGTGCCAGACATCCTATAAAGTCACAAATGCCTCTTTGGTAGGTAAATGAAAGGAGCTTGTCTCTATATGCCATCGCTCTGTAAGTGTAGTAATCAAGCCCTTATTGGTCGTAACCTTAGGCATATAACAAATGTGATACAAACCAATATGACGAAGGTAATTACGCTTCTCCTCATCCAATTGATGGTGCCACAAAAGTCCCTTAGACCTATTCTACTGTGCACCAAGGATAGGGAGAACGATCTGCAAATTAATCCTACTATCAACCTAAACCTATCAAAAAAATTAATCGACCTATGCAAATGTCGAAGGTGGATTCAAAACATAAAAATGAATGCAAAACCCAAAATTCAAATGTGAAATAATTATGAAATTCTCTGTTATCAAATGCAAAACCCAAAATTCAAATGTGAAATAAAAAAATGAATGCAAAAACATTCAACAATTCGAAAAAATTAATAGGTGAATGTGAAAATCAACAAGCGATTGTGAAACTGTAACAAATGTGAAATACAAATTAGAAAGAATTCAAAAACACCTAATCACAAGCAATGTCAAAGTTAAAACATCAGTGCCATATGGAATCCTTTTGGCGGAGGCAGGTACTTTTCCGTTGGAGGCGTCAGCAATAACTTGGTTAATAAGTTATCTAAAGAAGGTTGAAAACATGGATATCCAACGGTGGTCCAAGATTGCGATGGAAGAGGATCTTAATCGTACAAAGAAAACTTGGATGAAACAAAATATAAAGTGGTTGAATAAATGGAACATTAGACTACATGATTGTCCTAACACCAACAAAGAAATAAAGAAGTTTGTCATTGAAAAGTTTCAAAGTGCCATGTGGAATAATTGCATTGGGTGCAAAAAGGCATATTACATTAAAGAGTTTAACCCAATTGGGGAACATGGAGAGAAAGCATATTTAGGGGTAGTTATAAAAGGGAAAGCTAGGTTGTTAGTGGCACAGTTGAGGACGGGTTCGCATCATCTCAGATGTGAAACAAGTAGGTGGCAAAGGCCCAAGGAGATATGGGAAGAGAGGACCTATTTGTTTTATGGGATGAGAGCAATGGAGACCGAATGGAACTTTCTCACTGAATGCATGGCGTATGAAGATATTTGAGCTCAATACAAGATCATTTTGAAGGCCGACAACATGCATAGGTTATTTGATGAGGACAAGATCAACCAAATGGCCTACTTTCTAGTCAAGATTTATAGAAGGAGATCAGACATGGAAAAATATATTAAGGGGGCTTAGCATTTGTGATTTTCTTGGTCCCATAGACTGTTCAATCTCATGGACGTCAGTAAAATCATTCATTCATTCAAATAGCAAATGCGAAAAAGAAATCACAAATGTGAAAATTTTGCAAAGCAAATGCGAAACACTTGTGAAATGACAATTAGACAACAAATTTTGAACGTGTAATTAATTCTATAAATGACAAGAAGGTACGATGTAAATACCCTACCACTTGAGCCGACTAGTCTACCGAATGATTTGACTTGCTATGGAATGTGTTGTCTTTGTTCAACGCCCACCAAATCTCCTCAAATGCTCAAAATCCATTCCAAATTCATTTTGAAATCTCCTAGCTCCAAGAGTGCAAATGATCAAAATGAAGGCCTAATTTCCTATTTATAGCCAAAATGGAACCCTAATTAGGGTTTCCTATCCTATTGGTCATGATCAATTCCAACTTTAAATGCCTTATAGGTTGTTCGTATGAGCCTGAAACTTCTCCAAGCTGCATATTTGGGATCTTGAACGCATTGTCATCAAATTGATCTTCACATCATAATTTTTTGACCAATTTCCCGAGGGGGCACCATTATACCCTATTGTCATTGGGGCACTTATATATTGATTTTATATGGAAGATAAAATTATCTTGAAACATATTTTGTATTAATAGTTTTGTTCTAAGACAACAATACTTAATATTTAATTTAAAATTTACAAAAAGAATTTTAAAACAGTTCAATATCTATAATTTGTTCTAAGATGAATGGAAAATTAACATAATTAAATAAACAAATTATTCTAGACAAATAAATATATTAATCATATCAAATGAATCATATGACAATTACATGATGAGTTTCATATTGTTACAACAACAACATTTTAACTTGCTATCATACAAATAAAAGGTAATTTAACAAATAAAATATTTTTGCAGTCTGGCCTTCCCTTATTGATCTCCATGCTTGGGTCTTAGGTTCTTGATGATCCCTTGATGTTGGTAAGGTAGAGTTTTACCCATGTGCTAAAGGCTTCGTTATTGCTTCTTTTGCTTCTTTAGAAGAAAGGAACCTAATTTTGGGCAAGTTTTGGGCTTGGAGAGAGCATCCTCTCTCTCTCTCTCTCTCTCAAGCCTTGGCATTACTTTCAACCCCCTTTCCAAACCACTTAATATATGTTTGGTTTGGGTGAGGCTTCCTAATCTTCCCTTCTAATTCTATGAGATGTCTTGCTATGAAACCATTGAAAATTCTATTGGTCGAATCTTGAAGGTCAATGAATCCACTTCTTTCATGGGGCACTTTGGCTATGCTCACTTCTTGGTGGATGTTGATCTCTTTATTCTTGTTCATGGTGATGTGGTTGTGATGGTTGGGGGTCAATCTTGGTCTCAACCTTTGGATTATGGGGGCATCCCTTTCCATTGTCATTGTTGCTTCATTATTGGTCATTTGGCTTCACATTTTCTTTCGAGGTCATCGAAAGAGGTCTACTACTTGGTGGAAGAATGATTTTGATGATCATTTGATTATTGAGGATCCAACTTCTTTGGTAGATATCTCTTCCCAAGATTCTAAGGAGTGCTTAGTTTGGGTGGCCTTGTCTCCTCTTGTTGTCCCTTTGATGGTGCCTTCCTCCAAGTATTATCTTCCTATAGCTTCGCCAATTTTCACTCCTTCAATGGTAGTTGGCCACCCCTCATCCTCTCTTTCTAGTGTTCCCCCTTGGATCGTTGTTTGTCTCTCCAAGAGGGGACCTCCTTTTCTTCCCCCTCCTTATGGGAGCTCGGAGGATAGGATTGTTTGGACTGTTGTTAGGAGATGGAGGAAAGGTCCTAGTACTCTTCTCTCCCTCTTTCTTCTATTTTGAAAGAGTAGTTCTTCTAGGATTGGGACCCTTATTTCCTGTCAGTTCTTAGCTCTTGTTAAAAAGCTTTTGTTTTCGTTTTCTCTCTACTTGGTCTTCTTTTGGAGTGTTAGTTCAATTTTGTTTGTCATTTTTAGTTGTTTAAAAAGCTTTTGTTTTCTTTTTCCTAAATGCTTGATCTTCCTTTGAAGCATTAGTTCTTTTGTTTGTCCTTTTTACTTGTTCCACTTCTCCTAAGATTCCTCTCTTCCACCTTGTTGAATGATGTGTAAAAGAACAAACCAATTTAACATATTTAATTAATAATTGTATTATAATTTTTTTTAATTTTCTATGACTTCAATTTTTGTGTGAGAAGTGAGGCTAAAAGGGATCATTAACTATCTTTCCAAGCCACATGGGAAGTAATGCTTGGAAGAAACAAGGAATGATAGAAACAAAGGAAAACAAGAAGTGACTTTTTAACAAACAAAAACAAATTGAAAGAAGCGAATACATTAGAACTGACTACAGGAGACTAACAAATAAAGTTCTTCAGTACAATGACATCCATTTGAGCTTTACTTAATAAAAAATAACTTCGAACTCAATCATTGGTTGTTTAACTGGCATGGAACTGCTCATAGTGGAATCCAGTTTTACAGAATCATGTCGATCTTTTAAAATGGACTCTTTAATCTTATCCCAAAGAACAAACTAGAATATAGCCTTGCTACCCCACATGGCATTGATTAAAATAATTTCAAGAAAAGATAAGAGTGGTTTCGCCACTATGTAACAACTTTACCCACAACTATGCAATCTTTATAGATTTGTACTGAAATAAATCAACAAAAGGAGTGCATGAAAGTTGAAAAGAGATTACAACGTATTAAATGAGATCCCATGCTCGTGTCTCAAAAATCAATGTTTTTGATATTAACTGTAGGCATTTCCGTATAAAGAATGTAGTTAATGGGACACACCAGTTTATTATATTTAAAAATCTCATTCAACTATTTCTTATCGTATTTCTGGCTTTTGAGAGAGTAAAGTGTACTTGCCCATTGAAACAAGAAGTATTTTCCACTGTATTACTTCATTAGCTGGCTTTTGAGAGAGTAAAGTGTACTTGCCCATTGAAACAAGTATTTTCCACTGTATTACTTCATCAGAGGAAGGATTCATAGATGAGAAGCACTTGCAGGCAACCATGTCAGTGTTGAGGATCATCTTTCTAGTCACTTGTATGTGTATGCTCTACACTATTGTTCACAGTGAGACACTGTCAAAAATCTGCTGCCAGGGAAACCCTAATTATAACTTGGCTGAAAGGAATGGAGATGTGGTATTAGCATTAGCAAATGATTCAGATCCCTATCAGGTGAACTTTTGTTTTAATTGCATATTAATATCTTTGAGTTTATCTTTCATATTGTTGTTCATGAAGCAAATGTTTGCAGCAATGGATGATTAATAGCACTTTGGGGAGCATGATTGGAGATGAAGTTGGGTTTTCTTCAATTTCCATAGTCAACAAAGGAACTGGCCATGTCTTAACCCATGTCAAACACAATCACCAGGTGATTTGGTTACAAGATTTGATTTGATTATCATATAGATTTGTAAGAACATATACAAATGATTTGTTTTGGATTTGATTATCATTCTGTTTTCTTGTCTTGTTCTCTTCTTTTTAATGATGGATATGCCATTTCATCCAAAAACATCCAATCAATAGACTCACACAGCTATTACCAGAAACATGCACAATAACATGCAAATTTCTAAGAACATGTCATGACTTGTTTTTGTGCATCTGATTTCAGGTGGTTGTGGGTAATTTTGGTAAGGATGAATTTCAAAGGGAATACTTGTGGACACAGAGTAAACCTAAAGATGATGGCTACCAGTCTGTCCTTCCTTTTAACAACATTAACATGGCTCTACAAGCAGAAGTTCCTGTAAACAATAAGAGTATAAGTGGAGGAATCAAAGTTACTCTATACAAAAGAAATGATTCTGAGATTCACCAGAAATGGAAGATTATGCCTATAGGTAAGAAAATGATTTGGTATCCACAATCATCTGTATTAATTTTTTTCATGGGTTCTTATTTTTTTCTCTTCTGAAATTGAAGGGCCTCCTGGAGAAGTAGTCCATATCTACTCAGAAGCAAACGCAGATTATTTCCTGACGGCTAGAGGTGATTTTGCAGTTCTTTCCCTTGGAAGCTCATCTGATGCCCATCAGGTTGCCATTCAATTTTTTTTATTAGTTAAGGTGCTTACACAGGAAATATGTTTAATCTTTTGCAACTAGTACAGGAATTGATTAAGATGCTTACACAGCCAATATGTTTAATCTTTTGCCATTATTACAGGAATGGATTAAAGTTGTTTCATGGGGTGAAAGAGTAAAGGATGAAGCTGGCTTCCCAGCCTTTGCATTGGTAAACAAAGCCACTTTGAAGGCTTTGAAACATGGCAATAGTGAATGGGACCAGGTAAAGATGTTTTAAAAGTTATATCTAAGAAGTTTTGTTGAAGGGGTAGAGTTTAACTGATTACAGCATTTAGTTCTTACTGGAAAATCCAGGTTCAAATCTACATAGGGGAGAGAATCTATTAGTTGAGTGCATTCTAATAGTTATCATAGTATTTCATAAAACAAAAAGCAATAAATCATGTGATGTTACATCAGTGCACTAATAAAAAATGACTCATCAGTCTTTTTTTATTGGGGTTTTTTTGGACAACTTGTTAAAAATTATGTTGATATGGCATCATATTTGATGATGTGATCCTAAAACCTTCAATTATAAGTAAAGGACTTGTCAAGTAAGCTGCTGTAAAAAATTGAGAATGATTTGAAATTTTCAATAAGATTTTGAAAAATATGAAATTGCTTAACAAGTAAGCCCTCTCCCATGTAGAATTCTATGTTTTAATAATTATAATTATTGATCTTTTCATAGTCAGTATGGTTTTTAGATTTTAGATTCAAGATTGTGTCTTTAGGATGGGGCAGAATGTTTCCTATATTGATTAGGTGCTATCTGTATTGATCAGATATTTGTGACGGACTACACTGAGATTACATTGGATGTATCCATTCTGTGGACTGAAAGTGCAGACGTTGGAAATGGATATCGATGCATTCGCCCTGTAGATAATATTCATTTGAACATGGATGCAAAGCACGCGGATGGCAAAAGTGGTACTGTATATGACGGAAATGAGCTCATTCTCTTCAGCTGGAAGAAACAGAGCAATCAAAAATGGAAGATGGTAACCGTAAATTGTAAGTAGGCCCTCAAATTTATATGTTACCAAAGATAAAAACTTTTGGGTTCTGATAAGAATTTCGTAATTTCTGTCTGTAATACCTCATTGCTAGAAAAGATCTTGTTTTCATTACAATCTAGATTGAACAAATTGCAGAAAGATTATGAAATGATCCCATTAATTTACGGATAATTAATTTATATTGGTTAAGGAAATTGGTCAATTCATTGAATCCCACCAAATGTATTAAGACTAACATCCTTCCTGTCTGTCAGGATGATACAGATGTTGAATGAGCAACAAGTGGGTCTCAATGAGAAGACAATGGAGGAAGAATACTAACTTTTATTCCGCTGATGTACTGTGTGTAATAGAAAATGTAGAATAACAACTTAAAACTAGGAAGCTTAAGGCTAGACTATCCATTTTTCAAATTTCTTCTTCTAGCTATTACAACTTTGCACAGGGACATGTGAATAATTCTAGTTGTATATTTTTGCTAGCACACTTAGGTTTCAATATTTACTATCTAATGTTTGACTTAATGCCTGTCACAATACATTCAAAGTAGCTTTGCTATGTGCTTGGTATAAGAAACTAGTATATTTATATTTAAAAAATATATGTAAAATATGTTGAGAGATATCTTATAATAGAAAAGAATCATCTCTAAAATAAATGTTCTACTAAACATCAAGAATACAAAGCATGCAAAAGCTGTGACTCTAGGTGCAGACAAGTGGCGAGGGTTTTATTTTATGGAGGTGAAACATGCATATTTCATGCATTTACATTTTGATGTCATTGTAGATGCCTCTCTGCATAAAAAGTAGCTTTGCTATGTGTTTGGTATAAGAAAATATGCAATCATTTAGGTGTATTATAAAAAAATATACAATTAATTAGGTAATTAGAGTGGTAGACATATTATAAGTAATTAAAATGTTGCTTTTGAAAATTAAATGCGAGTGAGTGAGAGATTTAGTTTGTGGAATAATGATGATAAAATGTGAGATGTAAATTTCAGTTGTTTAGGTTTTTAAAAAAATTATTGTACGTGCTTGGAATTTTATGTAACTTTGAATTTTTTGTAAGTTGATTTTATGGTTGTAAATAAATCTTTTGTTGTGTGGTGGTTCATGGTCCTAATCTAGTGCATTATAATTTTATTAGCTAGTTTTTTTATTAAAGGTAAAACAAGTTTTGAAGGGCACCCAAAATCCTTTACAAAAATTTGTCTAACAAAATAAACATTGCAACACAACAACAAATCAACAACCTATAGTGAGCCACCAAGAAGGCTATAGCAACCAGGAATGAAACACAACAAAATTATCCATAAGATAAGAGAAACTTCAACAAGACCAAATAGTAGAACAACTATAACAAGTCATACCAATCAAGGAGGTTTGAAGTTGAGCTTAACCAAAGAACTCTGAAGAGAAGCTTGATCCAAATGGGTCAATCTAAGATTCTTTGAAGAATCAATCTCATCCACCAAATCTAGAATATATATCCTTGAGAAGGGCTTCCCTCAGGATCACAATAGAATCCTCTACATCCAAACCCTTATCAAGAGTCAAAGAGGAATCATGATCAAAGGGCTCAAAATGTCTTGCTTGTCCCTTATGGGGGATCCCTTAGATTTTTCAATGAGACTTACACTAGAGAGGTCCGAGAAAATTCCTTCAAAACAAGTCTTCCCAAAAGAAGGAAGGGAATCCTTGAATACTCGGCATGAGTAAGAAAAATGTCCAACTCTATGGCAATGAGAACACGCCAAAGAAGAAGAATCAAAGTGAATAATCTACTTCCAAACACTCAACTTAGAATGAAACTTAATAGTTTTTCGTAGAAACTTACCAATCTCAACACAAATACAAAATATGGCAAAAAGTAAATGTTTCATGTCTTTTGTGAACCTTTTTATGCGTAAAAAGGAGCCAATGGCATTTACAATATCTTAAAAGATAGATCTACATGTCAAAATTCCAAAGGAAGCACTAGGTTTTATTGCCCAAATAGGATCCAATTGATTTTACTTTAGATGAATTGAATTTGATTGTCCATCTTTTCAAGAAGATGATAGATTTACCTTAGAACCACAGACTACCAAGCATGAAACACTTGCTCTTCTCAAGGTTTTTGAACTTGAGAAAATTAAGAACCCATTAGATGTAGTAGCCACCTATGATTGACCAACACCACTCCATCTATTTGAAACCCAAGTACGAACAAAATCAATATTTGGACAAGGGCCTGAGGACTTCGCAATGGGATCATTTTTTATAGGAATAACTTTATCAACCAATGCATCTTGAATCCTAATCGAGAGGTAGGATCCCACTAGGGTAGGAAGGAAAGCAAGTTTCTTCCCCAACAACGTAGCCTAAATAGGAACAATAACATCCAAAATCCTATCAAAGAGAATCCCCTCACATGAAGAGAGTGGTTCCTCCACAACATCATCCTTCACAACCTAAGGATCCATCGCACCTGGCTCCACAAGGATGGTAAAGGGCCAAATAAATCCCCTCCTAAGAGAACTACCAAGGTCACTCACACCAAACCTAGAGCATAAAAACTTAACAAACATTTGTAAAACCTTCATTTGTGCTTCATGCAATGTTGAAGTTGAAAAAGTATCTAAAATCCCATCCAAGAGAATCCCCTCACACAAAATGGAAGAGAGTAGTTCCTTCACAACAAGGGAAGTCATCATACCCTAGTTCACAAGGATACGAGAGGGTAGAAGAAATCTCATCCTAAGAAAAAAATCAAGGTCACTCAACCCAGACCATAACACATAAACTTACCTTGAGTATTTGTAAAACCTTTCTCTACACTTCATCCAATATTGAAGCTAATCGCTCCTAAAGAATACTCAGTTGTGTCCCCATCCACAACACCATGAGAGATTCACCCTTTTCAACCTCATTTAGGTTGCTCCACTCCTTAGTTGTCTCTTCCTTCTAGACATCCTCATACCTTTGAGATTTCAAACATGATTCTAGCATATTTTCAATCATTGTTTATCCTCTACAACCCATTCATCCCCCCAATTTTCTATCTCATCATTTTCGAACTTTTCCCATCATCTTCATCATCATCAAAAGTGCCTTCTCTATTGCCCGCATAGGAGGAATTACTAACACTATCGTTCTTATACAGGAGGAAACACCTAGGTCATCACTATTGCAAGATGCTAGGGTTTTCTTTGTCATGTTTCCTATGTTGTACGCCTACATGTATCTGATGTTAACTTTATCTAAGTTTTCCTATACTCCACTCTTCATTAACTATTAAGAACTTATAACATTTTAAAATAATTTAGAGAGATCATTAGATGCAAAGATCATGTCCTCCTAGGTCAACCTCCTTGATGAGATCAACTTTACATTCATGGAAATGAGCCAGACAACTCAATCTTCAACCATGCAAATGTCCTAGAATGGTTATTACAAAAGTAGGTTATTTATAATTCTTCAAAGTGAAATTCTCATATAATGATTCTATGTGAAAACAATATTTTCAATGAGAGATTAATAATGAATGAATGCAAATTGAATGAATCAAATGCCAATAAACAACAGTTCTAACTTTGCAAACATATATCCAGTCAACTCATAATAGTTCTGATGAATAATGATGAACAACAAATACCCTAATTGGTACTGAGAGGGGGGGTGAATCAGTACATACAAAAACTTCTCCACAACTTATCAAGTTAAAACAATTCTAATCGGTTGTCTTCATTATTGAACTTAACCATGGCAATACCGGTCAAACACAGTAAAACTTCAGACAACTAAACCAGTAAAACTGAATATTTCAAATATCATTCAACACTTGATAACTACTTCACCAATACACATATGCAAGTGTTGTATCAGTAATACCATAACCATTAGCTCTGCATGCATATTCACCTAAACAAAGAATAGTGAATCATCACATGAAAAATGCACAACTCATGACACACATATTTTTCACGTGAAAACCCAAATGGGAAAAATCACGGTGGGGATGAATACCCACAAGCTTGTTTTTGAACTCTTTTGAAGTCCGCTCTGTTAGGAGCCTAGTCCAGTTAAAGACTTTACAATAGGGTTTTGTTAGGAACCAATCCTATTAGAGATCACCCAGTTAAGGGATGGCTATAAACCCTGTTAAAGGTTACCTCGCTATAGGATTTAGAGAACTCAATGAACTTGAGTCACCTGGTTAGAGGATTTACAAGCAGCCTATTAAAGCTACCCGGTCAAGGGATTTTCCTTCTGTTGAAATGGTTAGAAGTCAACAGGTAAAGCTTTGATCTGATAACAACACTGCTTGCTAAGGCAGATCCTTTTCAACTCCTCTCCTCTGCAATCATACTCTGCAGGCTTCGCACTTTTGTTTGGCAAGTATCTCAATATGCTGACACAAAAACAACATTTGCCAGCCACAACAATATCAAAACTCGTCGACCTTATAGACAAGAATTAGGTCGGTAACATAAACCCTAAACCCTAAGTATTTTAGGTTTACAATTTCAAGCGGTCCAAATCTGACCTTCCAAACACATTACATAGAATGAAACGATCTAAACAGATCTCAAGTCACTCTGCATCGTCTGATCTTCACCACATCTTGAAAACGGTAACCCATCACATGCTCTTCATACACCGCTAAGAAAATTGTACATTCTCAAGGTAGGCATTCAATGCATTCGATCTCCACACACAAAATCCTCAAGGAAATCCTTCACGTGCACACAGATGACATGGCATCTTGATCCTTATCCTTAACATTCACAAAAGACCATCGGTTACACCGCACAAATCATACCGGAAACCCTAAAATTGAACAGAGGCTACCAATCGGTAGTTATACTTAGTGAACCCCGACACCAGTCCACTCCATCCCGGTTGACCAAAACCGCTTCCACTCTTTATACCGGTGTACCTGCTTGAGCATATATTGACATCAATGACAACATACTTTGTCACTGCTTCATCATATGCCAACAAATTCTAGTGGAATAGTTGGGAGTTTGTACATATTTAAATTTATAAATTTTAAATATTGGGGCAGTTCTAAATGGTGTGAGGTCAACCTCATACATTGGAGGATTGGCTCATAACATGAAAGTGATAATATTATTGTAGGGAATGAATGATATGTGTAATTATGGAAAATATATTGACTAGGTATAGGTAGGCATAAGATAGGGTCAAATGTATGAGAATACGTGTAGGTGGAGATGGGTGATTGATCAAGGAATGGACATGATATTGAAAAACAGAGTAACATTTATCAATATGTAACTAGATGAAGTCATATAATCAACATAGACCTAAAAATAAATGAGAATTGGCATGGGTATTCAAATTTCACCATTAGATTTTTCCCCACTTTGAGGTGCAAGTAAATTGAAAAATGATTGTGTCTCAAAATGTATGAGAACTCACAAACATACATGTAAAGTAAATTTATTCATGCATGAAAGGGTACTAGGATCCATGTAAAGTAACAGACCCCACTACACCTCATTGTGTATGTCCACCCTTTAACATGTGTGCTCCATTGAAACCTAGATAATAGGGAATATATATATATATAATTAGTGATTTTTTTCACACAAGTAAAGATTAAAAAAAGAAAGATGAATTTACTATCTACAATCTTAGGAAAGGGGAGAGAGTAGGTTTAGAGAAAATTTTCCTATACATAGCAAGTAATTGTAATGTTTCACCTAGTGTTGGCATACATTGGGTTCTACCATTTTGTGTGATAATAATCCATCTATACATAATGATGAACTACTATATACGTACCCATAATTGTCTACTTAATCTCAATAAAGGTGTGTTATTGATAAGATGTGTGCCCCTTAAATTGGTTGCATCCATCAAATGCAAGCAATTCTAGGAGAAGCAAAAATAAAATGTAATGAAGTGCATGTCATGAATTCATCTTGTAAGTAACAAATAATGTATATTGAATGATAAGCATGGTAAGCACATGTGTTGGAGATAAGTATGAAGGAAAATAACTTTGCTCCTAGTGTAGGAAAATGAGAATGGTAATGCAACTTGCAATGCCCAAAGACACCCCTATTGTTCATAGTAAACTAAAAAATTCATATGCACCCCAATGTAGCACCAAGAGAACAAGTACACAATGGTCAAGGTAAGGCAATAGCTTCCTACTGGTGAGTATATTGTATCCATTGTATAAGCTTATCCAATATCACATCCATTTATATATAGGAACCCAAAAATACCTCTATTTCCATTTTTAGCTCAAAATATTTAATTAATAATAGCCCTCTCAAAAATATTTCTAATTTCTAAACACCCATTATTTTACCATGTATACAAACTTCCCATTTTTTATGACATGTGTATACCCTTCTTTATTTCTACATTTTTATATCCATTTTTCTACCATGTAATTGAAATAACATTTTTAAATTAATTTCAAAATATTATTTTTAAGTATATTGAGATATATGAAATATTAAATCAATTTCTAGGTACATACACACCTATAATTGACCACTTAATATTAATACCATGTTGAATACCACCTCACTATATACCAATCTCATCCATAATTCCCCTTTCCATACCATGTTATCACATTATAGTTAATTAACTAAATTAATCTTTATTATTTAGTTAATTAGTCATCTCTAATAAGTGAAGTCGTGCAACATCCAAACAATCACAATGTTTAAAGTTTTTAAACTCCATAAAAAAGATAAGGTTAATACAACAAAATAATAGTTTTGCACAAAAAAGACCATGGGAATGCACAAACACCAACACAATCTTCAAACATGGGTGGTAAAGACTATGGAAAAGACTAAATTATCCCAAAAACATAAGATGTGGACAACAACACAAGTCCAAAATATAATATGCAATTGCAAGGTATGCAACTTTTTTTCATTAGACTATAGATAGTGAAACACAATGAAAAAGGCAATTAGTATAAATCAGTATGAAATCATGTTAGTAAAGAGCCTTCAACCATAAGCATTACATGAAGACAAATCCATTCAAAGCATTATCAAAGAAGATTAACACATGAAGTTAGTTAGGAAATAAATAAACAAAATGAATATGATACTTCCCCATTATGCTCCCTATGCCATGACTCTTCCTTGTCCTCCTCCTCTCCAAGATCCCATTACTACATGAAGTATGCCCTCAGCTTGAGCAATAGCATGAAAGGATGTCAAATGGAGGATGGGAGATGGTTGATGGTAGTCAAGTGTGGATATTTGAATATGTGAATGGAGTATTAAATGTCAAATAGAAATTCCAACTAGTGGAAGAGCTAAAACATAATACAAAGACTTCCTTCAAACAAGCATTCAAAAACAAAGTAACAATGCATATGGATAACTCTTGTTGCCCCTAACAATGAAGGAAAGAGCTCTATTTATAGGGAAAATGGGAAAATGGGAAAATGAAGGGTTTAGATTGAATTGGTTGAGGAAGGGCTAGGATTGATTAAGGAAGTGTTGATCCTCAATCTATATGCTCTCTTTTAAGCCAATCACATGTTGACAAGTGTCAACCAAGGAAGGCTTGAGAGGAGAGGGGGACAAAGCATTAAATGCTTGAAGACTTGAAGGAATCCATTAAAGGCTTAAGAATACTCTAGAAGGAACCCATTAAAGGCTTGAAGACTTTGAAGGAAGCCATTAAAGGCTTAAGAAGATCCTAGAAGGAGCCCATTAAAGGCTTGAAGATTTTGAAGGAAACCATTAAAGGTTTGAGTTGATGGGTTTTGGGTTAACCTTTGGTTTAGGAATGTGCAAACCATTAAAGGGTGATTACACTAAAGATATGGGGTTTAAAAATGATTAGGAGGAGGGTTAACCTAAAACTTGCATTTTCTAGAAGATGCAAGTGGGTGAGGGGTTTAGGAATTTAAATAAATATTTGTTTATTTAAATGTGAGAGATGGGATAAAGGGATTTAAATGAATTAATTAAACAAATATAATATATTTATTTAATTGATAATTTCAATTAAGTGGACAGACTTGGGTGTCCACAGATAGAACTAGCATGTAAGGCATGTTAGACATCTCATTAAAATTATCATTCGATTTAGGAAATTTCTAAAATAAGATTAGTAGCAATAAAAATATAATACTCTATATTTTATATATTCATGCATACTAAAATGTTACCATTTTAATTGATAATTTCAATTAAGTGGACAGACTTGGGTGTCCACAGATAGAACTAGCATGTAAGGCATGTTAGACATCTCATTAAAATTATCATTCGATTTAGGAAATTTCTAAAATAAGATTAGTAGCAATAAAAATATAATACTCTATATTTTATATATTCATGCATACTAAAATGTTACAAAATGGTAACACATATTTACTCTAATCCGATCAAATCTTTTTATACGCCTAAACCCTCTTCATCTCCATCTTGAGAATGTACTTTGTAACCCACAAGTCATATATGTAAGATATGCTAGAATGTTGAGTTTTGATTTTCTTGACCATCACCTTGTTATTACAAACAAACAACATATCATCGACCTAGAAGAAAATTATTTGTAAGAAAGTTACTTAGGTAACAAAACAACTGCCTACATGTAATGCCCACCAAGAATACCGTAGAGAAACTAACCAACTAACTAGAAAATATAATTTTTTTTTAAAAGAAGAGATACATCACCACATAAACCTAGAAATAACACTTCTAAAATAAACATGATCTAATTAACTAAAGTGCACAAGAAGAAAATATCTTTAAACAACTAAATTCCATAACTCTAGGATAATCTCAATGTCATTAATGAAATACAACAAAGTAAAGATAAATGCAACATCAACTAATATTGACACAAGATTTTCCTCTTACTAAATTTAATATACTTAACAGAAACATAAGAAAATAATCATTTAATCCCATTGAATATTGAATCATAAATTATGCCATATCTAACACTTCTAACACATCAAATTCATTTTAAATACATCAATGCCAAATGTTCCTAAAATATTTCATGCATACTAAACACCTGATCAATTCTACAATGTAGCCAATACCAATTTGAATAGAAGAAATCACCTAAGAACTTCTTTACATAACATGTTACATCTCATACAAGGTAATCAATACAAATATACATTAACTGCTTTGAATAAGATATCATAATGCCATTACTACAACAATAGTTTCCAAGTTACATATTACAATGATATTCCTCAATCATCTAGAATAGATCATATCTACTCCAAGAATACATAGTACAAGAACTGTAGAGATGAAGAATCCTCAATCATGCACACGAACATCCAATTAAGAAAATCCCAATGGAAGAAGGCATCAAACCATCCAACCATGTGGAACCAAAAGGTCCACCCCCCATGCTCCGAAAAATGACATAACATCTTACACACATTTTAAACCTAAGTTGACACCTAACCTCCAAGGAACATAAAACCATAGATTAACTCACACAAAGACTAACATCACAACACATAGGCAAAATCACAAAGCAAGGCTTAACCAAAAAGCACAAACTCACCAAAGCCCACCATAAAACACAAAGACTAGGGTAGTAGGACACATATAGGGAAGAGTGTCATCACATGCCCCAACATGGGTTATCCCTGGCAGTCCAACCCTCTCCAAACTCTAGACCTCAACTCCCATTTGGCACGCATGCGGAACTAGCTCGACCTTTTGCGAGGACAAGGGAGTACAATCATACCAACAATGCCTTCCCAAATCTCATCCCGAGCTTGTGCTAGCACTCTAGGCCATGAGTGGGGCAACAAAATTATCTTGTTTAATGTGAGAAAACTACTCAGCCCATGTAGATTAATTTATTAAGATTATCATTTGTTACAGAAACTTCTAATGAGATATCCTGGCAACCACTTAGGGGCCCCAACACCCACTTGGAAGCCACTCCCCCTATCATGTTCCTAAAACCTCGAGTGAAAGAATAAATATAAAGAATCTCATGAAAATCATAAATACATTATCACAAAGGATCCATTTCAAAGTTTGAATTCTCAATAACTTATGATAATCAACATAATAACCTTTGATCCTTTAAACCATATTCCAAATAATCCATCGCAATAATCAAGAACATAAATCCAATGATAAAATTATATAAATAAATAGAGAATTCCTCAAGATGCAAATATCTAAAACTAAAAAGGACATCATAGAAAGACATAAAATATCGAAAATAAGCCTCTTGTCTAACCCAACTCGTCAGAGGCTGCGAAAATAAGACAAAAGTATTGAAACAGAGAACAACGCTTTAGCAGATTCTTTTAGCGCATATACCAACTTATCTAGTGTCTTTACACATTCTTTTGGTGCTTTTGCTAACCAGAGTAGCACATATACAACATAAGATAACACATTTATTAATCAAAATAACGCATATGTGACTCAGTCTAGTGTATCAATTAATTAGGCTAGCGCATACATCATATAGTCTAGCGTATTTGCTAACCAAACTAGCGCAAATGTTAAATAGTTTAGCGCTTATGGCAATTAAAACAATGCTTTTGACACCCACTTTAGCGCATATGACATAGGGAAAAATTACAACCCAGATACAGATAAAAATTATCAACTAACTTCGAAAAACATAAAATACAGAAATCCAACTTAACCAAAATACAAATAAAGGCGTAAAAACTCATAGGTTTCATAAAATGACATTCCTTGAAACAAAAAACGCGAATCATAAAAAACAAACATGAACATTGCCTCAAAGAAAATAGCAAACGTAGCTCTTTCATTCAATTAGCATATATAAAGTAGGGAAAAACACAGAATTTCTCCAGAAACAACAAAATCATCTTTTAAACTTTCAGCATATAGTCCTTTCCAAACAACATAAACAAAATAAGATTAGGACCACCAATATGGAATAATGAAGTTTGGAAAATAAGACTAGAGAAGAAAATGAACAATAAGTCTGAAAAATGCAGCCCGACAAGCTCCTTCCAACGAAATCTCAACAAAATGCAGATTTGAAAAGTAACATCAATCTCCAAAGACATATGCAACAATCCTCTTCTAGATTCAAATTCAAGATCAAAAGATTCTTTTAGAAAACTTTATGGCCAAAACCCATTTTCAACAAAACTGCATAGTAATCATCATAAATCCTCACAATAGTAACCTTAATGATAATAAGAATCATAACAACCGTTCCCAAAATTTGAGAGAAAATAAAATAAAATAAATAATAACCACCAATTGCAATTCTCAAAGACCGATATTAAAGAGGGGTAAGTAAATAAATAATAAACAAATAAATCAATCATTGAATAAATAAACTAGTATATCTATATTTAAAAAATATGCCTCTCGGTATAATAAACAATAAACAAATAATTAAATTAATTAAATGCACAATTAAATATGGAACTTCGACCAATATAATTTCACTAAATAATCATTAATTTATTATAAACTCCCAATAAATAAACATATATTTATATATATCCATACCTACCATCATAATTGATTTTACACAAAGAAATTATGCATAATAATTAATTAATTATTTAGTAAATTACTAATAAATTACTACAACTGCATAAAATCAACCAAACATAAATTGAATAAAATACCATGTTACACTTAACAAGACAACTCTAGCCAAAATATGGGAATTGACAAGACACCAACTAAGCCTAGAGTGTGATAAGACCCTATGCCATCTCCGATCAACTTGCCATTAGGATTAGAGACACTCTTAGACTTGTGAAGCTAGGTGCAGTCGATGTCTAGTACCCGCATCCTGCATAACACCAAACATCTATACCATACATATAAACATCAAGTATACAAACAGGTGAAAGAGAATCACAAAATCAAACCCTGCTCATAATGAGTGGTATAATGTCGTCCTTTTCACATCTATAATAATAATACAATCATGGCAAAGATAACATCATCGATAACCTCATCATGTCCAATATAAGCATGCAATAGGGTTAGCACATAGTGAAACATCATCATAAATAAGAATATGCGACAACCACCATAAAATGAGTTCGCATAAATAACCAACATCATAATCATCCTGAGTATATCATCATCCGCATAAAACCATAATGTATCAATTGTCAATATGCAATATCTGAAATCAACTAGAAACATAAAAAGCATAAAAAAAGACATAAGTATCTATCAAAAGTATCATAAAAGAGTATGATATAGAAGGGCACTACACTACACTAATCTTGAGAGGAGGGTTATGCAAAAAAAATCATATCTTTACAATAGTTACAAAAATTAAATAAAAATAAAGATAAATAGAATTCATTCCATGACACATTGATTCACGTGGGAAAAATTCTTTTAGGAGGAAAACCATACACTCCAAAAGCTACCCAATATATTATTAATAAATAAACAAGATTACAATATACTTGCAAAGCAAGATTTCACAAGAGTATCACCAACCAAAGATATAAAGGCAACTAAACATCTATAATATTATCACACATAACCTCCATCTCAAGCACCTAATATATAGGAGATACAATACATGAAACCATCAAAAGGTACTTACAAAACCATGAGATAAAACAACCCAAAAATGCGGTGCCCAATTTATCTACTCAAAGATTCCCTACAATGTTTCAAAAAACAAGGGTGGTCCCACAATATCATGTCCCACTTCCGAGACATCATGATTTTTTATCGAAATCACATATTTTTAAGAAAATATAATGATTTGAGTCTTGAGAGTTTTCATTTAAAAGATATTAATTGGAGAGGGTTATATCAAACCCCCTTGAATCCATCTAGTCTTAAATCATACCCACAATTTTGTCTCCTCTACACATATCATAATGCTAACAAGAAAACCACTTTTTCTTTACTTTTTGGGGGATCGAATCAATTCTTTAAGTAGTTATGTTTTATAAGTATCTAGCCCTTATCATACGCTTTCCAAAAAATATACATTTGATTATTATATTTATTTTTTATTTCTTGTGAAAGTAGTTTTTCACCAAACATTAAGGTCTTGTTTTCACACATGGATAATAAAGAAAATGGAGAAAAAATCTAAAATGTGTGTTCCATAGGTATTGATGTCCACATTTCAATAAATAAATAAGTTAATTCAAATGCATATAAAAAAAGTTGTGATTGGACATACACATCTACCCAAATTATAATAACTCTAACTTCAAAAACTAGTTAAAATATATATATGCAACAAAAAAATATAAAAAATATCCATGCACTAGGTATTGGTGTCAAAAATCTATATTTTTAGAATTAGAATTTGGTCCTTCCTTTAAAAAAAGTTTTGTGTTATGACATATGCCATTTAAAAAAAATGTTGTTAACAAAAGAAAATATTTTTATAAGTTACATAAAAATATTTGCCATTTATTTCACATTTAAAAAAAAAAAAAAGAATCTACACACAAAATCTCACAAATCACTAGTTTGTATCATCTTTGAATTCTTATTGGTTTAGCTGCTATTGGTGTCAAAAAGTGAAGATCTGGTGAAAAATATTGATTTCACTTCTAGATTTGTCCAAAAAGTGGGACCCATTATTGTGGGAAGATGCACACACTAGCATAAGTAACTGTTGGACACAATGGATCACTGAGAGGGGGGGTGAATCAATGATTTAAACACTTTTTCTTCAAGAAGAAGATACTAATAATATGTAAAACAAACTGAGTGCTAACCGGTAGCTCAAATAGTGCAAACAAGGTGTGTGAAGGGACTTGCTAAAACATTAACATAACACATACACAAGAATGCATCACACAACACCAGATATACGAGGAAAACCCAATGTGGGGAAAACCTCAGTGAGAATAGTTGTTGGAGATCTTCTGCTCCAATCCAACCTCACAATGAATCTCTTATTACAATATTTAGGGCACCAACCCTTGATTTATGAGCACCAACTCAAAGGAGCACCAACCCCTACACAATTTATAGGCTACAACCTAAAGGAGCTACAACCCCTGCACTAAGCTTCAACTTAGTGAAAACAATATAAAACTCATTTATACAAATTAAATTACTATTGCAAATGAAGTTTTACAACCTTACAATATTTTGCTCTGTCGGTTTCAACCTTACTGGTCTGTATTCTCTCCACCCACTCTACGACTTGGCTTTGTTGATCACTTTTCTAAGTCTTCTCTCACAATGTCTTCACACTTCAACTCACACTTGATCACCCTTTATCAGGTATCACTTTTGCTGGCTTATCACCTCTGTGCTCTATGCACACACCACCGGTTTGTTCCTTACACCTGTTTATCCTGCTTCTCCTTACCATTCTAGTCTTCACTCATAAACACTTCAAGTGTTTATCTCTTCGTCTCTCAGACAATAATTTCACACTTGCCTTCACTCTGCAACAACAACACTCACAGTCTCAAGTCATCATGTTTAAACTTGAGCTTTCCCGTCAAGAATCAATTCAAACTAAGGGCGGTTAGGGTTTCCTTCACCTGACCAAATCTGCATCAGATCCAATCCGATTTGCCTTGGATCGATCACTTGCATTGGAGGAATGCATATGTATGCATTTTCCATTATCCAATGCATATTTGCTAAAGATAGCAATCCCGACCATGATTTTTGGCCTTGAAATCTGTCGACTCATTTATAGCCCAATTGTTTCCTTCTCGAGGTCCTCTTGCAATCTGTTTCTTTGCTTCAATCCAGGTGCCAACAACTCCCTGATCACTCTTTGTCATTCATTCTTCCTCGAGCCACATCAATCTGTTATCATCCCGTGATTTGTGGTTGTATCATTAATGTTGACTAGCTGTTTCAACAACCATGTTGATGAAAACTTCACCGACCTTTGCATGGTTTCCACCTCAGCTCCACATGGCATAACATTGGTCATACACTCAGCTCACCGACACAAGGTCGGTCTACACTTGAACATTCAACAAACTCATACCGGCACAAGCCCTTACCGGTGAGACCTTCTCTTTTTGCTAATCGGTGGTGCACACTACACGGGTAGCCCATCTTCACCTTTGATGGTTTGTGATCATTTTAGTATTTTTCCTCTTCATCATAAACATGCACCCAACCATCAAAATGGTTACAAAACTTGTCATGCTAACACACAAATTCATATCACCTTATATCGGTGATGTTACTAATAGTCTCAACACCTACTTGTCTTCCACCATACCGGTTTCATGCTAATCTTCCTTATGTCAGTTCAACCTTCTTCATATCGGGTGACACACCTTTACCGGTATCCTACAATACCAGTTGACATCAATGATAACTCAATACCGACAATAAGTAACTCCCTCTTATAACTCTTTTCTATGTTCAATAAATTTTTCATATTTTCTAATCTAGGACAACCAACTTTTGGAGGCCATAACTTTTGATCCAGGAGGTTGACAAGTGAACCATTTGAACCATTAAGGTGGTTTGTTAACCAATAACCCATTTTTTTGCTTACGACCAATATCGAACCCAAAAATGCCCTCTAAATGCCTCAAAATTGACTTTGATCATTTTAAACATGAAAATTTTAATATATTGAAATCAAGAGAAGATCTTGCATCAAGAATTTATTACCAAATTTATTTTGTAATTTGGTAGCTTTGTTGAAAATTCTAGACCAATTAATGGTCAAATATAAATATGTTCATCAATGACCATTTTAACTTGAAAACCAAGTGTCCCCTTCTTTTCACATCAAAACTATTAGGTTATTGCATGTAAATATCCTCCGCAAGATCCCCATGTTAAAAATTAGTTTTAACATCCACTTGCTCAATCTCATTTAGTAACAAGCTACAACAATTGATAAAATGAAGATAATAGAAGATAACTTATCAACATGAAGAAAAATTTCACCAAATTCAATTTCCTTTCTTTGAGAGCAGCCCACCAATCTAGCCTTGGCTAACCCAATTTCTACATTAAATATTATTTTCTACACCAACTTGCAACTAATGGGATTTCTTCCCTTGATAAAATAACAAGATCTTAGGTGGCCCAACTATCCAAGACCATCATCTACTTGTTCATATCCTTAATTTGAAATACTCACTGTCCTCTAAAGAGAGTCTCCTTGGGCGATCTAGTTTCATCATTTGTACTCAATAAAATAAATACACATCAAAAACTTGGTGGGATGTACCTATTAATTAGATTCTATTACCTTGTGGATCTCCTCAAGGTAGCAATAATGGGCTTTGCATGTTCTTCTCTACGTTCATCCTACACATCATTATCTAAACTCTCTTCTTCTTCTTCATCCTCCAATCCATCTATTTTTCTTGCACATGTACATCTTCCTACTTTTCTAATTTTTTGAAGTCAATTGATATTGTTCTTCTTTTCCTTTTGATATTTCTCTACAGAACTAAGCTCCTATTTCTCTAAAAATCACATCTCCAAAAAGAAATATTTTCCAGGTCAGATGAATATAAAGCTTATAACCTTAACATTATCACTATAACCAAGGAATATGCATTTATGAGCTTTTGGATTTTTTCTAAGGTACATGAGCATAATTCTCACAACAAAATATTCTTAAATAAGAAATTTAAGATTTCTTACTTATCCATACTTCATAAAGAATTTTATCAAAGAGAGCTAAATAAAGACATTGATTAATAAAATAACAAATAATACTTATAACCCCTATCCAAAAGCACTGATCTAGCTACATAACACTTAGCATACTTACAAGTCTTTCTGTTAATTCCAATATATTCTTTCTGTACTACCCCATTTTTTTGAAAAGTGTAATTTATAGTCTTTTTCTAAACAATGCATACATTCTTAGAGAGTTCATAAACATCATTGGAATAATATTCACCATCTCAACACCCTTGTAATTCATTTTTTTAATTAAAATTTTAATTTTTAAAAAATTAATAAAAAAATTATATTTTGAATACATAAAATAAATACACATGTATGGGTAAAAGTACAAATTCGTGTCACATTTTTAGAAAGGAAATGGTCAACACAACAAAGAATGTTTAACTTCGACTGCATAAAAGTGACATTTATGTTTTCAATTTCAATGATGTAAACTAATGAAATAGAGAAATATTCATGAAGTTTATGCCTGTTATTTATTTTATTTTCTATATATATTTAAAGGTAGGTTTTGTATTGTTAAAAAATTCAAAAAAATAGGAGATTGAGTTAATGTTGTGCCAAAAAAATGAAGACAAACTCATTTTTCCCTAGTATCTATTTTCCAAATAGATAACATCAATATCTAGTGCATGGAAAAAAAAAATTGATGTATATTTTCTTTGTAACAACAATTTAAAGTCAACTGAACCAAACTTTGATAATTTTTATTTAATGTCAATTTGTGTCTAATATTTTATCATTATCAAAAAATCAATTATATCGTTTTAGAGAATATTCTCTCCTCTAATGCACCATATATTTAATAAAATACTTTAATATAGTTTAATATTTTTCTTTTAATTTCTAATCAAACTCATTTTTAATTTTAATATCCTACTTGCAATATTTTAGAAAAAAAAGTATAATAAAATTAAAATATATTAAAAAAATACATGCTTGGATTCTTGACTCCGAGCTCTACAAAAAGATATTTTTAGTATTTTGAAAATACTCATTTTGACTAAAGAAAAAATTAGTGTAAGTGGAAAGTTGAAGAGCTTTCTAAAATGGGTGAGGTGGTTGCCAACAAAGATGCCACATAGACATGTCTTGCTATAAGGTTTTGGCTAAAAGGGTTTTGGCCAAAACTGGCTCGACCAAAAATCTTTCAATAAAAACTTTTTGGCCAACTATGTATTAGCCAAAAATAATTTGACCAAAAAAACCTATGTAAAAGAATTATTTAATTTTATTTTTTTCATTAATTCAAGCATCTCAAATAATCACACACAAGAAGTTTTTTTTGGCAAAAGGCTTCAAATTTTTAGGTATGATGATTTTCAACTAATGATCATTGGTTAATTTCAAGATTTGTTAGATTGTGAGATTGAATATAATGATTACATGATTGCAAGTACAACTTAGTGCATGTTTGTCTCCTCCTTATTAGTTCATGTTAATATATAGATTCATCACCTATATTGTACAAAAATGAGTACACATGTGTGTCATATGAATTATTTGTTAGGATTATCTCTATTGACCGTTTGAACAACTTAGTAACAAAATATAGAAATACGACTTGAAATAGCATCAAGTGAAGGATGTGTGTGTGTGTGTGTGTGTGAGAGTGAGAGAGAGAGAGAGAGAGAGAGAGAGAGAGAGAGAGAGAGAGAGAGAGAGAGAGAGAGAGAGAGAGAGAACAATTTATTTACATGTATTGAAAAAGTATATTTTACTATGTTACATTGATTTATACATCTCTTTTCTATATTACAATTCTTGACTATATATTCTTGCTAATTAGTTTAATATTACAATTCTTGACTATATATTCTTGCTAATTAATTTAAATTAAAAGTTAGTTTAGTTCACCATCTTTCAAAATCCAAGTCTAATTCATGTAGATTTCACTTTAATTTCCTTCCTTATTTAAATCACTAATACACTCTATAATCCATGGGCTATTTTATCCCAATCCACCCTAAACCATATTAAACCATTCATAGCCATCCCTAATCTACACCAAACCATACTTAACCATTCCTAATCTATTCTAGATTTCACTAATTTTATTACTTATTTTTAAAACCCTAATCCACCATGACATAATATAATATATCTTAGAAGGAAGTTCCTAAACAATCCTAATCCACCCTAAACCATCTTAAATCATCCCTATCCATCCCTAATCTACACCAAACCATTCTTAACCATTCCTAATCCATTCTAGATTTGACTAATTTCCTTCCCTAGTTTTAAATCTCTAATCCATTCTGAGATAATCCACCCCTTTAAATTTACTCTAGAACAAATTTCCTAAACCATACTTATCCACCTTAAACCATCTTAAACCATCCTTAGTCATCCCTAATCTACACCAAACTATCCTTAACCATTTCTAATCCATTCTATATTTCACTAATTTCATTGGACTTAGTTTTGATTCTCTAATCCATTAGGAGATAATCCATCCCCTTAAATTTATCCTAGAAGCAAGTTTCTAAACCATCCTAATCCACCCTAAACCATACTAAACCATCCCTAGTCATCCCTAATCTACACCAAACCATGCTTAACCATTCTTAATCATGTATTTTTCAACCTGTGGACTAACTTATATATATATTGATCTATATTTATTATATGTATTGTTCACATGTACTTGTTGAACACTTTAATAATCAATTTTCTCCTTAATAGTTGCATATTTACTTGAATAATTTAAGATATATGTGTGCATTTGTATGTGTGTGTAGGTGAATTAAAACAAGTAATTTATAATAGGGAATGAAAGGACTAGATCAAGGTTGTATGATATAAAAAGAGAGACAACGAATAGAGATAGAACATCTAGTCAAGAACAACCCATTGGAATTATTGATGACCAAGTTAATGCATCTCAGGTATGACTAAAAATTGGTCCTAGTGAATCCAAAAAAAATAATGCGTTGAGTGAATATTTTGTAATCAGGTAACTAATTTGATTACAAAATGATGGATTAAACCATAGTTATGAAGAGATTGTATCTCTCCTCACAAAGGGTAGACTCCCTTCTTATTGCTAACTATTACAAGTAATATCTAAACTAGAACTATATACACTAATCAATTCTCAGGGGTATTAAGTTCGTCATATTCTCTTCTTTTAGAATAGATATTTTTTTTCTTACAATATCACCTTGATCACAAACTTGTGATAATTATAGAATATATGTTTCCACAAGATACTAGCTTAAGCAATAATAGCTACTAAATAATCAAGTTACACAAAAGACTAACTGAGAATGTACCAACAATTCCTAAATAACAAAGAAACTTATGCAAGCCCAAAGTCTTTTGTTGCTTCTATGAGTTGATCACATGAACAATATTATGATATATGAGTAGCTCAAAGTCTCTCACATACACCACAAAACAAACTACTCTAAATAGATAATAGAATACAACACAAAGTCTCCAAACTATTATCAATTCACAAATATCAAGAATTTCAAATATAATAATATAACACAAAATCTACAAGATCATATTTGATTATCTTTAAATGAAATGCCTCTCTAGAATACACAATTCAATTAATAGAAGATAATGCAATGAGAAGGACGTAAGAACAATCTCAACACATAAACACATTGAATCCAAGACAAAGATTGGATGTCAATTTGCTTTCTTTATTGACTAAAACTTGATTTACAACTTAAGCACAAAGTCTTAAAATGCTCATCAAACTAGTAGAGTTTCAATGCATAAGCTAAAGATGATATTTACAAAGAATCCCCTCATATTTATAGAGGAGAAGTTATTAGCAAAAAGAGGGAAAGTTACAACTAAATTTGACGTATTCAACAATAGAGTCCTATTTGACTTTGACTTGTGTTGTTGTTACATGTAATTATAATTTTACAAATTACATGTAAAATTTCATAAACAATTTACATAATGCATAACTGACAATATGAAAATAAAATAACTGTTCGGAGATAAATCTTCATTATCATCATCCTTCTTTAGGAAATCTTTGTCTCATTGCAAGTTAGCTTGTTCTTCAGAGTCTTGTGGTCTTAGTGTGTAGGAGCAACCATCTAGAACAAAATTGCAACATTGAGTTTGAGCATTTCTCAAAGTTAGGCAAATTCTGCATCTTGCATAAAAAATGCAAATTAAATGAAAGGATAGTTCAAGTCATATGCAAATCATGGTTCAAAACTCGATTCACACTCGTGAAAGGTTGCAGTGAAGAAGATTGCACATCAGGTTTTAAAACATGAGGTGCATGAGAATGATGCAACTTGGTGCTCATCGGGTTTTAAAAATTGATGTGCATATCACATGATGTGGTGCAAAGTGATGTAAACTAGGTTTTAAAACATGATTTACATCTGTATTGGGTTTGCAGATGGAATGTTGTATATCGGGTTTTAAAACTCAATTTACATGTGTGTGGGACTCATGAATTCATGCTAATCGAGTTTCAAAACTTGATGTACATTATGAATGCAAAGGTCAAGGTTTGTTGATTGGGGTTTAAAACTCATTTGACATTGGGTTCAATGGTTAGTGATGTAAGGTGGTTAGTCAAAAGGTGTTGGTCAGGGTTTGAAATCCGACCAACACATTGTTGTGTTGTAGTGGTAACCAAAGTGCATTTTGGGTTTTAAAAACCAGAATGCATGTACAATAAAAGATGTGCATTTTAGGTTTTAAAACTAGAAATGCATAATAACAAAGAGATAAATTGTATTTCAAGTTTTAAAACCTGAAATACATAAAATAAAAAAAACTAACACTTGAAAAACTAACTTGTCAATTTTTCAATAGACAAATTGAGGGGTCCAAACAAGATGATTTCTCAAGGAACCTAACTACACATGAGGGGGTTTGACAAGTTCCTGGACATGTGTGCTTAGAGGATGTAGGTTATTAAAAAGATAAATTTTGTAGGGGTTATCCCACAATTTGAGTGAGCTAAAATTAAGGATAACAATATGGCATGGAAAATTTGATGAATATGGTTGAAGATTATCTTTTCAAGGAGATTTCAACTAAAGATATGTTACTTGAAAGCACATTAAAAATATATTGCAAAAGAATTTGGAATTAATTGTTTTTAGAAAAATCTCTAATTGAAAGAGCACAATTTATGTAGGAGAATAGAAATGATCCCTATTTTGGAGTTATTAGGGGTTGACAATAAGATATTAGTAAAATAGGCAATAATAAAAAACTTGCAAGAAGCATTGAAATGTATTGAGAAAAAGAGTTGAGGTATTGATTAAGCATTGCACACAAAGAATTGATGATTGTAAATTCTAGTAAGAAAACATCACATAGAAGAAAAGTTCAATCAATTGATCAATTACTAAAGTATCTAGGAGAACTATTCAAAGATATGTTACAAAGAAATAGATTAGATGAAAACATTGAAAGTAATTGGGTAAATAGTTGTAAGTTTCCTCAAAAAGAGAATTTATAAAGATGTTAAAAAGCAAGTAATTGAATATTGGATCAACCACTCTCATGTTTCTTCCAATAGATTAGCCACTATACAAATGAAAGATGAAGATGGTAGAAGTTTCCATCCAAAACATTTTATAGATACAACAAAGTTAACTTTTTGAAGAATTCAAGCAAGAATTTTTAGAGGTAAAGATTTGTCAAAGGATATTTGAGAGATTACAACCATATTTTGTATGTATAAATAAAGTTCACGAAACTTCTCGCTTTCAAAATCTTGTTGAATTTCATCTACACCTACAGTCGTATAACAAAGCTATAACAATAACTAATCTAAATGTAGTCATCCTTGGAAGTACAACACAATTTTTGAAGTCTATTATATGTGAAAAATTAGAAGATCTAGATGTGTTCAATGTACAATATATATTTTAAGATTTTTTTACAACTTGAGAATATTGAGCATTCAATGCAAGTCATGTGGAAGAGATTTGAATATGAGAAATACCAAACAAAGTCAAGAGGTGAGTCCAAATAAATTGTGTTGAAAGAGATATAATTACCTTATGAATAATATTCATATCATCATGTATCCACATATCCAATATTGTCATGGTGCGAGATGGCAAGCTAAGAAATTTTGTGACTCAAAAAATTTCTTTCCACCATGTCGTATTCTATTGATTGTATATTCCTCTAAGAACTATACATTTAGTCCTCATAATAAAATTCAAAGTCCATATTATCATTCCAAGCAAGTTACAATCTGTGTACGAGTTTGCTATAGACATGTTGAGTTTCAAGTGGATGGTGTATAAAGCGGTGAAGATAAATGAATTATCATCAAGGAGGTTTACTTTTTATATTAGTGATGATAAAAGACATGATAGGAGCTATGTATCCCATTGTTTTGGAATGTTTTTTTGAAGATACAAGACTACATGAGATAAATGTTTCACAACATTAGATTTGGTCTAATGGATGTGTTGGTAAGTACAAATTGATTTTAATTTATAAATTTAACTAACTTGAAGTGATTTTAACTAACTAGGACTATGGCACCCTCCAACCATGTCCAATGCTTTTTGGATGTATTTTTGGGAGATAGGCCTACCATACCTCCTAGTTACATTTCTGCCCCTTTGTGTTAGTTTGGACACTCCCTGGACTAGGGTGCCCTCCAAATGTGTCCAAAACTTTCAACTCTAGATTGTAGCTACAAGTTCCTCTTCATCTCACTTTTCTAGGTCTAGCTTTTCAGTTCTATATTTCACTATTATTGCTAAAAGTCATCATTTTGCTATCATTTAACCTAGTTCATTCACACACACTTCACAATCTCAATTCCATTGCAACAAAGGAACATAAATCCAAGTGTTCAAGTCTCCTATTATGAATGTAGCTAAACCTATTTGCATTCCAATTCTATTCTATTTATATTTGAGATCGAAGTTTGCATCCATAATCCTAGGATCTCATTTCCATACATATCAAAAAGTAAGGAGAGAGAGAGAGAGAGAGAGAGAGAGAGAGAGAGAGAGAGAGAGAGAGAGAGAGAGAGATCTAAAAGATATACACTTTAATATTGAAAAAGTAGAAATATCAATGATGCATCTAATGTGAAAATAAAATCCTAACGTGGTTGGCCAAGGATGGGTAGGTTAAGTAAAATGAATTTCACAATCAAGATAATAGAAAAGTATGTAACAATATAAAATCAACGAAGAATTGGTCATGCAAAAAGTTTCAAATATAAGATCAATGAGATATAAATATCATAAAATTATAGATCTAGGAAACCATAATATGAATAAGAAATCCTATAAGAAGATTAGGTTAGATGGGATTGATTGGGTACTAAAATATATAGAGTTATAAAGAGGAAAAAAGAGAGAGGAAGGAGGGTGGGAGGGATAGTGGTAGAGAGATAGGTTGGAGATTAGGAGAGAGAAAAGTAGAAAGAGGGAGAGAGATAGGGAGGGAGGGAGGTAGAGGTAGTTAGAGAGCATGAGAGGGGAGATGGAGATATATAGAGATAAATGTAGGGGGATATAGGAGATAAAAAGGTGAGATTGAGAGAAATAGGAAGGGATAGGTATATATATAGGTCTAGATCTTAGGGGAGGGATTGAGAGAGAGGAGGGAGCGATGAAGAGGTAAAAAGATAAGTCTAGAGCTTAAGAGAGAGTGAAGGAAGGAGGGATTGATGGAGAGGAAGGAGAGATTGATGGAGATAAAGAGATATCTAAAGAGGAAAAAAGAGAGAGGGAGGGAGGGAGAAGTGGAGAGATAGGTCTAGAGCTTACAAGAGAGGGATAAGGAGAGAGGCAAAGAAAGAGACATAGAGAGATATGATGATTTGTACAAATTTATTACTCTACTTAGTACAAAGACCGTATATTTTATTATTGATTCCTCCTTTAATGTTTCAAGTATTTTGAGATGATTGTTGCAAAAAATCACAAAAAAGGACTTCATATACAAAAGTTACGAGCATTTGATGTTTAAAAAATGAAGGATGAATTTAAAATGATTATTTAATTTTTGATGCCTAATATAAGAAGGCCACCTACTTCATTATGTATAGATATGAATCAACTTTCCAACACTTATAAAAATCAAAATTTTGATAAGAAACACAAAAGTTATGCTTGTTTTGTTATAGTGTGTGTGTTTTAGGCTTTCCAAAACAAATATATGTTTTTGAAAAAAAAAATGGATATCTATTTTTGGAAAACTAAATGGATGTACATTTTTGGAAAACCAAATAGATATCTATTAATGAAAACATCAAAAGATAAAAAGAAATTTGGGGAATAGATATTCGTTTCTAACCTTTAAAAAATAGATATTTGTTACAAATGGATATCCATTTTTTTGACATAATATTTTTTTCCTCCATTTTTGCCTTGGGAGGGATTTGGGATTAGGCTTTGGAGGGTCAAGTCTAAATGGTCAATTGCTCCAACTAGTTAAGAGGTTTCATTCTCTTTTTAGGACTTCGCCCTTCGAGTTGAAAACTTTTTTTATCTGAATTTGATGAAACAAAAAGGGTTTGTTCAAAAAATTGTCACTATTCTACTAATATAAGATATGCTTTATTTAGTATTTAATAGATAATTATTATTGATATTCTACTTGCACTATGTCTAAAGTCCAGATTGATAGGCCGAATGACAAACATCTATAACTTTCAAGCAATTTCATATTTGTTGAATCCAAAAGATGCTTCACAAACTATAGGTTGAAAACAATGGATTTCATAATTTTTTTTGACCAAGTTCGGGTGGTTGGATAATTATAAAAAAAATATGCATCACATTTGAGCATGTGTCCTTCACTTATATATGTGTGTGTGTGTGTGTGTGTGTTTCTCATACTTAGGTTGGTCGGATGGACACATGTTCGTTTTTTTCCAAAAATATATTATTGCATTGGAATTTAAATTTTCACCAAATATATTTTATCTTTTTCTAAAAAAACTAGTAGCCTATAGACTACATTCAATTTACTACAAATTCTATTCTTGCATATTTTTCAAATTATGTTAGTAACCTATTCAATTTTTTATATAAAGTTTCTTTACTTTTTTTTTTCATGTATTTTCATTGTCAATTAAAGGCATAGTTTGGCCATCATGATCCTACACTCACCCAAACAACTATTTCTAGCCAACTCATGCATGGAATTTGAAATATTCAAATTTGAATACCAGTGTATTATATAAGAGAACATGAAGCCTTAGAAATTCACCCCCCCAATTTATAGCAAGTCCTACTAACACTTGAATATCACCCGATCCAAAAATACCTAGAAAAGTAAATTTCTTTAAAGGATAAATACATAAAGTTCAAAATTACCATTACAAGATCAAGTTACTACACAAATTTAGATCCACAAATCCCTACATTAGAATAAGTAGTGTGATTTTGACTCCTAACAAAACATCATTTATTTTCTAGTCTATCAAAATCTTACCGATTATAATCTAATAGCAAAATTTTAAATCAATCACTAAACACATATTTACAACAAAATATTCCTCATCAAAACTAAGAGCCTATATCTTTTTATCTAATTTAATCTATTTTTCATCTAAATTAGTTACTTCAATTAAATTTTTAACTCAAATATATATTGATTATTTTATCTCTACGAACCTAAACAAAAAAGAGTACTAAATAAATATACAGCATAAAACCGTAACACATACTTTGGAACCCTACGCCACAAATGAAAGAATGAACATGAGACCCACTCTAGATTCATTCTTAAAGCAAAAGTTGAGACATAAAAACATTTCCATTTAAAAATTTTCCTTAAAAGAGATCAATAACTTTTGAATTGTAAAGGGCGAATATTCCCTTCCATGCTTTATACTCTGTCCTCACCGCCACCAAAGTTGAATTCTTCTCATTTTTTTACTCAACGGTCTGCACTTTCCTTAATTGCAAAGCAATCTACCCGCCATCGAATTCCACTAAATTTAAAACCATAATTACAGACAGAGCAAGCCAATCTCTGAGCCGCGCTGTTTACTGAATTATCACTGTTCTGAGCTGTGAATAGAGGGAAGCATGGCGGAGCACGAAGCCAAAGGAGCTGAATTTGAGAAGGCCGCAGAAAAGAAAATGAGAGGATGGGCGTTTTGGGGTTACAAATATGACGATGCAGCCGACTTATTTGAGAAGGCTGCCAATTCATACAAGCTTGGAAAATTCTGTGCGTACTTTATTTCAAGCCTTGTCTCAATATTATTGTTTTGTCGCTATTGCTGACATCGATCTTAACGAGTTTCACCTATTATTTTAGAAGTTTTAGAATGTCTGCAGAGTCGTCAACATGTTTGTCTTTGCACATTTATACTGTATAAAAGACAATTATGGTTTCTGTATATTTGTTTTGATTTGAAAATAATGTTGCCACAAATTGTTTTCTGTTTTTTCTCAATCTAGTTTGTACTATATCTTTAGTATTTAGTTGTCCCACCTGATATACCAGTTTGAAAGATGCATTTCTCCTATGGTGTTCCTAGTTGCGTTGAATTCAATAAAATTGATATTAGGATATTTCAAGCTTCCACAATCCATGCTAGTTCAACAATAAGGCTTCTGGACCAACTTTCAGAGGCATATTTCTTAACCCATCATCAGGATCATAGCTAAGCAGAGTTGCCAATTTAGTTCCAAAATTTGTGGGTCTTTCCGTATTACATCCTCAGCGACAAGATTCTTCCATATGATTAAGTACTTAGTTATCCTTAGTCCCCTCAATTTCCTCATTTTGGTCTCTGTGAATGCCTCGAGAACCAATATGAATTTTCCGTCATCTTCAAGCGGAGGTAGCTCTGGGGAAGGTTAGATGTGTTTGCTCAATGCCTTCTTCAAGCAGGATACATGGAGCACATTATGAATTTTATTTTCCTCTGGCAAGTCCAACTCGTAGGCTACCTCACCCATCTGCTTTAGGATCTTGTAGGGCCTGAAAAACTAGGCTTGGTTTTTTCAGATCCGCTTGCTTTTAGGGAGGATCACTTGTAAAATTGCAGTCGAACAAACACTAACTCTCTTATTTCAAAAGTCCACTCCAAGGTTTTTTTTTGAGTGATTTCAAAATGTATTGGTCCTGTTGGATCAGGTCACTTACTCTTGAGACCTTGCTATTAGAATATACAAGGTCAACAAAAATTCTGGTTTCGAATCTATATAATGCCATGAAGGGTGTCATCCCAAAGGACATGTGATGAGTAGTATTATAGTCGTGCTCCCCAAAGTGAAGCCATTTGATCCACACCTTCTATTGGTCTGCTAAATAGTTTCTTGGATAGCCTTCCACCCACTTGTTTACTATCTTAGTTTGTCTGTTCATTTGTGGGTGGTAGCTATTGTGGGGTATGAGCTCAGTTCTTGTCATTCGGAAGAGCTCTTTCTAGAATAAGTTGAAGAACCAACCATTCATGTCTCTCACAATGCTCTTGGGGACTCCATGAAGCCTAAACACATCCTTGAAGAACGCTTCAACAACTTGTGGTGCCTTATTTTATGAGGAAATGGAAAAGAAATGCACACAATTGGTGAGTTTGTCCACAAACCTGTATATACAGTCCTTGCCTTAGGTCTTAGAGAGTCCCACAATGAAGTCCATTGCACTCTCCCATTTCTGCTTAGGCATTGGCAGGGGTTGTAACCGTCTTGCTGGAAATGATTGCCCTGTTTTGTTTTGTTGACAAATTACGCATTCCCTAATCTGTCTATGGAAGTTACCTTTAAGCCCTTTCCAAGTGAATCTCTTTTTTACTTGTTTGTAAGTTTTGAAATACCCTTGCTGGCCCACCAAGGGTGAGTCATGGGCCACCCTTAGAATTTTTTCCTTCATCTTGGATTCTGGTACTAAATAAATCCTATCTTTATAGAGGATGAGTTCATTGGATATTGAGTACCTATCATCTAGTAGCTTCCCTTCTAGAATATCAGCAATAAAGTTATTCTTAGTGTATTCTACTATGATATCAACCTTCCAATCCATAGAGATGTCGGACATTGAGTTCAAGGTGGCTCTCCTTGATAAAGAATCAACTAAAATATTTCTTTTCCCCTTAATGTATTCGATATTAAAATCGAACGTTGGAAGTTTTCTCACGTGGTTTTGTTGTTGCTCATTTAAGTCTTTTTGGTTGAGGAAATATTTCAAGCTATTTGTGATTTGTCTTGTCTACAAATCTACCCCCAACTAGGTATTGCTTGAACTTTGTCAAGGCATGAATGATAATTAGCATCTCTTTGTTGTAAATAAAGTCATATTTTGAAAACTCTGCTAGGACTTGCCAGGACACATGGGACTCGTGAGTCTGTTGGCTTGCCGAGTCGACTCGCCGTGGACTCGCGAGCCGCATCTTGCCAAGTCACCCCAAAAAATGCTTGATTTTTGCAAAGGACTCACACAAGTCCTAGGGTCGGACTCGCGAGTCCCAACCTAGGACTCTTGTGCCTGCTTGGAAACACCTAGACGGCTAAAAACGATTTTTTTTATTTTTATTTTTCATTTTGTTCTGCTGTTTGGTGCCCAAAATAGGCCTATGGGTGTCCATTTCTTCATATTTTGGTTCAAACTCATCCATTTTCAATCATCCAATTTTTATTTTTTTGGGGTCATAGCCCCCAAACCTCACTCCTGGCCCACAAGGAAACGCACCCCTTCTATCGTTGGGGTTTGTTATCGGGAAAAAGTGTATAGTTAGTAATGTTAATTATCAATAGTTAGTTAGCCGACGGGTAGGTAGTTGGAGTCGCGACGGTTGTGTCGCACCCCTTCGGCAGTCATATATTGTATCACCTCCGGGTGTTGGAGGACATGTAATATTGCCGACGGCTTATAATATGAACATCTTTTGATATTAATGGCAAGCTTATTCTGGTATTTCTTTTATATTTGCATTGTGCATTGCTGTTCAATTTCTGTATTCTTCCTGTTTACCCAGTGAGGTAAACATTTGGCGCCGTTGCCGACACGAACTCGGGAACAGGAGACACGGATGGCGCACAGACACAATGGGCCTACCCGTTGGTGAGGTGAACCCGGAGGTCGACGATGCCCAAACAGAACTCTACGTAGGAGAAGACACCGCGATGAGAGAATTTTCAATTCTACTCCAAGTAGCCATTCAGACCTACGTGCGACGAGAGGCGGCGGAGGCGGAAGTCCCACCAAGTGCCGTGTGGACAGCGTTGGAAGTGAGTCCGGAGGTAAATCGGTTGATGAACCATCTTCCCCGACTGCTAGCACAAGCATTATTGGCACAACAAGCTCGCCTGGAGGAGATTGCTCGGGAGGAGCGACGCCAAGAAATTTTGCAACAGTACGAGGAACGGGAAGCAGAACGAGATGGCGCCAGGACAGGGGCATTTGAACCGTGAGCCATACGGGATGGAATAAAGAACACTCATTGTAATAATTATGTCATATTGTTGGCATAAACTTGTCTTCCACATTATGAATGAATAAAAGTGTTCTACTTTTTATGTCATTAAGTATATAGAAAGCTGTTGGGAATTAATGCCCAATACACTGAATAAAGACAAAAATAAGCAACAATATATAGATGAACGTGCAGTAGCCCAACGTGCCTTGATCCTTGAACAGCAAGCAGAAAGGCGACAGAGGTATAAGCGAAGAGAGGAGGAACGCGCCGAAGGGGATGGTGAGGCCAGCGGCCACCCACGGAGTCGGGAGGAGTTACTTGCGGAAACCCGCCGCAGGATAGAGTGTACCAAAACTCAGTTGAGGGAGTTGAGGGACTTGCCACACACACCAGAGGCTAGCAAAACTCCAAGGAGTGGGGAGGAGGCAAGAGAGGGAGAAGACACCGGGGCTGCCAGGAGTGTCGGAGGGACACTGGGGCACGGCAGTCAAGCACCCCTTATAGGATCTGACCCATCCGGAGTAGGACAACAGCCACCAGTAGTAAAAAGGCAAGGTATGGCACAAAAACAAAAACTTCCAAAGTTCCATGGGGATGGGAAAGAAGACCCTGTCCGCCACTGTCGCACTTGTGAAACAATTTGGGGAGCGAATGGTGTTACCGATGAGGACGAGTGGGTAACACAGTTTCCCGCAACCCTGAGGGGCGTAGCCATCGACTGGTTTTCGGATACGGATAAGGCTAAGATTAGCACATGGGCAGACTTGAAGAAGGAATTTCAAGCAGAGTTTCGTCTCCTAAGAGACGATAATGAGATCGTAGCCGAAATCTACGGCACGAAACAGAAAAAGGACGAGACTGTTCGAACCTACAGCCGGCGGCTCAAAGAGCTGCTAGGAAAGATGGAGAACCAGCCGGCAGACGGACTGAAAAAACGGTGGTTCGTGGAAGGTCTAAAGAAATCCCTTAGACGAAAAATGAAGATAGTACCTCCTTCTTCATATTCCGACGCCTATAACAGGGCAATGGATTTAGAAAGCGAACAGAAGACGTCCAAGAAGAAGAAAAATAAATCCTCGTCGGAGGATGATTCCTCTTCTGACAAAAGTGATAGCAGTGATGACGACTCTAATAGGAAGGTACGGGCTCTCCAAAAAGATATGGAGCGAATGATGAGAGAGATAAAGGCAACCAAAGGAAGCACAAGCAAGGGCGACGAAGGGGAGTTATGGTGCACGGACTGCCGTACCGACGGACACACCAAGGGGTCTTGTCCGAAAAAAGCATTTTGTGATATTTGCCAGATTGCCGGACACCTTACCAAGGAGTGTCCATACAATATGAGGACCCGTAGCCAACAGGTTCTCTTTACAGAACCATCTGCGTCAGCCGGCACGTCCCAGCCTGCGAGCAACAACGCCTCGTCTGGCGGCTATCGAAATAACAGGCGAGGAAGAGGTAATAATAACAATACGAATAATAGAAGCCGAATCCAATACGACGCTAAAGGGCGGCCGATGATACAATGCCGAGCTTGCAATCACTAGGGGCATTTCGCCAGAGATTGTACAATGGAGGAAGCACCACAAAAACTTTGCAAGTGGTGTGGGCCGGGGGACCATGATGATGGCAATTGTCCCAAATCTGGCGTGAACCTATTGAATGTAGAAACGGAGGATGCACTCGCCATAACAAGGTCCAAGACGAAAGCAGCCACTTATCCAGACCCTCGTACAGAAAAACGAAAGGCACTGGAGGCACGAGCAGAACTGGAGAAGGAGATGTCAATGAGCAAGGATGCACAGGGGCTTGCGGGTACTTCTCGCTCGGAAGGAGAAACAAACATTATAAACCAACTGTTATAGGTCGAGATACCCGTCAAAATGAAGGACCTCCTGGAAAGTATGCCGCACTTGCGAGCGACATTGTTGCAATCCGCAATAATAACCCCAGTGGGCCAACCAATACATGGCAAGGACAACCTTGGCGAGACAACAGCAGACCCATTAACCCTGACGATCAACAATGGTAGACACCCAGCAGTGGTGGAAATGGGTATATTGGGCACCATCCTGACCGACACAATTGTCGACGGCGGGTCGGGAGTAAATGTCTTGCCAGAGGAAACATGGAAAAAATTGGGTAAACCTACTCTCTGGCCGTCCACCTTTAATTTATTGGGAGCAGACCAACACGGCATCAAGCCGCTTGGCACACTCATGGCGCAACCAGTGACGATCGGAACACAACCGTTCGTCTTGAATTTTGTGGTCATCCCATTGAAGAAGAAGGGGTACGACGCCATCCTCGGCAGAGGCTGGTTGGTGGCGGCCAAAGCAAACCACAATTGGAAGAAGAACACCTTGTCCATGGAAAAGGCTGGCCGAAGGTATACCATTGACCTCAAAACTCAACTGGTCAGTGAAGAGTTGGCGTCAGAGTCAGAGTCTGACGGAGACGATACCGACGAAGGAAAAGAGGGCAGGGAACCAGATGACGAAGGCATCTTAGGAATTCAAGCCTGTTCTGAGGATGAGACGGATTCTTTGAGAGGGCTCTTCCATTGGCAAATGGAAGACTATGAATTATTGTACGGGTGCAATATGTTGGGGATTGAAGGACCTGACATGAACGAGTTTCCGCCAGAGTATGGACAATACAAGGAAGGGGATGTCCCTGTGGATGACGCACCAGCGCACCAGTTTGACAAAAGTAAGCCCATAAGGTACGAAGAATCCGCACTTCAAGTTACAAACCTTGGGGAAACTTCAGAACAGAAAAATATTCTAGTCGGCGACGACTGGAATCCCGTCTTAAAGACGACGGCGTTCAAAATCTTCACAGAATACAAGGATGTGTTCGCTTGGACATATAAGGACCTCAAGGGGGTACCACAAGAACTTTGTGTACATCGGATCCCTCTGGTTCCCGGAGCCGTGCCCGTACGGAAGAGGCCATACAGGATGAACAAAAATTATGCGGCCAGGGTAAATAATGAAATTGACCGCATGCTTGAATCAGGGATTATCTTCAAGGTCTAGACGAGTGAATGGGTATCACCCATTGTGATATCCTTGAAAAAGGAGGCCGATCAGATAAGAATCTGTGTAGACTTCAGGTGTAGACTTCAGGTATTTACGTTCAACATCATTGTCAGACCTGGCAGGAGCCATGTCATAGCCGACCAGCTATCACGGATCAAGTCGGGAGAGCCGACCGAAGGCGTTAGCGAGGATTTTCCGGACGCCCATCTTTTTCGCATTGCCATCCTTCCTCATTGGTACACGAGTGTGGGTGAATACCTGTCAACGTCAAAATTTCCTAAGGAAATGTCACCAGGCGAAAGACGGAAACTTGTATTAAGAAGCCGAACATTCCAACTTATAAATGGTCTTCTCTACAAAATGGGACCTGACCAGATCCTACGACGATGCGTCTTGGAAGAGGAAATCCCAGGAGTATTGAGAGAAGCCCATGAAGGGGCCGCTGGAGGACACATGGGACCGGATACGACAGCAAGGAAGGTCCTACTAGCGGGCTTGTGGTGGCCGACACTGCATAATGATGCCAGAGAATGGGTGACAAGTTGTGATACATGTCAGCGTGTTGGGCGACCGTTAAAGAGAGATTTCATGCCACTTAACCTGTCGCATGCTCAAGAGTTGTTCGAAAGATGGGGGTTAGACTTCGTTGGTCCATTGAAATCGAGTCGCGCCCGACGATGTAGATACATTGTCGTGGCGACAGAATATTTGACCAAATGGGTCGAAGCGAGGGCTTTGGCAGACAACTCCGCCGTCAGTACGGCGAAATTCATTTATGAACAGATTATCACCCGGTACGGAATACCTATTCAACTGACAAGTGATAGAGGGGGGCACTTTGTAAATCATATTGTTCGACTACTGACAACCGAGTTCAAAATTTTTCATTCTCTATCAAGTCCGTACTATCCCAGGGCAAACGGTCAGGCTGAGGCGACCAACAAAATCATCGTGTTGGTAATTTATAAGTCCTGTGGGGTGGAAAAAGAAGACTGGGAAGAGCGTCTGCCTTCGGTACTTTGGGCGTACCGCACAACTTACAAAGTAACCACCGGGCAGACACCTTTCCAATTGATGTATGGCCAGGAGGCTGTGGTACCGGTCGAATTCATGGTGCCAAGTCTCAGAATCGCTATTGACAACAAGCTAGGCGATATGGAAAGCCTTCGAGAGAGACTATACGCCTTAAATAAGTTGGATGAAAGACGGACGATGGCACAATGGGTGACAGACGTGGCCCAGCAACGTAGGAAATACTGGCATGACCAACACATTCGGCGGGCGAGGTTCACGCCGGGCCAATTAGTCCTAAAGTATAACGGCCGAAACGAGATTAAGCCCGGCAAGTTCAGAGTGAAGTGGCTAGGCCCTTACAGGATCCGAGAGGTTGCAGCCAATGGATCCGTCAAGCTCTTGACCCTCGATGGACAGGAAATTCCAGAGGGCGTCAATGGGTCGAAACTGAAAGTGTATCACCAGAGGCTGGAAGCGCGCAGGAGCAGCTCGACAGGAGGCGTAGTCAGATAATAAAAGAAAATGAAAAAAAAAAAAAATTAGAAAATTCGAAAAAAATATATATATGAAAATTTGAAAAAAATATATAAGAAAAATTGAAAAAAAAAAAATTTGAAAAAAAATTGAAAAAAAAAAAAAGAGAAAAACAAAGGAAAAGAGACCACCGTACGGTGGCCACGTAGTGGAGACCACCGTACGGTGGCCACCATCGTGCGGTGGCACCACCGAAGGTGGAACCCACCGTGCGGTGGAAGCCACCGACGGTGGGACCACCGACGGTGGAAGCCACCGTGCGGTGGCACCACCGAAGGTGGAACCCATCGTGCGGTGGAAACCACCGACGGTGGAAGCCACCGTGCGGTGGAAGCCATCGTGTGGTGGAGGCCGCGTGAACATAAAGCCGCGTGAACCGAAGGGCAAGGCAATCACCGCACATGCCGAAGGAGATAAAACGCACCGAAGGGAAAAACAAGACACGCAGCCGCCGAACCCCGCACCACCACGCCACCAAGCCACCGTGCGGTGGAAACCGAAGGCCGTGGGAGATAAAGGCGTGAAAGACGAAAAGATTTTCTTACAACACTGCACGCTAAGAACGCTGCACGAAGGAGATGCTGCGGGGGAATGAAGGAGGTCATCGTCAAGAGGATTTGGTAAGCGACTGAGTAACGCGCAGACAAGACAAGATCAAAGTTACGTTACGGAAACAAAGTCAAATGCCAAAAAATTGAAATGAAGGATTAATTACTTGTATGGGCGAACGGAAGGTGAACCCAATCCGATGTACCAGCCGAATAGCGTGAAAAGAAAGAAGCTACCGTGCGGTAGAAGGAAGGAAGTCGAATTTTGGGCGAAGAAGGAAGCTACCGTGCGGTAGAAGGAAGAAGTTGGATTCTGTGCGAACAGCGTGTGGTCAAAAAACGCACCGCACACAGGTACATCACCTCCGCACAGTCTTCGCTGCCTGGAGGCAGTTAGCCGTTTTTTTTCAATACGACAGCTAGAATCAAGAATCAGCTACAGGAAGCTAATGGAGTCCGCGGGAAAAAGAAACTGGAAAAAACAATTGCAGGATAGCAGCCATAGGAAGCCGGATGCACGTATTCTTCCTTCAGGTGTTCGAATAGCAGGTGGCACAATGGAAGCCAGGCAGAAGCAAAAGACACCACAGCAGCCCACTGCACGAGGGAAGAACACCTCCACTTCACAGAATATCACCTTTGAGGGATTGAATGGGGTGGAATGTCGGAAATGGTGGCAAGAAACGCCGGATGATAATTTGGTGAAGACAAGTCTTCGCAGAGCAGGGGTAGAATGGGCTATCCGGATGCCTGTGTTCGCCATTCGCGAGTACGTGGGAGCATTGCGATATATGGTTGATACCTTTGATAGCCACTCCCGGACGAGCACATTTGAGTACCTTGGGAAGGATATCACCATATCTTTCAAACCTGCAAATTTCACCAGAGTATTTGGCATCCCAGGCATACATGGCAAGAAAGTGGACTTGAAGCCGAAGAAGATGACACAGGAAGAAAAGGAACATTGGATTACGCGAGTGTCCCGAGACTTGACCCTAGTAGAGTTGGCGAGCATCGTAGACGCCACGAAGGGTCGTGGGATGCGTAGCTCCTTTGTCGCAGAGGGTCATTGGCGATGCATTATGGACGTCATCAAAAGCAGATTGACAGGATCGGGTAGGGCATCAGACATCGCTCTACCACAGATCGTATTGATGAACGGGTTGATGAACGGAGTCGTGTATGATTGGGCTACCTTGTTATCAGAGCGGATGTGTGCATTCTTGATGATGGAGCAGCGCACGTTTTACATGCCCCACTATGCCATTGGACTGTTCTTGGAGGCTACGCGGGAAGCAGTGCCAGAGGCTGAGTTGGAAGTACGGCCACAGGGACCCTTGGCGGAGGGTGAGCCTCCTATCATGCATTGGCGACATCTGGATATTGGCCACTCTTCCGCGAAGCGGAAACGGGTATTAGAGACCACCGCAGCAGAACCAGATAGTGGGCGAGAAACTTCTAGCAGTGCAGAGGATTCCGAGGATTCGGAGGATGAGGATGACAGTAGTAGTCGGGCCACAGACGAGGGGAGGATGGAGCCCGCCGGAGAGCGAGGGTTGTTTGCACCACCCACACTCCCACTTGGCACACTTGTGGGGTCGTCGGCGGGCAGTACTTCGATTCCGGCATTTGGGTAGAGCCGCATGCCCGTTACACTCGGGCCCATGCAGCCGGCTGTAGCACCTTCCGCCATACGACCGCAACAGGCTTCTGCACCAGCCGCAGGACCGACTCCCGCAGAGGCATGTACTGACAGCACGGTAGAGTTGTGTGGTCCACCGCAGGGAGGCATGGCAGAGGAGATGGTTGAGATGGAGCCTCAGGTGCGACTAGACGTCGTGGGATCCGACGCAGTGGTGACGGTTGCTGCCTCCTTGTTGGAGGAGCCCATCGCAGGACATGTTTCCGAGGGGGAGAGAGGGTCGGAGGTGTTGAGTGCAGCTCCATCGGTGGCGGCTATGGGGAGTTGGCTGACCCGGAGATTCCAGATGACAGTGATGCCACCCGTAGGAGCAGCTGTACTCTCACCTCGGCGAGAGCCTCCCACTGAGGTGGTGGATCTGGAGGATTCCTCGGCGGAGACACAGGCAGCAGCAGAGGGACAGGTCACTGGAGAGGGTGTTCCTACTGGCCTAGAGCAGGCGACTGCTACACTTGAGGAGGCGGGGGAGACACCATTGTGCCAGCAGGATGGAGCAGGTGTGGTTGAGGAGACTTTTGAGTTACCACGTGGGCTTCCTGTACCTACATCGGGGCTAGATGGAGAGGATATTGAGGTTTATCTGGCAGATATGGTGACGAGGGGTCGGCGAGTGGTGGCCACGGCTCAGACACGAGCTCTGCAGTAGGTTGTGGAGGAATTGGAGCAGGTCCTCCAGTTTATGCGAGACGGCTGTTCCGCAGCTTTCACCTCATGTTTTGAGACACAAGGGTGGCCACTTACCTAGACGGAGGCGATGTTGGAGGCTTGGCGTGTGCCTCAGCCCATCGTGGAGAGTAGGGTGATGACTCTCGTCCGGGAGATTGAGCAGGTTTACAGGGAGGCCTACTATGCCTTACGCCAGACACAGCATGAGTCTGCGGTTCGCGAGGTTGCTTGAGTTGAGTTAGAGCAGGACATGGCCAGACAACAAGCCTCGTGGGCAGCCGAGAGATCAGAGTTGGTAGCACAGCTTGAGACAGCCCGCGCAGAGAAGGTTGCGGTGGATGCCCGTCTTTCGGAGGAGCAGAGTGCGCGGAGTCTCGTCCAGCAGGAGTTAGATGTTGTTCAGGCTCAGTTGGTTCGCATGACAGAGTCAGCCGATACCAAGGAGAAAGAGCTACTGGAGGCTGCGCTTATGGTGAAGACGGCCTTAAAGAAGGTGTTGGTGGCAGAGCGGGATGTGGTAGCACGCACCCAGCAGGTCTATGAGCTCCGCGCCCGCCTAGCGGCCCACACACCCGCATCTCACCCTTCGACTTCAGGGACGCTTCCTCAGCCCCCTCCTTGACTTTCACTTGGTTGTATATTTATATTACATTGTCTCCATTTTGTTGTTAGTCGTCGGAGACGACTTCTTTTTTGGGGGGGATGATGTTATCGGGAAAAAGTGTATAGTTAGTAATGTTAATTATCAATAGTTAGTTAGCCGACGGGTAGGTAGTTGGAGTCGCGACGGTTGTGTCACACCCCTTCGGCAGTCATATATTGTATCACCTCCGGGTGTTGGAGGACATGTAATATTGCCGATGGATTATAATATGAACATCTTTTGATATTAATGGCAAGCTTATTCTGGTATTTCTTTTATATTTGCATTGTGCATTGCTGTTCGATTTCTGTATTCTTCCTGTTTACCCAGTGAGGTAAACAGGGTTTTCTCATATTTAAAACCTTGTGCAGCTTATCATTGCTGCCCCTCAAACCCTTTAGGGTCTCCACTCCCAAACCCTCACTAGTTATTGGCTATGGATTATGAAATTTCAAATTTTAAGTGTTTAAAGATCATATGACAAGTACAATGTTTGAATTATGACAAATCGATAGTCAAAATAGGCTTTTATGTTCTCTAAATACATTATTTTCTTTTTGTTTTTTGTAAAACTCTGGTTTGTTTTTGGCTGAGTCCTAGCCAAGTTTTTTGCTGAGTCTGTGCCGAGTCCTATTTTGAGCTGCCAAGTCCAAGTTTTCACTTTGGATTAAGTATCTCCTTTCTACCTTCTTGAGTTTCCAACTCTCGAAGGCTATGGGGTGCTTGTTTTGGATGAGCTCATTCCCCTCTCTAGAAGAATCATATTCCAAAACAAAGAGAAAGGAAAAATTATTAATAGTTAACATTGGGCATGAGCTCATGACCTCCAACTTGTCAAAAATTTGTTGTCACTTCCGTCCACTTGAAGGTTCCTTCCTTTGTAAGGTTTGTTAAGTGGGTGATGAGCTGTGAGAAACTTTAACAAATCTTTTGTAGTAATTGTAGATGTCAAGGAATCTCTACAGTTGTGTTAAAGTCTTGGGCAAAGGTTAGTCCATAATAGCCTTGATCTTTTGCAAGTCTACTTACATCCCCTTTGCATTGGTAATTTGCCTTAGATATAAATTTTGTTATAGAAAATTCACATTTAGACTCTTTAGCAAGAAAAGTCTAGGCTTCAAGAATCCCCAACACCTCATATATGTGCCTTAAGTGTTCTTCCTACTCCTTGTTGTAGATGATAATGTCATCATAGAAAACAAGGACAAATTGCCTCATTTGTTTGATGAAAACTTGATTCATCGAGCGCTGGAATGTTGCAGGTGCATTTGTCAAGAAAAATAGCATGACCAAACACTCATAGTTCCCATAGTGGCCTCAAAAAGCTGTATTATGGATATCCTCCTCCTAGATTTGAACCTAATGGTAGCTCACTTGCGGTGTATTTTTGAAAAATAGACGACTCCATGGAGTTCATCTATTAGCTCATCAATCCTAGTGATAGGATATAGATTTTTCATAGTTTTCCTGTTTAGGGCTTTGTAGTCAATGCACATTCTTATTGTGTTGTCGTTTTTTATGGAACACCAAGGAAGCAAAAGGGCTTGAGCTGGGTTAGATTTGTCCCATTTCTAGTAGTTCCTTTATCGTCTTTTTAATTTCCTCCTTTTGTCATTTGGGATGGTGATAAGGGGTGTTGATAACAAGCCTAGAACTTTTTTCTAGCTCAGTAACATGCTCAAAGCCTCACTCAGGCTGCCTCCTACTGAAAACCTTACAATGCTTGTCTATAATCTTTTGCATCTCTTTAAGTATGATCCCTTGCTTAGGGAAGAGTTTGTCATTGATACTTAACACTACATTGCTCAATATATCTATCCATGTTTTAAACATTTTGTTGATGCCATCCTTGGCTTTCCATTTGTAATTCAACAAAGTACCACCTCCTTTCCTTTGGATTGGAATTTCAATTCCACAGTCTGGAACTTTTTTACAATTTCCCCAAATGAGTGCAACCATTGGATTCCCAAAACCATATCTATTGTTGACAACGTGGGAGTCATCCTTCATGTCATATTCCCCTAGGGTGAAGTTTAGCAAGGGAAAATTTCATGTGTATTGAGTGGAGGAGCCATTGATGATCATCACATAATAACCCTTAATGTCTTCTATTTTGAGATTCTATCTAGCCACTATTACAAAATTGAAGGTGAACAACAATAATGGAAGTTCAAATCTACTGTAAATCCAATCTAACAGTGTTTTATCATAAGGAGATTTCAAATCAGCAGCAACAATGAAAACATAGAACAAAAAAATGAACACATAACACATTGTTGGTTTGGCATTTGAGTGAAGAGAATGAAGAAAAAGATTATGAACGGCATTTGAGGAAAACACAACCATACAATTCCCAAGTTAGAGCCCCCCCAACAACATAGTTGGAGTTGGAGCGTAAGCTAGATTTATAACCTCAATTGGGAAAATAAAAACTCTCCCACCACAAGAAATTGTACAAGTGGGGAGTGGGAAAAGATAGCAAGAGATTTACTTTTACTAGACAAAGTGTGGACCGATCTTTCTAACCAAGTAGAAAAACCAGCAAATGAAGAAGAATGGGAATTGGAGTCTAAAGACTTAGTATTTGAAACCTACGAGAATAATGTTTGAGGCATTGAATGATTGTTGATTGAATAAGAGGTGGTTGAAGGATGCAAACCTAAAATTCCTGGGCTAAAGGCATATAAGAAAGAAACTGAAGGAACATTGAGATGACAGAAGTTGAGGATTCCCACGCGATTGAGAGTGCAAGTGAAGTACTATAGTGTTTGAATCAAAACTCCCTGATAATTCAGTTCTGGTCATTGATGTTGTACCAAAGTAGGATGGTGACTCTCCTATCAAGTCCCAATATTGAAAGGTAGAAGTTTTCTAAATTTACATGCAATGGGTCAGAGTACCTTGCAAGACATTGCAAGACTTGTGAAAGCATCTAGACAGTGAATGGCTACGAAGATAAAGCGTATTGGTTACGACCCTTTCCAACAAAATTAACAGGTATAGGTATTGAATGATACAAAAAAGTCGATCTAGTCTCCAAAAGTACTTGGGAAAGATTAAAGAAAGATTTGGAGGAAGAATTCAAATTACCATGACTTTATAATGAAATTGTAGTAGAGATCTAGAAAACAAAGGCAAGCATGGAAACATAAAGGCTTACAATTGAAAGCTTAAAGAACTTTTGGTGAAATTAAAGAAGGATCTGACTGACAACATTAGGAAGACATGGTTCATCAAAGGCCTTATTCACTTATGACAAAAGAAAATGAAGCTAGTATTGCCATCTTCCTCTATTGGAGTATACAATTGAGCTATTGACATTGGTAAAGATAAAAACTTTGTTTGGTGAAAAAATAAAAAATGGAAGATGATGATAATTCAGATGCTAGTAGTGAGAGTGAATTAGGGACAATACAAGTACTTCGGAAAGATATGCTCTAGATGATGGAAGAGCGAGCTAAAGGTAGAAAAAGAGAATAGCAAGGAGAGCAAATAACTCTAGTGCGTAGAATGTAATTATGGACATGATAAAACCAATTGTCCAAAGAAGTTATTTTGTGAGATTTGTTAGATCTTGGGCCTCTTAATTGAAGAATGCCCATACAATTTGAAGACCAAGACTACATAAGTACTCTTTACACTAGGTGAGCAATCCATTCCACTGAAGCAACATAACACATTTCTGGGTAGTTATTGAAATTAAGAGGTTGGAATCAAATACAATATGATCCCTAAGGATGTCTGATCATACAATGTTGTCAATGTAACAAATGGTGACACTTTGTGAGAGATTGCTAGAAAAAGCAAGACAAATTGCAACTATTGTTCAATTGCTGTAGACTTGGAGACCATGAAGACATTGGATGTCCTCAGAAAAAGGCTAATGTCAACAAGATTGATGTAAGACATAATGAAGTATTGGTCGTTACTTGTGTCCAACTAAAGAAGGGTTTCTATTGAAACCTGCCTACAAAAGAAGGCTTTAGGAAATAAGGGCTAAAGTGGAGAATTCTATGGCTAATGAATAAGGCCACTCAAATGAAAATGCAAATATGGTAACAAATCAATTACAATTTGGTACAAATATTACAAGGTGAGTACTTCAAATTGTCATACTAGTTAAAGTAGTGGATTGTTACAAAGTATTCTTGAACTTTAAAATGCTGTTGTATTGAGGAAGAATGATATGGTGCATGCTACAACCCATTTGGATTTTGGCAAGAATGAAGATTCAATAACTAAACCTTTGTTGTCATGCAACCAAGTGATTGATCCAATGCCATTGACAATTAACATGACAAAGAAACCAACAGTGGATAGTATGGAGATCCTTGGAAGGAATCCCACCAATACAATAGTTAATGGCGGGTCTGATGTAAACACACTGTTGGAAGACACTTGGAGAAGTGTGGTCAAGATGACCATTTAAACCCCAACTTTTCAACTAGTGGCTGCAGATTGACAAGGTATGTCTTAAGGTATTTAGAGTTTAATGGGCCAAAAGGTAATTATTGGAACCCACACATTTTTGTTGAATTTTGTGGTCATTTCATTATGGAAGAAAGCATATAACACATTGTTAGGTTGGGGTTGGATGGTAGCAGCCAAAGCTGACCACACCTAGAAAAATAATACACTTTCCACAGAGAAGAAGGATCAAAACTATATAATTGATTTGAAGAACCAATCAGTTGTGAGAAAGTAGCTTTCTTAAATTCATTTGATTTAGGCTTCAAAAAAGAATGGATTGAGAAGTAGAATCAGGGTTCAACGGAACCAAATGATTGATGAAAGGATTTTGAAATTATAATCATGTTCAAAAGATGAAATAGATTCTCTCTATGGCTTGTTTCATTGGCAAATGGAGGACTATTAGGTATTTTTATTGAATTGTAATTTTGTTGAAGTTGTAGAGATCAACAAAAAGTTTGATAGGCTATGTGCATTAGATGCAATACAAGGTTTGTGAAAGATAAAAATTTCAGTTCTAGTAGAGGCACCTAACTTTATAAAAAATTCACAATATTAAATGGTAATCTTGGTACATCTCATGGCATTAATTGTAAAATATTCAGTTTGGAGTGTATGATTACTTTTTGTCAAGTCAAATCAACTTCACAACAAAATTGTGACAAAGGGAAAAATATTGGACAAAATTCTTTTACAATTAGAGTGCAAATAAAAATAAACCACCTTATTTTCAAGTTTAAAGAAGAAAATAAAAATAATGAAAATATTAAAACTTCAAATTTGAAAAAAAACCACCTTATTTTTTTTATGATTTTGTGTACAAACCATATGATCCTCTTTCTTTGTTTTCACCATAAAACCTAGTTGCGCCTCCACTACACAACCTCATCACTTGGTCTCCACAATAGTACGAATTAAAGTTGTTGATCAATGGTGCCCCAAGACACTGTATAATCCTTACATATCTCCACATTGTATGCCTCTCTTTCATATGTTGTTGTACAACAATTCTCACCAGTTTGCCATATGCCCTAACAACTTACTATTCATTTTCTTGTATGGCTTCTAGTATGAATTTTTCAAGGACAGATTGTATAGTTCCTACAAGAGCTTATGCTCAACAAAGGTTTCACTTCATATGGCTTGTACCTCCATCATCCATTTTACAACCAATTGGATCATGGTTTTTCCTTAGACAAAATTAGGGTTTTTTATAGAGTTTGATTGAAGAAATTATAGTTGCTTCTTCCTCTAACTATGACTTTGGTAGAAATAGAAAGTTTTTCATACAGTTTGTTGAATTGGAGAAAGTACATTGTTGAGAAACAAACAATATTTTCATGATCAAAATGCTTTTGAAATGTGATGTTCCCTTCTTGCACCTGGTTAGCTTGACTTCCCATTCACCTATTCCTAGGATCCCATAGGCTAAATGGATTTAGTGTTCCATGGAGAGCTCGAGCAAGTGATTTCATGTGTTCTAGCAGAGTTTCTATTTTTAGCATATGCTGTTTTTAGTAAGTGCTATTTTGGGCACTTGGTCTCAGCTCCAGTTTCCTCTCAGTTTCAGAGTGAAGTATTTTCGATTGCAGGCCTTGGTAAGATTCCTAAGGTTAGAGAAAAAATATTTTATGATTCTCATTTAAGTATTTTGAAAGATAATTTTATAAATTTAAGTGATTAAGTGTTCATGAAAGAGACCCCCTAAAGTGATGCCTAGGAAATGGACAAGACATAAGTTGTTTTAAAGCATATTTTATGGCCCCAAAAGTGAATGCCAAGATGAGAGGAAGGCCTTAAAATGTTTTAAGTGATAAAGTGAGGGAAAGAATTTTAAATTCAAATTGGTGTTGCCCTAATTCTTACCTCCACTTTATGTATATGAGTTTTGGCTCTCATTTGAGTGTTTGGAAATTGACAACTTTTGGAGATATTGCTGGAATGAACTCAGAGATTTCTCTTGTTGCTGGCTGAGGATGAAGATCCTCTTTAGTGGTATTGTTTCAATGGCGAAATATCTACCCTAGCTGGTTGGAGTGCACAGATTTAGTTTTTAGTGAGTTCTGCTTGCAGCTGATGATATGGTTTTGATAATAAAAGTTATCAAAGTTTTTGATGTGGGTTTCTAGTTTTTGGTGTGGTGTGTTCATTTTTGGAGTGCTGTTTGAGTTTGGGTGTGTTTGAATGCTTTTTTTCAGTATCTCAGTACTGGTCTTTGTTGATGGTGTTTTTATGACTCATGCAACATAGAATAATATACTAAGTATTCTATCCTCTCTTTAACAAAATCCTCCCAAATGCTAAGTTACATGTTCGAATGGGATGACTCCAAGGTTCCAAATGTCAGGTCTTGACGTGCTCTTGGATAGACTCGGTTGCTATGATGTGATATTGTTGGAATCACAAGGGGGTCTTACATTGAACTTGAATGCTTGAATAATGCTGGAACATGAAGTTTCACTTAACTTAAAAAAGGGAAAAAAAGATGAGGGTTGGGAAAGCTACTCTAGGCGTAGGAATGCAAGAGCAATGGACAATCTTTGGTGAAACTCAACTAAGCTTTGCTTTGACATCTCCACAAAGCTAGTGCGATCTTCTAGGGATAGCTAATGATTTTCAAATCACCACTACAAGCATAGATACCCTCAAGGTGAATCATATCAATGAAGGAGTGATAATTGAAGTTAAGCTTGGCTAAGATGAATCCAATTGACTACACAAGGCACTTTACAATCAGCAAGGTGTTAGTAGTATGGATGTAGGAATTTCACCATCAATCATGCACAAAGTTCTTCCATTCATCTAAACAACATGAAAATTAAACGAGAAGTAGAGACCATGGAAATTGCTGAATCAACATATGAATTTCACCATATCTTGAGTGAAGTTTACATGCTTCTTACAACAAAGTCTTGGCAACAATCTTTGCCTTCTCTTCCTACTCTACTCTAACTATTTGCTTGCTATCTATTGATCAACTACTCACTATTAACTATTCACTATTAACTTTTACAAATGAAAGTGGAGCTTTATATAGTGCTCTCATTACAATGAAGGGCTCAGATTGATTCACAATTAATGGCCAAGATTGAAAGATTAAAACCCTAATTAGGGTTTGTTACCCCTATTACACAACATTTAATGATTGACCAATGATAAAATTACATTTTATGGGACACATGTGTTTGCCCTCTCGGGTGAATAACTTAAAGCACACAGATAAAACACGTAATGCAGAATAATAATGCCATAGATATCAGATGCAATATATCAGATGTTATTCCATTCATCAGTGTCTTACACAAGTTACATTTGGAAGTATATAAAGATGCCGAGGCGGTGCGAGCGCCAACCGTCGCACTCAACTACCACCCCTCGGTTGCCAACTAACCAACACAATTACAACTTAATTAACTAGTTTTATTTCCGTATACAATATTGCCGCCAACATCATCCCCCCCAAAAGAAAAGAAGTCGTCTCCGGACGACTTAATACAAAATAGAGATGACATTAAACAGAATTGCTGACGCCAGTCAAGCCCGGAACTTATACACCTACTGCGTCCTCGCCTGAAAACCCTTTTCTGCTACCATCCTATGTTCAAGTGCGGATTTCACCATTAGTGCTTCCTTTGACATCACAATCCTCCTGTGCCTAAACCAAACTTGTCTGCAAAACACGCGTTTCAGTCTCAGCCTCCACCAACTGCTACTCAAATGATACTGTCTCCCTAGCCAATTTGTCCTTGATAGCCACCAGCGTTGCCTTCTTGGTATCCAACTCCTCGGTACGCTGAGCTAAGTCTCACGCTAGTACTGCCTCCAACCTGGTGGTCAACTCCTCCCAAGCCTTCTGTGCATCCACCAAGGCAACCTCACGTCTAGCCGAGACATACTCCAAGTTCCTCAAAGCGTACCATTCCTGCCTGGAGGTGGCCACAACCCGCTGACATAAAGGCTAGGAGACACCTCAAATCCTCCATCACACTCCCCAAAGGCTAATAACTGAACTGAATAACTCCCTAGTGTCATACAACTGCATGGACCTGCAATGCCTTCCCTCAAACTTTGTTTGTTCACAACCTCCAAATCCGTCTCCCTCTACGGCTTATGGCTTCCTCGCCAATGCTTAGCTGCAGGCTTCTTTCTCATAGTACGGACAACCACAACACTTCCCGTGACATCTCAAATGCCCTTCGCCCAACTCCAACAAGTGTATTGTAGCTCAAAAATAAATTGGGGTCTGGGGGCAGTGCCCCCAGCGGGGTCTGGGGCAGCGCCCTAGCGGGGTCAAGGGGCAGCGCCCCTCGCGGGGTCTGGGGGCAGTGCCCCAGGTGCGCTCCCAACACCAATTTACTACCTTCAGAACCACATGAAAGTCCATGGCGCGCATCATTTATGTGATATTTTATGATGTCAAAACCCTTCTTCTACACTCTAAATTTCCAGTATCCTGGCTTCAGACTCCATCGAATGATTTTAAATCTGGTTGTCGTTTTTCTTTTCTTTTTCACTGTAATGTCCCTAATGGCACCCTGGCCATACAACCTCCCTGTACAGTCAACAACAGCACTGGCACCTCCAATCTTACGGCCAACTTCCCGTGCGGTCAACACCTCTCCACCATACGGTTGTGTGTTTGTTTGTGCGGGGGCTGCGTGTTTGTTTGCGTTTTCTCTGCGCTTTTATTCCTTGCGCCAGCTGTGGTTTCCACCGCACGGTGGTTCCACCGCCGGTGTTGCCACCGCACGGTGGTTCCACCACCGGTGGTCACACCGACGGTGTTGCCACCACACGGTGGTCCCACTGCCGGTGTTGCCACCGTATGGTGCCCCCACCATGACTTCTTTCTTTCTTTTTCTTTTTTTTCCCAATCGTACGGTCAACTGTCGTACAGACTCGTACGGCCATACGTTTTTTTTTTCCTAATTTAATTGTCTAGAGAGTCTTCGGCTCGGGTCCCCTGTCTTTGGGATCGCCCTTCATCCTTCTCGGTTTTCCTCGCCTAAGAGTCTCCCGCGTTGGTCCCATGCCTCTCAAGTCGCCTGCCCGGCCTCTCGAGTCCCCTTCCATCCTCTCGGGTCCCCTTCCAGCCTCTCGGGTGTCCTTCCGGCCTCTCGGGTCCCTTGCACGCTTCGCGTGGGAGGGTTTCAATTTGGATCTGTTGGTGGCAAGTCTATTTTCAATTGCCATCCGAAGACCTGGAACCACAAATTCTACAGGGACCACGGTCTCCTTCCCGTACATAAGAAGAAGAATAATAATAAAGATCTTGAAAGCTGCGGCCTTCCACACAGGGTTCCAATCGTTGCTGACACAATTGATCTTCGGATTATCTACGTCACCGAGGTTTGGGGCATCTCCCTTCCAATATTCTATGTATTTTGGCAGGTACACCTCCTCTGTTACTTGCTCTGGTTCCTCTACTTCGAGCCTGTAGCTCTGGAACATTTCATAATCCTCCATTTGCCAATGGAAGAGCCCGTTCAATGACCCTGTCTCATCCTCGGAGCACTCTCCTAGTTTGAGAATCCCTTCGTCGTTGGGCTCCCTGCAGCCTTGTCCTTCGTTCCTCAGGTTGCCTTCTCCTTCACCCTCTGATTCCAAAGATGATGCCAGTTCCTCACTAACTAACTGTATCCCGAGGTCTATGATAAACTTCCTTCCTCCATTCTTCGTAGATAGAGTGTTCTTCCAGTTGTGGGTGGCCTTGGTTGCCACCAGCCACCCTCTCCCTAAGATCACATCATACCCTTTTTTCTTTAGTGGGATTACCACGAAGTCCAGTATGAAGGGTTGCATCCCGATGGTAACTTGTTGGCCCATCAGTGTCCCGATGGGTTTGATTCCATGCTGATTTGCTCTGAGCAGATTGAATGTAGATGGCCACAACGTCGGCTTCCCCAGCTTTTGCCAGGTTTCTTCTGGAAGAACATTCACTCCTGATCCACCATCGACGATGGTATCGGTTAGAATGGTGCTAAGGATACCCATCTCCACAATGGTCGGGTTCCTTCCAGTGTTAACTGCTAGCAGCATGGGGTCTATTGCAGACCCCTCAGGAACATCTGTGCGGTGGTTGGTATTGGTGCGTGGTTGGGAGAGATTATTCAGCAAAGCCGTTCATAATTGAGGCATCGTCTAGAGGAGGTCGTGTACCTTCACAGGCACCTCCAATTTTAATTTTAAAATTTTATTTAGTATAGCATCCTCTGCCTTGAGTCGGCTGGAAGTACTCGCCATACCCTTAGCCTTCGCCCTTTCTCGTATCTCTATCTCAATTTCTTCCCGTGCTTCCCGTGCCCTTCGCTTCTCCATCTCCGAGTCTGGGCACATTGCGTGTCTGGCTTGGGCGCGGGTTACGGCCAGCACTTCCTCGTCTTTGGTTTCCTCGACATTGAGCAAGTTGATGCTGGACTTCAGGCAGGTGGCGTCTTCGTGGTCTCCCGGTCCACACCATTTGTACAAATATTGTGTGGCCTCTCCCTTCGGGCAGTCTCGGGCGAAGTGCCCCCACTGGCTGCACGCTCTGCATGGTACCATCGGTCGACCTTTGGAGTCGTATTGGATCCGGCTCCTTGTGTTGTTATTGTTGTTTCGTCCTCCCCACCGGTTATCTCGGTAGCCTCCCGAGGTTGCATTGTTGTTCGCTTGTTGGCCCGTACCCGTTGGTGTGGACGTTGTGGCCTGCTCCGTGAACAGCACCTGGTTCATTTGCGTATTCCGAGTTTTCATGTTGTATGGGCACTCCTTGGTGGAGTGTCCCATCACTTGGCAAATCTCGCATAATGCCTTCTTCGGGCAAGTACCCTTTGTGTGCCCCTCCTCTTTGCACTCAGTGCATCATATGTCCCCTTCGGTTTGACCGGTGCTTTTCATTGTTTTGAATTCCCTCCTCATTCGCTCCATGTCTTTCTGGAGCGCTTGCACCCATTTGCCAGCCTTGCTGTCGCTGCTGCTTTCCCGTGACAAGTCATCCTCCTCAGACGAGCTATCCTTCTTCTTCTTTTTCTTCGATGTCTTGGTCTCGCTCTCGAGATCCATCGCTCTATTGTATGCGTCTTCATACGATGTAGGTGGAACGATTTTCATCTTTTTTCAGAGGGAATGCTTTAGTCCCTCCACGAACCATCGCTTTTTCAACCCATCTGCTAGTTGACTCTCCATTTTTCTCAATAGTTCCTTCAGCCGCCGACTATAGGCTCGGACAGTCTCGTTCTTGTTCTACTTCGTTCCATAGATCTCGGTGACTATTTCGTTGTCATCTCTCAGGAGGCGGAACTCTATCCCAAACTCCTTCTTCAGGTCGGGCCATGTGCCGACTTTGGCCTTATCCATGTCTGAGTACCAGTCTATGGCCACTCCCCTTAAAGTTGCTGGGAACTGTGTTACCCATTCGTTTTGGTTGGTAACACCGTTCGCTGACCATATGGTTTCGCACGTTCGACAATGGCGGACAGGATCTTCCTTCCCATCGCCATTGAACTTCGACAGTTTCTGTTTACTCCCCATCAATGGGGGTCGTCTTCCTGGAGGTGGCTGTGGCTGTGTCTGTGCCCCTGCGCCGCTCCCTCCGGTGCCGATGGTGTGTCCTGCGTGGGTGATTGGAGGTACGGTGTTTTGCCTGCCGAGTGTGGCACCTACCGTACGGTTATCCTCCCCTTCGTTGTCACCCGCGCCCACTCCTGGCTCCCTTTGGTGATCCTCACTTTGTGGTGTAAGGGATAAGTTTCTGAACCGATCCCGGGTCTCTTCGACTAGATCTCTCCTTAACCTTGTTTCCTCCAGAAACTCTTCGTGGCTCCGCACCCTACGGTGTTTTGGCAACGCGTAGAAATTTCTGTCGACTTCTGCACCCTCCATGACACCTCCTTGGTTCCCCTCGGGCCACCCTTTGGCAGGTCGTCCTTCGGCAAGTTGCCTCAGCCTCCGTCTACGTTCTACTTGTTGCTCCAAAATTAAGGCCCTCTGCGCGGCCTCCCACTCGTCTGTTTCTGCTTTTTTATTTCTATCTTTATTTAATATATTGGGCATAAATCACTTCCGTACATAGCAAGCACACGCCATGTACACAAAAAAAACTTTTATTATTTTTCCTTTTGGCCACAATTTATCTCAACATTGTGTTGGGATTATTACAGGGTTCAATTTCCCCTTCGCCTCTTGCCATCACGCTCTGCGTCCCACGACGATTGTTCCGTTTGCGCGTCGTCGGCCTTTGGGTTAATCTCACCGACGGGTAGGCCCATCGTGTCTGTGCACCATCCGTGTTTTCCGTTCCCGAGTACGTCTAGGCAACGGCGCCAAATGTTTGCCCTCTCGGGTGAATAACTTAAAGCACACAGATAAAACACGTAATGTAGAATAATAATGCTATAGATATCAGATGCAATATATCAGATGTTATTCCATTCATCAGTGTCTTACACAAGTTACATTCAGAAGTATATAAAGATGCCAAGGGGGTGCGAGCGCCAACCGTTGCACCGCAACTACCACCCCTCGGTTGCCAACTAACCAACACAATTACAACTTAATTAACTAGTTTTATTTCTGTGTACAATATTGCCGCCAACAACATGTACTTTGAAAATTCAACCAATAGATGACAACGGTAGGTGCATTGAACTTTGTGCCAACATGTGGTAGTTATCCTCTTTTATGGATGAGTCAGGTACATTGAATTTGGATGCCTTAGCTTGAAATGATGTGATTGGCTAAGTGATAACTGGGCACCTTAGCTTGCTTGATCTTTGTAATTCATCATGAAGCAGTAAATGAATGAGGCATATCTCTTGATACTCAACATAATCAAAGCGCTTGCAATGAAGAATGGAATGATTATGGGAGATACTCCCAAATTGCATCATCTTCTATCTTTGATTAACTCTTTTGAAGCTATCTCTTGTCTTTATCACCTCTGCTTGGAGCTTCCGTTTGACTATATTGGCAATGTTTCTTGGATTTCTAAAGGAAATTCAAGATGTTTGTAAAATTCCTTCCTTTAGCACCTTCACTCTCATGTGGTGGAAATCCTTCATTGCAAGCTTGGAGTTTTCTTGTTCTCTCCTTTATGTAGATGACTCCCACTCTTGCCTTATAGTTTGTGATGATGATCCCATCAGCTGCCTTGTATGGACAAGAAATTTGAAGTGTTGCAATGTCTTCCTTGGTCCGTTGTCTTTGCTCATGTGGTGAAATCTTGATGTTGTATGTGAGCTGATGAGCCCTCTTGCATGTAGGTGTGATCTTCCTTCCACACCATGAAGTCTTGACCCTCTTCACATTCCTTTGCATGTTCATTACACTTGAATTAAATCTGGAAACAAACATAACTTGAATCGAAACATTGTAAAAAGTACTTAAACCAAGTTTCCTACCACCTTCTTTAAATCTGGAAATGATTTTTTTCTGATTATGGAAACATCTGATTTTAAGACTGATTTTCCTTCTTTTGATCTCTAATTCTCATCAATTTGAGTTTGATTTTGTGCCTCAGGCCTGATTTATGTTTGATTTCTCACTTTTATATGCCTGATTTGATAGGTTTCAGGTCTGGGACAGGCCTGATTTGCATTGGTTTCAGGTAGCAAAGGAAGTGGAAATGGAAGGAAGTGCTTATGTCTTAAGTCTCCCTTTTTAGGGTTGATAGGAAATCTTAATTCGCCGATTGAAGGCCTGACCAGAAGTAACAAATCCTTAGTTTGTGTTTTGAGGGCCTCATGGGAAGTGATAAATGCTTAGTTTGCTGATTTAAGGCTTCATTGGAAATGGTCATTCCTTAGTTTGGACTTTGAAGGCCTCATTGGAAGTGAAAATCTTTAGGTCATGCTTTTGAGGCTTCATTGGAAGTCATCATTCCTTAGGTCGTTCTTTTGAGGCTTCATTGGAAGTCATCATTCCTTAGGTCGTGCTTTTGAGCATTCGTCGGAAGTGATCTTGAAAGATTGATCAGCTTGCTACACATTCCTTTTCTTGACTTGTTATTGATTAAGCTTGCAACATCTTCTTGACAACACACTTAGCAAGATCATGATTTCCCTTCAAGCAATGAAATGCACAAGGCTTAGTTCGCTGATTTGAGGGGTCAAAGGAAGGCCCAAGGCTTAGTTCGTGCTTTTGATTCCTCACTGGAAGTCTTAGTTCGTGCTTTTGGGGCTTCATCGGAAGTCCTCCCAAAATGGCAACTTCGCTGTCTTAATCCTTTTGTTCTGAGCTTCTCATGGTGATTCAAACTCGAGCTTCTTTCCTATAAAATTTTGACCCTTGAAATAGACTGGCCTTAGCCAAATTTCAGCACTTTATCTCTGATTCAGCAAATAAATTATGATGATCAAATGGAATGATCGTCATGTAATCATTTATTTCCTAAGCCTTGAAAGCTAACTGACCTCACTTCATCCCAAAGAGAGAGACTTGACGTGACTATCTCCTGGCCACCTAAGATACTACACCTCTTCCAAGTGAAAGGCTAATAGAAAAAGACTCTACAACTATCCTAGAAAGCAGAAAAAAGTGGGGGTCCCCATTTGCAATGGGGCGATGTGTGAAAACGTCACAACAATCTTCATTTTCAGAGATACATGAATTCATATTTTTTCTCGTAACTCAGTAGATGAATTAGATATCATTCTGGGTACTTATTCATTGAATTCCTTACAATTGGGCACCCCACCTCAAGGTGTCATGTGCTCATTTTGGTGGAGAAATGATTTGTTGTTGAAGGTTGCCCCTCGTAGGGAGGAGTGCCATCCTTGCCTTGGCATGTGGGAGCTGATTGTGGAGTTTTCTCTGCATTTGAGGTCTACAAATCTTTTTTAAATGTGGTGTCTAGGTCCTCTGAGCATACCCATGAGAGCCTAGTTCAATCAGTGGTCAAGTGTGAAGTCTACCTACACATTGGTGAATCACTCTGTGGTTTTCTTGCTTCCAGCTTGCTGTAGCAGACTTTGGTGATGCATTATCTGAGTATTTTGGGACTTGGTTATTGTTTTTATGAATGGTGATATGTCTGAAACTTCATGGCAGGCCTGTAGCTTCTTGTATGAGCATTTTTGAAGATGATTTGAAGGCGTATCAGATCCAAGACAGAAAGTAAATTTACTTATTTGAAGGTATTTCATGCTTAGACTATTTTGTCAAGTGTTTGCTTGTTTGTAATTGCAAGTTCAATGACAAAAGAATTCAGATTTTATGAACAGCAGTACCTATAGCTTTTGTTTTTCAGTTTGGATGATATTTAAGTTGCTCTCCGAAGATGTATGTTTGCTTTGAATGTTTGGGAAACAATCAAATCGGATTATTGCTTGTAAATCCTTTGTATTGTCAAACATTGCATATTAAACTTTACATCAGCAAAGACAAAAAACTAGGGCTGCATATTACATGAAATGCCTACAGTAGTAGTTGAACTTAGTGATTGATTGGATGCAGCATTCTCATCTTTTAGTGTGTAATTAGATGGTGTCCCTTGGTTGGTTTTTCATAATCATGATTCACATAGTGGCATATGTTGGTTAAAGTTCAACCATAGTTTGCAAACTCTGCGAGTACTCTATTTTTTTTGCTGGGTGAGTTTTCACAAGTTTTACTCTTGCATTTTTATAGATGCAAAAAACATGGGTAAAAATGTTGATGCAGGCAAAATCTGGTTAAAATGCATTTTTCACATGTTTTTTTTTCTATAAAACAATGCATTTTCTCTTTGAAGTTGCCAATTTTTTAATTAATACATTTTGTAATTGAATTTTACAAAAAAAAAGTTTCTTTAAGAGATTTTAATTTTTTGTACTTTCTAAGTTGCTGTGTTTTTGCCGAGTATTTGCCAATTTGAAAATTTTGGGCTTTTTGAGTACTCTCTGAGTCCGAGTCTACGAACTACGGGTTAAAATCTCCAAAAATTCTATTTTTGTTGTTATAATGATTATTTTTTGCTTCTTACAAAATCATGAAAATGATGTGTGCCATGAAGGTTTGTGTAGATTTGAAGGTCTTAATTTGGGCTTGGTGGTTGGGTCTTCACCCCTCAACCCCACCTTGTATCATGACAACGAACACACTAGGGGTATTTCACTTCGATTTCGCAAGGGGCACAACCCCTCAACCCCATTGAGATTTTTTGATTTGCTAAGAACTATCCAAGTTCAAGTTTGTGAACTATGCTTCCAAGATTTCCTACAGGTCTTTGTCTACAATATTGTCATTAGTTTGGAAAAACTTTCTTAATTTTACTTGATTCTTACTTGTTTTCCTTGCTTGGAAGAGGAATTTTTCTTTTGGGGCAATGATGTAGTTAGTGTACAATGCCTATTATTATGTTTTGATAATATGGTTTATCTAACAATGTATTAGTTATTTGTTGGCAGTGGTTATAAGAGTCAATTGATGGTTGTGTTCTTCTTGACAATCATAGGGTTCTTTAAATAGATTTTTTATCATCAAGAAAAGTAGTATGATTTGGTTGGATTGACTTTGATCTTTGGTTGACTATCTTGGGTCTACTTTGTAATAAATTCATGTGTGAATAAAGATATACTTTTACTCCTTTATTTGGTATACATTTTTAATCTAGTTCATTATTTCAAATATTCATTTTATCAAACAGGAGAATAAACACTCTAGTCCTTTTGCATTTTTTGTAGTTATAGTGAAAAAGAAAGATGGCACAATAAGAATACGCATTGACTACATGGCACTTAAAAGGAAGACTATCAAAAGTAGTTATCTAATTTCTTGTATCGATGAGTTAATAGATGAGCTACATGGAGCAATGCATTTTTCTAAGATTGATCTTAGATCAGGATATCATCAAATTAAGGTGAGGGATGGGGATGTTCATAAGACAACTTTTAGGTGTCACTATGAGCATTATGAATTTATGGTCATGCCCTTTGGCTTGACAAAATCTCCAACATCCTTCCAATCTTGGATGAATAAGGTATTCAATGCACTCTTGAGAAAATTTGCATTGGCTTTTTTGAAGACATTTTGGTATATAGTAAAAAATGGGAAGATCATCTGAGACACTTAGATTTGGTTCTTGGAATTTTAGGACAAAAGTCATTCTATGAAAAGAATCCAAATGTGAATTTGGAATGACTGAAATTTTATACTTGGGACATTATTAGTGCATAAGGGATCCAGGTGAACCAATAGAAAATATAAGTTATCAAATTTTGGCCACCTCCTAGAACCTTGACTCAATTAGGAGGATTCTTTGGCCCTTGTGGTTGTTACAAGAGGTTTGCCAAAGGTTTCTTAGTTTGCAGTACCATTGAAAGATTTGACAAAAAAGAGGGCTTTCTCTTGCTTGGAATCTGCATAGAAATATTTTGATAAACTCAAGGAGGTTATGAACACATGTCTATTGTTGTCTTGTCCAAATCTTTCAATTCCCTTTGTTTTGGAATGTGATGCTTCAGGAGAGGGAATTGGAGTGTTTGATGCAAAATGGACACCTTAATGCTTTTGAGAATTGGAAACTCAAGGAAATGGAAAGAGGCTTCTCCATTTATGATAAATAAATGCTGCCCATCATCTATGTGTTGGTGAAATTCCGATAGTACTTAGTTTGTGGAAGGTTTGTAGTGAAAAAAAACAATAATAGCTTGAAGTTCTACTTCTTACTCAACCACTTAAATGATAGACAACAGAAATGAGTGAGTAAAATCTAAGCATATTAGAGTATGTAATGAATACATTTGCTACTTAAATTCTTGTAGGGAAGGTACATTATGATAGGTACAAAATGTCAGGTGATTTAATCCTTTATAAGGATAGAGTTTACCTTATCCTAGACTAAAAAATGAAGCATAAGGTGTAGAGGGCAGCACATGATACACTTTTGTATATGGGCACCCAAGATACTTCAAAACTTACAAAGAACTCAGGGAAATATTTTCATGGAAAGGACTCAAAGGGGATGTCATTTAACACATTAGGGAGTGTGTTACTTGTCAACAAAATAAAATAGAATATGTATTTTCAGTTGGTCTACTACAGCCCCTTCCAATCTCAATTTAGAAATGGAAGGGCATTTCTAGATGGATTTCATTGTAAGCGTCCCAAAGGTTCATGGTAAGAATTGCACTTTTGTTGTGGTAGATAGACTTACTAAATTTACACATTTCCTTGTCATATCTATAGAGATTAAGGCACCTTAGGCATCTAGTTTATTTTTCAGAGAAGTATTTAGGTTTCATTGGTTGCCCAAAAACATAGTAAGTGATAGGTACAGTAGGTTCCTCATAATATTTTGGTAGGAATGTGTAATGTCCCCTTCTCATTGACGACCTTCTAGTGGTCCATTAGCCTATTCCTGAGACCCGTAGGCTAGGTGGAATGAAGAATGAGGGTCCAACATTGATGAAGTGAGGACTTACTATTTTTAGTAAGTCAGGGAATGGCTATTTTGGTGATACTGTCCTAGTGAGCTCTCCATGCTCTGTCACTGGGCACGAAGATCATGTTTTTCGGAGCATTAGTTCTTGACTTACTATTTTTAGTAAGTGGTAGTGTGGCATAATTCTATTTTTGGCAGTAGACAGGGTCCTGATCCTGCAGCAGTTTAGTGGTCTTCCTGGCTCAGTTTCATCCCGGTTCTGACAGTAATCAGTACGGGAGTCATATGTGACACAATTAAATATTATTTCCTTATCCTAAGGTTTAATATTTAATTAATTTGTATAATTGCTACTGATTTATTGAATTTGGGATTAATGTCTATTATCTCCTAAGTATTTGGCAAATTTCATGTTTAATAAGGGGATGTCGAAATTATTGAGAGAGATATTATTTTATGACTTATCTCTAATGTTTGCCAAGTGAATATCGTGGGTCCATGCTTTTTGGCGTGAGGGTTGAATTAAGAATATGGCGCCACTCTTGGGGTCCACGTGGGGTGGAATGAAATGCAAATGAAAGAAGTTGAGTTTGAAGGAATTTGCATTTGGATTTGATGGTGAGAAGTTATAAATAAGAGCCTTGGGCTCCCATTTGCTTCATCTTGAAAATTTGTAATGTTATGCTGCCGGTTTGGCGACAAAACTTGAGGCTTTGGAGTGCGTCTCTCTAGTGCTTCCCGGTTTCGTACTTGAAACATAGTACCTAGTTACGTGCTGTATTCTGCTACATTCTCAGAGCTTGCCATAGTCATTTTTGGTGTTGAAGCGATTCTAGAGACTTGCTGTTTTGCCTGTGGCCGAAGTACATTTTCGATCACACCTCTCTACTGAGGCGACTGACGGTTATGGGTATCAACTCTATCCTCCTTCCCAGCAATGGCGATACATTTTGTGAGTTTATAGCAATTTTAATTGAGTTTTGAATTTCCTAGAACAAATTGAAATTCTTAGGCTAGGCGTGGGTTTTTTGTTTGCATTGGGAGGCGTGCCAAATTAATGAGGGGTTTTTGGTAACATGGCTTGGGTTGGTTGTTATTGTAATTGATCTAGTGTGGGTTTGGGACTGGTTTGGAGTGATTTGGATGAGTATTGAGGGAGTTATGAGCTTTTTGGAGTTTTCATCGGCTGCTGGTTTGTAATTCTAGCGTGCAGATTGGTTGTAGCAGAAATTTATGTTCTTATGGGAATAATCTACATTACTCTCTTTCTCTTATCTCCATTTTTGTAAGGTTAAGTAGTAGTACTACTAACCAATTCTGCTTTGTAACTCTCATCCCGCTGAAAAAGTGGAAGAGGTTGGCTTGCCGCCTACTACTTAAGCAAAATTGTAATTTCAGTCCTTCCATTGCATAAGTGGTCGAGTGATAGCTATGTGTAATGGTCCTCCCGCTGCATAAGCGGTCGAGTTGAGGTGGTTATGTAATTGCAGTCCTCTTGCTGAAATACTGCGGTTGAGTGATTCTTATTTTTGTGTATCTTACTTGGTTCGTTCATCGCCAAGTTTCCTTGTTTTCCCGCTGGATAAGCGGAAGGTGCTGGCTTGCCGCACAAGCATTGCATTGTGTTTCAGTTTCTTAAGCTAATGATCCCCTCAACATTGTATGCTCTCACCTTCCCACATTGGGCACTTGGTGATCAGAAAGTGGAAGGTTACTTTCCCAGCATGTTTCAGTTTATGATTTCTAACCTTAACGGGTTAACTTCTTGTTGATGTTTATTGTTGGCCTTCAAAATAAAAATAAAAAATAACTGGGATATTACATAATGCTTTTGTTTGGAAAGGTCAAAGTTAACTCCTAGAACCAATTACCACCCACAAATAAATGGCCAAACATAGATGGTAAACAAATGGATAGAAAGCTATTTGGGGAATTATGTAGTAGGGTAGGAGTATGCTTGGATCAAATGTCTCCATTTGGTAGAGCATTGCTACAATACCTATGATTACATGTCTATTGGAATGACCCCATTCATGGATTTATATGGTTATGACACGTTGCCCTTTATTGATTTGGTTCTAGTGGATAGCGGAGTGCAAGGAACCAAAGACTTGGTCAAGAAAAGGCAAGAAATATTGGAGTCACTTAAGGACAACCTCCAAAGAGATCAAAATCAGTAGAAGATGGATGTTGATTAGCACCACATTAATAGATCTTTTGAGGTTGGAGACTTAGTATTCTTGAGGTTATAGTCTTAAAGAACATTTTTTTCTCAAAAGAAGTGGAGTAGAGAAGCTAAAACCTTGCTTTTGTGGTCCTTACAAGATCACCCAAAGGGTTGGAGAAGAGGCTTATGAACTAGAGATGCCAAAGAACAGCAAGATACATAATGATTTTCATTTTTCATGTCTCAAAATGGCATTGGGGCAGTAGATCATTCTTTCCATAGAATTTCCTTATCTTGATGATGTGGGCAAATTGGTCTTGCTTCTAAAAATAAGTTACTGATACCAAGGAGAAGATATTGAGGAACAAAACTATTGAAAAGAATTTGGTATGTTGGGAGGATCTTCTCCATGAAGATGTTACATGGGAGAATGCAAACATTCTTGAGCATCACAATGGAAGGGCAGATTTTCATGTGCTCCTTTCTAAATTAATTTAATGGGGAAAAACTCTAGCCTATTTCAAATTTCCCATAAGCTAAGTGGGTTTGAGTAGGAAATATTTTAATAATGATTTTTTAAGCTCATCTATGGTACTTTATTCAAAACTATAAAAAATGGTAACAACTATTAATATTAAGTTTTTTAATAAAAAACCAATTTAATGGTTTATTAAAAGACTTTAATTAAGTTAGGTTTATTCTCAAAGGGAAAAGTAAACCTAAAATGGAAAGTCTCTATAATAGAAGAATTTTCCAATAAGAGGATTCATTCTATTCATTATAAAAATCAAAACCCTTATTAGCAAAGCTTGGACAATTTGTTCATCTTTTTCTAGAGGAAAATTGTAATGTCCCCATTTTTGTGCCTTCCTAAGCATTAGTTATTTGCAGAGGTTAGCCTATTATCAATTGTCCTCGTAGGCTAATGTGGTGATTAGGGGGTCCTTTGAGGGTGATTTAGGGTTATTTAGCTGACCCTTTGGGTGTCTATGGCTTGCCTTCCAGAGGTCTTTTAGGTTTCATTTATATACACTTACTATTTTTAGTAAGTCACTTGGACATTTGGGTCCATACTTACATGGTAAGTCATTGGGATGGTCAGAGGGCACCATGGTTATATCCAAAAAGTTGGTAAGATCAGTTGTCAGTTGTTGGTTTGATATTTGATATTTAATGGAGTTTAATGATTTTATTTAATTAGTTAAAGTGTAATTTAGCATTGACTTTAATATAATTTAATAATATTTTGATAATAATTTATTAAGTTCATCTATGGTACTTTATTCAAAAATGTAAAAAATGGCAACTTAATTATTTATTATTAAGTTTTCTAACAACCAATTTAATGGTTTATTAAAAGACTTTAATTAAGCTAGGTTTATTCTCAAAGGGAAAAGTAAACCTAAAATGGAAAATCTCTATAATAGAAGAATTTTCCAATAAGAGGATTCATTCAATTCCTTATCAAAATCAAAACCCTTACTCACAAAGCTTGGACAATTTGTTCATCTTTTTCTAGAGGAAAACTATAATGTCCCCATTTTTGCACCCTCCTAAGCATTAGTTATTTTCAGAAGTTAGCCTATTATTAGTTGTCCTTGTAGGCTAATGTGGTGATTAGGGGGCCATTTGAGGGTGATTTAGGATTATGTAGTTGACCCTTTGGGTGTCTATTTCAGTATTCTCCATCGTAGTGCATCAAGTTTGTTTGTGGTTTGCCTTCCAGAGGTCTTTTAGGCTCCCTTTAGATACACTTACTATTTTTAGTAAGTCACTTGGACATTTGGATCCATACATACTATTTATGGTAAGTTATCGGGATGGTCAAAGGGCACCATGGTTATATCCGAAAAGTTGGCAGGATCATTGTTGGCTTGATATTTGCCATTTAATGGACTTTAATGATTTCATTAAATTAGGTAAAGTCTAATTTAGCATTGATTGTAATATAATTAATTAAATTAAATATCTTAATGATTAAAGGGGATATAAGGGGTCAAATGTACATTTAGTATATTAATGTCATAAAGTATTTAATTATTATGCCAAATGGGATATTAACTTTGGGAATATTATAAAGCAACAAAATAATTTAATATTTAATAATTTAAAAAAAGCCAAATGGGTCTTTTTTGGTGTGCATATAAAAAATTACACTTTGTTCTTCTTCATTAATATTGATCAATTGAAAATATTTGAAGCTTTTTGGAGAGCAAGGGTTTGCTGCTGAAGATCCTGACTTTTGAGAAGAAAACTCTCTAGAGGAACAATGTCAGCAAGTGTGAGACATCATCCAATGGTACTCAATTGATAATCTCATCCATAGATTATACTTGCGCTTATTTGAACTAAGATTTCCAAGGTTTTACAGCTTTACAGGGTTTATCAGGCATTCATAGATTGATTGAAGGGAGATTGGGGTGGTTTATTTGAAGATCGGAAGAGTTGAACAATCCCTAGGGTTTGACAGGCAAATTTATAAAGTCTACAGGGAAAATAAAACCCTCATTTTTGCTCATATCTCTTAAGGCACTGCCTATGTTGTTTTGGGTATCTTTGCATATGAATTTCCATAGCTGGGCGATGGAGATAGATATATAATATGCAGGTTTAAAGTGATGCTTGAATTTATTTAGCAATTGCCAAGCAAGTATTGGGACGCCATTCTTGGTGTGTTATTGTAATTTGGAGTTGTATGCTAAATAAAGGGCTGTGTTGAATTTCATTATAATACTAGGATTGCAAGAAGATGACCATGCACAGTAATCATAGGGTGTGCTCGATTAACCATAGGCAATGATTCAGATCATTGTTGCCCTCCCAAACATAGATGATATAAGGCTATCGTCTCCCTCGAGCACAAAATTATCTCTGTCTATATATATATATATCAAATATGAACAGCAAGATGCTTTTACAATGATCAAGTACAAAGGCCAATGTGAATCGCTTCACTTCTTGAAGCTATATGCTCAGATCAATTTACAATGCACAGCTGTGTATGCAGTTGGCACTGCATTAATGTAGCCAACCTATGAAGAATGTGTTCGATCAGCCAAGAAAGAGTACGATCTGCCAAGTAGTGTATTCACTCTCCCAAGGAATGATTTTGCGGATGATAATTTAACTCGATCTGAGATATATGAAAGTTGATCTGCTGGTATACAGAGAAATCACGCCACAATGGGGGAACTCAATCTGATTGAAGTTTGTGTAATGCAGACTGGGAGATGACAGAGATTGCATGGAACAAAGAATACGAATTGTAGTGAAGTACGTAATTTGCTTGAGCCTTCAATTCTATGTATAGCTAACACAACTTGCTAATGGTGCTGGATAAATCTGATATGTTAATGTGTGAATGTATTTTTTCCTTATGTCTTCTACTCTTATCGATCTGCTAATGGAGGGAGAAATCGATCCTATATACTTAATACGATGTCTGTTCCAAACAACACGTCTCTCTTCAAACATCACGTCTCTCCTCCTTAAATCGGTTATGCAATTGAACAACACGTCTAGTAACTGATAGTTAGTTAGTATGTGTTATTAGTGAATCGATTCACATATTAATCGATTCATATAGAATATATTTTAATTAATATTTTATCATATCTAATCGGGAAACTAAATTGTCTAAGGCCGATTAGGCCAATTAGACAATTTAGTTGTTTGAGTCAGCTTAGTAACATATCTACCGAAGCTATCACTTCAACACTCCCTCTTAGCTGGGGAGGAATCCTTCTCAAGATATGAGTCACATAGTGACATCCACCATGGTTACTCCCATAGGGTGGATCCATCATGGCTACACCCATGCGTGGAAAAGCAAATGAACACAACTACCATGGCTACTCCCATGGATGGTGAATGAATGGGTATCACCTCATCAAGATAACAAACATCATAGCTTATTCATAGATATCACCTCATCGAGATAACAAACATCATAGCTTATTCATAGATATCACCTCATGTGATATCCACCATTATGGCTTATCCACGGATATCACCTCATGTCATATCCACCATAAATATCTCCTCAAGTGATATCCACCATTATGGCATATCCATAGATATCACCTCACAAGATATCAACCATTATGGCATATCCATAGACATCAACTCACATGATATCCACCACTATGATTTATACATAGATATCACCTCACGTTATATCAACCATTATGACATATCCATAGACATCACCTCACGTGACATCCACCATTATGGTTTATACATAGATATCACCTCACGTGATATCAACCATTATGGCATATCCATAGACATCACCTCACGTGACATCCACCATTATGGTTTATACATAGATATCACCTCACGTGATATCAACCATTATGTCATATCCATAGACATCACCTCACGTGACATCCACCATTATGGTTTATACATAGATATCACCTCACGTGATATCAACCATTATTGTGAGATCATCACCTCTCAATGATATTCACCATGGCTCATCCAGAGGGTAAACACACAAGTACAATAAAATCATCACGGACTCTCTCACATGATGTTTGTCATGGCATCACACACATGACATCCTGTAATATTCCCACTATTTTTTATTTATTTTTAAAGCAATATCACAATCACACCAATCACCCGTTAGGGTTAGAATAATGAAATCCAAACAATTGGAAGGAACCCTACACTTTCTGATCACCGAGAGCCCAGATTGGGAGGGTGAGATCATACGGTAGCAGGGGATCATTAGAGATAATATGTTGAACTACTGAAACACAATAATGGACGGCAAGCCAGCCCCTTCCGCTTATCCAGCGGGAAAGCAAGGAACTTGGCGGTAAATCAACCAAGAACAATACTTCAAACACAAATCACTCTACCGCAATATTTCAGTGGGAGGACTGAATACACCGAACTAACTCAACTTGACTGCTTATGCAGTGGGAGGATCATTACAACCAATATCACTCAACCGCTTATGCAACGGAAGGACTGAGTTACAAAATATCAGATATAGGTGGCAAGCCAACCTCTTCCAAGAACTATGATCAAATAACTATCATGAGATAACTATGCAAGATAGAGGAGTATAATGCTGAAGACATGAGATAACTATCACCAAAATAACTCAACACCTACTTCCTGGAATCTGATATAAAAGTCAGCAGGCTGGAAATGCATAACCAGCAACACATAAACTCACTAAATTGCTCATATCTCACTCAAACCTCCTTCAATGCACTTCCTAGGAACCACGCCTAAGCTAGAAATTACGATTTGCAAAATAAAATCTAAAACTCCAAATAAGGGGCTGCGAACTTACAACATATATCGCCGATAGCATAGAAAAGGTTTGAGCCAGTACCCAGAATGACAAGTCGCTTAGGCAAGGAGGAATGATCGAAAACTTGCTTCAGCCACAACAAACCAGCAACTCCAGAAAACACACCACACTCCAAAATACTGAAAATGTCACAAGAATACACCACTCAGCTAGGTACTATGTCTCAAGTATGAAACTGGTAATACTAGGGAACAACACTTCGAAGCTTCAAGTTCATACGCCAATCCGACAACATAACGATGCAATTTTTAAAGGTATCGAAAATGAGAGCCCAAGGCTCATATTTATGACTTCTTGCTCCCCAAATTCAAATGCAAATGCTCACAAATATGCCCAAACTCATCTTTCCCATTTGCATCTCACTTACCAAAGTTGACCCCAAGATGGCGCCATACTTCAAGTCAAAATCACGCCTAGCTAGCAAGGACCACGATTTATGTCTTAGCAAATACTTGGTTGAATAAAATAACATCTCTTTTTTAATATTAGTGTCCCCCTTCAAGACAAACAATTCGCCTAGCAACTTAGGAGACATCATGTTATGCACAATTTCCAAAGTCATTAATCGGTAGTAAAAATAATAAAATTAATTAAATATTAAACCTTAGGACAAGGAAATAATATTTAATTAAATCACTTATGACTCCCATACTGATCATCAACAAAACCAGGATGAAGCTGAGCAAAGAAGACCACTGAACTGTTGCAGGATCAGGACCTTGTCCACTTCCAAAATTAGAAATTTTCCATACTGCCACTTGCCAAAAATAGTAAGTTATGAATTACTCCTCCGAAAAGCATGATCTTCGCACCCAGTGACAGAGCTTGGAAAGCTCAGTAAGACAACATCATCCAAACAACTAAACCCTAACTTACTAAAAATAGTAAGTTCTCGCTTCACCAACGTTTGAAACCCTAATTCTCCATTCCACATAGCCTATGGGTCTTCGGAATAGGCCAATGGACCACTGAAAACACATAATTGAGAAGGGGACATTACAGTCCGCCCACCCCAAAATTGCTTGTCCTCAAGCAACTATAAGGCTGGATGCATTAAAATCTCTTCATTTTCCCACTTAGCATCCTTTGCTAGCAAATTTTTCCATTTGATCAAGTATTCCTTGATCACCCTTCTCCTCAAAGAACGCTCCCTGAAATGAAGGACAGCTTCAAGAATCAAAACTAACTCTCCCTCCTCATCAAGCGGAGGTAACTCTGCCGAAGCAACAACATTATTTCCAAGAGCCTTCTTAAGGCGAGACACATGAAATACATTATGAATCCTGCTGCTCACCGGTAGTTCCAGCTCATATGCCACTTCTCCAATCCTCCTGTTGACTCTGAAAGGCCCATAGAATCGTGGTTTCAATTTCTCAACTCCACTCTTCTTGAGAGTAGACTGTTTGTAGGGTTGGAGCCTCAAATAAACCATGTCACCCACCTCAAAGCTACACTCAATTCGCTGCTGATTAGCATACAACTTCTGCTGATTCTGCGCATGCTGGAGATTGTCCCTCAAAGTCCTCAAAATATCTTGACTCTGTTGCACCATATCCTTCGCCTGAGGGGTTCTACTATCACCAAATATCAAGTTAGCGAATCTAGGAGCTTCATAACCATATAGTGCCATGAATGGTGACATCCGGATAGACATGTGATATGAGGAGTTGTAGCAATACTCTCCTAGGTGAAGCCATCTCACCCATGTATTCTATTGCTCCGAGACATAGTTTCTAAGGTATCCTTTCAACCACTTATTCACTATCTCGGTCTGCCCATCAGTTTGTGGGTGATAACTTGTGCTTGGAGTGAGCACAGTACCACATAATCTGAAGATCTCTTGCCAAAAAGCACTTAGGAACTTGCTGTCCCTATCACTCACAATGTTCCTTGGTAATCCATGTAACCTGAACACCTCCCAAAAGAACACTTCAGCAACCCGAGATGCTGTAAATGAGCTCGTGATGGCGAAAAAGTGAGCAAACTTAGTTAGTCTATCCACCACGACATAAATACTATCCTTCCCTTGAGCCCGTGGCAATCCAGTGATGAAGTCCATGGATACACTTTCCCATTTTTGACTGGGAATGGGCAAGGGTTGTAACAAACCAGCTGGCAGAGTGTGCTCATCTTTGTTTCTCTGACATGTATGACACTCCTTAATGTACCTCAAAACATCATTTTTTAGCCCCTTCCAAGAAAACCTCTCTCGGATCTGCCTGTATGTCTTGAAGTAACCTTGGTGACCAGCAAGGAGAATGCCGTGGAAAGTCTTCAAAATCTTCTTCTTCAACTTAGATTCAACCACAATGAAGATCCTTCCTTTGCATAAAATCAACCCCTCAACCAATTTGTATTTTTCATCATGAAAAGTACCCTCTATGATGCTGGTTGCAAACTGATTTTTGGCATAATCAGCAAGCAACAACTCACTCCAATCAGTAGTAAGCTCACACAATGAGCTCAAATGGGCATTCTCGACAAAGCATCAGCCACAATGTTATTCTTTCCTTTGACATACTCGATATCAAATTCGTAAGCCTATAGCTTACTCACCCACTGCTGCTGCCTTTCGTTCAAGTCTTTTTGATGCATGAAGTGTTTAAGACTGTTATGATTAGTCTTAACAACGAACTTACTCTCCACAAGATACTACCTGAACTTTGCAAGGGCATGCATTATGGCCAACATCTCTTTGTCATTTATTGAATATAGTCTTTCAGGCCCTCTCAACTTCCTACTTTCAAAGACTATAGGATGCTTGTCTTGCATGAGGACTGCACCAACACCTTCTCCAGATGCATCACATTGCAGTTCAAAAGGCTTGGTGAAATCAAGTAGAGCCAAAACAGAGCAGGAGCTCATGATCCCCTTAAACTAATCAAATACTTTTTGTGCCTTTTTTGACCATTCAAAAGCTCCTTTCCTTGTAAGATCTGTGAGGGGGGCATCCAACTGAAAGTATCCCTTAACGAACCTACGATAAAAACCACAAAGACCCAAGAATCCCTTTAAGTGTGTTATGTTCTTAGGAGGAGGCCAATCAATGATAGCTCTAATCTTTTTAGGGTCTACCTTCACACCTCCTGCACTAATAATGTGACCAAGGTAGAGAAATTCTTCCATTCCAAATTCGCATTTGGACTCCTTTGCAAACAGGGACTCAAATTCCAGTATGCTCAACACTTCATCCAAGTGCTGTAAGTGCTCCTACCAAGATTTGCTGAATATGAGTATGTCATCAAAGAATATAAGCACAAACTTCTTCAACTGTTTCTGGAAGATTTTGTTCATGCACGACTGGAATGTGGCAGGGGCGTTAGTCAAGCCAAAGGGCATGACTAGGAACTCAAAATGCCCAAAGTGGCATCTGAAAGCAATCTTCTCCACATTTGAAGCTCTCATCCTAATCTGATGATACCCCGACTTGAGATCAATCTTTGAGAAGAACACTGCACCATGTAGCTCCTCAATGAACTCATCAATTCTCGGGATAGGATACCGATTCTTTATAGTTTTCTGATTCAGGGCCCGATAATCCACGCACATGCGCATGGTCCCGTCCTTTTTCACCAAGACAACAACCGAAGCAAATGGGCTTTTTCTTGGCCGTATGTAACCCATGTCAAGCAACTCCTGGATTGCTTTCTCGATCTCATCCTTCTGCTTCTTGGGGTACCGATATGGAGTAGTCATAACCGGCTTAGCTCCTTCAAGCTCAATGATGTGTTCTGCACCTCTTTCAAGAGGTCTACCAGGAGGTGGATTCTCAAACACCTTACTTCTCTTGGTTATCAAAGCCTGAATGTCTTCAGGATAGCTCCAATTCTCCTCTAGTGATTTGGAAGGCATGACCATGATCTCAGGAGGTCTACCAAGATATGGCTTCCCAAGGACCTTACTTTTGTCTGTGATCAATGCTTGAATGTCTGCTGAGTAACTGCCCTTGTCTTCCAATGGATTTGACGACATTATCAAACACTCTGCTGCTCACTCCACTTGGTTATGGTGGATCAACCTCTCCATCCTCTTCAATGAAACAACTCTAAGTCTACCATTCGACATTTTTCTCAATACCACCTTCCCATCGGACATGAATTTCAGCTCTATGGTTTGCAAATTTAATGTGATCTCACCAAGAGATCTCAGCCACTAAATCCCAAGGACTGCATCATCAGTCCCTCCAATGCCAACCACAAAGAAATCATCTCTAATTTCATGATTTCCCAACTTCAGAGACATGTTGGAAATCATTCGGTTGCACGATATAGTGGAGCCATCAGCTACCATGACTTTGAAGCCTTCTACTTCCTCTGCCACTAGCCCCCTCTTTGCAACAATTCTCTCATCAATGAAGTTACGAGTCGCTCCTGTGTCAATGAGAGCAATGACATGATGCTCTCCTATCACACCCCGAATTCTAAAGGACTCATTCTTGTGAATGCTCGAGACTTGAGAAACCACTGCTTTGTCTTCTGACTCAGTTTCAGGCCCTTCAGGAGCCTCTTCATACTCGTCCTCAATTTCAGTCTGTTGTTTTTGACATTTCAGAATCTGATCCATCAGCAGAATAGCACTCCATTTGATGCAAATTGCCCTTCCCATGACACTTATGTCATGGGGCCCAAGGTTCTCTGCAAGAGTAACAAAGATTCTTCCTCCAGAGCTCTTGACAGAGCTCATCATCCATTTGTGGAGGAAACTTCTTGGTCTGATTTGTAAACTTCTTCTTATCCTTCCGGAAAGGGAAAGGCTTGGACTGAAATTTGTTCTTTGGGGCAGCCAACTCCATGCTTCAAGCCTTCTTTATTGCATTAGCCAAGGTGGGCAGATCAAAGGTTTTTACCCAACCTTTCAATGGTTCTTCAAGTCCCTCAGTGAATAGGACCACTGACCTCTTCTCTGAGATGCTACTAACCATAACTGAAAGACTTTGAAACTCAGTTATGAAACTGCCCAAAGAACCTTGTTGTTTGAGTTGAGCAAGTTCTCTAAATTTCACCTCCGGGTCCTCAGTATCAAACCTTTCAATGAGTTTGTTGGTGAAATCAGCATATGTGGTGATCAAGTTATGACCAAGGGTGACCAACCCATGGTACCACCATTCGTGTGCCACTCCATCCAAGTGTAAAGTAGCGAACTTGATGGCGTCTTCTTCAGGCATAGGCCTCAAGGACAAATAATTGGCCAATTGCTGCACCCACGCTCTAGCTGTGCTCTTAATGCTTCCATCAAAATGTACTAGAGTCACCCTTCCAAGAGCTTGTTGATAATCTCTTGGGGCAGAAAATCTGTTGTCATTCCTCCTTCCTCGCTTCATTTTCTGATTCATGAACTGATCCAGGGTGAGGATATCTCGGATCTCTCCAAGGAGAGAAGCATACTCCATATAGTTGTTCCTTATATCATCAGTTGTAGGTATCTCAATTTCAGCTTGTTGTGCTTCTCTTGGTAGGAAGACAGGTTGCAGAGGTCTTGGAACTGAACCTCCACTGTTGCTCCCATTACTACTCCCATTTCCATTTCCTACAGGAGCATTAGAAGTACTAGCCTCCGGTCCATTGTTGGGTTGATTAGGGGTCCCAACAACATTCTGATTAAGTTTGGCCAGCAATTGGGACATCATATCCATCATGGCATTGAATTGTCTCTCAGCCTTTTGTCAGGTGCCTCATTCTGTTCTGCAGCCTTATCTGCCATTGAATCTACTTAATCTGTAGAATCCACTTCTTTCCCTCTTTTTCTCAATACCTCTGAAAAAGGTATCTTCTTCCGCCACTAAAGGAATTTGAAACTGCTGTCTCTGTCACTCATAGAAAACTTTGACCACTCTGAAACTCACAGGCTGGCAGGAAAACGAGCTCTGATACCACTGTAATATTCCCACTATTTTTTTTTTGATTTTTAAAGCAATATCATAATCACACCAATCACCCGTTAGGGTTAGAATAATGAAATCCAAACAATTGGAAGGAACCCTACATTTTCTGATCACCGAGAGCCCAGACTGGGAGGGTGAGAGCATACGGTAGCAGGGGATCATTAGAGATAATTTGCTGAACTGCTGAAACATAATAACGGGCGACAAGCTAGCCCCTTTCGCTTATCCAGCAAGAAAGCAAAGAACTTGGCGGTAAACAACCAAGAGAACAATACTTCAAACACAAATCACTCTACCGCAATATTTTAGTGGGAGGATTGAATACACTGAACTAACTCAACTCAACCGCTTATGCTGCGGGAGGATCATTACAACCAATATCACTCAACCACTTATGCAATGAGAGGGATGAGTTACAAAATATCAAATATAGGCGGCAAGCCAACCTCTTCCACTTTTCAACGGGATATGAAGAATAGAATCCAGAAACGGTTATTAGTACTACTACTTAACCTTACAATAGAGAGGAAAGATAGAAGAGTACAATGCTGAAGACGTGAGATAACTATCATCAAAATAACTCAACACCTACTTCCTGGAATCTGATATAAAACTCAGTAGGTTGGAAATGCATAACTAGCAACACATAAACTCACTAAATTGCTCATAGCTCACTCAAATCTCCTTCAATTCACCCCAAATCACTCCCAAACTAACACTAGACAAGCAACGACTAAGAACACACCAAAAATAGCTACTAAACACCCCAAAAACACCTTGCACACATCCCAATGCACTTCCTAGGAACCACGCCTAAGCTAGAAATTACGATTTGCAAAATAAAATCTAAAACTCCAAATAAGGGGCTGCAAACTTACAATATATATCGCCAATAGCATAGAAAAGGTTTGAGCCAGTACCCAGAATGACAAGTCGCTCAGACAGGGAGGTATGATCAAAAACTTGCTTTAGCCACAACAAACCAGCAACTCCAAAAAACACACCACACTCCAAAATACTGAAAATACGCACTAAAAATGTCACAAGAATACGCCACACTCCAAAATACTGTAAATACGCACTGAAAATGTCACAAGAATACACCACTCAGCTAGGTACTATGTCTCAAGTATGAAACTGGTAATACTAGGGAGCCACACTCCGAAGCTTCAAGTTCATATGCCAATCCGACAGCATAACGATGCAATTTTTCAAGGTATCCAAAATGAGAGCCCAAGACTCATATTTATAACTTCTTGCTCCCCAAATTCAAATGCAAATGCTCACAAATACGCCCAAATTCATCTTTCCCATTTGCATCTCATTTACGAAAGTGGACCCCAAGATGGCACCATACTTCAAGTCAAAATCATGCCTAGCCAGCAAGGACCACGATTTATGTCTTAGCAAATACTTGGTTGAATAAAATAACATCTCTTTTTTAATATTAGTGTCCCCCTTCAAGACATAAACAATTCGCCTAGCAACTTAGGAGACATCATGTTATGCACAATTTTCAAAGTCATTAATCAGTAGTAAAAATAATAAAATTAATTAAATATTAAACCTTAGGACAAGGAAATAATATTTAATTAAATCACTTATGACTCCCATACTGATCATCAACAAGACCAAGATGAAGCTGAGCAAAGAAGACCACTAAATTGCTGCAGGATCAGGACCCTGTCGACTACCAAAAATAGAAATGCTCCGTACTGCCACTTACTAAAAATAGTAAGTCATGAATTACTCCTCCGAAAAGCATGATCTTCGCACCCAGTGATAGATCTTGGAAAGCTCAGTAAGACAACATCATCCAAATAACCAAACCCTAATTTACTAAAAATAGTAAGTTCTCGCTTCACCAACGTTTGGAACCCTAATTCTCCGTTCCACATAGCCTATGAGTCTCCGGAATAGGCCAATGGACTACTGAAAGCACATCATTGAGAAGGGGACACTACACATCCACCATGAACCATATCAAAGGGTGTAGATAAGGGCTTTCACCTTAAGTCTCTCTCAAAGAGAAATGCAATAACAAGAGTTTACACTTTAAACACCTTATAAAGAGAAGAATACATATAAACTAATCAATGATGCTGAGACTTAATCTCAGCTAGGGCTTTATTTTCCACCATACCAAGTTTACCTTGAAAGTACACAAACTTTATTATGAAGAGAGGCTTGGTGAGAATGTCCGTCGTCTGCTCATTAGTACTAGTGTATCTTAACTAAATAACATACCTTTCCACCATGTCTCTAACATAGTGATACTTGATCTCCACATGCTTTGACCTTTCATGAAATACAAGGTTGGAGTCTGCATCACTCTTGGTGTAGTTCAAGCTCACCAAGTATTCATCTGTCCAGGAATATCACAACCTATGTGACAACATAAAACCTGCTAGCCTGATCACTAGAGAAATCATCTCGGCATGGTCCACTCCCTCTGAACAAATGTAACCAAGATCCTCGGAAGTCAATTGATGTAGATCCTCTAGTTGCTCACTTTGTCACTGAAGCATACCCTACTCATATGCTCCCAATCATGGAAGACATGTTGCTCCAAGATACTCCCATGTCTCTGAGTATCTCAGCTCAACATCATCTGGCATGGTCCACACATGGTTGAATGTGCTAGATTCAAGACCACCTTGGACCTACAGTCACAGCTCAACAAGGAACTCTTGACACTCTTGTCAAGTGCACAACTTCTGTAAGTGCACTCATGCTCTTAGAAAGATCTGTAGCCATCTTTCTCAAGACAGGCAAGGCGGCAAGTTTTCGATGTCATAGTTGGCATAAGCAGATATCAACGCTAGGGTTGAGCGTTCCAACAAGTTGTATAGGCCTCCCTCTCAAATCATCAATCTCATAAGATCGAGCCCTGCACAAATGCCTCGATAGGATTCCTAATGCATCGTTCTTCTTTTCTTGCAAAACCCATTCCGAGGGCCAAGGAAAAGAACAAGAGCATAACGAGGCAAATAACTCTTATAGTACATATAGGAATACAAATAAGAGGGTGACTATGACAAGCAAAAAAAATCAAAATAATAACCAAGATAAATACTTATCTCTTTATCTAAGCTCCATATGGCTTTGGATAAACTTGCAACTCTTGCAAGTAGCATAACAGCAGGCCGACCTTACCTACTAAGGTCTTCAAGTGTCCCCTGCAATCATATATACACTTGTAATAATTTGACGTTAAACATAGCTCTAAACAAAAATTGATAATGATAAATTAGATGTCTTAAATTGTATGTAATCATAGCTAAGGGCTACAAGACTCAATCTTACACATGGGCAGTTCTAGTCTCATGAACAGGAAGGCAACCATTAGTCCAATGCATACAATAGACAAATAACATGAGCATAAGCAAAGCACCATATACTATCAGATAAATGTGGTAGTAGGGAGAAGACTTATTTGATCAGTTTGATCCTATCATCAAATGAAGGTCTTGATCTCGTATTTCAGTTGCCATTGACAGATGCAAATCTGCAAAGTTTCCAAGGCTGAAGATAGAAATGTCACATTTCTATGAAGAGAATCATCAAAGTCTAGCTGGAAAGAAGTGGACCCAACTTCCTTCTCATTATTCTTGGCATTGTCCTCAATTATAACCTATATCCAAGAATCTCTCTCTACTCAATCTAAAGATGAACTCTATCCCCTGTCATATCATTCCACTCTTAACCTCAAGCTCCTCCTCAAGACAGAGGGGATGAACTAACTGTGGCAATGGCTCTTCAAGAACCTGCTTTGATACCATGTTGAATTTCATTATAATACTAGGATCACAAGAAGATGACCATGCACAATAATCATAGGTTGTGCTTGATTAACCACGAGCAATGATTCAGATCATTGTTGCCCTCCCAACCATAGACGATATAAGGCTATCGTCTCCCCCGAGCATGAAATTATCTCTCTCTATATATATCAAATATGAACAGCAAGATGCTTTTACAATGATCAAGTACAAAGGCCAATGTGAATCGCTTCACTTCTTGAAACTATATGCTCAGATCAATTTACAATGCCCAGCTGTGTATGCAGTTGGCACTGCATTAATGTATCCAACCTATGAAGAATGTGTTCGATCAGCCAAGAAAGAGTACGATCTGCCAAGTAGTGTATTCACTCTCCCAAGGAGTGATTTTGCGGATGATAATTTAACTCAATCTGAGAGATATGAAAGTCGATCTGCTATGGAAGTTGATCTGCTGGTATACAGAGAAATCATGCCACAATGGGGGAACTCAATCTGATTGAAGTTTGTGTAATGCAGACTGGGAGATGACAGAGATTTCACAGAACAAAGAACGCGAACTGCAGTGAAGTACGTAATCTGCTTGAGCCTTCAATTCTATGTATAGCTAACAAAGCCTGCTGTTGGTGCTGGATAAATCTGATACGTTAATGTGTGAATGTATTTTTTCCTTATGTCTTCCACTCTTGTCGATCTGCTAATGGAGGGAGAAATCGATCCTATATACTTAATACGATGTCTGTTCCAAACATGTCTCTCTTCAAACATCACGTCTCTCCTCCTTAAATCGGTTATGCAATTGAACAACACGTCTAATAACTAATAGTTAGTTAGTACGTGTTATTAGTGAATCGATTCATATAGAATATAGTTTAATTAATATTTTATCATATCTAATCAGGAAACTAAATTGTCTAAGGCCGATTAGGCCAATTAGACAATTTAATTGTTTGAGTCGCCTTAGTAATATACCGACTGAAGCTATCACTTCAACAGGCTGTTGATGAAGTCTATTTGCTATTGTAATCTGAATGGTTGGATCAGTGCATCGCAATCCCTGTATAACAAGAAGGTATTCCGTATTTATACTGAAATTCATTATTTCAGCTGGTACAATTTCCGAGTTCTTTATTTCTGCTGTTCACTAAGGTCAGAGCATTATATGTGCATCATTCTGATTTTCTGAGTTGTATACAGCAGTCCATAAAGTTTAAATACAGTCATATGGTATGATTGCAAACTGTTTGTCATAATGTCTCCTTGATTATATGAAAGTCAAGATGAATTATATGAAGGGAAAAAATATTATGAAAGCATTAAACAAATCAAATAGACTTGATAATATTCAGAACCATTCATATTCAAGGGTACTCCAAATGTTTGACAATGTAAAGAAATTTGGTTGCACATTGGGGTGGGACACTTCGAAAACCCTTCTATTTTCAAACGATTAAAGGACAAAAACCCTTTGATCTGTTTAATGGTGATTCCATGTAGGCATCATATGGTGCTCAATTTTTAAGAATTCCTAAATTTCTATTGCTATAGTATTCATGCTATTGTAAATCTGTACTACTATAGTATCCATGCTATAGGAAATCTGTATTGCTACAATATCCACACTATAGTAAATCTGGATTGTAATCATTCTACTTTGACAGAAAAATAAATGTAGAAGGGTTTCATTGAAATTCTAAAATTCATTCTGAGCATTGATTCTAATCATTTTTTTTACAAAGGATAAATACAAGGGTTTCAAAGGAATTGTTATATGCATAATTAAATTAAGAATCTACTTGTTGTCATTCATATTCTTTGTTATTCCATATTTTCCAGTGATTGAAAAACAAAAGAAGTCATTGGATTATCAAATATCTAGAAACGGGATATTACAAATATCATTTAATTGTGCATAAAGAATGATTAATGCAATATGAGCATAGAACTGTGGTTTGTGCATTGATGAAATTCTTTTTGTGAATCGACCTATGCATTAAAGATGACAATGTGAATGCCTGTACTTTGTGTATACGTAAATAGTATAATTTTCCTTGAGAAAGAACCCTTGAGTAAATGTATGTACTCTTGATTTTTTGTGCGTCCTTTTAGGAGTGTGCCATTGTTTAAAAAATGTTTAAGCTAATCAAGCTACATATGTGATTTATATCTTGCACCTTAGTGGGCCATTGATCTAACTGTTGTGCTTGATTCATATGAATGTTTTGCACCTTGGTTGAGGAGTGCACAATTGCTGTTTATGAACATATGGTCTATGGAACCTATGTGAGCATCTATTTGGAGGCCTGCAACTTTGAGGATGAACATACAATTGTTAACAATGATTGGATGGAAGTATTATATGTGTTGTTATATTTGTGCAAGGAATAATGATGCATTTTTTCGTTAAGTGATTATGTCAAGAATATTGAGAAAACATGCTTTAGTAAATCGTTATAATAATTTGCAATATTGTATTGAGTAATACAAGTGATGATAAATGAATGATCTTCATGTTTATAAATGTTGGCTAAGGTTTCATGCCAAGGCTTAGGTGCAGTTCCTTCTATTAGCACATGTAGGAACCTAGTGAGTAACTTAGTTCACACCAACCCTTTTATGCAAGTAAGCCTCCTAAATGGTAGTACCATAACATTTTCCTTGATTATGAAGCTTGCTAGTGAAGCCCATGCCTTGTCTATGGACGACTCCATGCTCACAAGCATAGGCCTATTTAAAAATTGCATGATCTTATCCAAGGTTGGTTATGGCATATGGCTTGACCTAGTGACATATAGGACTTGCAAGGTAATTGCATAGTGTTACCTTGTGATAGGTTGAGTTGAAAGTCCCACTTGTGTGAAGTGTAGTAACCTATCATATAGTGCAAGAGTGTTACTTGCTAGGTTAACCTTGAAATATCTTGTCAAGATTATTGATGCACCTTAGTTAGGAGTCGGATCCCAATCTACTTGCGCAATGGTAGGATCTCAAGTGAGTCCTTAGGACTGTATGTACTAATTCCTTGAGGTCCATTTTTTACCTTGTGGAGTCTCTTGAGTAATGTTGTATGCAACCTTGAGTGGTTGCACACCACTTATAATTGACATGCAAGATTTAGGCTATGGCATAAACCACAAAATGGTTGGATAGTATCTATAAGGATCTCAACTATGACCTTGAATGGTGGCATAAACATTGGAGGTGCACATGCCCAACTTATTCAGGTCTAGACAACCAATCAAATGTTATTGCAAATCTTCTTTAGACCTTGCAGCTTTGCCAAAACTATAGCCATAGTTCTATCTTGGTAGTTGGGCCGTGCATCCTTGAGGTGACAATGGGAATCTTTATACTTGAAGCACAACACAACAAGGTGTAATGTCCTCACTCTAGTCAGCATCAGTTGCTAATGGGTTAGCCTATTATTTGGACTCTCGTAGGCTAACATGTTTGGATAAAGAGTCTTAGTGGCAGTTCCACTTCTTCAGTTCATTCTTGGTTTTAGTTCCAGGGCCTTTGTAGTTAGTGTGTGGGCGTAGTTGAGAGACTTACTATTTATAGTAAGTCAATTTGGTAGCAGGCTATTTTTAGTTAGGGCACTTGGACACATTGGGGTTATATAGTGTTGACCCCAACTTCAGACGACACATCAAAAGACTGAATATTGAGGGAGATATTAATATTTTAGTGGTTAAGTTATTTAATTAAAATATGGATATTATAAAGTCATAAAGTGACTTTATTAAAATTAAAAGCCACTTAAATATTATAAAGTGATTGTTTTAAATCACTTAAGTGAATTTGGATGCCCCAAAGCAAATTAGACTATAGAAAGTGAATTAAATACATTTAAATGACATTGGGCGCACCTTTTTGGGAATTCGTGCCATTTGGGGTTATAAGAGGAAAAAAGCAATTCAACCTCAATTCATTATTGATTATTTGAAATTGCTTGATTTTGCTCTGTGAAATTCTTTGACAAGGGTTTTAGAGGTTTTGCCATTGGAGAACAATAATTCTTCATGGATCTATGATTTTGAGGTTGTGAAAGATCAGCTAAATTATTGCAATTGTGAGGGCTTCATCCAGGAGTCTTACTGTGCTTCATCATAAGTTATTTCATTCTATTATTTGAAGATTTTTGAATAAGGAAAAGGGCATTTAGGTTTAGACGCCCGAATTTGCAGCATTTTCAATCCAATAAGCTAGTCGTACCATCTCTCTTGCTGGCCGTACATTTTCCAGCTCGGCACGTGGGGTCCAGAAAAGGGGCATTTTGTTTTGGAGGGATGAAACGCCTTCCTTATTGCATTCTGGTTGCACCATTCCCAACGTCTAGCACATACAGGTTGTTTCATCTCTATTCTGGACTGGAGAATTTGCACTCTGGACTTGTATGCCTTGTTTGGTCAGTTTCCCAGTTTTGGCTGGCAAACTCCAAAATTCTTAAAATAAGCTGAGGACCTACGGGTATGCAATTAGCATTAGTTTCATTTGTAGCAGTTTCCTGATTATAATCTAGTTACAGTTGCTCTCTATTTCGCATCTATTCAGTTTTATGTGAATTTCTTGCCTGGCAAAATTGTTATTTTTATTTGAAAATTATCTAAAACCCTTGAAAAACACAAAACAAATCAGCAATAGCATTTCAGGAAAGTCAGAACCAGCAGGGTTCTTACACAAGGTGCATGCCAATGCACCCTACTGCTCTTGGTATAAAACATGCCAGAAGTTCAATTGTGCATTTGTTAATGTTTTTTGTGTGGGTGTGGCATATTTTCCACTGGTGTAGATGGTTGCTGTTTCATAGGTAGGCTTATGTGTGGACCAAGTGCATGTTCCCTGGTTATTGCTGTCATCTTATGCTTCCAGAAATAAATTATTATTGCTGTTTTATTTTCTGCGTGTGTATTTCTAATGTGCTGATGGGGGGATCAAGTTATCTTACATTATCTTTTTTTTCATGCTTTTAAATTTCTAATGATCTGAAGAATCATCCAATACTATGATTTTATTAATTGTTTCAAGTTTCTGTTCCTTACAACACTTCTGCATAGCATGCCTTATATTTGGTTTCCAGCTTCTGAATATGAATTCTATTTCATGATCTTTCTTGTTAAAGGCACATAAATATTGGCTTTGTGCCACCTTGTCCATATAACTGCGATCATATTGTTTATTTGATGGAGTTTTTTTTTAACAATACTGTGTATATGCATGAACCTGTCCATTTGGTAAGGCAACATTTAATTGTGATTTTTTTATTGCTTCTATTTCTCTTATTGATGGAAACAATGAAGTAGAAAAATATCAATTCACGACAATGGCTGAACAGTTGGATATTGTGTGATCTCCAAAATAAATATATTTTTGATTGTATTGCATTAAACATGCAATTGCACTTTACCAATACAAAAATCACATGCTGCTTTTTTATCTCAATAATGCGCTCAGTTTTTGTCTGTATATAACACTTTTTGTCAGCATATAATAACTAGTCTAATATCAAAATGCCTATATGTCCTTGTCATCCATGATTATTGCATATTTTCTCATTAGTTCTTGTAAAGTTTTTCATTTTCATTGATCCCCCCTTGTTTCCATTGGTAACAAGTTTCATTGTCTAAGATACTAAGATTCCATTCAGAAAAGCACAAGAAACTGAGCAGAGGAGTTTTGATGTTGCATTCAGCTAGTCATAAGTGTTATTTAAAATGATGAAGATACTAAACAAACATTTCATTTGGTGGATCATTTCAGCAAATTGGCTAATTGGGGCCTAAACCTTGTCTTGTTTCTGTAACAAACAGACATAAATTGAAAGGAAGCAAGAGTGTGGAAATGTTTCCTAATCCAAATTTTGAGAAGAGGTATCTGCAAATAAATCAAATCTTTGCAGTTACATGAAAAGATTCAGAACAAAAAAAATGCCATAACATATGTTTACATGGGGAAAACCCTTTTGGGAGAATAACACCACACTCAAAGCACAAACCAATTGTATTATCAGCAACAAAGGTTACAATGCAATCACAGGGAAATGCCCTTGTAGGAGTATCAGCAACAAGAGATGTGGAGCAAATTTTGGCAGCATAATTGTACCTACAAAACTCACCATCTAATCTTCCTCTCAAGCACTTAGTAAATAAGAGAAATAATGCATGAAACCATTAAATGGTAATTAGGAAACCATGTGCTGAAACCATCCAATTACTGGTCCCTGAATTCCTAGCTAAAATCTTAATGCCCGAATCTCAAGATGAGTCCACGTGCTAAAGATGGCATATTCCTTTCACTTGCCATAAGCTCATCTTAACCCATTCACCAACTTGGGCAATACATTTTGGCCCGATTATCTCCATTCAAACTTGCCTTATGATGTGTAACTCCCTCTTACAATTCTCTTATGCATCGTAGATGCTCATACATTTACAATGTGGCAGGTTCAAGTTTGGGAGGCCATAAATCTTGATCTGCAAAGCCAATGGAGCCAAAAAATAAAGTTGTAGAGCTCAAAAAGATTCTTAGGGCAAAAGATGATCTCTATAGCCCATAAATTGAGTTTTTCTGTTCCATGGCCCGGAAATTGCATTTTATTTTTGTGTTCTTAACATTGGGATGGCAGGTTGACCCACCTTTCCTAACATAGACAAAGACTCCTAGGTTCTACTTTGCAAAGTTAATAATACACATCCCAATCAAATTTCGACAATCAAGTAGGTGAATTTTGCTAAAGTTTTCCAAAATGCTAGATATTACCATATGTCAAGAGTTGACGCTTCCCTATATTTTAGTTTCTGATTTGCTTTTATTATTTTTCTTTAGTGTCAATGGTTTAACTTTGTTAGTCTCATTTTTTCTATTTGTGCATCCTTAATCATTTCATAGCACCTGTTTATAGTATTTGAAAATGTTTACCATAAGCTTATGAGTTGGCAATGATAGGCATCTGGGGACATTAGATATGTGACGTCTCTAACAAATGTAATTCTTGAGGATATTTTATCACAGAAGATAAAAGGCTCTATTCGTATTTATTTATTTTTGCATGTGCCCATGCATATAGGGAAAGGAATCTTGAAGGAGATATTCATTAATAGAAATGCTGAACTTGTTGCAGGGGAAAAAGCTGGATCAGCTTACATTAAGCGTGCAGATTGCCATTTAAAGGTCTGTTTCTCAGCCTTGCATTGTAAATCCATTTGTTTTATAGTGTAGGGGATGTATACTTGCTAAGAATATTGTTAATGTTGCACTTTTTCCTCTCAGCTGGAAAGCAAGCATGAGGCAGCTTCAGCGTATGTAGATGCAGCAAGTTGCTACAAAAAGATCAGTGCTCAAGGTTCTATTCCTTTACCAAGGTTTCAGTGAGATTATTTGCTGGAGATGTTAAATCATAAAATGTTTGACCAGTTTATCTATATATTTTAATACCGCAATAATACTGGAATCCGCATTCAGTGACATATTTTCTAAACAATATAAAAGTATACCAAAATGCTAAGCCCAAGAGAGGCCATATGTATTGGCAGTTCAAGCATGTTGAGATCTACGAAAGTATTACCTAGCACCTATAAATTTACAAGGACAAAAAGAATTTATCCATGGTTAAACTATTCAAGATATTACAACCCAGATAGCATCATTCATCTTTAGTAAATCAATACCATCGGCTAAGGACTGAACAAAATTCATAGTATTGTCCTCTTACTTTGCCTTATAACCTGCAGCCAAAATATTTCTAGCATCACCATTATTCTCCTTGTCTTGAGCAACTGAATCACTGTGTGACAGTAAAGAATGATAAGTTGGAACAGAATGAAGGTCCGCATCAGACCCAGGTGTGTCTTCCTTATACTGATCTCCATACACACAAAATCAGATCCTAGGTTCTTGACTCAACAGTTTTTTTTTTCTTGGTCAAATCTCTAAAAAAATTTACTCATTCCAGAACTAAAATTGCCAGGGAGAAGTAAGTGAAACTCTTCTGAATACCATCATGAAAATAAATCCATCTTCACAGATGTATACTCATCCTTCTAAGTTCCAACTTTCCAAGTATGAAACCCAAGCAGGCTTTTCTTGACATTCAAGAGAATTAGATCAGTTCCAGGGACAAAAATGGGTTCATCAAGCATTTAATGGCTGACAGGATACCTAGGAAACCAATAACCATGAACTATATTTTGATGACAATCTCTATCAAAGAACATGGATCAATATTAAATAAGTTACCTGTATCAAAGAACATGGATCAATATTAAATAAGTTACCTGCATTAGTGGCATGAGGTGCCTTGTTAGTACACAAGGGAGACGTCTGTTATCAATTGCATATCAGTTAAAATCATCGTATATGTTATGAATCTATTCATTTATATCATCTCTAATCTGTTAGAGGTCTACTTGAGTTTTTTAAGGATTGTCCCATCTATTCCAGAAACGCCAGCACCCTCCTGTGCTGCTTGCATCGAAACTTGTTCTTTGATCATGCAAAGTACCCTTCAGATCTTGTAAAGGATGCCAAACCCAACCCCATTTGTCACAATGTATATCCTGGCAGCTGGACCTCTTGTCCACAAGCCAGATTAAGAAGGGAAGGATAGTGTTGAAGCACAGCCTATTGCTTTCTCTTGCAATTGCCTGTCCTGAGAAAGCGCTCGTGTTCTTCTAAAAGAAACTGCAACTGAAAAGACGCTTGCATGGAAATATGGTACATCTTGAATTTATTGATGAAGTCAGTAAGGCTTCTGCTATCCTTTTGAAACATGTCTATTCTTTTCTTACAAATAATTCTGTAGACCTTAGTAGACACAAGCAACCAATTTTTTCTTTTAGATTATCATTCTGCAATTCTTAAAATGATCTGTTGAGATATCTTCTCTAGTAGCATATCTGTTCACAAACAGCTTCCAGGCTACCAAAACATCATTAGAAGCAGTGTTATATGAGTAATCAAATGAAATTGCTCCAAAGTTTTGCATATAGTTACCAAGAGATGTGGACTAGTACTGACATAGGAGATAGTGGAGGGTACTGGTCATTTTTCAAAACAATGCGAGACAAAATTTTTTAGATGGAATATATATACATGTACATACATACATACATACATATATTGTAGCAATTATATTATTTATTTTTTCTTAATTTTAAATTTTATATTATAGTCTGTTTTAAGTTGTGCAGTTATTGTATAACTATTTTTTACTTAGTTTTAAATTTTTAATATAACACAAACACACACTATTGTTTAATGTTTAAAATTTTATATTGTATTATCTATCTATCTATATAATATAATATAATATAAGTGTTTCCGCTATTAGTTTCCTTTCATGCATAGGAACAATAAATTATTATAACAGTAATTCTAATCATTTATAAACTTTGTATGTGGCATTCTCTTGAAGGAGATCTCTCTTCCTCCATCTTCTTCAATCTCATTTCTAACTACCTATATATGAATATAAAATGCTACATAAGGACATGAAATGTTGTGGAAGATGAAACGATTGCTCTGCCTTGCTTCTTCACCATCAGATGATTATAGTGAGTTGTGTCAAAATGTGGTTGTTGAATTTAGTTTATTGCTTGTCATACCATATGTTTCTTACCCCTGACTTTGCAAAGGAAACCCCTGAAGTCATATGGGAGGGTTTGTCCCAAAAAGATGTGAATAAAGATTCTACAAATTCATTCTAGTATAGGATATGTCTTGTGGCACTAGAATAGTTTGTGCAATATATGTTGGAGGCAGAATATCGACTTTGTGGTATCACAAACTTTATAAGTCTCTTCAGCATTACTTCAAGTATACACCATAGTGTAATGTCCAAGCCAATTTGCACCTAAAACTTGCACTTCTTCTCACTCCTCCACTGGTAAAGATTTTCGTCAAACAGTTGGCTCATTTGCTGTTCACTGAGTTCCAGTTTGTATTGATTTATTTTGTTGAGGTAAAGTGAATCAATCTTTCGTTTAGAATTGCTTTTACACAGTTCCCAAAGTTTAACTTGCAGGTCTAATGCATTGAAAGCATATGCAATCTATATATATATATATATATATATATATATCAAACCCTTAAAATTTCATCGAGGAGATGAAAACACAGAATATGTTCAATCTGTATATGCTCAGATGTTTAATACTTCAGAATAGGAATACAAAGCTGACCTCTTTACTGAAACAACTGAAGCAGATTGTTTTTGAAGGCGCTAGCTTAACAACTAATTCCCTTGTTCCGGCTTCTCTATTCACCATAAATCAGGCATAAGAAACTTCGTACAGATATAATAGTGTGAACCACAAAGACTCCCCCGATTCTCCTTCTAAGCAGGTGGATACCAACACGCCTTGTTTCAGCAAAGGATTCTCAAACAATATCGTATGGCCCAATAAACACTTCATGTATCCGGTTTCTAATCTTTCATACACCCAGCAAACGTGGAAATGATGACCACGATAAGAGCAGAATGGTTGGTAATAACAGCTCCTGATAGCTTATGGAAAGCACAATCAACTTGGCAGTCTACACGTCCAACAACTATTCATTCCCAATCGACAGCTAGTTCTTCTTCACAAGCAGCGGTGATCTTCACGTCATATGGGCAACGTGTGTGCTTCAGCTAGCTTCCCATCGATAGACAACAAGGTATAGCCACCACACTGCCTGTTCCAGCAAAAACCCGATAGTCTCACGCTTCAACACAGAGAAACGTATTAGATACATATATATATATATATCACCACAACCAGTCAAGGCAAAAGAAGCCGCTACACAGTCCAGGTTACAATATACCCGACTCTCAATCCAAACTCCACAACCCTTTCCAATAATATTCAACTCTTTATAAACACAGGTCTAAGAGGATAACGATCAACTCCTCACTTATTCCTGGCTCCTCCTTATGCGATGTAGCATTAACAATTCGAGACATCTTCCCTTCCGCCAAGACACTCTGTTACTGTCGTTGAAGCCCAAACGTGAAGTCTGTCAAGAATTCACCCATTCAAGGAGATTGGTTTTCATCCAATCTGCCAGACTCGATGGTTTCTGTCCTCAAGTTCCTGGAAGCCAAGCTCCGCAATATTCTCCGATGAAATAATTTCTCGTATATGCCAACATCTTCCACCACCTTTTTATAATATATTATGTAGCAACCTCTCCAAATGAAAATGTAAAGTAAAATAATTTAAGAAATGCATCATAAAGTGTCTTTAATAATATTATAATTTTAACTATAAAAGCCACTTTATATAAAATAATTAATTGCTTTAAGACAATAATAATTTAATTGATTATCCATTTATTTTTAGCATCCCAAAAGCGGCACATTACACATAGATTGTAGAAGATGCTTGGGAATTATTTGAAGCTATCACTTGGATCATATGACCAAGCTAATTTGACGTACAAAATCCATTATGGAAGCTCTCAAGGGGATTTCATTCCATTTGCCTTATATATTGTTCAATTTTTTAACCTTGGGTTTCAACCACATGACTCCAATTTGGATTACCTAGATCTTGCTTAATGCCAATGGTTGTGGCTCCCACGCTTGTGAAATTTTGCGCACATAGAAATTTGGTGGCACATTTTCAAATTCATGTATGTCCATTTGAATATGCTCTTACATTCCATGAAAATAGGGAATATAACAACCTTTGAAAAAAAGATTTCTATTTTCTTCACCCTTTGTTGATTGAAGTTGGCTTCATTTCTCCACATTCATTTTAAAGCGGCAGTACTTGTGTATTTGAAATTGCTACTCTAAATTTGCCTACTGGTACATACTTCCAATTGGAATACAACTTGTAAGCACCTAAAATTGCCTCTCAACATTTTTTCTATCATTAGCATTCCTTCACATCACCATTCTAAATTAATTAAATAAATCAGATTTATTTTATTAATATCTTAATCTTTCTACCAACATTAATTTAACTAACTAATTAATTAGACCTTTCTTCTAACATTAATTGAATAAATCATGAGTATTTGTTCAATTAATCAATCATTTTCTAATGTCCAACCGTAAATAAATAAATTCCATAATCATTTATTTAAGTTCATCATTCCTTTTCCAAACATTAAATAAATAAAATCTATTTATTTGATTCCTCATTTACCCCCTCGCAGCTAAAATTAATTATTTAATCTAGCTAATCATTTGCACAAATGAAAACATGCTTAATCGAGGAATATCTTGCTTAAGTTCCTAGGTTGTATGTCTTGAAAATGATTTTTTCATGTACATGACCCATTCTTTCCACTTCTCCAAAAAAATCCCTTGTTCAATCTTGTGCATCCATTCAATCAAGAAGATCTTAGCCCTTCACATAAATTCAAAAACACACTTTTTGATCTTCCAAAATGGTCCTTTTTGATCCTTACCATCCATCCATTACCAAGATCTCCACCATCAAATTCCTTAGATCATGGAACTACTTTTGTGCACCATGTTTACTGCTCGATTTGATAAAATGAATACATGAATTAATAATAGAGATGCCAATGCGTGCCAGATATATCTTTGTTCGCACACAAAATTATTACAGAAAATGATGTAATGTCCTCTTCTAGCTAGTGATCACACCTGCTGAAGAATAGCCTCTTTAGGAAGCCCGTAGGCTATTTTTGGCAAAATTAGGGTTTCCATCTTCTGAGAGGATTTTGAGTGAGAGGCAGTTGGAGTTTGGTAGAATGAATCAAAGTTTTCTTCTGGGTTTTCTGTAAGCTTCGCAGTGGTATGATACGCAATCAATTTAGGGAAGTTTGCAGAACTTACTATTTTTAGTAAGTTGGTGGCAATTGTTAGGGTTTTTAGATTATTCAGAGTTTTCTGAGCTTCTTCTCATGGCTTGAAAAAACAAGCTGTTTGGAGTTGTTTTCAGGACTTAATATTTTTAGTAAGTGCCATTTCAAGCAGTTCTATTTTTAGCAGGGTAGTTCAGAACTCCAGTTTAGTCCAACTTTAGGTTCAGCACTTCAATCCTCAATCTAGTTGGTATTGATCAGCATTTGGCTTGCAGAATGATTTATTAAATATTAACACTGCATTCTTAAGTTAATATTTAATTATTATTTGGATGACTTTGGAAAAGTTAATCTTGAATTGTTATTTGGACGACTTTGGAAAAGTTAATATTGAATTGTTATTTGGATGACTTTGGAGATATAAAGCATGTTTTATTCAAATGATTTTATTGCTCTCCTAAGTTGGGCGCCTTAATGAAATAATGTTTTAAGTCGTCAATTGTAGACCTTGCAAATGGGCGAACTTGTCTAGATGGTGCGAATTTCCCCTTGGGTGCCCATGTGGTGAAATGAAATGGAAATGCAACGCCATTTTGAAATGAAATGAAATATAATTTTCTTTGGGCGAATTTGGGAGTAGTTGAATTTGAATTTGGTGGAGCAAATGTTATAAATAAGAGCCTTGGTCTCTCATTTTGGGCATCTTGAGAATTTACACCGTTGTGCTGCCGGAATGGTTAGTGATTGAACTTCGAAGTTGGAAGAGCTTCCTAGTTGCTTCAGTTTTGTATTTGAGACACAATACCTAGCTGGATAGATGATTTTTGGGTGACGTTTTTGAAGTGTTTGATTCAATTTCAGGGTGGTTTTGGAGTTTCTTGGTTCTTGCTGTGATTTTGGTGTTGTTGGACGTGGTGGCTGAAGCAATCTTCTGCTCATATCTCCCTACCTAATGCTCATCTCGTTGTGTGTATTGGCCCAAAAATTGACCATCATATGGGCGATGAAGTCCTCCAAAGGGCAGAATCCAATGTGTTGAAATGAATTTTTCCTTGCTAATCGAGTTTTTCTGTTGGGCCGCCCCTTTCCTTGCTACCTTGGGATGCATGCCTTGGACTTCGGACTTTGAAGTTGCAGGTTTGAGGTTCTAAGTTGTTCGTCTAAGCCATATATTTCATTTGTTTTTGATTTGGTGTGATTCCGTGTTGATGTGAGTGAGTTGTGAGCTTTTTGGTGTTGCCGGGTGTGGCTGGTTTTGCGTGTTATTGATTTTCAGATTTAGAACAGCAAGTTGTGCTTTACTGTTGTGTGATTTTGACAGTGGATTGCTTGAGATCAGTATTAAGCTTCTTATCTAATCTCATATCTCTATTTTGTAAGATTGTTTCAGCAGCATTGATCAAAGAAACGAGCCTCGAGTTCGGCTCGGACTCTGGAAGGCCAAATCGGACTCGGACTTGGGACTCAGAGTCAAACTCGACTTCAAACTCGGTTGGACTCGGGAAAATAAAAAAATCAAGAAATTTAGAGATTTTTAAAGATTTAAAACTTGTTTCATGCGCCCTTTATTGAACACACCTTAAAGACACAATAACATTATCAAACTCGATTCATTTGATTACATATACAAGTATACATCAATCACATAAGCATAAACGCAAATTGTAGCTGAAGGAAATAACAAACATAGATATATAAATATTGTCAAATGTATACAATATTACAAAACTCATGGAATAAAAAATCCATGTCATCATATTATCATCATCAAATGTTCCATACAAATACCAAAGGTAAATACAACTACAAGCCTATGGCTCAGAGGAGCCTGCACCCTTTGGCCCCGACCCCCTGCGAAGGCATCTAAGGTAGGCTCTGGATGATTCGACAACCATAGCCGCTCCCCATGACACCATGCCATGCTCACCAACATCAGGAACATCTGTGTCACTATCTATCTTTGAATCTCCTGTCTTGGCTCGTGCTCTTCGCTCCTCCTCTGCCATAGCTACAGTCTCAGCCTCTATATCTACCTGGTCTATCCAATCAATGTCAAACTCGGAGGTTAAATTTTCCCTACTTCTATCGACGCAATTTCCCCCCATATTTTTTGACGAGGGTTTGGGGCAGCGCCCCCAAGGTGGGGTCAAGGGGCCAAGGGCCAAAAAGACTTTTATTATTTAATAAAGGCGTTGGGTGTTATTTTTCTATTGGATGACATGTTGTAACCCTAATTTTTCTCATTCTTAGGCGAAAGTTGTAGTGAACAAAGACGAGATCATTCATTTTAAAAAAACTTGAAATGGAGTTTGACCGGTGGTCACCTTGTAAGGCGTTCTGTAGGCCCATAGTACGGAGGGTAACTTCTCCTCCCAGTCTTCCTTTTCTACCTCGTAGGACTTGTAGATTACCGACACCAATATTTAATTAGTGGCCTCAGCTTGCCCATTGGCATGTGGGTAGTACGGGCTTGATAAAGAGTGGAAAATCTTAAAGTCGGTGATCAACTGAATAGGTATGCCATATCTCGTAATAATTTGTTCATAGATAAATTTAGTCGTACTTACTGCAGAGTTATCCGGGAGGGCCGTCGCCTCCACCCACTTAGTCAAGTATTCTGTCACGACCACAATGTAACGGCACCGTCGTGCACGACTAGCCTTAAGAGGCCCTACAAATTCGAGTCCCCATCGTTTGAAGAGTTCCTGTGCGTGCGAAGGGTTGAGGGGCATGAAGTCTCGCTTCAAAGGTTTACCCGCCCGTTGGCAAGTGTCGCACCCCATGACCCACTCCCGGGCGTCGTTGTGTACGGTTGGTCACCACAGCCCTGCCAGCAACACCTTGCGGGCCGTAGTGTCCGGGCCCATATGTCCGCCTGCGGGTCCTTCGTGTGCCTCCTTCAATACACTGGGGACTTCCTCCTCCATGACACAACGCCTTAGTACCTGGTCGGGTCCCATTTTGTAGAGTAAGCCATTGATCAGTTGAAAGGTCTTGCTCCTTAATACTAGCTTCCTTCATTCCCCTGGAGGCATGTCCTCCGAGAATCGGGATGTCGATAGGTACTCTCCAATATTCTTGTACCACGAAGGGAGTACGGCTATTTGGAACAAGTGTGCATTCGGGAAGTCATCATTTACTCCCTCCGGAGGTTCCCCTGACTTAATCTGAGACAGCTGATCTGCTATGACATGGCTTCGTCCTGGTCTTACCACAATTGTAAACGTGAACTCCTGTAGTAGCAATAGCCAATGACTTATCCTCCCTTGAATAATAGGCTTGTTTAGAAAGTACATTAGTGCCTGGTGGTCTACGTAAAATGTGAATGGTGTAGCTAGTAGGTAATGTCGGAATTTCTATGCGGCGTAGAGCATGCCGAGGGCTTTGTGCTCCGTGGTATTGTAGTTCTTTTCAACCTTGGAGAGCAACCTGCTCGCAAAATAAATCAGGTGGTCCAACCCGTGTCCCCCTACCTGAGCTAGTGTAGCCCCGATGGCATAATTTGAAGCATCCACGTGAACGTGGAATTCCTTATCCCAGTTCGGGTATGCGAGTATGGGTGCTCCCATCAATCTCGTTTTCAGCTCTTCAAATGCGTCGCTCTGTGGCTTTGTCTAGATGTATGGCTCCCCTTTCCGTGTCAATCTATCCAACAGGTGGGACACCTCAGCGAAGTTCTTGATGAACCTCCTGTAGTGCCCTACATGACCAAGGAAAGACTTTACCCCCGTGACGTCTGGAGGAACTTCCATTTCTACTATGACCCAAATCTTGTTAGGGTCCGTTTTCAATCCTTCTTTGCACACAATATGACCAATCAATCTTCCCTATGGTACCATGAATCTACATTTCTTCGGATTAAGGGCCAACCGTGCCCTTCGACATCTCTCCAGGCACTCCCCAAGGGCCTTTAGGGGGATGTCCTGCTCGCTGTAAATAGACCAATCGTCCAAGAAAGCTTTGAAGTTCCCTATTGACATCTTGTCGAAGATGTGCAAGATGATACGCTGAAAGGTTGCCGGTGCAATGCATAGGCTGAAGGGCATTCGGTTGTATGCATACACACCGTCCTCCACCACGAAGGTAGTTTTCAACTTATCTTCCTCCGCGATGGATATCTGGTTGTACCCAGAGAATCCATCCATGAAGGAGTATATTTCATGTCCAGCCACTTCCTTGAGGATGTTGTCGGTGAAGGGTATGGGAAACGGGTCTTTAATAGTGACAACATTCAGACACTGGAAGTCTACACAGATTCGGATCTGATTGGCCTCTTTCTTGAGGGAAATCACAATGGGAGACACCCATTCGCTTGTCTGTACCTTGAAGATTATGCCCGCTTCCAACATCCGGTCAATTTCGTCATTCACCATGCAGCATAATTTTTGTTCATACGGTAAGTCCGCTTCCTTACCAGTTGGGCTCTCGGTACCAATGTTATGCGGTGTACACATAGCTCTGGGGGCACGCCCTCCAGGTCCTTGTAAGTCCATGCAAAAACATCCTTGTACTCTAGGAAAATTTTGAAGGCGGCGACCTTCAACACTGGGTTCGAGTCATCTCTGGCAAGGATGACCTTGGGATCACTTGCCTTTCCCAGATTTGTCTCCTTCAAATTGGCTTCTTGGTATTTAATATGTGCCCTTCGGGAACTGGTGTGCGGGGGTGTCATTCAAACAGGCCTCCCCTTCCTTGTATTCCCCGTATTTAGGAGGGAATGTATTTGGTTCTTCCTCGATATTCAATACAAGGCCTTCCTTGTATTCCCCGTATTCGGGAGGGAATGCATCTAGTTCTTCCTCGATACTCAATACATTGCACGAGGGTGTAAACAACTCATAATCTTCCATTTGCCAATGGAAGAGGCCATTCATGGAGTCCCCGTCATCCCTCGAGCGTGCTTCCAACTCTAATACCCCTTCGTCACTGGGCTCCATTCCGCGTCGGTCTTCATTCCCACCCAACTGGTCTCCTTTAGATTCGGAATCGGAGGAGGATGCCAACTCCTCGCTCACCATTTGCATACGGAGATCGATCACACACTTCCTCCTTGCGCTTTCCAGGGTGAGCATATTCTGCTTCCAATTATGGTTTGTCTTTGCTACAATTAGTCACCCACGTCCGAGAATGGCGTCGTACCCTTTGTACTTCAGTGGAATCACTACAAAATCCAACACGAATGGCTACGTGTGGATCATCACTTGCTGGCCCATGAGGGTACCCAGGGGTTTAATCCCGTGTTGATCTGCCCCTAGCAGATTGAATTTGGGGGGGCACAATGTAGGCTTTCCGAGTTTTTTCCATGTCTCTTCTAGGAGCACATTTACTCCTGACCCTCTGTCCACAATGCTGTCTGTTAAGGTAGTCCCTAGGATGCCCATTTCTACCATTGTAGGGTGGCATCTGCTGTTGACTACTATCAACATAGGGTCGACCGTGGGGCTTACGACCCCCTTCGTTTTAGCTTGTGTGGGTACGAAGTTCAAGATAGCCATTTTCAACTGCGATATGGTTTCAAGGAGGTCTTGAACCTTCATGGGTACCTCTATTTGCAATATTTGCCGTAGGATTCTCTCTTCTCCCTTCGTTCGTGATAGGCTTGTGGCCTCGTGGCTGTTTTGCCCTTGTGCGGCCATTTCCTTTGTGATCTCGACCCTTGCTTCCCGCACTCTCTCAGTCTCCGTGCGAGGATCTGGGTATGTGGCCTCTTTGGCTTGTGCCCTTGTGATTGCCAACACTTCTATCTTGTCGGGTTCGATGTTCAAAAGGTTTACTCCTGGCTTCGGGCAATTTGCATCCTCATGGTCGCCTGGCCCACACCATCAGCAGAGGTGTTGAGGGGTGGGCTTCCTTCGTGCAATCCCGGGCGAAGTGCCCCCACTGATTGCAGGCCCTACATTGGATCATTGGTCGGCTCTTGGCGTCATACTGGATACAGCTTTGGTTATTGTTATTCCTTTCGCCGCTGCGTCTGTTGTCCTGGTAACCTCCAGATGATGCCGTTGTGTTGGTTTGCTAGGCTGTACTCACTGGTGCGGATGTTGTGGCCTGCTCAGTGAACAACACTTGCGTATTTCGAGTCTTCATATTGTATGGGCACTCCTTGATGGAGTGTCCCATTACTTGGCAAGTTTCGCAAAAGGCCTTCTTCGGGCATGTACCCTTCGTATGTCCTTCCTCCTTGCACTCCGTGGAACACACGTCTCCTTCGGTCCAGCTAGTAGAGCCTTTCATTGCTTTAAATTCCCTCATCATACGCTCCATGTCCCTCTATAGGGCCATCACTTTCTTTTTCGACTCATCGTTACCACTCTCATCAGAGGAAGAGTCATTTTCCTCGGAGGAGGACTTCCCCTTTTTCTTGGACGTTTTGTATTCACTTTCTAAGTCCATAGCCCTATTGTATGCATCATTGTATGACGAAGGAGGGACTATCTTCATTTTCTTCTTCAAACTAGGATTTAGGCCTTCTACGAACGACCTCTTCTTGAGTCCGTCGGCCGACTGACTCTCCATTTTCCCAATTAGCTCCTTCAAGCGCTTTCCGTAGGCACAAATTGATTCCTTTTGTCCTTGTTTTGTACTGTATATCTCTGCCACTATTTCATTATCATCTCGGAGTAGGCGGAACTCCTTCTCGAAGGCTCTTCGCAGCGTGTCCCATGTGGCCACTGCAGTTTTATCAATATCCGTGTACCAGTCGATGGCAACTCCCCGTAATGTCGTTGGAAATTGCGTCGTCCATTCGTCTTGGTCCGTGACACCATTGGCCGTCCATATGGTTTCGCAGGTTTTGCAGTGCCTTACTGGATCCTCCTTCCCGTCGCCAGTGAACTTCGGCAGCTTCTGCCTATTGGCCATTAATGGGGGTCGTGTCCCCAGAGGTGGCTATTTCTGTCGTGCACCTGCACCACTCCCCCTCGCGCCGGTGGTGTTTCCTGTTTGAGTGACTGGGGGTACGGTGTTTTGTACCCGTGTACTTGGTGTGATGGGTCCCAAGAGGGGGTCATGTCTGCCGTGTGCTTGTGCCTCCTCCGCACCTACGGTCGTACGGTTGCCCTCTCCTCAGTTCTCACCCTCGTCCTTTGTTTGCTCCCTTCGGTGGTCCTCCGTGCATGGTGTAAGGGATAAATTCCTGAACTAATCTCGGGTCTCTTCGACCAGATTTCTTCGTAGCCTTGTTTCTTCCAAAAATTCTTCGTAGCTTCTCACCCTACTGTGTTCTGGCGACACGTAGAAATATCCTTCGGCTTCTGCTCCCGCACTCACTATGACACCTCATTGGTTCCCTTAGGGCAACCCTTCGGCAGGTTGTCCTTCGGCAAGTTGCCTCAGCCTTCATGTACGTTCTAATTGTTGTTCCAGAATCAAGGCTCTGTGTGCGGCCTCCCACTCCTAACTTTGTGCCTACTTATTTCTATCCTTATTTAATAAGTTGGGCATTAATTCTCGTACATCTTCATAAATAGCAACAACACATAAAAAATAGAACACTTCTTTATTAATTCATCCTGTCGAATACAATTTATGTCAATAGTATGACACCATTATTATAGTATAGAATGTTCTTTATTCCTCCTAGAGGTTCAGGGTTCAATTTCCCCTTCGCCTCTTGCCAGCAACGATTGTTTTCTTCGTATTGTCGGAGGACCTGTTGGCGTCGCTCCTCACGGGCAATCTCCTCCAGGCAAGTTTGTTGTGCCAGTGATGCTTGTGCAAGCAACCGGGGGAGGTGGTTCATCAATATATTCACTGCAGGGCTAACTTCCAGTGCGGTCCACACGACACTTGTTGGGACTTCAGCCTCCATGGCCTCTCTTCGGACGTAGGTCTTGATGGCCGCCTGAAGCAGGATTGAGAATTCCCTCATTGCAGTGTCTTTTCCGTCGTAGAGCTCCGTTTGTGCATTGTCGGCCTCTAGGTTAATCTCACCAACGGGTAGGCCCATCGTGTCCGTACGCCATCCTCTCCTTCCTTTCCCGAGTATGTCTAGGCAACGGCACCAGATGTTTACCCCGTGGGGTGTGGTATTAATATTGCATATCAACACTTAGATAATAACCATAGGATAGAATAGTAACTAGGAACTCAGAGCAATGCTTCCATTAATGCCAAAATGTCTAGTACAATAATCATTCTTCCCTCCGTCTCCTCAACAACAAGTACAAGAGCATATATAAAGACACGGTCGAGGGTTGTGGTTACCACCTGTGGGGAACCGTCATGCAACGGACAACTACCCTCGACGACACTAACATACTTAGCCAACGTAGCTTATCAAGTAATACAAAGCCCATTTTACAACCAATAAATGTCACCAAATTCACCCAAGGCACAATATCTCCTGCATCCCTTATAGTGTTGAGATAGTGCACTTAGGAAGAATTTATCTTTGGTAGCCAAAAAACTTCACCAATAAATCAAAGGCCACTTTACAATTGTTTCTTTGGTCAAAAAATATTGTTGGTACATATTTTTCAAATGAAATGGCTAGTCCTTCACCAAATGATCAACCAACCTACAAATATAGTAATTGATTGATAGGACAGTTCATGTTGTTTGTTGTCCTTAGTGTAAGAACTAGTGGACAGGACTTATTTCTTTCCCTTCTATATCTTTCTACATAATCAAATCATTCTTGTAATTATCTTCTCTTTCAGTGTTTAGTTCCATTATAAATATTTGTAGACACACTTGTCTTAGTTCATTGGAGTCTAATTGATTGCATGGGAAACTAATTGGAGTCTGACTGATTGTATGTCAGTTAGAGCACTTAATCCCAACGCATTGCATGTAAGTTAGACTAGTTGAGGTGTATTTTGCATGCTTAGTTCCAAGGCTATCTGCATTTGTTTGGTCTTATCCAGCCAATACGCTTCCTTATATTTGTAAATATACTAATGAACATTACAGAACAATGTACATCAGTTTGGGGGGGTATTTAGTTACTGTCTTTGTTTGTTTTACATTTCGTGTTTAACTTATGACTGTTTTCAATCTTTTATGTTCATTTAAGATATACAAATTGATGTTAGAGAAAATTTCTATCCTTTCATTTTTAGCTAATAATTTAGGGATCAGGCAATTTGTCTCCTATTTTCGATGCTGAACTCTTCACTAAATATGTAATGTCCCCTTTTTGGACTGTCTTGTAATTTGCCCTGATTTCCACAAATTTCATATGAAGAGAACATAATAAATTTTAAAGATACAATTCTAGTCTAGAAACAAAACCTGTTTTAGGGTCTGTAATCAAATTTGGTAGCAATGCATATAATATATCAATATCAGAGATTTAAAGAAACGCACTTATGCCGTATAAGTTTGGTTATACTTTTATGTCTAGTACTAATCTCAAAGGGCCCCAAAGCAGCAAAGATGGAGATAGGGGATGATGTGGTACCCTATATGACATTCCCCTTTATCAGGCTATCCCTCCTTCCTACTTTTGAGTATCCTTGACCCCCAATAATCAACCTACATGGGTGTGTAGGGAGAATCTTGCAATAGGGTGTCCTTGCTCAACCCTTGGCCCAAGAGCGGATTCCTTTGTCCCACTTGGCCCATGCGTCCTTGAATGCCCATGGGTGGTGTACCTAGTGAGTCCTCACCATTCCCCCTTATTGCTTCCCTTCTACATCCCGATATGTTTAATTATTGTAGGTCTGTCCATTACCAAGTCATAGATATAGATATAGAGCCATACCTTACACAGTCACTATGAATATCTAAACTTATCGAAACATAAACCTGTTCATTCTGTATTTGTGTTTGTTATATTATGGATATATAAATTCTGCATATTGTTCTATTATGTATTGATATTCATCGTATCATTATACATGTCAAAATATATATAGATGTCTGCTTATTAAAACTGTTATATTCATTTCACATGTGCACAGAATTTCGTTAAATATTCATACCACTTGCTGTAGCTGCTTATCGAATAACCTGCCTGTGATACTGGTGTACTCCTTCATGCAGTCTCTTCTCATCAATTGAATCCCGTCCTTCCTCTGAGTAGCCACACCCCCTTCCTTATGGATGTAATGGATTGTAAAGAGGTGTCCCTTGCTAACCAATGCCCCTCTTAATTAATCCATGTTTGATTAATCCCTCCCTGGTGCTGTCTTAATTTATATTTTGTTATAAAGAAATCGCTCTCAGTTAGGCATCGATTGTTATGTGTAATTGTTATATTAGTTAAGACAATTTCCCAAAATGATTAAGGGTTGATCGAGTATCATGCCTGGGACATGACAAAATATCCTTTTTTCTGCACTCAACCAGTTTCTATTCTTGGTCTCTTATTGTACAGCAGCATGTTCAAATTTGAACTAGAATCCACAACTGCAGTCTTAAGTTGTTTGAAGAGATTCTTTGCCTGGCCTTCGGTTTGTGCTCTACTTGATTTTAAACAACCGTTTCAGCTTGAGAGTTTCTTCCTAGTATTTCATGGGCATTGTAATAAAATGGTAAATACATCTCATAGTCTATCATTCAGAATCTTTGTCACAAGCCAAGATTAATCTACTGGAGATATCAAGTGCATAATGGATTGAACTTAGTCTAGATTACTGCACTATTGGGCCAGATGAAAAAGACAAAATTAGATGGAGTCCCAAATTAGTGATGCATCATGATAAAAAAATTCAAGAGTTACTTTTCCGTCGACATAGTTATGAGAAGGTCTTCCTCTATCCCAGTTCTACTATTCTAATTGCTAATGTTATTTGTATTGTATTTAAAGATACTGTTGTTGCCTATCATATAAAGATACTGTTGTTGCCAGAGTTATTTGGAATTCTGTTGTCTTGTTCAGTTCTTTTGGTGGTACAATATTTAACACATTTTAAAAAAAAATTCTGTATATTTAATGCTTTCCACCTCCCACTATCATATGCGACCATCTAAATTAGAAGGCTTTTGAGTTAAATAAATTTTGCAAGAAACTCCTTGAACTTTTTTTGTTCATCAATGTTGTTTGTAACTTTGTAAATTGTAGTAGAAATCTTCAGTTGAGTTTGTTTTGGTATTTTGTGAATTCTGGTCAATTTTGAATCTTTCTTTGACATTTGTATAACTTTGGTGTCTCATGTATATTCTCTGCAATGGAAGAAATTTGTAGATTGTAGTATAAATTTACAGTTTTGAGCTTCTTTTGGTATTTTTTCGTATTCTGTTCAAATTTCAATCTATCTTTGACAACTCCATAAGTTTTTGGTCTCATGTATGATTTCTGCAACAGAAGAGATATTATTTAGGTCATTGATATGATTGGGAAGAATTAATTAGTCAACGTAAGGTTTCAGAATTAAAAAATTAATTAGTTTTCATGTGAATTATGGATTTATAATAGAGTTTTTACTTTCAACTTTTTGTTTTTACAGATTCTTTGAGATGCTTAATTTTGGCTGTTAATCACTTTATGGAAATTGGACGATTGTCAACAGCTGCAAAACATAATAAGGTAACGAGAAGGGTTTTTGATAAATATATCTGGAAACAACTATATACATGTTCACCTACGAAAACGGTGAACGTGTATATATGTGCTATTTGTCGTTTTCTCTTTAGAGAGTATGCTATTATAGTAATCTCTTTATATAGTGTGCCATTATAATAATTTAATCTCTAGATATAATTTGGTGGCATAATTTTATTATTTCTTATTTATGAAGAACTTGGGCCTTATTTTGTAAAGTAATATTGGTGAAGCATGTTTACAACTTAAAGATATTTTGTTAGTAATAGGAATTTTTTTTGAAAATTTCTGTATCCTGTTTTTGGATGTTCTTTTGAGTAGAAAAGAACGAGCATCCTTTTTACATCAAGTTTATGGGAAAAAGACACATGAATCTATACCTAAAGTGGATTGACATCATCACCTTGCACAAAAAATTAGAAAGTTAAAAACATTGGCTACTGGAGCATTAAGGATCTCAGATGAGCGACACTTAATTTTGAAGAAAGTTTACCTCATGATGTTACTTGAGGAGAATGGGTATAAGGAAAATCAAGCTAACAAATCATTTCAATATGCAAAGAAAGAAACAAATGAAAAAGAAGCGGACCAAGATTATAAATAAACATAAGGCTTATAGTTATTTATGTAATAACCACCCTCAATTCTTTTATAATTTTTTTGAGAAAATGCAATACAACACAAACATGCCAATAATGATATTTAGCTGTCATAAGTGACTGTGACAAGTTTACATGGGTGATATAGAATTTTGGTGATAACATTTGCATAGGCAACTTTGAAAACAACACCAACTAGCATGAAATAATCACCAAAGTACAACTGCAAAGTACCTTGTATATGGTGATGGAAAGGTGCTGGTAATATCCTGAAAGGGAATTATCTTGCTGATATCGATTTTCTGAGCAGGCCTGTAACTTATTACTGTGCTGGAAATGCACCAACCAGCTCAGGAAATGATCATAAACTACACCAAAGTGATCAAATGCATAAATAGCACCTAAAAGGACTCTTACATGGATCTGAATTTCATCATCACTTCAACAATGAGGTTGCAGGTCCAATTAAAAGGAAACAACAGTGGAATCCTTCATTAAAACTTCTCCAAACCCAAATAAAACTCCTTCTAGGAGTGTAAATGTGCTCCTCACACACCCAGCTTCTCCCAACATCCTCCAAATAGCAAGAAAATGAGGACCTAGCAGTCATGCACCACTGAATATAACGCTGAAATAACAAGGGCGACTAGCTCAAAATATTCATAACCCTCAAAAGTCTGCACTTTCTCCTAATGAAAATGTATGGAAATGTTAAACAAGGTCAAGGCTGCACTATTGATGAAGAAAAACCTTAGTTAACTCAGTGCTTCAGCTTGTATGCCTCATGCAATACCAGTGTTCCACGGGCGTTGGGGACGGGGGGATGCGTTTCCGGGATGGGGGGACCAAGGGCCTCAGTTTGGGGACGGTGGGGGGACGCCGGCGGGGGGGGGTGGCGGGGTGGTGGTGCTGATATAGATATACATATACATATAGTACTTGAAAAACTAGTTTGGAAAAGATGTATGACAGTATTACAGTATAAGAATTACATTTCAAATGAGACTATAGGAAATTTGAAATACTAAATCTAAATACCAAGGTTTCTTCAATGCTAATTGTGTTGTTATATGGAGCCTAATCAGACTCGGAGGTTAAATTTTCCCTACTTCTATCAACGCGTTTTCCCCCTATATTTTTCAACGGGGGTTTGGGGGCAGCGCCCCCAAGTTGGGTCAAGGGGCATCGCCCCTTGTGACTTCTGGTGTCTGAACGCTGTCACTTTTACTATTTTCTAAAGGCGTCAGGTGTTATTTTTCTATTGGCCCATGTCCAATTAGGCTTACCCCTTAACCCCCCCAAAAGTCACATGTTTATAAAAAAATGCTTTTTTTGTTTGCTTTTGACGTGGGTGATGAGAGATGTCTGGGCGTCTCCCCGTCCCTAGAGAGACGTCTGCATGTCTCTCGAGACATGGGGAGACGCCCAGACGTCTCCCAAGGAGACGCCCAAACGTCTCTTGGGAGACGTCGCCACGTCTCCTGTAATGTCCCCTTTTCTAGGTGACATGAGATGAGCAGGGGTTGACCTACCATTTGAGTTCCCGTAGGTCAACGACATGGTTAGGGAACTCATTCTGAGGGTCATGGAGCTTTGCAGCGGCTCTGTGAGATGTTTCGGACCTTCAGATGAGGTCTCCTATTTTTTAGGGAGAACTGGCAGTTGATTGAATGACCACTTGGGGGACAAAGGAGCAGAGCAGGATCCTTTTGAGCAGTTACAGGTGTTTGGAGAGAGGTTCCTACTTTTTAGAGAGATTCCCTACTTTTTAGGAATTGTGGCAGTTTCCATATTTGAGGTTCCACGGGACCATACCATGGTTTCAGTTTTAGGAAGATTGGGTGTGTTTTCTAGTTTCTAGGAGCATCCCTAGATTTTAGGGATGGGATTGCTAGTTGGCCCATCTTGTCTGGCATCAGTCACAAACAGGTGACAAAGTCAGATTCATGTTTGGTTGGTTATTTTGGGCTATTTTTGGATATATGGAAATATTTTAATATATTTAAATATTTCCTAAGTTAGCGTTTAAATAAATTAAACTAAGGCTATGTATATAGCCATTTCGGAGTAATAAGGGGTTTTTGGCTTCATCTAGTTTGATATGCCTATGTGTTATAGCTCGTTGGAAAGGTCTTGAACTTTGCTACATGATTCTCACCTCCCGGAGTCTTTTTGGATGCTTGAAGCTATTTATTCGCAATAAAGTGATATTTTTCTATAGTTTGACGCCATAATTGGGAAAGTGTCACTTTAATTATAAAGTGCAAGCTTTATTATTCTTTAGGGCTCGACTTGCAAAGGGAAAGGAGTTATAAGGAGATGTAAACCTAATTGATAGCATCTTTGATCATTTTGAAACTTGTGAATTTGGGAATTGCTCTGGAAGAGTGATTTTGGTCTGGGACGCAAACCCCAGGTCTGAGCTTGCTGGGACGTAGCCATCAGTAGGAGTTGACAGTGGATTTATCCAGGATTGCACAGAGATTGTCAGAGGTAGAAGACACATCTTCTTGTCCTGAAGATTCATCGTGCATATTGGGGGTTTCAACAGGGCGGCTAGTCTATTTCAGCTGGCACGTGATTTGCAGCAACTTCCACGCCTCCTTTGCAACCACGCCTTGTTTGTATGTTGGCTTGAAGGGTTGTATTCAACTTATTTGGTCTTCCTTGTTCGTTGCCAGTAATATTCCTCCATCTGGCATCAGTCCAGATTAAGAACAACTCCAAATAAATGAATGGATTCTTGTTGAATACAAAACTAGGTTATTTGCCTGGTATGATTTGCAGTATTTTCAGATTGCTTAAGTGTTCTTACATGTGAACATTGTTTACTGTTTTATTTCACAGTTGTTGCTATTTATCAATTACTTTACTTATAACATCAAAACCCAAAAAGAAACAATCCCTTTTTGCAACTTTTGTCTATTCTATAAGATCATTGGAAAATTACAAAAATATAGTATGTTTAATTAAGAATTTACAGCAGCAAGAACAAAAGGATCCATTTGGGATCTTTCATCTCCACGTCTCCTTGGGAGACGCGAAGACGTCTCAGCGTCCCGACAGCGCTTGGGTGGCGGTGGCGGGGGACGTCGCGTCCTCGTTCCCCGTCCCTGAGACGTTTCTTACGGGGAGACGTGGCCAAAAAGGGGGGGACGCGTCCCCGTGGAACACTGTGCAATACCCACCAAGTACCCTGTACAACTTGCAATAAGTGTGGTCAGGAAATATCCACCCAGAAAAACCTATATGGCCAACAAGGAATCAAAATGGCAGTATTAGTGAGGGAAGGTGATCTTCAAACCTCAACCCCTGCAAGAAATGGTTCCGCCAGTCCTGAATATGATACATCTAGGTCTGAAATGGTATGGCCAACGTAGAACCCTTCAAGAAACTATTCAAACAACTCCCAAAAAATCTCTAAAACACCAACACAAAAAAAACACCTAAAATCTTCATATCAAAACACTAAAAAAATCTTCATATTGAAACCCTAATCTGAAAACTTAATGAAAAAAAAAGGTGATTCCTGAGTAGGACCAATTCAAACCAGCTAGGATTGTTTTCCAAATCCAAAAGTAGTAATCCAATGAGGGTTTTCATCCTCTAGAGATTTAAGGAAGAACATGCAGGTTCAGTCCGACACCATATTGGTATGTGTACTCTTTATCATTTCCAGACTTGAGCCCTTACACCTCCTTTTATAGTTTTTTGGAAGGAATTTGCAATTAAAAAATAATAATCATCCCTTTTCCCTCAAAAATAACCTTCTTGAAATGATAAAAACATTTCAGGTGCAAAGACCCCCTTATTTAGGCGTCCAACTTTTAAAATACTTCATCACCTTTCCAACAAGCTATTACTCTAAGTTGTCTTTTTATTATTTCTCAACATTAAACAACATTAGTGAAATATTAATTTATTGTTCAATATATTGAAGATGTAGGATGATGATTGGAACCAACCAAGTGACTCACTAAAATTAGACTTGCTCTCCAAAAAATTTGGAGAACACCCCATGAATTTGAAGCCGCTTATGAAAACATCACTACAATCCATAATGCTAATTGAACTCAATACCATCAACGGAAATCAAGAAAGACTGAAGTTGCATCTTCCAAGAAGATTTGAGTTCTCCGCAACTCACCTAGAAGCTTATAGGAAAACTTGAAAACTGACCGAAAGCTTACAAACCAATATTGCTAATAATTGCAACATTACAATTTAGTATTTACCCTAAATAAAGAAAACTAGAGACAGAAGAGTGAAAATTCTAAGTAAAGAAGGTATTGAGGCCACTTTCCTATCGATTAATATTGTAAAAAGCAAGTTCAGCCAAGGATAGGTCTGGTCCAAGAATGAATATTGCAGTGTCCATGATATAGTGCTCAAGTGGAAGTCCATATATTGGATAAATGAGTAGATCCATCCACATGAGAATTAGAGAGCATGATCATAAAACTAAGCACAATATTTGCATTGGTGAAACATAAGTGCTGGTAAGGGAAGACTACTGATGAACATGTACTTTAGAGAAGCCTTTTTAAATCTTAGAGCACGTTAGCAATATTAGTAGGGATGGAGGATGGATGCTTGGCAACTCATGGATACCCTTAATTTAAATGATCAACATAACAATGACAATAATTGAAATAGTTGTAAGAAGAAATAAAATCAGAACAATAATAAGAATTAGTTTTTGATTTTTAGGAATAATAAACCTATTTTAAATTAAATAAAATTATAGGGCTGACCTTCCTCTATTATTAATCCCATCCTGTATTAATAATAATAATGACAATATCAATAATAACAGCAATAACAATAATGAAAATAATAGCAGTAAGAAGAAATGCTATAAGAACAATCAAAGTTGAAAAACTCGGGTTCGCCACGGACTCGGCAGCCCAAAAAATTGGACTCAGACTTGGATTCGGCAAAAAAAAACCGTAGTTTTACAAAAAAAAAGAAAAGAAATTAATGCATTTAGAGAACATAAGAGCCATAATTGAAATATTACACGTCATATGATCTCCAAACACTCAATATTTGAAATTTCATCATTCATACTCTAGTTTCAAACTTTAAAATGTATAACAGCAGCATAAGTTTATAAATGTTTACAAAATTACATATAATCATATGTCCAAATGTGAAAAACAACAATGATCAAATTAAAGAGAAGACTACATCTTCCTCTTCCCAGCTCTAGTGAAAACCAAGGGAGTGATAGAACTAGAGGGTCTAGTTCTAGGAGTCCGATGTGGCTTCTCCAACTCGCCAAAATTAGGTTGAGGGTAGCACCACTTGCTAGGGTTTGAGGGTGAGAGAGAGAGGGGTAGAGAGATAGGTCTAGATCTTGGGGGAGAGAGGAGAGAGTGAGATGGAGAGTGGTAGAGAGAGGGGATAGAGGAAGAGTGATAGGGAGATAGATAGGTCTAAAATTCGGGGCAGATAAAGTGAGTGAGAGAGCGAAAGCGAGAGAATGCTAATTGGAGCCTATAGATTACTGAAATTTGACTGTGTCTGAAAATTTACAAGATCTTTTGGAACCTAGAATTTGCATTATAACTCCTAGAGATCTGAAACCACTCTCAAACATCTTGCCAATATATACATGAAATATAACCTAAATGTTATATTTCATGTATATATTCTGATGAAGAGAATGAGACTGACTTGAAAAAAAAAGATTTAGATAATTTTTTGACGTGTACTTATCTCTTTTGCTAGGCATGTTTTTGTGCGTCACGAGTCTTTAAGTCGGACTCGTGTGAGTCCTTGGCACAGACTTGCGAGTCTTGTGCCAGGACTTGTTTGGACTCGGCTTGCGAGTCAACTTGGCCCGCCAATAGAATCGCGAGTCTTCCAACTATGAGAACAATAATAAGAATTAGTTTTTGATAATGAGGAATAATAAACCCATTTCAAAATAAACAAAAAAATAAGAATAAATAAAATTATAGAGCTGATCTATGTCAAATTATAATATTATTTCATCTTGCATTTAAGGAGCAAGAAGGGCAATCCAAAAACCACATTATTCAGCCAGTAATTTCCTTGAAAAGACGTCTTGGAGGAGACTCAAAGTGTCCGAATTAAAGACATTACACAATGGTGTCCACATACATGTTACTATGTTTAAGTCTGAAAATCTGAAATCTTTATCTTTTGAATGTTTATGAGGTTTTCTTGGTTGTGACTCTTCTTAAAAAATGGATATAATTGTGTTTGCAGGATATAGGTGAAATTTATGAGAATGAGCAAGATTTCGAAAAGGCTATGGAGTTCTTTGAGCGAGCAGCTGACCTTTATCATGGTGAAGAAATTAACAGCACAGCTAACCAATGCCGACTTAAGGTTGCACAATTTGCATCTCAACTTGAACTGTAAGTCAACCTTTTAACTAAATAGAGGAGAAAATTTAAACTTATTTGATGAACAGATTGTAAAACTACCTTGTTTTAATATACCAATAGTTTAACAAGGAAACAATATGAAAGAAATGTCATGTTGGTGCACCTTAACCCATAAGACCTTGCACGTTTAAAAATATTAAGACAAAAAATATAGAAAAATGTGTCCACAGAAAGACAAATCAAGCATAGTTAATCATTCGACTTGCAAATCTGGACTAGTTACTTGTAGGCATGTTGTGCATGAAGTTTCATCCCAACAAGAGTATTTGGTTCTCTCTAGTTCTTGATGTAGAGGTTGGAACATATGATGCTAGCTTAGAGTAGGTTTTTATCCCCATCTATCATCATCATCTTTTGATATGTTGCACATGAGAAGCAATAAGTTTTGTTTTTCATTTGGACATTAGCCTTCTATATTGGGATTATGTTTTGATTCCATGACACCTCTCTTAGTTCTCTGCTATTGATTGTTATAGTCTCAGATTTTATAGCCTAATCTTACCTTCAATCAAATATGAATTTTCCATAGAAAACAAATATGGAAAGTCATATGGGAGGTTTTGGTTCTTGTCATAAGATGTGGTTGGCTACAAAGAAACTGGGGTGCTAGGGCTATAATTAAAGTTAGCTGAACCATGGCCAAAGTTAGATAACCTGGAATGTAGATCAATGGAGCCAGTTGGCAACTTCAAAGTAGCAGAAGGAGAGGATGGGAGAGATTTGTGTTCCCAAGATAGGCCAACAATATGAAGTTAGGGTTATAAACTATACAAAATATGCAAGACATGGATTTCCTTAGACAATATGGATGCACTATTTTCCTTTCGAGCTGGAATCCAATTAGTCAAATTGAATGCAATATATCAGTTACATATCAAAGGAAACTCAGTGTTGGTTATTAAAATCATTCAAACAAAATTTAAAAAAAAACCCATGTCACCCTCAACAAAGACATGCTCAATAATTAACTATAGAATGGGAGAATGGAGTAAACTCTGCATAAAATCAGACTCTAGTAAAATATGAAAACTTTTAAATTTTAGACCAGAAAAGAAATTATAATTGTTTTAGTGACATGCTTGCTAATGAAGCTTTCAAATCACACAATGAGGGAAAGGTTAAAATTTTTAACAAAATTGATCAACTTTGAGCACAAATCAAACATTGAGTGCACTTACAGAAATCACTTTGCAGCGAAGTTTATCATAGATAATCAAACAATTTTTTTTCTTTCTTGAACCTCTCCTTTTTGTAATTACCCATTCCATAGGTTTTTGAATGATTTTTTCCTTCCAAAAAAACATTCTTTTGTCCCTCTATTGATGTGAAATAAATGTAATGTGGGTACATGCCGTGGTGAGCATATAATAGGGATTGATATGCTCAAATTAGATAAAATACACAACAAATAAGTGAGGTTTTATACAATATACAAGTTGAAAGGCTCAATTATGCCATGACAGCTACCACTTTCTAAATAGATTGGAGAATAAAGAGAATTGAATTCTTAAACCCATCCACAACTTGTTTGCTAACAACTCACAAGAACAACATTCAACCTTTAGAGTAGGATTTTTTTCATTCATCTTTATTACTTTTCATGCTTCGCACTACTCAAAATATTCGTAATTTGGATATATAAGTTCTTCAACTCTGAAACTATCAAATGAAGTGGCCTGACAACTTTTGACAATGCCTAGCAATATGTTCATAAAATTCAGGCAATGTCCCTAAAATTTGGGCCTTTTTAAAGTCAAGCCACTCAAGTTTTGTGGTCAGAAGGTCATTTTTAATGCTTGGACTTCTTAGTGAGTGCTTAACCCTCTAGATAGTCTTGTAGTTTGTCACTAAACAATGATGATTCATCAAGGGGAGATATTGGGGGAACTATCTTGTTGGGTGATATTCTCTCGCCAAACCAACATCCTCCTTTAGGCAATAAGTATGTTCTCCTAACAAATGAGGATGGCCAACCAATGCTCTTCATTCTAAAATTTATCCATATGAAATTTGTTTAGTCAGATGTATGCGTCCTTACAAAAGCTTCTCATAATTTCTTTGTTAGGTCCACTTGTCAAAATCTTGGTCCTTTTGATGTGATTTTCTTTAAGAAATTAAACTTTTTAACTTCCAGTTACATATGGTTTTGAAGATGGTATGGTCATAGCGCTCTACCTTGCATGAGGATGGCTGCAATGGTTTGTGTATTTTTCTTTTCTTTGATTTAATTCCTTCTAGGTGGATGCAAAACATTGTGTTGTGTGGATTACACTTGGGAATGATTGCTGTTTAAATGGCAGCATCAATGTTTATGTGCCTAATGATGGCCCGAAAAGAATTTATGTGGATCTCTTTCCAATTTGAGAGCAATCCCTTTGATACCCAACTCACAATCGCTCATTGTACGACTAAAGCACAAACTCTTGAAAGCTTATTAAAAGCTATTGTGCCAAGGGTGCTAAGATCTGAACTCACTTGTATGGGTTCAAAGTTGGTGACTGTTGACGTGTATTTTATACACAATCATACACAGAATAAAATACCCATAGGCATCTTATCCTCTCTTGAGAAAATAGTCTCTAACTGCTGAAGATTCGCGTAATGGATCAGTTAGGTAGACTCCAAGGTTCTTTTAGTAGGGTCTCTACGTGTGGACAAGCTTTTTAGTGGTATGATGTGATTTGCTGTTTCCTCCAAGGGGTCTTACGCATTCTAAAGCTCGAAGATTTTACTAAACTAAAAGGAACTTTCAAAAAATAGCAAAAAGATAGGGTTTAAAGAGGTCTAATCTAGCCTAACCCTATGAATGACTTAGTATGGACGAGATTTGGCAAGACTCAACCAACTTCAATTTTGCCATAAGATAACAACTCAATTGACATTAGTGCGATCTTCTAAGGTAATATAATGGTGTTCAATGCATCAAAGATCAAGGACACTACGACGACGGTACATATCCAAGACACAATAATGATTGAAGATTAAGGACTCAAAGTATTCTCCAGTCGACCACGCATGGCGTTCCTACAATCAGCAAGAAGCTAGTGGTTTGGATTACGAATCCTACCAAATATCAAATCTCACACTTAGTCTTTCAAATTAACAAACTACTTCGATTGAGCACGATTCAAGTGTATCAAACAACCATGAAGATAACTCAAGAAATTTGCAACAAAACACCATAACTTCAATATTTTATTGATTTCCAAGTCATCATGTACAACAATTGCTTGAATTTCTCTATTCAAGACTCAATCTTGCTACAAAATAAAATTGCTTCTAACTCTAATCTCTCTTACATCAACTATTGACTATTATCTGACTATTATTCTATTATCTATTATTAAATGAAATGAAAAATGGGGGTATAAATAGCATCCCCAGTTACAATGAAAGGTCTAGATTGAAAGTAAATCAATGGACAAGATCATGACACCTAAACCCTAATTAGGGTTTGTTACAAATGACCTCCTTTTTACTGAACAATATTAAATACATAGCCAAATATTAAATTCGGCACAAAAACCTAGGAGGTATCAACCAATGAGAAATAAGATGTCATGTCATCTGTAACAACCTTTCATCTAGAATCTTATTCCCTTTCCAATTCTCTTTCTTAGCATATGCAATGAATTTTGTCACGATTCCTTCGATTTCTGTGATTGGAATCTTGGGAAGATTCTTGATACTCTCTTCAAAGTGGATGACCTGATCGAATGCATCTAGAAGAGCTGCGTCCCAAGTAGGTTCAAGTTCCTTCGTTCTATCAATCAGGAGCATGGTGGCATACATCTGATCATACTGTTCATCTGTAACATCTGCGTCCTTGCGAAAGATGATCTTGATTCTATCCTCAAATTCTTGCATATCCACATCTGTCTCGACCTCGATCCTTCTGCCAAGAATGGTACGAAGTACCTCAAATACTCTGTCCTGGATCGGATTGATCACCTCCTCAACTTGACCACATCTAACACTGATGTCCTCGAAGAGAACACTCTTTATATGGAGTAAGGTTGACCACTGAAATAAACTGTGAGAATCACCTTCCAAGATCCTCTCCTGTGCTAAAATTCTTCTGGATGTATGTCTTATTACTTTCAAGACAGGAATGACAACGTCCTTGGTATGGGCAAATGCAGCTACTGTTGTCATCAATTTGTGGATTATCTCAAGAACTTGGATAGCTTGATGAATGATCTTCATCATCCTTGTAACAAACTCTATGGCCATTGTATGAGATCTATCCATCCAACTACATGTACGCTGGACCAGGTTCCTGAATCTTTCTGCTTCATTGATCGATTGAAGGGGCAATGCCTGCACTGGTGATCTAACTGGATCCTGACGTCCCAAAGGTTCATTGATGTGACTGAAATATGTCCTCCATGCACTGACCTCTCTCTCAAGCTTTCTATTCTTTTCCACTTCTTCTCTAAGCTTGTCCTTCAATGCCTCAAATGTGTCGGTAGCATCATCCATTGTCTGCTCTGCTGTGGATGGTCCTAACTCAATAGTCTGTATATCATAATCCTCTGCTAGGATCTCACCCTCATATTTGTCTGCTGCCGGTGTAGCTATCTGCAGTTTTCTGGATCCAGTCTCATCTCGAATCATCTTGGACATCTTTGTAGCCTTCTTCTTCTCTGTTATCACATGTGAACGTCCAACAAGGCTCTCTAAATCAATTGCACTGTCCTCGTCCTCTACGACGATCACCTTAGTCAATCTTTCCTTCAACCAATCTGGGATATTTGATCTTGTCTCTTGAACTTGAATCTCTTTATGCACTATTTCTTCTTGTCTGGGAGGAGATGTCATTTCATTGTCTTCTTTGTCTTCATCCAACTCATAGTCTTGGAGAGATCCATCTGACGAAACATGCTGTGCCTGTCCTTCCTCTTGTCTGTCATTCTGTACCATAGACTCCATGGATTCTTCTACTTGAATTGTTCTATTCTCTGATCTAGAAGAAGTACCTGGTGTTTGATCTTTGTTGGCACCTTGCTTTTTCTTGGAAGGCTCTTTCTTTTCTGATCTTTCCTTTCTCTTCGAACCTCTCGGATGGAGATTGCCCTCACTGGCACATCGAAGGCTACCTTCACCTGAATTCCTAGGATTAGGATTGCCTTCACTCACACTTGCTCCACCTTCGGCTGGTTTCTCTTCCAAAGTAAAAGACATAGCTATGCCTTGTTCTCTCAACTTCTGATGCTGAACGTCTACCCATCTGCGAGTACAAGACAAGACTGGTGCCATCAAAGCATCTAAATCCACGACCTCAGGCTCATTCCAATTCAAACTTATTGTTTTGCTTTCTCTATCATAGGAAGACTGGATGTGCCTGCCATTGTCCTGAGCTTGGTCGGCCACTCTGTAAATCCTGCATTTCCTGATGAAATCCAAAGGCAATCTAGAATGCATTTTCCGTTTCACTTCAAGATCATCTAGGAGGTTCATCATAAAATCCTCAATCTGATGCTCATGTCTAAATCTTCTACCGACCGTCTCCTCTAAATGTCCATGTGGATCAAAGCTACTTCTCCAAGCAAAAGATGAAAAAGAATACAAGGCTAACTCCTTCTCTGCGTCATCCATGGCTAAGACATTAGGACATACCTCAACTGAATTACCCAAAATAATAGGTACCTGAACTCCATTCTGATGTCTGTGTCTGAATGCCTTCATATATGCTGCCAACTGCCTTGTTACCTCAAGTAACACAATTCTGTCTGTCGGATACCTCGGCAACATGTATGGAGGTAAAGGACATCCATGCACTCTAATGTAAGTGAATTTGGGAAACTGAATGAACCAAGCACCGTACCTCTTGATGAATTCCTGGGCATCCTGAGATAATCTGTTGTGAATCCCTCCTTGCAACGTCCTTGTGATGTTCATCGTGAAGGTATCATTAACTAACTTGTAGTTTTTCCCTGGCGGATGATGCAAGTAGGCATAGGATTCACAAGCTCTGACCTCACCGGGTCCTCTTCCAATCACTCCTCTGTGAGGTAGTTCTGCGTACTCAACACTCCTGATCAAAGCATAGATGACGTATGAACTCATGTGGAAGGACTTAGTAGCCCTGAGTCTCCTCAATTGTACGTCGAAGCAATGGCTAATTATCCTAGCCCAATGTATCGTACCCTTTCCTTGAACAATCACCTGGATGAAGTAAAACATCCACTTCTCAAAATAGAAGGCATGAGGTGCTCCTGTAACTCTGTTGAGCATAGTAATCAAATCTCTGTATTCCTCCTGGAAATCAATCCGGTGCGGTGTGTTCGGTACCTTGCTTAGACGGGGACGACTCTTGAGTAGCCAGTTCTTGTTGATTATGCTTAGGCAAGCATCTGGATCATCATCGTACATTGACCTGGCGCCTTCTATGCTCTTGTATATCATGTCCCTGTGCTCTGGAAGATGGAAAGCTTCACTTATAGCTTCCTCTGAAAGGTACGCCAAAGTGTTTCCCTCATTGGACACGATCGTTCTGGACTGTGGATTATAGTGTCGGGCACATTCGATCATCAACTCGTGGCACTGAATAGCTGGAGGAAAACCGGCCGCCTTAATGATGCCACTCTCTATTATTCTCCGGGCGACAGGTGATGGCTTGCCAATATAAGGGACCTCTCGAAACTTCTTCGTGCTAAAGTTCCCCAAGTTTGTATCTCCAATGTTGCTCCACTTCGACACGATCTTGGTCTCCACTTCTTCGGTCTTCTGATCTTCTTTCATGAGAGCTGAGCGGCTGGTGGATGCTCCCGCCTTCGGGGTCGCCATACCTACACAACATTTCATTATAAGGACTAGATTTTGCAATGAATAACGTTGATTAGAGAGAGAAGTTTTAGGAAACGTCATGATAAGTCTCTAGAGTTATCATTTCCTAAAAAACAACGATGATTGAGCTAAGAGATTCAAAATTCAAAACTTCAAAATTTAAAATATGACGATCAACAAATAAAGCAATAAAATCAAATCGCCATACCTCAATAGAGAGCTAACTCTAGAATGCAAAAAGACAAAATTCGCCTAGGCAAAATTGAGGACGAATGATCATCAACGTTATCTCCTCAAGAAAATCCACTTCGCCACCTTGGTCTTCAACGTGATCTTCAATTTCACCTTTAGCGTGGTCTTCAAATCTTATCAAAATCGCTCAAATGAAGGTCTTCAAATATCGCACCACCTTTGATGCATTAACGCCACCTTTGGATTGAATGGAAATCGCACCCCCTCAAGCACACTTCGCACTTCCTTCCTCTTCCTCAATTCGCATGTAGGATAAGCAAAAATAATGATGTGAAAATAATAATTCTCACCCTCCATATATAGCGCTTGTATTGCAACTTACCCTCAAGGCCGACTTGATAAAATATAGCAATTTTGAATGATTTTTAAATAAAATAAGAAGGCCGACCTCCCTTAAATCAAGCGCTCCATGCGATTTTTATGAATTAATTAATTAATTATTAAATGCCTTACGTTTTTTAATTTGTAAATTTCGATCTTTAATAAAGGCAAAATAATTAATAAATGTCTAACGCCATATTAAATGCTAATTAAATTAGATTTTCAATTTTATCGAACTTAGCATTTAAGGAAAATTTGAATTGTTTATTTGGCGCCAAAATTATGAAAATGAAAGGGACGTACCTCATCGCCCTGGTCCCTTGGAGAGGGACAGGAGCGATCCACGATTTTGTCATGTTTTCAACGTTCATCTCCTTCCTTTCCACGTTCAATATCGATCACTTTGATGGGTCCTTCGAATTAGATCGTCTTGCATGTGTGCTTAAGTGCCTTTGGGTGTTCATCGCCCTGGTCCTTGTCCAAAGGACAGGAGCGATCTCCATGTTTTCACGTTCAATATGCATCCTTGATCTTCGATCTTTCATTGTGAAGCGAATATCATCCTTGCTCATTTCTTCTACGCTTGTTCCATTTGTTTTCATGAAGTGTTGGGACATTTAGAGGGATCATCGCCCTTGTCCCTTGGAGAGGGATAGGAGCGATCCATGTCTTTCTCTTTAATCTTGGCAACTTCTAACTTCGATCCTCGTTGTGATGTCTTCCAAACGCCGTCCCTTACCTTGTCTATCCTCGCCTTGCCTCGTCTTTGAAGGAATATGAGTGCATTTGATGTTCATCGCCCTGGTCCTTGTCCAAAGGACAGGAGCGATGTGAGCCTTTTAGCATGTTTGACGATGTTTGGACGTTCAAGACTCTTGCATGTGATCTTCAAAGAACGCCTTGGACCTTGTATGATCTTGTGAAGTCTTAACTTAGCACGCATTTGAAACAAAATTGAGAGTCCAAAGCAAATCGCCCTGGTCCCTTGGAGAGGGACAGGAGCGATATGGTCCCTATGTCCATTTTGATGATTATTTTACGTTTGAAATCCTCATGCATCACCTTCCTATCATACCATGGACCTTCTACAATCTCGCAAAACTTTGACCTTACGTAAATCTTGCATGAAGTGGCCAATATATCCAACATCGCTCTGGTCCCTTCCTGAGGGACAGGAGCGAAGTTCATCATTATGTGCTTGTTCTTGTTTGTACCAACTTGCAATCATCTTCATTACGTGAAATGATGTCCTTTCGACCCTCTTGGTTGCTCGAAACTTGATTGCCTTTTGAAATGTACGCCATTATAGAGATATCGCTCTGGTCCCTTCCTGAGGGACAGGAGCGATCTGGGTCTTAGAGTGTAAATCTCTTCATTGTGATGACCTTTAAGTGCTTATGCTCGATGAAGATGTCTTGAAATGTCCTTGCCACCCTCGTTCCTTGACTTAGATCGATTTCAAACTTGAGTGAAAAGCAATATATTCACTATATCGCCCTGGTCCCTTGGAGAGGGACAGGAGCGATCCATCTCTTGTAGCCTTCATTTTACTTTGTCAGGTTCCAAATTTATATTCAACGGACTCGTCATGCTCTACTCCATTCATCCATGCCTTGACATCGTTTGTAAGTTGGCAAGAAAATCATTTATACCAAAAATCGCTCTGGTCCCTTCCTGAGGGACAGGAGCGAACTGGACATTTTGGGACCCTTGTGGACGTTTTAAAATCTTCAATTTGTATTCAATGAGTTCATCTCATGCTTTCTCTTGCTTTTGAACGTAAACTTGCCTTGGTTTTTGCCTGGATTTTGCCTAATGAAGGATATCGCTCTGGTCCCTGGGGGAGGGACGGGAGCTATAAGGTACTTCGCCCTGGTCCCTTCCTGAGGGACAGGAGCGATCTCTGCATTCTGGACCATTTTCCTTTGTGTTAGCACTTCAAATTATATTCATTTGGTAAAGCATCTCCCTTTGGACGTCTTCAAATCATCAAGTCAACGAAATCTCGCAAGGACAAGGCAAAATTTGATTTGTAGCTCTGGTCCTTCACTGAGGGACAGGAGCGATTTTCCTCCTAGAGGCATTTCTGTGCTCATGAAAAATCTTCAATTTATATTCAATGGAAAGATCTCGCCGTTCTTCATCACTTACAATTCGAAATTTGTCTGGACTCTGCAGGAATAATGAGATATTTGGAAAAGAGCTCCCGTCCTTCACTGAGGGACAGGAGCGATTTTGCTCCTACAGGCCAAAATAACATGATTTTTCACAATTTAACACTTCACAAGGCAAAAACAAATCATTTCCAATGCCCAGGATCAAAGATCAAAAAAAGTCAAAATTTAGTCAAAATATTCAATCGGACAAAAATTCACACTTCTCTCAACACTTAGACAAATTTAAGCTCTGCATCAACATTCCAATTGAACATTAGACCATTCTGGCGAATTCATTGCATTCAAAATTTGCATCCTAGAAAAGGAAGCTCAAAAGCTCTCAAAAACGACTGGATTTTGGCCTGAAAAGACAAAAATAAAAACCCTAAGGCTTGACCCTAAATCCAGACAACTAACCGACTAACAAAATCCTAAAAACGAAGGCGAACAACGAGCAAAAAACAAGCAAAAAGAGGGGGTCCCCATTTGCGATGGGGCGATGTGTGAAATGGTCACAACAGTGACAAGACCACTAAGGAATCCTTTAAGTATTTTCACCTCAAGCATGCCAAGGAATAGATTAAAGACATCAACTCTCTCATGCACATAGTACTATGTTTCTTATGATATCCAAGGATTTTTGAATAATTAAAAATTTGTGTTTTAACCCCAAGAACACTTTGGAAAGCATGCCAATTCCTTATAGGAATTTCTTGATGTGATTCCTTTTAAGCTCAATTGCTTTATATAAAACCTTTGTGATTTTCTTCTCACTCTCAAGGAGCTCCTCTTGGCTCTTTTGTAAGCTTCCCAATTTGAGAGAAATCCCTTTGATACCCAAGTTCAATTGCTCATTGTGCAAAATAAGCACAAGCATTAAATTATTGAGAGCCATAATGCATGCTTAGACTTGATCTCACTTGCTTTAGCTCAAAGTTGGTGACAAGGACACTAAGGAATTTCTCAATTCTTTGTGCCTCAAGCATGCTGAGTAATACTTTAAAGCCATCAACCCATCAATTGTTCCCATAGGTATCTTCATAAACTCCTTGAGATATCCAAGGATTTTCTAGGTCTTTGTTTCAAGCACAAGAGGGCTTTGAAAAGTGTGCCTATGACTTGCAAGGATGCCTCAATTTCATTCCTTGTAAGCTCCATCTCATTTCTCAAAAGCTTTGTGATGCACTATTCACTCTCTAGAAGCTTCACTTGACACTTAAAACAAATGACCAATGATAAAGCCATTGGCCTTTGTGGCTTCTGGTGAGAGTTCTTTAAGCCACTTGGCAGTTTGCGGGCTTCGATCTTCCTTGGTTTTACAAGTGCTTCAAAATGAATCTTTGGGAACTATCATTAACAAAGACAATATCAAGTTCATTCGCGAAGCTAGCAATCTTGAACTCATTTATAGTTGGAGGCCTTTAACCCTATTGAATTTATTTGTTGATGTGTTTTTATGCATTTCATACACAGAATAAAATACCAAGGTATCTTATCCTCTCTTCAACAAAATCTCCTCAAATTCTGAACTAAGTGATCACGTGAGGTGACTCCAAGGTTCTAAATGTTAGGTTTTGACGTGTAGATAAGCTCAATGGTCAGATGTGATATTACTAGAATCACAAGGGTTACGTTTATTCTTGCAATCTTGCTCGAATGCGGCTGGAACTTGACATCTAATTGACTTGAAAAATTATAAAAATATTGAAGGTTTAGAGAAATCTAATCTACTCCTAAGATCAATGATAGCACCGTATCATGCTAGGATGGACACATTCCTTAAACTGAGCTTTTCTTTGCCATGTTGTCAACAACTACACAAAAACGATGCAATCTTCCAAGGGAATTTAAAGGTTTTCATATCATGAATCATTTATCCAAATATCCAATACACTGGTGCAACTTGAACGAACATATCCACAATTGAACATAGCACTCTTTAATGTTCATGCTAACTATGCATTGCAATTGAAAATCATCCAACCACAAATAGTATGAACCAAGGAATTATCAATATCCACAGATTACTCCATCACAATCAATGAAATTCATCTAACATGAGGATATAACAAGAAACCTTACAATATGTAGAAGAAACACCACTATCCACCATGAATTCAATGAAAAGGATGTTTATTTACAAGCTTGGCAACAATTTCTTCCTTCTGTTCTACTCTACTTCTAATTATTCACTATTGTCTATTAACCCCTTACAAATGAGAGAGTGGAGCCTTATATAGTGCTCTCAATACAATTGAATGACTTGGATGAAATCCAAATCAATGGCCAAGATTGAAAGATAGAAACCCTAATTAGGGTTTGTGACACCCATTATATAACATTTAATGCTTGACCAATGATAAAATTACATTAAATAGGACACATGTCCTTCATTGAACGCTGACCAATGAATGACAAGGTTAGGTACATTGAACTTTGTGCCTCCACATGTTGTAGTTATCCTCCTTGTTGGATGAGTCAAGTGCTTTGAATTTGGATTCCTTACTTAGAATGATGTGATTGGGTTGAAGATGACTAGGCACCACCTTAGCTTCTTACTCCTTGTAACTCATCACAAGTGTTTGTAATTCGGGTAATATCTCTTGATACTCAACAGTTCCAAGTGCTTGATGTGATGATGGTGGGAGATATTCCCAAATTACATCATCTTCTAGCTTTGATTAACTCTTCTGAAACTATTTGCTCTGGAGATGCATTCCTTCATTTTGTTTTTCATCTCATCATGTTTGGGAATCTTGAACTAGTTCTCTCCTTTGTATTGCGACGTTGAAAATGCAAGGTGTAAGTGTAACCCGTTTTCTTCTTGATGATACTTGATCTTGTCCTTATGATGTCGATGCTTGGTGTAGAACTCCCTTAATGTAGCATGTAACTTTGGTCGATCTTCCTTTGTTCACAATGGGCTTGATCATGATCCCCTCCTTGTAGCTCTAACTTGAATACTTCATGTATTGAAAATGATTCTTGGATTTCTGGAGGAAATTCAAGATTGCTTTAGCATCTTTTCATGTCTTAGTTCTAGATTTTTCTGCTTTGTGTAACTTGATCTGCTATGTGGTTGAACTATTCTTCATTGCACTGTAGAGTCCTTCATCCATGCTTGTCTTTGTATGTCTTGATGTCTCTATGGAATCCCTCATTGTTAAGCAACTCTTTGCATTATTGGAGTCTCTCTCATGATGATTGCAATCCTTGTGTTGTAATGCCCTAAGTCCTCCATCCTTGCATCAAAACTTGATGTTGACATATTCCACTTGCTACGTTGAGGTGTTCTATTTCTTTGATTCACCATCATTCCTTCTTTCTTGGATCTTCTTTTCATACTTGAATTCCTTCTCATTACATTGTTGTCTTCTTTGATGTTTCAAGTGTGATCTCTCCATGTGATTGATCTCCTCGATCCCTTCATTTCTGTAGCATCCTCACATGCTCCGTTTTATATGATTTACTTCTGGCTTCAACCTGAAAAGAGCATGAATATAAATCAAGAACTATGTAAATAAAGTGCTCCTTACTGTCCTAAATCATGCTTTCAAACCTTAACTTAGATCTGGAAATGACTGTTTTTCACTTGGAAAATGTTCTCAGTTCTGATATCATGTCTGATTTTACTGATTACAGGTATGATTGGGGTTTCTACCAAGTGATAGACAAATTGCTGCCCTTCACCAAGAGGTCATGCATCTTAGCAAGCTAAGGAAAAAATGCTGATTGCCATGGATTTTGACATGTAAAGGAAAGATGTCATGATGGACAGGTATTTGAGGGGGTGAGGGAATTTGCTTAGGATGGCCGAGGATTTTGACATGCAAGGGAAAAAATTCATCATGGCTGGGGTTTTGATGAGGTAAAGGAAAAATTCTATCATGGCCAGGGATTTGGAGGGGTAAATGATTTTGCTAGCATGGCCGTGGATTTGGAGAGGTAAATGAATTTTGCTAGCATGGCCATGGATTTGGAGGGGTAAAGGAATTTGTTTATGAATTCTCCAAATAGTTGATTGCCTTAATCACCTTCATTACCTTCATTAAATTTAGCCATTTGCCTGATCAAGCATCATGATGATGCACTTTCCATTGCCAAGTTAATGGAAAATTGGTCATTGTCATGGATTTTGAGAGATGAGGGAAGATTCTTGAGTTATGCCGTGGATTTTGGAGGGTGAGGGAAATTATCCTCCTTCAATTGATTTCTCAGTACCTCTTGATCGTTCCTCGCTTCCATGGTCTAACCTGAGGAAGTCTACTCGCTTGCCTGACTGCTCATCACACCTAAGACTCATACCTTAACCTGACCTGAAGGTCACATTGTGAAGCATCATCCAAAGACCACCATGATTCTCATCTATCATTTGATTCTCACTTATCACTTGAGCACTTAGAGCTGCAACGACTCCAAATTAGTCTAGAGGGAGACTGAATGCTGCTAGACTGCCTGACTGGATCACATCTTGACAACATAGGCACTGCATCTCCTCACAAGCACAAGGTTAAAGGCCTGAAATTATTGCCAAGCTAGATGACTAAGCTAAGACAGCAATGCTACCAAGCAAAAAGGTGGGGGTCCCCATTTGCAATGGGGCAATGTGTGTAAACATTACAACAGTATCTTATACTATTTTGGCCAAAGATCTTATCCTTCATGTTCATAATCTACTTCACACAAATGCAATACTTGAGAAACTAGATTTGTTAAGAGTCAATACATCTTGGACAAACATTTCCATCTAGGATGACATGGAATGGGCTAGGGCCACTTGGCAGCACATCTCGTTTCTTACATTATTGGGAAGGCCTTTGAGGTGGTTACACTATTCAAGTGGGAAATGGATGGTTTTAGAACATGTCTTTCTTTCAAGAAACAACCACAATCTATGGTGGCCCGCTATTGTTAATAATTCTATCTTGCCTTTGGCTGAAATGACAAGCATCATAGCACTCTCTATCCATACTATTAGAGATTTGGTCTCTTCTAGAGATTGGATCTGATGGTTAATATATCAGCAAAATTTCAAGATTTCTAATTTAAACTTTCCATTTATTTTATGCATGCATGAGATTTTTCTTGATGTCATGCTTCATAAACTAGGTTTGTAACCACCACTTGCTTGGTGGAAAGATTGACAATAAAATATTGACATTGCTAGTGACAATTGCACTTGGGATTGCTAATATAAGGTTCTTAGCCCTATTTCTTTAAATCTTTGTAAGCTCAGCTGCCATTGGTTCGTTCTTTGGGCTTAGTTCTAATAGCTTCAAAGGATTCGACATTCTATATGTGAGTCTAAAATTACTTATTTTATTTGGTGTTTGGTTAATCAAAGATTGCCTTTAGGTGAAAGTCTTTTTCACATTGGCATTGCATTTCTAGGAAAGACTAACAAAATTCCACGCCTATCCCCTTGCATTCATAGTTTAATAATTCATGGCATTTAACCCTACTTGTAGAATTCTTCAAAATCTCCAAAACTTACCATAATAGTAAAGATTCCCGCTACACAAGCTATAGCTTTGAAAGAGTTTCACCGTATTACCTAGGATCATTCACCACTGTGATTAATCTTCTCCGAGAGGGTTTTCATCCTTAGAGAAGCTGAGATGAACCAAGTTCCATCTCATAGAACCACAAGGGTTTCACCAAAGAGAAATCAAATAATCTACATAATACCAAATGAACTCTCTCCTTATATACTTTTCCTGCCAAATTTTCCAAAAGACTCCTTAAAATCAATTTTTAATTAAAAGCTCCATTTTGGCTCCAAAAAACCTTTTGTTAACATTATGATAATATTTGATACATGAGGTCCCAATATTATACGTCCATGATTTAAAACTTTTTATCCTCTTTCTAGTGAGATCTAACACTAGTAATAAAAACAATTATGTTAAAGTCAATAATACACTCAAGTTGCAGAAATTGTCGGAAAGCATCGGAATCGAAATCTGATTGCATTGGAATGATATCAATGATTAATAATGAAAATCGGGGTCAATTAGGTGACTTACTATAAATAGATGCTCTTTCCAAGAATCTTGGAGAACACACCAAAAGTTGGTAATCACTTCAGAAAGTGTCATAAGTGTCTTCTAGACCATTTAAACTCATTGACTACATCAAACATCCTCTCTTTTACGACCAATGATCACTGAGAAAGTCGGAGCAAACTGTAGTGCTGAAGTTATTGAAAATGGGGACATCACACATACCTTTGGATTGACTTCAAGAACAAACCTAGTTGGGAGGACTGTACAGAGAAGAGAACTTCAGGAGGTTGGAAAGACTTATTTTCTCTCCAAAATAGATGTAGAGAGACAGAGTTATGGGTTTGGAAGTTCATTCAAATATTTTTGGGCTTTTTGTGGTGCTCTACGAGTGTGAATTTCGGGCTTGTAGCACCTTAGACTCAAAGTGGAAACACATTGAAGAAGTTCAAAAGTGTCCAATCTCAAGAAAATTCAAAATAAATGGCTTAGTTCCTTATGAGATTATATTGATTGAAATGGGGGTAGATCCGATTGAAGCAATTGCTATGGTGCATCTCATAAGATATTTAAAAAGAATTGAACAAATGGAAGTTAGGAGATGGCAAAGTTTGTTTTCAATGACATTGTGAGAAAAAGAAAAAAGACATGGATGAAGCAAAATAGCAAATGAATGACTAAATGGAAGATTTACTTGAATGCTTTCCCCATGAATAACAAAGAGATAAAAGATTTTTTAACATACGTTCCACATTCATATATGGGCTAAAGTACCAGGGAGAAAAACAAAGTATTATTTTGAAGAGTTTCAACGCTATGTGTGATCATCAACAAAAAGCACACATAGTAGCCAATATTCTATGGAAAGCCAAGATTTTTATTGCTCAATTAAGAACCAACTCTCATCAACTTCGATGTGAAACAAGGAAGTGGACAAGACCTAAAGAAGCATGGGACAAAAGAGTGTTTTTTTTTTGCAACACCATGGCAATGGAATTAGGAAAACACTTTACTATGGAGTGCGATGCCTTCAAGGACATCAGAGACAAGCATGCCAATACAATGATAGTTGTTTCTTGGCACAATTTATTTGGCAAGAAGATTGTTGAGAAGATAGGGATGCTTATTATCTCCCTGAATACCAAATAAGCATCGGAGAAACAACTATCATTGTATTGGCATGCTTGGTATTTGGCAAGAAGATTGTTGAGAAGATTTCTAATCTCCATAGATACCAAAGTATTTCACAAGATAACAAATTCCAAAAAAGATTAGTGTCTTTCTTAATGCCTTTAATAAATCCAATAACAACATCAAGTATGTTAATATGCATTGGTAAAATCAGCCCAAAAATAAGCCAAACTTCCTTAGCAATAATACAATCAAAGAAGATATGCTTGATGGAGTCCTTCACTTTACAAATATTACAAAGATCATCTTTATTATAGTCAAATCTGATAGGCAGTTTATCAAGCATTAACAACCATCTAAACGTTTTCTTTTTAGGGGCCAAAGGAGAGCTCCAAAGAGCCTTAAACATTTTGCCCCATTGAGTAGGGGATAGATCTGAATACCAGTTAGCATTAACATGATTGGAGATCAATCTTAATTTTGTGTGGAGAGATGCCCTTAGATTTTGCACTAAACATGAGAAAGGCAAAGGGGGGGCTGCTATCCTTATCAACCCCAAGTGGAGAAACTCTATCCTTTTCTCAGGGGTCTCCCCCTGCAATAGGGCTGTATGGGTCACCTTTGGGGATGGTGATTCCACCTTCAGGATTTGCACTGTGTATGCTCCCAATGATTATAGGGATAGATCCGACCTCTAGCAATGGCTTGCATCCCTTCCAGATATACTGTGGATCTTGGGGGGAGATTTTAACATGGTTGAACACAAGGATGATAAGTTAGGGGGAGCCAATGTTGAATGGAAAGGGGGAGAGAAGTTACATTGGGAAAGACTTAAAGGTATCAAGAGACTCTTTGACCCCTTGGATGGCTTAAAACAATCTTACAAGGGAATCTGGTTTACCTGGTGCAATTACCAAAAAGGTGGGAACATGATTTTCTCTAGATTGGACAAATTCTAGACCAATAACGATGCCTTTTCCTTTGTCCCAGATCAGAAAGGGTGCCCGGTGATTGTGAGGCCATCTTCCCTATCTGACCACCGCCCCATTTTTGCCAAAATTGTCTTCAGGAGTTCTATCAAGGCTGGTAGCATAGGTGGTGGCAAATTCATTCTTAACAGTAAATTACTGCAAGATCATGATGCTTTGGCTGCTATCCATATTGTAAGATTGTTCAATAACTAGAATTCTCAAGCTATCTCTAATATTGCTAGGTGAAACACCTCGGTGTCTAGTTGGCAGAAGGTTCTTAGTACCATTGGCAAGAAGAAGGCCAAGGATGCTAGACAGGTGGAGCTTATCCTCTCCTCTAATCTGCATAAGGCAGAGGAGGACATTCAAAAAGATCCTAGCAATTCACATCTTACTCACTTGGTGGTGGTGGCTAGAGATAAGATTAGAAAAATGCAACATGTAAGAGCCATTGGAGCCAGGACTAGGGCTAGGATGTAGTGGTTGTCTCAAGGAGATAAAGGGTCTAAGTTCTTCTTCAACCTGCTGAAGCAGAAGCAGATCAAGGAGAAGATAGACAAGCTTTGGGTGGAAGACAGGGAAGTCTCTGAAGAAGAAGATATCATGGCAGAATTCCTTAACTTCTACAAGCTAGTTTTCTCCTTAGAAGATTCTCCTGCATCCATGCTTGCTAGAGACAAGTGTTGGTCTCTTGTCCCCAAGATTCTGTCACTTGAAGAAGGCCAGACTCTTAGTAGACCATTTTTGGTTGAGGAGATCATAAGAGCCATCAACTCTTTGCATAATGATAAGGCCCCTGGGCTGGTTGGGCTTACCATTGAATTCTATAAGGCTAACATTAGCTGGATTGCGGATGACTTGCTTGAGGTTTACAAGGAAGCTACTTTGACAGGGTCTCTGGGTGTTGACATTAATAGAGGCCTTTCAAACTTATCCCTAAAGAAGGGGACAAAGCTCTTATAAAAAATTGGCGTCCTATTACACTACTTAATGTATCCTATAAGATTCTTGCGAAGATGCTTGCTGTTAGACTAGAAAATATCCAACCTAAGTTTATTTGTACCACACAGGCCGGTTTTATTAAAGGGAGATACATCCTGGAGAACCTCATTACTGGTTGGGAGGCTATGGAGTGGGCTAGACTTTCGGATCAAAAGGTGGCCATGTTTATGCTAGACTTTGAGAAGGCATACGACAGGATTGAATGGAACTTTATTTCCATGATGCTTAAAGCTTTTGGTTTCCCTGAGGTTTTTTGCCAATATGTTAAGGTACTCCTTAAGGATGCTCATGCCCAGGTTGAAGTTAATGGTTCTATCGCTTAGTAGGTCTATTAGGCAAGGGTTCCCTCTAGGCCCTGCCCTTTTTGTAATAGCCTCAGATGCTTTGTATTACTTGCTTAGGGATAACTCTCTCTCCCCTAAAGTTAGAGGGATCTCCCTTTTGGATAAATCTGAATTGATTAACATTCAGTTTGCAGATGACATTGCACTATTCCTTGAGCTATCCAATGAAAACATGAGTGCTTTATCCGCCAAGATCACCTTGTTCTGTGACGCTTCAGGGGCAAAGATTTCCCAAGCCACATCGACTTTTCTCAGTTGGTCTGAGAGGCCACCAGACTAGCTTTCCACCTATGGGTTTCAATGGGGAGGACCTAACACAATTGTCAGATACATGGGGATTCCTTTCGCAATCTCTCCTTGTCTTAAAGATATGTGGTTTTGGATTAAGGGTAAGACTGAAACCAAGCTTACCAAATGGAATAAACACTACCTCTCACTTGCTGGGAGAGTACAAGTTTGTCATAAGATTCTGTCATCCTATAGTATATACTACGCCTTTGTGTGGATGTTTAGTAATTATCAAATCAATGAGTTGCAGAAGATCATCAGGGAATTCTTGTGGTAGGATGGTAGAGGACACAAAAAAGCACACTCAGCCAAATGGGAGTGTTGTTGTATGGACAAGGCTATTGGAGGACTAGGCCTTAAGAATCTTAAAGTGCAAGGGATTGCACTTGCTGCTAAATGGATCTTCCATGCACTGGAAGGCAACGAACCTTGGAAAGTGCTCATTTGAAACAACATTAGACTGGGTGTTCCCAAGAAGGCTAAATCCTGGAGATCCCTTCCTATTAGTGACCTTATAGCTGGAAATTTCATAGTCTCTACGCAGGCTCTGTTGTCTTCAAACCTATTTGGAAGGCGTGGGAGAGCGTTAGGCATAATATTGGAAATAATTGGATCAGCCGGGATAACCAAGTTTGTGGGGAAAGATCAATTTGGTGGAACTTAACCCACAATGGTAAACCCCTCACACTCACTCGAGGGTGTTCGGCCAAAAAATGGTCCAACAAAGGTATATGCTTTCTTAGAGATAATATTACAAATGGTTCTCTCATTTCATGGGATGATCTTTCTAGTAAATATCAGCTTCCCTTGTCCAATAGAAGAACATATAACATTATGTGCAATGCATGTGGTATCTTGCAGCTTCCTAAAGGATGCGATGTGAATGATGACAGGTTTGTATCCTTTTCATGGGTTGATGGCAGTGCTTTGTAATGTGAAATCAATCTCTATCTATAGAACTTACTAGTTAATTTATTCTTTGCAATATTGTAATATAAATATTAAAAAATTACTAATATCTCTAATTAACTTTTGGTTTCTAATATTTAAACACTTTCAATATTCTTTATATTAGTTATCCTTAAGAACTTTTCGTAATTTAATATTCTTCTCATATTTTTTAAAATTAATAACATCCTTTTTAATTATTATAACATTATATTTTAATTTAACTCTTCATGACATAGAGTAATGGTTAAAGCGTGGATTGTTGTTATGGCCATCAAGGTTCAAACCCCTCTGGGCTATTGTGATTGTGGGAATTGTGCCCTCGCTAATCTATTGTGCTACCAAGTTTGAACCTTAATATTGATGTTGTTGGCATTCATGCAAAAAATCCCTCGTCCATAAAAAAAATAATATTATAATTTATTAGAAGTATAATTTAATTCCTCTATCTCCACATTAGGAAAAGTACTAAATATTATTTTTTCATATTGAAATTTGTTTACACAATATGTAATGTCCCCTAATTGGGAATGCCCTAAATTTTCCCTAAGTCTCAATTTCCAAATGGGTTTATAGTGTACCTTCACCTGGTTGAAGTCCTACAAATAGATTAGAGATCATTTACAACAACAATTTTGATAAGCTGATAATAATTAAACATTAGTGAATCTATGGCAGAGCTATGAATTCAATCATAACACACTAAACATATTTGGAAGGCTCAACCATAAGAGAGCATGGGAAAGAGTGACTTTGATGGGGTGTCTTAGATACTCTACTCTAGGCCCAAGAGCGGATATACCATCCGTCTTGCCCTCATGTGGCCCATGCCACCCTTATGAGGTGGTCTACCCAATGAGGTGTCCACTTTCTGTTATCCCCTTGTCTTGCCAACCGTACCCCGGAAGCTATCTCTTCTAAGCCCAAAGGTAGTACCCCTTGTACCCACTTGGCCTCATGGGACTTATGTAATCCCCACCTTGAGGTGGCATACTTAGGAGAGCGCCCCATCACTGTACCCCTCTTGCAATCCTCACTTCCTCCATCATGTCTGAAAACATTCAGAAAGAATACATTCTACACAATCAATTTACTGCAGATAATCATTAATCAGCTTAATATTTACTGTGGCATGTATGAGCAATCATAACAGCAATACATTATTAATAGTAAGTATGCAGAAATATAAATATGTTGACACAACACTTATCATGTTATACATAGAGAATTCATACCAAACTGTCACAGCCAATTGAACTTGCTGAACATTAATATTTTAAAAAATATCAGTCTGAATCCTTTTCAATTGTTATTGAATTCTCTTCATTGATTGATGGATTTTGTTGAATGATTGATATTTTGAATGAGTTATCGTTCGATTGAATGAATTCCTTTGACTATATGATTTGAGGTATTGGTGAGTGATAATATAATGATGTGTTGGCTTGATATATTGGAGAATGGTGATTGAATGAATGCTGATCTGATAGAATGATTTTGTTGTGACCACATCACACATCGCCCCATCAAGATTGGGACCCCCTTTTTTTTTAGGTTTTTCCTCTCTAGGATTAGTCTCTCTCTGCTCTCTCCTAGTGGGTGGAGTGGATTAGATCATCAAGTGTTGCAAAGAATTGATTAGTAGATGAAGGACTCAAGATTCAATAGGCTAAGCAAAGTTAGGTGAAAGAAATAAAGAAGAATCATCCATAAGGTCGCCTACCTTGCCCCAATTTGAGAGCAAAATTTTCATCAAAAACCGTCATTGGAGCGAAATTTGCTTAAATGCCTTGACCCCGTACCTTGCTCAGGTCCTAGAGTGAAATTTTGTTTTAGGTCCTGTCCCTCTGAAGGTCACAGAGCGAACTTCCTCTATAGGTGTTCTTAAGGGTCGAATTGATGATGCTTTCATGTGAAGAGATTGCAAAACTTAAGGCTTAAATCGGTGAGGTAAAAGAAAGTGGTGAATTCCAGTCATGTCTTTGGATAGGTCCTAAGGCGGATGTTGAATTGATGTTCTTGGAGAGGACATAGAGCAAATTTTTTTCTCTTCAAGTCTTGTCCTTGCCAAGGTCTTGGAGCAAAAATTCCATTATAGGTCTTGTCCTTGCCAAGGATGTGGAGCGAACTTCCCAACTTGACCTTGTCCTTCCAAGGGACATAGAGCGAATTCCATTATGGGTCCTGTCCTTGCCAAGGTCTTGGAGCGAAAATCCCATTATAGGTCCTGTCCTTCCAAGGGACATGGAGCGAATTTCCTACCTTATTCCTTGTCCTTCCAAGGGTCCTAGAGAGAACTTCATGCCTTGTCCTTGTTGAAGGTCCAGACCGAACTTGAATATGTGTATCTTGGAGAAGTCTTAAAGCGAACTTTGTCTAGAATAATGAGCGTACCTTTTCGAGGTACAAGAGTGAACTTTATCATTTGAAGCTTACCTTAGAAAGGTCTTGGAGTGAAGGGCATTATAGGTCCTGTCCTTCCCAAGGACAGAGAGGGAACTTCATTTTGAGTCTTGTCCTTGTCAAGGACATAGAGCGGAATTGTCATTTAAGTCTTGTCCTTCCTAAGGACAAAGAGCGAATTTCCATAATAATTCCCGTCCTTCCTAAGGACAAAGAGCGAATTTCCATTATAGGTCCTGTCCTTGCTAGGTACATGAAGCGAAATTTTGATTTAGAGCTTGTCCTTCCAAAGGACATAGAGCGAACTGATTTCAAGAATCATGTTCTTCCCGAGGACCCAAAGCGAAATTCAACAAGGGAAAACATTTTGGCGCCATGATCAATTTCAAATTCGAATTGCTAAGAAGGGAGAGTCTGATTTGTTAAGTCGGCCAGCATCAAGGAAGCCAATTTATTTTTTATTTTTTATTTTTTTGTTTGCATTAAACCAAGTCAGCCTTTTACCCAAAAGACACACCTTTACCCTAACTCGCATATATAAGAGAGGTTAAAAGATCATTTTAACATCAAATCAAAATACAATTCCTCTCTATAAGCGAAATTTAGCAGCAGATCGGTGAATCACTACAGCAGGTCAGCAAACTTCACCATTAATTGCAGGGTTAGTCTTTTGGAGAAGGCGAATTTTATCATTTAAAGATGAAGAGGAAGCGAATTTACTCAATAAACAGGCCTATCATACAGCGAATTCACCTTGGACAGCCCAGATTTGTATTAGGCATCAGACTTGCATTCCAAATAGTGATTTCATTAAGTAGTGTCAGTCATTCAATTGATAGGAAATCATCAAAGTCAGATGTAAGGACTGCATTTTAAGATTAAAATCAGGTCTGATTAAAGGCTGAAAGGCATATTTCATTCAAGTTAGGATGCATGTGTAAGTTAGGACAGTCTTATGAAATATTCAATTATCGTTAAAATGTAGGACTGGTTTAAATCAGTACTTCAGCTTCATTTTAAGGTTTTGCAAGCTCAAAGTCATTAATCTTCATAACCTTTTCAAGATCCTAACTTGAGCATCTCTCATAGGTGAACGATGACAGTGCCCAAGACAAGCGGATCTACCTCAAGGCAGGCTCTCATCAAAGAAGATCAGAAGAATCATGACTTGGAGACCAAGATTACGTCCCGGTGGAGCAACATTGGAGATGCAAATCTTGGGAACTTCAATGTGAAGAAGTTTCATGAGGCACCATACATTGGCAAACCATCACCTATAGCCAAGAGGATGATAGAAAGCGGCATCATCAAGGCAGCCGACTTCCCTCTTGCAGTTAGATGTCATGAACTAATGATTGAATGCATCAAGCACTATGATACACACTCAAGGACAATTGTGGCCGAGGATAGGACCTTTCTTTCCTACCTATCAGAAAAGGCCATAAGTGAAGCCTTCCACCTACCAGAACAGAGGGACATGATTTATAGAAGCTTAGAAGGAGCCAAATCGATTTATGAAGATGATCCCGATGCATGCTTATCAATCATCAATAGGGATTGGTTGCAAAAGAGTAGACCTCGCTTGAACAAGATACCTAATGGGCCACACCAAATTGACTTCCAAGAGGGATTCAGGGATTTGATCACCTTGCTTGGTTAAGCTATAGGTGCTCCTCAAGCCTTTTGTTTTGATAAATGGATGTTCTTTTTCATTCAAATAATTATTCAAGGGAAAGGAATGATTAATTGGGCAAGAATCATTAGTAATTGCCTAGATGTACAATTGAGAAGGTTAATTCCTACCAAGTCATTCCACATGAGCTCATATGTCATATATTCTCTAGCAAGAAGTTGTGAATATGCGGGGCTACCCAAAGAGACGGGACTCGGACTCGGCTCGGACTCGACAAGGCCGACTTGGACTCGGACTAGGGACTTGGTGTCAGACTCGGCTAGACTCGGGAAAGTGAAAAACTCAAGAAATTTAGAGATTTTTAAAGATTTAAAACTTGTTTCAGACACCCTTTATTGAATGCACCTTAAAGACACAAAAAAATCATTAAACTCGGCTCATTTGATTACATACACAAGTATACATCAATCACATAAGCATAAACACAAATTGTAGCTGAAGAAAATAACAAACATAGATATATAAATATTGTCAAATGTATACAATATTACAAAACTCATGGAATAAAAAATCCATGTCATCATATGGTCATCATCAAATGTTTCATACAAATACCAAAGGTAAATAGTAAATACTAAATACAACTACAAGTGTACAAGCCTATGGCTCAGAGGGCCGTGCAACCTCTCGCCCTGGCCCCCTGCGAAGGCATTTAAAGTAGGTCCTGGATGATTCAGCGGCCATAGTCGCTCCCCGTGACACCATGCCATGCTCACCAACATTAGGAAAAACTGTGTCATGCTCACCAACATCAGGAACAGCTGTCACTCTGAGTCTCAGTATTTCTTGTTTCTGCTCATGCTCTCTGCTCCTCCTCTGCCATGGCTACAGCCTCAACCTCTATATCTACCTAGTCGATCCAATCAATGTCATCATCACTAAATACAGCCGTAGGAGTCCCAGGAGCTGTCTGATTCTCATTGGCCCACTCTGCTTCAAGATCAACCTCATCTAGAATGATAGGAGACATGTCAACTATTGCATTCTTTCTCATTCTCAGGTGGAGGTTGTAGTGAACAAAGACGAGATCATTCATCTTCTCCATAGATAATCTATTGCGCCTCTTGGAGTGTATGTGCTCAAACATACTCCAATTGCGCTCACAACCTGATGCGCTGCATGGTTGGCTCAAGATGCGAATGGCCAACTTCTGAATATTTGGTGTCTCTGGGCCAAAAAAGTTCCACCAATGATCTGAGTTTGAAATGAGAAAAATAAATAAAATCAGTCTCACTCATGAACTCATTTAACAAGTTACAATATAGTATTGAATAAAACTAAAATTAAGCCTTACAATTTATTTTTACCTGGCATCATAGTTGTCCTACCGTCTTTGGCGACAGGACGAGAGAAGATCTCCCCTTGTGCATCTGAGAACAACTGTAGCTCTCGAAAAAGGTCTATCTGAGAAGTACCAACAGGTCACATCTTCTCCATGATTGCATATAGCCCATTAAGGACCTCCACATCAGCCTTGAAAGAAGGGATAAAACGGAATGCCGGATTCAGATAATAGGCTGCCGCATGGATGGGCCTATGAAGCTGATGATGCCATCTCCTATCAATGATCTCCCAAATGGGACCATACTTGCTCTCATCTCGTCCATAGACGAATCTGATGGCCTCCTTTGCCCTATCCATGCCCTCATATATATAGCCCATTGCGGGCTTATCTCCATCCGCAACTCGCAACAAAACCACCAAGGGCTTAACAAACTGCAAAATTGAAAATATTGTGTAATTTAGAAAAATGAGCAAGTAAGAGAATACATATAATAAGTTATAAAACATGAAGTTAAATTGTAGAATTTATAAAAAAATTACCTTCACTATCTTATCACAAGGGACCCAAAAGCCTTGCTCATCAAAAATGCAATCTGCCATATCTTTCCCTGCAGGGGTGGTAGCATGGGATGAGGAAGACCACTCCTCACCAACAATCATACGTCTCAAGGCAGACTTAGACGTAAGCATGGACTGCAATGTGAGGAAGTTTGTGGCAAATCTTGTGATTCCTGGACGAGCTTACTCCTTCTGCTCTGTGTATTGTTTCATAAGAGCCAACACCCATGAATGATTATATACAAATTTGCAGACATTTCTTGCCCTTTCTACACATCTCTTGACCCATGGGATTTTTCCAATATCCTCCAACATGAGGTCAATGCAATGAGCAACACATGGAGTCCAAACTATAGATGGGTGCCTCTCCATCAATAGTCTACCTGCAGCAACATAATTTGTTGCATTGTAAATTGTAATTAATGGAGGTACAAACTACAAGATAGTAATCAATTTGCAAACAAAATTAGTTTGTAATCAAAAGTTTACCCGCAGCAACATAATTTGCTGCATTGTTGGTCACCACCTGTACCACGTTCTCCTCACCCACATCTTCAATCACCTCCTCTATCTGCTCACATAGGTAGGTGGCATTCTTGCAATGGGCAGAGGCAACAATGGACTTGATGAAAACGGTGCCCCCTGAAATTAAAAAATAAAGCTAGGTCAATGATCATTCAATAAACCATTAGATAAAAAATAAAAAATTAAAGACTATATAAAACTAAAATTAATCAATCACCTGCGGAAGAAACAAGAAAATTAAGGAGAGTTCTATTTCTCCTATCCGTCCAACCATCAGTCATGATGGTGCAACCTTTAGTGCTCCATATCTGGCGGCGTTCATCTAAATCCTTCTTCACATTATCCACCATTTGAGACAAAATGGGTCCCCTCAAATCACTCTCACTAGGGGCTTTGAACCCCGCCCCGCATATGGTAATGGCATCAACCATTTGTTGCCAATAAGGAGACCTGTTGCAAAGAAACTCAATGAGATAAGTTAAGTATAAAAATTCAATGAGATAAGTTAAGTATAAAAATTAAAACAATCAAAGTTATCAAACATAAAAGTTAGTAAAACATTCACTTGGCTAAAAAGAATGGAATACAGCTGTAGCTCCAAAACCTGCCAACTGCCATTTTAGCAGCATCATGGACCTCCTTGTTCCAACCCATGCCCTCAAGTGACGGTTGGGACCCAGGAGTAGTGCGAGGCACAAAGAAGGAATCCAACCTAGATTTACGAATCCTAGGTCCAATGGTAGCACTCCCACTACAACTACTAGTGCTAGGAGCATGAGAAGTGGTGGTGGCACTGCCACTTATAGAAGTAGAAGTAGAAACGGAAGCACCAGTAGTAGCAAACTGAGTGGGACGATATGGAGGTAAGGAAGAAGGGCCTCCAACACAACCTAACTATGTCCCTCTTCCTAAAACTGTCTGTCTCCCAATGGCCGCTTGATCCTCCTTTTGTTTCTTTTTCCTTTCAATCTCCTCAACCATTACATAACATTCACGTACGGCCTCAGGGACAGCTTTTACGCATGGTTCGACATCATGTCCACGCACACCAGCAATATGGTATTTCAGCCTATATATATCTCCATGGAATATTGTTTTGCAAAACATACATTTTGTTTGCCCCTTTCCTTGCCCTGGAAAATCCTCATGATATTTCCAAGCAGGGTCCTTTCTAATGGGGGGTCTAGAAGCTGAAGTAGACATTTTAGGATAGTTTTGTGAAACTTGAAGTTGAGGCAAATAATAAAGTGAAGTTTGCTGCAATAAAACATTACAAATACAAAATAAAATTAATACATATTACATACATTCAAAAAAACTAAAGTAGGGTTTGTCAAACCCTACTTTTAAAAAAAAGAAATTTACAAACCCTACATAGTACAACACTACAACTACATACTACATGCTACATACAAAAGATTTTGAAAGAAAATGTAAAACTTAAAAAAAAAAATGAATAGAAAATGCAATTTTTGCTACAAGAAACAAACTAATTTTCGAAAAAACAATCGTACCTCTTACAACAAGCTTGAAATGAGCTGCAAAGTCTTCCTATCCAACTCTTGATGCACCAAATTAAAACACAATGCAGCTCCAATGTGACAAATTGAAGAAAACTTGAGCTTCCTCCTTGTTGGTTTTTCTTCTATGCACCCTTGTTTTTCTTCCCAACTCACTTTACTCCTTTTTTTGCAAGTGAATGAAATGAAAGTCACTTTTAGGGATAGAAGATAATTATAAAAAAAAAACGGACTTAAAAAACATTGCAAAATAAAAATTTTTTTTGTGTTTTTTGTTTGGCTTGACGCCGGCCGAGTCTGGGGCTCGGGACTCGCCGAGTTTGGCGAGTTTGGGCCAAACTCTCCAACTCGGCGAGTCTGGCGATTTTACTCGCTAGACTCGGATGAGTCCGAGTCCGAGCCCCTGGGACTCGCCGGGCTTGACTCGTACTCGGACTCGCCGAGTTTGGGCGAGTCCCGTTTCTCTAGGGCTACCACATAGAGGTAGAGTTGGAAGAGGGCCCAAAGAGATAAGGGTTTGTGATTCTTATGAAATATTGCATCACCCACCTAAACAACACTATAGAACAATCAATGACACTTTCACAATGCACATCACCAGGACTCTACAAGGTGGGATCCATCAAAGATTGTCTCCGGAGGCACAAACACTTGTCAAACAATATGGTGTGTGCTTTATTCAATTTCCCAAATTCACATATATAAGGGTCCAAGGATGTCCTTCTCCTCCTTATATGTTGCCACGTTATTTCACAGACATGATAGTACTTCTTGAGGTGGCAAGAGAATTGTTAGCACGTACCAAGTCATTGAGGTACAAACACGGAGGTGTCATCACTAATTCCATTTCACTTGGGAATTCAATAGAAGTTTATCCTTCCCTCCAAGTAGCTGAATATGCTGAGCCAGAGTTATCTCTCTATTTGTTTACACCATTTGCTTCTAGAGATAATTTTGATCCCTATGGTAATGTAGAGGAAATGGCTGGAAGAAAGCATAAGCATGTGTTTCAAGTAGAAGATTTTTGGATGAGTAAACAAGATGGCTTAGAGATAAAGAAGAAGATGCACTCCCAGCTGCCTCTTGATCTCATCAGGAAATGCAAAATCTATAGTGGCTAATCAAGCACAAGATAGTGGTAGATATATCCAATCTACCTATGAGATGGAGGATAAAGGAATAAAGATTAATTGGGATGAAAAAGAAGTCACAGATTTGAGGGAATTGATGAATCAAGTTTTAACTTGCACACGAAGATGGGTAGATATTCAACATCAGAAATTAAAGGAGCAAGATGTGACAATGACATTCAATTTGGAGACAAGGGCAAAAGAAGAAGAAAGGGAAAGTGTTAGTGAGAGCACCTCTCATTCCAAAGGATCAAAAAGGAAGAATGAACAAGGAAAGAAAGAAGCATCCAAGAAGAAGCAAAATACAAATTCCGATCAGCCTCCTAGCGCTTCTTCTAGACACGAGAAAGAAAATCAAGTCAAAGATCAAAGAATAGATGAAGGCATGGTCCACGAAGTAGATGAATCAATGGAGTCTACAATACAAAATGACAAGAATGATAGGCAAGATAAAGGAAAAATCCCTCAAGAATCATCAAATCCAGCCCTTCATATCCAGATTTGTGATTATGAAGAACAAGGAGATGATAATGAAGTAACTTGCCCTCCTAGGAATGAACCATTGCCCGAAGAAGTGCAAGTAAAAGAAGGAAGATCTTCTATCCCCAAATGGCTCAAAGAGAGGCTTACCAAAGAGGTAATAGAGGAAGAAGAAGAACAAGCATTTGATTTAGAAAGTCTTCTAAACGGAATTCAAGAAGTCATTGAGAGAAAGAAAGCTCCAAAGATGTCTAAAATAATAAGAGATGATGTAGGCTCTAGAAAGATACAGATTGCCACTCCAGCGGTAGATAAATATGAGGATGAGATTATGGCAGAGGAATATGATTTGGAGACATTTGACTTAGGTCCACTCACTTCTGAGCAAGCCATGGAGGAAGCAACTGACTTAGTGAAGGCGGTCAATGAGAAGCTAAAGGCCGAAATAGAGAAGAACAAAAGGTTAGAAAAGGAGGTAAATGCATGGAGGAACTATGTCCAACAATTTCAGCAACCATTGACACATCAAAGTCCGGCAGCCACACCACCTCCCTTGTTTCCAGCAGAGTTAGTTGATTATATGGAGAAAATGAGAAACTCAACACAACTTCTAGAGGCATGGATCAGCAAATCCTTCACAATGGCTAATGAATTTGCAAGAAATATGATGAAAATACTTGGTAGAGCCATTCGAGTTCTTGAGATAGTTCATAATCTCATGGTGACAGTTGATGCCTTCACTCATGCTAAGGACGTTACCATTTCAGTATTGTAAGCAATAAGGAAAGAACCTACATAGAGACTGGCACAAGAAGGGGTAATTAAAAAAGAATTAACTCCTAATCTGTTACAATGGTCGACCTTGCTTCAAATGAAGAAACTCCTTTTTGAAGACATTAGTAACAAATGTAGTCAAGTTGAAGATACCGTCCATCCTATTCATGACAAGATAATTGAGGTGATGTGCATCATTCTTGACAAAAGGGTAGAAATTGAAACAGATGTGGACATTCAACAATTGGAGGACAGGATAAAAGTTATCTTTCAAGGAGAAGGTGGACCGATCACAGAAAAACAGTTGGATCTTATGCATGCCACTATGTTCCTTATTGATAAGACAAAAGAACTTGAGTATGGATGGGAGATAACACTTCTTGCAGCCTTTGATGAAGTAATCCACCTAGAAGAACATATGAAGAATCTACCTGGGATTCCAATTTCTGAAGTTGAAAGTATGACGTCCAGATTCATTGAATATGCCAAAAAGGAGAAGGAGAAAGGAAACAAAGTTCTAGAAGAAAGTTTGTTATGATTCCACTTGGCATTTCATTTCCCTATTGGAGGATGCTTCCTCGATTTCCGTGTCGGCACATGTTGTCTTCTCATTGGTTGATTCATGATGATGATTATCTTGATAGGGTTTTCATTTGTATTAAACCCTAATTAGGGTTTAGGTGGCAAGATCTTGGCCCTTGATCTTCATTCGATCTCGACCCTTCATTGTATTTGGGAGTCTTATATAAGCTTCACTCATTTCATTTGTAATGGTTAATAAGCAATAGTAAGCAATATCTATAGCAATAGAGTAGAAGAGAAGAGAGAGTAATAGTGCTAGAATAGTGGCAACGAAAAGACTTGAAGAATTGTTGTTTGGATCAATAAAAACATTGAAGTTATGTTGTTTTTGCTCAATCCTTGAAGCTTATCGCATGGTTCTTTTATCTTCTCAAGCCAATCTTTCGATGTTAGTTTTAGTATTTAAATTAAATGATGGAATGTTGCACTTGATATATTGTGGAGCTCGTTATCCATACCACTAGCTTTCTTGCTGATTGTAAGCGAGCCTTGTGTGGTCAACTAGAACCTTTGAAATTGTTTAAGTTCGATCATTGTTCAATCATTGATATGCATTCAACTAATGGTGTCTATGATTAGTAGTGATTTGAAAATCCCCAAACATCCTTATAAGATTGCACTAGTTCTAGTGGAGTTGTTCATGTATGGTGATGCTATAACTAGTTGAGTTTCACATGTGTCATTCTTCATCCATCTGTTTTTAGAATAGCTTAGAATTTCTCTAAACCCTCATCTTTTACCATTTTTTTGATAATCATTTAGTAGTCTTAGGAAGAAACTTCATTGCATATCATCTGCCAATCACTTCATGAAATCTTTTCGAACCATAAATGCCCCTTCATGAAACAACAATCACAACGACCAACTAAGCTTATCCACACGTAGTGATCCTACATATATGAACCTTGGAGTCTTTTTGGGTGATCCTTAAGCTAATCTTCAGCATCCAAGAGATTTTTATTCAAGAGAGGATAAGATACTTAAGGTATTTTATTCTATGTTCGCATGTGCCTAAAAAACACATCAACAAATTTGTTGATTGATTATTTTCTTGATTGGAATGATGATTGATAAGTGATCCTTGAATGATTTGGAATGACCTCTTTTATACTTCATTGGTGAAAGGGTCACCACCTTTCTTCAGAATTGAGTCACCACCCTTCATTAGAATTGAGTCACCACTCTTCATTGCTACCTTTGAGAATAATAAATCATTCCCCAAGTTGATCTCCCTTGGATATCCTTCTCAAATGGAACCTTCTCCCCTCTATAACTTCCAATGTGAAAGAGTCACACCTCTTCATCCTGTGTGCCCTTTGCAAGGGTCACAACGTTTCATAATTATCACTCTTTGAAAGAGTCACAACCTTTCATATTTATCACCCTTCAAAAGAGTCATAACCCTTCATCTTTTCTTTCCTTTGAGAGGGTCACAACCTTTCATATTTATCACCCTTTGAGAGGGTCACAACCCTTCCTTCTTCCATTTATCTTTCCTTCAACCCTAACAACTATAATATTCATAAACCTAGTAAAATTATGATGCATTCAACTTGCAATATTTTGTTGATCTCAAACTATTATCCAGCCTGCCTTTAAATTGTTGTGATGGTCAATGGGTCCTTGGTCTACTGGTGAAGTTGAATGACTCCAAATGAGCCCACCAAGTATCAAGTCTTGCTGAGTGCAAAGGCTTCGACATCATAAGGGATGAGGTCAGGATTGTGCCCTGGACAAATTTGGTGGAATGGATACCCCTCAGTCCTTGGCTCTTAGCCAAAGAGGTTTTAGCCTATAGGCTAGTGCGCCTGTATCGGGTGGAAAAAAAATACTTTGTGAAGGCCCTCGTTGGGCAAGTGTGCTTGTGGGCTTCATGCCCTTACTGGGCTATGGGCTTCCATGCTCATAGGTTTGGACCGCCATAAAATAAATAAAAACATTTGATGTCATGACTCATCTATCAACTATGCAACAAATACTTCTATTACAATCCTACAAAAATAGGTACTTGCCAGTATGTTGCTACCACACATATGACTTGCAAGAATTTGTTATCTCAAACTATTTGTCTTGCTCTTAAATTGGTATTCCACAAAAAATTCTATAGACTAACCAACAAATACTATTATTGCAATAATAGATATGCAAGTACTTGCCACTACATGGCACTTGTCATATATTATATTCAACATTTTAACAGAACAGTTTCATAATAAAATATTTATAATAAGGTATGATGTAGTATATAGTAGGGCAAATTAAAATATTTATCACTGTTTATATTAGAAAAATAATATTTTGGAACCATAACTAATAATAAATATAGCTGGAAAAACTGAATTGGAATTTTTTTTGAAAATGTTAGGTGTTCAATAAATTGAACCTAGAGATCCACAAGCCCACTCAAATGTTGGAAATATTTCACTCTTTGGATTAAATTTGGAAATCTTCAATTTTCTCTTTAACAATATTTTCGCACTTGTGCACTCTTTGGATGGGATCATTTATAACAGATATGATGGTTTTTGTCTCCAATCTAGTTTGGAAACCAAGAGAGTTTTCATCCTCTGGCCAAAAGATGAACATAGTTGCCTAATGTTCAAGAAATGAATTTTTAGCAAGCAATGGATGGTTTTCTCCAAGCCCAATTCCTTTTATAATCACTTGTTTTCTACTTTTAGCCTTTCAGAAGAAGTCTCTAGAGTTTCATTCTCTTTTAATTTTAATATTCACTTTGCCCCTTGTGTCACTCTTTTTTATAACACTTTATGAAATCACTTTTTGGAATTTTATAATTTAATACCAGGTGTCCAAATTAATCTTGGGATTTGTGATTCCCAATCCTTGATCCTTCCTATGATGTAGTTGGCTTTTGCCATGTTACTTTGATATTATCACAAGCTGAAGAATTTTAACCAGGAGATATCTTTGGATCCATCTCAAAGAGGGGGTTATTTGCAACCCAATAGAATTTATAAAAAGACCGAGATTTATATCACATTATCACAAGTTGAAGAATTTGAACTAAGAGAAATCTTCAAATCTATCTGAAAGAGTGAGTTATCTGTAACCCTAACACCTCATGAGATGAGTTGTTTCTTTTCCCAAATGATATTTCTGAACCCTAGAGTGATATTCTCAATCTAATTCCATTTTATCATCTCCTAATGTTTTGCATACCCTAATTCTATAAATAACATAAGAAACAACAAAATTAAAAGTCAATTCTTTTAAAAAAATATATATTTTTTAATAAAGGTTTGCTATTGTTTCTTTACTAGCTACATTTTGACAGAATTACTACTTAATTATTTGGAAATGATATTTTCTGAAAAGATTAGAAACCTTCAACAAACCAATTTTAGAAGCAATAACATTAAAAGAAAGTCCAACATGGATATTATTACTATATATAAAGTTAAACCAAAGAAAGCTTCATAAGAGCTTTGAAGTTTGACTGCTATTTTATTGTTTAATATTGAATGAAAGAGCATAGAAAATGTCTTTTTTCTTAACTGTATGATATTATTGCCAAGATGAATATTATCATTATATGTAAATCAAAGGAAGCTCCTTATGAGGTTATATATTTTGTTGTTTAATAGAGCATAAAAGAACATAGAAAATGACTATTTTCGTAACTGTATCACAGGATCAAACGTCTCTGCTTAATGCTTATTCTCATGTACACATTCCATATTTTCTAGTAATGCAAAGGAAGAAAGAGCCCCGATGAAACAGATTAGAACTCTTTAGATAATAATGCAACGTAAAAATATTTTCTAGAGTATAGCAGAAAATCATCTATGTTGAAATTATATGGTTTTATCCTGTGCAAGGGAAGTCATCTAAAGTGCACAATTATGAGCTGAAGATACCATATACATTGTCATTTTTTACGTTCAGTCATTTGGGAATCTTATACTAGGCTTCATTTTGTAGGTATTTAAGGCTGTTTAGTTATTTGTAGGAATGTTCCATGGTCGTCTATGATAAGTGTAATGGATTTGCTGAATCAGAATGTGTTGACCATGCAAATCTAGTCCATGGAAAATTCTTATTTCTTGTAGTGTAATTTCTCAATGCATTGTTAGTAGTTAGTACCAAAGTGTGCTTGATGTTGTTGATGAACCACAAAAACTCTGGTGTTGGAACAATCATTCTTCCACAATTAGACAGCCTTTGATCAGTCTAAATGCTATTCGATATGAGCATTGCCAAGATACATATATTTTGAAAAGGAAACCCCAATTTTTCTTGGACACTGGTTACGGCGGGTCACCAACACTTCATGAATCTCTTAAAATAATTCACACAATAGGGTTACTTCCTGAGAAGTTTTTCAGTAAAGAGGACAACACTTGTAGAAAAAAGGCCATGATCTGTTTTTTCACCTTACACTTTAACCAAAAGTCTCTAATGTTAATTTTACAGCTACTCAAAAATTATAAATTCTGAAATATCCATATAAGATGGACTGGCCATTTTTGACCGTTTACCTCGCGGAGAGTAGCACTTCTGTATTGAAACTGAAAGTGACCATTATCCATTGACAAAGGTTGAACATCTGGTGAAAGTCATCTAAATTCAATAAAAATTATAATTATTGATTTTCTTTAATAGCCTACTTTAGCAACATGGTTATTAAATTTTGACATCTTGTTGAAAACGCTTGTGCAATTCCTAGGACGAGGCAGATTGATATAAACTGTGTTTATGATAACTTGAACAACTTTTGATTTTGGCTGTCTGGAATTCTTACAGATATCCAAAGGCTATAGAAATATTTGAGTCGATAGCAAAAGAATCTATCAATAATAGCTTGCTGAAGTACAATGTCAAAGGGTATCTTGTCAATGCTGGGCTTTGCCAGATTTGTAGAGGGGATACGATGGCATTGAACAATGCATTGGAGAAATATCAGGTTCTTATATAAAAGAGATTGAAAATTCTGCAGTGCTGCTAATTTCATGTTTGCATTTATTTGAAACAATTGTAACATGACTATCACTTCAGGAACTTGATCCCACATTTTCAGGCACACGAGAATGCAAATTCTTAGATGTGAGTCTTTAATTCTTTTTCATAGAATAATTTCTCTTATTTTAATGTGCTTTTTATAGGGAGATCAAACCCATTTCATGTTAATGCTCACATTTTTGTGACTTGTGTTTGAGAAAAACTCAAATGCATATCAAAAAACATTTGGAATGCTATAGATGTTCTTGAGAAGCTTGAAGAAATGTATTGTTTTGCTCTATTTATTTTCAGGATTTAGTGCTGTCTATTGATGAAGAAGACGTGGAGAAATTTACTGATGTGGTCAAGGAGTTTGATAGTTTGTCTCGACTGGTATGCTTTCTTTGGTCCAAAAAAGGGTACTGGATATGAAATTTGTTAGCTTTGCGAAAACCTGTGACTTTCATTCTCTTTCTGTGTAGCGAAAAGAATGTTTCATATATGTTTCAGCGTGTTATTAATACTGAATAGAATAAATGTGTTGGCAATTTGGAATTACCTTTAAAGAATTATGTTGTTGTAAGGAGGCCAGAGGTAATGAGAGAAATGTCCTCAAATATGTTACATGAAATAGCAATGATTGAGGGAGGATACACAAATTTCTATCATCCAGTGGCTCCTGAAACATAACGATACAAATAACCTTAATTATTTTCAATTACAATAACCTTCGAGGGAGAAATACCACCTTCAAAAATGAAAATGACCTTATTATGCAAAACACTTCCAATTGTATTTTGTCTTCTTGTTGAAACTTTTTGGAATTTCTGGGTTAACATCATGCTTAGTTTATTTTGCATTTTGTCTACATATGGTTCTATTAGATTGGCTCCTTCAGCCTGGATTTTAAGGTCAATAGAAATTTATAAGTAAAAATTTAAGCAGAAAATCTTACTTTGAACTCAGTTACTGATCTAGCCTTAAAAAATGTCCACAACTGTGCAAATTACTAAGTTTGGGTTTGAGGAATGCTAAGCTGTCAGTTTTCTTATTTGATCTTACTTTAATGTCTTCACAACCTATATAGAATTGAATCTTTTGTTTCTTCCATAATTCTTTCCCTAGTTTTGTTTCTTCAAGCCAGAATACTCAATTTATTTTTGTTAATAAAACCTTTACACAATCTTTTCTTTTCTAGGTCTTTAAGCCTTGTTATATTCCAAGAATACTTTTTCATTTAGAATATTTTTACCATTAAGATTGGGTCTCAAGTGTCATTCCCATCATTGTCTCCATTTGGATTTTTTTTTTACGCTTATCATCTATTATCTTCTCGCTCTGATTTTTGTACGAGATTTCTTCTCATTGGGCAGCTTTATTTTGACTTCCGTCAGTGTCTTCCCCTTCCCTAAGGGATTTTTATTGTTCATGATTATAGCCCTTGGAGGATTGAGTTTGTATGCAATGAAACTGAAAATTCCCTAACATATATAACAGCAAAAGGGAGAATATGGGTCTATCTGCACCATTCAAACGTACTTATCTCTATAATACTCAAAAAGTGTAAATAGAACTTAGGGCTAGAGATGTTAGAATATTAATTTGTCTATTGCTAGACAACACAAAATGGAACTACATATATGTTAAATCTGTTCTTCGAATTGTAAGGGAAACTCCCTAAGATTAAGTAAATCTAAAATTAACCTAATTTACAAGCATGCATACTATTTAAGATTCATGGACCTAATTTAATATGTTTTTTCTCAGGATTCAAGCATGTCACTGTCAATAATTAGGACTTGCAACAAGATTTTCATTTTTTAAGAAGGATAAACTATCAAACATAAACAAAGACAACTTTCACCAGCGAAAATAAAGATTGATATTCAGTTGTAAATGAAGGTTTGATGAAAAAAAACATTCCAATGTTCATTTCTGGCTAAACTAGACACCAACAAATTTACATCGACACAAATTGTATTCAAAGCTGCAATTAAATAGATCAAGTTTGGCAATACAAAGTCTGAATTAGATCAATCTATTTCCCTTCTTTTTGAGAATATTACAGATATGCTTCACAATTACACAATCATTTTTGTTGAACAATGGCTTTTGCAGCATAAACGTGACTTCCATCAACATTCATTAACTTTAATGAAAGTACAATGACTAACAATTTTTGCAGCATGAGTTGACATCAATTCTCATTACAAATTATATGCTCAAGACACTTGTTTGTAAGCACTCAAGAGGCAGCTTTTAGGGATAAAATAATAATAGAATATTCTCAATAAAGATTTGGTTTAAAGCAGCCCTATCCCTATTTGTAGAAAAGAGGAAATAATCTAGCTTGCCAGTTCGGGTTCGGGCACTGGTTCGGGTTTGAAGAACCGGTACGCCAGTATGGCAAAATTTTGAAAAGGGGTTTGGGTTCATTTGGGTTCGTTAGTACAAAAGCATGTAAATTATATATATATATTTGTGCAGCCTATAAGCATGAATTAAGATTAGCATGTCACATAGCATCATATAAACAACAAAACAAACATAAACTTTGTTGCCGGGAATAATCATTATGTTATGTTGTCATATTATGTTTATGTTGTCGTCGGTAATAATGAGTTACGACAGTCAGTTAGTTAGTCGTCCCGAAGGGCAGTTGGACGCGACAGTTGGTCGCACCCCTTCGGGTATTATATATTGCATACCATTCCTTCTTAGTATCATCATGATAGTGGTATTGGGGTGTACTGTTATGAGCACTTGATGTACATGGACTGTTGAATTAATACAGAGACTGTTTATTTAATATTGTGCATTTACTTTTTGCATTTAATCGTTTACCCGTATGTGACAAACAAACTTGTAATCATAGCATCATGATCATACCATAATAGCATCATATACATCAAGTTTAATATCAAAATGACAAAATATTCAAGTATCATTGTTTCAACTTTCAACAATATAAAGTTTAATCATCAAATGGATCAGCTAATTCATCCTCTTCCTCCTCCTCATCATTGACATTGACATTAGATGAGCCAACGCCACTTGCACTTGCACTATAAGTTTTCTCGCCCTCCAAGTCATCAAGTGTCAATGCAAGAAGATGAGAAGCGAGAGCATCCAAATCAGTATGCTCTAGCTCTATATCCCACATCTTCGTTTCCCCTTGTGTGTAGTCATGTTGTTTGTGTGAAAGAAGACGTAGGTTGGAATGAACATATACTAAATTCTTTGCTCTTTTTGATAGCAACCTATTGCACTTTACTGAGTGGATGAAAGAGTATGTGCTCCAATTTCTTTCTGAAGCAGATGAACTAGCAACCTATGAAGACAAAGTAAACTATAAATAAACTTGTGATAAATTTTAATTAATTAAACTTACTTGTGATAAAACTTTTACAGCGAGGGGTTGTAGGTGTTGGAAGCATGCACCATGGAAGTACCACCAGCTATGAGCATCCTTCTTGGATCTATGACGAAGTGCCTCAACACTTAGACAATTCCCATTTGCGAATTCTATGAACTCATTTGTAACAATATTTCGCAAATCATCATTAGGATATAGTCTAAGAAATGCTGCCATGTACCCATCAGATATTTCTAGATCTCTCCATGGTGGAATCCTTCCTGGTTTATCAAGAAATTGATTGCTATAGTACTTTGGTGTCAAGGCATAGGCAAGAAGATGCAAAGGAGTGGTCATCTTATTCCACCTTTCTACAATAATTGCTTTCACTTCTTTGAAGAATTTCTCCTCGAGGTCATTCTCTTTTGCATTTATAGTGAACTTTTTTTTTTCAAGCATTGAGTCAATGCCATCATAAATCTCACCAATGCAAGGCCTATCCATGTCGGTATAGCGAATCATACTCATAATGGGCTTAGTGATACTCAGGAGATATGTAACAAGATCCCACCATTTCTCATTCAATATTCTCTCCCTAATTTTTTCTGCCCTCTCATTGCTACTCTGCTTCCATAAAGTCCAATTGTTGCTGATCACCATATTACATAGTGCCACTCTAACTTTCACAAGTTGTCTTAAAACCATTGTGTTTGATACAAAACGGATCTCAGCAACCTATAACACAAATTAATGCCAAAATGATTAAAAAATAAAGCCAAACTTTAAAGAAGAATACACAATATAGCTTACACAATGATATTATGAAGATTGAAATTAAAAAATCAGAAAATGTAAAATTAAATTACTATTTCACTTACCTTCAATAGCTCCAAATTCGAAAAGGATCTAAAAACCCCTTGAGACATGTGGTGGTTTGTGATGAACATCTGGATGTCCTCAGTCTCTGCATACACATCTCTGATCCATTTTATTTTAGTCCCAATCCTTTGTAGCATAAGATTGAGTGAATAGACCGCACAAGGTGTCCAAAAGATGTGATCATAGCATTCCTCAACCAACAAACCAGCAGCTCTACAATTTCTTGCATTGTCCGTTATGACTTGGACAACATTGTGGGGTCCCACTGACTCAATGGCGGAGATGAGAATTTCTGCAATAAATTGGCCATCTTTTACTTGGCCCTCACAATCCACAACTTTCAAAAACATTTCCCCTTTAGGAGACACCGCTATGACATTGATCAAGGGATGATTTTTAGCATCTTTCCACCCATCTGAAACAATTGTTACACCTGTCTTAGCCCATGAATCCCTTATGGGTTTCAATGCATCTTCAACCCTCTTCACCTCTTTGTCCAATAATGTTCCACGTACCTTCTCATAACCTGGGCCCTTATACCCTCTTGGAGCTTCATTAACACTTTTTATCATTTGCTTCCAATATGGGGAGCGAACAACATTGAAAGCCAATCCATTTGCAAAAATGCACCTTTCTATATCTTGGTCGGCAATGTCTCTACTCTCATTTTGAAATGCGGTTTGTAAAGGCCCCTTTGTTCTTTTGCATGTCAAGGGTGGTTCATTTGTGGAAAAGAAGGGGTGGTCTTGTACTACAACATCGGGATTAGATCGGGCTTGCATTCCCCTTGTTTTCTTTGCTGCGGTTTGATTTTATCTACGGGCTTCTCTCTCTTTTGCCTCCTCATGGTCCCTAAAATATTTCATCACTGTCTCATCTGGTATAGGTTTACCATCTTTTCCAGGGCATTTTTTGATGCCTCTTCCTTTTATTCCACACAAATGGCCTACCACCCAATAATATGAACTATTACGTTCAATACCACATCCTTGGCATCTCCAACAGAATCCCCTAGCTCGTGGAAGTGGGTTTAAAATGTCAACATACTTCCATAAGGGAGAATTCGGATCATTTCTTTGTTTTGTAATTGTTTGTTCATTGCCAACGGAGGAAGAGGTAGATGCCATTCTAGTTCCTCTGGTAAGAAATAACATAAACATATTCAAAAACAAAAACAAAATAATGAAAAACAATTAATGTTTCATGTTTGACAATTTGTGAAACAAAAATAGTTGGAAAAAAATGTTAAAAAACCTACCTCTTGTAGCCAATGGGAGCTTGCAAATGTATGGAAATGATGGTGCAACACTTGTTGGAGCTTCAAAAATCAGTCTTCAACTCCTATTTGATCTTGGAAGCCAAACTTTGTTCACCCTTTCTTCAACCTGCTGTAAAAAAACTTTTGTTTGCAACACAAACAAGGAGAAATGAGCCAAGATTATGTTTTAGAAGTCACTTTTAGGGTATAAAATTGACTTTTTACATGGTGGATTTAAAAAAAAAAATTTAATTTTGCATTAAAAAAACCGTGTTAGGCCACCCAACCGTCCAGGTTCGACTTGGGTCCGCCTGGGTTCGACCTGGTTCGATCTTGGTCCACCCGGGTTCGAACCAAGTCGAACCCCCTTTGGGAAATTTGAAACTTGGTCTAACCAAGGCAGGACGGGACTCGAACCAGGGACCTAGACCATATCGAACCCGAACCAGGGGGGTGTGGAGGCAAACCCGGTAAGCTAGAAAATAATCCATCTTTGAAAGAAAATTAATTCTAAAAAAATAATTAAATAAAATACGAATAATAAGCTCAAATCCATCTCTTCTAAAAAATAATAACTTTTGCTACTATTACTTTCAAAAATTTAAAATAACTTTGACTTGCAAATTTGCTGCATTTTCCAAACTTGTCAAACTTTTTTTTGTAGCCAATGAAACTTATCAAGCACTCAAACTTGACTTGACAAACACTTCTTGTCTTTTTAGATGCTTTGAAATTGAGATTTGTTATCAAAATTTTCTCCAGGATGGATGCCATGATGAACTTTTGTTAACTTTGATCATAACAATACTTGCTCATTTAGTAGGGTTTGAACAAAAATTATATGACTAAACCCACTGATTTTCTTGTAGTGAAAACCATCTAAGTGTTTTCATTTTTTAAACTCCTAAAAAACCCATTGTGAAAGGTGTCCATACCATAGTTACAAGACTTGGACTTGCCTCAGACTTGGCAAGTTGATTTTTGACTCAGACTAAGTGCCCAAACTCGATAAAGACTTTGCAAATTGAAAAATACAAGAAATATAGAGACTTACAAGGATTTAAATCTTGTTTCATTCACCCTTTAATAAATAAACCCTAAAGACACAACAACCTCATCAAATAGAAGCTACTTTGACCACATACACAAGTATATATCAATTACATAAGAATAAATGAGAATTTAGGTCTTGGATGATGATGTAGGCATGATATTTGCTTGTTTCTCAGTGATTTGTGTGTATATTCAAGTGAGGAATTTATCATTAAATTTTTTTTGAAGCCTTAACGATTGCATGTTTTTTGTTGTCAAGCTCATTAACAAAGAGGAACGATTAAGTAAAAAGATAAATGGTTATGTTCTAGTTTGACCTTAGCTAGGATAGTAATAGATGGGATTGTTCTATTAGTTATTTGTGCACCGTGCAAGGCATGATTGATATATTTTTGCGTTATGAAAATGGCATTTCTTGCCAACTATGACTTAACTTGTATTTTTGCAATACAATGATTGTAGCATACCAACTTTGCCTATGGTAGTCCTTGTATAATATAATTTGCAATAGTGGATATGTATTTTGTAGGTTTTATGATCATGATTCATCATAGGCCTATTACTTGCTTAGACTTATAGTTTGATGGGGATTTGGGGGCAATACCCCAATGGGGTTGAGGAGAAGTGCCCCCGACGGGGTCAATGGGTAGCACCCCTTGTAGGGATCTGGGGACAACGCCCCTAGTAAGGTTGAGTGCCCCTCACAGGGTCTAAGGGCAACACCCTTGGTGCGTTCCCTATCATGACATAGGGCAGGGTCAAGGGGTGGATCTGTTGTGATGTTTTCACACATTGCCCATTGTAAATGAGGACCCCCACTTTTTCTCTTTCTAGGTTAGCTGTCTTAGCTTAGCTATTGGTAGAGTCTTTTTCTATTAGCCTTTGGATTGAAGAAGTCTAGTTGGTCAAGAGCTAATCAAGTCAAGTCTCTCTCTCTCTCTTGATTAAGTGAGGTCAGTCAAGTCTCCAAGGCTTTCGAAATGAAGGATTTACATCTTTTGCTTGCAAAACTACGGATGAAATGCTAAATTTGGCTAAGGCATGAAAATTTCCTTTGAATGGAGGCATTGAGAACACTTCCTTTGCCCAACCAAGGCATAATCACTTCCACTTCTCCCAGCATTGTCAGTGGGTGCCCAAACCCGATCACTTCCATTTCCATTCTTTACCATTGCCATTACCATTCCACCTTTCCATTCCCTTCCATCTTTCCATCTCACTCCTTCATCCCACAGCCCTTCCTATCCACCATCTACCTTTCCACTCCCCCTTTCTACTTTACCTTTATCCCCACTGCCACTTCCATCTCCTTCCACTTCCTCTACCTCCCTACCTTCCTACATCCCTTATCTCTCCATCTTCTTTCTTCCCATCCTAGTATGCCCATCCACTACCCTTTAGCTACCTTTACACGTACCTTTACCTACACACACTTCCTCTACCCTCCATCTCACACCCCTTAGCCCTCTACTTCCCTTAGCATACCTTTCCACCCTCTACCTTTCTATCTTCCTACCCTTACTCCCCTTAGTCTACCCTTTCCCTACCTACCTACAATACCCCTTCCATTTCCATCCCCTTCCCTTCCTACCTTCATTCATTACCCCTTATACCTCCCACTCCACTTTACTCCCCAACATATCCTAACTCCCTTCATTACCCCTTATATCTCCCCATATCCCACGACCTATCCTTATTTCCCCCTTTCATTTCCCACACCTTACACTTCACACTACCCCACATCCCTTCCACCTTATGCCCTTCCTGTGGCATCTCTTTACCACATTCCCTTATTCTCTCCTGCCACGATATCCCCTTTTCTATTTCAACTTTCCTCCCTTTCCACATCCGTCGCATGTTTTGGGCCCCACTAAAACTCTAGGATGGAGAATATAAAGCATTTCACTTAAATTTAATTCAAACTTCCAAGTTCGTATCTGCTCAAAAAGTATTCGCATTGGAAGAAGATTCTAATCACTGACTCGCTTCAAAAGAGAGGATTTTCAAGCATCAATGAGGTGAATTGTAAGGGACACGTTCTGTAAGAGAGGACTCAAGTAGGCTGGTCCCTGACCAACGCCTTTATCAGATCTCTGGGAACTATATCAGGTCTCTGGGAAGTTTATCAGATCTATGGGAAGTAATCAGACCTTTTCACCCTTGATTTAAAGGCAGAAAAATTAATAATAAAATCAAAGAATTCAATCAAGTACTCTTAAGATTTCGATGTGAAAGGCAATTTCCAGTTTTTGGTGATTAATTTTTCTGATTATTTAAACCATAATCAGACCTGAGTATTATTTCACATTCAGGGATATGATTAATGTGCATGATGTCTTTATTCAAATTATGTCTCTATGCAGGTGTGATTGTAAACGAATGAGGAATGGAGCAAGGATGTAAGACAAAGAATATAAAGACTGCCAGCTTAGAATTATGTTTTCAATTATTCCGGTTCAGAGTTGACAAGGCCTCAAAGACCGATTTGTTTTGATAAGGAGAGGCAAGCAAAATTTGATTGATCAAATCATCTGCTACAAATGAAGCCAAAATGACTGATATATGATCACTTCGTTTGATCATCATCTTTAGATAGGTGTCAATGATGTCAATCTGATCAGGGTAGGCAAGGAGGTTTGAGAGGCAAGTCACATGGGCGAAAATTTGACTAAGTATAAGAAAATTTCCTTTGCCCCTCAAGAAGTCCGAACTGACTTCCTTTGGCCCTCAAGAAGTCAGAAATGACTTCCTTTGACATTCAAGGAAGTCCGAAATGACTTCCATTGCTATTCAACAAAGTCCGATTGCACTTCTAGTGGCACTTGAAATGTCCGATTTTGACCTTTGCTCTTCATTGATGACAAATTGCTTCCTTTGCTAACAATAATCTTGATCTTTGCAAGTATGGATCTGGTCTGTAGCATATTTCTTTTAATCCCTTAATGACTGATCTGTGCACAAGCAGCTATTCGAAGGTTGATGATAATCTTGCAATAGGGAAGAGAGCTTAGGCAAGTGGAACAAGACTCTTTAAGGTTTCTTTGCCTTGATGCAAATGCAACCTTTCTTTTGACAAGGAGAGAATTGGCATGAAGATTGATCGAATTAAAGAAGATTGGTAAACAGCAAGCTGGAGATAGTGATCTAAACTGACTTCCATTGCCCTTTGAAAAGTCCGAACCTTTCCTTTGTTAGTTGAAAAGTCCAAAGTTTTCTTGATGATCTAAGGTAAGAGTGATTGTTAGCGCCAGCGTTTGAGTTTGAAAGAAAAATGTTCAAAATTATAACCAAGTCGGCCTTTTACATAATAAACAAAGTTTATTCAAAATATAATTAAGTCGGCCTATATGGAAAAAGATGCACCCTTTCCTCTAGACGTCTATAAAGAGGCATTCAAATCATGTCATTTGATCATCATAAGCAAAGCGAATTACATCATAAGCAGCAGAGCAGCGAATTTGATCAGATATAAGGCAATTTTATCTATTCATCTTCAGCATCAGCGAACGCTGTCTACAATCAACATCAGCAAAGAAAGCTTTCTAGACAGTGAGTTCAACCTCAACATCAGCAATCGGGTCTTAGAGGATGATAGCACAATAAAATCAGAGGTGAAGTGTATGATTGTAAGTGAATACAAAGGAAACATAAGTATGTGAGGTCAGAATTCAAGAGCAAATGGACGTAATCAAGAGATATCAATTTAGTTAGCATCAAGGTCCCAAGGGTACGGTGTCAAAAGATCAACATCAAGAGTTACACTTTAACGAAGCAATAATAACAAGATGATAGGCAGTTCAATATAACATGGAACATAATAAAAGATAGTAATAAAGACACTATATGGAAAAGGAAGATAACATTATAAAAGGAGATCAAGCACTTAAGGAGTGATTTTTACAGTATCTCTGGAAATCCAAGAAGTCATTGCCAGTATAGCAAGGAAGTGATCCGGGATAAAAGCTTCATGATTAATATCCTCTACCTTAGAAGGTTCATCCTCAAGAAGGATACAAATTGGGACTATGATCTATTATCATCATCACTGCTGAAGTTTGAGATGTTGAGTATCAAGAGATATTGCTCAACATTCCTTCATGATAATTTGTCAAGTCTACAAGTACAAGTTGAGGTGGCATCCTTGTCATCACTCAACCAATCAAAGGGTTCTATATTAGCATGTCGAGATGCAATGCATTTAACTCATCATATGTAGACACAAACTTTGAGCTATCTATCTTCATATTTTATTGGTTCACATTCAATATTGAATCTAAATGTAATTTTCTCATTGGCCAGAAGGAGTTTGTTGTAACAAATCCTAATTAGGCTTTTTCATCTTGCAATCACAGTCATTGATTGTGAATCAATTTGAGCCATTCATTGTAAAGAGAGCATTATATAAGGCTCACTCTCTCTCATTTGTAAAGGGGAATTGTAGGTTAATGTTAGAAAAGTAGAAGAATAGATAGATGAGAAGTTAGAAGTTAGAATAGAGTAGGAGAAGAAGAAATTGTTGTTAAGACTTGTAAATGGAAGTACTCTTTTCATTCAAGATATGGTGAAATGTGTTGTTTCAACAAATTGCATGATTTCTACTTCTCATTTGTTTCCATGTTGATAAGATGAATGAAAGGAATTATGGATGATTGATGTTAAAATTTGTTTATCCATACCACTAGCAATATGCTGATTGTAAGTTTGCCTTGTGTGGTGAACTGGAATCTTTAAATGAGCTTAACTTCAATTGCTATTTGCCTCATTGATATGCATTGTCTTGATGGTGTCTATGTCGTTGGTTGTGATTTGAACATCATTTTTCTCTCCTTAGAAGATCGCACTAGCTTTGTGGAGTTTTTCTTTGATGGTGAAGTGGAGCTTAGTTGAATTTCATCTAATCATTCATTGTCTCTTGCATTCTTAGGAGTAGTGTAGTCTTCTCAATTCTATCTCTTTTGTCATTTTATTTTCCAAGTAAGTAGTTAGAAGCTAGGTTCTAGCAACATCCAAATGTTCAACGTTCAAGTATTCAATGTAAGTCCCCTTGGATTACTAGCAATCACATCAACCATTGAGCCTATTGACAAGTCAAGACCTGACAGTAGAAACCTTGGAGTTGTCTCATTTGATCGCGAATCATAAGATAAGATAAATTTATTAATGTCCAACAAAAGACCACAAAGTGGGTCCAAGGGATTGACAACAACCGGAAAAGGGGGCTGGCCAACTTCAAGGACACCAAACAGTGCCTGAAGAAAAGCAAAAGAACAAACAAAGCCAACAAAACCAAAAGAAAGGAAAGGAGGGGGCGAGGGGAAGAGGGGAAGGGAATCCTAGCCAGGACAGCCCAAACAATCCCCCCTGGGCGCACGACCTCAACTACAAAATCTGCCTTGCAGAGAAGAACCTCAAAATAGATTGGCATTTGAGAGACTTTATTCAAGAGAGGATAAGATACCTTGGTATTTTATTCTATGTTTGATTGTGCCTAAAAGAAACATCAACAAGATCCCCCCACCACCAAGCCCAAATAAAGACCTCCAAAACCACACAGACCTACATGGTGCACACCATTTTCATATATTTCTTTTAAATCTTAGATGTGCATGTCATAAGAAAAAAAAGCTTTGAAAGGTTGTAATTTTTTTTTAAATAATTGAAATGGCGAGTCTACCCTACTAGATTCGCCTAGACTTAGCAAGTCTGGTGAGTACTCGGCAATTGAGTCCCTTAGACTTGATGAGGGTCACTTGCCTTGGGACTCGCCGAGTCTAGGCAAGTCCTGGCGAGTCTTGTAACTTTGGTTCATACATTGTTGAAGAGGCTGAAATCTTGCCATGGAAGATTAAATTTGTAATAAGCACCCCTATTATTTTAGGATTCTTAACAAATGAATGACAACATAAACTTGTAAATATAGAACACACTGCAGTTATAAAGTCTGATACTAATTTTCAATGCTCGCATAGCTGCTGTTACAATTGTCCTAGTGGATAATCAATCACAAGTGGTGGCCTTACATAAAATAAACATTCATCTGATGTACCAACATGAAATACTTGGGAAATAGAGGTGAAGATTGTTGGAGTAATTAGGACATTGATCTAATTATTTATTAATTAGGCCCTTTAATTTCTTTTTCACCTAAGCTAAACGTAGGTGCTTTTTTAATCTAGAGTTTTCTTTTCTAGACATAGTTGAGCTCAATTTAGCTCCTATTTTGCATTTCTTTAGTTCTCCTAATTTAGCATTACGGTTTTGCACTTGGGTTTTCATTCATCCTTCATAAGGATTCATTAATTCATTGTAATTGTATCTCTGATCAATCAATTGTGCAATAATACAAAATTCTTAAGTTGTTATAGAGCATATTAGCTTTGCTTGATCTCTTGTGTGATAAGTGTTTTTCTTGAAGATGAATCTTGACTCCTGTGGTTGTATCATCAACTCCTACATGGTATCAGAGTAGATCTATAATGTTCTTGCCCGCATGCTTGAGGGATCCAATTTTAGGTGATCTTTTTGTGTACATTGGGCTCAAATAGAGGTTTCCATCACATTTGTAGTGTCTCAAAACCCTAAAATTGTCTGTCTTTTCATCAAAATTCGAGCAGTTGAAAATTTGGTTCAATTTGGCTTAGGGCACAAAAATTGATGCAAAATCCGGAGGTAGTTGAAAAATATGGACACTTTGGAGCGAAACAGAAATTATCATTGCCCTCAAAGGGTCCAAAAACCCTAAGATCGCTTGTCAAATTGTCAAAATCAGAGATAGGAAACATTTTGCAAATTTTTTTAGGTGGCACGGATTTCGTATAACTGTATAGATCCATACGGTGGTATGGTCATACTACCACTTATATCAGCACAACAGGTCAAAAAATAATTCATACGCAAGTCGAAAATTTCCTTGCAAAATTATTTGTTTTTCCGAAAAAAATTCAATTTTTAAAGGGGTGCATTCTTTTATAAAAGGGTCAAAGTTCTTTTAAAACCTAAAGTCAAAGGGGTTCAAATTTTCTTAGTGGGAAAATAAAATTAGCTTTTGTAGTACATCGTACCATTTTGTTGCACATTGTACTTGTTTACATCTACATTTCTTTTTTCAAGAAAACCCCTAAATTTGGCTTAGACCACTATTTTTAGCACCCATCTCAATTTAGTTGGAGATAGGGAATTGTAATGTACCCTTTTCTAGGTGACATGAGATGAGTAGGGGTTGACCTACCATTCGAGTTCTCGTAGGTCAACGGCATGGTTAGGGGACTCATTTTGAGGGTCATGGAGCTTTGCAGGGGCTCTGTGAGCCATTTCGGACTTTCAGACGAGGTCTCCTGTTTTTTAGGGAGAACCGGCAGTTGACTGAATGACCACCTGGGGGACCAAGGAGTAGAGCAGGATCCTTTTGAGCAGTTATAGGTGTTTGGAGAGAGGTTCCTACTTTTTAGGGAGATTCCCTACTTTTTAGGAGGTTGTGGCAGTTTCCATATTTGAGGTTCCACGGGACCATACCATGGTTTCAGTTTCAAGAAGATTGGGTGTGTTTCCTAGTTTCTAGGAGCATCCCTAGATTTTAGGGATGGGACTGCTAGTTGGCCCATCTTGTCCGGCATCAATCATAGACAGGTGACAAAGTCAAATTCATGTTTGGCTGGTTATTTTGGGCTATTTTTGGATCTATGGAAATATTTTAATATATTTAAATATTTCCTAAGTTAGCGTTTAAATAAATTAAAATAAGGCTATGTATATAGCCATTTCGGAGTAATAAGGGGTTTTTGGCTTCATCTGGTTTGATATGCCTATTTGTTATAGCTCGTTGGAAAGGTCTTGAACTTTGCTACATGATTCTCACCACCTGGAGTCTTTTTGGATGCTTGAAGCTATTTATTCGCAATAAAGTGATGTTTTTCTATAGTTTGACCCCATAATTGGGAAAGTGTCACTTTAATTATAAAGCGCAAGCTTTATTATTCTTTAGGGTTCGACTTGCAAAGGGAAAGGAGTTATAAGGAGACGAAAACCTAATTGATAGCATCTTTGATCATTTTGAAACTTGTGAATTTGGGAATTGCTCTGGAAGAGTGATTTTGGTCTGCGACGCAAACCCCAGGTCTGAGCTTGCTGGGACGTAGCCCTCAGCAAGAGTTGATAGTGGATTTATCCAGGATTGCACAGAGATTGTCAGAGGTAGAAGACACATCTTCTTGTCCTGAAGATTCAGCGTGCATATTGGGGGTTTCAACAGGGCGGCTAGTCTATTTCAGCTGGCACGTGATTTGCAGTAGCTTCCACGCCTCCTTTGCAACCACACCTTGTTTGTATGTTGGCTTGAAGGGTTGTATTCAGCTTATTTGGTCTTCCTTGTTCGTTGCCAGTAATATTCCTCCATCGAGCAACAATCCAGATTGAGAACATCTCCAAATAAATGTATGGATTCTTGCTGAATACAAAACTAGGTTATTTGCCTGGTATGATTTGCAGTATTTTCAGATTGCTTAAGTGTTCTTACATATGAACATTGTTTACTGTTTTATTTCACAGTTGTTGCTATTTATCAATTACTTTACTTATAACATCAAAACCCAAAAAGAAACAATCCCTTTCTGCAACTTCTGTCTATTCTATAAGATCACCGGAAAGTTACAAAAATATAGTATGTTTAATTAAGAATTTACAACAGCAACAACAAAAGTATCCATTTGGGATCTTTCAGTGGTATCAGAGCCTAATTCTGCCAGTTTGTGGGGTGGTAATTGCATTCACTTGGTTTGATTGGATTTGGTGTTTAATTAAGAATTTACAGCAGCAATAGCAAAAGAATCATCATGATAGGGTTATGTAAAAATAAACAAGCAGGGATGGAATTTGATCAAACACTTTCAAAGTGTTCAAGACACACTAGAGGTACAACTATATCTAAATGTACAAGGAGGCCCCCTGTTAAAACATTCAATGATGCAGTCATAAGCAACTATCATGGGTATTGCTCCCTTCCAAAAAAGCTACATGATATGCTTACCTTCACCCAATTTATGGGTATTCTAGATGAAGCTGAAGATGCTATGAATTCATATCAGATGCAAATAAAAAGAGAAGAACCGATTGACTCATCCATAAATGAGGTTTGTAAAAATCTCTATGAGGAATTTGATGAACATGCTACAAGGGATGAAGTGGTACCTATGAATGTTGAAAACATGTCACAAACGTATGGCAACCATTCTGATTTTTATAACAACAGTCCTTCATATGAACACGATGATGATTCAAAGGTCATGACACACGAGGAGGAAGTTGTAGGAGGGATTCCTACAATTGGCATGCAATATATGAGTGTTAAACAAGAGGGATGCAAGGGGAAAACAAGCCATAGCAGCCCTGACTTTTATGACAGTAGTCTTACTACTGAGCATAATCAAGATTTCGATGCTTTGGTGCATGAGGATGATGGTTGTGAGGGGTCATCTCAGGCAAACAGTCACTGTTTGGGTGTTACTGATGCTTTTTATATTGAAGATACATGTCATAATGAGTCTGATTTTTCAAATCAGACCTTAGAAGATGGGAACAAAACAGAAAATGTGTCTAATGGTGATGGTTTCGAGGAGAGTTTGATGGATATGTGTGAGTCTATCTTGATAGGGGAGGTGTATGTTGAACTTGGCAAAGCAGCAGCCTCTAGCATGTCATTCGAGCCACCCCACGAGGTTCATAACAAAAGTGATATAACTTCTCTTCCTCAAGATATGTCAGCCTTTGGTCAAGAAGAGAATAATGATTTGTATTCTAGACTTGAAGGTACACATGGTGCAATCATGGCTTATGATAATGTGAATAATACAATCCATCATAAATCAGATTTTGTGCATTTTGGGACAGCTGATATAGAGCAATCTCAGAGGATGAATGAAGGATGGTTGGCAAGAGCCAAGCTATCCAAGTTGATAGCTCATTAGGCCAAGCTTCAACTTCAGCACATTCATGATACTCATCACCATATTGGTAAGGAGGAACAAGAGCTATCTAATTCTGATTTTTCAGCTGATATTGGTTATTTTTTTCATGGTGGTGATGGAATTGGTAATGAGGCTCATAGTGGACCAGCCACTAATGAGTTATCCTTGATTGGCATAGAAGGTGTTCCCGATGCACCTTTGATTTTGTCACCTCTTTCATATGATAAGGCAGCATTGTACTTATTGATTGGTGACTCAGTCTTCTTAGATTTGATAGTTGGCTATGAAGAGCAGCATGTAAGGGACTTCATTTGTTACATGGCTCAACAAAACATTTACTTAGCAACCTTTAATGAAGGCACATTAATTTGTGGAAATATAGGTAAAGTTACAACAACTGTTTGGAGGTCTTGGACAAGTATTCAACACACTTTACTTGTTGGAAATTGGCTCATTGATGGATTCATATCAGCATTGATGATTGGTAGTACTTGTGGCTTCAATTGGAGTGAAGTTCTTAGCTGGTTAGATGATGTTCAGGTTCACAACAGCACTATAATGAGTATTGACATGATGGATGGATATGACAGTGCAAAGATTTGGGATCCTGGTATTGACATGTGTGGTGTATTTCTTCAGTGGATCCATGATGAGTTGTTTCACTTTGGGTATACAAATGTTTATATCAGAGTAGCGCAACGGTTGGGTGAAGTAACGTTTATCAGATTGATATGGGTTCCAATGAATTGGTTCTCAGCATGCAGGTGCAGATTGCTTGAGGGCAAGCAATCTTCAGGAAGGGAAGATTGTAATGTCCCCTTTTCTAAGTGACATGAGATGAGCAGAGGTTGACCTACCATTCGAGTTTCCATAGGTCAATGACATGGTTCGAGGACTCATTCTGAGGGTCATGGAGCTTTGCAGGGGCTCTGTGAGCCGTTTTAGACCTTCAGACGAGGTCTCCTATTTTTTAGGGAGAACTGACAGTTGATTGAATGACCACATGGGGGACTAAGGAGTAGAGCAGGATCCTTTTGAGCAGTTACAGGTGTTTGGAGAGAGGTTCCTACATTTTAGGGAGATTCCCTACTTTTTAGGAGGTTGTGGCAGTTTCCATATTTGAGGTTCCATGGGACCATACCATGGTTTCAGTTTCAGTAAGATTGGGTGTGTTTCCTAGTTTCTAGGAGCATCCCTAGATTTTAGGGATGGGATTGCCAGTTGGCCCATCTTGTCCGGCATCAGTCACAAATAGGTGACAAAGTCAGATTCATGTTTGGTTGGTTATTTTGGGCTATTTTTGGATCTATGGAAATATTTTAATATATTTAAATATTTCCTAAGTTAGCGTTTAAATAAATTAAAATAAGGCTATGTATATAGCCATTTCAGAGTAATAAGGGGTTTTTGGCTTCATCTGGTTTGATATGCCTATGTGTTATAGCTTGTTGGAAAGGTCTTGAACTTTGCTACATGATTCTCACCTCCCAGAGTCTTTTTGGATGCTTGAAGCTATTTATTCGCAATAAAGTGATATTTTTCTATAGTTTGACGCCATAATTGGGAAAGTGTCACTTTAATAATAAAGCGCAAGCTTTATTATTCTTTAGGGTTTGACTTGCAAAGGGAAAGGAGTTATAAGGAGATGAAAACCTAATTGATGGCATCTTTGATCATTTTGAAACTTGTGAATTTGGGAATTGCTCTGGAAGAGTGATTTTGGTCTGGGACGCAAACCCCAGGTCTGAGCTTGCTGGGACATAGCCCTCAGCAGGAGTTGACAGTGGATTTATCTAGGATTGCACAGAGATTGTCAGAGGTAGAAGACACATCTTCTTGTCCTGAAGATTCAGCGTGCATATTGGGGGTTTCAACAGTGCGGCTAGTCTATTTCAGCTAGCACATGATTTGCAGCAGCTTCCACGCCTCCTTTGCAACCACGCCTTGTTTGTATGTTGGCTTGAAGGGTTGTATTCAGCTTATTTGGTCTTCCTTGTTCGTTGCCAGTAATATTCCTCCATCTGGCATCAATCTAGATTGAGAACAACTCCAAATAAATGTATGGATTCTTGCTGAATACAAAACTAGGTTATTTGCCTGGTATGATTTGCAGTATATTCAGATTGCTTAAGTGTTCTTACATATGAACATTGTTTACTGTTTTATTTCGCAGTTGTTACTATTTATCAATTACTTTACTTATAACATCAAAACCCAAAAAGAAACAATCCCTTTTTGCAACTTCTGTCTATTCTATAAGATCACCGGAAAATTACAAAAATATAGTATGTTTAATTAAGAATTTACAGCAGCAACAACAAAAAGATCCATTTGGGATCTTTCAGGAATGTTGGAGAATATTTTTTCCAACAAAGGGGGTGATTCCTTCTAGCAAGAAGGAATATTCCAGGCATTTTTATTTCTGATGTCAGCATGACATCATTCGTACGGACACTACATCACCTAGTTTGCTCGCTTAGTGTTTTGGCCATAACTTGAGAATATGGGCTCGAAATCGCACAAACACGATATTGTTGGAAAGCTGGTTTTCACGCCAATCTGAATCTGCAAGTAGTTTTGTTAGATCGTTACCAATTCTCCGTACTAGGCCTCCAAAGTCAGCCTTTAGTTTTGTGTTCCACGGCCATATCTTGCACATTTAGACTTGATTTTCAAAAACTAGATATCGTAGGAAATCTCTCAGAGTCCTCTATCCAGATCTCAAGTCCTTTAATGCAAAATTTTCTTTAGGTATTTAGAGTTCTCAATCTTGTTGTTTCTTGGAAAACGTGCAAAACAATTGTTTTTTTAATGATTCAAGTCAATATTTTTTTGGCATTGAGAGGATATATATTGCCATACTAGCTCATTTTTGTACTTTTTTTTGATATATCATGGACCCAAATCATATTGCTCCCCTTACTCTATTCAACTACTGTGGTTGAAAAAAAGCTATTGGGTTCGGGCTTGGGAGCCCGAATGTGGGTATGGGTTTGCACTTAGTCTGGGGTTAGGTTTGCCGCTTAAGATTATTTTTTCCTTTATAAATTCAAATTTCAGTTTCTTCAATCTTATGGTCGCGCCTATATTCTCTAATGTAAGTAAGATTATTATTTTATTTATAAATTCGGTTAAAGTTTTTTTTATAAATCCATTGATTATTGTACTAATGAACCCAAATCAACCCAAAACACATTTTCAAAATTTTGTGAACCGGCGAGCTAGGTTTGTGAAGTTGAATCCGAACTTGAACCTGAATCAACAACTTAGGAAAGATCAAATGGAGAGTCACCTGAAGCACCAAGGGTTATACAGAGTGACCATGGGTACATAAGTTGAGCCTACAACTGCCATTGAGAAGAGAAAGTGGCTCAATAGGTGTGATGAGGCTTTTGGAACATTATGTATGTCTATGTCTCTAGATCTTCTTTTTCATGTTGAGTCTTGCACCACACCCAATCAGATCTGGACTACATTGAAGTCCCTGTTTGGGAAGTAAGATGCATTGAGGGGTTTTCAATTGGAGAAAGAGCTTATTGGCTTGATCCCTAATGATTTTGATAGCATCTAGGACTTCTTCACCAAACTCAAGTCTCTCAGATTACAGTTGAAGCAATGCAAAATTGAGAAGGAGGACTCTTAGTTGATTCTCTCTATCCTTGCCAAGCTTGGTCTTGATTATTCAATTTTTGTTTCTACATTTTCTACCACCAAAGATGCCCTCGGTAGGCATTACACCATGCTTTTACTTGATGAGTTTTCTTCTCAACTCACTTGAGAGAAAATGAAGTTGGTTCGTATGGGTAGATTGAAGTCTTCCAAATCATAGACTCTTGTTGCTTCTCAGAGCACTAGAAATCAAAAGGCTTCACATGGCAAAGGCAAGAGACAGAAACACAAGGATCTAAAGTCACATGAGTAGCCCAAGGACACACAATCACTTGATTCTTCGAATTCTTCTTCCTCTTGTAAGAGGTCATCATCGAAGAAGGATAAGCCAAAGTGTACACATTGCACTAAGCTAGGACATGATGAACATCAGTGTTATGCAAAAAAGATTGATAAGTTGATGCATCTACGTAAGCGCAATATTTAGTCGCCTTCATTTAGTTCATCTTCTTCTACCTCTTCAGGACCTCAATATTTTGGGTCTTTTATGGCATGTGGTCAAGACAAGATGAAGGGCCATGCTCTCTTTGCATCTACACATCATTCCTCCAAGTGGCTTCTTGATTTAGGAACCTCGCATCATATGGCATCATCGGAGGGTACGTTCTCTTCCTTTGAGAATCATTGTTTTCCACAAATTTTGATGGTTAATAACACTTCTGTGAGTTATACTGGAAGTGGTTCTATTGATGTTGATGGTGAGACATTTAATAATGTGCTTTGTGTCCCTGCATTGTCTTCCGATCTCCTTTCCATCTACTAGATTATTCACAGTGGGATAGGCAAGATAGTTGTGTCCACCCTTGATCCAGTGCTCATTCAAAGATCTGCATAGTAGAGAGCTTTTGCAGCTGGAAGTGTTGATCATGCATCTCAGTTGTATAAGTTCTCACATTTTGCTCCCATTGAGAATGCATCTAGTCCTATCTCCCATGCATCCATAAAAGATTGAAAATTTGAGGAGATGTTTGGTCACTTGAACCTATGTTTGCTTCAGTCATCCACAGTGGTTCTTGAGACTTGTTTTGATCCCCCGCCACCTGCTGCTTCTTCAAAGCTCAGTTCGGTTTAGTAGGTTTATTGTGTTCTTCCAATTACAATAGAGTAGGATGACTTGCTAGATATTGTAGGTTTGTTTGATACATCACACACTCCAGGCATTGGGGAAATGATTGAGGATATTCCATTCCTCTTTAATGGAAGTTTCAATATTCCTGTCATCCCATCTTCAGTGCCTTCAAAGGTTGCTCATCAAGTACCTTCACAGATGTTTGGATTTGCTTCAGTTGATTTGGCATTTTTTGTAATGTCCCCTTCTCGTTGATGTCCTTCCAGTGGTCTATTGGCCTATTCTTGAGACCCGTAGGCTATGTGGAATGACAAATGAGGGTCAAACATTGATGAGGCGAGAATTTACTATTTTTAGTAAGTCAAGAGTTGGCCGTTTTGGTGATACTGTCCTACTGAGCTCTCCATGCTCTGTCACTGGGTGCGAACATCATATTTTTTGGAACAATAGTTCATGACCTACTATTTTTAGTAAGTGGCAGTATGACATATTTCTATTTTTGGTAGTGGACAGGGTCCTAATCTTGCTGCAGTTTAGTGATCTTCCTTGCTCTGCTTCATCCTGGTTTTGACAATAATCAGTATTGGAGTCATAAGTGATGTAATTAAATATTATTTCCTTATCCTAAGGTTTAATATTTAATTAATTTAAATATTTTTACTACTGGTTAATGACTATGGAAATTGCACATAATATCTCCTAAGTGCTAGGAAAATTATTATGTTTGGAAAGGGATGCCATTTTTATAATGGGAGGTATTATTTTATTCACCAAAAGTATTTGCTAAGTCAAGTCGTGGTTTTTGGCTTACTTGGCGTGATTCTTTGACTTGGTATGGCACCATCCTTGGGTGAAGGAAATGCAAATGGGGAAGTTGAATTTGGGCGCATTTGTGAGCATTTGCATCAGTGTTCCACGGGCGTTGGGGACGGGGGGACGGGGGGGACGCGTTTTCGGGACGGGGGGACCAAGGGCCTAAATTTGGGGACGGCGGGGGGATGGCGGGGGGACGGCGGCGGGGGGGGTGGCGAGGTGGTGGTGCTCATATACTTGTACATATACATATAGTACTTGAAAAACTAGTTTTGAAAAGATGTATGACAGTATTACAGTGTAAGAATTACATTTGAAATGAGACTATAGGAAATTTGAAATACTAAATCTAAATACCAAGATTTCTAAGTTGTGTTGTTATATGGAGCCTAATCAAACTTGGAGGTTAGATTTTCCCTACTTCTATCGGCGCAGTTTCCCCCTATATTTTTCAACGGGGGTTTGGGGGCAACGCCCCCAAGTTGGGGTCAAGGGGCATCGCCCCTTGCGGGGTCAAGGGGCAGCACCCCTTGCGCGTTCCCTATCGCGATACAGGGCGGGGTCGAGGGGTAGCGCCCCGCAAGGCCAAAAATACTTTTATTATTTTCTAAAGGCGTCGGGTGTTATTTTTCTATTGGCCCACGTCCAATTAGAGTTACCCCTTAACCCTCAAAAAACTTAAAAACTCACTTTTTTTTAAAATTTTAATTTTAAACATTGCATATAAGTGGGGGCGACAGGAGACGTCTGGGTGTCTCCCCGTCCTTGGAGAGACATCTGCACGTCTCTTGAAGGATGGGGAGACGCCCAAACGTCTCCCAAGGAGACGTGGAGGCGTCTCCATGTCTCTTTGGGAGACGCCCAAACGTCTCCCAAGGAGACGTCTCCACGTCTCCACCTCTCCTTGGGAGATGCGGGGACGTCTCTGCGTCCTAGCGGCGTTTGGGTGGCGGGGGACGTCGCGTCCCCGAGACGTTTCTGACGGGGGGACGCGCCCAAAAAGGGGGGGGACGCGTCCCCGTGGAACACTGATTTGCATTTAGTTTTGGTGGAGTTACAAGTTATGAATAAGAGCCTTGGGCTCCCATTTTGATGATCTTATGAAATTGCATCATTATGTTGCCGGATTGGCGATTGAAAAAATCTGAGCTTCGAAGTGTGGCTTCCTAGCTAAGTCTTAGTTTCATGCTTGCAAGATAGTACCTAGTTGTGTACTTGTATTTCCAGTGCTATTGGTGAGTGAGTTGTAGATTGTGGAGTGTTTTGTGTGGGATTGGAGTGTTTTCTGGTTGATGGTCGTAGAGCTGCTGAAACTATATTTTGCTCATACCTCTTGGCCAGGCGATTCCATCATTCTGGGTACCGGCTCATCCATCCTTCCTGCCACTGGCGATGCATCTTGTAAGGTTTTAGCACCTTATGCTGAGTGTGGAATTTTATAATGAAAATCGAAATTCTCTGGTTAGGCGTTGGGTTTAGGGAGTGCATTGGGATGCATGCTAAATAAATATGAGTGTTTTGATAGATTCCATTGGGTTTGTTTTCATTCTGGCTGGTGTAGTATTGGTTTAGAACTGATTTGGGGTGAATTGGGTGAGAAATGAGATAGTTATGAGTGTTTTAGTGAGTTCATAGGTTGTTGGTTTTACATTTCCAGCCTTCAGATTTGATGTTAGTAGAATTTCATGCCATTTATTTTGGATGTTCAGCATTGCTCTTCTACTCTCACTATCTCTGTTATTTTAAGGTTAAGTAGTAGTACTACTACCCATTATGGCTTGTAAACTCTCATCCCGCTGAAAAGTGGAAGAGGCTGGCTTGTTGCCTATTTCAGTTAAATTGTAATTCAGTCCTCTCGGTGCATAAGCGGTCGAGTTGAGTTTGTTTGTAATTTCAGTCCTCCCGCTGAAATATCACGGTCGAGTGATTTGTGTCTTTTGTATGTTTCTCTTGGCTGGTTCACCGCCAAGATTCTTGCTTTCTCGCTAGATAAGCAGAAGGGGCAAGCTTGCCGTCCAGTATTGTATTTGACTTCATCTTTCAGCAGATTTGAGATCTAACAATCGCCTATTTACCGTATGCTCTCACCTTCACATATTGGGCACTTGGTGATCAGAAAGTGGAAGGGTTGCAATTTTCAGCAAGTATAAAGTGTATGTTTTCTAACCTTAACGGGTTATTTGTTGGTTGATGTTTATTATTGGTCCAAAAAACAAAAACAAATATCTGGGAATACTTGATCAAATGGAAAAATCTACCAGCAGAGGATGGTACGTGGGAAAATGAGGAGATTTTATTGCATCCAACCTTACAGTTGCTTGAGGACAAGCAATTTTGGGGAGGGCGGACTGTAATGTCTCCTTCTCGTTGATGACCTTCCAGTGGTCCATTAGCCTATTCCTGAGACCCATAGGCTAGGTGGAATGAAGAATGAGGGTCCAACATTGATGAGGCGAGAAATTACTATTTTTAGTAAGTCAGGGGTTGGCCATTTTGGTGATACTGTCCTACTGAGCTCTCCATGCTCTGTCACTGGGTGCAAAGATCATGCTTTTCGGAGCAATAGTTCATGACTTACTATTTTTAGTAAGTGGCAGTATGGTATATTTCTATTTCTGGTAGTGGACAGGGTCCTGATCCTGTAACAGTTTAGTGGTCTTCCTTGCTCAGCTTCATCCTGGTTTTGACAATAATCAGTATTGGAGTCATAAGTGACATAATTAAATATTATTTCCTTATCCTAAGGTTCAATATTTAATTAACTTGATTAGTTACTACTGATTTCTTGACTTTGGGAGTAATGCCTAATATCTCCTAAGTGCTAGGCGAAATTTATGTTTAAGAAGGGACGTTAAATTATTAACGGAGATATTATTTTATTTCATTTCAAATGTTTGCCAAGTGAAAATCGTGGTCCTTGCGTTTTGGCGTGAGGTTTGACTTGTGGAATGGCGCCACCCTTGGGGTCCACGTGAGATGTAATGAAATGCAAATGGGGAAAGATGAATTTGAAGCATTTGCATTTGAATTTGGTGATATGAGGTTATAAATAAGAGCCTTGGGCTCGCATTCATGACATCTTGAAAATTTGCATTGTTATGTTGCCAAATTGGCATTAGAACTTTTGAGGCTTCGGAGTGCGTCTCGCTAGTGCTTCCCTATTTCTTACTTGAAACATAGTACCTAGCTGTGTGCTGTAATCTACTATATTCTCAGTGCATATCTTAGTCCTTTTTGGTGTTTGGAGCGATTTTGGAACTTGCTGGTTTGCCTGTGGCTGAAGTGCATTTTCGATCATACCTCTCTGTTGGAGTGACTGACCGTTATGGGTATTGGCTCTTTCATCCTTCCTAGTACTGGCGATATACACTGTAAGTTTGTGGCATCTTTGGTTGAGTTTTGAATTTATTAGACAAAATCGAAATTCCTAAGCTAGGCGTGAGTTTTTGAAGTGCATTGGAATGCGTTCAAAATTAATAAGGGAGTTATGGTAGCTTGTCTTTGGTTGGTTGTCATCGTAGCTAGTCTAGTGTGGGTTTGGGACTGATTTTGGGTGATTTGGATATGTATTGAGAGAGTTGTGAGCTTTTTAGTGATTCCTTAGGTTGCTGGTTTTGCAATTCCAACCTGGAAATTTGATGTTAGCAGAATTTCATGTTTTTATTTGGATATTCAGCATTACTCTCCTCTCATATCATCTTATTTTTGTAAGGTTAAGTAGTAGTACTACTAACCAATTCTGATTTGTAATTCTCATCCTGCTGAAAAGTGGAAGAGGCTGGCTTGCCGCCTATTATTAAGTAAATTGTAATTTTAGTCCTCCCATTGCATAAGTGGTTGAGTGATGTCTGAGTGTAATGGTCCTCTCGCTGCATAAGCAGTTGAGTTGAGATTGTTATGTAATTCCAGTCCTCTCACTGAAATATTGCGGTTGAGTGATTCGTACCCTTTGTGTGTCTCACTTGGTTGGTTCACCGCCAAGTTTCTTGCATTCCCGCTGGTTAAGCGGAAGGGGCTGGCTTGCTGCCCAAGCATTGTATTGTTTCCAGTTAATTGAGCTAATGATCCCCTCAACACCGTATGCTCTCACTTTCCCACATTGGGCACTTGGTGATCAAAAAGTGGAAGGGTTGCTTTTCCAGCATGTTTCAGTTTATGATTTCTAACCTTAATGGGTTATCTGTTTGTTGATGACTATTGTTGGCCTAAAATTAAAAATAAAAAATAACTGGGATATTGTAGTGGTATCAGAGCTGGTTTTCCTGCCAGCCTGTGAGTTTCAGTGGGTTTAGAAGTCACCATGAGTGACAGAGACCTCAGATACTACAACCGAGAATAGAAGAGACAACAGTTTCAGATTCCGATAGTGCTAGAAGAGGACACATTTTTAGAAGTATTGAGGAATTAGAGGGAAGGATTTAGATTCTTCAAATATAGTTGATTCAATGGCAGACACGACTACAGAAGATATGAGGCACCTGATAAGAAGGCTGAGAGACAATTCAATGCCATGATGGACATGATGTCTCTACTGCTGGCCAAAGTTAACCAGAACGTTGTTGGGACCCCTAACCAACCCAACAATGGACCGGAAGCCAGCACGTCTAATGCTCCTGTAGGCAATGGAAGTGGGAGTAACAATGGGAGCAACAATGAAGGTTCAGCCCCAAGACCTTTACAACCTGTATTTTTGCCAAAAGAAGTACAACAAGCTGAAACAAAAATACCTACAACTGATGAAATAAGAAACAACTACATGGAGTATGCTTCTCTTCCTGGTGAGATCCAAGATATCCTAACTTTGGATCAGTTTATGAATCAAAAAATGAAGAGAGGAAGGAGGAATGACTATAAGTTTGCTGCCCCAAAAGATTATGAGCAAGCTCTTGGAAGAGTGACCTTAGCACACTTTGATGGAAGCGCTAAGAGCACAACTAGAGCATGGGTGTAGAAGTTGGAGAATTACTTTTCCTTGAGGCCTATGTTGGAGGAGGATGCCATCAATTTTGCTACCTTGCACTTGGATGGAGTGGCCCACGAATGGTGGTACCATGGGTTGGTCACCCTTGGTCATAACTTAATCACCACCTATGCTGATTTCACCAAGAAGCTGATTGAAAGTTTTGACACCAAGGATCTAGAGGTGAAGTTTAGAGAACTTGCACAACTCAAGCAGCAAGGTTTGTTGGACACTTACGAAACTGAATTCCAAAATTTGTCAGTTATGGTAAGTAGCATCTCTGAGAAGCGATTAGTTGTCCTTTTCACTGAAGGACTTGAGGAACCTTTGAAAGGTTGGGTTAAAGGTTTTGATCACCCACCCTGGCAGAAGCTATTAAGAAATCTCGAAGCATGGAGTTGGCTGCCCCAAGGAATAAAATTCAGTCCAAGCCTTTTCCTTTCAGAAAGGATAAGAAGAAGTTCACAAACCAGACCAAGAGGTTACCTCCGCGTATGGATGATGAGCTCCGTCAAGAGCTCCGGAGGAAGAATCATTGTTACTCTTGCAGAGAACCTTGGGTCCTGTTGTGACGTTTTCACACATCGCCCCATTGCAAATGGGGACCCATGTTTTTTTTTGCTCGTTTTGCTCGTTTTCGCTTTGCTTTTTTAGGGTTTTGTTAGTTGGTTGGTTGTCTGGATTTAGGGCCAAGCCTTAGGGTTTTAAATTTTGCCTTTTCAAGCCAGAATCCAGTTGTTTTTTGAGAGCTTTTGAGCTTCCTTTTCTGGAATGCAAATTTTGAATGCAATAAATTCGCCAAAGTAATCTAATTTTCAATTGGAATGTTCATGCAGAGCTTAAATTTGTCTAAGTGTTGACCGTCAATGTGAATTTCTGTCCGATTGAATATTTTGACCAAATTTTGACTTTTTTGAATTTTGATCCTGGGCATTGGAATTGATTTGTTTTCGCCTCGTGAAGTGTTCAAATGTGAAAAATCTTGTTATTTTGGCCTGTAGGAGCAAAATCGCTCCTGTCCCTCAGTGAAGGACAGGAGCTCATTTTCAAATATCTCATCATTCTTGCAGAGTCCAGACAAATTTTACGTTTGAAGTGATGGAGAACGACGAGATCTTTCCATTGAATATAAATTGAAGATTTTCATGAGCACAGAAATGCCTCCAGGAGGAAAATCGCTCCTGTCCCTCAGTGAAGGACCGGAGCTACAATTCAAATCTCGCCTTGTCCTTGCAAGATTTCGACAACTTAATGATTTGAGGACGTCCAAGGGAAGATGCTTTGCCAAATGAATATAATTTGAGATGCAAAAACGAAGGAGAATGACCTATATTGACTAAATCGCTCCTGTCCCTCTCCAAGGGACCAGGGCGAAGTACCTTGTAGCTCTCGTCCCTCTCCCAGGGACCAGAGCGATTTCCTTCATTTTGCAAAATCCAGACAAAGGTCAAGGCAAGTTTACGTTCAAAAACAAAGGAAAACATGAGATAAATGCGTTGAATATAAATTGAAGATTTTTTGGGACGTCCATACCAGTGTTAAATGCCTAGTTCGCTCCTGTCCCTCAGGAAGGGACCAGAGCGATTTTTGATATAATTGATTTTCTTGCAAAGTTACAAACAATGTCAAGGCATGAACGAATGGAGTGAAGAAAGACGAATCCGTTGAATATAGACTCGGAACCTGACAAAGTGAGATAAAGGCTACAAAAGGAGAATCGCTCCTGTCCCTCTCCAAGGGACCAGGGCGATACAATGGTGATGTTACTTCCTATGCAAGTTCAAGGTCGATCCAAGTCAAGACAAGGTGGCGAGGGACATTTCAAGGCGTCTTTAGCAAGCACAAACATTAAAAGGTCGTCACAATGATGAAATTCGCATCCTAGGACATAGATCGCTCCTGTCCCTCTCCAAGGGACCAGGGCGATGTTAGATGCATTGGTCATTTTGTGCAAGATTTACGTAAGAACAAGATTTCATAAGGTAATGCAAGGTCTAAGGCATCGTTTGAAGATAACATACAAGAGTTTTGAACGTCCAAACATTGCTAATCAAGGTAAAAAGCTCACATCGCTCCTGTCCTTTGGACAAGGACCAGGGCGATCCTATCAAGAGCACTCATATTCCTTCAAGATCAAAGCAAGGTAAGGTTAAGCGAGGCAAGGGACGACGTTTGGAGGACATCACAATGAAGATCGAAGATAAAAGGATGCATATTGAACGTGGAAATTTGAAGATCGCTCCTGTCCTTTGGACAAGGACCAGGGCGATGAACATCCAAAGACACTCATGAACGCATGCAAGGCAATCAAATTCGAAGAGCTTATCATGATGATTAATGTTGAACGTGGAGATGAAGGAGTTGAACGTGAAAAATGCAAAAATCAAGACAAAATCATGGATCGCTCCTGTCCCTCTCCAAGGGACCAGGGCGATGAGGTACGTCCCTCTCATTTTCATAGTTTTGGCGCCAAATAAGCAATTCAAATTTTCCTTAAATGCTAAGTTCGATAAAAAATTGAAAATCCTATTTAATTTGGCATTTAATGTGGCGTTGATCTTTTATTAATTATTTTGCCTTTATTAAAAATCAAAATTTGCAAATTAAAAACGTAAGGCATTAATAATTAATTAATTAATTAATAAAAATCGAATTTGAAGCGCTACAAAGGGAGGTCGGCCTTGCTAAATCATTTAAAAATCATTTAAAAAATTGTTTTATATCCTCAAGTCGGCCTAAGGGATAAATGCAATCCAAGCGCTATATATGGGGAGTGGAAGATTTCATTTTCACATCATCATTTTATCCTTCTACATGCGAATTAAGGAAGACAAGGGAGAAGTGCGATTTGGAGTTTACTAATAAAGGTGGTGCGATATCTTGGAGACTTCGTTGGAGCGAATTTGTCAAGGATTGAAGACCACGTCAAAGGTGCGAGACTAGGAGGATTTGTTAAGGCGAACTTGAAGATCCATTTGAGCGAATTGTCAAAGAGGCAAGACTTGAAGATCACGTTGAAATCCAAAGGTGGCGAAATTGATCTTTTGAGGAGATAACATTGAAGACTATTTATACCTCAATTTCGCCTAGGCGAATTTTATTCATTTTGCATTTTAGAGTTAAGCTCTCAAGTAAGGTATGGCAAGATCTCTTGTTTTAATTTCAAATTTTGATTGTCATTGCCTTAATTTTGAAATTTTGTTTTTCCTTAGCTCAGTCTTTTTTAGGAAATGATTAATAAAGGACTTATCATTAAGTTTCCTAAAATTTGCTCTCTAATTTATGTTATGTATTGCAAAATCATGTTACTAATTTTGAAATGTTGTGTAGGCATCAAATGGAGGTCTCTTCGCTAGGACGATCAAGCCAGGACATGGACGACCTTCTTTGGACTAACATCATCAAGGGCAATCCAGTGTTCCAAGGCGAGGTACATCATCTTCCTGCACATCAAGGACGCAAGGAGTTAGAACAAGGGCTCGTTGAAGAAGCAAAATAGATCCAGATGAATTAATTAAAGCAAGTTTCTCAACAACATCAAGATAAATATCTACCAAGTTACAAGTGTCAGATGAGGTGGCGTCCTAGTCATCATTTCTCCAGTCAGTGTGTTCCACCTCAGCATGACCAGATTCAATGTACTTAACTCATGGAAGGTGGCACAAACTCCGATGTACCTACCCTGGCTATCCATTGATCAATTTTTCTAAAAGGGACATGTGTCCAAGCAATACAATTTTATCATTGGTCAAACATTAAATGTTATGTAATGATTGTAACAAACCCTAATTAGGGTTTTCATTGTTGAATCTTGGCCATTGATCTTGAATTGATCTAAGCCATCAGATTGTATTGTGGGCACTATATAAGCCCAAACATTTCATTTGTAAAAAAAAAATTAGAGTTAGAGAGATTAGAGGATTAGAGATAGTATAGAAATAGTTGAAAGTAGTTAGAGAATAGAATAGGAGGACAAGGCAAGAAATTGTTGCCATTGATTGTAAACAAACTCCATTTTCATTGAAGTAATGGTGAAATATGTCGTTTTTCTTGCAATTTGCATGGTTTCTTGTTGAGTCTTCAATCTTAGATGGTAGATGATTAGATGAATGGAGGAAATGTGATTGATTAATGGTGGAATTCGTACATCCATACTACTAGCAGTTTGTTGATTGCAGACTTGCCTTGCGTAGTCAACTGGAATCATTCAGCCTAAGCTCAATTTCAATTCATTGCCTCTTCATTGATATGCATCAACTTGGATGGTATCTATGCCTGCGGTGATAATTTGAACATCATAAAGCTTCCCTAGAAGATCGCACTAGCCTTGTGTAGATGTTCCATTGATGTCAAAACAAGATCTAGTTAGAGTTTCATCAAAAATCAATCATTGCTCCTACATTCTTAGTATTAGGATTAGATCTTCTCTTCGCCCTTATCCTTTTTCCATTTTTTCCAAGTCTAAGTTAGTAAGAGCCTGTGTCCAGCAAAGCAGATCGGAAGTTCAATGTAAGTCCCCTTGTGATTCCAGCAAATCACATCATACCACTGGAGCTTGTCCACACGTAGAGACCCTACATCAAAGAACCTTGGAGTCTACCTAACTGATCCTTTATGCGAATCTTCAGCAGTTAGAGACTATTTTCTCAAGAGAGGATAAGATGCCTTTAGGTATTTTATTCTGTGTATGATTGTGTACAAAATACACGTCAACAGGTCCCCGGACATAAGTGTCATGGGAAGGGCAATTTGCATCAGATGGAGTGCTATTCTGCAGATGGGTCAGATTCTGAAATTTCAGAACAGCATACTGAAGTTGAGGACAACGAGTATGAAGAGGCTCCTGAAGGGCCTGAATTTGGGTCAGAAGATAGAGGAGTGGTTGCTCAACTCTCGAGCATTCACAAAAATGAGTCCTTTAGAGTTCGGGGTGTGATTGGAGAGCATCGTGTCATTGCTCTCATTGACACAAGAGCAACACACAACTTCATTGATGAGAGGATTGCTGCTAAAAGGGGACTACTGGCAGAGGAAGTTGAGGGCTTCAAAGTCATGGTAGCATATGGCTCCACTATATCCTGCAACCGAATGATTTCTAACATGTCTCTGAAGTTGGGAAATAATGAAATTAGAGATGATTTCTTTGTGGTGAGCTTTGGTGGGACTGATGATGCAGTCCTCGAGATTCAATGGCTGAGATCTCTTGGTGAGATCACACTGAACTTACAAACCATGGAGCTGAAATTCATATCTGAAGGGAAGAAGGTAGTACTGAGAGGAATGTCGCATGGTGGACTTAAAGTGGTATCCTTGAAAAGGATGGAAAGGATGATCCGCCATAATCAGGTGGAGTGGGCAGCAGAGTGTTTGATAATGCCGTCAAATCCATTGGTAGACAAAGGTAGCTATTCCTTAGACATTCAAGCAATGATCACAGATAGAAGTAAGATCATGGCCATGCCCTCAAAACTATCCTGAAGACATTCAAGCCTTGATAACCAAGAGAAACAAGGTGTTTGAAAACCCACATCCTGGCAGACCCCTTGAGAGAGGTGCCGAACACATCATTGAGCTTGAAGAAGGAGCTAAGCCAGTTATGACTACTCCTTACTGATATCCTAAGAAGCATAAGTATGAGATTGAGAAAGCAATTTAGGAATTGCTTGACATGGGTTACATATGGCCTAGCAAAAGCCCCTTTGCTTCGGTTGTTGCTTTTGTGAGAAAGAAGGATGGGACCATGCGCATGTGCGTGGATTACAGAGCACTGAATTAGAAAACTATCAAGAATCGGTATCCTATTCCGAGAATTGACGAGCTCATTAACGAGCTACATGGTGCAGTGTTCTTCTTTGAGATTGACCTCAGGTCGGGGTATCATCAAATTAGAATGAGAGCATCAGATGTAGAGAAGACCGCTTTCAGATGCCACTTTGGGCATTTTGAGTTCCTAGTCATGCCCTTTGGCTTGACTAATGCACCTGCTACATTTCAGTCATGTATGAACAGAATCTTCCAAGAACAACTAAGGAAGTTTGTTTTGATATTCTTTGATGACATACTCATATTCAGAAAATCTTGGAAGGAACATTTACAACACTTGGATGAGGTGTTAAGCATATTAGAATCCGAATCCCTGTTTGCCAAGGAGTCCAAATGTGAGTTTGGAATGGAAGAGCTGCTCTACCTTTGGTCACATTATCAGTGCAGGTGGTGTGAAGGTGGATCTTGAAAAGATTAGAGCCATCATTGATTGGCTCTCTCCTGAGAACATAACACATTTGAAGGGATTTTTGGGTTTGTATGGGTTTTATCGGAGGTTTGTGAAGGGATATTCTTAGTTGGTTGCCCCCCTCACAGATCTTACAAAGAAAGGAGCTTTTGAATGGTCTGAAAAGGCACAGATAGTGTTTGAGCAGTGTAAGGGGATCATTAGTTCTTGCCCTATTTTGGCATTGCCTGATTTCACCAAACTGTTTGAGCTGCAGTGTGATGCATTTGGAGAAGGTGTTGGTGCAGTCCTCATGCAGGATAAGCATCCTATAGTCTTTGAGAGCAGGAAATTGAGAGGTCCTGAAAGGCTATATTCAATTTATGACAAGGAAATGCTTGCCATAATGCATGCCCTTGCGAAGTTTAGGCAGTATCTGGTGGGGAGTAAATTCATTGTTAAGATTGATCACAATAGTCTTAAACACTTCATGCATCAGAAAGATTTGAATGAAAGACAACAGAAGTGGGTGAGTAAGCTGCAGGCTTACGATTTTGATATTGAGTATGTTAAGGGTAAAAACAATGTTGTGGCGGATGCCTTATCCAGAAGACCCCATTTAAGCTCACTACGTGAGCTTGCTGCTGATTGGAGAGAGTTGTTGCTTGTTGATTATGCCAAAAATCGGTTTGCAACGAGCCTTATAGAAGGTACTTTTCATGATGAAAGGTACAAATTGGTTGAGGGATGATACTGTACAAGGGAAGAATCTTCATAGTGGTTGAATCTAAGTTAAAAGAGAAGATTTTGAAGACTTTCCATGACATTCCCCTCGCTGGTCACCAAGGTTATTTCAAAACGTACAGGCAGGTTCGGGAGAGATTTTCTTGGAAGGGACTTAAAAATGATGTTTTGAAGTACATTAAGGAGTGTCATACATGTCAGAGGAACAAAGATGAGCACACTCTACGAGCTGGTTTGTTACAACCCTTGCCTATTCCTGGTAAAAAATGGGAAAATATTTCCATGGATTTCATCACGAGGTTGCGTCGAGCTCAAGGGAAGGATAGTATCTATGTGGTGGTGGACAGACTCACAAAGTTTGCTCATTTCTTTGCCATCACCAGTTCTTTTACAACAACTCAAGTTGTTGAAGTGTTCTTCCGGGAGGTGTTCTGATTACATGGTTTACCAAAGAACATTGTGAGTGATAGGGACAACAAGTTCCTAAGTGCTTTCTGGCAGGAGATTTTCAGATTGTGTGGTACTGTGCTCACTCCAAGCACCAGTTATCACCCCCAAACTGATGGGTAGACCGAGATAGTGAATAAGTGGTTGGAAGGTTATCTTAGAAACTATGTCTCGGTGCAACAGAATACATGGGTGAGATGGCTTCACCTAGGAGAGTATTGTTACAATTCCTCCTATTACATGTCCATTCGGATGTCACCATTCATGGCACTATATGGTTATGAAGCTCCTAGCTTCGCCGACTTGGTATTTGGTGATAGCAGGACGCCTCAGGCAAAGGATATAATGCAACAAAGTCAAGATATTCTGAGGATTCTGAGGGAAAATCTCCAACATGCACAGAATCAGCAGAAGTTGTATGCTGGTCAGCAGTGAATTGAGCGCACCTTTGAGGTGGGCGACATGGTTTATTTGAGGCTCCAGCCCTACGGACAGTCTACTCTCAAGAAGAGTGGGGTTGAGAAGTTGAAGCCACGATTCTATGGGCCCTTCAGAGTCAGCGGGAGGATTGGAGAAGTGGCGTATGAGTTGGAATTGCCAGCAAGTAGCAAGATCCATAACGTATTTCATGTGTCTCGCGTTAAGAGGGCTTTGGGACATAATGTTGTTGCTTCAACTGAGTTACCTATGCTTGATGAGAAGGGTGAGTTGGTTTGGGTTCCTGAAGCTATCCTTGATTTTAGGGAACGATCTTTGAGGAGAAGAGTGATCAGGGAATACTTGATCAAATGGAAAAATCTACCAGCAAAGGATGCTACATGGGAAAATGAGGAGATTTTACTGCATCCAGCCTTACAGTTGCTTGAGGACAAGCAATTTTGGGGAGGGCGGACTGCAATGCCCCCTTCTCGTTGATGACCTTCCAGTGGTCCATTAGCCTATTCCTGAGACCTGTAGGCTAGGTGGAATGAACAATGAGGGTCCAACATTGATGAGGCAAAAACTTACTATTTTTAGTAAGTCAGGGGTTGGCCATTTTGGTGATACTGTCCTACTGAGCTCTCCATGCTCTATCACTGGGCGCAAAGATCATGCTTTTGGGAGCAGTAGTTCATGACTTACTATTTTTAGTAAGTGGCAGTATGGCATATTTCTATTTCTGGCAGTGGAAAGGGTCCTGATACTGCAGCAGTTCAGTGGTTTTCCTCGCTCAGCTTCATCCTGGTTTTGACAATAATCAGTATTGGAGTCATAAGTGACATAATTAAATATTATTTCCTTAACCTAAGGTTTACTATTTAATTAATTTGATTAGTTACTACTGATTTATTGACTTTGGGAATAATGCTTAATATCTCCTAAGTGCTAGGCGAAATTTATATCTAAGAAGGGGACATTAAATTATTAACGGAGATATTATTTTATTTCATCTCAAATGTTTGCCAAGTGAAAATCGTGATCCTTGCTTTTTGGCGTGAGATTTGACTTGTGGAATGGCGCCACCCTTGGGGTCCACGTGAGATGTAATGAAATGCAAATGGGGAAAGATGAATTTGAAGCATTTGCATTTGAATTTGGTGATATGAGGTTATAAATAAGAGCCTTGGGCTCCCATTCATGGCATCTTGAAAATTTGCATTGTTATGTTGTCGGATTGGCATCAGAACTTTTGAGGCTTCAGAGTGCGTCTCCCTAGTGCTTCTTGGGTTCGTACTTGAAACATAGTACCTAGCTATGTACTGTAATCTACTATATTCTCAATGCATATCTTAGTCCTTTTTGGTGTTTGGAGCGATTTTGGAACTTGTTGGTTTGCCTATGGCTGAAGTGCATTTTCAATCATACCTCTCTGCTGGAGTGACTGATCGTTATGGGTATTGGCTCTTTCATCCTTCCTAGTACTGGCGATATACATTGTAAGTTTGTGGCATCTTTGGTTGAGCTTTGAATTTATTAGACAAAATTGAAATTCCTAAGCTAGGCGTGGGTTTCTGAAGTGCATTGGGATGCGTGCAAAATTAATAAGGGAGTTATGGTAGATTGTTTTTGGTTGGTTGTCATCGTAGCTAGTCTAGTGTGGGTTTGGGACTGATTTTGGGTGATTTGGATATGTATTGAGAGAGTTGTGAGCTTTTTAGTGATTACTTAGGCTGCTGGTTTTGCAAATCCAGCGCACAAATTTGATGTTAGCAGAATTTCATGTTCTTATTTGGATATTCAGCATTACTCTCCTCTCATATCATCTTATTTTTGTAAGGTTAAGTAGTAGTACTACTAACCAATTCTGATTTGTAATTCTCATCCCACTGAAAAGTGGAAGAGGCTGGCTTGCCACCTATTATCAAGTAAATTGTAATTTAAGTCCTCCCACTGCATAAGTGGTCGAGTGATGTCTTAGTGTAATGGTCCTCCTATTGTATAAGAGGTTGAGTTGAGATTGTTATGTAATTTTAGTGCTCCCGCTGAAATATTGCAGTTGAGTGATTCGTACCCTTTGTGTGTCTCACTTGGCTAGTTCACCGCCAAGTTTCTTGCATTCCCGCTGGTTAAGCGGAAGGGGCTGGCTTGCCGCCCAAGCATTGTGTTGTTTCTAGTTAATTGAGATAACGATCTCCTCAACACCGTATGCTCCCACCTTCCCACATTGGGCACTTGGTGATTAGAAAGTGGAAGGGTTGCTTTTCCAGCATGTTTCAGTTTATGATTTCTAACCTTAATGGGTTATCTGTTTGTTGATGACTATTGTTGGCCTAAAACTAAAACTAAAAATAACTGGGATATTACAGTGAAGAAGTGGTTGGAAGGATATCTTAGAAACTATGTCTCGGAGCAGCAGAATGCATGGGTGAGATGGCTTCACCTGGGAGAGTATTCCTACAATTCCTCCTACTACATGTCCATGCAGATGTCACCATTCACGACACTATACGGTTTTGAAGCTCCTATCTTCGCTGACTTAGTATTTGGTGATAGCAAAACCCCTCAGGTGAAGGATATGATGCATCAGAGTCAGGATATTCTGAGGATTCTGAGAGACAATCTCCAGGATGCACAAAATCAGCAAAAGTTGTATGCTGATCTGAAGCGAATTGAGCGCAACTTTGAGGTGGGCGACATGGTCTACTTGAGGCTCTAGCCCTCCAGATAGTCTACTCTCAAGAAGAGTGAGGTTGAGAAATTGAAGCCATGATTCTATGGGCCTTTCAGAGTCAACAAGAGAATTGGAGAAGTGGCATGTGAGCTGAAATTACCGGCAAGCAGTAGGAATCATAATGTATTTCATGTGTCACGTCTCAAGAAGGCTTTGGGACACAACGTTGTTGCTTTAGCTGAGTTACCCTCGCTTGATGAGGAGGGAGAGATAGTTTTGGTTCTTGAAGCTATACTTGATTTCAGGGAACGTTCTTTGAGGAGCAGGATGATCAAGGAATACTTGATCAAATGGAAAAATTTACCAGCAAAGGATGCTACAGGGGAAAATGAGGAGATTTTACTGCATCCAGCCTTACAGTTGCTCGAGGACAAGCAATTTTGGGGAGGGCGGACTGTAATGTCCCCTTCTCGTTGATGTCCTTCTAGTGGTCCATTGGCCTATTCCTGAGACCCGTAGGCTATGTGGAATGAAGAATGAGGGTCAAACATTGATGAGGCGGGAACTTACTATTTTTAGTAAGTTAGGGGTTGGCCGTTTTGGTGATACTGTCCTACTGATCTCTCCATGCTCTATCACTGGGTGTGAAGATCATGCTTTTCGGAGTAGTAGTTCATGACTTACTAATTTTAGTAAGTGGCAGTATGGCATATTTCTATTTTTGACAGTGGACAGGGTCCTGATCCTGCAACAGTTCACTGGTCTTCCTTGCTCTTCTTCATCCTGGTTTTTGCAATAATCAGTATTGGAGTCATAAGTGATGTAATTAAATATTATTTCCTTATCCTAAGGTTTAATATTTAATTAATTTGATTATTTTTACTATTGATTAATGATTATGGAAATTGAGCATAATGTCTCCTAAGTGCTAGGCGAATTATTATGTCTGGGAAGGGACGCCATTTTTATAATGGGAGATATTATTTTATTCACCAAAAGTATTTGCTAAGTCAAGTCTTGGTCTTTGGCTTACTTGGTGTGATTATTTGACTTGGTATGGCGCCATCCTTGGGTAAAGGAAATGCAAATGGGGAAGTTGAATTTGGGTGCATTTGTGAGCATTTGCATTTGGTTTTGGTGGAGTTAGAAGTTATAAATAAGAGCCTTAGTCTCCCATTTTGATGATCTTATGAAATTGCAATGTTATGTTGCCGGATTGGCGATTGAAAAAATCTGAGCTTCGAAGTGTGGCTTCCTAGCTAAGTCTCAGTTTCGTCCTTGCAAGACAGTACCTAGCTGTGTCCTTGTATTTCTAGTGCTGTTGGTGAGTGAGTTGCAGATTGTGGAGTGTTTTGTGTGGGATTGGAGTGTTTTCTGGTTGCTGGTTGCGGAGCTGTTGAAACTATATTTTGCTCATACCTCTTGGCCAAGCGATTCCATCATTCTGGGTATCGGCTCATCCATCCTTCCTGCCACTGGTGATGCATCTTGTAAGGTTTTAGCACCTTGTGTTGAGTGTGGAATTTTATAATGCAAATCAAAATTCTCTTGTTAGGCGTTGGGTTTAGGGAGTGCATTGGGATGCATGCTAAATAAATATGAGTGTTTTGATAGCTTCCTTTGGGTTTTGTTTTCATTGTGGCTGGTGTAGTTTTGGTTTAGAACTGATTTGGGGTGAATTGGGTGAAAAATGAGATAGTTATGAGTGTTTTAGTGAGTTCATAGGCTGCTGGTTTTACATTTCCAGCTTGCAGATTTGATTTTAGCAAAATTTCATGCCATTTATTTTGGATGTTCAGCATTGCTCTTCTACTCTCACTGTCATTGTTATTGTAAGGTTAAGTAGTAGTACTACTAACCATTCCGGTTTGTAAACTCTCATCCTGCTGAAATGTGGAAGAGGCTGGCTTGTCGCCTATTTCAGTTAAATTGTAATTCAGTCCTCCGATGCATAAGCGGACGAGTTGAGTTTGTTTGTAATTTCAGTCCTCCTGCTGAAATATCACGGTCGAGTGATTTGTGTCTTTTGTATGTTTCTTTGGGCTGGTTCATCGCCAAGTTTCTTGCTTTCCCGTTGTATAAATGGAAGGGGTTGGCTTGCCGCCTAGTATTGTATTTCACTTCATCTTTTAGCAGATTTGAGATCTAACGACCCCCTATTCACCGTATGCTCTCACCTTCCCATATTGGGCACTTGGTGATCAGAAAGTGGAAGGGTTGCAATTTTCAGCAAGTATTGAGTTTATGTTTTCTAACCTCAACGGGTTATCTGTTGGTTGATGTTTATTATTGGTCCAAAAAACAAAAAAAAATATCTGGGATATTACATTTTTTGATTTAGACATTTGTAAATTGAGTAGTTTTCCATGACACACATCAGGAGACATTTCCTTCCATGTGCTTCCATGGAGTTGTATCAACCTTGGCCATTTGATTTGTTTCTTCCTAAGGTGAGGAATGTGGTTTTCTGATCTTGAATCTTCATCAGTATTCATCCTCGAGCCTTCATCTTCGGCATTGGAGCTTCTCTCTTATGGGGGGAATACATGTTCTCTTCTTTTCTCTCCTATGGGGGGAATCTTTATTGTACTTATGACTCATTTAGTACTTGGGGGGACATCTTGAGTTCTTCATGCTTGTCACATGTACTTTCTTTTTTCGTTTCTTTTTCTCTCTCTTGGAGTGAAGTTTTCTCCCACTAGGTTTTTCTCCTTTTCTCCATTTGTGAGAGTTCCATCGCTTTGCATTCGTTTGTACATGAATACCTGATCAGGCCTAGTTGTTGGGACTCATTCATGCATGCATTCATATTAGCTCTTTAGCTTATCCCTAAGTTAATCTTAAGAGGGGGTGTTGGAGTAATTAGGACATTTATCTAATTATTTTTTAAATAGGTCATTTAATTGCTTTTCACTTAAGCTAAACTTAGGTGCTTTTTGTTATCTAGAGTTTGGCTTTCTAGATGTAGTTGAGCTTAATTTAGCTCCTACTTTGCATTGCTTTAGTTCTCTTAATTTAGCATTAGGATTTTGCACCTAGGGTTTCATGCATCCTTTACAATCAATCAATTGTGCAATAATAGAAAGTTCTCAGGTTGTTATAGAGCACATTATCTTTGCTTGATCTTTTTTGTGTGATAGGTGTTTTGCTTGTAGATGAGTCTTGGCTCTTGTGGTTGTATCATCAACTCCTACAAAGATGAATAATGCAAGTCTAAAATGTCATGTAGGACTTGTTGCAGATCTGCTATTCATTAGTTGTAGGTTATGGCAGCCTTGAAAGCCATCAAAATCAACCTTTGATCACGGATATGATACCACCCAAAAGTCACCAAATACTTAACAATGACCTGGCTGTTCACCTCCAATTCTCAGGTTGTTATAGAGCACATTATCTTTGCTTGATCTTTTTTGTGTGATAGGTGTTTTGCTTGTAGATGAGTCTTGGCTCTTGTGGTTGTATCATCAACTCCTGCAAAGATGAATAATACAAGTCTAAAATGTCATGTAGGACTTGTTGCAGATCTGCTATTCATTAGTTGTAGGTTATGGCAGCCTTGAAAGCCATCAAAATCAACCTTTGATCACGGATATGATACCACCCAAAAGTCACCAAATACTTAACAATGACCTGGCTGTTCACCTCCAAATGATGAGAAAAGATAGTTTCTAGGTCTGCAATTTGTATCCAATCATAGCCAGCATGGAATGGCATTGGAAAAACAGGGGCTGCCAGCTTTTGTAATTAATCAAACACCTCAACTCCCTTTGCTTGGTGAAATAAAGATGGGAATGGTTTGAAAACACTAGGGCACCACCAATCATGGAGAGAAACCATCAAGAAACGAGCATTTAACTCTCTAGGGTCTCATGCCTAACACCAAGACTACCTACAACTTGTACAACCCCTCTTAGAAATGTTGCAGCCTGCAAACTCCCTCAAAAACACTTCACACATGGCAGCCCCGGCTATCAAAATCTTTGCAAACAAGACCCAAGTGGATATTTGATCATGCAACACCATTTCCCAACATATCATGGATGGTACAACCAGCTCCATTTGAGTGGTATGGCCTAGTTAAAACCCCTTTAAACACACCAAAAATCTTATCTCCAATATAAACTCAAAAATCTGCATTTAGGAAACCTTTAAAATCTTCATTTTTTGAAATCCCGAACCATCAAACACTATGAAAACAATGGTGACTCCTGTTTAGAGTCTCTCCAACCAGCTAGGGACTGTCTTCCAGTTCCAAAACCAATAATCAAAGAGGGTTTTCATCCTCAACAAATCCTTGGAATCGATGAGCAAATGCTTAAATTGAGAGGGGGGGGTGAATTAGTATAAGCTAATCTTTTACTTTTTAATTTAATAATCATAATACTATCAATCACACAACAGCAACAATTAAGAATACAAGATTTACATGGAAACCCTTTTGGGACAAAACCACGACAAAAGATTGCTTATATAAAATTTCTCGTACAAACTTTGTAGGCACCAACCTACTAGAGACTCCAATCTCCATCACCGAGAACTAACCCAGCAAGAGACACCAATCTCTTCTGTTGAGAGGCACCAATCTTTAACAAAACAAAGTCTTAGTCTTCTTGAAATTGCTTCTTCAAAGCGCAAGAGTCTACTTCATAAAATTTGCTACAAATTTTATCTTAAGTCTTCTGTAAATCGGCTCTTAAATCTGCCATAAATCACCTCCAAAGGTATGCTATAAATCTGCTCTTAAATCTGCTACAAATCTGCTGATGGAGAATACACTTATACTATAACTCAGAAAGATATTTTGTTAATTGCTTACATCGTACACCACAAAATTACCTTCTTGTACACCCCATCAAATGTCTCTTCACCCAAGAGAGGTGACTCTCCCAAAGAGGTTGTCCAAATTTGGAATATAAATATTTTACTTTAATTCCCAAAAATGAGCGACCACTGTGATGGGTCAGCCCCTTAAGATAATAGATTAGTTTCTTGTGCACTAGATTTGGGTTGGCCTACTACAAATATTAGTTTAATTGTATTTTTCAAATTCCAAGGAGAGATGTCATGGAGATAAGAGTCAAATCAGAGGGTGGTCAGCTAGCATTCGCCAATGAACATAAGCTTGTCTTTAATGCCTTGGAATGGTGTGATTTGCCCTTAAATAATAGATATCCAAAACTGATTTTGTTTGATCATTGAACATCGATTAGTGGCCTTTGGCCTTTCATTCCTCATTAGTGATTTCCATCTTGGACCAATCTTTTTTATTTTGACATTAATGACAATTAATCCATCACTCTCCTTTGAGATCAATGAAAATAATCCAATAAGAAGAATACTCAAGTTCAATTCAATAGCATTTCTTTGTGTACTCTTTTGCATAGTTGAAATGGGAGCTGAAATCTCCTTTTATAGAGTTGGAGAGAAAAAAGGCCAATTTGAATACTCTTGATTGAGTTGTGGAAAGTACTGTCAAGGCAGTGGAAATCAAAATTGAGCATGCCAACTCAGATTTACTAAAAATAGGCGTTCTCTCCAAGAAGTGTGGAGAACAGATTAGGAGGTAGAAAATGCTTCAAAAAGCAATCCAAGTCACAAGCTGGCTCAACACCACCAATAGAAACCAAGAAAAACTGAAATCGAGCTCTCCAAGATCATTTGAGTCCCCTAACTACTACCAATTAGCCTACAAGAACCCAAGAATTGGTTAATGGTCACCCCCTGTTGATTAGGCTCAAGAAGGGGACATTGCAATCCTCCCTCTTCATAATTTCTTGTCCCTACGCAATTGCAAGTTTGGATGCTATAAAATTTTCTCTTCCAAGTAGCACCCAACATGATTAAGTTCTTCCATTTCGCCAAATATTCTTTGATGGTCCTCTTCCTCAAAGTATGCTCCCTATAATCAATAATTGCCCCTAGAATCAACGCAAGCTTCTCTTCCTCATGAAAAGGAGGCAACTTAGAAGAGGGATCAACATTACGTCCAAGCGCCTTCTTGAGGCATGATACATGGAAGACATTATGTACCTTGCTACTTGTTGATGGGTATCTTATGACCACACCAACATAGAATAAAAGTGCCAAAGGACACTCTATCCTCTCTTAGCAAAGACCCCTCGTATGCTAAGACTGTGAAGATCATAGAGGTGACTCCAAGGTTCCTATTGCAAACATGCAACTTTATGTTGGATATGAGCTCATTTGTCTTGATGTATGTTGGTAATACAAAGGGACTTACATTTGGATCATTCTTTCACTTCTTTGCTATGGCTATAACTTCATCATCAGATATAACAATTCTGCGATATTTCTACTTCAAACGAACTGAAATTAAAAGGAGAAAGGGTTAGAGAAACCTAATTCTAATCCTAAGGACAATGATATCAATGGATAGTGCTCCAATGGACGAATTCCACATAAACCAAGTTTTGCTTCGCCAATGTCAGCAACAACTCCACGGGACTGATGCAATCTTCCAAGGGATATGCAAAGAATTTTCATATCATAATGAACACCATCATAGCAAACAATGCACATTCAATGATTGAAGTTAAGCATCCGTATAAAAGGCTCAAGTTAACTTTACATTGCAACTTATAATCAATAAGATGCAAAAAGTATGAGCCATGGAAATTCATCAAACATCATCACATTCTCCATTAAAACCAAAGCACTTCGTCTAACAATTGAGACATTGGAAGAACACCATGCAACAAGTTGAAATAAACATGAATCCACCATATCTTGAATGAAATCAAATTCTATCTCCAAGTCTTACAACAATGTCTTCTCCTTCTCCTACTCTATTTCTAGTCTAAGGAGCAAGAGTTTTTCACTTCTAATGAGCTAAATATGAATTACAAATGAAAAGGCAGGGCCTTTTACAGAGCTCCTCCCACAAATGAATGACCAAGATTGATTTGAAATCAAGGGCCAAGATTACAAGATGGAACACTAAATAGGATTTTACTAACAATAGCTTATGTGGTACGAAAAAGTGGGCCCAAGTCGACCAATGAGAAAATAACATTTATGGACACTTGTCCTTTCGAATATAAACCAATAATAAAATATTATCAGCACCTCCTAGAAGCTCTCTTGGATAAGTTAGGTTCATTGAATCTAGTCATGTCGACTTGGAAACACGTGATTGGCTAGTGAAGGTGAGTAGGTGCCACGTTAGCACGCTGGGTGCCATGTAGACTCGGTAAGTCATCACAAAGAATATTCCATTTTGACTAATTGTGACGGAGTATATTCCCAAATTGCATCATTTGGACCAAGGTTCTAACTTTGATTAACTCTTTTGAAATTATCCTTCCTTGATCATTCTCTTCTTTCCACATACTTGGTTTCGAGAACTCGCCTTATTGGAATATCTTTCCTTGTCGGTTACTGTCATTCCTTTAGTCTTTTCCAACTAACTTTTGATCTTGGATTTCAGGAGGAAATTCTTCCTGTTACATGTGTACTTGAACTTTGATCTTTGAGGTCTTGAACCTTGAATGCCTTGAACTGGATTGTCTTGAATTAGACTTCTTCACCCTAGGTCTCCATGCTCCTTGATGTTTTATCATTTTTTGACTTGTCAAGAATGCCATGTTTTATCAAAATATCTCCTTAGGAACTTCAATTTTATGTCTCCAGTCACCTCTCTTCCATGAGCACATTCTAGACATGGGGAGGGATTCTTGTCCTTTGATGTTTATCCTTGGTAGAGAGGATTTATGCCAGAGACCGCACTTGTGCATTGGAGGAGGATTTGTCTTGGTGACAAAATCCTTGCGCATGGTGGAACTGCGCTCATGAGTGCACCTGAGCCTGGTAGAAGAAATTTCTCCACAATCAAATTTTGATCATTTCACGCCATTTGAAAGGTAGGCACATTTTGGAGGGGGTCAAGGAATTTTTCCATAATTAACTAAATTTTTCTCCATATCATTGAGCTCTTGAGCGCATTTGAGCCTTGGAGATGAAGTTTTACCATAAGCCAAATTTTGAGTTTTATGCCATTTGAGTGCATGGGCACAATTTGACCTTGAAGGAGGACTTTTGGACATGAGGAAGAATCCTTCTGCCCATGGAGGATTCTTTGGCACATTTTGGGGGTGGAGGAGGGTTGTTGAATTGAGGAAGAATCCATCCCGCCTTGAGATTTGCACTCCAAGAGGCTTCCTTGGGCGCACTTTGAGGGTGGAGGAGGATTTTTCCATCCCTTAACCAAAATTTCGCTGTCTTAGTCGAATTTTCATTATTTTCACTTCAATTGTTCATTTCACCAATCTTGGATCTAGATACTCCTATTCCTTCATTGTCGATGTTCATTTGTAGCCCAAAAATAGACTTACTAAAAATAGAAACTGCTAAAAATAGTGTGTTCGAACTCAAAATTAGGCCAAACAAAGACCCACTGAAATTTACTAAAAATAGACTTACTAAAAATAGACATTGCCAAAAATAGTGTATCCAAATTCAAAATTAGGCCAAACAGAGACCCAGTGAAATTTACTAAAAATAGACTTACTAAAAATAGCCATTGCTAAAAATAGGGTGTCCAAACTCCAAATTGGCCAAAACTGAGACGTGTTGAAACTTACTAAAAATAGACACTGGCAAAATAGAAACTCTTGCTAGAAGCACCAAAAAACACCACCACCAAGCTCCATGAAGGATTTTTCCTTGTTTTGAAATAAATTCCTGCTTCTTGTCTTGCATTGACTCTCAGAGTGCAAATAAGACCCTGAGGAGAAATCCTATTGATGTATTGAACCACTTCCTTGGGTGCAATCTAGGGGTGGAGGAGGAATTTCTATCATGAGCACAAATCCACCTTTGTGAAGGATTTTTCCCATAGCCAAATTTTGGCTATTCAATTTCATTCCTTCATGCTGTGAAGGATTTTTCCCATACTTAGCAAAATTTTGGCTATTCAATTTTATTCCTTCATGTAGTCCTTTCAATACTTAGTCAAATTTGCATCAATTCATCCTTCTGGTAGTGAATTCCTTGTTCTATCATTGCAATCGCTTCCTTGGATGATGATATCATCCACTCAACGAATTCCTCTTATCAGCATCCAAAGTCTTGTTCTCGCATCAGTCTTGAAAAGATAAGAAAACATTGTAATCTTACAAGTATCAATCACGCCATAAGTTAACAAAATACAAAGTTCAAAGGATAATCAATAAACACAATGTGGTTTGATAATACTTCGAAAACCCTAATTCTCAACTTGACTACAACTGTCAAGGCTCTATATGCTTTAAAATCCATTCCATACTTAGGCATTTCATCACCTCCAAAGGCCAGAATCCAAGTCAACAAGACATGATAACTCATCCCTTAGGGTCTGGAGATGACATCGACCACAAAAGACTTTGTTTATTCGGCGAAAGGAGGGGGTCCCCATTTGCAATGGGGTGATGTATGAAAACGTCACAACACTACTCTTTGGTTGCTGCAATTCATATGCCACCTCGCCTCTTGGAGATCTTGAATGGGCTGTAGAAGCATGGCTTTAGCTTCCTTAATCCACTATTCTTGAGATTGGATTGCCTGTAGGGTTGAAATATTAAATAAACCATGTCCCCTACCTCAAATGCACTCTATACACAGTCTTGGTTGAAATTCAACTTCTGCTGATTGAGTATGCTAGAGGTTGTCTTTGAAAGATTTCATTATGTCTTGACTTTGCTACAATAAATTCTTGACTTTAGTAACTCTTTTATCACCAAACAAAAGATCAATGAAGTTAGGGGCTTCATACCCATACAATACCATGAAAGGAGACATCTTGATGGATATTTGATAGGTGGAGTTATAACAATACTCATCCAAATGTAACCACTTCAACCAAGCCTTTTGCTGCCCTGAAACTTAATTATGTGGGTACCCTTCAACCCACTTGTTGACAATCTCGGTTTTCCCATTTGTCTGTGGGTGGAAACTAGTGCTTGGAGTGAGTTCAGTCCCACTCAATCTTAACTATTCTTTCCAAAATAGACTCAAAAATATTCTCTTTGTCACTAGCAATGCTTTTTGGCAATCCATGCAACTTGAACACCTCTCTAAAAAACAAATCAGCCACCTATAGTACTGTAAACAGTGCTGACATACCAAAAAACCAAGTAAATTTGGTCAACCTGTCAACAAGCACGTATATGCAATCCTTCCCTTGCACTTTGGACGAAGACCTATAATGAAATCCATAGAGACACTTTCCCTTTTTTGATTGCAAATGGGCAAGGGCTGCAAGAATCCAACAGGAAAGGTATGCTCATTTTTGTTCTCTTGTTGCACAAGACACTCTCTAACATGCTTATAGACTTAATCCTTAAGCCCTTTCCAAGATAATCTTTCTTGGATCTACTTGTAAGTCTTGTACAAACTAGGCGACTAGCCATAGGGGCATCATGATTTGTTCTCATAATCTTCATTGCGAGCCCTGTATCAGGTTCTAAAAAGATTTTCTCCTTGTAAAGCATGAGTTCATCCAATGCCTTGTACCCGTTGTCAAGCAAAGTACTATCCAAAATATTATTGACAAATGAGTTCTTAGTATACTTTGCAAGAATTGGATTTTTCCAATTAGTTGCAATTTACATCAATAAACATAAATGTGGCCTTCTTGGCAGTGCATAAGCCATTGCTTTTCTCTTCCCCCTGACATATTCAATGTCAAAATCATAAGCTTGTAACTTACCCACTTTTGTTGTCTATCATTAAGATCCTTTCAATTTAGGAAATACTTGAGGCTATAGTGATTTGTTTTGAGTCTTGACAATGTACTTATCTCTAACAAGGCATTGCTTGAACTTGGCCAAAGCATAAACTATTTTATGGAGCAGCCAATTGTGAAAAACCTTTAACAAACCTCTAGTACAAACCACAAAGTCCAAAGAATCCCTTCAACTTAGAGAGATTTGTAGGTGGTGACAAATCTAAAATTGCTTTGATTTTCTCTTGATCAACACTAACACACTTAGAGCTGATTATGTGGCTAAGATTTAGAAGTTGTATAATCCCAAATTCACATTTTGGACTCCTCGGCATATATGACTGTACCTCAAGAATGCTTAAAATCTCATCTAAATGCCTCATGTGCTCCTCCCATGTCCTGTTGTAAACCACGATGTCATAAAAAAATCAAAACAAGTTTCTAAAGTTGTTTGTTAAACAACCGATTCATGCAAAACTAAAAATGTGGTGAGGGCATTGGTCAAGCCAAAAGGCATAACCAAAAACTCAAAGTGACCAAGGTGGCATCTGAAGGTTGTTTTCTCTATGTCCTCCTATTGTACCCTTATTTGATGATATCCAGATCTCAAATCTATCTTAGATAATTACACAACTCCGTGTAGCTCATCAATGAGCTTATTGTTGCCGGCAATTATCATTATGTTATGTTGTCATATTATGTTTATGTTGTCGTCGGTAATAATGAGTTACGGCGGTCAGTTAGTTAGTTGTCCCGAAGGGCAATTGGACGCGACGGTTGGTCGCACCCCTTCGGGTATTATATATTGCGTACCTTTCCTTCGAAGTGGATCATGATAGTTGTGTCAAATGTAATGTAATAAGCACTTGATGTACATGGACTGTTGAATTAATACAGAGACTGGTTATTTAGTATATTTCCATTATGTTCTGTGCATTTACTTTCTGCATTTAATCGTTTACCCATACATCTTAAAATATCACAGAAATGATGCACACCATGGACTTTCGTGTGGTTCTGAAGGAAATGATGCGCTGCCCCAGATCTCACGGGGGCGCTGCCCCTCGACCCCGCTGAGACGCTGCCCAGACCCCGCGGGGGCGTTGCCCCTCGACCCCACTGGGGGCATTGCCCCCAGACCCCCAGTTTATTTTTTGAGCTACAATACACTTGTTGGAGTTGGGCGAAGGGCATTAGAGATGTCACGGTAAGTGTTGTGGTTGTCCGTGTTGTGAGAAGGAAGCCTGTAGCTAAGCATTGGTGAGGGAAGGCGTTGCGGGTCCGCGCAATTGTATGACACCAGAGAGTTATTTAGTTCAGTTAGCAGCCTTTGGGGAGTGTGATGGAGGATTTGAGGTGCCTCCTAGCCTTTGTGCCAAAGGGTTGTGGCCACCTCCAGGTAGGAATGATACGCTTGAGGAACTTGGAGTATGTCTCAGCTAGACGTGAGGTTGCCTTGGTGGATGCAGAGAGGGCTCGGGAGGAGTTGACCATCAGGTTGGAGGCAGTACTAGCGTGAGACATAGCTCAGCGTACCCAGGAGTTGGATGTCGAGAGGGCAGTGCGGGTGGCTATCGAGGACAAATTGGCTAGGGAGATAGTCTCATTCGAGTAGCAGTTGGTGGAGGCTGAGACTGAAAAGCATGTTTTGCAGACAAGTTTGGTTTAGGCACAGGAGGACTGTGATGCCAAAGGGAGCACTAATGGTGAAATCCACACTTGAGCATCGGATGGTAGCCGACAAGGGTTTTCCGGCGAGGACGCAACAAGTGTATAAGTTCCGGGTTCGACTAGCGTCAATAGTTCTTGCCATTCATCTCTATTTTGTATTAAGTCGTCCGGAGTCGACTTCTTTTCTTGGGGGGGATGATGTTGCCGGGAATAATCATTATGTTATGTTGTCATATTATGTTTATGTTGTCGTCGGTAATAATGAGTTACGGCGGTCAGTTAGTTAGTCGTCCCGAAGGGCAATTAGACGCGATGGTTGGTCGCACCCCTTCGGGTATTATATATTGCGTACCTTTCCTTCGAAGTGGATCATGATAGTCGTGTCAAATGTAATGTTATAAGCACTTGATGTACATGGACTGTTGAATTAATACAGAGACTGGTTATTTAGTATATTTCCATTATGTTATGTGCATTTACTTTCTGCATTTAATCGTTTACCCGTATGTGGCAAACACTTATTGATTCATGGAATGGGGTACCTATTTTTTATTGACTTCTTATTCAGAACCCTATAGACTATACATATATGCATGGTCCCATATTTTTTCTTAACCAACAAAATTGAAGATGCAAATGGGCTCTTAGTAGGGCGGATATGCCCCATATCCAGGGGCTCCTTAATTGCCTTCTCGATCTCATCCTTATGCCTCTTGGGATGCCTATAGGGAGTGATACTAACAAGTTTAGTACCCTTCAACTCTATCACGTGCTCAATGCCTCTATCAAGAGGCCTCCCTAGAGGTACTTTTTTGAAAACCTCGTTTCACTTGGTTAGCAAAGCTTGCACATTTGGGTGATAGCTCCTCTTTTCTTGTTTGTGTCTGTATGAATAATAATACACTTAGCTGCCCACACAATATGATCAATTCTAATCAATCTCTCCATTTGTTTGAAGGTGTGTAATATCCCTTGGCTAATCTGACCTTTTTTGCTTATTTGAACTCCAAGGAATATTGTCAAACACTTGTCCTGCAAAGTCTGTACTTGCTGTTCTATGTTTCAGTTTGTATAACCTGCGTGTTATGCAATCTGGACAGCTAGTATAACTTCTGTGTTATGCAGTTTTTACTTGGCATGATGAAAAACTTCAGACTTCTTTAAGAGTATTAACCTATAATATTCCTTCCTAATATAGGTGTGAAAATGATGGAATCCAACTCAAGGAATAATGTCAAACACTTCATATACAAACACTTGGTTTGCTGGTCTGAGTTTAGTCTCATATAATATTGTTTGGGTGACTACACAACATCGAAAGTGACTGCAAATGATCCCTGCAATGTCTAGGCTTGAAGTATAATGCATGAATAACTTGTATTTAATCCCTCCAATGCATATATATGACTTTCAAAGGTGAAATGTGCAGTTACAGCCAGCAGACATAAGGACAAACATTTGGCATGCAAACTACAAACATAATTAATATAGATATAAGATCATATAGAGTGCTGCGACATCTATCTCCTCCATCTCCTTAATTATTTGCAATCCTCAATTACAATGAACAAGTAGTTACTTGGACTCTTATCATTCAATAATGTTTTAGATTAATGGCATCTACAACAACATATATATAAGATCAATGCATTACAACTCCATTAAGAACCTGGTTAAATGATACGATCTGCTACAATAAACCTCTGTGTCCAGCGTTGAATTAACACAGCCCCATAGTTATTCGGCACTTCACAAAAAATATCTGCTCAAAAACCTTGATCGATCTTTCTCCATTTTGCACAAATTTGACTGCTGGTTACAGCGAACTCAAAAGCAACCCTCGGAAGATATTTCACCACCTCAAGTAGCTGTCACAATGAAGTAGCTACGCACTCCAATGCCAAAAAGCTCCAAAAACTTGCAAAACCCTTGGTCTCTCCAAATCCTAATGCTCTCCAATATCAAGTTATAAGAAATAACAATCACATAATGAGTTCGATTTCATTTGCAAAGCCTTATATCTCCTCATCAAGTTCGATTTCCTCCAAAAAGCATTTAAAATAACATTTAAAATGTTATTACATTAAAACTTAGCGAATCATTTTAATTTCTCAATAATATTGTACCCCATAATTAATTGTAATAATGGCCTTCTTTCCATGATGATTCGACCTTCAACTTAAGTGAAATTATAGAGTTAAATTATAACTTTATAATAAGCCATTTAATGATTTAATATTAATGTGGCCACTAAAATATTAATAACTCCCAAAATACTTAACATTTTGTTATGTCGTTTGAAACGGGAGTCCATCCTGCTTTTCCCCATGTGACCAAATGCACTTTATAAAAACAAAAAGGTTCCTTCTCGATCAACCTCTGACCTACTATAAATAGTAAGTATAGCAAATGAAGTCCAAATGAAGCCAAACAAATGTTAAAACATAACATATTGAATAGTGGAGAAGATGAGAACCTCAGCTGACCAAATCTCTACCTCATAAGACCTTCTATCCACACTCATTAGCCTACGAGGGTCAAAATGATAGGCTAATCGTTCAAAAATAGGAACAAGCTAAAAAGGGGACATTACAAGGTAACAACTCAAGGCCCTCCATTGGACATCCCTTTTAAGACAACTTTCTTCCCCTTTGATTGAAATTTCAGCTCCATGGTTTGATTTAAAGTGATTTCCCCCAAAGATCACAGCCACTGTATTCCCAATCCTGCATCTGTATCTCAAATATTAACTACAAAGAAGTCACCCTTGACTTCATAATTGCCCAACTGTAAGCTCATTTGGGGAATCATTCTAGTGCGTGTAATAGTAAAGCCATCAGTTAGCATAACCTTAAATCCATCCACAACATCCATTTTGAGTCCTCTACGAACCACTAACCCTTTGTCAATAAATTATGTGTAGCTCTTGTATCAATCAAAGCCACTACTTGTTGCTCTCTAAGGACTCCGTGAACTCTGAAAGGCTCCTTTTTTTTTTTTAAGTGAGAAAGTTGGGCAAGAGTGCTAGCACTTTCCTTCTCCCTCCCCTCATCAATAAAATCATCGTAAACAATGATGAAGTTACCTAGATTGATGATCTTTTGTATAAATTTTAGGGAGGCATAGCTTCTGGGTATTACTAATATCAAATGAAGCCTTTTAATTTTTGGAAGATGTATTCCATGACCAATTTTAGGATTTACATGTGGTTGATTACCATTTGTTCTCACTAATGCACATGCAATATACATGCACATTGACAAAGAATTCTATGCTTTGGTCTAAGAACTCAAATTGTTGCTTCATTATCTACTTGATAAGGAGACCATCCTTCTTAATTATCATTAAATTTGCCTATCCTTGAATGCAGTGCAAGGTTCAACAATATTAACATCTGAATTTTAAAGTAGGCATCTTACATTCAACAATTTCATTTGGTCATCTAGTATAGGACAGGTGTCACCAAGAAAGTGGCAGGTCTTCTTAGTTGTTTTGCTTCTTGAGTTTGTATCCTCTTGAATATTCAATGCCCAACCTTAGAATTGGAGAATTTTCACTAGTTTCCAATTGGTTTGGTTGTTGACACTTTGTAAGTAGTTCATGGTGTTATATCCCCTGCTTATGTTGGACTAAAAATGCAAGGAATATTGTCAAACAATTGGCTGACAACCTGCTACTCTAACTCAGTCTGTATAATCTGTGTGTTATGTGGATTCTAGGCTGCTGAATAACTTGCGTGTTATGCTGATTTGACTGACAAAAAAGTTTCAGACTTGTTTTGGAAGCATTAACCCCAAAGTGTAGTCAAAGGATGACTTGCAAACAACTTCTAAGCAACAACATAAACCTCTACGATGATTGTGCAACTTGATTTGAGTTTTTCCAATGCAATCACATGAATTAGAATGCAAAATCACACACCTATAGCTGACTGGAATTTTATCAACCAGTTGGCATGCAACCATATAACAATATGAGAATGAAAACAACCCTATTCCTTCACTTTATTAGGAACAATAGACTGATTTACAATGCCAAAACAAGGGCCAAAAACTCTTGGCTTCTCAACAATGAATTTCAGTATGTCTGAAGATATATGACAGCCATGGGTTCATGAATACCAACTGAAATCCAATGAAAAGTAAGTGATAAATGAACCTGGAAAATATCGCCAAGATTTGATATTGAAGAAGCAAGCAATACCGTGGCTTTCTGAGCCTTCCTCAAGCCAAATTGAATTAACCTCCAAATCACCCCTGCTCAGAATGTGCTGCAGACAGTAAGAAATTTTACCAGCTAATTTGGTTCCTTCTAGGCATCAAAAAACCATCTATGCTTCCTCACAAAGGAGGCGCCCAGGCTGGAAGTGCAGTAGCAAGTATATCCGAAGTAATGGAGCTCTTCTCAAGCCCAAATCGTGCTTTTCTGGTATGTTTCAGATCTGAATTAATAATTTGCAGCCTTAGATTCCTTTCTTTGCTTCAATAATCATCAATGCTACCTTAGGAATGGAGTGCTCCAGTCAAGGAGTGAAAATGGCAGCCCAAGGAGGTGTGATGAGCAAGATTGTAGTACCACTCCAGCATGTACGAAATCTGAAGATGCCTGATTTCGAAACTCAGAGTTGATAACTGCTATCAATGAATGGTTGCGACTCCTATTCGCCAAATAATACCTTCAATACTCCCCAATTCGAACTCTATCATAACTTAGCCCTTGGACACCAATGAAGTACTATCAAAAGATCATTAAGCTGAAACTTGTGAGCGCTGCACCAATTGACCCTACTGATAAAAAATCATGGTCTTCTTCAAGCAGGTAAAAATCTGAATAGGACTGGGACAATAACTCCTACATAAGTCTTGCAATCAGCTCTTGGTAAAAATCGATGAAGTCCTCTAGCCTTCAAAATGTCTTAATTTGACTTCTCTAAAATTGAACCTTAGTAAGTTGGCCTTTGGCCACAATCTAAGCACAATTGAGATGACTGAAATATCACCTCCTCAATGCAACCCCTCCAGAGATCTTTCACTCCCTCAATTATACTATCAATGGGAGTTTTCGTTCCCAAAGACAATATTTTGTAGAAACTCTAGTCTCCACAAACTCCACAAAGCAAATATCAATTCTTGGCTGATTAGAAGCTGAGCTAAACCTCCTTAAATACTTTTTTAATCCATCATCCAGCTTCTAGAAATAATATTAATTATTTCATATTATTTCACTTAAGTGACTTTATGATATAATATTAAATTAAGTCACTTTATTAAATTAATTAAATATAAAGTCATCTTTTAATTTTAATTTATTTGATAACTTTATAAATTATTAACTTAATATTATTAATTAAGCTATCCAATAAAAAAATAAATTAACTAATTAAATTAATTAATTACTCCTACTCCAAAAATGGGGACATTACACATGGTGGTACTGTCTTATACCAGGTCACTGCTTTCCATTCCCATTGATCACTCTGCCAAGTTGGAGGCTGTCACCATCCTAGGTGGACATTGTGGTGTACAAATGACTTCGCAACAACTTGATTACTACTTTTGTTATCCTTCTACATGGAAGCAGATTGATGATTGCATTTGTTGCTGCTCTCTTTGTACTCGTTCTAAGTTTTCCAACCAAAATTGTGGATCATATAAATCATTAGTGTTACCTTCTTGACCATGGGAAATAATTTACTTTATTATTGGTCTTACCAACACATGCTGTCATACTGTATGCTTTTAGTATTGTGCCAGTTTCCAAAATTGGTACTTTATGCCATACAGAAAGACGGTTATGTTCCACAGGTTACCCACTTATTCGTCAAGTTTCTTCGTAATGCAGAATACCCCTTAATTACTAGAAATTGCTTCATAATACACAACTGTTATACAGAATAAAAAAGGCCAATGCAGTATAATCCTCGCCATACATGACTAATAGTTTGATTTGAATCCAATAACTAAGGGAGATGAATCCAGGACATTTACTCTGATCTGAAGTCAATGACTATGGGAAATGACCATCAATTTTTCTTGATTGGATAATGAGGGGAGATTAGCGGACATTTATGACCTCTTGTTTTTAGGGGTCTTAGTTATGGATTTGCCAAATTATCAAATGAATCAAGGGTCAGGCATGCCATAATACAGTTTGTTCATTTCTTTCATCTTATTACCATACTGCAGTTCAAGAATACTTGTTTTGCTGATGACGAGCTCGTGGTATTTAAGTATGCTCCATATAAAGCACAGTGGGACCTAATGTATCCAATTGTGTGAAGATATTTTATTTGGTTGATGCAGTTAGTGCTTTAAATCATTAAGACGTGAATTTTGGAGGTAAATTTAATCCATGCAGCAAAGTAGATCCTAAGGTACACTGGATTACAGATGTGTTCAATACAGTTCCAGGGAATGAAATTGTAGGGTTATCTGATTTGATTATGGCAGGGACCATAACATAAGGAATAAAAAAAAGTATATTTTTGTTGATTAAATGGTGGAATCCTGTCATTGACTGGAAAGAATCAAGAAAGAATCTACTACAGACTGCAACTTGAGTATCAAAGCAAGGCATTTGACATATTGTCATGCTGCAAAACAAGTCAATGCAGCAATAGTTTTAGGGGAGATATAATGTGCCCATAAATCTATTTAATAACACCTTGGAAGAATAAAATGCATTGCTAGTAATTTCTTGTGATGATGAAAAATTGTAGGATAATGAGATCAAGATGGACTATTGCTAGACAAGGATCATGGTTGGAGATATTATTGGTAAGTATCCACTTTAAAGCATGAGTTTATCTGTATTAATCCCAATCAGAGCCTCACGAGCCTCAAAGAAGATGCAGACGTTTTCAAAGGATTATTAGGAACAGATCATCCACATTATTGTTTCCAGATAGAATTAATTTAAAATTTAGCACATGAAAACACAATATCTATCAACATTAATGCACATGTATAAGTCTAGTTGGTTTTAAATTAGAGCGCACATGAACTTAGCGTTCTAGCAGTAGTATCTACAAAACAAGAAATATAATAATAAATGTTTGAAGGCACTCTATTAGGCTTTTGAAAATACATGACGTTTCTTGTTCTCCCTAAAAGTTCTGTGTTTTGCTGCCTTTATTCAGATGTTTAGCTTGGCTCTCTTCATTTTCACTTTAATATTGTCTACAAGCCACTGCACAAATTTTGTAAGTTTCCCTTTAATCTAAACCTTAGGTGAAGGCTCTAATAATGTACTCTTCTGTGCATATTAGAAGGTGACACTACTAAAAACATGAAATCTTTTGAAATAAAATGGTAAACATTTATCTAGCAACTTTTTATCCTGTCTGACTTAAATTAGACTTCTTGTAATAGTATTTGATTGATGTGAAAGACCTAATGGTGATTTTTTGAATGGAACAGGACCAATGGAAAACAACTCTTTTGTTACGTGCAAAGAATTCTTTGAAGGCCAAAGAATTGGAAGAGGATGACCTTACTTAGAAAGTTTTGATTGTGTGATACACCAATGTGTTCATTGTAGGCTTTCCTGTAAATCCAATACTCAAAATTGCATAAGAAGCTACGGTTTTCCCGTAGATCCAATATTCAAGATTGCATAGAAGCAATGTTACAATTCATTTATAGGATTGAAATCAGATTTTTAATGTTTTGTGGGATTTGACTTTGCTACAGAAGTAGCCATTAATGATACCTTTTTTCCATGCATGTTGTTAATAATTTTAAGGCGAAGAGATCCACTTGTAATTATTAATGCTACCTTTTTTCATTGCATGTTGGTAATAATTTTAAGGCAAAGGAACCGACTTAGCACACAAGCACAAAATATTATTTAATGCTTTGGGCTTTTCATTGTGTAACATATTTCCCCATTGACTAGGATTTTAGAGAATGCAGTGCTTCCACAAATACATAACCCAAAAAAGGAAACAATCACCTAAATTACATGTTCAAGGTTTAACATGAGCAAAATTAAGTAGCAAAGTCTATAAAATTGGTGCTAGAACAGGAGGTCTAAATAATTAGGGTTACCTCACCCTCCATCAAACAAGCCTTCTCCTTCTTTAAGCTCCTTACTTGTGTGAGTAGTGTTTTCTCCCTTGTCAAGGACATCATGAAACTACAAACCTTTACACTTCTTGCTACCAAAATGGTTTGTGCTAGATAGGGAAACTTGCATTGATCATTGGGGGCTCACTCACATTGCTAAGAGGATGCATTGGAGAAGTAAGCGAGTGATGTTCATCCACCTTGATAGATAGTAGGGAAAGGTTGACCAATAGGTTGCCCAATTAGTGGTAAAAGTTTAAATTATAAAGGAACAGTCAACACAATGACAAACTTTCAACTTGGACCACTTAAAAGTGATATTTATGTTTTGATTATTTCCCAATTGACTAAGATTTTAGAGAATGCAATGCCTCCACAAATACATAACCCTAATAAGGAAACAATCGCCTCAATTACATGTTCAAGGTTTAACATTAACATAAACAAAATTAAGTAGCAAGAGCTATAAAATTGGTGCTAGAATAGGAGGTCTAGATCATTAGGGTTATCTCACCCTCCATCAAACAAGTCTTTTCCTTATTCCATAAGCTGTCAACTTGTGTGAGTAGTGTCTTCTCCTTACTCAAGGACATCTTGCAACTATAAACCATTTACACTTCTTGCTACCAAAATGGCAAGTGCTAGATAGGGAAAACTGCATTGGTCATTGGGGGTCCACTCACATTGCTAAGAGGATGCATTGAAGTAGTAGGCAAGTGATGTTCACCCACCTTTATGGATAGTAGGAAAAGGTTGACCAATGGGTTGTCCAATTAGTGGTAAGAGTTTAAAAGGAACAATCAACAAAATGACAAATTTTTAACTTAGACCGCTTAAAAGTGATATTTATGTTTGAATTTTAAAATGATGTAAACTAATGAATGTAGAATTCATTTAGTTTTTTTTTTTTTTTTTACAAAATAGTTGGATATATTTCCTTGCAAGTTCAAGAGAGTTTTTAACTAACATTTGTTTTGAAAAAGTGATATCGATGAGGCATCACAAAAACAAAGGTTTTTTTTTTCCATAGGTAACTTGAAAATCTAGTACATAGAAAAAAAATCCATAAATTTGTATTTTGTAATAAATTTTTAAAAGTCAAATTTAATCAATATAATAATTTTCATGGGATGTCAACTTTCGTGTAAGATTTTTATCATTTAAGATAAAAATTATACTCTTTTCAAGAAGATTCTCTTCTCTAATGCATTATTTATTTTTCAAAAATTATATATATTTAAATAAAGTTTAAAAAAAACTCTAATAAGCCTGATGTTTGATAATAACTTGCAATAAATGAAAATAAATAATAAAACTAAAAAAAGGTGTTTTTAGATTTTCAGGAAAATGCTTTTGATGAAGAAATTTGTAGTTGAAGTTGAGCTTTTGTTGAACTTTTCCTTAAAAAGGGTTAATGTTCCATATAATCTTGACTATATAAATAATTCTCGACGAAATGATTTTGCCCAAAAGCCTTTCACTCGAAACTCTTTGGTCCATAATTTTGCATTTAGATTCAACTTGTGTGCTTTGAAATTAAAATATGTGTATTTATGAGCGAAAGAGTTTCCTTTAAAACTCATTTTGCCATGTAGGTGCCACATAGTTTTCAATGAAATTGTTTAGTTCATAATCATTTGGGTTAATTTTTTTTTTCTAAAAACTATTTTGATGATTGAAAAAGTGACATGATTCTTTACTTTTACTATCTAAAGAACTATGTTATTGCTTTTGATGGGGGATCTATCTCAAGTAGAGGAAGAGAATAGAACCCTACCAATGATTTGGAGTGAATAAAAACAATTGGAATTCACAATAAAATTAGCAAATATAATAGAATTCTTGTATTTATAGATGCAAAAAAAAAATCCAATTTAAAAGCATGTTCTAGGTTGTTGGACTTAGTTATAAATTTAATACAATCACCAAAAGAAACATTGTGCTTCATAAAAAGCTCAAGTCTTAAGAGTTCATAAAAATAATGAATCCATTGTTAGGTCATTTATAGAGTTAATAAACAAATAAATGTAATAAAATATTTGGGTGCCTATTAAACTACATCTTGGATTATCAACACTAAAATGCATTAAATCATTGCTAATAGGAAGGCCTTGAAAAAGAAAATACTAGAGGAAATGACTAATTTGGACTGCATGATTTTCTTCCAAATTGTTTGAATGTGTATATCCCACATAAAAGTAGATTGAAGAGGCTATCTAAAGTTATTTTTTAAATCATAAAACTTGTTGGTGTAAGTGTGGAAAGAGAATCACCATACCATTTTCAATCCTTCCATCACGGCTTAGTAGAATGCAATTAATTTTTTTTTAGGTGCTACATAGACATGAATCCAACTATCATTCGGAAGAATTATTTGTTAACAAGGCTCTAATTGAACTTATCCTTGGCTTGTGGCCAAGAGAGTTAAGTGGAATGGACTTTGGAGTAAAGATCTTGGAGATTCCTTACTCCTCTTTTGAGGAACTTTGAGAAGTGCATCCAAGTAATCTTTACCAACAACTTATCTTGAAAAATAATGGTGGGAGATCATCATTAAGGATTTTTTTGTTTTATTAATAAACCATAATGAAATCCATCTAAATATCACAATAGTTTGATGATTTCACAAGCCTTCAATATACTTTTTACTACAAAAGTGTCAGTAATTTTGATGAAAACATGAGAGATCACAAGGGAATGTAAACCAGGGGCATTGTTGGTGATTCTCCCACACGGAGAACTAGATGCAACATAATTGTGCAATAAGATTGTCGGATTCATGTGATGTCCCCATCCTTTAAATGATAAGCAAACTAGCAATAAAACACGTGTGATCAAGGGCTAGCAGACCTTGAACATTTCCAAGTAGTTAGTAAATAGAGATAGATATTTTGTACATAACAATTAGAAGTTTGAGTAGATTAGTTTTGCATTGACAGAGTCAATGGCATTAGGATCGATATAAAAATCTTATAAAAAAATTGTCTTATTTATTAAGCCTTCACGATTTTCCCATCCAACATCTTCAAGAAAAAACATAGACAATAAGATGAAATTCCAAATATCAATCATAAAGTTCCTTCTATCAATATTTCCAAGACAAGTATGATATCGACAATATAACCTTCAAGAAAGTATGATAGTGATCAACAAAACATAATATCGATATCATTGAGCAAAAGAAATATTTGGCAGTAGAGCAATTTTCATAATCGTTACAAATATCAATTTATTATCATCGCCTTGTACTGAATGATTAATTCATTCGTTAAGTCTAAAGTGGATTAGTTATTCAATCTATCAAAGGGTGTGATGAAGAGTCTCACATTAAGGGTGTGATGAAGAGTCACCACTCCTCCACTTGATATTAATTAACATCGAAAATCATTGGAAGATCATCATCAAAAATTTGGTATTCCTATTCCATATGCATTTGTGGGAAGGGCTTAACTCACACACACTAAACTTATATTTTTAGGCTTAAAAGTGTTAAATAATTAGAGTTGACTGACATTTTTTAGGCTTAATGTATGTTGTCACACTCAGAATACACTTCTAGGCTTAAAAGTGTTAAACACCCAGAGTTGACTAACATCCTCTAGACTTAATATGTTGCTTAATGTGTGTGATTTAAAGCTGACCGCATTTGTGAATTGCTCAAGTTGAGAAGTAACCTCATTGAATGGGACGCATAAACACAAGTGTTATACATAAAAAAGAGTACCATAAAGAATTGCTATTATCTTCAGATATATCAGGCCAGCATTCAGATTGGAAGGTGTTTTAGAATTGTTGTTACAATCCTGCATACTAGGCAAGCATTCATATAGATCGGGAGGTCTTATCAAACCTAAACAAATTCATCCTTTCATATTGATAAAGCCATATCAAACAACAATCTATAGGGATCGACCAATTAATAGTATATCGCCATTTGACAAGAAGAATATCATATAAGCGATTGGGTTGATCAAAGGGGACCATTTGCATATTTATACAATGTTATCAGGAGTAGCATTACCCTTATACGATAACCTCATAAATCAAATAAGGATTAGTATATTTTAAAGATAGCATTCATATATATTACGTCTATAGTGGATGATTGATATATTGATATCAATATAATTTCTAACTCTTGTATAATCTAATAATTCATATAGAGAAGTTAAATCTTAATCAAAATTCATCTTATACATCAGATTATATCACATTGATTGAACAAAGAAACCATCATCATTATACAAGTTAGTTATCGTTATAATTCTTGTATAAAATAAGGTAAACAACTTTTTATTTGCAAAGGTTAAATAGAAAGAAGTCTCTTGCAATTGAAATTATAAGTAAATTTTCCCAAAATCTTAAGAGATTAAATAAGGGGACATTACAAGTGGTATTAGAGCCACTTATCCTGCTAGCTTATCAAAATATATGAGTGAAAGAGAAAGAAGATATTATAATAGGGAGACAAGAAGATAGTGGCAACCTACCCAAGCCTCGAAACGTGAGATAGCCTCAAGGATTTTGGGTATCCATCAAGGGTCAACACCAAACAATAGCCCAAAATATTCAAACGAACAAAGAAGCATCAACATGGAAAATAAAGGAGACATCACTGATCGTTTGGAGCAATTTTGGCTGAACGAAGAAATACTCAACAAAGAATGGCTCAATTAATAGACATGTTAACCCAAACCATGATTAGTTGTAACACCACTCTAACCCTAACATGATAAAGCATGTATTATGATACTGAACCTACACTTAAATGCAAATGAAGTAAATATTGAAATGACAATCAATATAGATAGATAAAATTGTTAGATCTAGTGGTCGCTATAATGATAATGTTTCTACTAATATAGGTAATTTTTGAAAGTAGCATGGTTATTTTTCTATGGATGCTAGATGGGAAAGGGATGAAATTACATCATTTGAATAGATGAGAATGCATGTGTTGTCAAAATTCTCTTCCAATGAATTTAATATTTTGGTTGTTTATATATGTATATGAGGATACCTAGAAATAATGTGAAAATATCTTGATTGTGTTAGTTAGGAGGTAGTAATTTGATGATACTTTGATAATGATGTAATGTGTAGTTCACAAGTGGGTTTTCTAACCATGTTTACTATGTGATCTCTTTTGGGAAATGAATAATGATATTTGGTAACACCTTCCATTTCCGTTTCCTGATTATGTTTCTTTCGGACTTATGTTGACTTTAGTTGCATGTTATCTATTAGGAGTAGATGTACTGAATCGATTTGTTGGAGGTTGTTCATGAATAATGACTCTATATGTGTGTCTGTGGAAATACTTATTGATCTATGATCGTGGACTTGTGATGCCCCTCTCCTATCATGCTATTTATGTTTCTGATGGACTTGATATTGATCTCTAACATTTTACTTTGTTGAAAGTTATTGTTGCACTTATTGATAGGCCTATTTCTTTGATTAGATGCATGGTAGAGATTACAGTGATGTTTTGATTATGTAGATGCTTAGTATATGTGATGATGCATGCTTCACTCGTAAAGTGTTTAGAACTCTATGTTATTGAAAATAGTAAGTAAAATGATTACGGGTACTAACATGAATGGTTATATGGATATTGTAGGCATCTAAAAATGGTCAACGCTTGCAGCACCATACTTTAACATGTCTGTGTGACCTTATTTTAGGGTTTTTGCATCTTATTAAAACTTCTTCTATGTTGTGCACTTGATCTTTATCATTTGTCGACATCTTGTCTTTCTTCTGCATTTCTTCCCTCTTCGATTGTGTTTCTTGTAATTTTCAATTAGGTCTTGTCGACATCATCTGCAACTTGCAAGCTTTGGTTGTGATCAATCTTATCATGTCAATTGGACATCCTCAATCTTAATTGATGTCGGATTAGGATTTTTGTCCTCAATCTTTATCATTATCAATATTTTTTATCAACTACAAATCATTTTGGATCCCTTGTCAATCATCATTTTGTCAATTGTTGACCCCTTATCAATTTGTGACCAATTCGTGATTGGTATTTTGTCATTCGACCTTCATCAATTCAACCTCTTATCAATCTTTGATTGATTTGTCATTGATCTCAATCAATCATCATTTCTCGTCAATTTTGGATCGATTAGTCATTGATCCTTATCAATTATTGTCTTTCAATTTGATTCCCCTTGTCAATTATTGATCAATTTGTCATTGATCTTTGTCAATCACCATCGGTGATTTATCAATCAGCAATTTTCTATCATTTAATCAAGATTGACCTTATGCCATTTTCTTCAATTCTGTGATGACCTAATTGACATTCTTGCATTTCTAATTTTTCTCGTAGGGTTTTATGATTTATTCATTTAATCCTATTTGACATTTCCCTTCTAGGTTAAATAAATTCATTTATCCTAGGTCTCTTTTGTCACAATTAAATGTTTCATTTAATTGGCTAATTATGTCCTCTTTGTGAATTAATTAATGAATGTATTTATTAATTAATCTCACCTAATCTCTATTTCCTCATTTTTAATTTTTCTAATTTCCCAATTCACTAATTTCTCTTTTCCACCTATTTCCTAATTTTCAAATTTAATTTCCAACTAATTATCCCTCTCTAGTTTCCCCTATTTTTGTGCTTCCTTTGTCATAAGACGAAAGCACGATTATGTCATTCATCATAAGTGTTGACATAACAGCATGTCATAGCTCTTGACATAACAACTTATCCTCACACCTTGCATGGGAAATTCGTCATAGTCATGACATAGAAGGTGCCATAAACCTTCCCTTTTTGAATCATTGTGCCAATTTCAAATGAAATTTCTTTTCTCGTCCTCTTTCATGTTAATTTCATGATTTCATCAATTTGTCTATAAATTGGTCTCTCTCATCATTGATTTTCAACCACATCTCAAGTATCCTCACACTAGTGATTTTTGCTATCATCTTGCTTCTATCACACTTGTATTTTGTAGGTGATAGCCACAACACATTTGGAGGAAAAAGAGAAACAATGGAGGTCAATGGAGAAGACATTAGCATTGGTTATGGTTTGCGCTTTTGATGTTTGTTTTCCATTCTTCTATTACATGTATTAGGATCAATTTCTTAGCTTGTTAGGGTTTGTGGTTGCCTAACTTATTGCTTTGAGGATATTATATTTTCTTAATTACAGATATCGTGATCGATTGGAACTTCATATCACTCGTTGTGAGAGGCATATGATATCCCAATCAACCTTATTTTATTGATGGTATGTGTTTTCATGTATTAATGATGTTTTGTGGAGTTTCCTTGTGGATGAACCTTGCAGGTACCAAGCATCGACTTCTCCTCATCTTAGGAATGAGCGTGCCTTCGTGACTGTGAAGGTGGCAGTGGGAGGTAGCACAAGGGTCATAGGTGTCCACCTTGTGTCGCTCTGATATGGGAGCAAGGTAGCATGTGTGATGATTATGGCTAGAAAAGAATTAACAAAGGGATTAAATTAAGAGTCCTTTGTTATCAGATGTAAAATAATTGTATTTGAATGTATTAAATAAATAAAGAAAAATATATATATGTGTGCGTGTGTAACTATAATAATAATATATTTGAACATTATCAATTAATTATATTATTAAATAAAATTAATGGTTAAATAATTAAAAATTAAACATAACTGATTGATTAAGTTTTACTAAATTAATTCAATGTTTTAAATTGTTAAAAGTTATTGTTTGGGCTAAAATTAATATGGAATGGTTAATTAGCGTACAAGAATGGTTATGATGGTTAGAGGATTTTTATAGTTCTCCAAAATTTTCTGAGAGGGGATTTTTTTAGGGTTTGTTTTCTGGAATTTTGGCAGGAGATTAGCAGAGGAGTTTTGGCTGGTGGAAGGATTGAAAGATTGTAGAGATTTCATTTTCAGATTGTTTAGATTTTGCTTTTCGAGGTAGGATCTTTTGTCTTCTGAGTGTATATTTGTTTGAATGTAGTATATTGGTTGATGCATAATAATAAACCGGAAATAATTTCAGCCTGTAGGTTGTTGTGTAAATACTGTAATAATTATTGTTTTATATTTGGCTTTGTATTTCTAAGTTTTTTAGTATAAATATTTTAAACAAAACTCAAAATCCTTATATTTGATGCAAGCATATAGTTAGGGGTAGATAGGTTTTGGATGCTATTATTTCAGTTTTTGAGCCAGTAACACCTATGTTAGCAAAACCAAACTAGTATCCTACCAACTGTAAATATTGTTTCATGTTTGAAGATGAGGACTGTTAAACCTTATTTTACTATTAAATTTCTTCGGCCTCTATGTTCTATAGCCTATATTTTATTTTGCTTGTATTGGGCATTGAACTATTTTATTTTCCTCCCTATGACTGCGTGTTGTGTTAGTTTCTTGAGTGTGGGGTGGTAATTGTAGATTCTGATACTAGTCCTCACCCTTAACCAAATGATTAAAGATAAATAATCATAACAGAATAAAGAAATAACATCAATGGCATAAAAAGATCAAATATGAAGTTGCAGAATTAAACCAGTAATACTCAAAATTTGTAAGAACAAAGATGCCTTGTTTTATTGCAGTGTAAGAAATAACTAGCAGCCTCATACAATATATGATATGTAGCCTCTATTCATGCATTAGAGAATTGACTTAGAGTGGAAGATACGAGCAGTTCCTAGCATGCTTTAACAACACATGCATTATTTGCTAACATAAAAAACTACAAGAAGACCCTCGTGAAACAGGGCATTCAAAAAAGAAAAATAAAATTAGTCCTAAGGATTAACACATTCTTGAGTACATGCTTTATTTGCATGAATAAACAAAAACTGATTTAAACTAAAAATAGCTTATGACAGCTACACATGACTTTATGAGTGCATGGCGATGAATGGAAAGATTGATGTCCAAATCAGAGCTGCATGTTTGAGGAAGATCTCAACTTCAAACATCTACACACTCCCCCTTGATGCTGAGAGGGCTCACAATTTGATCTCAGAGTGCCAAAAAATGAACTTTTACAACCGCCTTTGTGAAGATATCCGCTAGTTGATCTTTAGTGTTGATGTGTTTTAATTCTAATTCTTTCTTCTATACCAGATCCTGTATGAAGTGATATTTCATATCAAAATGCTTTGTTCTGTTGTGATGAACCGGATTCTTTGCTAACTTGATGGCATTCACATTGTCACAATAAATCACGTAGGCTGAATTTGCTTTTCTCCAATTTCTTCCAAAAATTTTCTGAGCCAAAGAGCTTGTGTACCTGCTGAGGTAATTGCAACATACTCCGCTTTTGTGGATGAGAGGGAAACAATGCTTTGTTTTTTTGAGCTCCAAGTAATCAAACCAGAACTAAAAGAGAAACAATTTCTAGATGTAGATTTTCGGTCATCCATACTACCTCCCCAATCTGAATCACTAAATCCAACAAGATTGAACTTTTTAGAAGAGTAGTAATGAAAACCAAAATTTAGAGTACCTTTCACATACCTCAATCCTCTTGGCTGCCTTCATATGTATTTCTGATGGATTTGTCATATACCTTGTGTAGTCACATAAATCTGTCCATTTTAATTAAATGAATATTTCGCTATTTATTTGATTAAAAAAATCTACTAGCCACTAGTTAATTAAATTAATATTTAATTAATTCATCCCCAAACATTCTTCTATTAATTAAATAAATTATTCAATTTATTTTAATTAATTCATTAAATCAAATTCCAATCAATTAAATAAATAAAATATATTTATTTAATTAAATCCCCCTATTCCTCTTTTAAAAAATAATAAATTAAATAAAAACATTTATTTAATTCATTATCCCACCCCCCCCCCCCCCACTTGCATTTTCCTACAAATGCAACTTGCACAATCTAATCCCCTTCTAGATTCTTCTAACCCCTTCCTAATTAGCCTAATCCATCCCCTAATTATTGTCACATTCCTAAGCAAAATGGAGTCACTTCTCAAAGACTCCAAAGTCTTTGAAAAGCATTTAATGCTTTGTGTGTTCAACAAATTAACTCCCAAAGTCTTCCAAGACCACTAATGGCTCTTACATGACCAGTTATGGCTCTTACATAACCATTTATGGTTATTTCAAACTTGTCCCCCTAAACATTTATTTTTTTGACCATATTCATCCATTTCACATTTGCATAAGAGTTTATCCATTGGATAAAAGCTTTATTCTTTGAATAAAGAGTTTATTCATTCAACTAACCTTGACTCTAAAATCCCAAAGTCATGTCAAGCATTTAATGCTTATTCCCTCCCCTCTCAACCTATCTCACATTGACACTTGTCATCCTGGGATTGGGTTGAAAACCCTCACATGGATTTGAAATCATTCAATCCTAACCCTTGTTGAGATTGCTCAATCTCAACCATCCATTGCTCCATTTTCCCTATAAATAGAGGCCATTTCTTCATAATCCAGATCTTGAAAACTTGTATGCATTTAAGCTATAGGCATTTGAAGAGAGCATTTTAGCATAGGCAATCTAATATCTTGTTATTTTGGTTAAAATATATCATTTTAGCATCAATAGCATAACATTAGCTCTTCATTTCACATTTAGAGCTATACTACAATCTCAATCCTCCATAAGCATCCATAGTGCAAAAAGCTGCTGAGAGCTACACTATTTTGGAACTTGGAGAGGAGAGGAACAAGGGAGAAAGAAACTAAGAGCATGTTAGGAGGTATTTGGAGATGCCTCATCATGTTTGCTTTGATAGTTAAATATGTTTGCATGTTTTTAGTGTCTCTCTTGGTATGCCTTTTTTGATTAGTTTTTGATTGACTAACATTGACGGTTTCGTGTCTTTTGTGTTGTTTATCATTGGCTAACCTTGTGCCATTTAGGTAGGCATCATTTGGTGAATCAAACACAAATAAATTTGCTTTCCTTGCATCAAACTTAAAAATCACAAGCCACACTTCAATTTTGGGCAAATAAAAAGAACAATCCACTTGTTTAGATTTTTGCAAAACAAATTTTACTTCAAGCAAACATGTTTTTCATTAAGTTGACCAGGATTTTTGAATTCTAGATTACAAAACACATTGCCTTTGAAGTTAAAAAGAAAACCATGGTTGTTGGAGCAACATCTCCAAATAGTTAGACCACATTTTGAAATGATGGATTAAAAAGAACAAGTGTCTTTTGTGTTTGGCACACTTGTGCAAAAAGTCGGTCGAGTGGTCCTACCTCTAACACACACTATCCTCTCCCTTGGCTCTCGTGGTCCTAGGTGCAAGAAAAAAGTGTTAGTGACACTCAAATTTTATCTTTTTAAGAGAGGCCTGCCAAGGGATCGATACTCTTGGGAATGACCTCGAGCGGTAAATCCTTCGAGCCGCTATAGAAATTAGGTGAGAGCGAAAGCTGTAGCCTTGGGTATAGTTGTTCCTATAGTGTAACTGGCCAAAAGGACAAATGGGCCCCACCACCAGTTACAAGGCTCTTAAGTGAGTCACTGCAAAATGAACTTATGTCCAAAAACATCGAACATGACTAAACACCTTTAAGTAGTAGCCCACCCGTTCTATTGATTGAGAATATTTACGATATAATTTAGTGCAGGAGCATAGCTGGTTTTGCTCCCAAGATACTCACCATACCTATTTCCTTGAGTAGAAACATAGCTTTTTGAAAAGTCACTTGTGGCTTGATAAAAGTGGTGACTCCCCCATCATAGGGATCATCTATTTGTTATACTCATGCAAGACTTAGTATATCACATCCTTACCTGCCACGGCGGGATTCATAAGGTATATAGTACCAAAGTCGAAGAAATATCAAGATGTGGGCTAAATTTATCACAACTGGCCATTTGACCTTAGGGATAAAAAGTGTTTGAAGTGTGTTTGTTTTAAAGACCTGGTGCAAATTGAGCCGACATCAGGCTTTGGAAATACACCTTAAAATACATCTAAAGGAAGGGTCATATACAAGTCCAAGGATTGGGTTGATCTAGACCCATACTCATTTGTGTCTTTGAGGCTACAATCTTGTGTTTGTGTGCTTACTTTGTTCTCTTGTCAAAGAAACATCAAATCAAAAAATCAATCCCAAAACAAAGTATTCATCCAACACATTTCTCAAAACAACCAAACACATCAAAAACAAAGTGCAAAATAACAAGGAATCAAATTTTATGACCATTCTTCACATCTTGCGAAAGAAGAAGTGTCATCAGAATATCAACTTGAAAAGAAGACCATTAAGCTCAAAGGCTTTGATCAAAAGGAGGAAATTCTTCTATATCAATCGACAAATCTTTGTCTCCAATAGAGTCTTTCTACATCGCATACGTCTATACCTTCAAGGTAAAACAAACGAATTTGATTCAGAATCATTGAACCACGGAGCTTTTATGCAATATAGAGCTCTGAGTTATCACAAAAATCAAGGAGGAAAGATTAATCCAAACTTCTTCCCAAACATCTGCATCACCTACAACACAGCTCGAGAAATACCTCCAACACCTGAAAGGGAAGAGGTAGAGTTTGTCCCATTTGTAACACAAAGTTTTTATTGAAGTTGAAAACATTTCATCCATCATCTTGGTTCATACATCATCACTTCATCATCAATCCCTCCCAACTCTTAAAACATTAAGAGGTTCTTGTCCCAAGTTCTCTTTTAGATATTGCTTGAAATCAAACACTTCGCATCACTTTTTAGATTGTTTCTACATCTAGGATAAGCTCATCCTAAGAGACACATCTACGCAGGTTAAAACTAGTTCATGAGTGAATACTCTCATTACTAGGTAGTTCAATCTGTAACACATCTCAGATTTCTCTACACCTTATCACATCAAATCTTATCAAACAAGCAAGCAATTTAAAGAAGGAATTTCGGTTACATCTACCTTAAAAGTGTTAGAGATCCACATGCAACACAATTCACCAATCATCAATCTCTCATTTCATCAAAAACTCCTCATCATTTTCATGCAATTTCAACAAAGACTCATAAACAAAATGGCTCAAACCCGATCACAGTCGCGACAACGAGAAATAGAAATAGAAGAAGAAGAAGAGGAAAATCTCAATGAATTCCAAGAAGCACTTGGAGGAAATGCGAATGACGAAAACCCAAGTACTCCTACTCCTGCAACAATAGAAAGGGCTCAGCATAACCCTCTCTTTAACAGATTGTTTGACGAAATACTCAAGAGCAATGTGGATGCTCACTTCTTAAAACTCGCTCAAGAAGGAGCCAAACTCCCCTCAGACTTTGATCTTGCCCAATTAAGACAAGCATCAGAAAGACAAAGTCGCCATGAAGAAGAAAGAGGTAGAGATCCCATCAGATATAACATTCCTCGAGGTAACCCACCACCTCCTCCTCCAAATGAAATGGAGATGTTGCGGCAACAAGTCGAGAATCTCGCCCAACAGCTTCATAGTAGTGTCAAGACTAACCAATTCTCACTCAATGACATCTGTCCCTATCCTTTTGATAGGAATCTTTACATGCCACCATTTCCACGAGGATTCGAAACACCCAAATTCGAAAAATATAGAGGAAAGGGAGATCCTTGTGATCATGTCAGAGAATTTCATTCCGCTTGTCTTGAAGTAGCATATGAAGACACATACCTAATGCGCCTTTTTCCCCAAAGCTTGGGAGGAACAACCACATCATGGTTTTCCCGACTACCAGGAGGCATTAGAACATTTGAAGAACTCATCCAGAAGTTCCTAGCTCATTACTCTCATAACATTGAACGCGACATCACCATGGTTGATCTGTGCAACACCAAACAAAAACCAGGTGAACAATTCTCAGTATTCCTACAACGATGGTGTCAAATGTCTAGCAGACGTTCTCTTCAGTTACCTGAACGAGAACTAGTGGAAATATTCATTTCCAACTTAAACGAAGAAATGGAATTTCACCTGGATGTCAAAGACACAGACTCTTTTAATGATATGATCACCAAGGGTTTAAAATGTGAACGGGTACTCATCAAGAAAGGACTCATCAAAATATTTAATGAACCAAAAGATGGTCCTCACCCACGCTTCAACAGCGATAAACCAAACTTCTGGAATAAAAACAAGAATATCGTCAATGATGGGGTTGTCGATGCCCGGACTATCCAAAATGCACAACCTGTGGTTCGATTTGCAGGACAAAATCCTCCACCTCAAAACAACACAAGTTTTCCTTCTAATCAAGGTCGCATCACATCTCATGATGAACCTAGACCTCGTTAGCAAAAACAGAAACGCACATACACTCCCTTAGGGGAACCCATTGAAACAGTATTGCGACAACTCATTTCTCAAAATTTGGTCACTCTACCTAAACTATCAAACTATGAGCCTCAGGTCAAACCGGCCTGGTGGAGAGATACTGAACACTGTGAATTCCATCAAGGAAGAGGGCACAAGACAAGTAATTGTCACTGATTGAAAGATCTCATTCAGGATCTTATTGATCGAGGAGAAATTGAAATTGAAGGACATGACCCAAAAACAACAAATAATGATCATCTGATGTTCAAAAATCCACTTCCATCACAAGATCAAAGGGGTCCTTCCACTTCCAGGCGAGGCATTGATACTACTGATTATACACAGGCTGCGTATAATTACACTGTAAATCATCTGTATGATGCCAGTGAACAAGTTGCAACCATAACCTTCAAAAATCCCAACTCAAATTGCAATGTTGTTACGCGTCGCGGCAAAGTTACCATCAAGGCAGCTCCACAAGGCACCCCCTCCATCCCAAAGCAGTACAATCTTGTGGAACAATTAGACAAAACCCCTGCGCTTATATCCATTTTAGAGCTTTTGCATCTATCGCCCTCTCATAAAACTATCTTGGATCAAGCACTCCAAGAGGCGTCAGTCCCTGCAAATCTGAATACTGACCAATTTCAAGCCATGGTTGGAAGTCTAAAGTCATCACCTTGTCTCACTTTTTCCGAAAGTGACAACTCTTTCTTCCAACAACCTCATAACACTTCGCTACACATTGAAGGATTTATTAACCAGCATCGAATCAAGCGAGTCTTGATCGATAATGGAGCAGGCCTAAATATTTGTACACTACAGTTGGTCACAGTATTGGGATATGCAGTAGAATCAGTGGATCCTCGTCAGAAGATCACAATCAAAGCCTATGACGATGCGGAGCGTTCATCCAAAGGAGCTGTGGTACTACCAATCCGAGTGGGCCCCGTGGTAAAACACATCATTTGTCAGGTTCTGGACCTTCCTCTGCCATATAATCTATTGTTAGGAAGACCTTGGATACATGCCATGCAAGCCGTTCCATCTACCTACCATCAATGTATCAAGTTCCCACATAACGGTGTAGAGATCACAATCCTGGGCGATGCAAATCCCTTTGCATTTTGCCATAATATCAGCCATCAACTAGAGATTACCGTTCCTAATAATAGAGAAGCCATTTCCTCCACATCATATATAAGTCCCACCTCTCTTGCCAGTTCAAACACCACTATACCCAAGCAAGAAAAGCTTAAGATGAAGATCGCAGAGGAAGGTCCTGGGGAATACAACTTGAGTCAACTCTTTTGTGTGGGACAAATGCCCACTTCTCCCAGAACACATGGTAAACCACAACAGGTACTCCAGCAACCACTAGTCACGCCAGCATGTACTTTGACACCTTTCATCCTTGGAAAGAGTCAAGAAGAAGAAACTCAAGATGAAGACTTGGCGGACTGGATCTATAAAGATCCTATCACCACTGATATGCCGTGAGTTACACTTCCTACGGATTAGTATGGCAAAGGTCTCCTCATTATGCAACGAATGGGGTATGATGGTCAGAGAGCTTTGGGCTATTGCAAACAAGGACGACATGAACCTCTGCTACCGGAATTAAAGCCCAAAGGTAATACAGGCCTAGGCTTTGAAAAAGAGATTTTTCCAAAACTAAAATTCAAAGGAAAACCCAGCAAACCATTATGTCTGCCTACTGCCAAAAGGACACCTTTCATTATCAAAGCGGCATCAAGCACCATCCTGACTGCCCCACTGAGGCTCAAAACCCCAACACAACCATCACCAATGCCACTCATCCCACCAAACTAACTCATAATCCCATCAGCAACACCATTAGCAGCAGCAACTGTATCAGAACCCGCAGCAGCATCTATAGCACCAACAGTTCTAGCAGAAGCAACTGAGTCAATATTACCGATACTCCCCGTATTGGATCCTTTAATCCCCATCCACCGCCCTGCAGCACCGATCACTACAAAGGTACATCAACCAATCACACCTGCAGTATTTAACTCAAAAGACATCCCAGTATGGTATAGTAATTGGATGCTGGAAAGTGATTCAGAGACCGACTCGCATGAATGGGAATTTGATTCTGTACAGCTTAACACTTCAGATGAGGAAGACACATCACCACCTCCACCACGCAAAGACATCCCTGTTTACGGAGAAGCACAGATAAATACCACTTGGGTTCCTGAACTGGAAACATCTTCCACAGACCCTACGTCTCATCCTATGCCTGATTCTGACAGGGAGAGTACCATTAACGACCTTCACCATAACATCTTAACCCTCAATGATACCTCTAACGCACTTAACCTAATCGACGCAGTAATGCCCATTATCCACCCTGAACTCATCGAATGGAACCAACCAAATCCCCCATGTCTTGACTTCTTCCAAAACAATGAGGCCATCATTGACTTTTTGGAATTAAGGGATAACCTACCAAGCGGGGATCACAAAGCTGGATTCGCCATTGAACTTAATAGCGCAACATACTTCGGGGCGGATGCCAAACCTTTCAGCTGCAAAAATATAACAATAAAACATGGATCTTTCAGTGAAAACCACACTGTGGCACTGTTTGATCCAACAAAAGTAAAAAGAAAGAGCGTATCCAATGGTGAAAACCTCTCTGAGGTGCCTGAGGATGAAGGGTTTGACATTCTCCCTGATAATACACAATAGGAACGATCAATGATTCTCATCGAGGAAACCAAAGAATACAATGTGGGGACTCCTGCAAATCCTCATCTCATACATCTAGCATCTCTTCTCACTCCAGAGGAATAGCCTAAATTTATAGAGTTCTTCCAGAAACGTCAGATCAACTTTGCATAGTCATATGCAGACATGCCTAGGCTTGATCCTGATTTAGTCATGCATCACCTTACTGTAGCAGAAGGGACCAAACCCGTCAAGCAGAAGCTTCGTAAGATGCATCCCCAGATTGCAGTGCTAGTCAAAACAGAACTCAAGAAACTCCTAGATGTTGGTTTCATTAGACCAATTGATTATGCAGAGTGGATCTCCAATATTGTGCCTGTTGGCAAGCCAAAAGGGGGCATCCGCATTTGTACTGACTTCAGAGATCTGAATAAGGCATGTCCTAAGGATGACTTTCCCCTACCAAATATCGACATCATAGTAGATCTGATAGCAGGACATGCCATGCTTTCACTCATGGATGGCTTTTCAGGATACAATCAGATAAAGATCACACCAGAAGATCAACATAAGACAGTCTTCACATGTCCATGGGGCACATATTGCTGGAATGTAATGCCCTTTGGTCTAAAGAATGCAGGAGCAACCTATCAAAGAGCAATGACCACCATCTTCCATGACATGATGCATACTATGATGGAAGATTATGTGGATGACTTACTAGCAAAATCACTCACTAGAGAAGGGCATCTCCACATCTTAGATAAAATCTTTGATAGACTAGAACAATACCATGTTCGACTCAACCCCAAGAAATGTGTCTTTGGAGTAACCTCCGGGAAGCTTCTGGGATACATTGTCTCAAGCAAAGGTATTGAGGTCGACCCAGCAAAGGTAAAAGCAATCATGGACATGCCACCTCCAAAGAATATAAGTCAGCTAAGGACATTACAAGGACGGCTCCAATCCATCCGAAGATTCATTGCACAATTGGCTGATAAGTGTCACCCATTCACACACCTGCTACACAAGAACATCCGCTTTCAGTGGGATGTCCGATGCCAGCAAGCATTTCAGACACTTAAAAACTATCTCATGAATCCACCATTGTTGATGCCACCAGCTCCAAGTAGACTGTTGTTACTCTATATCTCAGCAACAAGTACAACATTGGGGGTATTACTGGCACAACATAATGCAGAAGGCAAAGAGTGTGATGTATACTACATCTCTCGTACGCTGGTTGGCTATGAACTCAATTACACACCTATTGAGCGAGCTTGCCTAGCAGTAATCTTAGCAGTCACAAAATTGAGGCACTATCTGTTGACACACAAGGTACAACTCATTGCAAAGATTGATCCACTCAAGTATTTACTCAGCAAAGCAGCATTGACAGGTCGCTTGGCCAAATAGGTGATGATTCTAAGTGAATTTGACATTGAGTACATGGACCGTAAAGCTATCAAAGGTCAAGTCATTGCAGATCAGTTGGCCGATGCACCACTCATAAGCGATCGTCCTCTCATTTCCAATTTTCCAGATGAAGAGATATTCATGATCACAACAACACAACCATGGAAACTCTACTTTGATGGTTTGTACACTAGGCATGGCTCGGGGGCAGGCATTCTGTTTATCACACCTCAAGGTGATAGCATCCCGAAGTCTTACAGGCTCACATTTGCTTGCACAAACAACATAGCAGAGTATGAGGCCTTGATCACAGGACTCAGGCTAGCCGTACAATGGAAATTACAAGAACTGCAAGTATATGGCGACTCCCAACTAGTCATTCGACAAGCAACAGATGAATATCAGACTAAGGATGATAATCTCATGCCATATAAGCAAATGGTGGACAAACTAAAGACATCATTTACTACTATCACTTTTGAGCAGATACCAAGAGATCAGAATCGAGCTGCTGACGCTATGGCTACCATCGCATCTCTCCTAGATCTTCCACAGAATTCAACACGCTACGAGTTCTTGGTTGAACAGCTTTGGATCCCCGCTTATGATATCCCTGAATCCGAGATGATATGTCGCCTTGTCGGTTCTGAATCCCCATGGTACGGTGAGTTCTACACCTATCTCTGCGATCACACCCTTCCTCCCAACCAATCAAATAACCAACGTAAAACCTTCATTCGCCAAACTGCTCGATATACCATTATTGTCGAAACCCTATACCGACGTAGTCTTGATGGTACTCTCCTTCGATGTCTGGAACAAGATGAGATAACAAAGGCTTTGGAAGAAGTCCATGAAGGCATTTGCGGGACTCATTCAAGTGGTCCATCACTCGCCAAGAAACTCCTGTGCAATGGATACTATTGGCCATCTATGGAAAAAGATTCCTACTACTTTGTCAGAAAATGCAAGAAATGTCAAGTTCATGGTGACCTAATACATGCACCAGCCCAGGAACTGCAACCAATCATGGCACCATGGCCTTTTTGTCAATGGGGCCTTGACCTTGTGGGTAAAATCCATCCATCTTCATCCAATGGCCATAAATTCATTATTACCACCACCGAATATTTCACAAAGTGGATCGAAGCTGTTCCACTTACCCAAGTCACCGGCAAGCAGATCGCCTCATTCATCCTCAACTACATCATCTGTCGGTATGGTGTACCCATGTCCATCATCACAGATAACGGTCTTCCTTTCAAAAATCAAGATGTCCGTGAACTTTGTGAGAAATTTCACATCCAACACTGCTTTTCCACTCCCTATTACCCACAAGGCAATGGTCAGGCCGAAGTGTCAAATAAAAACATATTAAGAATCCTCAAGAAGACAGTTAACGATGCCGGTCGTGATTGGCATGTTCAACTGAATCCAGCACTATGGGCATATCGAACTAGCATTTGAACCCCTACAGGTGCAACTCCTTATTCATTGGTCTATGGTGCAGAAGCTATCTTGCCTATTGAGGTCGAGATACCATCATTATGGGTTTCCTTGCATAATTTGATAGATGATGAAGCATACAAAGTATCCCGTCTTTAGGACTTAGAGTTACTAGATGAGAAGTGACAAGCTGCATACAACCATCTCAAAGCTTATCAGCAACGCATGAGCAGAAGCTACAATCACTGAGTTAGACCTCGTACATTTGAGGTAGGTGATCTTGTTCTATGAGAGAATCCTCGCAACCAACCAAACAGAGAACATCAGGGCAAGTTTGAATCAAACTGGCTGGGCCCATATGTTATCACTGTTGTATTCGGGTCTAGGGCATATCAGTTAGCTACATCAGAAGGAGAACCGCTTGCAGATCCCATCAATAGCATGCACCTCAAACGGTTTTATACCTAAGCTGTACAGAGCATCAGGCTCCCCTGTATACCAGAAAATACCAAAAACATTCAGAAAAATGTCCTGAAGAAAATACAAAAACATTCAAAAAGTAAAGAAAAATCATGCATCCAAATGGTGAACAACCACTCCGGTGGCACCTTGGGTAAGTGCGATGGTGAAAACCTGGCAAACAGGCGCCACTCGTAAAGACTATGACTCCATTGTCTTTCAGACTTGTTGTGATCACATCTACTTCATACATACATCCATCCATCCAAAAACCATGGCTTGTTATTTCTCTGCAATTATGATAATACTTCATGCATCTAAGCATCCCGCTTTTTCATAGTCCTGTCTAAAAACTGGGGGCAATGCCCTTAGCCTATTTGATGGAAGTGGATTCTACGTTATATTATGATTCATTAAAGTTCTTCATTCAAGCAATCGTCAAAATACCAAAATCATTGAAAAATATCTCATACAAAATCCAAAAACATTCAAAACAATACAAAATTCAAAAACATCAGAAAACATTGAAAATCACACAAAAACATGGCAACACTTTGTACATACTCATCCATGCAGATACCAAAACAAGCATTGACAAAATACTCACACGATGACCATTTACCAATCAACCACACAATCAACATCAACAAATCGGAAACTGTCTTCAACAAGGATGCATCCTTCCTTACCAAAACAAAGACAAAAGTGACGTTTTCTTTGACAAGAAAATTATGTTCAACTATCAAATACTTGGTTGATTTGTGAGTGCAATCATTCGTTTATCTGTATCGGGATCTTTCAGCATTGTTTTGTATTGTTTGCGCATTATTTCCGATGAAGTTCTGGGGCATGTACTAATGGTGTCTACGTGGGAAGTTCACCAAGCTACGTGATCTTATGCCAAATGCAGTCATAGATCATTACGGCTTGCTGGCTACAGCGTATACCTCGACCATATGGGCATGAACCATTACCAAGGATCCTTATTCATTATTCTTTTACTGTTTGTGTACAGGTACAATGCTCTTCCTTTGATTCCTCCTACCTCATCCAAACTGGATAAAGGTTTTTATCTCTTAGTACGGTACGCACTTGTCTCAGGATATGATCAGCCTAAGATCAAGGAGGACGATCCAAGTCATGCATGAAAGGAGATAATCCTTGTCTGCTCCGCAAGCAATACTCTGGTCGACTTGACCCTTATATCAAGTCATTTGTATTAACTTGCTATATAAAATCCATGAAAGGAATACTCAAGTCATCTTGAATCATTATGTCAAGATGCTTGTATTCTCTTCCAACATTTTAAAGCTCAATGATGAAAATAGAGCACTATGGATCGTCAGTTCATCTCATCTGTTTATATCTTGCATTCCGTTGCATATCACCCATTTGTTCATTCATATGTAGGTTTTATATGCAAAAGTGACCATTAAAACTGGTCTTGGATACAATCACGACCGAGTACTCTGATACATCATCAATGCATCATGCAAAGTCTTAAAAACCTTGCATTCTTCATGGTCATCTCATCATCAAATTTAGTTACATCTTGCATTAAGTACATTCATGTCATTTTTAACATTACATATAGTTCATTTTTGACATTAGTTTTTCATTAAATCATTTTGCATCATTGCATCAATCATCAATGATTAGATTCATTCATGGGATTAAATTGTTTTTGATTGTTTTAAAATCATTTACTAGGCCTTCATGTAGTGTCAATTATCCATTATCATTTTATCATCTTTTATCATTTATTATTGCATACATTCATTTATCCATTTAGTGAAAAAGTGCATTCATTTATTAAAAAAATTTAGGATTCATTTTCACATTACATTCATTCATCCATTAACTAAGTATCTTATTATGTTCATTTTAAGGATTCATTTCACATTGCATTCATTTATCCTCTTTTTAAATTGCATTAAGGTGCGGTTATTAAAACATTAGTTATAGTATCATCACATTATCATTTATACTTAAAACATATTTAAGCATTTAGAATCATAAATCCATTTGTTTCCAAAACACATTGGTTCATACCATTTTATATATATCCATTTTACATGTGCATTCATTTAGGCATTATCGTATAAACATCTGTACTTTACATTTTGTTTATCCATATTGCATTTATTTAAAAACATCTAGATGCATATTCATACATAAACATCATTCATTCGACCATTGCATTAACATCATCACATAAATCATCTCATCATTATATCAAAATAGGAAACACCAAAATCCTGTTCATATATTATCATAAGCATACATCATCATCATGGCATTACATACATAAAGCATTGCATCAACAAATCAAAACAAATCATAATATAAACCTGCATTCATATGTCAATATCCAACATCGTACATCATCATAACAACATGCATATAAGAAACATCTCATCAAATGCATACATGTACACATATCCATCTAAAAACAATAAACTCATCATCCTGCATCAACATCCATATAAATCAAATGCATATCATCAAAATATGGGATCTCCTCATATATCTCATCTCATATATTAGAGTACAATGAAGTCTACAAAATCGGCTACCAAGAGCCATCCAAGATACAGTCCACAAAATAATGATACAAATACATAGATGCAAAAATGCTCTCTCAAATGCCACTCTGGCCAGATGCTGTCCCAACACCTCCCCCTGCTCCACCACTAGTGCCTGCACCCACTGCTCCATCTCTCCGCGGAGGCCTCATCGAACCACCACTCCCTCTTGCATCCCCTGATCTCTCCCACCTCAAAGGACCCATCACTCCCCCACTGCTCTGCACCCTCTGCGATCGCTCTGATCTCGCCTGCCGCATCTGCGAATAGCTAAGAGCTCACTGACTAACTGGCACCACCTACTCATATAAACCCCGCTAGTAGTCTATCTCCGCCTGTGCTCGCCGCATCTCCCTCATCACCTCCCCCGTAGGCCCCTGTGCTCCTACTCCAACCCGCACTCTCTCCTGCAACTCTGCCAATCTCTCCACTGCACTATCCCTCTCCCGCAGCACCACCGTCAGCTCTGACTCCCGTGCAAATAACTGCACATCCCTAGCTGCCACCTCTGCCTCCAAATCCTCTATCCGCGTCTGCAAGTGTACTATAATATGATCCCGCAGATCTCCAGTGGCTCCCTCCCCAGTGTCCATAGCTCCCTCCCCGATGTCCATAGCTCCCTCCCCGATGTCCATAGCTGCCTCCCCTACACCACCCTCTCCAGTAGTCCCCTCCCCTCTGTCCATCGGGATCTCCCTCTCCATCCCCCTCCCACTCAGCTGAACTCCTCTCGATATCAATGGTCCTGGGATATCTGTAAAGGCAGTCCACCTCTCCCTCTCCGCTGGCTCCGCATCCCCAATCCTCCACCTCCACCTCCTCCACCTCCACCTCCTCCATCTCCTCCACCACCTCCTCCTCCTCCTCCTCCTCCTCCTCCATCTCCTTGACCTCCTGCCCTCCTCTGTCTCCGTCCCCTCTCATCCTCAAAAGCTGGAATCGGCTCTACTGGATCCGATATCCGTAGGATCGGGTGCGTCGCCCGATACTGCGTATACTCATATGTCACCCCTGCATCAATGACCCTCAGTCGTAGGTCCCATGGCCTCGCCTGCAGTGTCTGAAACTCTGCCAGTGCCTGATCATTAGGTAGCACTGGACCCCATGCATACCTCTCTCGAATCACCCACACATACTCTCTAGATCCACTGGGCAGTCCCTGCTGCCGTCCAAACTGTCTCATCACTCGCCCAGGCACCTATCTCTCCACATGGTAGGAGGTCCTCCCAATGAGGAATCGGGTCATGAACACATAGGGTAGTGCCTCTGCATCATCATCCCATGGCTCACACTCCAAGTATGACTGCCATATCACTGCATCCAGGTCATCCAATGCCCACCGCCACCACTCTAACTTCCCCAAGTGGGGCTGACTCATCATGCCGTTGTACATAAACATGTACGGCTGGTCCACTGCCCGAAATCTAAGACTCACCTGCCCGAAATCTAAGACTCACCGGTCAAGTCACTGGTAGGTGCTCCCAAGCCCAAATATGTAGCAGCGTCATGCCCACTACTAAGGAACCCCTCCCCCGGTACACTACCTCATGAAGCTCCTGATACATGTGCGCCAGCACGCACGACCCCCATGCAAATCGGGTCCCCTCGGTCATCATCATCTCGATAACCTGTCCCCATCCCACCGCCAACCCATGTGACCGCCTGTCTGGACACAGCAAACCTCCCACAATCCTTGACAAAACTGCTAGAAGAGGCTCATATAGTGCCGCTATATCCTCCCACGCGATCGAGCCATCATCAATATATACATCCTCATCAAAAATCCTCTGCACTGCCACAGTCCCCCAGGATCTATCATACGTGACCAACTCTCCTCGAATCGGAATCCGCAGGATGCGCCACACATCCTCTAGAGTCACGGTCATCTCCCCCTGTGCCAAATGAAAGGTGCACGTCTCACTGTGCCACCGCTCCGCTAGTGTTGTGATCAATCCGTGATTCATACGAATCACGGGCATGTGCATCACCTCGTATAAACCCATCGCGGCAATGCAGTCTATCTCCGCCTGAGTCAATCGGTTCCGCAACCCCTGTGTCGCAGGATGGCGCTCGCGTAACTGCAACACGCGCAGATCCTCCTGCACATAGACATTCATCAATCACTATCAGTTGTTTTCTTTTCAAACTTTCTTAAGTTTAAACCTAGACTATCAACAAATACTCTGATCAAGTATCTTCAGGTCTCAACAGGTAAGCAATCATGGCCACCTGGACTTCAACAGGCATTTATCCTAACAAATGACCTAAGTCTCATCAGGCTGCTATGGTTCAAAACAACTCCCACTTCACCTCGCCATCCATCAATCCTTGGCATCGGGAGATTTTTCTTCATCCAAATTAGGGCATCTTTTTATCTTAAGACAAAAGCGCTATTTTACCATCAACAGCGCTAGTTTCCTAACAATAGCACTACAACCCTAACAACAGCGCTCAATCAGCTATACAGAAGCGCTTAAACTACAAACGCGCTAAAACCCTTATACAATAGCGCTACTCTAACTCAATAGCGCTCAATTAAGCCTTCAATAGCACTAGAAGTGCACAAGCACTAAAACTTGCATACAATAGCGCTAATGCAAAGCAAAAGCACTCAAACAAGGGGACAATAGCGCCATTGCGGCACAATAGCGCTCATTCATGGAGCAAAAGCGCCAAAACCAAAGTTCTAGCGCTCTTGCTCCGACTTGACTTGGATTCAGCTAAAAACCTATCAAAAATGCACAAAAATTAAGTTTTCAAATTTGCGTACCGCTGGTACGTAGTCATCTGGGCGTTGGAACTGTCGGACTCGCTTGAATCTGTGCTCGGTAATTGGAATCGGCATCCTGGCTGCTACTCGCTCCTCCAAACGTCCCTATCAGAGCTCTCATTTTCAACTGGTCGTGGTCACAAATGATCCTGTTTTCACCCCTTTATACCCTTCGCCGTCACCGTAACTTCCCCCCGCTCATCGCTGTGGTCCCCGTGAACTTCCCGAGCCCCCCATTTCTCCATATTTCCCCCGTTTTCTTCTATTTTTCACTCGTATGCCTAACTCCTTCTCTTCTACCACCCTGCCAATTTTCATTCTTTTTCGAGAGATCGCCCTATTTTTCAAAAAAATTCGGCCCATCTCTCGAGGGGGCATACCACCCATTAAATTTACATTTTATGGGGCATTTTCTTCACACCAGTTTTTCTTTCTTTGAAACGACGCGATAAACCGCACCGTCTCAAAGAGGGGCAAATGTAGTCACATAAATCTGTCCATTTTAATTAAATGAATATTTCGCTATTTATTTGATGAAAAAAATCCACTAGCCGCTAGTTAATTAAATTAATACTTAATTAATTCATCCCCAAACATTCTTCTATCAATTAAATAAATTATTCAATTTATTTTAATTAATTCATTAAATCAAATTCCAATCAATTAAATAAATAAAATATATTTATTTAATTAAATCCCCCTATTCCTCTTTTAAAAAATAATAAATTAAATAAAAACATTTATTTAATTCATTATTCCCCCCCCACTTGCATTTTCTTACAAATGCAACTTGCACACATTTATTGAAATAAATGAATTTTTATTTTAATAAAATCCTATTTTCCCTCACCCACCAAAGCCACTTGCAAAATCTAATCCCCTTCTAGATTCTTCTAACCCCTTCCTAATTAGCCTAATCCATCCCCTAATTATTGTCACATTCCTAAGCAAAATGGAGTCACTTCTCAAAGACTCCAAAGTCTTTGAAAAGCATTTAATGCTTTGTGTGTTCAACAAATTAACCCCCAAAGTCTTCCAAGACCACTAATGGCTCTTACATGACCATTTATGGCTCTTACATAACCATTTATGGTTATTTCAAACTTGTCCCCCTAAACATTTATTGTTTTGACCATATTCATCCATTTCACATTTACATAAGAGTTTATCCATTGGATAAAAGCTTTATTCTTTGAATAAAGAGCTTATTCATTCAACTAACCTTGACTCTAAAATCCCAAAATCATGTCAAGCATTTAATGCTTATTCCCTCCCCTCTCAACCTATCTCACATTGACACTTGTCATCCTGGGATTGGGTTGAAAACCCTCACATGGATTTGAAATCATTCAATCCTGACCCTTGTTGAGATTGCTCAATCTCAACCATCCATTGCTCCATTTTCCCTATAAATAGAGCCCATTTCTTCATAATCCAGATCCTGAAAACTTGTTTGCATTTAATCTATAGGCATTTTAAGAGAGCATTTTAGCATAGGCAATCTAATATCTTGTTATTTTGGTTAAAATATATCATTTTAGCATCAATAGCATAACATTAGCTTTTCATTTCACATTTAGAGCTATACTACAATCTCAATCTTCCATAAGCATCCATAGTGCAAAAAGCTGCTGAGAGCTACACTATTTTGGAACTTGGAGAGGAGAGGAACAAGGGAGAAAGAAACTAAGAGCATGTTAGGAGGTATTTGGAGATGCCTCATCATGTTTTCTTTGATAGTTAAATATGTTTGCATGTTTTTAGTGTCTCTCTTGGTATGCCTTTTTAGATTAGTTTTTGATTGACTAACATTGATGGTTTCGTGTCTTTTGTGTTGTTTATCATTGGCTAACCTTGTGCCATTTAGGTAGGCATCACCTTGAAACAAGTGAAACTTAGAAACATCAAGCTCCCCACAATACTTTTGTAAGCTATCTCATCAACTAAATCAACACCATCATCTCAACACAACACAACTCCATGAGCACTTGGAGTAGGGGATGGATTACAATCAAGCATATCAAATTTCTTCAGCACATCCTGTGCATACTTTGTTTGACAAATAAAAATCTCATCCTTACTTTGATAAACCTTCATTCCAAGAAAATATTTCATGAGACTAAGATCTTTCATCTCAAATTCATTCATCATAGCAACTTTGAATTCATTTTTCATCTTAGAACTACTGCCCATGCACAATAGATCATCAACATACAAACTTAAGATGAAAATATCAGTTCCTTCTTGTTTGTAGTAAAGAGTAGGATTACTCTTACTTCTCTGGAAGCCATTCTCCTGAAAGTATCCATCAATCTTGGCATACCATTCTCTTGGTACTTGCTTGAGACCATACAAAGCCTTCTTCAAGTTGTAGATATGATGCTCTTTTCCTTCCACTTCAAAACCTTGTGGTTGCTCCACATATACTTCTTCTTCTAAGTACCCATTCAAGAAGGCAGTTTTCATGTCCATATGATGTATGCTCCACTTCTTGTGAGCTGCTAATGAAATCAACATTCTAATGGTCTCTTGCCTTGCTATTGGTTCTAAAGTCTCTTCATATGATCAATTCCATACTTTTGTGTGAAGCCTTTAGCAACTAATCTTGCCTTGTGTCTTTCAATGTGCTCCTATCACTATTAAACTTGGTCTTGTAGACCCATTTGGTGTCAATGTTCTTTTGTCATGTGGAAGCTCTGTCAATTCCCAAGTATCATTGTTGTGGATGGAATCCTTCTCTTCTTGCATTGGTTGCACCTAAATCTCATTAGTACATGCATCTTCAAAACACGATGGTTCAAAATCAGCCATGGGTAATAAAGCAAAATTCACTGTCTCACCTATTGGTTTTTCTTCATTTGCTTGATTTGCACTCCTTTGATAGATATCACTCAATCCCCTTACCTTCCTTGTAGAACTTTGAGAAGAAGCTAGACTTGAACTTGGTACGAGGGGCTGCTTGGTGAGTTTATACCATTGGAAACAAAAACATTAGTTGGTTGCTCATGATCAATATCAACAATTATATCATCATTCAAAATAAATTTTGTCTTCTCAACATGGTCTTTTTGATGACCATAAACTCCCCCTTCATCAAAAGCTATATCTCTTGAGACAATAAGCTTATTAGTCAGGGGATTATACAATCTTCACTTTACCCAATAAAAATACATGACCCACTCTTTGCATCTAACTTTTGTCTATTTTGATCAGGCACATGCACATAAGACAAACAACCAAAAACTTTGAAATGAATAACATTAGGCCTTTTTCCATACCAAACTTCATAAGGAGTCATCTTTTTGAGTGCACTGGCGGGGCTACGATTGAGGATGTACACTGTTGTAGCAACTGCATCTCCCCAATAAGTATTGCTCAATCCCTTAGTTTGTAACATGCACCTGACCATTTCTACCACAGTACGATTCTTCCTTTCAACTACTCAATTCTATTGAGGTGTGTATGCAGTTTTGAGTTGCCTCTTGATGCCACTCAGATCACAATAACTCTTGAAAGCCTTTGAGCAATATTCTCCTCCACGATCAGTCCTCAAATATTTGATCTTGCACCCTTTCTCATTTTCCACAAGGGCTTTGAACTTCTTGAATGTATACAGGGCTTCATCTTTGGCCTTCGAAAAATATACCCAACAATTTCGTGAGTAATCATCAATAAAAGTGATGAAATATGATGACTTACCCAAACTTTTAGTCTACAGAGGAGGATAAATATCCGAATGAACAAGATGAAGTGGGTGATGGGCCCGCCATGCGTTGCCCTTTGGAAACTTTTCCCTTGCATGCTTGCCTTTAGAGGTGGATGGGGTAGAATTCAGAAATAATTTATCAAATGCATACACACAGAAAATTAAACACACAAAAATTATGAAATACACAAGAATTATATATCGTGTGTTGTTGCACAAGACCATTTTTATTGCTTGTAATTTTCCACAGATGCATTACAATAACCTCTTATAAATAAAGGATTCCATGCTATTCATCTCTACTGAGATTATTACATATGAGAATATTACGAGGTGAATACCCACTAGATTTCTCAAAAGCAACCACACCCTGCATAATCGCTCTTGGGTCGCCCTACCTACATAGCTATGAATGAAGCCCCTACCCCAACTATATAGGTAGGGGGCTGGGCTAGGGCAACCATCTATAGTCAGAGAGTTTTCATTCCTGGTTTTGAAGGTTTTGTACATGTTCACATGTTCTCTTTAGTTCTTTGACAGTCTCGTGGCAATTTGCGATGACGTTATTTGCAAGCAGCTCGATATCGGTTTCGTTGTTTCCAAACTAGTTAACAGTGGTCTCAGGGGAGTTGGTGTTGAGATAAATCGCTTGAAATTGTGATTACATCGAGTTCTTCATTTAATCGTGTCATGATCTATTAACATGTAGTAGAATCATATTATATAGAAATAATTATCATGTTGTTGAAATGTATTAGTCTAAAAAAATACTTAGTAATAGGTGTAAACTTTACATTTGTTTAATTGTAGTTAGCTTTAATGGTAAAGTGAGAGTGGGTATGCAGAAGATATTACTTGTAAATCAAACATAGTTATGTCTACGTAAGGCTTTTTCATTACCTAATGTTTCACTGATATCTTTAAATTTTGATTTCACTTTTATTTGATTTTTTAACTTACACTATTTTTAAAATTATTTTGTTTTCTATATTTCTGTTTAATTAAAAATACAATTTTTTTATTTTTTTTATGTTTAGTGAGATATTAGGGGAAAGGACCCAGTAGTTGAGCATGTTCCAATTGTTGTGAGGGTTGTTGATACCTTTTGTTCCAAAAATTGAACAAATAAAACCTATTGTTTGAAACAAAAAATATCAATTTTTGTTAGGAAATGTACCAACAGTTATTAGGAAATGTATCAATAGTTGTTAAGAAATGTACCAATATTGTAAAAAGTAACCAATCAAGTGATGCCACATCAGCTGCACAACTATTGGGGTCTCTTTTGCACGCCTATTGGTCTCACTTTTTTTTTGGGCTGTTTTGGACACCTTGGCAAAAAGCATGCTGATGTGGCATCATATTTGATGATGTGGCCCTGAAACCTTAGTTATAAGTAGGGGACTTGCCAAGTAAGCTGCTGTAAAAAAATCGGAGTGATTTGAAATTTCCAAGTAGAATTTTGAGAAGCTCAAAGTTAGGGTGCACAACTACTGAGTTGAAATGATGATTAGTTTTAACTGTTTTTAATTGTTAAATTAAAACTTAAGAATCCTAATAGAAATGTGAACGAATAAAATTTCTTAAATATTAAGAATAGTAATAAAAAATGTAAAGGTTTCATTTTTTTAAAAGGAAAGTTACTTATCTCTAGAAAGCAATGAAGTTGACCTAAATGCAGTGTGGGCCACCCACGTGTCTTTTAGGTTTCATGGTTCTGTTTACTTCATAATTTCTTTATGGAAGCTAAGTAGCTTATAATTTTTCTGAAAACAATTCCCACATTCTAACAAATAGGCTATTTATCAAATAACACGATATGTTACACTTAATAAAATTATTATAAACTGTAAAGAAAAGATAGATTTTTAATTACCAAGAGTGATAATTACAATCTCAAGCATAGATTTCTAATTCTACTTTCGGTTGGATACAGGTGGTGATACAAATTCGTTATATCCTTTTCCAAGCTGTCTTTTATGGCATCTCGGTGATACACATAATAAAACGGAACTCATTTCTTCTGTGAAAATTACTTTTGCAGTCACTTATTTTGGCGAAACTTAGATAATCCATTGGACTATTGGGGTGCTTAAACTATGTCAGACATAATCGTACTATGTAGAGAATGGCTTGTGTGAATCGGTCGAAGTTATTTTGGTTTCAAAATTTGAAAGGAAATATGGCAGTGATGCCCTGGAAGCCTTTTTGTTGTTAATTGTCTGTGGACAGCACTTAAAAGAAACCTCGGACTTTTCCGGGTACTTCCATTTTGCCCAAATTTAAGAAAATCGATTCCATCCAATTTTTTCTGGGTGCGTGAGACATTTCAGGTGTGCTATGCTCACGTTATATATATATACACACATAGATACATGTATATGTATATAATGTATATATACATACATATATATGTATATATATATACATTGTATGTATGTATATATATACACATAGATTTATATATATGGATGTATTTATGTATGTATGTATATATATAGATATATATATATACATACATACACACATATATATATATCAAAATGTTTCCATTATTCCATAGTAATGTATATTCCAAAGTCTGGGATATGTTTTGTGGTCTGTTAAGTTCCTTATTTTATTTTTGAATAATGATTTTCAATAAAAGTTATTTATTCATTTACATACATACACAGGCAATATTTGTAAGTCATTTTAGTCAATTTATTTAGAAATTAAATCGAGTGTGATAATATACCTTAAGGAATGATAATTTAGGTTTGAATTTCTCTATTATTGTGATTGTGCTTAGTATGACCATTATTTTGGAATTACACTATAAGGTTCCTTGTGTTATTTATATTTGTAATTTTTTTAATCAACTTAATTAGGAATCGAATTGAGGTTATTAGTAGAAGATTTGAATTTTATTAACCTATGTGGACCAATAATATCTAGTTATTATCAAGTGATTAATAAAGTTTACTTTATATGACTGTAATATAGTTATTTTTAACTTAAAGTGAGCTAAGTGATGTTGAAATGATAGAATCAAAATCTATAATAAATTCATATTATTTTTAATTAAAAGGTTGGGATATTATTAAATAAGTAATAATTTTTGTTTTATATATGGGTGTTTAATTTAAGCAAGTAAATTAATAATATTGAGGAAATAGTGCTTAGTATAGTAGTGCTTATATATATGGTAATGTAGTTAGTTTAATTGAATTAAGTAGATTAACGTTGAGTGAAGGATTTGGAAGGATTTGAATTCTAAGTTACAGTTATATTCTTTTAAGAGGAAATGCATATATATAATTTGAATTGTTTATTTATTAGTGTTAAATAAACTTTTAATAATGAACATTTATTATCAAGCGATTTGAGTTGAATATAATTGGTGTTGTTCTTAATATGTTGATGCCTAAATCTCATTGCATTACTTAATTAAGTTGATTATAGAACACCTTAGGGTTTTGAAATATGAATCAAGCTTAGTGTCATAGAGGCTCATAGGGATAGTTGATTAATATTGTGTCATTATTCCTTGTTGAATACCATTTGATGAGAATGAATGGATAACAAGATTGTGGAATTGTTATCTCCTTTGTGATTGGGGTATGTGCAGGATCACGGTGTGCCAAAAAGTGGCGATATGAAAAGCCTTCTCCACTCACTTAAAAATGCGAAAAATCTGTGATGACTTTTTGTTTGGCTTGGATGTTAGTACATCTTACCGTGGCAAAAACCCAAGCAAATCGGATATCAAATATTTATGGGATATTATATTAAAAAAATATATATTATTTTGTGCGGGAAATGTGGGTGACAAAAACATAAAAGTCCGATTTCAAAGTGTCCACACACGAATGGGACTCTTGGTACAAGTTATGGGAGATATATTGAATAGCTCAACTTCCCAAGGGGTGTTCCATTGTTCTCTATCTCATAGGATCCCTCAAGTCAATGCCTTTGCTCTCAGATCACTAAGCAAAGTGACTTAGGAATGACAACTCCAAGAATGAGTGATGTTTGATTAATTTAGCATGAACGCAGTCCTAGATATGTATGATATTGAATCTATGATGATTTAAACTAGTATGAATATGATGTTATGATCAAGATTAGTAATCCTATCCTAGCAATATATACTAATCTAACATGGATATGCTATGATATTTAAAATTACTTCTAAAATGCTATTAAGATGATTTTTATCAAAGAGAGGCTAAATGCTTAGTAAAATGACTATAGATTAGATGCATGAAACTTGGATATCTCAAAATGTGAGAATGAGAGCTCCATTTATAGGAAAAATAGGGCAATGGATGGTCAAGATTGGATAATCTTAACAAGGGTCGGGATTGAAAGTTATCAATCCATGTTTAAAATTCTCACCAATGAAATGGTGATAATTGTCAACAAGAGGTTGCTTGAGAGGAGATGAAAGAAGCATTAAATGCTTGAGAAGACATGAAGGTTACCTTAGGAGGTAGGGGTTAAGCTTAGGTTAGGGTTATCCATTGGATAAAGCTTTTACCCAAAGGATAAACTCATGTGCAAGGGTTAAAGGGATAACCAAGGTCAAAGTCATGAACGCTTGATAAGACCCTTGGGTTAGATGAGGGTTGAGTTAAAGAGAAAGTCTCTAATCATGCATGAAGGTTGAGTTAACCATTAATGGTTATGAAGACTTAGAGGGTTAACTTTTTGAAGACATAAAGCCTTTAATGGTTATTGAAGACTTTGAGGGTTTGAGAAGTGACTTCCCTTTGCTTAGGGATGTGACAATATTTAGAAGATGGATTAGGCTAAATTGGAAGGGATTAGAAGAATCTAGAAGGGGTTTAGGGAGGCAAATGGGAGATGTAGGATTTTGCAAGTCTATGGAGGGGAATTTTAATTAAAATAAATTACTTTATTTCAATCAAATAGATACAACTTGCATAAATACAAGTGGGGGATTTAAATAAATAAATTATATTTATTTACTTGCAAGGAACAATTTAATTAAAAGGGGAGAAAGGGAAATTAAATAAATAAAGTGATTTATTTTAATTAAAGGTTATGAAAGGCTTAGGTGAACTTAATTAAATAAATTGAGTTATTCATTTAATTAAATAGATGAATATGAATAATTTAATTAAATAGAGGAATGAGGTTAAAATGAATATTAAATATTCACTTAGGAAAGTGGTCAGATTTATATGTCTACAGTTTACCCCTCTTTGAAGTGAGGTGTGTACACATGTTGATTCAAAGAAAAATTGTCGAATATGCTGTCAAAATTTGATCGATATGATGTCATGTGTTGAGATGTCGATATGATGCCCCATATTTGATGAACGATATTGATGATGAATCGATATGAAGAATTTATTTGATATGAAAAGTTGATATGAGACTGATGTCAATATGAAACTAATATGAAATTGATGTCGAGATTTGATACGATAATGCCCCCTCAGGAGATCGTCCGTGCACTAAAGGCATGAATGATCTCTCGAAAGAAGAAGAATGCTCTTTGAAAGATAGAAGAGTGGATAGTGATGACATGCATGGGTTTGGTACGATTGATTAGATCGATTGGATTGAGATTAAGTCTTGTTTGAGGTATGATACCTCTTGTATAAGACATGGATGATCGAAACATCTGGTTTCAGGAATGATACTGCCTGTATAAAACAAAGATGATCGAAGCATATGGTTTCAGGAAGGATACCACCTGTATAAGAAAAAGATTATCAAAGAGTCTGGTTTCCGGAACGATATATCCTATATAAGAGATGATCAAAATGTCTGGTTTCAAGAACGATATATCTTGTATAAGAGCTGACCAAAATGTATGGTTTCACGATCGATATATCCTGTATAAGAGCTGATCAAAACATCTGGTTTCAGGAAAGATACATCCTGTATAAGACATGATAGATGATAGTTGGAAGAATGATGAAGATATGGAAGTGAAGAAAGATTCCATGATGATGTGATATATATGAATGTGATGGATGCAATGATGAAAGTGACTAGATGATGACAATGAGATGTATCTTGAAAATGAGAAGTATGATATGAGACGTTCATGATAATGATAATGATATGAGATGTTTATTGAAAATGGGATGTATGTATATGAGATGTAAGAATGACATGACGATGATAATGATAATGAAATGATACTAATGCAAGATTAAAATGATATGCAACCTAAGGCAAGATTAAGATGGTATGCAACTAAAAGCAAGATTTAAAATGATATGCAACTAAATTATCACCTTCATTTTGTCATTGTCATTCCTTTTTAGTCACGTGTTTATGCTTTGTTTGTATTTGTCATTATTGAGCTTTTGATATGTTGGAAGTTTATACAAGCATAATGGTATAATTGAACCATAATGACCTGAGTAAAACTCACATGGACTTTGATATGGTAAGACGACACAAGCGTCGAGGTATACTTGAACCAAGACGACTTGAGTGTTTCTTATGTAAAACAGACAAGAGTTAACCATTTGTATGCGCAAAGTGGAACAATGTCTTCAATGATATGTTTCCAATCATGTCTCAAGATAAATTTGCACCGTACAAGTGATCGCCTCATAGACAGAAAACCAAAAAAATATTAGACTCCCCTGTTACCTTCTCTAGCTCGATTCATCTTTGAGAAACTTAGGAGATCCAATGATTCAAAATTTTAAGATACAAAATAGTCAAAAATTTATGCTAGATGTAAACAAATTTTAATGCAGAAAATCATCCATCATGTGTGTGTTAAAGTTATATTTGGATAATAGTCTTGTTTTCTAGCCTGATGAGTAGTTGTTGATAGGGTTTCCTTAGCATGTTGTGATCCTTGTTTGTTCGTTGTTTGGAATGGTTAACTGGAGAGAAACGTTGCTCCTAGCTATAGATATTTATCGATGTGGATATACACGGTGATCACTAAGCCATGGTGGGATATGATGAACTGATCTTCAGATAATCAAGGATAGTGAGTACGCTAAGTATGTCTGGGATAATGTTATGTGAAAAGTGTTGCGCGATGGCCATTATATTGACTTGGATGGTTCAAAGATATGAGTATTGATAGATAGAGGAGACAAGATCTCACGAATAGCGCATGTTGCCAGGTTTTCACTACTTGTTTTTATTGCACTTTTTGTTTTTGAATTTTTTGTATTTTTTAAATTTTTTTGTATTTTTCACTTTTTCTGTGCATTAGATGACTTAAGTGTAGAATTTCTTCAGATGGATGCTATTGGTTGGTTCGTCGAGCATGTCTCCTTTTGAAGTTGTTAGTTGATAGGCGCCTGATCCGTAGGCTAATATGATGACATAAGGACCCAACCAGTTAGGTTCAAATTTCCCCTTCTTTTCTCAATCTTGTTGATTTCTGGGATTTTCTTTGAGTACGAGATCACCAACTTAAAAAACCCTAGGGATAACTCTGTGGTTGTAGCTTCTGCACATGCGCTATTGGTATGCTTTGATATGATCATAGACATGTTGTTGTTTTTCATCCAGAATCTCTAGTTCATGCAATTTGTTTACCCGATATTCCTCATCTGGTACGAGGCCTTTCAAAGATACTCTGAGTGATGGAATTTCTACCTCAAGATGTAGAATTGCTTCTGATCTGTACACCAATGAATATGGCGTAGCCTCTATAGGTGTCTGAATTCTAGTCTTGTATGCCCAGAGTGCCAGATTGAGTTGTACATGCCAATCCTTACCTGCATCATTTACTGTATTCTTAAGGATTTTTAAGATTGTTTTATTTGATGCCTCTGCTTGACCATTCCCCTGTGGGTAGTAAGGTGTAGAGTAGTGATGTTGGATTTTGAATCTCTCACATAGCTCTCGCACATCTTGATTTTTGAAGGGACGCCCATTGTCTTTGATGATGGAACTTGGAATGTCATATTTGCAAATTAGATAATTGAGAATAAATTAGGCAATCTGTTTCTAGTTACTGTGGTCATCGGGACTGCTTCAATCCACTTTGTGAAATACTATGTTGCAGTAAAAATGAACTTGTGTCCATTTGAAGAGGAAGGATGTATTTTACCTACCAAATCAAGTCCCCATTGACAGAAAGGCCAAGATGTTGTAAACGGCTGCAGTTCCTGTGCTGGTGCATGGATAAGATTTCCATGAATTTGGCACTTAGGACATTTTCTTTGCAAATTGATAAGAGTCTTTCTCCATTGTCGGCCAGTATTATCCCATTCTCAGAAGTTTTTTGGCGAGAGTAAGACCACTTGAATGCGTACCACAGATACCCTCGTGAAGCTCATGTAAGGCAGAGTCAGATTCATTACAATCAAGGCAATGAACAAGAGTACCATCTAGACCTCGACGGTAAAGTGTGTTTGCAATTAAGGTATAACGAGCGGCTTGCCAGATAAAGCTGCGTTTTTTATTACGAGATAGGTCAAGTGGTTGAGTATTGGTCTTAAGATATTTATAGATTGTCCCGTATAGAGGGGAGTCTGAACCGGTTAAGGCATAGATGATGTGGGATGCATAATTGTCATAGGCTAGGGAAAACAGTTGCTCTACCACAAACTCATAACGACTCTGTTGCTCTGGAATTTGTAGAAGTGAAGTGATAGTGTCCATTGCATCGACCGCTCTGTTGTCCAACCTTGGTATTTTCTTGAAGGTGATATGTACAAAGTAATGTTTGAAATCGTCCACCATTCTCTTATAGGGCATTAGTTTATCATCCTTTGTCTGATATTCATCATTGATTTGATTGATAACTAATTAAGAGTCTCCATAGACTCTTAAGTCTGTGATTCTCCATTCTACTGCCATTTTGATTCCTGTTATCGGGGCTTCATACTCAACGATGTTGTTGGTGCATGGAAACATTAGTTTATAAGATCTTGGAATTGTGTGCCCTTCTAGAGTGACGAACAAGATGCCGACACTTGATCCATCTTGGGTATAGGAACTGTCAAAGTACAAGGTCCATTGCTTGGGTCTAACAATAAGGACATCCATGTCTGGAAATTCTACCTGCATTGGTTGTTTATTTGCTAATGGTGCTTCAGCTAGTTGATCTGCAATTACCTATCCTTTGATAGCCCGACGCTTTGTGTATTGGATATCAAATTCACTGAGAATCATGACCCATTTATCCAATCGTCCTATAAGAGTTGCTTTACTAAGTAAATACTTGAGAGGATCAATTTTTTCTACTAGCTTGATTGTGTGAGCTAGCATGTAGTTGTGGGACTTTTGAGAAGCGAATACCATAGCTAAACAAGCCTTCTAAATGAATGTATAATTTAGCTCATATCCGCTTAATGTTCTACTGATGTAATATATAGCTCTTTCCTTGCCTTTTTGATCTTCTTATGCTAGCAGTGCCCCCAATGATACTTTTGTTGTTGATATGTAGAGGACGAGTGGCTTCCCTGCTATCGGTGGTACCAAAACTAGTGGATTCATTAGATATTGCTTGAGTTGATAGAATGATTTTGCACACTAGGGGTCAAATGGTGTTCTATGACCCCTTAGGACACCATATGACCCCTTAGGATACCATATTGTGTTGTAAGGGATCATATGGTGTCCTCAGGGATCATATGGTGTCTTATGACCTCTTAGGACACCATATGACTCCTTAACACACCATATAGTGTTGTTAGGGGTCATATAGTGTCGTAAGGGGTCATATGGTGTTCTATGACCGCTTATGACGCCATATGACCCCTTAGGATACCATATGGTGTCGTTAGGGGTCATATTGTATCCTAAGGGGTCATATGGTGTTCTTTGACACCTTATGACACCATATAACCCCTTAGGACACCATATGATGTCCTTAGGTGTTCGATGGTGTCCTAAGGGGTCGTATAGTGTCCTATGACCCCTTAGGAAACCATATGACCCCTTTTAACATCCTAGTTCATGAAATGACCCTTTAGGACCATATGATGTCTATATGGTGTCCTAAGGGGTCATATGTTATTCTAATACTTGTGTTACCCCTTACGATCCCATATGACACCTAATGACACCATGTGAACCCTCAGAATACCATATGACCACTAACAAAATTATTTATAATATAAATTTTAATATATACATTTATATATTATAGTATTAATATATAACATTTTTATTATATATTAATATATTGAATATTATTATATTAATATTCAATATAATATAATAATATTCAATATATTAATATATTGTATATTAACATATTAATATATTGTATATTAATATATTGATATACAATATATTAATATATAATATATTAATATTTTATTAATATATTAGTATTATTAATATCATAACTGCTAGAATTGGGTATAGGATTTTATTGGATATCCGGATATCCGATTTTATCTGATATGCGAATTTTATGACATAAATTTCAAATTTTAAAATTTGTCTTGGGAATTCTTTGGGATTTGACTTGGAAATGATGAGCCTAGAAAGTCAACAAAAAAACCGTGTTTTTGAGTATTCTTTGATTTTCCAGACTTCGCATTGGTGGCTGATGACTTTTTTTTAGCAAAAATTGATAAAACAAAAAGGGTTTTTTAAAGACATTCTCAACTTTCCAACAATATAAGGATTGTCTTATTTGGACCTCAATAAATAATTATTATTTATTTTCTAATTAAATTCTGACTAAAGTCCTAATTGATAGCCTAATTGAAAAACACCCATAACTTTCAAATGGTAACACATTTTTTGAATCCGAAACATGTGTCACATTCTGTGCTTCGTCTACTATAAGAAAAAAAAATTTGAATTTCATAAAGTTTAGACCAAGCTAAGGTGGTCAAGCGTAGGAGTTTTTGAAATTCTGAAAAGTTGTAGTAAAATATTCATAATTAATTATTTATTTCATAAAAAATTATAAAAAAATATATTTCACATCCGGACATGAGTCTACTACTTATATTATAAATCTTATAAAAAAATATTATGTTTTCATTGTGATTAGGGTGGTCAGACATACACCTACTTCTTTTTTTTTTCCTGAAATTTTAGTACCACTGTATTGAAATTTCAAATTTTCATCAAATATATAGTTTTTTTTTTTAAAACAAATAGTAGCTTAGAAACTAAATTCAATTTACTACAAATTTGCTTCTTACATATTTTTAAAATAATATTCATAATTTACTCAAATTTTCATGTCAAGTTGCATAACTCTGATTTTCCGAAATTTCATTGCCACTTAAGGGCCTGTTTTAGCACACCATGATTCTGCACATACCCATTGATCAAATCATGTGGGTTTGATGATGAGGATTACTATTAGGATGGTGAATCCCTGGATCGTTTCTTTGTGTATTTGATTGATTCTACCCTAGTAGTGGGTTAATCTATGGGAAGGTTGTGTTGGAGTCTTAGGGAGGAGTGGCTCGCAATGGGGGTCGGGGCCCAAAGTGGCTGCCTAGGTAACCTATTGTGGATTTGTTTAAATAAGTGAAAAAAAAATAATAAGAATAAATTGGGGTAATACAAGTAATAAAGATAAATAATTTGCCTCACCCATGTCTTGAGTGCTTGTTTATGCTTAGGAAGGTTTTGAGAAGATGCTTGTCCATCTATGTGACGTATGGAGCTAGCATTGTTTGTTTGTCTATGTGGCGTATGGAGATGATATTGCTTATTCGTCTAGAAGATGTTTGGAGTAGGCAATGCTTGTTCATCCATAGGACATTTAGAACTGGCATTGCTTGTCAATCGATGAGATGTTTGGAGTTCCCATAGTTGACTGCCTTGTCCTCATGAAAGGTTGTTAATATCACATGTGTACCTAGGAGGGACCATGTGATGACACTCCTTCCCTAATGTCTCCTAGCACCTTTCCCAAAATATTGTAGTATCAAGCCTCTGATGGTAGACTTGATGATAGAACTTGACTTTCCTTGGGATGGTTGGATCTTGTTGGCCTTAGTACATCCTTTAAGACTCAATGTCTATCTCCCTAGCACAGTGGGGTGGACCTTTGGGTTCCACATGGTCGGGTGGTCGTGGCCTACCTTTGGAATTCAGTTTTCCTTGGCCAAGTGTGGATGTGATCTCCTCCAACTAGTGCATCATGTTCATGTTTCTAGTGTTGATGATAATAAGGACATATCCTAACTTGTTCATAGTTAGCACCTATTCACACAGAGTTAAGTTTATTTAGGATAGCTTAGTTGTCACATCAAAATCTCATTTAATTATATTATTAATGTTAGTTATCCTAGGTGGCATTCAAGATAGAGATGAGTTATAGATGAATATTAATATTCGTTTCATAAAGAATCATGCATTTAATTTTGTCTGAAGGGTAGTTGTAAATACCACATCATCTCTTTCCTATATAAGCAAGCCTATTGTTTTAAATGATTTCAACAATATTATTTCATTTCTTGGTGAAATATATCTCTCTTTCTGTGGAAGTGTTTGTGTTCATGATCATGGCTTGGGAGCATCACTCCAACAAGTGGGAACTCTCTTGACAATTGGGGATGTCTATATAGAATTTATTAACCATTGGTATTTGTGTAACTCTTAATACATAATTAGGTGTGCTATTAAAATAAGTTAAGTGATCAGACATACAATTTATATAATCATGAGACATTAGATATAATCTTATGAGAAGTAAACTAATATTGCGAGGTACTTAAACCATTGTTAAGAATATTATTAGGAAACATAAAGCATGTGAGTTAATGGCAATGAAACTAGAAAGCAGATAAAATCCAATAGTATCCTACTTCTTGGTGCATCTATATGGTTATAAAAATATAGAACAAATTGCAATTGAATATTATAGATTAAACATGAGTTAATATTTTCAAACCTAGAATATTAGGATGAAAATTTTAAATATGCTCATAGTGTGCTATAATAGATACTAATTTACCATGTGCATTATTTCAAAATTGTATATTCCTTTTTCATTGCAATGATTCAAAGAGAGAGGATGATTCTTGCACAATAGTTGTTCAATTTATGGTAAATTTTAATGCAAAATGGATCGTTATAAACATAAGTATATGAAAAAGAACCTTGTTTAGCCACAAGGGTACATGTATGTGTGTCTTAATTTTGTATAAGTGCACTCATGAATTTGTATGTGTAGTAACATGTGAAATGAACCAATGAACATGTGTTGTGTCTCAATTAAGTGATATCATTCATCCAACTTGGGTAAGGGTGAGGTAGATGCCATGATGATCAACCAAGTTTGCCCTTTGTGAGAGTTGTGTATATACAAATAAAAGTTATGGATATGTTATTAATCTTGGTTTGATATAGTGATTTATATATGTTGGAAAATGGATATTAGTAGGCATGCCTTGTGTAATGTTGTGTTGGTAGTGCTATGTGGAAAGTTTTTTCTACCATATGAGATGCACACTATGTAATGGTGTGTTGGAAATGCTTTATGACAAAGCCCTTAATTTCATATTAGATGAACATAATGTAAATAAGGTTTGAGTGATAGAGGAACTTCATTAGAGTCTTCCATATGATATTTTTTGGGTGCAAGACTCCAAAGAATGTTAGTCCATATAGACTTCCCCACATCTAGAACCACACTTGTTGGTTCGTAGCACATAAACCTACTCCCTTTTATACCCCATGGGTTGAGGATGAATTTCTATGAACCATAGTATTGGTATTGGATACTTAAATGATATGTACAATGATCATTATGATATGGTATATAATTGGTATACATGTGGTTTGAGGCCACCTTGATTCAAGATGCTATCATTATACGTGGTTAGAGACCGCCATTCCCTCATCCCCTCTAGTGGCCTAAGTAGAGTTACATAGTGAATACAATGTGCAACATTTTACAAGTTCAAAAGTTATTGGTGACTCATTTTTTGATGATTTATTACTCAATTTTAATGCCAACACTAAATTATTTGTTCAATTAGAGCCATTTATCCATTGAAAGTTTGTTTTAGTCCATTTTTCTTAAGAATTTAATTAGTTTTACTTTGATTAAAATTAGAATGGTGTAATGGAGCTCCAGTTGATCTTAACTTTCTCCTTTTCTTCCTTATTGCTTCTTTTAAACTTATTTTGCTATCTCCTTGAAATTTTGGTTTGTAAACTTATATTTCATGATTGATGTTTTCTTCATGATTTATAAACTCTTGGCATAAGTGTTGTGATTTGATTTCTGTAAGCATCCATACTCTAGGGAGGTCCTTAACAAGTTGTATATTGGAATAGATGCACTACAAAATTTCATTGTGTAGATAAGGGTGGCTAATGGAATCAGTATGGGATGATCGAGAATCCATTTTCCCCTAAGTATGTGATTCTATGCTTGGTATTTTTCTTTCAGAGGCTAACCCCCTTACAAAAATCAAAGAATGATACAAAGAAATGCATGGAAATGTCCTTAGAGAAGGGCCTTGAGACCATATTTCCTTATGGTTATGGTATACATGGTTGTTCATCCACATAAACTCCATTGTGTAAGTCATGTTGTGTAAATAATTTATGATTATCATGATGTTTAGTTTGATTATAATTAACTATAAAGTAGGTTAATTATGTACTATGAGGTAAAGATGGCAAAAAGTGGATGGTTTTAATCCTTCTTGAGATATGATCCAATATGACAAATATGATGCTTTCTAAGGAAACTAACATCATGTGATGTTTATGGTATAATGAAAGGGTAAAGAGTACACAAAATTATTAAGGTGTGTTGGTGTAATTAATTATTCATCTTGGATATAATTACACTTTAGTTAAGTTTACTTAGGATAATGCATTTCATAGTAGTTTGGGTATGAGACACTTGGGTGTTTGTGCCACATTGGGATAGTGTGTGTAGGAGAATTTCCACCTTTTGTGGTCTTGTTGTTAAATTCCACCTTTGGTGGGTGATCCACCTCATGTGGAATATTTTATTGTTTCTCCTAACTACCACACCTATTTCCTACCTACCCTTGTTTCTTATTGAGCCACATGTCATGTTTGTGTGTTCACATATCCATATAGCCTTGCCTATATAAGAAATCTCATATTCATTTTATGTAACGAACAAAAATTTTGATGATCAAGTTGATCAGTATTTGCATCATTGATAGGAATACAATTTATTATTGTCATATTTTGTTCTCTAGTCTTATTTGTGTTTTCCATTGCCTCTAGATCTTTGAAAATTCTCACAAGGTGATTTGATATTTGATTATGTAGCCTAGATGGTTTCCTTATTAATTGAAAATATATGTAGATCATATTAACACTATTTGTGATATGAACATAAGTGATACTTGATCTATTGTACAAGGTTGTATTCACCCATGGATGACTAAATTATGAAATCAATGTCCCTGACATGTGCTTGTGGTTTAAGTATTTTAATATCCTAACCAGTTAAGATTAGTGCTTGAAATATACATTGGATTTACGTGTGGACCTAAAAAAATATTTATGCTTCTAAACTTCGATGACTTCTAGAAGGAAGTTGAAGATAATGGGAGGGGGATGTAAGATCTCTCCTCTCATGTGACTAATACAACCCTAATTTGATGAATTATTTTCTTCTATATAATAATATATAGATTAATGGTGATAATTGAGGCACATTAGAGTGGCAATATCTTTAGTTTCCTTGACAAACTTGATGAAAATTATATGCATCTCTTCCTTCTTCACAATACTTTGATGAAAATGCATTAATTAATAATAGATAATAAACAATTTTTTTTTAACATTTGGGCTCTAATAAGGACTTGACAACTCTTGTATCTCATTTTCTGGTAATTTTGCTTTCATGTCACTATTTAGTATATTGAAGATCTTATGCACTTCAAAACTATGAAAAATGAATTGAAATCTCAAAATGGATCATCGTGCAAATCAATTTTATGCAAATTCAATTAACAATATATCTGATTATATTTGTGATCTAATTATACTCATGTTTATGTTGTGCAAGAAAGTAAGTGTGCATATAAGATGAAGGAGAAAACATCCATAACAAATCAGAGACATCATTGAAAAGTTGCATGATTATAAAATTCCCTTTGAATTTTGGAGGTACGACTCCCTCATAGGATCAAATTTAATAATTTTTAAATAATAAAACTGGGATTTTGTTTTAACTAGAAAGTAGGAAAGACTTCCAACTTTTATTCAAAATAATGGGATGAATAACATTCAAAAAACTATTACATATGAATATGAATCCCACAAATGATATTCTAGATCAAAGGCTAAAATATTAACTAAGATATATAGTCTTCTTGAATAAAATAGTTTGCCACATTAAGAAGAAATTAAGCCATTATAAATAGTCCACACCCATACAAAATAATGATATCACAAAAAATAATTGTTGCACAAAGACCACAATAAATCTTGAAATCTAACCATTCAAAATCTACGAGCACACAAACTCCCAAACTTGCTTCAAAATTGACAAAAATAAAATTGTTCTCTATCTCTTAGTTGTATATAAAAATAATAACGATAAACCCCCATAATGTCTTTTAATTACATATTTAAAACATTTTAATGTAACGGCATAATGTAATCTTAGAAACAAAAAAAAAATTAAATATTAACATAGTAAAACATTAAAGTCATTTAGATAAATGCATCGATCAAATAGAGCTATTATTGAGCTGGTGAATTTGCCAAATCCACGTCAATAATCTCACGAATGTTGCTAGTCAAATCAGATAAATGCTCATAACCCTGGGGGTATTTATACTTCATAATTTAGTTGAAATAAAGTAGTTTAAGTTTTGGAGATAATTTTAGCAGAGTTTTGATATATAGAACACATTTTCTCCTGCAGAATCAAGTAAAAATCCTCTTCAAAAATGTCTACTAAATTACAGTAAGTTGGGGATATACAGTGAGATAAGAGAGTGAAATTTAACTGTACTTTTAGGTGAATTGTAGTGCTTATATTTCATTCTCTCTAATGTTCCTTGCACAGTACTTCCCTTTTGTTCTATGCGAAGTCATCTTTGAATGTACGTTTTTTATTATAAAGCAGCCAAAACCAGGAGCTAACTTGAATGAAACAGAAAAAAGCACTGCCAGCACACACACCGCAGACAAGCGATAGTCAGCCAATCCCTACTCTAGTAATCAAAAACAAAAACTGCCTACCGCTATTGGATAACTCGAGATCAAAACCAATCTTGTCCAACAAGCGCCATAAACAGCAGTAAACCATCATAATGTCAATACTATAAAAATTGTTAATAGTAGCAATATTACCATAGAACCAGGCATTCCAGCGACAAAAACTATAGCAAAAAAAAAAAGAACCAACCATACAACCTAATTATCAGCACCCATGTGCTTAAAGAGCATAAGCCCGGTCCAGTCGTCTGCTAGGAACTGGAACAATTCCTTAGTGGTGTCGCTTTCAAGCCCATCTGGTTCAGCCTTATCCTGGTGGAGCAAGCACAAAGAGGTAGCCAATGAGTGCATCACTTTGACAACATATTTTTCAATTTTGTTGACATAGGACTCTAGGTGCTCCATCTTTTTCTTAACACCATTTAAATCTTCAGAGATAGCACTGCAACCTGAACACTGCACTGCCTCTTCCTTCTCCCCTTCATCAGCAGCAATCTTCCCGCCTTCAGAATGCTTTCCATCCCCCTCAGAGGTGTGGGGCAGGGAAGTGTTAGAATGAGGAGAGGTGTTCTTGATATCCTCCTTGATGGTCTCTGAGTCGGGGATGTTAGTGCCCAAATTGGAGGAATCCGAGCACTCCGTAGCCTCCATTTCCTCCTCCCCCTTCTCACTTTCCGCTTTCTCATAATCATCCTCTTCTTTGTTAGCATAATTCTTTATCACAATGATTTGCTTCATCCAGGATTTGTTTCTATGGGATCTACGAGAGGTGATACCATCCTCCGCATTAGACCCAACAAGGAGGATTTTGGGCTCTTTCTAGGTTTCTTGGAGGTGGGTTTCACAATAGAAGGGTCACTTTTTTTCTTTCCTCAATTTTGAGAGGGCAGAGGGGGCCTTGGTCAGGGGATTGACAAGGTGTCATCGGCTTTTTCAAAGACTTTTTGAGGCCTTTTTTAGAGCCTTTAGGGGGACCTAGAATGGAGGGGGCGAGTTGAACCAAGATAGGTTTAGGGGGGCAAAGGGGCTTGTACAAAATTGTATAGCCTAAACATCAGCGCCTGGTGGAGGATGGTAAAATTACCCTCTTGACTCATACAATTGTGGACATTTCTAATAGTAGACTCAAGAGCATGCAGCAGAAAGAAAGGAAAAAAAATGGTGTCATGGTTGCGAAAGTGATTGAGCAACGGGAAGTGATAATAGTAGAACACACCATGTACCTTCCCTCGAGGGTGAAGTATTTCATTATGATTTTGCAAACCTGATCCCATGGGTTGGGTAAACATTCCCTGTTGAAACCCCCACGCATTTTGGTTGGTTCCTCGCCCTTTTTGAAGAGGCGGTTCATGTTGTTTTCATCCGCAAACCTACTGGTTTTCTTCCATTTCCTGCCTTCAGTAGAGAGACCCGTAGTGTGGGGGATAACTTCCTCACTAATTTCAAATGAAATGTCCTCCATGACCACCCTCATGTCCTTCCATCTGTTGACAAACTGCATGGAGAGGTTTTTGTCGAATCCCTTCATGGCTTCCATGAATGGGATGATTCCTCCTTCTTTAGCATACATCCAGATGCACGGGTTGCTGCAAAAACAATCATCAATAATGTATGGTTCCACCTAGACTAAATACCCTCCCATGATAGCTTCCTCCATAGTGAAGTTGAGATGCAGTGCAAGCCTAAAAAGAGAAATGCAGAGGGGAAAACCAGAGCTAGAGCTAAGAGAAAACAACCGGAAATTAGCCAAAATATTGTGCAAGGTGTAATAATTATTTTTAGTGGTGTTTCCCAAGGCATGTGTTTGCCAGCTCTGGGAAGCATGTGTAGGGACACCTCTTGATATCTCCGCCAACTTGCAAAAAAAGTCTGACTGGCGGGTGTGCAGAGGGGCAATTCCAGTTGCTGATAAACTGTTGCAAGTCTTCCAAGAATTTCCAAGCCAAATTAAATTTCTGTAGAACTTTGTACCAAACCTTAGCAGCGAAGGGGAAATGAATAAAGAGGTGATTTATTCTTTCTTCAACACAATTACACATAACACATTTGTTGGCAAGCGTAAATCCCCTCCTCTTCAAATTGTCAATAGTAAGGATCTTCCCGTGAAGGGTCATCCACTAGAAGAAGTTAATTTTATGGATGAGCTGAGAGTTCCAAACTTCTTTCCAGTTGTAGCAATCATTGAAGGAGGCAACCAAGAGATTGTAGGCTGATTTAACATTGAAAGACCCTGAGGGGTTCACGGTCCAAACAAGTTTATCAGTGTGAGTGAAACAAGGGATCTTGATCCTCTTAAGAAGGGATTTCAGCTCTTCAGCCAAATGAATCCATTGGGGGGTATTTCCTAGACTATCAGCAAGCCTTAACCAACAGCGAGAGGGAGAGATGTAGTTTATCACAAGGGAGACAAACAAATCCTGGAGAGTGACCATGAGGCAACTGAACCGGGAGGAGGCAAGGGGTCTGTCACCAATCCAGTTGTCCTCCCAAAAACTAATTTTCTCACCATTACCAACTTGCCACTTTAGATCCTGCTTGAGTAGTTTCCTATTCTTAATAAAGTTGTTCCATATTTTAGACCCAAGAGGGAGCTCATTGGAAGAGAAGAGGGAGGGGAAGGGGGTGTGATTGAAGTACTTGGCCCTCATAATCATGCTCCAGTCAGTTTTTCCCTTCATAAGGATCCATCCGATTTTAGTCAACAAGGCCTTATTCAGATCATAGATTTTTCTAATCCCAAGGCCACCCATGACCTTTGGTTTGCACACCTTCTCCCAGCTGACTAAGTTGATTCTGGCCTTCTCCTCCAATCCCATCCACAGAAAGATTCTTTGGATTCTCTCAAGTTTCTCAGCCATAGAATTGTAAATCTTGAAGAGAGAGAGAGAGAGAGAGAAAGTAGATAGGAACACCTTGAAGAGAGGCCGACAGGAGCTGGAGTCTACCCGCACTACTCAGAGTTTTTCCAGTCCAGCCAACAAGTTTCTTTTGCATTCTTTCTAAGATTGATTCCCAAAAGTGGGAGGTGACCTCCTTGATAGTGAGGGGGAGACCCAAGTAGGAATCAAAGAGATCAACAACACTACATCCAAGGATTTGCATAAGTTTACCCTGGAGAATTATGTCTGTGTTAAATAAATAAACGTTGCTCTTGCAATAGTTAATCAGTTGACCAGAGGCAAGGGCGTACTCTTCTACCAGATGTTTCCATTCTTTAGCCTCTATCACAGACGATAGGCCGAAAAGGAAGGTGTCATCCACAAATTGCTGCATAACCATAGGAGGAAGGGTGGAAGCAGCTTTTACCCCCGAGATTCTACTGGTCCTGATCAGATTGGAGAAATTCCTACTCAAGACTTCAGCTACCATAATGAACAAATAAGGGGAGAGAGGGTCTCCCTGTCTTAGCCCCTTCCCAGCCTTAAAAGAATCCCCAGGGGGTGCCATTGACTATCACCGAATAGTGAACACTTTCCACCACCACCCTAATAATATTGATAAAACTTTCCTGGAATCCCATCTTAGAAAGGAACACATACAAGAATTTCCAATTAACTTTATCATAAGCCTTAGAGATGTCAAGTTTGAGAGCCATACCTGGGTTGCAACTTTTCTCCATGGAGTGAGTGACCTCATGGGTAGTAATGACAACATCAAGAATATTCCTGCTCGGAACAAAGCCTCTTTGAGAGGGACTGATGCATTTATCACGGAGGGGTTTGATTCTGTTGACAACAACTTTAGAGAAAATTTTATAGACTGGGTTACATAGGTTGATGGGTCGATAGCCAATCATGAGTTTCGGGTCAGGAACTATGGGCACCAAAGCAATGAAAGTGTTATTCAATTTCTTCAGGTACTAGTGCGAATGAAGTCCCTGGTAGCTTTAGTTAGATCATACTTCACAATTTCCCAAAAAACCTAGAAAAAAGCAAGGGGGAAGCCGTCAGGACCAGGGGCCTTAAAGGAAGCCATAGCAAAAACTGCTTCATTAACTTCTTCTTCAGACACACGGCTTATCAATAGCTCATTGTCAGCCTCATACAAGACTTGAGGGATGAGACTGAGGAGTTTATCACTGATCTCAGTAGGTTCACTTACCCTATCATTCATGTAGGCATTAGCAAAGTGAAGGGAAGCCCATTGACCAATTTCATTATTCCCCACCACTTCCTCATTTCTGTTATTGAGAATGGAATGGATAGTGTTCCTCCTTTTATGCTTTGAGGCCGATCTATGAAAGAAGGAGGTGTTCCCGTCCCCCTCACTTAACCATTGGATATTGGATCTTTGCTTCCAGTAAATTTTTTCTAGATTCATGATTTCTTTCCATTTGTGTCTACATCCCTCCTCCTCTGTATGTGTTTCCATAGAGGAAGTCCCCTCCGCAATGGTCCTCTGGAGGCGGTCCAAATTGGTTTTAGCCTCCTTTTTTCTCTTGAAGATATCCCCAAAGGAAGAAAGACTCCAGGCTTTCACCTCCTTTTTGATAATTTCCAACTTTTTAGAAATTCTGAACATAGTCGTACCTTGAACAGGGGAGTTCCACCAGTTTTGTATGCATTGTTTCAAGTATGGATCGGAGTGCCACATGATCTCATACCTGAAGGGTGAGGGACCAGAGGTCGGCTTGTCAACCCAAGAGAGGAGGATCGGGGAGTGGTCAGATATAGTGTGCGGGAGAGACAAGAGCGAGGAATTGATTCCAATGTTCCACTTGGCAGAGATCAGAAACCTGTCCAGCCTGACCTAAATCAGATTGGAGCCTTTTCTATTGCTAGACCAAGTGAAAGGATTCCCTGGAAGGTCAAGATCAAGTAACTCATTATTTCTGATGAAGTTAGCAAAGTCAAGCATGCTCTCACTATAGTTAGTTAGACCTCCTATCTTCTCAGAAGGATAAAGGGGGTTGTTGAAATCCCCAGTTAACATAAAAAAATCCTCCTTATTGTTAGTCAGGAAGGTATTGATTTCCTCCTAGATCAGAACCCCGCCGTGTCTAGGGTAAGTGCACAAAGATGGTGGTCAAAAAGGGGGGTATAAGTGGACACTTTTTTTTCTGAAATCAGGTGAACCTGAACTTGGAGGCAAAATTTGAAAGTCATCCACTCAAGATATGAAGATAATCAAACAACAAATATTGTAATACTCTAAATTTGGTTTCCAAAATACTAAAAGTTTTCAAAATTGGATAAGATTAAGTGGGTCAAATCCTTCACGCACAAAAAACAGACCCTGATTTTTTCAGAAAAATATAACATAGTATCTAATGTGCACGTAAAAAAAGTCATATTTAGATTTAGTATTTTGACAAATCCTTTGGCTGAAAGATAGTTAATAGTGAGCACTAGAAGATGTGTATTTTTTTGTAATTTTTTGTTGAGTATTTCTTTTTTATGATTTTTCCGATCGAACACATCCTGAAAATTAGGTACCTGTTCATGCGCGAAGCATATGTTGCACTAAAAAAATAAAAAATGTAATTTATTTATTTTTAAATTGTAAAGAATCAAGTTCACTACAATAATATATAAATTTTTAAAAATTTGGATAATTATATCAAAAGTTATTTAAAAAATGGTGCACGTATGTCTATGAGAACTATGGAGACACTAGTAAAAGAAATTCAATAATAATATGTTATTGTTGTTCAAATTTTTAAAAAATTATATAGTTAGAAAGCTCAGAAGATGGGTGAAAATATGGTGGAAATTTTAGAAATACCCACTTGATGATGTGTAAACCTGATGATGACAAAGTTGAGAAACCAAGTTGATAAAATAAAACATGCCAAAAAGGAGGGAAATGGAGAGAAATCAAACTTCCAAACCGTAGCTTTGTCATCCAAGCCTATTTCCAAGCCTAAACAGATAAAAGAGCGTGCGGGGTACCTATGGTATAAAAAGTGCGTACGAGGTACTTATGGTGTAAGAAGCGCGTACATTCTATCTTAACTATAAAAAGTGTGTATGCGCTATTTTTACTATAAAAAGCGCATACGCGCTATTTGTACTATAAAAAGCGCGTACGGGCTAAGTTTGCTTAAATTTTGGGAGTGTGTATAATATGCTATTGTGTGTATATATATATATATATATATATATATATATATATAATGTGTATATACATATAATATATAATTTATATATAATATAAAAAATAAAAAATATTTAATATTTATATATATATATATGTGTGTGTGTGTGTGTGTGTGTATAATAATATATAATATATTAAATATATATACACACATATGTGCGTATGTATGTGTATTGTATCCCTCTCTCCCTCCCTCCATCCTCTCTCTCTTTCTCTCCCTCCAATATATCTTCTTTTTGTTTGCATATATAGAAGGTGATAAGAAGATTGACAAGGTGGTCGGTTTTCTTTTTTTTAAAAGAAGCTAGGATATAAAGTAGAACGTTTGAAGAAAATGAATGTATTGGTTTCTTTGGATCGTGTGGATGTATTGGTTGGATAATATTTATGGGTTGTATGGTGTACTAAGGGGTCATATGGTGTATTATGACCCCTTAGGTGTAGTTATGGGTCATATGGTGTTCCATGATCCCTTAGGACACCATATGACCCCTTAGAACTCCATATGGTGTCGTTATGGGTCATATGGTGTCCTAAAGGGTCATATGGTATTCTATGACCCCTTAGGATACCATATGATCCCTTACATGTCATTAGAGGTTATATTGTTTCCTAAGAGGTTATATGGTGTCCTATGACCCCTTAGGACACCATATGACCCCTTAACACACCATACGACCCCTTAACACACCATATGACCCATAACGACACCATATAGTGTCCTAAGGGGTCATAGGATGCCATATGACCCCTCAAGACACCATACAACCCATAACAACACCATTTGGTGTTCTAAAGGGTCATTTGGTGTTTTATGACCCCTTAGGACACTATTTGGCATCATTATAGGTCCTATGGTGTACTAAGGGATCATATAGTGTCCTATGACCCCTTAGGATAACATATGACCCCTTAGATGTTGTTAGGGGTCATATTGTGTTCTAAGGGTCATATGGTGTCCTATGACCCATTAGGACACCATATGGTATCGTTATGTGTCTTATGTTATCATATGACCCCTAGGACACCTTATGACCACTTAGAACACCATATGGTGTCATTAGGGGTCATATGGTGTCCTAAGGGGTCATATGGTCTCCTACGACCCCTTAGGACACTATTTGACCGCTTAAGACTCCATATGGTGTCATTATGGGTCGTATGGTGTCCTAAGAGGTCATATAGTGTTTTATGACCCCTTAAGACACCATTTGGTGTCATTATGGGTTGTATGGTGTCTTATGACCCCTTAGGAATCCATATGACCTCTTACATGTTGTTATGGATCATATGGTGTCCTAACGGGTCATATGGTATTCAATGATCCCTTAGGACACCATATGATCCCTTAGGACTCCATATGGTGTCGTTATGGGTTGTGTGGTGTCCTAAAGGGTCATATGGTATTCTATGACCTCTTAGGACACCATATGATCCCTTAGGTATCATTAGAGGTTGTTTCCTAAGAGGTCATATGGTGTCCTATGACCCCTTAGGACACCATATGACCCCTTAAGACACCATACAACCCATAATGACATCATATGGTGTCCTAAGGGGTCATAGAATGCCATATGACCCCTCAAGATACCATACAACCCATAGCAACACCATATGATTCCCTAAAGGGTCATATGGTGTTCTTTAACCCCTTAGGATACTATTTGGCATCATTATATGTCCTATGGTGTTCTAATGGATCATATAGTGTCATATGACCCCTTATGATACCATATGACCCCGTAGATGTTGCTAGGGGTCGTATTGTGTTCTAAGGGTCATATGGTGTCCTATGAGCCATTAGGACACTATATGGTATCATTATGTGTCTTATGTTGTTGTATGACCCCTAGGACACCTTATGACCATTGAGGACACCATATGGTGTCATTAGGGGTCATATGGTGTCCTAAGGGGTCATATGGTCTCCTACGACCCCTTAGGACTCCATATGGTGTCATTATGGGTCGTATGGTGTCCTATGAGATCATATAGTGTTTTATGACCCCTTAGGACACCATTTGGTGTCATTATGGGTTGTATGGTGTGCTAAGAGGTCATATGGTGTCTTATAACCCCTTAGGACTCCATATGACCTCTTACGTGTCGTTATGGGTCATATGGTGTTCTATGATCCCTTAGGACACCATATGATCCCTTAGGACTCCATATGGTGTCATTATGGGTTGTATGGTGTCCTAAAGGGTCATATGGTATTCTATGACGTCCTATGACACTATATGATCCCTTAGGTATCATTAGAGGTCATATTGTTTCCTAAGAGGTCATATGGTGTCCTATGACCCCTTAGGACACCATATGACCTCTTAAGACACCATACAACCCATAATGACATCATATGGTGTCCTAAGGGGTCATAGGATGCCATATGACCCCTCGGGATACCATATGACCCATAACAACACCATAAGGTGCCCAAAAGGGTCATATGGTGTTCTATGACCCCTTAGGACACTATTTGGCATCATTATAGGTCCTATGGTATTCTAAGGGATCATATAGTGTCCTATGACCCCTTAGATGTTGTTAGGGGTTGTATTGCGTTCTAAGGGTCATATGGTGTCCAATGACCCATTGGACACCATAAGGTATCATTATGTGCCTTATGGTGTCGTATGACCCCTAGGACACCTTATGACCACTTAGGACACCATATGGTGTCATTAGGGGTCATATGGTGTCCTAAGGGGTCATATGGTCTCCTACAACCTCTTAGGACTCTGTATGGTGTCGTTATCGGTCGTATGGTATCCTAAGAGGTCATATAGTGTTTTATGACCCCTTAGGATACCATTTGGTGTCATTATGGGTCGTATGGTGTGCTAAGGGGTCATATGGTGTCTTATGACCCCTTAGGACTCCATATGACCTCTTATGTGTCGTTATGGGTCATATGGTGTCCTATGACCCATTAGGACACATGCATGGACCCCTAGGATACCATATGACCCCTGAGAATGCCTTTTGACCCTAGAGAGCGAGAGAGGAGGAGGAGAGGGAGGCAATGGGAGAGAGATACACCTAAGAGAGGAGGACAGTGAGATAGAGAGATAGAGACTGAGAGGGAGAAACAAGAGATAAATGAGAGAGAGAGAGAGGGGGGGGGGAGGTATAGAGAGATATAAGAGGTGGATAGAGGGATTGGGAGAGAAAGAGAGACCTAAGAGGTGAAGGGAGGAAAGGTGAGAGAGAGAGAGAGAAAGAGAGGGTGAGAGATAGAGAGAGTCTGAGTGAGAGGGAGGAATGGGTGGAAGGATATTACAAGAGACTAGAGAGAGAGAGGTGCAAAGAGAGGGAGAGAGTGAGAAAGATAGGTAATGAGAAAGGGAGAGAGGGAAGGAGAGGAGAGAGGGAGAGAATGAGAGAGAGACACCTGAGAGAAGGAGAGAGTGAGATAGAGAGAATGAGGATGAGAGAGAGAGAGAGAGAGAGAGAGAGAGAGAGAGAGAGAGAGAGAGAGAGAGAGAGAGTTTGATAGCTAGAGATGTGATAGAGAGAAGGAGAGAGACTTGAGAGAAAGAGAAATGGAGTGAGAGGGGGAGAGAGAAAGAGAGTTAGAGGGATTGAAATACTTGACAAAGGAAGAGAAAGGGAGGGGGAGGGAGAGGGAGAGAATGATAGAGAGAGAGAGACACTTAAGAGAGGGGGAAAGAGTGAGAGATAGAGATATTTGAGAGAGGGAGAGAAAGAGAGGGATATATGAAAGAGATAAAGAGGGTGAGGGAGATGAGAAAGAGATGGAGAGATACCCGAGAGAGGGAAGAAAGTAGAGAGGGAGATGCCTAAGAGACAAAAAGGTAGGGGTAAAGGACGAGAGAGGGGGAATGTAGGGAAGAGATGAGAGACATAATGTTGATATGAGCATGCTGATTATTGAAATTTGACTAACTCTGAAATTTATAAGAATACTCAAAAAACTAGAATCTGCATTATAACTCTTAGAGATCTAGAACCACTCTCAAACATCCTGACAATATACACATAAAATATAACTTAAAGTATAAGAAAGATAAAAGACAAAGAGAAATGTCACTTATACTTTATGTATATATCCTACTAAAAAACCTAATGGAATGCTAAGTGAATTGCATTTTATTGACAAACAAAACTGCGTACGCGGTTTTAGTTTTTAAACCGCATACGCAGTTAGTATGCTTTAAACCGCGTATGTGGTTAGTATTATTTAAACTGCGTACGCGGTTAGTATGTTTTAAATTGCGCACATGATTTAGCTTTGGTTAGGCTTGGCAAAACGAGCCTAAACGCGTACGAGGTTCTTTAAATTTGAAATACGTCATGCGCGTTTTGGTGTTTTTCATGTTTTTTTTTTGGTGTGTCCACTTTTCTTACCACCATCTTTGTGCACTTACCCTCTAGTATTAGGAGCATAAATGTTAAAAAAGAACCAAGAGAAGTTATTCATAGTGAACCTAGTGGAAAGAAAGTTTAAAATGAATTACGTAACTATTTTAAGTCTTTTAAATGTCATTCTCATCTACTATTTCAATGTGTGTGAGAGCATTGATAAAGAGAATTAGTTATGGCATAGGTGATCTTTTTCTTTGAGTAATGCTTACAGACATACTTTTTGAAAATAATAGTTTAACAAAATTGGGTGGTTTTTTTTTTTTTTTTTTCAGGTTTTGAAAACTTTGTCTGGTTCTGAAAGGAGTTTCAAAATCTACTATCCTTTCTGATGTCAAATCTTGTACATCACCATGGTTTTTCTTTATAAAAGTTGAGAAATTTTGTCCTAATATGATTATGAAAACCTTGTACATGGTTTTGAAATTGTGTCTAAAGAATAACAACAAAGATAAAATGTACTTTAATTTTTGAAACAACCACACTTCATCTAAAATTTGAAAGTTATGAAAACCTTGTCGAAGATTGAAGGGGTTGTGAGAACTTCATTGACTCTCGACATGGTTCTTGAATCAAAGCTATTGATTGACATAAAAGGGAAATAATTTTTAAAAATTTAAGAGAAAGGTTTTTTGGGGGCTCAAGATAGTTTCAAAAACCTAATTGAAGACCAATAAGGTTGTTAGAACCTCATCATGTCTTGATGATGGTTGTGAAACTATTTTAAATGAAGTTGAGATAAAGCCAAAAACATGAAAATTTCTAAGTGTGAAAAGGTTTCTAAGGATTCAAAAGTGTCTTGAGAACTCGATTAGGGAGCCAAAAAAGTTTTAGAAACCTTAGAAATATCTTGTTAAAGTAAGCTAATAACCTTAATGGAAGGGATCAACAAAATTGAAGATAACAACTGGCTCTATTTAGGGACAAAGATTGTAAAGGATGCACGGTGAACTCAAAAAAATTTGTTAAGCCTTTTCATTTGGGTAATAGAGTTAAGATTCATACAAAAGAGGCTTGAAAGACATAAGGGGAAGACATGAGCCAAAACTAAACTGGGAAAGGAACACACTCCTAGCTATTATGTACAAGGATGGGGAACACCTATTTCATATTTGATACAATTTTAAGTCTTTCACATTGTAAGGAAGAGGCAAGGCATTGTCATCAAGCTATGTTAACATGAACACATTTCTACCACATACTTGAGTAATCTTGAAAGGACCCTTCCATAAAGAATCAAAGTTCCCACGTGCACCTCTAGGATCTCTTCTCTTGTCCCATAATAAGACTAAATCTCTTCTCTAACTCCATAAAATTTGTGAAAAGGTAGGTTAAGTTTATGTTTCAAAAAAATTGCTCCTATAACACAATTTTTAAAAACTAATTATATTGTAGATAAATAATTTCTACAATTTATAAAGTTATATATATATATATATATATATATATATATATATATATATATATATATATATATATATATATATATATATATATATATATATATATATATATATATATATATATATATATATATATATATATATTACCTTCATAAAAATCAAATTTATTTTCAAAAGAAAAAATAATGATTTTTCATTGGTGCAAAATCAATTTATTAATACGATGATTATTTAATATTTAATAATGGATATGTAAAATTATTTATTATTCATTGTTTGACTATTGAATTAAATGATATTTATATAAAGTGAGTAGTGCATGATAAATATGAAAGGAGATCTTCGGAGATAACAAATGATAAATTACTGAGTTTGTAGATTCTAATTTTATTAATTATTCTCATAAAAGATAATATTAAATGTTACAATTAAGAGATCATACAAACAAATAAAAATCAATTTATAAATATAAAAACATACCAAATATTAAAAAAAAATCCTTAATTTCATCTTCATGATCTTCCAAAACACAAACTCCTAACCAAGACAACAAATAAACAATAACAATAACAAAGAAACAATAACCCAAAATTGGGGATTCGAATATGTCTGCAACAACTCTTCCTACCCATGGGACGAATTCAAAAACTGTTGACGACGCTTCACGAGCAAAACCCTCGGCCTCTGTCGCTCCTACTATGGATCTCGATGGCAATGCCATTGGTGTGGGAAGCTTGTGTGCCTCCTCATGTGTGGGTGAAGTGGAGATCTCTGTTGTGAATAATCTTTCGTCCCACCCCTGTGTCTTTGTCACTGGTGCTTTGCAGGGAGTGCGACTTTCTGGAAAGTTGTCGTATGTCGCCGCTGATGCGGCTGTGTCTATTGGGCAGAGATAGAATGGTGAGGCTCTAAGGTCACAACAAGGGTGACGATTGTTTGGTGGTGGGCTCATTCCTCTTGCAAATACCATTTTCGTTAATCTGAAAGCAGATACGAAAGAGGAAATAGATCAAAATGTTTCTGTTTTGTCCACACAAGGTGTGATATATATCGATTTAGGGGTTTTTGGCCTAGCCTCCCTCAGTTGCATGTCTAGATCTCTGAACATTGGGAGCCTCTTATTACTGGTAAAGTTCATATATTCTCCATGGCTAAGGGGTTCTTTATTGCAAAGTTTGATTATGCTCAAGATAGAAATAAAATCTTATGTGATCATTATTTTAGCTAGGAGGATAGATTTTTGTTGATGATTAAGCCTTGGCACTCTGATTTCAACCCTTCTTCTAAAATGTTTAATAAGATCCTGATTTGGGTTCAGCTTCCTAATCTCCCTCTTCATTTATGGATTGATCCTCTTTTAGAGGAAGTGGTTGAAGCCCTTGGAGATTTTTTGATGGAAGATGATGAATCATTTGATTTTTTCACTCCACCTTTGCCCACATTCTGGTTGAAATGGATGTTTCAAAAGGGTTGACTATTGAGATTTTACTCAAATATTCTAAGGGTTGTTGGGTTCAATCTTTGGACTATGAAGGCCTTCCCATATAGAAGATATTTTTAAATAGGTCATGCGGCTGCACAATGTGGATTTGAGAAAAAGGCAATGTCAGCTACGTGGTGGAAAGGTGCTTGTCAACAACATTATACGGTTGAGAAGAAATCTGAGCAACATAGGATTTTTTCGAGCAGGTGGTTGCGTTGGACTCACAGGGTCTTGGGGAATCCTTTCCAGAGGTTACAATTGGTGGGGTTGCTAAAGTTGTGCAAGATTATCTTGTTGAAACCCCTAACGAGAGAGAGAATGGGCATCAAGCTGCAATTTCTGGTGATAGCGTCCCGGATATCAAATTTGGTGGCTTTTCTTACATTGCCATGCCTAGAGAGGAAAATGGATGATATCTCTGAGACAGTGGAGACTCTTTCTGAAGGCATTCATTCTTAGGATAACGATGGTCTTTCGCTGGCTTGGTATGATAAGGCAGTGCAAGTGGAAGAGGGTTGGATTTCTGTTAAGGGTAAGAAAGCTTTAAGTCCTCTAAGCCTTCTTTTGACATGACTCTTCGCTCCCACAAGGGTAGCTCTAAATGTAAATCTTGATGGTTCTTGGTTGGGGGTTGGTTTTAGGTTGGCTTTTGGCTGTTCTTTTTGTAGCTTTTGTTTTAGGTTGTGGGAGCCTATTTTTAAAACCCATGTTTTTGGCTATGGGTGCCATGTTAACCCATGGTTGTTTGGTGCTTCCATGTTCCTTTTGTGAGGACAACGTTTTGGTTGAGGGTTCCAAATCCATTTAAAATATGGTTGTAAAGGGTTTCGGGTCCCTTCAAAACCTGTTTTTGCCTTAATAAAAAGCAAAGAAACAATAACAATGAAGAGTTATCTACATTAAGTAAATAAAAAGTTAAAACTTGTGGATATCTCATATACGAGCAATACATAAATTGTTAACTAATTGAATGAAAAACAAGAATGAGAATATTTATTCTATACACTCCATCCATAATACTTGGAAACATAATTAATAATGTTAAAATATATTCAAAGTTAATAAAAGAAATGTCACATATTTCATTTTTATTATTATTTCCAATTAATAACATATGCATTAATTTGGACATTAATAGAATTAGTTTTATTGTTTAAGTTATTTTGGTTGTCATTATTGTTTTTTTGTTTGTTTGTTTTTTAATGAGAGAATGTAGAAATATGGTATATAGTATATTCAATTAAAGTTATGAAGATTATTGATTAGAAAACGTAAAATATTTTTGTGGTTGGTAGATTGGTAAAATGTGTCAACATTTTGTTAATTTTGAGTATTTTAGAAAAAAAGATGTATACATGAGATTTTTATTATTGTTTATGGTTTTGAAACATTCATTCAAATTGTAAAACCATTTTAGATGTATCTATTAATATCCAAAAATGCATAATAATCAAGTAAGATTTTTATCATTGTATTAGGAATGGTTGAATTTTAATGCAATAATATCTTTTATATGAAATATATTTTTATTTTTATTAAAAGTAAAGCTTGAGTTGTGATAGGGGCTCACTTGTTTTTAAAGGCCAAAAAAATGTACATCAAGGAAGCTCAAACAATGTCGTGCAACATCAATATGAAACAATCAAGATGATATTTCTAATGACCATAAGAGGTTTTTATACCCCTTCATTATTATGAGGTTTCATCATAATTCAACTGAATAGTTTTAAATTGAAATCGCTGACCCATATTTCATAAGTAGTGGTTTATATGAACCCATTTCTCACAAGACTAAATTTTTCACTTCATAGTCATTACATTTTTCACTTCATAGTTTTAAATTGAAATCGCTGACCCATAGATATTGAAACTCTCAAAGATAAGTAATGAAAATACTACTCTACTTAAACATGCTTAACTATTATTGTTTCCCAAAATCACCCACTTGACTTCAAAACTAAATAAAATACATATATTTTTTCACTTCTATTATTTATTTATTTTTTATTGGCAAGCTTTGGCATTTTAGCCTAGACTGAGTCAAGGAGAGATCACAAGGGGGACCTCCTCCCCAATAAACATAGTTAACTACAAAGCCACTTATTCAACTTATAATTCTCTTTACTTGACTCATATCAACTTACAAGCCACAATTGAAATCTGAGAGGCATCACTTCAATTAAGTGACCTAGATATAGTTAGAACATAAGACTCATTATTAGTTCTGGCAGGATACTAATGCATTCATTCAATCCAACTTTTTTATTAGTTCGACCAATCATTGTTTAGAATTGAATTTGTTTAGCAACATTTCTATAGTTTATAATTTATTTATTTATTTAATTATTTAAAAAATGTCATTATCTTTCTCTCTATTGATTCATGTTGGGAGTAGTCATTGCAAAAATCAAACTATTGCTTATTTTTTCTATAAATTTTATAAATTTTGTGAGCTCAATTAATGAATTGAATGACATATATAATATTATATATATCATAATAATTGAATGACTCTTGGGATGTCATTAATATCTATCCAATTAAATATACAAATTTTTAAAAATATTAGACACTGTATACTTTAAAATATACCTACCTACTTTGTGTATTGTCTATTTAACAATTAATTATATTTAATGTTTTGATAACTTTGTACTTCGTTTGCCTCCCTTGACTATGTTGCCCGTGGACACTAGTTGCTACTTTAATGTCCATGGACCTACTAGCATGGAGAATGAGTGAAAACAATTAAATCTGGGCATAGATCTATTAAAAATAATACAGCATGTTATATGCTACTTTTATTATATTCTTTTCAGATTTGTTTTTACCATGATGTTGACCCCAAAAAAATCCAAATGGATTAGGGCGGCTGTTCTGAAAGGATATTTTATTGCTAAGATCTTTTTCTATCTTCTTAGATTCTTTCCTACAAAGACATTAGACATAAAACAATCACCACCAAAAGACTTGCTTTTACAAGCTTCTTTCATACATTTACAGACTTTGGGGTTTCATAGATAGTCTGCAATGGATCCATCCACCTGGGAAGAGCAGCAACACAGTGACAATGATGAGCAAAGTCAGGTGCAACAAGTTAAGGAAAACATGTTTTCTGTTGATGAAATAATAGAAAAATATGTTGGGGGTTTTGGACCAGCTCAGTTGTTTCAAGTGGCAATCGTTGCCCTGGGTGTGGCATTTGATGCTCAGAGCACTTTTGTCACCATTTTTACTGATGCCCAACCTTCATGGCGCTGCACTAATGGCAGCCAATTAACAGAAACGGAAAAATGCACTGCACAGTCATCAATATGTGAGATGGATCCAACACTGTGGGAGTGGGAAAGAGGGAAAGAGGTGTCTGTCATCTCACAGTGGAACCTTGTTTGTGCCAACACCATCAAAGCAGGCTTTCCTTCTCTGTTTTTCTTTATGGGATCTCTAATAGGTGAGTTAAAAATTGAATTATTTATCAAAGGTTAGAGGGATTAATTTTTATCTGTCATAATGTTGAACAGTGTTAAATTCAACCAATAAAAACAAGATTTTTAACTGTAATACTTCATCAAATTACGAGTTTGAGAAGTCTGTCTTTGAAAATTATTTCTGCTGTACATGCATGAGGTAATATTCGAATCATTTGCTTCTAAAAGGTGCTTCTGTTAATATCAGAACTATGTCTTTCTTGTGTAAAATGCATATCAGATTTGGTTTGAAACAGGGTTTTCTGGATTTGGTTGTGTATCTGTTTTTTAACATCTAAGTTTCCAATCATATTCTGTGATCCAATTCAATGTGAGAGAGTAGAGATGTTAAAAACATCTAAGTTTCAGATTACATTCTGTCATCCAATCCAATGAGAGAGTGGAGATCTGATAACATTGGTCTCAAAATTTATACACTGTAATACAGGTAATGACATTTAAATTGCAGATTTCTGTCACAACTATACAAAATTTTATCTACAATCCATTATCCCAGTTTAGATTGTGATGTTGAAACAAATTTAATCTCTAATCTGTTTTAGAGGCACAAACTATTTTACTTTGTTTCTAAATTCATTGATATTACTATTACTCTCTTTCTTTAGGAAAATGCATATCTGATTTGGTTTAAAACAGGGGTTTTGAGATGGTGATGACAGGGAGTGTAGGTCTCAAAACCTATACAGTGTTGATATATGTAATAATATAAGAACTTCAATTACAGATTTCTGTCACAACTGATTTGAGTTTATATATACAACTTACCGTACTAATTTTTTTTTATTAACTCAGTTTAGTGTGATGTTGAAACAAACTTAATCTCAAGTTTGATTTAGAACCACTTTCTAAATCCATTTATATGATCTCTTCCTCCATGCTTTTGCTTCAAAATTGAAGCGTTTAGTGGAATGTTTTTGAAAATCTAAGACAATGAGGGTTTCGCAGGTTGCATAATAGTAGGACCCTTAGCAGATTCCTGGCTTGGCCGTAAAAGGACTCTGATGCTTTCCACTGTGTCCCTTTCATTGATGGGTTTTTTAACTGCTTGTGCCCCCAACATTTGGATCTATTCTCTCCTCCGAGCTCTCACCGGCTTCGGCAGAGCCTCCTTGGGAACTTACTGTCTAGTCCTCTCTACTGAGATCGCTGGTCGCCAATGGAGAAGTTTCATTAGTTTTTTCGTTTTTCTGTTCTTCACCTTTGGATTCCTTTCACTTCCAGCCCTCGCTTACCTCACAAGAAATTCTTTTTCTTGGAGAAGCACCTACATCTACATCTCCATACTTCCTCTGGCCTACTCTTTGCTGCTCCTCCCTTTCGTTTGGGAGTCGCCCAGGTGGCTACTTCTCAGGGGAAATTCCAAAGAGGCCTTAAAATGCCTAAGAAAAATGGCAGAAATGAATGGAGGAGTATTGCCAGAAAATGTAGAGATAGAAGTCTGTATTGCAGAGAGCCAAACAGAGTCTTCTTTATCACTGTTGTGGACTACTAAATGGGCTCGCAGAACGCTCATGTCAACAATGGCGGTGGGCTCTGGAATGGGGCTAATCTATTATGGAATGCCCTTTGGAGTTGCAAGTCTGGACTTCAATTTCTATCTGAGTGTCGCATTTAACGCTCTCTCTGACATTCCAGCCGCCATTTTCTCCACTATTATTCTTGCTAAGGCTGGGCGAAGAAGGGCAATTCTCCTGTTAACACTACTGAGTGGCATGCTCTGTTTTCTCTGTGTGTTCTTTTCAATGGGTATATCAGATATTCCCAATTCAACTGCAAACAGAAAGAATTGGGCACAGATAATTTCTGAGGTAGGAGCATTTTTGAGTGGAGGGACAGCGTACAATGTGTTGCTGATGTATTGCTTGGAACTGTTTCCATCTAGTGTTCGAAACTCAGCAATGTCACTGCTAAGAGAGGCCATCTATGTAGGGGCGATTGTGAGTCCAGTAGTTGTTGTGATAGGCCACAGCAACACAGCTCTTTCGTTCGGTCTATTTGGCATTGGAATACTTATAAGCGGTTTGTTTGTGTTGGGCCTTCCTGAAACCAAGGATCGGCCTCTGTATGACACTCTGGAAAATCAAGATTTTCAAGAGACTCTTCTTTCTAAAACAGAATTGGGATCACCATTGCTTACATAGATGTTCTTTAGAAATAAAAGAAAGAAAGATTACTGTGTAAACTACGATATCCATCAATTTGTAGTAATGTGGGATTACCCTCAATTTATAGAAGAAGGTACCTAATTTATTTGATCTTGTAGTAAGCATCATGAAAGTATTATATTTGAAGAACAATCAAATCTTATTATTGAGCTCAAATGTATGTGTCATGCAATGGACATTGCAATGTTCATTATAATTCTACTATTAGAATATAAGGATTTGTTAAATCTATTTCTGAAGGTCCCAGATGTATTGTCTAGATGAGTTGCTATGCTTTATCCACTTCTTAATGTGCGTATAAAATAGATGTTGATGGTGTATAGTCGGAGATGTCAATCAACATCAATGCAAAGAATGATATCTTATAGAGATGTGAAGTATTAAAAATATGCTATGGTAGACTCATCCTAGGTGCATAGATATGAACATTTGGATGAACTACTGTGCTTTATCTAGTTTTTATTCATGTGTGTATTACATAGATGTTGATGGTGTATATAATAGATGTCAATCGACTTCCAGTGTTAGAACCCTGGACATGTTTGCAAAGGACTATACCTTACAAAGATGGGAAGTATTATAAGCATGCTATGGTAGACTTTCATGTCAGGTGGATAGATGTGCACTATTGGATGAACTGCTATGCTTTATCCACTTTTAATTCATGTAAGTATTAAATAGATGTTAATGGTGTTTAGTAGGAGATGTCAATGGACATCAATTGTTAGAATCCAAAAGATGTTTGCAAAGGACTATACCTTATGTAGATGGGAAGTATTATAAGCATGTTATGGTAGACTTTCATGTCAGGTGGATAGATGTGCATTATTGGATGAACTGCTATGCTTTATCCACTTTTTATTCATGTGAGTATTAAATAGATGTCGGTGTTGTATATAAGAGATGTCAATGGACATGAATGGTCAAAACCCAAAACATTTTTGCAAAGGACTAAACCTTATAGAGATGGAAAGTATTATAAAAATGTTATGGTAAACTCTCATGTAAGGTGCATAGATGTGCACTATTGTGAATGCACAAAAGGTGAACCAATATGTAGTTGATCCTTTAGTTCCCTTGCTAGTTTATAGTGAAAAATTGTAGATCAATATAGCTCTATCTTGCAAATGCATGAAGGAAAAATAATAATAATATCAATAAATGTAGAAATAAAATAAAATAGTTTGTGGCTCTAAAATAGAGTAGAGATTAAATTTGTTTCCACATCACAATCTCAATTGGGATAATGAATTGAAGATAAAATTTAGCATGGTAAGTGTAGAGGTAGTAATTTGTTACCTCTAAGATGATGAATATCAGAGAACAAACTATTTGTCGCTACCTCGCTTAAATTGGTGCTAAGGATGATTCAGGGGATACGAGATATAGAACTAAGATAATGCAAGACAAACAGACCTTCTAGACAGTTCTAGTAGCTCTCTATGACCAAGACGAACGTGTGAAACTAGGACTCCAGTGCGATGCACTACTATCCTGTACGGCCAGAAACAGAGAACCGTACAAAGAAGGGACTGACAGTCGTATAGATAAATGAGAAGTACGATAATATAAAAATATAGACAACTAGGAAATAAAGTGAAATAAGAGAAAAGGGAAGAAAGTAGACAAACAATAGGTCCGTGCTATGAAGCCTCCAACCAGATAAATATTCTCTATGGCAACATGCACCCAAGCTAGAGAGGAAAAATGTTTGGCGCTGCTTGGGGACTTGCCTCAGTCAAATCCCTGTTTTGGTGTTTCCACCTTCACAGACAGCCAGATAGATTGATAGAATAAAAGATAAATGCAAGATAAGATAAATGATAGAAGAGGGATGTGATAAATCCCAAGATGCCCAAGGACAAGATAAATAGATAGATATTACCAAAGAGGCTTGAGAAAGCCAAGAGAGTTGCAAAAGAATATTGTGAGAGCTTGAGAGTGTTGTAGAAAAATAGAGACTATTGTTGCAAGCGAGAGAGAGCCAGAGAAAGCTGTGAGAGCCCAAAGAATAAGAGAGATTGTGTCCAGAATCTAGAGAGCCTGAAAGAAGAGAAAATATGGGTTTAAAAAAGAGAAGAGGAGGGAAAAGAGGACTGGAGAGTCGTTTGAAAGATTCAGGGTTGTTTCCACTGACATACGCAGGTGACAAGTGGAAAGGTGTGCTCAGAAACGTCATTCGAATGTTAAGATGTCGTGGGAGGAATGCACGGTGTGCTAGTGCCCAAATGAATTACGCTCGAAAATAGTAGGAGACAAGGGAGACACGTGACTAACAAGATTGATGTCATGAAGGAGCTACTGAAAAGGGGGTCTTGAGCATCCTGAGAGGGAAACGCTGATGTGGGGGTTGAAGTGAGCCTACTTAGGTGCTAGGGGAACTGACACCAAAGTGGTTACCAAAGATGTAGGTCAAATACAAAAGGGTATGCAATTTTTGACGCTACAGTAAGTTATATATATACACTCAAATTAGTTGTGACAATAATCTATAATTTAAGTTTTTACATCATTACTTGTATTACATTGTATAGATTTTGAGACCTTATACTTCATATCATCATAATCTCTTAACCCCTCTTTTAAACAAAAACTAATATGCATTTCCAAAAGAGGGAGACAAATTTGATATTAACATAAGCACCTTTTAAAGTAAATGATTTGAATGTTACCTCGGGTGTATAGTAGGATGTCAATGGCCATCAATGGTTAGAACCCGAGACATGTTTGCAAAGGACTATACCTAATAGAGATGGGAAGTATTAAAGTATGTTATGGTAGAATCACATGTCAGATGCATAGATGTGCACTATTGTGAATGTAGAAGAGGTGAATTAATGTGTAGTTGATCCCTTTGTTCACTTGTTAGTTTATAGTGGAAATTTGTAGACTACTCTAGTTCTATGTCCAAAATTGTCTAAAGAGTATCCAAAAAAGTGCTAACCAATCTTGGTTTGCTCTCAAAGATAATGGACATTGACAGTCCAAAGTGAAGCCAAGCATAGTTCAAGAAGATGTGAAAATTTGTCTCTCACTATGAAATGGTCTTCTTGTAAGTGACCATGATGTCATTTTAGAGTACTCATTAGTTACAACAAACGTCGAGACATGATAGTGCTTGGTGGTTGGGAGGCCACTAGGAAATTTCATGCTAATTGAACCATACGAGCTTATTAGAAGTATTGCTAGAGGTGTATAAATCCCCAATGTCTTGATTGCATGCTTGCTAATATTATAGTAGGATATTTATGACATTAATGTGACACTCAATTATATGTGCATGTGAGGCCATTGAAAGTGTTATTGAAGTGCAACAAACATCTTGGTGATGTTGGAGTTGAGAAAATACAACACCACAGGAGCCCAAAAAACAAGCCAAATAAATATATGGCCCGGTAATCAAAACGCTAAATATCTTTAAAATGCTTGAATATGCAATTTTTTCCTTGAGAATTTAAAACCCCGCTTGGTGGTTCCCCGGTGGTGGGGTGGTGCTCTGGTGGCCAGGCTGGGTCAGGCAGAGCTCCGGTGGCGGGAGGGCATGCGGTGGTTTTTGGCAGGCGGTGGTGCAGAAGGCGGCGGGTCGGGGGTTGAGCGCAGGGGGTAGGCCAGGGAGCAGCGGTGGTCGGGGAGACGGGGCTGCCGAGAAGCGGCAACCGGGGAGGCGGGGCTGCCTGCGGATGGGGGGGCCATTGGGAAGCGGTGGCTGACAGGGAAGTGGCGGTCGACAGGGGAGTAGTGGCCGCCAGGGGAGCAGGGTGCCGACGGGGAGGAAGCACAACAACCAGGGTGGGCAGCGATGGTGGCGCGGAGGAAGCCACAGGGGTGGTCGTGGCCGTGGCTGTGGCCGCAAGGTGAGCTGAGAAAAGTACATGGTGTTGTGGAAGGAACACTCACTTGACACACATCATGAGGCAAATTTTATGGAAGGAACACTCACTAGACAACGGTAGATGGCAAACAAGGCAAACATCAACCCCCTCATGGCACCTTATAAGAAGTGCATGTATAACAAGGCACAATATGTGCATGATCTCAAGTAAACAATGCATGATGGCACTTTATCTCAGTGTGTTTGCATAGATACAAGCTACAATGATAAGAAGATTGAAAAGAGAAACTAGAACCAAAATAGAGACATCCTGCCTAGAGAAGAGATCTCAGGACCTGAAACAACCAAGATATCCACCAGAGTGCTGAAAAGCAAAAAAATTGAATAAAATATGCATGGAGCAAAATTTGGAAATTAAACTCATATGGCTGGAAAGTACACAACACACGCTTTCCAAAAATATAATTTTTTCAAAAAACGGAGGTCGAATGCTCATTCTATGGCTCCCAGAGTGCAAAAATGAGACCTCACTTTGACTGGCAAAAAATATAGTCAAACAGAAAAATTGGAAAAAATTACCAACACCATGAGGTCCAGCTCAGAACCATCTTTCCGATGCCTATTCGTTTTTGAAAAAACGACTCCGTATGCCCAAGATATGGCCAAAAAACAAACCCCCCCCCCCCTGAAAGAGGCAAAAAGGCAGTCTGGTCGCTGGGCGGTGCTTTGGTGGCCAGTGGGTGGCGCTCCGGTGGCGGCCTGGTGGTTCCCCGATGGCAGGGTGGTGCTTCGGTGGCCAAGCTAGGCCGGGCGGAGCTCTGATGGCGGGAGGGCCTGCGGTGGCTTTCGACGGGCGGCAGTGCAGAAGGCGGCGGGTCGGGGGTTGAGCGCAGGCGGTAGGTCGGGGAGGAGCGGCGGCCGGGGAGCAGCGGTGGCCGGGGAGGCTGGGCTGCCTGCGGGTGGCGGGGCCGTCAGGAAGCGGCTACTGGTAGGGGAGCAGGGTGCTTGCGGAGAGGAAGCGCAACGGCCAAGGTGGGCAATGGCGGCGGCGCGGAGGAGGCCGCAGGGACGGCGATGGCCGCAAGGTGGTGTCGGCGAGGGCCGGGGCCGATAGGGGGCCAGAGGCCGGTGCCACTGGGGGCCGGGCCGACGGGAGCTGCAAGGCCGGCAGGGGCTAGCGAGGGGCCGGGGGTCGAGGCTGGCAGGGGGCCGGATGAGGGGGGGCTAAATGACATGTTCGATCAGTTGTACGGCGACCAGACTGTTAGTCTGGAACCCTATGCAAAAACCCCCAAAAAATTTTGAAACCCTTTTTTTTTCGAATGTTTTTTTAAATTTTTTTCGAACGAATCAAAATTCGCCCTGCATGCCGTAAAAAGGCAAAATATTTTTTTTTTTTGAAAATTGTTTTCTCGAACTGCATGCCAGGGCCATACGGCCTGGATCTGGAGAAAAAATACTCCCCGAGGCTCTGATACGATGTTGGAGTTGAGAAAATACAGCACCACAGGTGCCCAAAAAACAAGCCAAAGAAATATATGGCCTGGTAATCAAAACGCCAACACCAAAGTCGCTCCAAATAATAGGTTTCTCAAAAATTGGACAGGGAATTGCAGATCCGCTCTGATATCATGTTGGAGTTGAGAAAATACAACACCACAGGAGCCCAAATGATCTCTGCAAGCTGAAAAACCTGTTACAAGGAGAAGCAAGGAAGCAAATCACAGAAGAAAGAAATACAAAGAAAATATGCTCAAAAATATGAGAGCTCCAATTCACCAAAAATGTAATGTAAAAAACCTTCTTCTTACAATGAAAAGAATGAACTCAACCTTTAATAGGTCAATAAACCCTAAAAAGGGAAAACCCTAGGCTTGCACATAATAATTAATAAAATAATTAATTAATATGCACCTAAAGTTAGCTTAAGTGTAAAAAGATAATTGGGAACTTAAATATTTAAACAAATATTGTTTAATTAATCAAGTAAAGACCCAATTACTCTATAACATGTGATGCCAAATAACTTACCATTTTAAAATAGTTTACCTCCCAAATCGAAGGTTGTTGGGGTGTATCTAAGGGAATATAAAGATGTATAAGCTTGTAAAGAAGCCTATCAAACTTGTAGAACTCTCTAGTACATGTACTTTGCATAAGTGCATGCAATGGATGCACACAAAATTTGAGTAACAAGTATAGTGATCCCTAGTCAGAAATGAAGTGGTCACATAACTCCAACATGTTGGTAATCACATGGATTCATGGTTGAATAAGCACTTCTAATGATTGATTTCTTGGTGGAATTATTGTAGATAGGTCATCCACTTCATGTATAATGAATTTTCTAATTTACTTTGTGCGCATGCAGGATTTGTTGCAATTGATGGTCAAAGTCCTCATTTTTTGAATGTAAGCTTCTAATTGAACTATAGCAAGTAATTATATTATAATTTAATATCAATTTTTGTGAGGTAGTACCCCATAAATCTATTCTAGAAGATCGTTGATTTGTAGTAAAGGATACATATTATACATGAAGATCATGTTGAATGTGTGATAGTTAAATTTGGAAACACCATGTTTCATCCTTCTTAGTTGCTAGCATAATCAAACTACCACAAGAGGAAGAGCTTGACTTGATCATTCCTTTATCAACCAATTCTTGAATTCAACACCAATTTTATCATTCTCCCAAATGCACCTACAATATAGGAACTATTTAGAAGAGGAGATCTAATAACTAGGTCAATATATGTGTTACTAGGTTTTTTGTAAGAAGACCCACATGAAATATGAAGGCATACTAGTATTGTAAAATGTCAAGATAATGTTGTGATGGACAAAGCATGATAGCATATTCAAAGAGAATTTTTCTTGGTTGTACAAGTGTGTCTACATAAACCATTAGAAGTATGTTCTTTTGAGTATGCATAATTGATCATGTGGTATTATTTTGATGAAATAAAAGTGAGCCTAGACTTGGTGATATTTCACAGAACTTTAGTTATGTACCTATGCCATAAAACTTTATAATAGTATAATTAATTGTGCATAGGGAGAGAGTATTAAATGTTACATGCATTTTATGTGATGATGTCTTTCTAGCTTCTAATATTGATGATGACATGTGCAATTTTGTTGTTGCATACCATTTGATATTTCAAATCATTCATATTCATTTGAAGTATCTATTGACATCATTACATTAATGAATTACTAGCATGAAGTTCTTTGTACCTATGAAAAACATTGTACGTGCTCCTTGTAAGTATTATTGAAGACGAAGATTCATGCAAGTTGTAGATGATGTCAAAGGAGTTGGTGAATGGATGGTTGATGAATGGATGTAAGACATCATTGAAATCAAGTGCATAGATGTGTCAAGAGCATTGGTTAGTTTGAAAAGTGTATTCATCCACTCAAAGAGTCATTATTTTTAATGTAATCTTTCAAATTTATAGTAGAGGATACATATTATTCACTATAATCATGTTGAGAACAATATAGCTGATTTAGAATCACTATGTGTCATGCCCACTTTTTAACACTAGTGAACAATGACACGTAACAAAAAAAAAAATTTTAAATAATAAAATATAATCACTTAAATTTCCATTAATTTTTTGTGTGCACCTAAAGGCAACATGTGTGTCATCACTGGCACACTACCTAGAAGGTGAGGAGAGGGGACAATATATTTCAAGTGTAATAATTTCCTTCTACACACCCTATTGACAAGGGCTACCTACAAGGACCAAGTGTGTAGGTAGCCACCTAAATGGGATAACTAATTCAATAATTTGTCCTATTGGTTTGATCATATGAGAAGTGATGCCCATTGAGATGAGACCACGATGAACAATATTTAGCTAAATATTAATGGCTATTGAAGGAGTATGATTAGTCATACCCTAACATGAGTAATTGACTTAAATTTAACAAGAATGAATAAATGTTTAAAGACAATTAAATTTAAATGAGAGCATTCATCTATTAATAAAAATTTCTAAACTTTGCTATATAAAATAATATTTAACATTTAACCATGATAATTAAAATGTATTGTTTGAAGAATAAAACAATAAATTCTATTTTTCATCTAAGAACGATTGCATTTCTATTAATTAATTAGTCAAATAAAAAATATATAAAATTAAATATTAATTAGAAACACTTTATATCTATTATAAGAAAGTTAAAATAAAGCTATTAAAATAACTTAAATGCTCGAGTTCCTAGTCTCATGGGACCTCACAATGGATTAAACCGACTAATAAAGTGTGTTAATTAAACTTTATGCTTAATTATTGCCCTAATGGTTTGTGCATTAAATCTCCTTCATTGGATCAATACCAATGCAGGGCTTTGGATCTTAGGGCATCCTACAATGATCCTAATTTTCTCAAGAAAGAAATAAAAAGTGTTAAATCTTCTTCATTGGCCTCAAATTTTTTTGTGTTTAAAAAGTTTGGGAGAGGAGGGGGAGGAAAAAGGCACAAGGGCTTCACTAGCTAGGAAATATTATATCATGTGCATTCATATTGGGGGGTTTAATATCTTTAAAATAAAAAACAATATGCTGTCTATCTGGTGAAAATGGGGGGAGGGGTTAATTCGGGCCATGAAAAAATACAATATTTGGTGAAAAAATAGGGGGTTTTTTAATTTGGGCTATGTATTGGGAGGGGGTTACAAAAAAAGAGTTTAGGGAAATATTTTTTGAAAATAGGGAGATTCTTTAGTATGCCATGCATGGACATGATATAATGTAGGTTCACTAAGTGAAGTCCCCGTGATAAAACGAAAGATGCAACTCATACAAGTGTTTGGTAAGATCTCGTGGGTTTCTTGTTGGAAACTTCCCATGTTTAATATATTTATTATTTCGAGTCCTTTTGTTGAAATCTTAAATTAATCATTATTGTTTCTTCTTTGTTTGTAGGTAAATTGGGGTTTCTATGTATTTTTGTGTGTAGATGAATGAGGACAAAAGATTAGAAACAATCTACCATCATATGATCGTGAAGAGGATCTTGCTTTATACAAATCTTTATGTAAGAATGGAAAATATTTCTAGCAAAAGTTGGCTATTCATGACCATTATCTTTTTCTATATTTTTTTTTGCAAGACTCTTATGTTAAAAATTATTTTAAAAATGTTAGTTGTTGTCTTTTATTCTACAAAAAAATGTGTAGGATCAAACTATTGGTGTGAATGTGGTTTTATTCTACTCACATACACTTAAGTTTATTTAAGTGGCTGACACATCCTATTATTAGATATTAGTTTCTTAATAAAAAAGTTAGCTAGTTGTTGGCTCATACCTCATCACACTTGTGTTATTTATATAGGGTGTTTGTTCATTGTAACCTCACCTCATCATCTCAATACTGTTATTCTCATTTGGTGAAATGACATTTCTTCATGTTGCTTCTCTTTGCATTGTGAAGTGTCTTTGGTTTGTAGGTTGTTCACCTAGGTAGTTTGTGTTTTGAGGTCTCGAGAAGCTTGATTGGTGATATATGCACCATTGCATTTGGCACATCAATATTGCTAAAGTTTTATGTTCTCAGTTCGTGAATAAGTGGTTTGTAGGTTGTTCACCTAGGTACTCCAACATGGTATCAAAGCTAATAACCTAGCAACCCCTTCCTAGTTAAGAGTTTTCATCAGTTTGTGTTTTGAGGTCTTGGGAGGCTTGATTAGCGATATATGAACCATTGTATTTGGCACATTAGTGTTGTTAAATTTTTATGTTCTCTGTTCGTAAATATGTGGTTTCCAATTTGTGCATAGGCCCCTATAAGATTGGAGTTTATGTGTGGTTGATATTTGCATACCAATATTTCTCCTCTATGTAAACTTTGTCTACAGCTCAACCTGAAGTCGTGTTTATGTTTTCTTTAGCCAACTAATTTGGATTTATGCCTTTTGTTTTCTTTTGCATTATAAACCTTTAATTGTACGACTCATTCCACTCTCGACTTGGCTAGGGATTATTTTTTTGCAAACTTCATACACCTGCTTAGCATATGGACATTTTATGAAATCACAAGTTTTTATTTTAAACGATTAGTTAGTTTATAATGTTTAAGAGGGACGAGTTTTCCTGGTAACAAACTAATTTTGAATCAGTAGGGGTGGGAAGTGAGTTTTTGAATTTAGATGGTGGTAATGACAGTTGTTCTACAATTGGTGAGTGTTTGGTTGGCAATAATGAATCATATGATGAGGTTGGTGGGACCTATTCACAGTAAAAGGAGGATTTTGTACCCTCCTCTTTATTTTTTTGTGATGGGATATTTTTTCTAGAGAGGGATACTTCCAAGGTACTTTTGGATACAGTTGGTCAACATTTAGGTTTTGTACTTGAGATTTGTAGCTTACATTTTGGTGAAGATGGTCACAAGTATTGGGAATGGTCATGTCAAGGTTCCTTCTCTTATTTCAAAGCCAAAATGGATGACTTTTTTAGTGTGAAACCTAAAGGTAAAATCTCTTCTCCTCCCATCCTTCGTGATTTTTCTTCTAGTTTTGGTGAGTTATCTATTATATCTCTCATTGTATCATTAAGGAAAGTGTGTCCCTTATGGATTTATCTCTGGTGGGTAAATTTATAGGACCTCATCAGAATATTGACTTTGTCTGAGCTTTGGTTTGCAAAAAGTGGAAAACTAAAGGGTAGGTGGATGTGTCGGCTATGTCAAGAAGTTTTTTCTCATTTTCCTTTTGTCATGAAGAGGATTTGTGGACTATTATTTCTGGGGGTCCTTGGCTTGTTGGTAAATCAACACAGGAAAAAAAAAATGGAACCGAGTTTTGATATTGTCAAATTTTCATTTGATTTGATTTCCATTTTAGTCAGAATAGATAGCCTTCCCATGAAATTTTAGGATGAAGAAGTGTTTAAAGGCATTGTTGGTGGCTTTGGCCAATTGCTCAATATCGATGAGTTGACTTCTTCCAAGAAGCGCCTTTTTTGCAAGAATTCGTGTTGGTGTGGATTTCCCTTCCACCCTTTTGTCTTCCATAAAGATGAACCCAAAATTGGGAAAATGGGTTTAGGATGTGGATTTTGAATCCATTCCATTCATGTGCTTTTCTATGCAAAAAAAGTGATTCATTGGGATAAGCATTGTCCAAGAAAATCTCATGTCCAACCAAAAATTGTGGAGAGAGAAGGTGTTCAAAGTTCATGATGGGTTTGGTGTGGCTACCCACACTATTGTTGGTTTTGTTAATGGTTCTATCTCTAAGCCATTATCTATTCTAGAACCCTCTATTGTTCCTAAGGTAGTAGTTATTACTTGTTTTGTAATTGAGGATCCCCCAGTTGGTTCTTCCTTGGAGCGGGAGGATCTTTATGAGGGGATTGGTTTTGAAGATTTGAAATCTAGAATGGAGACAAGAAATGTTCCTCTTATGGGGATATATAAGAAAGGTTAGACTAATCTTCATAAGGATGGTCCTCAATATTTTAATTCATAGGAGGCGAATACCTTCCCTTTCAAATACAAAAGGTAGTGGAGTTTGTTGTGGCTCCATTGGGGGACTCTGATGAGGATCCTTTCACTATGGTGTAAACCAGGAACTAGAAGAAGAATCATTCCCCTAACCCCTCTCAAGGGGTGACTACAAGGAATATTGGAATTTAAAGGAAAGGGAAGACTCTTTGCTCAACAATGTAAAGACAAAGAGAGGAAATAAGAGATTATTGAAGGAACAGTTCAAAAGACTTCATTTTTTATGTGCTTGAAGAGCACTCCCCCAAAATTCCAATGAAACTCATTTCTTAGAATATTCAAGGGTTAAATAACCCTCACAAGCATGATCTCCTTTCTAATTTGACTAGTGATCCTAAACTTGTTATTTTTCTTATTCGTTAAACCAAAATGGAGATTGATAAGCTAGAAAAGATTAAAAATCATTTTTTCAAGGATTGTGGCTTTCATGGTACTAGTGCAAAGGATGCTTTTGGTGGCGTGGCTACTTTTTGGAATCCACATGTTGTTAGGGGTGTTATATTGTATGAAGACTTGAATCATGTTGCTACTTGGTTTGTCCATCTTTGGGATGATTTTTCCTAGATTTTCATGAATATGTACACTCCCAATAATAAAAATGCTAGAAACAAGTTGTGGCACAACTTGGGTATATTCAAGAACACCTTTGTTGGTATGAGATTGCTTATTATTGGGGATTTTAATACTCCCCTTGAAGAAGGTAAGAAAAATAGGGTATCTTAAGCTCCCTTGGATAGTAGATATGGTTTGATGGACTTTTGTCATTGATCATGTGTTGTTTGATGTTGACCTTTATAGTGCCTCTTATACTTGGTTGAATCATTGTATTAGGTCTAACTTGATTCAAGTTAAATTAGAGAGGGCTTTGATTTTACTTGATTGACACTCTTCTTTTTCTTTCTCCCTTTCTACATTGATAAGGCTAGGATGTGACCATTTTTCAATCTCCTTTTAAGTTGAGATTCTTGGTAGGAAAAAGTGTCTCCCCTTCCATTTTGAGATGATATGGCCAAGACATTCGAATCTTAGAAGTCATATTAGGGATTGCTGGGGCATTGACATGGATGGAAATATTATGTTTAGATTGGCTAAGAAATTAGACTTTGTTAATCTAATGTTTAGAGATGGAACAAATCCTCCTTTGGTCACATTTTCAAAGAGAAAAATTATATTAAGAAGTTAGATCATATTCATAAGATTATTCAAACTATTGGTCTGGGTGAGGAGAGTCAAACTTAGGTAAATGGACTTCTCTCTAGCCTATATAATATTAGTGCTAGGGAAGAAGACTTTTGGAAGCAACAATCTGGGGTTGTTTGGTTAAAGAGTGGCAACAAGAATAGTAGATTTTTTTCATGTTTCTACTCTTAATCATCACGTTTCCAATCATATTAATTCTATCCATTGTAATAATGTTTCTACTGAAGATGATGGGGCGATCTACGTGGCATCTTCTAACTTCTTCAACTTTTTGTTTGACAATGTGGTGATTGACCCAGTGTGTGAGGATCAACCTCTGAATGTCATTCCAAATTTGATTTTTGTTGATTGCAATATATTGGAGTCCCGTATTTGATATGATGAGGAGGTGAAGAAAGTACATTTTTTGTTTAAAGGTAACAAAGCACCCAAGTCTAATGGTTTTCCTCTTTTCTTTTTCCAAGTGTTTTGGGATGTTGTGGTTAAATATTTTATTGATGCTACTAAGTAATTCATTGGGAGCCACAATCTTCTTAAGGAACTTAATTCTATGTTTTTTTTTTAATTTTTAAATCCCCTATTTCTAATTTTTTTGGTGATTTTTGTCCCATTAGCTTGTGTAATTATGTTTATAAAATATTTTATAAAGTGGTGGTTTAGATGCTTCAAACCATCCTTTCTGAAATTATTTCCATTCAACAAAGTGGGTTTGTTCTTGGTTGTCATATCTTGGATTTCTATTCTCTCAATTCATGAAAATTTCCATTCTCTTTCTGTGAGTAAGAAGGGTTGTTTTATGTTAAAGTTGGATCTGTTTAAGGCTTATGACCAAGTGAATTGGGGCTTCCTCTCTTAAGTTTTGATTTCATTTGGTTTTGACAATAGATTTGTGGATCTTGTTATGCATCTTATTTCTACTCCAAAATTCTCAATTCTTATTAATTGTTCTCCTTCTGGTTTTCTAAAGAGTTTTATAGGTTTAAGGCAAGGGGATCTGATTTCACCTTTTCTTTTTTGTCATTATGTTGACTTCTCTAGGCAGGTCTTTACAGAAGGATATTATTGAGGGCTCTTCAAAATTTCTTTGTTCCTCTTCTAGAATTCATGTGTTCCCATCAATAATATGTTGATGAAACTCGTATTATGGGTGATTATTTGGTGATGGAAGCTAGAAATATAAAATTGATTCTTAGTGTTTATGAATTTTTTTCAAGTTAAAAACGGTGATGGAAGCTAGAAATATGAAATCTATTCTTGGTGTTTATGAATCTTCTTCAACTTAAAAAATCAGCTTTCCTAAGAGTACAATCTTCTTTATGAACACTCCTTTGCATAGATAATAGAATATTACTAAGATTTTGTGTAATTATTTATAATGTACAAAATGAAACCCTTGCTAACAAATTGAAGATTTAGATAAAAATAAGTTTTAGGTTGTAATAAAATCATTGATAAGAGTTTTTTTTTTTTTGTACTCAATCCTATTGGAAATACTATTAGTGATAATGTTCGATAATATAATTCATCATAGAGTACTAAAAAACTTAATAGTAAGTAAGCAATGAAGAAAGTATTGATTAATGAGGAAATGTAACAAGCTAATTGTCCTACCCATTAAATTTACTAAGTTTTAATCCACATGAGAATAGTTTATAGTACCAACATTTAGGTAATAAAAAATTTCTTTTCTATTTCATAAACAAGATACATGTTTGAAATAAATCCCATTTCAAACTTTTCCATTGTATCATAATTCATTTACAATTTCATATTCATAATCATATGAATGATAACATTTACAATTCTATTTTTAAATTTCTAAATATCATAGAGAAACTTCATAGCTTCCATGAGCTTACATAAGAAATGTGAATGGTCCAGATATCCTTGCTAGCATACATCCTCAAATTTCTAGTCGCCAACTACATGAGGAAGAGCATCACTTAAGAGCTTTTCCACCCAACCAAGACATAACAGTCCCCCATGTCTCTTCCTACTAGAAGAGACTTGACCTTTTAATGAAGAGATTGGTTTGGCGAACTCATAATAATACCCTTGTGAGCATAGCGTTGTGTCCTATATATCTAGAGTTATCATACATTGGCTACAACCTACATTATAGCATTCCCAACCTAGTATGCAAACCTGGATCATAGTGAACTGATAGTGGCAACCTAAACTACTTTGTCCAAAGAATTTATCACCCAGTACTTCGAGTGAGAGTCATATGTTCACCCACTTCTTAGCTTAATTTGGTATATTGACCATTCATACTCTTCCCAATTATAACATAATTCATTCCCTAAAGGTGATAACAAAATGACTAACTAGATTACTCCCATCAATGGATTATCCCAATCCCAAGAACAAGCAAGTTAACTATACCCACACCTATTTCTAGACAACATAATTAGACAATTTCTGACATGGAATAATATATGTTTGACCAAAACAAAAGAGTTTCATAGTAACAAGACTCTACCAAAAATCATGCATCCCCATTCAAACAAGAAAACCAAAGTACCAATTGACGAAAACATAATAACATCTTTCTTAAAGCACTTGCATTCAAATATGATTTCAATATAAAAAGAATAGATAGAATCGTCATGTCTGGAATTATGGCTCCAACAAAGATACTGCTTCCTAAGCTTAATCCACACTTTCTTCACCCCCTTAGAATCAACTTATCCTCAACCTTAACCTTTCATGAGCTCTCAACAAAACAATCTAACCTACTCCCTTTCTAAAGACTTGAATAGTCTCTCTCTTGCAAATATGAAAAATGGAGGATGAGAAAATAATGAGAAAATGATGAGTGAATGTGTGAGTGCTCTCAAGATAGAGAAGCTACTCTATTTATACAACAATTTGAGAGACTTAATACTACAATTATGCTCTCAAATCTGCCACCTTTATCCCTTGTAATGTCACTACTTAGTTTATAATATTGACTAAGCCTAATCACAAGAATATGTGGCTTCCAAAATAACTTTAATATCGATATGTATGAAGTCCCATTTTGTTCTACTAATGAATCACTCCTAATTTTACTAAGTAAAAATATGCTTTTCCATAATTTACTTCTTACCTAAGCAAAGAGGTTTCCAACTATCATCAAATGATAGAGTTTAATATAAATACCACTTGCCATGCTTGCAAAGTGGGTTGAATGCTTTGACCACAGGTGCTATGAAATAGGAGGGGGCAGTTTAAAACATTAACTTCCCCCAACTTCCTTAAGAGAAGAAGGTACACCACCCTTAGTGGTGGTTGGCCCTACTAATCACCAATGTGGAATTCTTGTCGATCTTTATCATGCCATTCAATAAACTTGATTCATATATATATTATGTATGTATGTATATGTATATGTATATGTATATGTATATGTATATGTATATATATCTATATATATATATGTATATATGTATATCTATATCTATGTATATATATACATATATATGTGTATGTATATATGTATACATATATGTATGTATATATGTACACACACACACATATATATGTATATATATACATATGTATATATGTATACGTATATACATGTATGCATGTATATATATATACATATATACATACATATATGCATATACATATACATATAAATATATACATATACACACATATATATACACATACACATACATAAACATACATACATATACATATATATGTATACACACACACACACATATATACATATATATGTATATATGTATATGTATATGTATATATATACATATGTATATACATATACATATATATATATATATATATATATATATATATATATATATATATATATATATATATATACACACATGTGTGTGTATGTATAGATATATGTATACATATACATATGTATGTATGTATTTATGCATAGTCCCATATTTTGAATAGTTAATCAAATTAATACCCATAAATATATTTATTTATATATTCATCGATTAATATATAAATATGATCACACAAAGATTTAACCTATGATAAAGATTCAATCACACATTCCAAATCAAGAACAATCAAAACAGTGCAAAACATCACCAACTTCAACAAAAGGTTACTTACCATTTGTCAACTAACTTGACTCAACTTGACCAACTAGGATGTGAGTGTGTGATAGCTAAATTAGGCACATATTAAAGATTACTTAACCGAGTTCCTCTCCAAGTGATACTCATCCTCCCTTCCGGAGGCTTGATCATTTCCTGCATCCAACTTAGCATATTACAACAGTAGTTAGCCGTTATCAATACACACATATGCATCATAGATTTTAAACATTCATTCATTAGATTTTCTAGTCAAGATAAATGTAAACATGCATTAAAGAATTTTAACTAAACAAAGTAACAACAAATATGCAATATCACAATGGGGTGTAATAGGAAAGCTTGTCTTGACTTAAACTTGAACTATAAAACATCATCAAAAGCATTAGCATTAAGATCGAGACTATATAACCCTCTAAAAAGGATACTTGGTTTTTTAACTGTAGGATTTCGCAAGTTGATACTTGAACGAAATATAATAGTTTTGAGACGTTAACACTTGAGTATTGCCTAAGATAAATTATGTTTTAAAAATAAGAGTTGATAATCAATACCACACAATACAACCTAAACATTGTCTATAATGTGTCCAAACAATATTGTACAAATTCAAAATGAGAATATCACTAAGAGAATTTGAATCTTGTAATCATTTTTATTGTGTTCCTCTTAAAATTTGTAGACATGTTGCGAATATACACTTAGATTTTTATATGTATCATGAACTATTATATAACATTTGTTCTAATTTGTATACAAACAAAATTATGCAACACTGTGCTACAGTTCAACTAAGAAAGGCATCTGGGGCATTTATATATTCATTTTTATGTGTAAGAGATGATGGTTGCATTTTTTTATAAAAATAATTGTTTAAGTAAAAATTATTTACACTGTGGTGGGTTATCAAATTTTATGTCATATGTTCATGAGGACAGTGACCATGATTTTGGAAATAATATGGTTATAAAAAAGAGACATGAGAAAATTAAATTAAATTTGAAGATTGGGAGCGAATGCTCTAGATGTGAGTTGGTTACAAGAGAAATGTTGCTAATTTTATTTTAAATCTTAGGAAATATATTTCTTACAAATATGCCAAACACAACCATAATTCTTGATGGTTAGATCAATAGTTCAAGATGTGTAAGTATTTTTTCCTTATTAGGGGAGAGGACCCAATATTTGAGCGTGTTCTAATTGTTGTGATAGTAGTTGTTGATTCAATACCCCTACTTGTTGATTTAATGTTCAATTTTTTTGACAAGATTGCACCAATAGTTGTGACTTTAATACCCATAATTGAATGAAATGTACCCTTAGTTGTAAAGAGAAATCAATCATGTGATGCCACACCAGTTGCATAAGTATGGAGGCCCCTTATGCACGACTACTGGTCTCAATTTCTTTGGGGTTGTTTTGAAAACCTTGGAAAAAAGTATGTTGACATGGCATCATATTTGATGATGTCGTCTTGAAACCTTAGTTATAAGAAGGGGACTTGCCAAGTAAGTTGCTGTAAAAAATTGGGAGTGATTTGAAATTTCCACGTAAGATTTTGAGAAATGCAAAATTTGAATGCCCAACTAAGTTGAGTCCTCTTCCCTAGATATATTGTCTTTGTAATTGGTTTTGCAAAAAACTGCACATTGAACCATAAAATAAAGTGTAGCCCCTTTACTACAATTATATTTAGATTACTCTTTTAGTTCACATTTCACATATAAACATACCCATAATGGTACAAAAGAGTACAAATATATTCAAAGAGTACCACTTTTATATGATTAATAATTGATCTCATTCATCATATTTTGTCCAATATCATTTTCAACAAAATTTATGAATTCTTGGTGGAAAAATACACTATAATATTTCAAAATTCTATTTGGGGCAACTATAGGACCATGATGGGAAAAAAAATGGCAATAGGAAAAATATATATTTTTACTTAGTCTGAATCACAAAATAGATATTTGAATTTTTGTATGGGTTGGATAAAAAGTTGATTTTGGTTTGGTAATACAAACCAAAATATTCATATCTATAAAAAAAAAATGGATATCCATTATCTAAAATCCTAAAAAATGTGCTTCAATAAAGTAGGCATAATTTTTGCATTACTAATCAAAAATTTGATTTTTTACAAATGTTGCAAAGGTTATTCAAGTCTTTACGCAATGAATTAGGTAATTTGTCCATATTATATGTGTCAAAAAGTAAGTATGATCATTTGAAATTCATCCTTCAATTTTGAAACTTCAAAAGCTCATAACTTTTGCCTATAAAGTCCTTCTTTGTGTTTTTTTCACAACAATCATCTCAAAAAAGTTGAAACATTATAGGAGTAATCAATAATAAAATATTTAGATCTAGTCTACTAAGAAGTGCAAATTTTTTTGTATAACTCATCATAGAAGGCTTTCTTGTTGTATTTAATCTTATGGACACCCTTCCCCAAATTAACCTAGGGGAACATGTGTTGTCATACCCCAACCAATCTATGAGATAACAACCTTCATAGATGAGTGTAGACACATAAAAATTTCATTAAAATTATCCTTGCATTCAATCTTAAAGATTTTAATCATTAGGTGGATTCATTCTTTAATAATTCTTTTTTTCCATTATAATATCCATATTATCCATTATTTTATAATATTTATAATATTATTATATTTCATAATTATTTGTTATATCCATTAAATAAATATATATTTCATTATTATTATTTATCCATTTCTCTTCATTCCATTTATTTAAAATAAACAAACTTTAATATACAACTTTTACCACTTATCATTTCCCATTACCACCTATCTTCTCCCCTTACCACTCATTCATCCTATACCGCTAATCTCCCATTATCCTATATTCATCTTGATGAATGATTTCTCCTTGAGGATAACTATTTAAATCCATCCTCCTCTCCCATTTCAATCATTTGGCAATTTTAGTTCACTTTTGCATTCTTGCCTTCTTGTCATCTTGCACTTCTTTCTCTAGTTTTTTGCATTTGTCATCTCAAATATTTGTTTCCTCATAGCCTTTTGTGCATGTGCTTATGAGAGAAATATTGTTAAAATACAAAATCTCAAGGAATAGGAGGGAAATGGAGTGAGTTTTTAGATTAGATATCTTTATTTGCATGTGTATGTGATTTGCAGGAACTCCATTATTGATGTTGGAAGTTTTGAATCTTTGATTCAAACCATTTCCCTAATCTTCAATGAGATCATTGTCTTTAAAGATCAGATTATGGTCTTTATAGAATTTATACTTGAACAATAAAATTAGAAGAGGTTAGTAATTGAATGAAGGAGGGTTGATTAAGATTAAAGGGAACTTCATTATTAACACACACTAAAAAGAATTCCAAGGTAGTCATTCATTATGAAAAGGTGTATCCTCTGCAAAGGCAATGGTCTTAATAAATGGTGTGACTCCCTCACATTGAAAGATATAAAGAGGATAACCTTTTATTTGTAGAGGATATCAATAGAGAATCATCAATACAAAAATTCATCATCAAATATCAATTCATTCAACTATATACAAAATAAAAAGTTCATTCAAGAATCAAATTTTAAAATCGTCACTCATTGATGAATTGAATCATCAATAATTAAACCTTCACCCATGAGTATCAAAGAAAATCAATCATCCATCAATATTCAATCGGGAATAAATGAATCAAGAAAACAAACCAACAACCAATCAATCATACCAACACCAATCATTCAAATATCCATCATCCAAATGTATTAACTATTGAAGAATCAATTCATTCAAGAATCATTTAAGCATCTACTTATCAATACTTCAAGAAATATAAATAATGAGAAATTAACAATAATCTAGCAAATACATCAAGACATTGGTTTTGAATATATGTTGTATTTGAAAATTGGGTTAGTGCAGGATCATGGGGGGCCAAAAAGTGGCGATGTGAAAAAAATAGCCTTCTCCACTCACCTAAAAATGTGAAAATCTGTGTTGACTTTATGCTTGGCCTAGGTGTTAGTACACCTTGGTGTGGTAATTACCTAAGCAAATCGGGTATCTGATAATATTGGATATCTAATATTATCAGATATCCGATTTTTATTTGTAATTTTAAATTAAAAAATATAATATATAATATATAATGTAATAATATATAGTATATATATGCTACTTATTGCTGAAGGTGGTACTAGCTCTGCTACTGGGTATATTATATAGTATATATTATATAATACATAATATATAATATAATATAATAATATAATATATAATATAATATATTATATAATATTATATAATAATATAATAATATTATATATTATATAATACGTATTATATAATATTATAAAATATAATTATATATTATATAATATATAATTATATTTTATAATATAATACGTATTATATAATATAATAATATATTATTATATTATATAATATAATGTTGTTTTAAAATAATTTAAGTATAAAAATCGGATATCTGATTTTTGAGACAATATATTTCGATTGTGACAACCCGTGAGTCATTTTTTACCCACAGAATACGCAATTTTATAGAAATCTGATATCCGATTGTATCCGATATCCGGTGTTTTGTGCAAAAATTGCTAAAAAATTGATTGAAAGGTAAGTTTTTTATTGTTTTCAATCATTTTCATTCAATTTTTGTATTTTTTAATGTTTATTTGATTTTTCATTTGAAAATATGGTTTTTCATGAAAACTAGGTTTTTATAAATCAAATAAAAATTGTTTAAATTTGTTAACTAAATTCAATTGTTAACATTCAATTAGGTTAAAAATGGGGGATAACAATGAAAACATTGATCAACCATAACCGCAAAAACCAAACTCTCCTTTGCCAAACCCCCCCTCGATTCAGGATTTGATTGCACAAAATTTGAATGAATTGAGGGGGATTGCAGATGTATATCGTAGGATCCCTCGTCTAAACCCAATGTTTGATCCTCTCACGTCGATCATAAAGAGTATGGAAACCATGATTAAGGAGAACAATGCCGCCCTTTTGTGGCGAGATTCTATGAGGGAACAATATGTGGATGGCTTGTCGTATAAGGAGATCAAGGATCTCGAGATATCGAAAGCCGATATCGCCTCATTGTTTGTGAATCCCTGCACTGGTCAACCTGTAGACCCTAACAAAACAAAAATTTCTATTAAATGGTGCACAAATGATGGTATTGTGAAAAACTTTTGGGATCGTTGGTGGATGGTTTTTGACAAACCACCCAACAACAATCTTGATGTCCCCTTCTACTTCATAAAAAAATTGTACGTTGAGTTTGTTTTATACAAACATGTGAGCTACTTTGACATCCAACATTTCCAGGGTGTGGGTTTAGGTGTGCCCCAAAATAAACCTGAGGCAGTCAGAGTAGTCCAGGGCCCATATGTCCCCCCTCCTCTTGTTGATCCCCCACCTCCAGTGCAGCATCCAGATATCATTTGTGAGGCGGCTTCACAGACCATATTGGGTATTCACTCTTTGAGTAGCCTTTTGGTTTCTCAGGATAGGTTAGTATCTCAGCCTACTTTTGAAGGTAGCGGTGCATCCGGTGGTGCTGACACGTCATCCTCATCTCCACACATATGCATGCCCCATAGTTGTGTCATGTGTGGGCACGTATGCTTGGGTCCAATTGGACAACCTATTGATCCTCCTGTAGACCGTGCAGATTATGAGGTGCATGAGATGCATGATGCACCAGATGTTATGACACAGTCTAGAGGATACCCTGGGGAGTTTTTGCATGCTAGAGGCAAGGAGGCACCGTCATCATACATTGATGATGTAGTGCTAAGATTTGTATTTTCACATTTCATGTTATATTTTAAATGAATATTTATAATCTAGATAATATTAAGTATTAATTTTTTTTTACATGGTCTATTTAACAGTTGATGACCGAGGAGGAGTTGAGACAGATTCAGGAGGGCACCTTGTAGGCCATTTCATTTGGCCTTGATAGCTTGATGGTACATATATTATTGCACCTAGTCATTTGTATTTTATTGTACATGCATGCTCATCATTTATATTGGTATTAATTAGATTATGTAGTAACTTGCATGTATATCTTATTTTACTCTTGTAGGGCACAAGTAACACGAGTGTGGGGTAGTGTGATTTAGGATCTGGTAGTGTAGTTGGAGACAAGGGAAAGGTAATTGAATGCAAATATGATTGAATGAATAGCTTAAATAACTTATAGTGATTATACACATCTAGACATAGATTGATAGTTTCATATACTTGTTGTGCATATGTATAGAGAATTCTTGGCTTCACATCCTTGATGACTACACCCAGTATACCTGAAGATGAAGAAGAAGAAGAAGAGATGCCTCGAGTAGATGTGTGTTTATTTTATTTTGTGTTTAGTAGATATAATTTGTTATTATCAGTGACAATTATATGCTAACTTGTATCAATGTCATGTTTCTGAACATATGTAGGTTGTGTATGAAAATATTGAAAACATACCTCCTCTACTGAAGACATACACCAAGAGTCCTGCAAAGCCAAAGAGAAAATGTGGAGATGAGGTAAACATGAATAGTTCAATTATAGTTCATTTTTATGTTAACTTTTTGAACGTGAATTATATAATATAACTAATATTAATCGTGGTTTGTTTTTCTTGTGCAAGATCCTTTAGAGCCGAGCAGTGGGGGGAAGAGGATCAATTTTGATGATCCATCAACAACTTAGGATGTTATAGATAGTTTTGGGATGCTTACATGTCTAGTTGGCATGTATATTTTGTATATGGACATACATTCACGTATTTAGACATACATTTTGTTTGAGTTGGCGTTTATGCCATATTTGTGTATGGACATACATTTGTAATCATTTGACATTTTTATATATACAGAAGTTGATATTCGATCATATAAATTGTTGCTCATATGTGCATGGTGTTATCATGGAAATATTTAATCTTAATTCCAATAATTAACAATGGTTAATAATGGTTATTTAATGAACAATACAATTCATTTCATTTCATCATAAGTGTTGTTTGTATAATGAACAATACAATTCATTTAATTAACAATACAATACAATTCATTTAGTGAACAATACTTGATACAATTAATTATTACCCTATGCATGGTCCTATTTTGTCCCCCACCTTGGTCGAACGCTCGGGGTCATACCCTATCGACGTCGTCCCTTGAGCGCCCTAAGTGCTAAAATTGTCAAACTTTGATGGGACCTAACTCAAAATCCATGGCACCTGCGAACGATTGGTTTGAACCTATGGGGCCACAAGAGGGGTCCCTACAAAATCCTATCTCGGTTTTTCAAGTTTCCCTATGGTTTTATTAGGGCAACAATTTTTCGGTTGGCGAAAAAATCGTCAGTCTCATTCATTCGAATGTTGTCACGTGGCCAATTCTCGTTCAGCTCGTCATGATGACAAACCGTCAGCTTTGACATGTCCAGTTAGGCATTATTACCCTATGCATGGTCCTATTTTTTCCTCCCACTCGGTCGAACTCTTGGGGTTATACCCTACCAGCGTCGTCCCTTGAGCGCCCTAAGTGCTAAAAATTGTCAAACTTTGACGGGCCCTAACTCAAAATCCGTGGCACCTGTGAATGATCGATTTGAACCTACGGGGCCATGAGAGGGGTCCCTACAAAATCCTATCTCTGTTTTTCAATTTTCCCTACGGTTTTATTAGGGCAGCAATTTTTTGGGTGGCGAAAAATCGTCAATCTCATTCATTCGAATGTTGTCTCGTTGCCAATTTCTCGTTCTGCTCATCGCGCTGACGAACCGTCGGCTTCGACATGTCCAGTTAGGCATTATTACCCTATGCATGCTCCTATTTTTCCCCCCCACTCGATCGAACACTCGGGGTCATACCCTACCGGCGTCATCCCTTGAGGGCCCTAAGTGCTAAAAATTATCAAACTTTGATGGGCCCTAACTCGGAATCCATGGCACCTACAAATGATTCATTTGAACCTACAAGGCCACGAAAGGGGTCCCTACAAAATCCTATCTTGGTTTTTCAAGTTACCCTACGGTTTTATTAGGGCAGCAATTTTTTGGTTGGCGAAAAAATCATCAGTCTCATTCATTCGAATGTTGTCTCGTGCCCAATTTCTCGTTCTGCTCGTCGTGATGATGAAACATAAGCTCTAACATGTCCAGTTAGGAATTATTACCCTATGCATGCTCCTATTTTTCCCCCCCACTCGGTGGAATGCTCGGGGTCATACCCTACCGACGTCGTCCCTTGAGAGCCCTAAGTGCTAAAAATTGTCAAACTTTGATGGTCCCTAACTCGGAATTTGTGGCACCTACGAATGATCCGTTTGAACCTACAGGGCCATGAGAGGGGTCCTTACAAAAGCCTATCTCGGTTTTTCAATTTTCCCTACGGTTTTATTAGGGCATAAATTTCTCGGTGGGCAAAAAAATCGTTAGTCTCATTCATTCGAATGTTGTCTCATGGCCAATTTCTCATTCTGCTCGTCGCGATGACAAATCATCAACTCTGACATGTCCAGTTAGGCATTATTACCTTATGCATGCTCCTATTTCCCCCCCCACTCAGTCGAACACTCGGGGTCATACCCTACCGACGTCGTCCCTTGAGCACCATAAGTGCTAAAAATTGTCGAATTTGACAGGCCCTAACTCGGAACCTGCGAATGATCTGTTTGAACCTATGGGGCCACAAGAGGAGTTCCTAAAATAGCCTATCTCAGTTTTTCAATTTTCCCTATGGTTTTATTAGGGCAACAATTTTTCAGTTGGTGAAAAAATCGTCAGTCTCATTCATTCGAATGTTGTCTCGTGGCCAATTTCTCATTCTGCTCATCACGATGACGAATCGTCAGCTCTGACATGTCCAGTTAGGCATTATTACCCTATGCATGCTCCTATTTTAACCCCCCACTCGGTCGAACGCTCGGGGTCATACCCTACCGGCGTCGTCCCTTGAGCGCCCTAAGTGCTAAAAATTGTCAAACTTTGATGGGCCCTAGCTTGGAATCTGTGGCACTAGTGAATGATTCGTTTGATCCTACGGGGCCACAAGAGAGGTCCCTACAAAAGCCTATCTTAGTTTTTCAAGTTTCGCTACGGTTTTATTAGGGCAGCAATTTTTCGGTGAGCAAAAAAATCATTAGTCTCATTCAATCGAATGTTGTCTCATGGCCAATTTCTTGTTCTTCTCGTCGCGATGACGAACCATCGCCTCCATCATGTCTAGTTAGGCATTATCACCCTATGCATTCTCCTATTTTTCCCCCCCACTCGGTCGAACGCTCGGGGTCATACCCTACCGACGTCCCTTGAGCGCCCTAAGTGCTAAAAATTGTCAAACTTTGATGGGCCCTAACTCAGAATCCGTGGCACCTGTGAATGGTCCTTTTGAACTTACATGGCCATGAGAGGAGTCCCTACAAAAGCCTATCTCAGAATCTGTGGCCCTAACTTGTTCAATGAAAAATATAGATAAACAAGCATTACACTGTAGACACAAAGATCATCAATATTTCCATGTATTGTATACACATAATTACCATTACACTTGCATGTGACATCCATGAAGGGATATGAAAACTTGATTTTTTTTTCATTATCAATACAACTACACCAATTTACTAATGTACAAATACATTGTATATCATCAATATAACTAAACCAATTTTCTCATGGACATTGTATATCATCATAACAAAGTTACATCAATTCACATCCATATACAAATACAACATCCCACTTCATCTGCATCAAACATCCTCATGTCCTAATAGAAAATATTGCGTACAACAATGTTTGCATATAAATGAAGACCAAAATAAGTAACCTCTTTATGCGGAATGAATGTGATAAAATCCGATATCCGATTTTATTAGTAATATTTTAGAAAGAGAGAGAGAGAGAGAGAGAGAGAGAGAGAGAGAGGACCCCTTAGGACACCATAGGACCCATAACGACCCAATATGGTGTCATAATGGGTTGTATGGTGTCCTAAGGGGTCGTAAGGGTTAACGGAACACCATATGACCCCTAAGGACAACATACAACCCCTTATGAAACCATATGGTGTCGTTAGGTGTCATATGTTGTCCTTAGGGGTCATATGGTGTCCCATGAACCCTTATGACCCCTTGGGACACCATTCAACCCATTATGACACCATATTGGGTCGTTATGGGTCCTATGGTGTCCTAAGGGGTCATATTATGTCCTATGACCCCTTAGGACACCATACGACCCCTAACAACACCATATGGTGTCGTAAGGGGTCCTATGGTGTCCATAGGTATGGTGTCGTTAGGGGTCATATGGTGTCCTACGAACCCTTAGGAAACCATATGACCCCTTAAGACACCATATTCGGTCGTTATGGGTCTTATGGTGTCCATAGGGGTCATATGGTGTCCTAGGACCCCTTAAGACACCATATTGGGTCGTTATGGGTCATATTATGTCCTAATGGGTCATATTGTGTCATACGACCCCTTTAAGACATCATATGACCCCTTAGGACACAATATGACACCATATTGGGTCGCTTTTGGTCCTATGGTGTCCTAAGGGGTCATATTGTGTCCTGCGACCCATTAGGACACCATATGACCTATAACAACACAATTTAGTGTCTTAAGGGTCATATGGTGTCCTAGGACACCATATAACCCCTATGGACATCATATGACCCCTAACGACACCATATGGTGTCATAAGGGATCATATGGTGTCCCATGAACCCTTATGACTCCTTAGGACATCATACGACCTATTATGACACCATATTGGTTTGTTATGGGTCCTATGGTGTCCTAAGGAGTCATATTATGTCCTACGACCCCTTAGGACACCATATGACCCCTAACAACACCATATGATGTCATAAGGGGTCCTATGGTGTCCATAGGGGTCATATGGTGGCTTACGACCCCTTAGGACACCATATGACCCCTTAAGACACCATATTGGGTTGTTATGGGTCATATTGTGTCACATGACCCCTTTAAGACATCATATGACCCCTTAGGACATAATATGACCCCTTATGACACCATATTGAGTCTCTTTGGGTCCTATTGTGTCCTAAGGGGTCATATTGTGTCCTACAACCCCTTGGTACACCATATGACCCATAACGACACAATTTGGTGTCTTAAGGGGTCATATGGTGTCCTAGGACACCATATGACCCCTAAGGACACCATATGGTATCATAAGGGGTTGTATGTTGTCCTTAGGGGTCATATGCTGTCCCATTAACCCTTATGACCCCTTAGGATAGTATAAACCCGTTATGACACCATATTGGGTCATTAAGGGTCCTATGGTGTCCTAAGGGGTCATATTATGTCCTACGACCCCTTAGGACTACGACCCCTTAGGACACCATATGAACCCTAACGACACCATATGGTGTCATAAGGGGTCCTATGGTGTCCATAGGGGTTATATGGTGTCCTATGACCCCTTAGGACACCATATGACCCCTTAAGACACCATCTTGGGTCGTTATGGGTCCTATGGTGTCCATAGGGGTCATGTTATGTGCTACGACCTCTTAGGACACCATATGACCCCTAATGACACCATATGGTGTCATAAGGGGTGCTATGGTGTCCTAAGGGGTCATATTGTGTCCTATGACCCCTTAGGACACCATAGTACCCAAAGCGACCCAATATGGTGTCATAAGGGGTCATATTGTGTCCTAAGGGGTCATATGATGTCTTAAAGGGGTCATATGACACAATACGACCCATTAGGATACAATATGACCCATAACAACCCAATATGGCATCATAAGGGGTCATATGGTGTCCATAGGGGTCATATGGTGTCCATCCTTAGGACACCATATGACCCCTATGGACACCATATTGGGTAGTTATGGGTCATATTGTATCCTAATGGGTCGTATTGTGTCATATGACCCCTTTAAGACATCATATGACCCCTTAGGACACAATATGACCCCTTATGACACCATATTGGGTCGCTTTGGGTCCTATGGTGTCCTAAGGGGTCATATCAAGTATCCTACGACCCCTTAGGATACCATATGACCCATAATGACACAATTTGGTGTCTTAATCTCTCTCTCTCTCTCTCCCTTAATCTCTCTCTCTCTCTCTCTCTCTCTGCTAATCTCTTTATCTCTCTCTCCCTTCCCCTCTCTCTCTTTCCCCCCTCTTTCTCCCTTTCCCTCTCTCTCTTCCCCCCCCCCCCCCCTCTCTCTCTCTCTCTCTCTCTCTCTCTCTCTCTCTCTCTCCCTCCCTCTCCCTAATATCATATACTAATTTATTTATAAATTAATATATTAAAATATTATATATTAATATATTAATAAACATTAGATTAATTATGTGCAAATTTAGTTAGTGAATTTACTTATTAAAATCGGATATCCGATTTGTCTTGTAAAATTTTCAAATTTCAAATTTTGACTTGAGAATGCTTTGGGATTTGGCTTGGAAGTGACAAGCTTGGAAAGTCAACTGAAAAAACGTGTTTTTCAGTATTCCTTGATTTTCCAGATTTTACACTGGTGGCTGACGACTTTTTTTGTAGCCAAAATTGATAAAACAAAGGTTTTTTAAGGATGTTCTCAACTTTCCAACAATATAAGGCTTTTCTTATTTCGACTTTAATAAATAATTATTATTTATTTTCTAATTGAATTCTGACAATAGTCCTGATTGATAGACTGATTGAAAAACACTCATAAATTTCAAATGGTATAACATTTTTTGAATCCGAAACATGCATCACATCCTATGCTTCGTCTACTATAGGGAAAAATTAAAAAAAATTAAATTTCATAAGGTTTTGACCGAGTTAAGGTGGTCAGACGTAGGAGTTTTTGAATTTATGAAAAGCTATAGTAAAAAATTCATAAATAATTATTTACTTTATAAATTTTTTAAAAAAAATATGTGTCACATCTAGACATGAGTCTAATACTTGTATTATAAATATTATAAAAAAATATTATGATTTGATTGTAATTAGAGTGGTCAGACATACGTCTACTTCTTATCTTTTTCTTGAAATTTTAGTATCACTACATTGAATTTTGAAATTTTCATCAAATAGGATTTTTTTTTCCCAAAAAACAACTAGTAGCTTAGAAACTACATTCAATTTTCTATATATTCTCTTCTTACATATTTTAAAAGTAATGTTCACAACTTATTCAAATTTTTCAAATTTTCATGTCAAGTTGCATAACTCTGATTTTCTGAAATACAATTACAAGAATGAAATTCCTTGAAAGCTTGTGAAAATTGGAAGGATGAAAACAATTCCATGCTCTTATTGAGTTTTGACAAAAAAACCCAAATATTTGTTGAGGAGGAAAAAAACCCTTCAGGTTGGGTTAAGAGTTGGAAGGATAACAATCCTTGTATGCTCATTGGCTAGCTAGGGATGAAATCCTTGGGTTAGGAACAAAAAACCTCTAATTCGATATATTTGCAAAGTACGTTTGGATAATTCATGATTTTATTGGTTGAGTATTGTGCTATGATTTATTGATCTAAATATTATAATAAATTCATAGTATTTGACAAAACCACTATCATCATATCTTGAAGGAGGTTTATTACAAAAAACCAAGATAAGTTATTTTTTCAAAATTATTCATAGATATAAAAATTGAATATTATAATAAAATTTCATAATTTTTGATAAATTTATATTCATAAATATAATGTGATTCTCATCTTAATTTGGAATTATTATTTTAGGGCAAAACTCTGGTATATCTCAAAAAAAGGGACATTACATTTGATACTAGAGCAATAATCTCGCTAGCCTATGAGGTAAAAATAAAACAGTTGATGCATAAATAATGTATAGAAGATATTCATAGTGAAGCATAACATGCACAAGAATAATGAAAATGACTAATCCAAAACTTGAAAGGGTGAATAGTTATTGAAGAAGTAAACTATATGAGGAAAGGACTCCTAACAATCTTTCCACAAAGTGTGGATTTGTAATTTTAATTTGATAGAAATTAGAAAAAGGAAAATTAATGTAGTGCTTGGAAACATAAGTCACAAGTCAAAGCACAATAATAACAGATTTGATTGTCTTACAACATAAAGGAAGTATTGAGATATGAGGAGAAATCATGTAAGGTTGGGCAAATGTATAGCGAAATAAGCATGGTCACAAAGCAAAATTTGACTTAAAATAAAATGTATCAAATTTGTAAAATGAGAGACAACTTGTCAAGACAGTCAGTTACCCTAGAACCTATATGAAGAGAAAAATCTAAGATACAATATCTCTCAAGGTCCACCTCATGTCCTCATAATTGTCCTTAAAAACATCAGGAATTGGGATCTTCCATGTCTTATTTTATGCATTACAAACTACAAACAAGATTGCACTTATTAAAAACATAATAAAAAACCTTAAGATTGATCACAATAAGAAAGATCAATTGTATTGATAATGAAATTTGATGAGCCTAAATGGAAGTGAGAGACAACAAACAAAGATATCATTATAGGGTAACCCTATGGAATTTAGAATGAAATTATACAGACTCTAGGGTGGCTATAGAGGTATGAAAAGTAACCATAGAACAAAACAATCTTGATTGAGACAAGACATTCACACATAATTGTAGTTCCAACCTATCTACCTGTAATCTATTAAAGATCAGACCTTACATTATGTACATATACTCTAAAATTAGAGAGAGATTATTTAATATCTATGGGTGGCCAAAATTAGTCAATAGTGATTGTGGTATACATAAGATACTATCTAACATTGGGATGACAAATATATTTATAATAGAAACACATAAATTTAACATACAATTTTTGTTTACGGGAAAAACAGGTTTTGAAGGGACCCCAAAACCCTTTACATCAGATTACAAAAGGTAGATCAAATAAAGTCCAATCATAACAAAATTATAGCAAAAACAACCACATTGGACTGAGAGACAACAGAAGACAAACAAAAGACCGCTCAACCCACAAAAACAACAAAAGGCCAACAAAATATCAGCACAGAACCAGCAATAGAAAAAGATTAACCCAAATTATTAAGGTTCTCCTCAACATTAGCGCTAAGATGGTGCATCATCTTGGTGACATTCTTCAAGTCCAGAATGTCCTGAGGTAGTTCAATGGCTTTCTTCTTCATATTGGCTCGAGTGCACTTTACTGGACGACCTGAATCATCAGCACTAGCAACCATCTCCTTATCCACGTCCACAACAACCCTATCCATGTGAGCTTTCTCCAGCTTATTGACCATGGTAGACATAGTATCTACAGAAGCCTTCACAATATTCTGACTAGTTTCCATAATTCCCCGGAGGGTGGCCTCACATTTTGCAATTATGGCCTCCATATTCACAATTTTTTTGTCAAATATTTCCTTAACACATTGAGTAGCTTCCATATTCTTGGCCAAACAATCTGTCATCGCCTGTTTTTCACTTTCAGTCCACAAGACACTTGTCGAAGTACCCTCAACCATCTCTTTACCAACATTGATAGGGTGAGCACTCACAGTACCATTCGGCAAATCTTTAGCATTAGCTTGCATAACTTCCATCTTGGAAGATAAAGACCGCTGCTTAAGATTGATGTTTTTGATTTCATAAACGCCCACCTGAAAAGACGAAAAACTTCCAATGAGCTATTTTTGGCAACATTGAGCACATCAAAAGGTATCTCCTGTTTAGGATGAAAATCCCATGGGGAAAAATCTATCGAGTCTTGAGAATTCTGTTCTGAGCCATGAGAGGAAGATGACACCTCGACATTTTGAGTTTGGTCTAGGGAATCCTGGTCATTAGAGCTATCAGAAACCTTCAAAGTGGCTTTTCGAGATTTACCCTTAGGGCGTTTACTCGAACCTTCCCCACCAGCACCAGGGGAATGCTTATTCACACCCGTAGCAATCATGTTCTCCCCAGTTTTGGCCTTTTTGCTAGAATGAGGGGCATAATCCCCATCATCACTATCAGTTTCCCATTGTTCCAACTCTGAATCCTCAGTAACATCAATATTTTGAGCAGAAACAGGGGATGGCTTATTGGAGTTTTCAGAAGCCCTAGCTTTCAAATTCTGAAATTTAACATAGAGTTATAAATATTTACATTCTGGTATTTTATTTGGTTGTTTAATTTAAACCAATGCCTAATTCATAATTAAATAAAAGCTTTCGAAAGGAACTCAAAAAAAATCAAAAATAAAAAGTGTGAACGTCTTAAATGATCAATACACAAACATAATAAATACATTGTTCAAGATGATAAATGTTATTGTCAAATAGTGATTAGATACAATCTTACCATACTTTTGTGTATATAAGAATCAGAATGTACCCTTGATCAATAGTATATTCTGATCTCTACATAAACGTTGCCACCGTCCATAAGCAGGCCTGAAGAGGAAATACCACAATCCATTGTGGCCAGCTGGCAGAAACTACACCATAAAACAGCAGAGAACAAGCTGCATAGAATGACAAATTATCCACTTCATTATGAGCCTATCCCTAATTGAAATTAATGATAGCAAAAACCAATTAGTGCACTATATGAGGTTAGCGTGCATAAAGCCTAAAATGATGTATAGGAATTGGCTTTAAACAGCTTCAATCAATAATTGGATAAAAATATACACATAAGCACAAATTTTTTCAGTTGAGAAGAGCTCATAAATTCTGCCAGTAATCCAAGTGATTGTTGACTGTATTACAGAGAAGAAGATTTGATCAATAAAAAGGCTGGCCAGACAATCTACCAAACACAATTACATTCCCTATGACTGAACAAAAACGACTTCCTCAACTTTCTGATTCACAAGATAAAGCTCCACAAAAATGTTGTTGTGCTTTCAGTCCTTTGAAAAACCCTTCAAACAATCTAAAAGTAACTACATGAAAATGCCCTTCTACAATCTACTTCTTACATTTTTACAGTAGTCAAATACAAATAACCAGTAATATACTTGAAGTGACTATGGAAGCAAAGGTGATTTTGAAAGGAGGGTCTCCTGACATTCTTGATTTCCCAGAGTGTCATATAGAGGGCGATCCTTGGTTTCAGGAAGGTCCAATACAAACAAACCGCTTATAATTATTGCAATTCCAAATAGACCAAAGGAAATAGCTGTGTTGCTATGGCCTATCACAACAATTACTGGGCTGACAATTGCCCCTGCATTGATGGCTTGTCTAAGCATTGATATGGCCGAGTTTCGAACACTCGATGGAAACAATTCCAAGCAATAAATCAGCATCACATTAAACGCTGTAACTGCACTCAAAAACGCGCCTACTTCAGCAACTATCTGTGCCCAATTCTTTCTGTTTGCAGTTGAATGGGGAATATCTGATATACCCAGTGAATAAAACACACACAGAAAGCAGAGCATGCCACTCACTAGTGTCAACAAGAGAATTGCCCTCCGACGCCCACACTTAGCAACGACAATTGTGGAGAAAATGGCGGCTGGAATCTCTGAGAGAGCGTTGAATGTGACACTCAGATATAAATTGAAGTCCAAACTTGCGACTCCAAAAGGCATTCCGTAATAGATGAGCCCCATGCCAGAGCCAACCGCCATTGTTGACATAAGTCTTCTGCGAGCCCATTGAGTTGTCCACAACAGTGATAAAGCAGACTCTGTTCGGCTCTCTGCAATGCAATCTTCTATTCCTACATTTTCTGGCAATACTCTTCCATTCAGTTCTGCCATTTTTCTTAAACATTTCAGGGACTCTTGGGAATTTCCTCTGAGAAGAAGCCACCTGGGGGACTCCCAAGCGAAAAGAAGCAGCAATACAGAATATGCCAGAGGAGTTATGGATATATAGATGTAGGTGTTTCTCCAGGAAAAGGAATTTCTAGTGAGGTAGGCGAGGGCTGGAAGTGAAAGGAATCCAAGGGTGAAGGAGAAAAAAACAAGAAAACCAATAAGGCTTCTCCATCTGCGACCAACGAGCTCAGTAGAGAGAACGAGACAATAAGTTCCCATTGAGGATCTGGCAAAGCCCGTGAGAGCTCGGAGGAAAGAGTAGATCCAAATGTTGGGCGAAACAGAGGTTAAAAAGCCCATCAATGAAAGTGTCACAGTGGAAATCACCAGAGTCCGTTTACGACCCAGCCAAGAATCAGCCAACGGTCCTACTATTATACAACCTGCAAAAACCCCCTTTGTCTTAGATTTTCATAAGCTTTTAAACTTAAAAGATCCTACTTTTAAACTTAAAGATCCTACTTTTACAGTTCAAAGATCCCATTTTATTGATTCTAGAGTCTGTTCTTGTTTGATGCTTAAGAAGAGCCTTTTGATCTTTAATGAATAATTTCAAAACTCACCCAGTAGTGATCCCATGAAGAAAAACAGAGAAGGAAAACCTGCTTGGATGGTGTTGGCACAAACAAGGTTCCACTGTGAGATGACAGACACCTCTGTTCCTCTTTCCCACTCCCAGAGTGTTGAGTTCATCTCACATATCGATGATTGTGCAGTGCATATTTCCGTTTCTCCTATTTGACTGCCATTAGTGCAGTGCCATGAAGGTTGGGCATCAGTAAAAATGGTGACAAAGGTGTGTTGGGAATCAAATGCCCAAGCCAAGGCAACAATTACCACTTGGAACAACTGAGCTGGTCCAAAACCACCAACATATGTTTCTATTATTTCATCAATAGAGAACATGTTTTTCTCAACTTGTTGCACTTGTGTTAACTCATCACTATCACTTCGCTTCTGCTCTTCCCAGGTGGGTGGATCCATTGCAGGCTATCTGTGAAACCCAAAAGCCTGTAATTCTATGAAATATGGACTTTGCAAGTTGGTCAGGGCAGGTCCCCATGCGGCTGCTTAGCTTATTTTGGCTAGCAGCCGCTGCTCAATTTTTTTAGCATTAATTTGTGGCGCTGGTGGCCCCATGAATGTAAAATTTTGCTGCTTATAAAATAAGCAGTCATCTTAAATTGCATTATTAAAAAAAATATTTAATTCTAATTGGTCACATAAATTGTGGAGAAAAAATTGGAAACAAATAAAAAAAGGGAAATTGTTTCAGAGAGCCACGTGTCAATCTTCTCAATAAGCAGTTGCTGCTTATTTCCAGCCCCCCCTTTTTTTCAAAGCTTATTTTTAAGTTTTAAGCAGCTGCTGCTCCACTTAAATAGGAAAAGATTCCAATTTATCCTTTCCTCTTAATTAAAAATTTGCATGGGAACACTCTTGCTGCTTAATTTTAAGCAAAAATTGCACTTAAGCAGCCGCATGGGGACATGGAGTTAGTGATTGTTTTAGGCCGCGGTTATTCTGGTTTCAAAACGGATCTATCGTACATCGTGATAGCAATGTGTTAGTCAATTGCAGTTGTTTATTGCAAAATCGAAGATGTAAAATGCGCGACTAACACATGTGTTAGTCAATCCGTACTGTAGTTGTGAAACCAAAATAGACGTGTCCATTGTTTTATGCATGATTCCATACAAGAAAAGACATTAAGAAAAGACATTAAAAGTATAATATCCTGACAATGAATAGACTTTGAGAACAAGCAGCCACCTTGGTCCGTTTGGATTTTTGTGAGCAACGCAGGATAAAATCAAACTCCTTTGAAAGCTTTTGCTTTCCACGTCTTCTGTGTTAAATAAATTCAATCTTCATTAATTGCATTCATTAAGTATTATGGTGGCCTATTCATTTCATTCATTATGGTGCACTGTCAATTTGACACAGTACTCCCTTCTCTTTTTTCAATCACTTCGATAATTTCTTTGGGTGGGTCTAACAAATGAAGCGGAATCCATGAATGGTAGAATTTTGGCTAAGTAACTTTCTGTCATGTTTCATAGTGTTTGAAAAATCTGCTAAAGTACAATTGAATAGCAGTAAAAGTTTCCTCTGTTCAACCTAAAGAAGTCTCTGGCGCTTTCTCATGAATAGAAAGAATGTTTGTTTTAATCTTTCTGTGGTGCCCGTCGAGAACGACAGGAGAATTGACCTGTTCGATATTATATAGCAAATGGATTTGTTTATAATCTGTTATCCCGACATCTTCAATTTCTAATTAATTTTCCTTAAATTTGGGTTTAGTTTTGGTTTTAAGCCAATTGTAGATTCATATTTATCGTTGACTAGCTGAGAAATACATACAATTTTAGCCCACGGTCCTAAGCAAATTGTTCGGTGGAAATAAAATCACTGTAAAATTAGTATCATATTCATTGAAGCAAGGACTAGTAGTATTCTTAAATCAGTTACTGAATATGCCTGCAAATTGCTTTACAGGCTGCCTGGTTACTGGAATTTTAATGTCAAGTTGGCACATACATTTATTGCTTATATCTGAAACTGCTTTACAGTATAAAATTTGGGAGAGAAGTATTAAGTTTCAGTCATGGCACAGCTTCAGCAAATTTAATATCAGGTGAATCAGTTTCAGAACAACTGCGATATGAATTTAGGTAAAATGTTTCATCATGATTTTTCTGTGTAACGTTTTGGGATGGTCTTATGTAATCACTACAAGTTCAATGTTATGTAATCAGCTTCAAAACAGCTGTCATATGAACCTATGTAAAGTATTTTGTCATGTTTTCTCTTCTGTTGCTTGTATTGTCTAGTTCAATGTTTTCTTCTTTCAACTACTTGTTAATGCCTTGGGATGGCCTTTTGTAATTACTACAAATTCAATGTTATGTAATCAACTTTAAAACAGCTGTCATATGAACCTATGTAAAGCGTTTGGTCATGTTTTCTCGTCCGTTTCTTGTATCATCTGGTTCAATGCTTTCTTCTTTCAGCTACTTGCTAATGCCTTGGGATGGCCTTTTGAAATTATTACAAGTTCAATTTTATGTGATCAACTTCAAAACAGCTGTCATATGAACCTATGCAAAGTGTTTCGTCATGTTTTCTCCATTGTTGCTTGTATCGGCTAGTTCAATGTTTTCTTCTTTCAGCTACTTGCTAATGTCTTGTGACGACCTTTTGTAATTACTACAAGTTCAATGTTATGTAATCAACTTCAAAACAACTGTCATATGAACCTATGCAAAGTGTTTCGTCATGTTTTGTCCTTGTTGCTTGTACCGTCTCATTCAATATTTTTTTCTTTCAGCTACTTGCTAATGCCTTGGGATGGCCTTTTGTAATTACAAGTTCAATGTTATGTAATCAACTTCAAAACAACTGTCATATGAACTTGTGTAAAGTGTTTCATCGTGTTTTCCTCCTCTGTTGCTTGTATCGTCTAGTTCAATGTTTTCTTCTTTAATTCTGCTTTGATTCAATATATATATATAAAGAAAGTTTGGGAGAGAAGTACTGATCTCTAGTGGTAGTAGTAGGAGAAGTATTGAAGCCGTGACCTAGAAAGAATGGTAACATAAATGACTTCCGCGTTATTAAAAATCTAAGGAGTTGTTTTGGCCTAATCTATAATGGTAATAGGGAGAGAAGTGTTAATTTATAGTGATAGTAGAAGTGTTACAATTGTGAATTGTGAAAAAATGGTCAAAAGAAAAATTATTTAAAGCCTACATTTATTGTTTTGTTATAAAGACTCTCAATTCTAAAATAAATAAAACGTGTAATAAATAAAATAATCATATAACCAATGCATCAGTTTTTTTTAATATATAGTACATCAAGTATCTTACAATAAAGAATGATAAATCAATAGTAATAATAAATCAAAGAAACATACAATATGGATTTGGAAATTAAATATATTAGAATGGATTAAAAACAACATCTCATAAGATTTACATGAACTAGAGTAAAATAGAGAGCAATTTTTTTCATATACACAATATTTACAAAACTCAAATTCAAGATTACAATCATTTAACCCCTCAACAAGTTTTTTTTATTTTTTAACTTCCTTTTAATTATTCTTGGCTTTATGACAAATCTTTTGGTTGCATAACATTTTTTTTGTATTGCTAACTTAATATAAAAGTCATGAGTACCCTTTAGTACCTAGGAAAAATAACCATTAGAAATAGACACAACAAATGAAGCAGTCACTGGTTAGGAGGGACCTCAAAGAGATCAATCTGGATCAGTCAGCAAGAGTAAACACAACAGAAACACAAATATATGATGGAAGCAATGCAGAACAGGTTGATTTATTTCATGAAAACTAATTACAACCAACCGGTAACAATCGGGTTATAGAAACCGACTCACATGCCTACTAAAACATGCTCAAAGTACAAAATAGGTCACAATCGGGACCTTCATTCTTAAGATCTATCTTCTACGCTCAGTCTAGCTATCTGATTGTTTGATTGTTGTTTCATTCTAATGCTCAATACAATGATTTATATGATCCAAGGGATCCGGTCGGTCCAAAAAGGGATCAAAACCCGAAGAAAAAGACCTAACGTGTAAAACCAACAACGTTGGCCTCTGCCAAGAGATTCCTCCAGAAAATCCAAAGGATTAAGTGTAGATCATGGGAAAAAGTCAGGCACACGCCAAGAAACATCAGAATCAACGCTTAGGGCTCCGCAAGCTATGAAAGGGCTCTAGTAGATCACAAATGCAAATAGGTCCAGGCAACTGGTAACAGGAAATTGTCAACCAGTAACAAGAAACTGTCATGAAAACTGATAGCGATAACTTGTCAGAAAAGTATCCAAATGCGATGCGGTCTGGAAATAAGAAATATGATCAAGTCTTCAAGTAGAATCCAACTCCACAGGATCCAGTGAGCCAAATCTGGGACACACAGAAAGAAATGTTGAAACTACAAAGAGAAAGCAAAACAAAAAGGAAAATATTTTTGGTTGATACAAGATTGCTATGAACCGGGGATGCTCCTGCGTTGGACATCTGAGGTTATTGAAAAAGTGAGCCTCTCACTTTGCTGGGGTCAGAGGAAAACCAAGGCAGTCTACTTCTACCCGATAAATCCAAGATGAATCTTCAATTGGTATGTCCTTCCACTTCACAAGATATTCCTTATACTGACTGTTTTGGGTACTACACCCAATCCTACTATCCAAAATGTCTTCAATCTAATCCAATTCCTTCTGGGGCAATTGTTTCTCCAAGTCTGCAATACTGTCCTCGCTGAATTTTGCTTCATGATACTCATGAAGATCTGCAATGTTAAACATAGGTGAAATACTCAGACTATCCAGTAACTCCACTTAATATGCATTTCCACAACTAAACTTCCTCAAAATCCTGCAAGGCCCAAACTTTTTCATCTGCAATTTGTTATAAGTTCCAACCAGGAATCTCTCTTTTCTCAGATATACCATCACTTCATCACCAACTTCAAATTTCTTATGTCTCCTCTTCTCATCTGTCTTCTCCTTATATTTGTTATTCATGTCCTCCAAATGTTGCTTAACCTGAATATGCAAGGCTACCATGTGATCTGCAAAGTCTTCTGCTTCTGAACTTCTTTGGTCTTCACTGCTAATATCTCTTAATTCTGATATACCTCTAGGATGCACTCCGATAACAATCTCAAAAGGTGTTCTTCCGGTACTCCTATTTACTAAATTGTTGTAGGAAAACTCTACTTGTGCAATGATCAAATCCCAACTTCTGGTTTTATCTCCTACTAAACATCTCAACAAATTTCCCAAGCTCTGGTTAACTACTTTTACCTATCCATTAGTCTGTGGATGAAAAGTAGAACTGAACTTCAAATTTGTCTTCATCTTCTTCCAAAGTGTTCTCCAAAAATAGCAAATGAACTTGTTGTCTTTATCTAAAACTATGCTCTTGGGTAATCCATGCAATCTCACTACTTCCTTGAAAAATAGATCTGCTACATGTAATGCATCTAATGTCTTCTTACAAGGTACGAAATGAGTCATCTTCGAGAATCTATCCACTACCACAAATGTAGAATCATTCCCTCTTAGTTTTTTAGGTAATCCAAGTATGAAATCCATGCTTATATCCTCCCAAGGTCTTACCGGTACTGTCAAAGGTTTATACGATCCCACATTTTGACTACTACCCTTTGCAACTTGGCAAACTCTACAACTTTGCACATATTTCTTAGCATCCTTATGAATCTGGGGCCAAATTAACTTGTCACTCACCAATGCTACTGTTTTGTCAATACCAAAATGTCCAACTAATCCTCCACTGTGTTTCTCCTTTATCAGATTCTCCCTCATAGAACTCTTAGGTATGCACAAGTGAACTCCTCTGAATAACATCCCATCCTAAATGAAGTAATCCAACCACTTGCTTCTATCTACCATAACCGGTTCTCTACATGCTTTCCAAGGTTCTGCAAAATCTGGGTCATCTTCATACACGTTTTTCAGTTCTTCAAATCCTAATACTGTCACTCTCATCTATGTCAGCAAATTCCTTCTCCTACTCAATGCATCAGTAACTTTGTTATATTTTCCACTTCTATGCTTCAACACAAAGGTATAACTCTGCAAGAATTCTACCCATCTCATATGTCTCTTATTCAACTTACTCTGACTGTTCGAATACTGCAAAGCTTGATGATTTGTATACAACACAAACTCCTTAGGCAATAGGTAATGTCTCCACTTCTTCAAGGCTTGAACTATGGCATAAAATTCTTGATCATACACTGAATATCTCCTCCGAGCATCATTTAATTTCTCACTAAAATAAGCTACTTCTCTCCCTTCCTGACTCAAGACTGCTCCTATTGATGTTCCACTTGCATCACAATCCACTTGAAATACTTTAATGAAATCCGGTAAAACTAACACAGGTTGCTCAGTCACTTTTTCTTCAATAGTTCAAAAATTTTGTTTGCTCTGGTGGTCCACTTGAATTCCTTCGGATCTCCCCTCATGTTCTTAGTCATAGGGTTACAAACTGAACTGAAATTTCTAATGAACTTTCGATAGAAACTAGCCAATCCATGAAATGATCTTATCTCTCCAATGTTTTCCGGTGTAGGCCACTCAACAAGTGCTTTTACTTTCTCAAGGTTCATCTTCAAACCATCCTCAGATATCACAAATCCCAAATAGACTAACTCATCCTTCATGAAAGTACACTTCTTAATATTTATCAGCAACTTTTCTTCTCTCAACCTCTACAAAACTTGTCTCAAATGCAACAAATGCTCCTCTTTTGTCTTACTGAAAATCAAAATGTCTATACAATAAGAAACTTACCCAATAATTTCTTCAATACCTCATTCATCAGCCTCATGAAAGTACTCGGTGCATTAGTTAACCCAAAAGGCATCACCAACCATTCATACAATCCTTTATTTGTTTGAATGTTGTCTTCCACTCATCTCCTTCTTTGATCTTGATCTGATGATATCCACTCTTCAAATCTATCTTTGTAAAGTATTTGGCTCCACTCAAATAGTCAATTATGTCATCCATCCTAGGCAAAGGAAACTGGTATTTCAGTTTGATCTTGTTTATTACTCTGGAATCAGTGCACATTCTCCATTCTCCATTCTTCTTAGGTGCTAATATTGTTGGTATTGCACAAGGGCTCAGACTTCCCCTGATCAAACCTTTCTTCAATAGCTCCTACACTTGTCTATTCAGTTCTTCAGTCTCTGTCAATTTCATACGGTGTGCAGCTTTGTTAGGAAAACTAGCTCTGGGAACCAGGTCTATGCAATGACTGATACTTCTCACAGGTGGCAATACATTAGGTACATTATCTGAAATGATGTCCTCATATTCTGTCAACATATCCTTTATCTCTTCTGGTTGTTCCTCTTCATGCTTCGGATTCTCAATCTTGTTAGGAATTAAGACAAAACACACATTCTCATGTCTCAATTCATCCAGGAATTTCCTTCCATCTACCAAATAGATTCTAGCATTCATACAAATTTCATTCTTCAAAGGTTCCTCCAAGGGAAACCAGGTTCGTTTCATCCCATTGGCCACAATAGTGTATGTATTCTTCCTCCTATCATGTACTGCCTATCTATCAAACTACCAAGGTCTACCCAACAAAAGATGAAAAATATCCATAGTCATAATATCACACAATACTTCATCATGATAATTCCCAATTTTTAATTTCACCAAACATTGTTCACTTACTATAATAACTTATGTTCATCCTAAATCCATTCTATCTAATAAGGTTTAGGGTGTCTCAATCTCTCCAAATTCAACTTTTTCACCATCTCTTCTGAAACAAGATTATCTGAAGTACCACTATCAATAACAACTTTACAACACTTACGAGACACTTTACATCTGGTCTTGAAAAAATTCTTCCTCTGCAAGGGCTCTTCATCTCTCCCGGTATGACACAAAGCTCTCCTCATCATCAACAGTTCTCCATCTTTCGGTTTATTGTCTGATCCGGTGGGATTTTCTTCCACCACTGCTGCTCTTTTGGTATTCTTTGTCTTCTTACACTCGAAAGCATGATGTCCTTCTCCTCCACACTTAAAGCAAGTTCCTCTAAATGTTCTCTTCTTTTCTCTCCTCTGGTAGAAATTTCTATCATCTTCCCAGTATGAATTGCCTTCTTTGTTCACTTCCTTGTCTTTGTTATGATCTGTACTAGTTCCTCTACCTCTGGTATATCCTCTTCCTCCTTGAAACCTTCCTCAGATAAACATTCCACCTTTGCCTCTCTGCTTCTGCTCATGTCTTTTTTTTAGCTTCTCTTTTGCCTTTAGGGCATAATTGTAAGCCTCTTCAACACTCTCTAATTTGATCAAACTAAGTTCATCTTGCATAGACACCCACAATCCATTTAAATGTCTTGCGACTTGTTCAACTTCATCATCAACATGTCCAGATCTGATATTCAACTTGTAAAATGCTTCGGTGTACTCCTTCACACTGGATTCCTTGTCTCAAATTTTGCAACTTCCGAAACAGATTCACTAGGTAATCAACTGGCATAAATTTTGATTTCAACTTAGCAATCATTTGATCCCTTGTCTTGATCTTCTCTTTACCTCTTCTTTGTCTATCAACTTGCAAATGCTCCCACCAAAGAGATGCATGACCTTTCAATCGGGTACATGCACATTTCACCTTCCTTTCTTCTGTAGTGTTTTCAAAATCAAAATATTTCTCCATCTCCGAGATCCAATCTATCAATTCATGTGAATCCAACTTCCCATCATATTCTGGTGGGCTAAAATGAGGTTTGGTATTCGCCCTACTCAAAACCCTCGAAAACCTTTCCTCATCTAGATCAACCATTGGTGGGTTTCTTGTTCTACTAGGGCTTCTTCTCCTTCATCTTCGATATGTCGGCCTCTTCTCTAGGCTATCCCCACAACTTCCAACCAGGCTGCTATCCCTCACAACATTTCCATCACAACAGGGTCTGCATTTCCACATGCTCCACTATTCCTAGTTCCTCTTCATGCCATCAATTACGCTAGTCCTTTGTAGCTGCAGGTCGGACCCACAATCTACCACCCTACAATAAAAATCTCAAGACACACATCCTCCGGAATGAAAACTTGCTTTGATACCACTTAAAGCAGTCACCGATTAGGAGGGACCTCAAAGAGATCAATCCGGACCGGTCAACAAGAGTAAACACAACAGAAACAAAAATATATGATGGAGGCAATGTTGAACAGATTGATTTATTTCATGAAAACTAATTACAACCAACTGGTAACAACCAGGTTACAAAAACTAGCTCACAGGTCTACGAAAACATGCTCAAAGTATAGCATGGGTCACAACTGAGACCTTCAATCTTAAGATCTATCTTCTACGCTTAGTCTAGCTATCTGATTGTTCGATTGTTGTTTCATTCTAATGCTCAATACAATGATCTATACGATCCAAGAGATCTGGTCAGCCCAAAAAGGGATCAAAACCCGAAGAACAAAACCAACAAGGTCGGCCTCCAACAAGAGATTCCTCTAAAAAATCCAAAGGATGAAGTGTAGATCAAGGGAAAAGGTCGGCCACACACCAAGAAACATCAGAATCAATTCTCAAGGCTCCACAAGCTACGGAAGGGCTCCGATAGATCACAAATGCAAATAGGTCCAGGCAACCGGTAACAGGAAATTTTCAACTAATAATAAAAAACTGTCATGGAAATCGATAGCGATAACTTTCCGAAAAATGATCCAAATGTGATGTGGTATGGAAATAAGAAAGATGATCAAGTATTCAAGTAGAATCCAACTCCACAAGATCTGGTGAGCCAAAACTGGGACACAAAGAAAGAAATGCTAAAACTGCAAACAAAAAGCAAAACAGAAAGGAAAATATTTTTGGTTGATGCAAGATTGATATGAACCAAGGATGCTCCTGCATCAACACACCTCTTTATTGTTGGTTCTTATGAACAAGGAAAATATTCAACAAATCTCTTCACTACAAGAATTGAATAACTATTACAATGAACTATGTATGCATCTACTTAAAATAAAGTGTTGAGAAACTTAATAAGAACCATAGCTCTATTTTGAACCCTCCATTGAATAAAATGACCTACACATCTACATCATTCAGTTTACTTATAAAAATAGGTTTTGTGCCAAATGAAGGATATGTAATACATCATCGATCCCTTTCACTCATTCATTAGGGAACTAAATTGGCACTCTACCATGGCAATATTTTCTAGATGAGAATGATCTCTAAGGTACAACTTCCCACCATCAAATTCTTCATATTTTATAAACCAACCCTAATGTGAGGTCATGTGAAAAAAGGCATCAAATTCTATAAACCACACACCTTCCAATACTTGAGTAGCTAAGGAAAGAATGATATAATCACCTTCATCTTGGGTGGATATCTTAGAATAATCATCAGAATCTAACTTTTTCTTCTTCTTTTTCTTCTCCTCCTTGTTATAGTATCTTATTAAATGTCTATTTTTTTTTTAAGTTCAAACATTTTTTCTTGAACTTACTAAGATATTTGAATCTCCCATGGGATTCGGATCTAGATTTATCTTGATTCCTATTATTCTTCCTTCTTTTACCTTTGGATCTTCCATGAACCAATACAACCTCCTTAACCAACTCAAAAATATTCCTTCTCATTTATTTAGAGATTAAATATGTATCCACATCATCAAACTTGAAGTTGATGATGGAACTCCCAATGGCCATAACAAGGTAATCCCATGAATCTAGTAGAGAACATAATAAAGTCATACATCAATCATCATCCATTTTACTTCCATGAAATGAAAATGCGCAACTACCATATTGGAAAAATTTAGATGTTCGGCCATAGACTAGCCATTCTCCATCCTGAGGTTATACAAGCTTTTCACTAGGGATTTACCCTAATAAATATTTCAAAGAAGCTCACAAAAAATTCTCTATGGTAGTCTTTTCATCCACACTCAACACTAAATTAGCCAAATTGAATCTAATCAAACCTTATTCTTTCCTATCCATCTTGTGCAAGGATTCTTGTGATATAGTTATAATTTTGGGTCTATATACTATAGCCCATACATCTTGGTATGTGAGCATATCCTTAGTTTCTAGTTTAGACACAACCAAAGTTTATGCTTAAGAAATTCTCCATTTCTATCCTTAATGTACTTTCCATCTCTCCCTATAATAAAATTAAAACTCTTATTTGCAAGCTCCCACCAATATAAAGATTAGTACAAAAATGCATCTATTGATCACCTAGAATCTAAGGTGATCATTCTCTAATACTAAATGAAAAGAAGCAAGTTACCTAAAAATGCCCCGTACACTATTATTTTGAGGAGAGCATTATGCAAATTTCAATATTTTAATAATAATGTAAAGTGGAAACACATTTAAACATAAAATAAATAATATATACCAAAACATAGGTGTATGTATGGGTAAAACCTTTTCTGAAAAAAATCTCCACACTTCAAAATAGCTCAATGTATTATTTAGTAAGGCAAAATTATGATAAACTTGCAAAGAAAGCCTTCAAAGGTGTATCACCAATAAAAGATCTATAGAAATTCTAATATCTTAATAGTATCTAAAAATATCTACACAAACTTCATCAAGAACCTAATATATAAAATACATAAAACATAAGACTGTCAAATGGTAATTAGAAACCCATGAGCTAAAATAACCCAAAAAGTGGCACCCATATTACCATCCAATCAAATATGTCTTATGATGTATCATAACATGCATCATATGTTGGTCAATAGGTATAATTCTCCTTTACAACTTCTTTATGTGTCCAACAACCTTTTACATTTCCTACACAAACTTTTGGAGGCCACAACTTTTGACCCATTGGGCCCATTTTTAAAAAAATGGAGTATTTAAAAATATCTATATAGTAGGCACTATTATAGGCAATTTAGAACAACTAAAAAATATTTATTTTAATCAATAATCAACTTTGTAGGCCAATGTTTGATTTTTTTCTACTTTATATCCAAAAATAATAGTTTTTGTAATGTTAACATTTGGAGTAATCCCAATACATATTCTATAAGGGGGTGGTATGGTTATGGATGTTGTGCTTAGGTATTGGATTTTATTGTGTGGTGGTTGTAGTCATATGCTATTTTTTTAGCAAAGAGATCTATGCATTGTACTAATTATACCAAGCATGTTGATATCCATATTATTTTGTTTATTAAATAGTAGAGAAAGGAAGGCAATGTTCCAAAAGATTGATAATTAGGATAATATTATAAATATTTTGAATAAGTAAATAAGCATAGAAACATCTCTTGATAGAGGAAGGGCACGAGTCTCAAACCCTATAGTAGATTTTTCCTATGGATATGATTATTGGGCCCAAATGGTCCCAAACCATTCAACCCCCTCATTGAAGCCCAAGGCATCAAGTATGGTCAAACGCTATGTTGAGGGGCACTCAAGGAGCTTTTTTTCTTTTGGGGGCACTTTTTACATTAAATTTTCTTCACCAATAATTTTGGTACCCATAATATTATCAAACCACATTTTTTATGTGCCTATTAATTGCATGAGGGGTTGGTATAGTGATTTTTATAGAGATTTCACAAGGATATAATGCTTATTAGAATAATAAGGGGGAAATTGTGTTGCATACATGTACTTTGGTGCTGAAGATTAATACATACATGTTTCTCTCTCTAATAGTAGAGTTTTTACCACATTTTTTTCTATGTACGTACATATAGTATTTTGTGTCTATTTATCAGTGCTTGTAGGTTTCTATTTTCTTCAATATAAATCTCTTAATGAGTAATATAATATTATATCCATAAAAATTAGATTCACATGCTTTTGATGGGATTGTTGGTGTAAATAATTATTCATCATGGATATTATTACACTTACTTAAGTTTACTTAGGATAATGCATTTCATAGTAGTTTGGATATGAGACACTTGGGTGTTTGTGCCACATTGGGATAGTGTGTGTAGGAGAAATTCCACCTCTTTTGGTGTTGATCTTGTTATTACACTATCATATCCACTTATTGTGGAGTGATAATTCCACCTTCGGTGGGTGATCCACCTCATGTGGAATATTATATTATTTCTCCTACCTACCCACACCTATTTCCTACCTACCCTTGTTTCTTATTGAGTCACATGTCATGTTTGTGTGCTCATACATATCCCTAGCCTTGCCTATATAAGCAGGCTCATCTACATTGTATGTAACTATTGAACAAGTTGTTGATCATTTTCTATTGATGAGAATACAGTTTATTCTTATCCCATATTATGTCTCTATCTTGTACATTTCAATGACTTCTTGATCTTGGCAAAATCCAACATGGTATCAGAGCTATTGGAGTCTCATTGATTCGTCTTGAAGAGGCATTATTGTGACGTCAAGAGGCAGATCTGAGGAGCATCGTCATTTGGAGGCGTCCTAGACCAGATCCGACCTCTCCATTGCGTCCGGAAGGCCCTTTCCATGAATTTTGGTTATAAAGTTGGCCTATTTTGGTGAGGAAAATTTTTTTCCCCAATTTTGCTTATCGTACGGATTTTTCGAATATTTTATATATATTTTTCAAAAAAAAAAATTTCTAAAAAAAAAAATTTCTTTTTTCAGAAATTTGTTTTCAAAAATCAAAAATAAAAAAAAAATTGAAAAAATTGAAAAATTCGAAAAAATCAAAAAAATTTTGAAAAGCAAAGCAAAAAAATCAAAATATTTTGGGGGGTCCGCAGACCCCCCCGTACCCCTTCGTACGCCCGTATTCCGCTGTTTGCAGGTACCTGTCCGCAGAGTTGGACGGCGCCGTACCTGTCACTGCTATCCTCGGCGACCGCGCCCGCGTTGCTCCCGCAGCGTCCACCGTCCCTCCGCCCGTCGTCCGCAGGTTCCCCGGCCTCCGCGCCCGCCTCTGCCAGCGTCGCCTCCCGGCGCCGCCCGCGCCACGCCCCCGGCTCCGCCCAGGCTCCCGGCCACCTCTCCACACAGCGCCCGAGCAGCAACCTTGGCTCCCTCCGCCGGCGTCTCCTCCGTAGCGCCGCACCGCCACCTCTCATCGGCTTCCGCTCCGGGCTCGGCCAGCTGACAGCCACGCGGACAAAACCGTACAGACAGGTGGTCAAATCCGTACGCCACGCAGTTTTTTGCCACGTCAGCACCGCCACGCAGACCGCAGGTGCCACGTCACGCGGACACAGTGAGCGAGCCACGCATCATCCGTACAACCACATCAGCCTTGCCACGTCCACAATTCCGTACAGTACGGAACATATACAGTCAGCAGGCCACGTAATCCGTCCGTACGGTACGGACGCACAGTCAGCCAGGCAGCGAAGTTTTGGCGACGTTCATACGGCCGTCAAATTTAACCCAGTGTTTTGCTGACGTCAGTGCCACATCAGCAGGGTTTGGAAATTTTTTGACCCCCTCTCATTTGCATTTTTGATTTTGCAGTTCAACTTCAAATGGCCATAACTTGCTCATTTTTGCTCCTTTTTGGGTGCAATTTTTTTTGAAATGGGCTAGAATTTTGTGCTCTCCGCAGTGGTGAAAGAATTTTTTGATTTTGATGCACGGATTTTTCAGAAAATGCAGTTTTTGGTGACTGTCCCTGAGTAATCCCAGTTTTTGCAACTTCAGAGGCTTCGTTTGGGGTCATCCGACCTCCTTTTTAGGTGCCGTTTTTTTTGAAAGTGCGTATTTTTTCATCTACTTTCACATGATGCTATCAGATTGATGTCATTGTAAGTAGAAATTGTACTTTCAGATCTTGGCCTTTTTTGGCTCTCTTGGTACTTGTATATTTGCTTGAATCTCAGTTAGATTCATTGCAATATTGATTGAAGTCTCTTGTATCTCATTTGAGAAGTTGTAAAATTTGCATCATAAGCCCACTTTGCCTTGTTTTGCAAGTGGCTCATTGTAATCGCACTAAGTATAAAGTGCCAAAATCATCACTTTTGGGGGGGTACTTTGATTGATTGAATTTGGGGGGTGTCTCTTGTGCTTTTGTGCTCTTGTGTTCCTTCCTTTTTGCTGCTATGGGTTCTACTAAGTTTCCTCTCTTAACTCCACATAATTATGCTACTTGGAAAATTGATGCATGGAGTAAACTTATGGAAAAAGGACTCACTCATTACATTGATGGAACTATTGTTGCTCCAGCTGATCCTAAGGCTGATCCAGTTGGTCACTTAGATTGGCTCACTAAAAATATCATGGCAATTGGTACCTTAAGAAAGTATGTATCAAAGGATCTCATATTTCATATTGAGAAATGCACTCTAATCAAGGATGCTTGGCAAAAGTTTCAAGACTTGTATGGTCAAGTTGATGAGATTAGGGGATATCAAATTGATAGTGATCTCACCATGTTAGATCCCAAGAACTTTGATACTATACAAGATTATGTCACTAAGGCAAATGAGTTGAGGGCACAACTCAAAGATTGTGGCATTGATAAAAAGGATACTCAATTGATATTCAACTTGATAGGGAAGCTTCCACAAGAATATGCAGCATTTGTTTCTAGTTTCCAAACTCATAGGATGACAATGGGTTCAAGCTACAAAATGCCTACATTTGATGCTTTCAATGAAATGTTGATGATGGAACAAACTAAGTTGATAAGCATGGGCATTCTTAAGGCTTCTTCTAAGTCTCAAGCATTGGTGGCAAATCAAGGAAACAAAGGAAATCAAGGAAAGGACAACTCAAACAAGAAGAAATGGCAATCAAAGCCTAAGGATAAAGCACAATCTTCTCCACAACAAGGAGATTCATCTTCTTCCAAGAAAGATAATTCACCAAAGAGAGAGAGACCTACTTGTGCTTATTGTAAAAAGATTGGTCATGAGGAACATCGTTGCCATACTAAGAAGATTGATGAGCTCACACATATCATCAAAAAGCATAACATTGATTTGCCTAAAGTCTACAAGAAGGATGATTCATCAACTTCCACTTCCTCACATTCAAAAGGAAAAGGGCAAGCATTCATGGCTTCTACAAGTGGAAAGACTCACTCTTTTGGAACAAGAAAAGGACAAGCTCTATGTGCTACAACAAATCATACTTCAGAGAGATGGCTTCTAGATTCAGGGGCTTCTCATCATATGGCATCTTCACAATCTATGTTCTCTACATTTGAGCCTTGCACCATGCCACAGATTTTGATGGGCAATCATACATACATGGATGTGATTGGGAAAGGATCTATTGACATTGGGGATAACTCCTTCAATGATGTGTTGTGTGTACCCCACTTGACAAACAATCTCCTTTCTATCTATCAAATCACACATGGCGCAACTAAGAGAGTTGTGGAGTTCACACCTGACTCAGTTTTTATTAGAGACATGGAGACTAGAGCTATCATTGCAACTGGGGTGGTTGATCATGCATCTCGGTTATACTCCTTTTCAGATTTTGTTGATGATGATGATTACACATTTGATGATTCTACACATTATGATCACACTTATTGTGATGATTCAGATTTTGAGGAGAACTTTGGACACTTGAATTTGGGGATTCTCACATGTAACCCCGTTCTTGAGTCTTCTATTTCATCTTCTCATATTGATATCACATCACCTATTGTACCTGATGATGCAGATAGTGCGACAGTTTTGCCTTCATGTGATTCAGTGCAGCAGGATATACATTGTCTTCCAGCTTCAGATTCATGGGATGATTACATGACAGATATTGCAGGTTTGTTTGTGGAATCCTACATTACAGATTTGGGAGACATCATTGATGACATACATCTTCTCTTTGATGAAGATGATCCTTCTTCGATTGTTGCGAGGGCACACTCTGACCCTCTTGTTCATTCTCTACATGATCATTCTTTCGAGGTTGACATGATTGTGGATACTTATGTACAGCAGTTGGAGGAGGTCTCTTTATTCTTTGAGGAGACACATGAGTCTTTGGATATTGTTCTACATTCATCTCCACTAGATGTTGGAGTTCCTTTTTCAGCAGTATGGCACAGTTTACCATCTTTGGAAGGGGTATCTTTTAGCATCGACATGGGGACACTTGAGCAGTTTTCAGAGATTCCTTTCATCATGAGTTTTCTTCATACATCTTCCCTTCATGATTGGGGAGACTTCATGCATACACCTTTGGTTTTGTTTCTTCCTAAGGGGAGGAATGTTGTTCGACGTTCATGGAGCATTTTCTTCATACATCGAGCTTCTATCATTGGTGCAGATTCTTCATTGAGGGATGATCACAGTTTGACTTCTCTTCTTCTCTCGTATGGGGGGGACATTTTCCTCACATGGGGTTTTGTTCCTCACATACTTCTTTGAGAGTTTTCTTGTATAGCTTTCATCTCTCTTTTGGGGGAGGGTTTTTTCCCATTGGGTTTTTCTCTCTTTCCCCACTTTGTGAGAGATTTCATTGCATTGGTTTGCATGCATTTGCATTTGTTCATGGGTACCTAACATGGCCTCGTAGCCGGGACCCATCTTGCATTGCTTAGTTGCATTGTAGACTTAAGTGCATTCCCCTAAGTTGCACTTAAGGGGGGGTGTTGGTGTAAATAATTATTCATCATGGATATTATTACACTTACTTAAGTTTACTTAGGATAATGCATTTCATAGTAGTTTGGATATGAGACACTTGGGTGTTTGTGCCACATTGGGATAGTGTGTGTAGGAGAAATTCCACCTCTTTTGGTGTTGATCTTGTTATTACACTATCATATCCACTTATTGTGGAGTGATAATTCCACCTTCGGTGGGTGATCCACCTCATGTGGAATATTATATTATTTCTCCTACCTACCCACACCTATTTCCTACCTACCCTTGTTTCTTATTGAGCCACATGTCATGTTTGTGTGCTCATACATATCCCTAGCCTTGCCTATATAAGCAGGCTCATCTACATTGTATGTAACTATTGAACAAGTTGTTGATCATTTTCTATTGATGAGAATACAGTTTATTCTTATCCCATATTATGTCTCTATCTTGTACATTTCAATGACTTCTTGATCTTGGCAAAATCCAACAGGGATAACATTTGTACTAATTTACCTTGTTTTATCAACACTATCTCCTATTACTTGTCAAAAGATGTACTTGACCTCTAAAAATGGTTATTTATATATTCCAAGGGAAAGATTATATTCTCATGTAGTGTCACTTGTATCTATATTGAGGATCCTACATAGAAGTAGTTGGATTTTGGATCCTCTTCTAACTTTTGGATGGTCACATAGGTAAATATATCATCTTGTATTATATCACCCCTTTGACTAAAAAGTACTCAAACACCTAACTAATAGATCTTGCCACTCATCACATGGGTTTGGGGGGGTCCCCTTCCATGGTTCCCCTACTTATATAACTAGTATGGTTGTTGTTAGTAGAGAATAGTTTGTATGCAAAATATAATAAGGTAGCACCCATATATCCCCAACTAAATATATTTTCCCAATAGGGTTTCCCATCACAAGTTTGGGTAGGGGTGGATAGCCTTACTACCTCCTTGTAACCAGCCTAATATTTTTTATCTAACCCCTTTTTATTATTATTGTTAGATATAACTATAACTAAACATATTCAAGATTAATCTTTCCTAAACCAAAACCACATATTTGGTGGGTTCTTAATCTTTCTTGGCAATGAATTACTAAAGTAATATAGCTTGGCCCTCAACTAATGACATAATCCCACTCAACTAATCTCATTGTGTATCTAATGAATATCGAAAAGAGGATGTAATGGGTTCTTACCTCATAACCAATAAAATATGTTGAGTTGGATTACTTTTCCCTCTTCTCCTGTTCAAATCAAATAAACAATGACATACAATATTGCCTCTTGTATAATTACCTATTGAAATCCCTCCCCTATGACTATAGAAAGTATTCTTATTATAACCACTATAAAGGTTGGAAGTCCCACATTAGAAAGTGTAGATAAGACAAAATAATGAACATAGTGTTGGATATTATTGAGAAGTTTGCTGGAATAATGTGTTGTCATTGATGTCAACATATTCCTCTGTCTGTTCCAGTGTTGCAGTCAGATTGAATGAGTTGGTTTGGCTAGTGTGTTGCAGATGGGTTGTTACAGATTAAAGGGTTTTTGGTATGTTGTATATAGATGGTTCATTACCATTTGCAGAGATCTGCATGATTATTTAATCTAGTTATGAGGTCCGGTATTGAGGTTCATTTTTCAGTTTCTTATGTTGTTCAGTGTTATGGATTCTGGTCCGCATTGCTCTGAAATTGCAATATCTTGGTTTGCTGATTTGGTAGAGTATTTGGGACATTCATATGTGTCCTCAATTTAGATGGTTCATGATTTGGAGTTCCACAAGTGAATCTTTCAATTTGACAGTCAGTATAGTTGATGTTCTTGAGGTTCAATATAATGATGATGAAGATTCTAGTATGTGGCAATGTTGTTGTGGTAATTCACGTTTCTTGTGGATGCTTCTAGATCATGTTCTATCCATGTTGATGGTTTGCATTGATCGTTGTGCACATTATTGATCATTTTCCTGATCTAGTGGTGTTCTTTGTCTTATGCGACATTCATGATGATTGTAGTGTGTTGGGGATGTTCGAGGCATAATTCTTGATGGTGTTTCTTGTTTGCGGTATTGATTTGGGTCCAAACTATGTCTTAGCTGAGATTGTTTTGGTCTGCATGTATTAATGTAGTGTGTGAGGTTATTGCTTTGTAATTTATGTTGAGGGTTGAGCCAACCTTGAAATATAGGTTGATGATTTGTATAAATATATGTAATAATCATGTGAGAGATGTATCTGCAAGTGCGAACAATGATTTGATTTTTCAGTAGCAGAGGAGAAGTGCGAAAGAGTGGAGTTTATGTTATGTGCTTAATCAGAACTATAACCAAGCATGAGGAGATGCTATTTTATCAATTCATGAAACTCCATATGTAATCCAAATGTTTCTATAAGGCAATGAGCCTTCTCAAGGGTTGTAGCCCTTCTTATTATGTGATTTGAGCAGTGAGCTCTAGGTAGTATTCTTGAATGCATGTGCATTCCCCACTGTAATATTTCATTTACTCCTAACATGATATTATCTCACTGTGGGTAGGTTCCCATCGTGGTTTTCCCCTTAACCAGGTTTTCCACGTCAAAAATCTTGGTGTTATGTGTGTTATTGATGTGGTGCTGATTTGTGCTTTCATTGTTAATTATCAAATCTGAATTTGAGTTTGATTTAAGTAAAGTTTTGTGAGCAAACTGATTCACCCCCCCCTCTCTGTTTACTGCATTGTTTCCAACACATGGATGATTTTGGAGAAAGAAAAGTTGTGACAAATTAACTATATATCAAGAAGTATCACTCACTATAACGTAGGACCCATCATTTTATTGTACCGTGACCTTACTATGATGATGTAGTCTTAAATGGGTAATCCCACAAGAATGGTTCCCAAACTTGGGACATCCTATTTTTTCTTGAAATCACATATTTTTTTATAATATAATGATTTAAGCCTTGAGAGGTTCCATTTGAAGGATTTTCATTTAAGAGGGCTAGATCAAACCCTCATAGATTAAACCTCCTTGGATAGAACCCATCTAGTCTTGAATCATACCTACAATGGAGTCTCCTTTGCACCTATCAAAATGCTGACAAAAAAAACACTTTTACTTTATCTTTTGGGTGATCAAATGAATTCATTTAGAAGCTATGTTTTGTAATTATGTAGCCCTTATTATAAGCTTTTCATAAAGTATACTTTTGAATATGTTTAATTTCATTATTATATTTATTTGTTATTTCTTGTGAATGTTGGTCTTTTACCAAATATTAAGGTCTTTGTTTCACACATGGAAAAATGGAAAAATAGAGAAAAAATTCTAAAATATATATTTGTATTGGGTATTGATATCCTCATTTCAACAAAATAAGAAGTTAATTCAAATGCATACAAAAAATTTATGCATAACAACATACACCTCTATCAAAATTATGGTTATTCTGACTTTGAAAATTAATTAAAAATATATATGCAACAAAAAATTATGAAAAAAAAACCATGCACTAGATATTGGTGTGCAAATATAAAATTTAAAAATTATAATTTTATCCTTTCTATAAAAAATAGTTATGCATGATGACATACATGTCACATTTGAAAATTGTTGATTACTATAACAAAACAAGTTATTACAACGTATATAAAGAAATTCACAATATATTTCAATTTTTAAAAAATTATACTTAGAATCTACACAAAAAAATGTCACAAATTAGTATTTTGCATCATCCTTGAATTCTTATTGGTTCAATTGCTATATGTATTGGAAAATGAAGATCTGGTGTAAAATGTTGATTTTACTATCTTGAATTGACCAAAAGGTAGGAAACAATATTGTGGGCTGATGCAAATATGAGGGTAAGTGCACAAAGATGGTGGTAAAAAGGGGGGGTATAAGTGGACACTTTTTTTTTCTGAAATCAAGTGAACCGAAACTTGGAGGCAAAATTTGAAAGTCATCCACTCAAGATATGAAGATAATCAAAGAACAAATATTGTAGTACTCCAAATCTAGTTTCCAAACTACTAAACTTTTTCAAAATTGGATAAGATTAAGGGGGTCAAATCCTTCGCGCACAAAAAACAAACCCTGATTTTTCAGAAAAACATAACATAGTGTCTGACATGCACATCAAAAAAGTCATATTTAGATTTAGTATTTTGACAAATCCTTTGGCAGAAAGATAGTTAAGAGTGAGCACTATAAGATGTGTATTTTTTTGTAATTTTTTGTTGAGTATTTTTTTTTTATGATTTTTCCGATCGGGCACATCCTGAAAAATTAGGTACCTGTTCATGCGCGAAGCATAAGTTGCACTAAAAAAATTGAAAATGCAATTTTTTTTTAAAATTGTAAAGAATCAAGTTCACTACAATAATATATAATTTTTTTAAAATTTAGATAATTAAATCAAAAGTTATTAAAAAAATGGTGCACGTATGTCTATGAGAACTATGGAGACACTAGTAAAAGAAATTCAATAATAATATGTTATTGTTGTTCAAATTTTAAAAAAATTATATGGTTAGAAAGCTCAGAAGATGGGTGAAAATATGATGGAAATTTTAGAAGTACCCACTTCATGATGTGTAAACTTGATGATGACAAAGTCGAGAAACCAAGTTGATAAAATAAAACATGCCAATAAGGAGGGAAATGGAGGGAAATCAAACTTTGAAACCGTAGCTTTGTCATCCAGGCCTATTTCCAAGCCTAAACAGACAAAAGCACGTACAGGGTACTGTGTATGGTGAAAATGGATAACAATGATAACAATATTGAAAGGCTAAATGAATTCAACCACTAAACCCTAGCCTAACAATGAACAAAGATCCACCATAACATATGAAGATAACCTAAGACAATGCAAAATAACTAAAAATCACAAAGATTATACCCTCACGTGTCCAATAGGGTTTTGATCTCCATTCTTCCTATCTCCATTGATCTTGCTTGATATATTTGCTCTCAGATTTTTATATGCACAAGAGCTCAACAAAGAACGGAATGTGGTTGCAAGTAGGATCGTAGTGTAGCCAAGTACTCCAAAATCAGTCATTAGGGTTTGACAATGAAGAAAGTATCTCCTTAAATAGAAGACACAATAAGAAATGGAGGGTTAAGATTGAGAGGTGTAAAAAGAGAGGTCGGCTAGGATTAGAGGGTAGGTATAAGAAATACCAAAATAATGAAAGAGGTAGGTAGTGTATGAATTAAGAGATGAATGACATGTGTCATGTGTAGAAAAAGATAATGAATTAATTAAATAAATAAAGATTTATTTAATTAATAGAAGAAGTAGGACAATTAAATAAATAAAATATTTATTTAATTTAGGAAAGAGATAATTTAAATAAATAAATGTATTTATTTAAATGAGAAATAAGGCTAGAAGAGGATAAATGAATTAATTAAATAAATAAAAATTTATTTAATTAATAGAAGAAGTAGGCTTAGATAATTAAATAAATAAAATATTTATTTAATTAGACATGACAATTTTAGGTGTCTACATTTTGCCCCTCTTTGAGACAATGCGGCTTGTCGTGTTGTTTCAAAGAAGATAAGATGAACTGATACAGAGTTGCCCCAGAATGGGAATGATATGCCCCCTCGAGAGATTGGATGAAAATGTCTGAAAAGATTGCAGACAATCTCTCGATAAGAAAGAAAGGCTAGAATGGACTGACTGGATAAGGTGACAAAGTCACAGGAAGAAGAATACTGACTCGGGAAATGAAGGCGAGGGATAGGGTAGGCTATAAGATAAACCACAGGCAAAAGACATCCTCATTGTCATCCACACCCTTACAAGATCACAGTGCAGAGCGAGAAAAGAGCAGCAACAGTCAGCAGCGATGGCTTTCATTCACAGATTCGACCGTGTTTGCCGATTCTAGAGGCCAGTAGAGGTAGGAGAGCCAGTGAGTACCACAAAACCTCCTCGTACTTTGATGCATTTATTTTTGTCATTAATGCATACTAGGTAATGTAATAAATGCACGTTTATGTCAGGAAAGCGCATTTGCATTTGAAAAGTATGAATTTGCATCTTCTAGGTCAAATCGGCAGTTCTGTGATGAACATACGCTGTCGATTAGATAAGCTGCTGAGAGGATACACTCAAGCAGGTCCTCTAGGAAGACTAGGATAGATCAAGGCACTTTGTGATGAACAGGGAGCACCAAGATAGGCAGCACTTTGTGATGAACAGGGAGTGCGAATGTGAGTAACACTTTGTGATGAACAGGGAATGTCACACACGTAGTACTTTGTGATGAACAGGGAGCACTACTAGGATAGATAGCAACACTTTGTGATGAACAGTGAGTGTCACTAGGATAGGTAAGCATATGCATTTAGGTAGCAAGTAGCATTTTGTGATAAACAGTGAATGCCACGATAACTGACATGATTGATTGGTTGACTGCAGGAGTATCTGCCTATGTTGGAGTCACGGGAGAGATTCCCATCGACTCAGAGGTTGCGACCAGAGTTGTCGATTCAGGATATGATTTCTATTGAGGAGATGGGTCTCACACATGTGCTATATGTGCCCGAGTTTCGGGCAAACATGGGTTTGCTGACTGCACTGGCGGAGAGATGGCACTCCGAGACTTGCACGTTTCACTTACCTATGGGTGAGATGACAGTGACGCTTGAGGACGTCTACAGGATTCTGCATATTCCGATCGATGGAGAGTTGATTCCATATGATCGAGATGGTGACAGGGAGGCACTAAGACGGGTATTCCAGGATCCCGGGTTGGAGATGCGAGCAGGTCACGTAGCCTGGGATACCATGACCGCTATAGGTTTAGCGTTGCCGGCAGTTATTGGGGGAGTCATCAGTGGGTACTTGTGTCCAGACAGGGCCACACGAGGATTGGCAGTGGGCTGGGGAGGGGCATTGGAGACGCTGATGGCAGAGCACACTAGGTATGCATGGGGGCCATGTGTCCTGGCACATTTATATTATGAGCTGCATCAGTTTGTGTACCACGGATCAGTGGGTTTGGGCTGCGGCGTGACTCTCTTGCAGGTGTGGGCTTATGAGCACCTTCCCATCACACGACCCATTCATTTCAGAGGCAGAGGACAGGGGCGGAGCTTCGTGCACTTGTACGACATGATTACATCCCAGCCTCGGATTGGTAGATTGGAGCATTGGAGGCGCGTCATAGATGACATAGACATGGTCATCTAGAGGCCGTACCTGGGGTGCGAGGAGTGGGATGACGACGCATTGGAGCTACCCTATGTATTCAGGAGCAGGTATCTGATTGGGCGGACGCCCTATATTCTAGAGAGGCAGCTTGTTGATAGGGTGTGCAGGCAGTTTGGGCGGATCCAGCGGATGCCACGGGGCTCGGGCATGTATGCCCGTACGGTCAGAGATCAGGTGCAGTTTGGGCCACTATTATCTTATGATCAGGCAGTGACACAGCTAGCAGAGATGATGCCGATGCCCTGGGACATGTGGCCAGAGGTAGATGATGCAGGGATGGACGCAGAGTACTCTGCGTATTGCGCAGAGCATCCATTTCCCAGGTTGATAGATCCAACAGAGCCACTGGAGGGAGAGGGTGGAGGAGATGACGATGATGGTGGAGGGGATGGAGGTAGGGGCCGGCGGAGGCGGAGGGGAGTGGTGGGAGAGAGGCGGGTGGCACCTCGGAGGGAGGGAGGACAGGAGAGAGCGGCTCCGGTGGTGAGGGGTCGGGGTGGACAGCCCCTACAGGTACCAGCAGCACAGGGTCCTAGACAGGGACCGAGACAGGTGCAGGCAGAGGGACAGAGATAGGTACAGCCATAGGTACCTATACAGGCACAGGGACAGGTGTAGGCAGAGGCTGAGGGACAGGCACCTGTAGGGGAGGAGCCACAGGCAGAGGCTGAGAGCGGAGATTCTGAGGAGGATGAGGTGTTGAGGCTGCGAGAGATCTGCCAGGGCCAGGCAGATGAGATTGAGGATTTGGTGCGGGAGAGAGACCACCTCAGGATCAGGGTCAGAGACACAGAGCGGGAGAGGGATCAGGCCATCCAGAGATACACAGAGGCCGAGACAACTCTGAGGGCAGGGAGGCAGGCAACAGAGGATGCAGGGGCAGGCTACGCATATGTTTTGCGAGCCGGAGAGGAGATCGCCTACTGAAGGGATCTATACTATGCAGCCGTGCCAGCAGATCAGCGGGCTAGGAGCTTCCATAGATCGTCGTGCACAGCGACGGCTACGGGAGGGAGTCGCAGGAGACCGGCATCCAGCGGTGGGGTCATGGGGCCTCCACCACCACCAGAGAGACAGGGGGATCCTGGAGCGGGTCCATCTATAGCTCAGACTCCGTCGAGGCCAGGCGGCTCCGAGGGAGGGAGTTCCTCATAGCTATAGTGGGCTCCCATTGTATCAGTATATGTACCATTGTTGTATTGTAGACACCTGCGGGTGATTCTTTGTAGCCATATGATTCTTTTGACATCATTGTATCCTGACACATTGTGATTATATATGAGAGATGATTCATTTTTGCGGCAGCTATATGCATGTGTACCTTATGTGATGAGATGCTTCTATGATGTATATGTTTTATGATATGGATGCTTATATGATGCAATGCAATATATCTTTGTTCTTTTATGTTTTATATGTGTATGCATGATGCAAATGTGAATGTATGTAATGCAAATGAATATGATAATGCAAATGATTATTTACATAATGAAAATGTGAGATGTGCTAACATGTGTTGTATGCAGGATGTGATGCAATTGTGATATCTATATGTATGTATGAAATGCTTATATGTGGTGATGTAGGTGTAACTATATGAAATGCAAATGTTTTTGGTGTGTCATTATACTCAGTCATGTGATAGCGGGCTACGTGGACTCGAGAAGGACAATGGAAGTCAATCAAGAAAGGGGGATGGAAGATAGAAGATATGAAAGTGAAAGAGCTTCTTGTGCGTTATCATCATTGAGCTTTATTATGGCAGAATAGGTTATGACAATCGAGGCATTTGTTTGACCCAGAAAGTCATTGTACCCGTTTGCATGGAGATAAGACAGTCACAAACAAGGAATGCCCTAGTTCATACTAGACTCACAGTGTCCTCATATCCTTGGACAAGTCATAGCATTACTAAAAGACAATCCACAGACAGCAAATGCAAATAGGTGACGATACCCCATCCTCGCCTTTCTAGTCAAAGACATCCTGGAGATAGAATCTCTAGTCAAAGACATCCTGGAAAAGCTAAAAGACATGTCACCAAAAAGATAAAATCAAAAAGAAAACCAAGACTCGACACCAACATCCACTGTAGTCCTCAAGTTTAGTGTCTCTTGTCACTTGTTTAAGTCTTATTCGATTGTGGTCACAATGTTCACTTTCACAAAAAGGATAGATAGCACTGAACCATATGTTGTCTGAGTCTGTTGAAAGATTTGATTTTGTTGAAGCTCATTGTTGCTGTTGTGTCTCATCTGAAACTGACTGAATCCATGAAACTGATACTTTATTGTGGAGAAGATGGAACTTTATTGTGGACTGGCGATGCAGATGTTGCTTTATTGCGGATTGTGCGCGGATAGACTGAAGAAAGCTGGAAGAAACTGTACTCCTCGAAACATGTGATGTTCTCAGTTCCACACCCATCACTAGACGTAGGATTTTGCCTTAGCCACAGATAGGATCGGATTTATTATGGATGGAAAGGGAGTGAAAAAGGGAGGGTTATGGATGGCTAACCAATCTTAGGTAGATCAATAACAAGCCATGATGGGAATGGGTAAGTTTATTGTGAGTGAATAGGTTGTGAGTGTGTGCAAAGTGAAAGGATGAAAGAGAATCCTGAAGGAGGGAGGAGCAAAGTCTCTACGCATGGCGCTGGTGACCCAGTTTTCACCATGGTACTTGCCCAGGGCGCCATCGAAGTGGTTTTCACCATTGGACGAAATTATTTCTCTTTACTTTTCTCGATTTTTCAATTTTTTTATTGTCACGAGGCGCCTGTTTGCCAGGTTTTCACCAAGTAACGATTTTTTTGTTTTATAGTTTTTTTTTTGTATTTTTGAAAATTTTTGATTTTTTTGTATTTTTGAATTAGGATATTCTGAAGGGCTATGTGTAGAACCTGCGAAGGTGCATGCTGTTGATAGGATCCTCCAAGGGTTCACCTTCTGTAGTTGAGAGCTGATATGCCCCAGATCCATATACTACTGTGATGATGTAAGGACCAAGCCAGTTGGGTTCAAATTTGCCCTTCTTATCTTTGTCTTGCTGATTCTTGGGGTTCTCTCTGAGGACTGAGTCACCTACCTCAAATGTGCGAGGCTTGACCTTGTGATTGTAACTGCGACTCATTCGTTGTTGGTAAGCCTTGAGATGATTAAAAGCAGTGTGTCGTCGTTCCTCCAGCAGTTCTAGTTCTTGTAAGCGAGAGACCCTGTAGTCTTCATCGTTGATTATGTTTCTCAAGGAGACCCGTAAAGAAGGTAACTCGACCTCAATAGGCAAGATGGCTTCAGCGCCGTAGACAAGTGAGTAGGGTGTAGCTCCTGTAGGTGTGCGGACACTTGTGTGGTAGGCCCAAAGTGCAGGATTGAGTTGGACATGCCAGTTACGGCCAGCGTCGTCGACTGTCTTTTTAAGGATTTTGAGAATTATTTTGTTAGACGCCTCAGCTTGGCCATTACCTTGAGGGTAATATGGTGTGGAGAAACGATGAGAGATATGGAAGCGCTCACAGAGTTCACGAACATCCTGGTTCTTGAAAGGACGCCCGTTATCGGTAATAATGGAAGTAGGGATCCCGTATCGGCAAATGATGTAGTTCAGAATGAAAGTAGCGATTTGTTTCCCAGTAACTTGTGTGAGAGGCACGGCTTCAATCCACTTTGTGAAATATTCTGTGGCTGTAATAATGAATTTATGTCCATTGGAAGAAGGAGGGTGAATCTTGCCTATGAGATCGAGTCCCCACTGACAAAAGGGCCAAGGAGATGCAAGTGGTTGTAGTTCCTGTGCTGGTGCATGTATGAGGTCTCCATGAATTTGACACTGCTTACACTTCTTGACAAATTGATATGCATCTTTTTCCATAGTAGGCCAGTAGTATCCAGTCCTGATGAGTTTCTTGGCCAAGGTAGGACCACTAGTATGTGGACCACATATCCCTTCGTGCACTTCTCGTAATGCAATCTGAGCTTCGTCACTCTCTAAAAATCTCAGAAGGGTGCCATCTAGACCTCGTCGGTATAGGATATCAGCTAGGATAACGTATCGAGAGGATTGGCGAATGAAAGTGCGGCGTTGATTGTTCGATAGATCAGGAGGTAAGATATTATCGTGAAGGTATGTGAATATGGAACCATATAACTGGGATTCAGGACCAACAACACATATCATTTCTGTAGGAGTGATCTCATATGACGGAATCAGCAGGTTGTCTACCAGGAATTCATAGCAAGTCTCATTTTGCGGTAGATCAATGAGCGAAGCAATTGTAGCCATGGCATCAGCAGCACGATTCTGTTCTCTTGGTATCTGCTCAAACTCTATCTTTGCAAAGTGTTGTTTCAGATCATCTACCAGTTGTTTGTAAGGCATTAGTTTTTCATCCTTTGTTTGATAATCATCAGTTGCTTGACGGATGACCAGTTGAGAATCCCCAAAAACACGAAGTTCTTGGATCTTCCACTGAACTGCAATTCTTAGCCCAGTTGTTAATGCCTCATATTCCGCTATATTGTTGGTGCAAGGAAATGATAAGCGGTATGACTTTGGTATAGAATCGCCTTGAGGAGTTATAAAGAGTATACCCGCTCCTGCCCCATGCTGTGTGTATGAGCCATCAAAGTATAGTTGCCATGGCTTTGCAGGTGATATTGTTAGAATGGACTCATCTGGAAATTCTGACTGTAGAGGAACATCATCTATCATGGGAGCATCTGCCAGTTGATCTACGATGGCTTGTCCTTTTATGGCTTTTCTGTCCACATATTCAATGTCGAATTCACTCAAGATCATTACCCACTTGGCCAGCCGCCCAGTAAGTGTAGCTTTGTTGAGAAGATATTTTAGTGGATCAATTCTGGCAATCAACTTAGTCTTGTGAGTAAGCATATAATGTCGTAATTTTTGTGAAGCAAAGACCACAGCGAGACATGCACGCTCAATTGGTGTGTAGTTCAGCTCATATCCCACCAATGTGCGACTGATATAGTAGACCGCTTTTTCCTTGCCGTCAGGTATTTGCTGTGCTAGGAGTGCCCCCAGTGCTGTTGGAGTAGCTGATATGTAAAGTAGCAATGGTTGATCTGGAATTGGTGGCATCAAAACTGGCAGGTTCAAAAGATAGTCTTTGAGTGCCTGAAAAGCCTGTTGACAGTTCTCATCCCATTTGAACTTGACGTTTTTGTGTAGCAGGTGCTAGAAAGGATTGCACTTATCTGCAAGTTGTGCTATGAATCTTCGTATGGACTGGAGTCTCCCTTGTAAAGACCGAAGTTGACTGATATTCTTGGGTGGCGGCATGTCTAAGATAGCCTTGACTTTTGCTGGATCAGCTTCTATTCCTCTTTTAGACACAATGAATCCTAGGAGCTTCCCGGAGGTTACTCCAAAGACACATTTTTTAGGATTTAGTCTTACCTTGTACTTTTCCAACCGATCAAAAGCGACTGAAAGTATGTCCAAGTGTGTATTTCTGTCTATTGATTTAACCAAAAGATCGTCAACATAATCTTCCACGATTATGTGCATGAGATCATGGAAGATAGTAGTCATAGCTCGTTGATACGTGGCACCTGCATTTTTCAGCCCAAAGGGCATGACATTCCAGCAGAAGGTTCCCCATGGACAAGTAAATGATGTTTTATGTTGATCTTCAGGTGCAATCCTGATCTGATTATATCCAGAGAATCCGTCCATTAAAGATAACATCTCATGGCCTGTTGTGAGATCAACAATTAAATCAATGTTTGGTAATGGGAAATCGTCCTTCGGACAAGCCTTGTTGATATCCCTGAAGTCTGTACATATTCGGATGCTGCGATCTGGTTTGCTAACAGGTACTAAGTTGGAAATCCATTCGGGATAATCAATTGGGCGTATGAATCCAACATCCAGTAATTTCTCCAGTTCTGTCTTGACTAATAATGCCACTTGTGGATGCATTTTCCTCAATTTCTGCTTTACTGGTTTTGCCCCCGGTTTGACTGTTAAATGATGCATTACTAAATCGGGGTCTAGTCCAGGCATATCAGCATAAGACCATGCGAAGTTAACTTGTCGTTCCTTAAAGAAGCTTATGAATCTTGCTTTCTCGGCCTCTGTCAATGATTGAGCCAAAAATATGTTATGGGGAACCTCTGTTGTACCAATGTTTGTCTTTATAGTCTCCTCTACCAACATGGATGATTTTTCCTCGTATGATGCTGGGAGAATGTCAAGCCTTCCATCTTCGGGCGCCTCAGAGAGGTTTTCACCCTCAGATACGTCCTTTCTTTTTACTTTTTAAAAGTCAGATAGCGCCACAGTGTGGTTTTCGCCATAAGACCCTTGTTTTGTTTTTATTTTCACATTTTTGCGACTAGAAGGCCCGACACCCTCACCAAAGTATGCCATGTTATTAAGCTCTATGGCGTATCCTGCTTTATGGTCTCCAAGAGGAAGATCGTCGCGAATGCCAAGATAATCGACAATAGCTTCGTCATTTTGAAATGTATCAAGCTATGCTGGTCCATCCTGATCCCAGTCAATGAGTTGGGGGTGTACGAGGGGAAGGTCTTTAGTGTTTTCAGAGTTCGCAAGGCTAATAGTGAAGATGTGGTTATATTCAGGTATGTCAAGATAGTCATCGAGGTCATCAATGGCACTCTCCTCATCAGTTTCGATCGTGAGTGAGTCCAAATTATCATCACTAGTAGCACCCTCAGGGACAGGTGTCCTCATCCTATGTGATCTTGACCTAGGGCCTTGAAACGAATCTTGTGCGGGATCCTCATGGGTCGGTTCTTGACCAACTCTGAATTTCTTGTAAAACTCCTCCTCCTCTGTAGGTTCCTCTGGCTCTCTAAATGTCTCGTTGAGCTCATAGTCGCTGGAGGATTTGTCTGAACCCCATTCCCATTTGTTGGAATCTGTAGAATAGTCATCTTCTTGTTGAACTTCAGCCACTTTGACTCGCCATATCTGTTTTGTTCTTTTATTGTGAATCTTGGGATTTAGAAAACCAAGCCCCTTGGAGCGTTCCCTTCTTGTAGTTAGCTCAGGTTGTAAAGGCTCCATGACACCTTCTTTGCGTAGTCCAAGAGGACTTTTTCCATCATACCCGAATCTTTGCAGAATTTTGAAACCTTTGCCATAGTTTTCACAGGGTATTATAATTTGATCATGTGTATCCTCTTCAGCGTCCTTATATAGCATTTTATATAAATTTTCTTCCTCTAGTTCGCCCCATTTTTGAAAAATGGTAGGATCCCATTTGAGTAGCATGATGGAGATTTGCTTATTAGGATGTGGCCTCCCATATTCCTTGGGAGAGGTCATGACTTGTCGTAAGAAAATTGTTTGATTCAGAGTGTATTCTCCCATGCCTTTGTCTTGAAACTTGGCTCTAAGTTCACCTTGTTTGGATGTCGAGGGTTTTAATGACTCAGGATCAATATATGCTGAAGAAGGAGTAGCCTCACGATTGCTGGGAATGATAGTCTCAGTATGTGATCTCAAGTTATTGCAATATATGAATGGATTTGGATCACCATTGACCGTTACCTCGACTCCATTATGAGGAAACTTAATGCATTGGTGGTATGTTGATGGGACTGCCCTCATTTCATGAATCCACGGACGTCCTAGCAATATGTTATACGTGAGGTCTAGATCCAGGACTTGACAAACCACGTCCTTTGTGACCGGCCCTATTCTTAGTGGTAAGGTGACTGTACCCTTGGACGAGCGCTCTTCATCATCATAAGCCTTAATAGTGATTTGGTTTGTAAAATTTACAGCTTTGTCAGAATATCCCAATTGTCTGATGGTGCTCAATGTACAAATATTAAGACCTGCTCCTCCATCTATCAGGACTCATTTTATTCGGTGTTTATGTATGAAGGCTTCAATGTGTAGAGGTGCATTATGAGGCTGACTTATGGAGGCGTCATCGGCTTTTGTGAATGTGAGGGAGTGTGGAACGGATAAATATCCCACCATGGCTTGAAACTGGTCCACGTTCAGATCAGTAGGGACAGCAGTATCTCTCAAGGTTTATCAAGGATAGCTTTATGTGCAGGAGATATACGTAAGAGCTCGAGAATAGAGATGAGTGCGGGTGTTTTCCCTAATTGCTCTACAAGGTTGTACTCAAGCTTAGTTGACGGAAGATTGGTATTCTTAGTAGAGGTACCTGGCAATGTAATCTTACCTCGACGGGTTGTAACATGACATTCAGAGGTAGATGCGGATGAAGATCCCACACCTTTTAGGACAATTTTGGGTCTTTGAGAAGAATTCTCAGGATTTTTATTTTTGATAGTAATGGTAGAAATATGATTGTCCATTGAGATGTGATTAATAGTGGAATCATAATTGTAAGATGCTCTAGTGTAATTGGCTTGATCATCTGTGACTTTGCCTTTTCCCTTGTCATGTTTTGGGAATGGTTCCTTAAACACCTCATGCTCTTGGTTAGATGAATGTCCCTCAATCTCAATATCTCCTCTGTCAATGAGATCTTGTACAATGTTTTTCAATCGATGGCAATTACTTGTCTTATGACCCTTGCTCTTATGAAATTCGCAAAATTCATCATCATTCCACCAATTCGGTTTTACCTTTGGTTCATATGGAGGAAAATCTGGGACCGTGATCACTTTGTTTGCTACAAGCTTTTTGAATACTGATTCAAGTGGTTCTCCCAATGGAGTATACTTCCTTCGTGGTTTAGCAGCCGTTTGATTGTTCACTTTATTGTTGGTAGAACTTGAACCAGAAAAGACGAACTTTGGTCTTACTGTGTTGGCATCAACAACACCATCATTAACCGTGTTCTTGTTCTTGTTCCAAAATTTTGGTTTGTCCTTTCCTTTGAAGTCCTCTTTGTTTTCTTTGAATAGCTTGATAACTCCTTGTTCAATTAAGACTTTTTCTGTTGCTAGGCCCTTTTCAATGACATCCTTGAATGTAGACAAACAAGCTTTTCTGAGATCATAGCCAATAGCTTTATTAACGTTTTGTGTGAACATCTCCACCATTTGTTTTTGCGGGATCTCACAAGAGCATCTGCTAGCTAAGTTTCTCCATCTCTGTAAAAATGTTGCGAAAGATTCTCCTTCCTTTTGTTTCGTATTGCACAAGGTAGTAACTGAGACATCTGTTTCAATGTTGTAAGAGAAATGCTGAATGAATGCCTCTGCTAAGTCGCCCCATGACTTAATACCAGGAGGTAATTGAGAAAACCATTCCATCGCTTGATCTCCTAAGCTCTGTGGGAACAACCTCATCAAGTATGTTTCTTCTGCTGCTACCTTAATGCAAGCTGTGAAGAATTGTCTTATATGTGCCTTGGGGTCTCCTCTCCCTCTATATTTGTCAAATTTTGGTGTTACAAAGTGCGAAGGAAACAGAGGCATTGGAATGCTCTTATCGAAGGGATAAGGGCATATATCTCTCATAGTATATGTGGGTTTTGATGTGCCCATGTCTTCCACTTTCTTTTGTAGATCTCTAATTTGTTGCTCCAAATTATTTTTGGGAGGAGATGGATTTCTTGTAGCATATCCCATGTTTGAAACACCCATTTGAGGAGGAACTTGTTGCATATATGGATGATACTGATCGTAGATATGTCCATATGGAGGTCTATATTGTTGCGACATATGTGGAGCACTTGGCATAACTTCTTGTTGAGGGACCCCATATCTGTTTTGCATATATACACCATATTCAATAGGCCTTTCATTTTCCATTGTGTTGCCCCCAATTTGGACATGAGGTCTCCTTGTGTCAAAATTTTGAGGATGTCCTTGTGTATCCACTTGTCTTGATGGATCTATACCTTGAGCATGTGTTTGAGCATAAGGCCTCCATGATGGTCTTTGAGTGTAAGTATCATATGTTTGAGATTGTGTATGTGGGATTGCTGGTTTCTGAAGCAAAACTGATGGTGACTCCGGCATCATATTATTCGGTCCTCTATTTCCTCCACTATTTGGTCTCCTTTGATCCATGTTAGGTTGAGCTTGTTGTGAAGGTCGACTTTCCATAAGTTGAGATAAGTCAAAATCATGTGGTATTTTAGCTCCACTTTGGGCCATCATGTTTAGAAAGTATTGACGATCTCTCCTCATTATCTCTTCAACCAATCTATTGAATTGAGGATCCATTATAGATTCTTGTATGTCTGCTGATAGTATTGAAGAATTGTCCACGGTGTCATTGTGTGTAGTATTGTTGTTTATAGTGTTTGCGCTTTCCACATTTGGATTGTGTCTATAAACATTCATGTCTGGTAATGTAGTGTGCTCAGGATTGTAGAATAGATCATTGTCATACTCATAAGAACTCATGTTTACGGATTCTTGAGCTTCTTTAGCTATTCTCCTAGATTTTTGAAGGCGGGTTTCAACCATGAACTAGGTGTTAGACCAATATGTGAGAGACTAGATGAAAATGGAAAAAGTATGGAAGACCAAGAGTTGTATGAAGTGTAAATGAATCTTGAGGTGTACTTGCAATGTCCAAAGTGTAAGACCAAGTGTGTAAGTAGTAGAGTAGGTGTGACTTCCAAAGAGAGGATAGTTTCTCTTGATGAGGTAAGCTGACCTTGACTCTAAGTAAGACCAAATGAGACCCAAAGGTAAGAAACCTTGATGAGGGACCACTTAGCCAAGTGTAGTTGTATGTAGTGTGTTGAAAAAAAGTATGATGAGGACAAGCAAGTGACCTTTTGACTCAAGTTTAGACAATTGTGAATGTAAAATGAGATGTGAAGCAATGATGGACTATGTGAGACCTTAGAACAGGCTGAATGCTAGATGAAACCTGAAGAGACAACCTAAGACGCTCAAATATGCCGAAACTGATTTTCTTTGTTTGCTTGACTGTTAAAGTTTTCAAATCCTGACACAGACGCCTCTGTATACTTCATAGATGCGTTTTCCAGACACAGACGCTACTCTGTTTGATGCAGACGCTGACAAAAACACAGACGCTATTCTATACTTCACAGACGCGTTTATCAGACACAGACGCGGTTTGAACAGACACAGACGCGTTTCTGTAACCTTAGTGCAATTTTTCCTATCTGTGAAGTTGTTTTGTTGTGACCAAATCTGATTTTTCGACTGTTTTTCGTGACAAGAGGACACAGTGTTGATGACTCAATGTTTGCAGACTGTTTAGACTCCAAAAAGTGTGTTGTTTGATGTAAAAAGTTTTTGCATACACTTGAAGACACAAAAGACACAATGTTTTGCTGTTTTGTCTTGAATGTTTGAGTGTTTAGCATAAGACAAGCACAAATCTTAGGGCTGGCCAAGACAATAGTTGTTGATCCCACATAGGGTTTTACCCCCGAGGCTACGCTATTCAGAGCGGATACTTAGATGCTTGACCTCACTGGCTCCACCCTCGGCACTCACTTCTCGGGTCAGCCAAGCATCAGTCCCCATGAAAACTCCCCATGGCGAACTTTGTATCTCTACTAAGAACCGTATGTGTGTGGGCCGCTACCAGAGGTCCGACCTCCTGCCTCAACAACTAGAAGGATTTGGGCATCTAAAACAAAGAGGTGCTAGTAAGGGCATCCGCTCGTGTGGCCATACATGCGGCACTTTCAGCTCTGTAAATACAGAAGGCTCCCAGCCTGTAGGGGTTACGCCCTACAAATGATCAAATAAATTTGATCAAACGGGTTTATGGGGAGACATAGTGTCGGTATGAACTAATCAGCACACGTTATCCATAGTTTTCACCATGAATACATTTGATTATAGTGGTTTGGATGAGGTGGGTTTTCCTCGCTACCACTTGGGTCGTTCTCTTCTCACTAGTAGTCCTAATGACCACACGGGAAGACAGGCCCTCTAAAGAATAAACAAAAAGAGCCTATTGCTCAAGACACAAAAGACAATGATTCAATTTTAGTGCACCAATTGAAGTGTTTGCTAAGCTTATGAAAACAAGGCACACAATAAAAATTACAAAACCCTAAGGCCCTACAACAAAATTGTTAGTAGTTTGGGTTGTTTCAAATGATAACCCCTTCCTGCAAGCACACAAGTTAGGTAAATTTTAGAAAACCCAAAAAGACTTTGTGAAAAGGGGCCTTCAACAAAAACGTTTTTGCCTCCAAAGCAAGCTGCACAAACCAGGTTAGCTAGATCTGCAAAGGTTAGCCGAAAATAAACCAGATCTAAAACCCTAAGTACAAAATCCGAAAACCCGAATCAAAGAAACTTGAAAAATTTGCAAAACAGAAAGCACAGACGCCTTTATACCAGACACAGACGCGTCTGAACTACACAGACGCGGTTTTGTAGTTCACAGACGCGATTAAAGGTCACAGACGCGATTAAAATTCTCAGACGCGATTCCAGAAACCTGCAAAAATAAAAATCTGGCAAAAACACAGGCGCGATTAACGATATCACAGACGCTTCTGAAACACAAAAACGCGATCCGAACACTCGCAGACGCGGAAAAAACCTAAAATGTCGTCGAAATCGTCCGATCTGCAACTTCAAAAATGCAAAATCTGCAACAAAAATGTTAAATGCAAAGGGACAAGGGTCCCACCGGGCGTGCCAAAATGTATATGGTGAAAATGGATAACAAATAACAACAATATTGAAAGACTAAAATGGATTCAACCACCAAACCCTAGCCTAACAATGAACAAAGATCCACCATAACATATGAAGATAACCTAAGACAATGCAAAATAACTCAAAATCATAAAGATTATACCCTCACATGTCCAATAGGGTTTTGATCTCCATTCTTCCTATCTCCATTGATCTTGCTTGATATATTTGCTCTCAGGTTTTTATATGCACAAGAGCTCAACAAAGAACGGAATGTGGTTGCAAGTAGGATCGTAGTGTAGCCAAGTACTCCAAAATCAGTCATTAGGGTTTGACAATGAAGAAAGCATCTCCTTAAATAGAAGACACAATAAGAAATGGAGGGTTAAGATTGAGAGGTGTAAAAAGAGAGGTCGGCTAGGATTAGAGGGTAGGTATAAGAAATACCAAAATAATGAAAGAGGTAGGTAGTGTATGAATTAAGAGATGAATGACATGTGTCATGTGTAGAAAAAGATAATGAATTAATTAAATAAATAAAGATTTATTTAATTAATAGAAGAAGTAGGACAATTAAATAAATAAAATATTTATTTAATTTAGGAAAGAGATAATTTAAATAAATAAATGTATTTATTTAAATGAGAAATAAGGCTAGAAGAGGATAAATGAATTAATTAAATAAATAAAAATTTATTTAATTAATAGAAGAAGTAGGCTTAGATAATTAAATAAATAAAATATTTATTTAATTAGACATGACAATTTTAGGTGTCTACAGGTACCTATGGTATAAAAAGCGTGTACGAGGTACTTATGGTGTAAGAAGCGCGTACGTTCTATCTTAACTATAAAAAGCGCGTACGTTCTATCTTAACTATAAAAAGCACGTACGTGCTATTTTTACTATAAATAGCGCGTATGGGCTAAGTTTGTTCAAATTTTGGGAGTGTGTATAATATGCTATTGTATATATATATAATATGTGTATATACATATAATATATAATTTATATATAATAATTATATATATATGTATATATATAATATTTATATATATATATATATATGTATATATATATATAATATATATACAGACATATGTGTGTATGTATGTGTATTGTCTCCCTCTCTCCCCCTCTCAAGCGCGTACAAGGTGCCTCTCTCTCTCTCTCTCTCTCTCTCTCTCTCTCTCTCCAATATATCTTCTTTTTGTTTGCATATATAAGGTGATAAGAAGATTGACAAGGTAGTCGGTTATTTTTTTTATAAAGAAGATAGGATATAAAGTAGAATGTTTGAATAAAATGAATGTATTGGTTTCTTTGGATCATGTGGATGTATTGGTTGGATAATATTTATGGGTCGTATGGTGTATTATGACCCCTTGGGTGTCGTTATGGGTCATATGGTATTCTATGACCCCTTAGGATACCCTATGATCCCTTACATGTCATTAGAGCTCATATTGTCTCCTAAGAGGTCATATGGTGTCCTATGACCCCTTAGGACACCATATGACCCCTTAACACACCATACAACCCATAATGACACCATATGGTGTCCTAAGGGGTCATAGGATGCCATATGGCCCCTCAGGACACCATACAACCCACAACAACACCATATGGTGTCCTAAAGGGTCATTTGGTGTTTTAGGACCCCTTAGGACACTATTTGGCATCATTATAGGTCCTATGGTGTGCTAAGGGATCATATAGTGTCCTATGACCCCTTAGGATACCATATGACCCCTTAGATGTTGTTAGGGGTCGTATTGTGTTCTAAGGGTCATATGGTGTCCTATGACCCATTACGACACCATATGGTATAGTTATGTGTCTTATGTTGTCGTATGACCCCTAGGACACCTTATGACCACTTAGGACACTATTTGACCCCTTAGGACTCCATATGGTGTCATTATGGGTCGTATGGTGTCCTAAGAGGTCATATAGTGTTTTATGACCCCTTAGGACACCATTTGGTGTCATTATGGGTTGTATGGTGTGCTAAGGGGTCATATGGTGTCTTATGACCCCTTAGGACTCCATATAACCTCCTACGTGTTGTTATGGGTCATATGGTGTCCTAACAGGTCATACGATGTTCTATGATCCCTTAGGACACCATATGATCCCTTAGGACTCCATATGGTGTCGTTATGGATCGTATGGTGTCCTAAAGGGTCATATATATTCTATGACCTCTTAGGACACCAAATGATCCCTTAGGTGTCATTAGAGGTCATATTATTTCCTAAGAGATCATATGGTGTCCTATGACCCCTTAGGACACCATATGACCCCTTAAGACACCATACGACCCATAACAACATCATATGGTGTCCTAAGGGGTCATATGATGCCATATGACCCCTCAAGATACCATATGACCCATAACAACACCATATGGTGCCCTAAAGGGTCATATGGTGTTCTATGACCCCTTAGGATACTATTTGGCATCATTATAGGTCCTATGGTGTTCTAATGGATCATATAGTGTCATATGACCCCTTAGGATACCATATGACCCTTTAGATGTTGTTAGGGGTTGTATTGTGTTCTAAGGTTCATATGGTGTCTTATTAGCCGTTAGGACACCATATGCTATCTTTATGTGTCTTATGTTGTCGTATGACCCCTAGGACACCTTATGACCACTTAGGACACCATATGGTGTCATTAGGGGTCATATGGTGTCCTAAGGGGTCTTATGGTCTCTTATGACCCCTTAGGACTCCATATGGTGTCATTATGGGTCGTATGGTGTCCTAAGAGGTCATATAGTGTTTTATGACCCCTTAGGACACCATTTGTTGTCATTATGGGTTGTATTGTGTGCTAAGGGGTCATATGGTGTCTTATAACCCCTTAGGACTCCATATGACCTCTTACATGTCGTTATGGGTCATATGGTGTTCTATGATCCCTTAGGACACCATATGATCCCTTAGGAATCCATATGGGCTTCATTATGGGTCGTATGGTGTGGGTCATATGGTGTTCTATGATCCCTTAGGACACCATATGAACCCTTAGGACTCCATATGGGCTTCATTATGGGTCGTATGGTGTCCTAAAGGGTCATATGGTATTCTATGACCTCCTAGGACACCATATGATCCCTTAAGTGTCATTAGAGGTCATATTGTTTCCTAAGAGGTCATATGGTGTCCTGAGAGACAAGAGATAAAAATGAGAGAGAGAGAGAGAGAGGGGGGAGGTATGGAGAGATCTAAGAGGTGGATAGAGGGATTGGGAGAGAAAGAGAGACCTAAGAGGTGAAGGTAGGAAAGGTGAGAGAGAGAGAGACAGATAGGGTGAGAGATAGAGAGAGTCTGAGTGAGAGGGAGGAAGGGGTGGAAGGATATTACAAGAGACTAGAGAGAGAGAGGTGTGAAGAGAGGGAGAGAGGGAGAGAGTGAGAAAGAGAGGTAATGAGAAAGGGAGGAGTGAGGGAGAGGGGAGAGGGAGAGAATGAGAGAGAGACACCTGAGAGAAGGAGAGAGTGAAATAGAGAGAATGAGGATGAGAGGGAGAGACTTAAGTGAAAAATAGAAAGGGAGGTGGGGAGGTAGGGAGAGAGTGGGAAAGAGATACACTTGATAGAGGAGGAGAGTGAGATAGAGAGATAGAGGCAGATAGGGAGAGAGACTTAAGAGAGAAAGAATGTGAGAGAGAGAGAGAGAGAGAGAGAGAGAGAGAGAGAGAGAGAGAGAGAGAGAGAGAGAGAGAGAGAGAGAGAGAGAGAGAGAGAGAGAGAGAGAGAGAGAGACTTGATAGAAGAGGAGAGAGAGATAGTTAAAGGTTGACAGCCAGAGATGTGATAGAGAGAAGGAGAGAGACTTGAGAGAAAGAGAAATGGAGTGAGAGGGGGAGAGAGAAAGAGAGTTAGAGGGATTAAAATACTTGACAAAGGAAGAGAAAGGGAGGGGGAGGGAGAGGGAGAGAATGATAGAGAGAGAGAGACACTTAAGAGAGGGGGAAAGAGTGAGAGATAGAGATATTTGAGAGAGGGAGAGAAAGAGAGGGATATATGAAAGAGATAAAGAGGGTGAGGGAGATGAGAAAGAGATGGAGAGATACCCGAGAGAGGGAAGAAAGTAGAGAGGGATATGCCTAAGAGACAAAAAGGTAGGGGTTAAGGACGAGAGAGGGGGAATGTAGGGAAGAGATGAGAGACATAATGTTGATATGAGCATGCTGATTATTGAAATTTGACTAACTCTGAAATTTATAAGAATACTCAAAAAACTAGAATCTTCATTATAACTCGTAGAGATCTGGAACCACTCTCAAACATCTTGACAATATATACATAAAATATAACTTAAAGTATAAGAAAGATAAAAGACAAAGAGAAATGTCACTTAAATGTTATATTTTATGTATATATCCTAATGGAATGCTAAGTGAATTGCATTTTATTGACAAATAGAACTGCGTACGCGGTTTTAGTTTTTAAACCACGTACGCAGTTAGTATTCTTTAAACCGCGTACGTGGTTAGTATGTTTTAAACCACACACGTAGTTTAGCTTTGGTAAGGCTCGGCAAAACGAGCCTAAATGTGTACAGGGTTCTTTAAATTTGAAATACCCCATGTGCATTTTGGTGTTTTTCATGTTTTTTTTTTGGTGTGTCCTTTTTTCTGACCACCATCTTTGTGCACTTACCCATGAATCTGTACCAATTAGACTAGATAAAAAGGGTGGAGGGCCTACTATAAAAATGATAGATAAGGCAAACTAGTAAATTGAATGATTTAAAAAAAAGAATAATTATCGATAATTTACCTACATATAAAAAAATATCACTTAATATTATGTAATCCATGACCTCACCTATTATGACCTCAAATGGTAATTGAATCTTAAAACATGAATTTATATCAACCAACCAAATTAATCTATCACCTCACACTGTTATGACCTCAAATGGTGATTGTGAGTCTTAAGAATAAGTTTATATCAACTAACACAATTCAAAGAGTATTCTCTTATCCTTCCAATCAAATTGTTGCCACCCTTATTTTGAAAGAGATGTTCACTCCCTCATAATTGTTTCATTGTAACTGATGGCACTAAAAGCTTATTGATATGTTGCAGTGGACATTGCTTGTGGGGAATAGAAGAAAAAAAACAATTATTATGATTATATAAAATGTTAGAAATTCAACTCATTTTTTTGAAAGTAGACAAGTTACTTATAAAGGACAAGATAGCATAATATTTTATAGAACTAAGGTCACTAGGGAATCTTATCCCTAAGTGAGGGGCAAAAAAAAACTCAAATATTTTTGTGCTTATTAGTATAAAATATTGTAAGCTATTTTCTACCCATGCTTCCTTCAAGACACCCCTATTTAAAATAAGGTTTTCATTTAATTCCAAAAGTCAAGGAACCCACTAAATGATGCTTTAGATGCATTTTCAAATTTAAAATTTATTTATAATTGTAGAGGAGAAAAATACATGTTTTGTTTTTTTTCTTTTGCAGTTTTAGATTTATTTTATTAAATTTGTCTTTTTCTGTTCAATTTAATGCATTTATATAAGAGTGTAGAATTAGTCAATCTTATCTCATTTGATAATTTTGTTTTTAAGTTACTTATAAAGGACAAGATAGCATAATATTTTATAGGACTAAGGTCACTAGGGAATCTTATCCCTACGTGTGGGACAAAAAAAATCTCAAATATTTTAGTGCTTATACTACTTTTTAAAGATTGTAAGCTATTTTCTACCCATGCTTCCTTCGAGACAACCCTATTTAAAATAAGGTTTTCATTTAATTCCAAAAGTCAAGGAACCCACTAAATGATTCTTTAGATGCATTTTGAAATTTAAAATTTATTTATAATTGTAGAGGAGAAAAATAAATGTTTTGTTTATTTTCTTTTGTTGTTTTAGATTTATTTTATTAAATTTGTTTTTTTCTGTTCAATTTAATGCATTTATATAAGATTGTAGATATAGTCAATCTTATGTCATTTGATAATTTTATTTTTAAGTTACTACAAGATATCATAATATTTTATAAGACTAAGGTCACTAGGGAATCTTATCCCTAAGTGTGGGGCAAAAAAATCTCAAATATTTTAGTGTTTATACTACTTTTAAAAGATTGTAAGCTATTTTCTACCCATGCTTCCTTCAAGGCAAGGTTTTCATTTAATTCCAAAAGTCAAGGAACCCACTAAATGATACTTTAGAGGCATTTTGAAATTTAAAATTTATTTATAATTGTAGAGGAGAAAAATAAATGTTTTGTTTATTTTCTTTTGTTGTTTTAGATTTATTTTATTAAATTTGTCTTTTTCTGTTCAATTTAACGCATTTATATAAGATTGTAGATATAGTCAATCTTATGTCATTTGATAATTTTATTTTTAAGTTACTACAAGATATCATAATATTTTATAGGACTAAGGTCACTATGGAATCTTATCCCTAAGTGTGGGGCAAAAAAATCTCAAATATTTTAGTGTTTATACTACTTTTTAAAGATTGTAAGCTATTTTCTACCCATGCTTCCTTCAAGACAACCCTATTTAAAATAAGGTTTTCATTTAATTCCAAAAGTCAAGGAACCCACTAAATGATGCTTTAGATGCATTTTGAAATTTAAAATTTATTTATAATTGTAGAGGAGAAAAATACATGTTTTGTTTTTTTATTCTTTTGTTGTTTTAGATTTATTTTATTAAATTTGTCTTTTTTTGTTCAATTTAATGCATTTATATAAGATTGTAGAATTAGTCAATCTTATGACATTTGATAATTTTATTTTTAATGGTTTGAATTAATTTAATTAATAGATATATATTTTTATCTCTTTCATAAAATAATGTATCTGATTATATATAACTTATTAAAACTTAATTACCATTCATTATAAGTTGACTCTTAAAAAATGGTTATTATCTATCAACTTACACATTAAATCATTTAAATTTGGCATATGGGATTTCATTTAAAGATGAGCATCAAGACACTAAATCATCATTAATTAATAGAATCATTTGATTATTCTAGAGAGTATCATTCAAGCATTAGAAAAATATGATCAAATGAAGAATTTTGTGCATTTTAATCAACAAATTATTCATTGGGAATATTACATCTTGCATGTCTTCAATATGCTCACAAAGTTATGGAAAACAACAAAAATAGATTTGACTATGGTGCAAGGAAGTTCAAAGTTTCAATCCTAGCAAACAAACTTCTAAATGTGTTGTTTAACATTGTTAATGCTAAATTAGGTATCATAATGAACATTATTTATTTTAAAGGTCGACAACAATATGTATAGAATCAAGAAAACTATGATAGAACCATCCACGACCAAGATCTACATGATCCCTCCTAATATTACTATAAACCATAAAGTCACATGAAATATACTTATTTATCCTTCAATCTAATTTTTAAATTTGAGATTAGTCATTGAAACACTTATGAAACCATTTCATCAATATTACTTTATATTATCATCAAGAGATAAACTATCTTAACCATCCTTTTACTTAAGTGATTATTAGAGTGAACTCTTTTCATTTAAATTCATAAAGTTTCCATAATCCATAATGATTTTCTTGTCACTCTTAGGAATTTGAACATGTAGATTTTTTTGTAGATGACCGTGTAGTCTTTTCATTTGTTTAGGTTTTGACTTACTACCTTTTTATGCATTGGGAAAACTAATGTTTGCAAACCTCTCTATACTGTCATGAATAGGGCTACACCTTCTCCTTGAATCTAGCTTGAAAATTTTATTTATTTATACTTTATATATGAAAATGATTACAATTATATTATTTCATCTCTTTTAATTATTCATTATTTACATGCTAAAACATCAATCAACTTATAAACTAGCAATCACACCTTGGTGTGCAATGGGAATGTCAAAAAGGTGTGGAAGGTAGGTTAGAAAAAGATGGTCCATTTTTTGCATACATTTGTGCAATACGTGAGGGCAATTGGTGGGCCATTTACAAAATGATGTTGTTTGTGCAAAAAAGGTCTCAATGGAGAAGTGATATCTTCAAATCAACTATGCATCCACTTAAAGGGATCCAAAATCAACTAAAACAAAAGCTATAAAGATAGAGGGAGAGAGAAGGAGAGACGAGAGAGAGGAGAGACAGGTGTGGAAGGTCAATTAGAATAAAAATAGTTAAATTTTCACATACATTTGTGTAGTGCATGAGGTTTGTTAGCACCCAAATTTTGCAAAATTTGTAAGTGCCCATGATGTGAAAAGTCAACTATATCACCCTAAAAACCTTTGTCATTTTTTCTTAAATAGCCTAGTTTGATAAAGTGTAACTAAATGTCATGTGATTGTGAAGTAGTCACCGGTGAGGAAGGACCTCAAAGAGATCAATCTGGACCGGTCAGCAAGAGTAAACACAATGGAAACATACAAATATGATGGAGGCAATGCAAAACAAATTGTTTTATTGCATGGAATTTGATTACATCCAATCGATAACAACTAGGTTACAACATACCGACTCACAGTCTTGGTAGAATAGGTCACAACCAGGACCTTGAATCTTAATTATGATCTATCTTCTACGCACAATCTAGCTACTTTATTCTCTCCTTGATTAATTCTAATTGATTACATTCTAATGTATAATTACACACACACACACACACATATATATATATATATCCAAAGGATGCAGTTGGCCCAAAAGGGATCAAAACCTGAAGAACAAGACCTAACGTACAAAATAAACATAGGCCTCCGCCAAGAGATTCCTTTGAAAAAATCCAAAGGATGAAACGTAGATCATGGGAAAAGGTTGGCCACATGCCAAGGAACATCGTAATCAATTCCCAAGGCTCTGCAAGCTTCAAAATGGGTTCTGGTAGATCACCAGAATAGGTCTCAGGCAACCGGTAACAAGAAAATGTCATGGAAACTAGTAGTGATATCTTGTCGGAAAGTGATCCAAATGTGACGTGGTCTGTAAAAAACAAAGCTGATCAAGTCTTCAAGTAGAATCCAACTACATAGGATCTGGTGAGCCAAAATCTGGACACACAGAAAGAAAAACTGAAACTGCAAGCAGAAAACAAATAGAAATGAAAATGTTTTTGATTGATGCAAGATTGTGTTGAACCGGGGATGCTCCTGCATCAGGCATCCGGGATTATTGAAAAAGTGAGCCTCTCACTTTTTTGGGGTCAAAGGGAAACCAAGGTGGTCTACCTCTACTTGAGAAATCCAAGATGAATCTTCAACTAGTTTGTCCTTCCACTTCACAAGATATTATTTATACTCACTGCTCTGGGTACTACGCCCAATCCTACTGTACAAAATCTCTTCAATTTGATCCGGTTCCTTCCGGGTAAATTGTTTCTCCAATTCAGTAACATTTTCCTCATCGAATTATGGTTCATGGTACTCATGAAGATCTGCAATCTTGAATATAGGTGAAATACTTGGATTATCTGGTAACTCCACTTCATATGTATTTCCAGAACTAAACTTCCTCAAAATCCTGCAAGGTCCTAACTTCTTCATCTACAACTTGTTATAATTTCCAACTAGGAATCTCTCTTTTCTTAGATACACAATCACTTCATTGCCAACTTCAAATTCCTTATGTCTCCTCTTCTCATTTTCCTTCTCCTTATACTTGTTGTTCATGTCTTCCAAATGTTGCTTAACTTGAATATGCAATGTTGCCATGTGATCTACAAAGTCTTCTGCTTCTAAACTTCTCTGGTCTTCACTGCTAGTGTCTCTCAATTTTGATATACCTCTAGGATGCACTCTGGTAACAATCTCAAAAGGTGTTTTTCCGGTACTTCTATTAACTGAATTGTTGTAGGAAAACTCTTCTTGTGCAAGAATCAAATCCCAAATTCCAGTTTTATCTCCCACTAAACATCTCAACAAGTTTCCCAAACTACAGTTAACAACTTTTGTCTGTCCATCAGTTTGTGGATGAAAAGTAGAACTAAACTTCAAATCTGTCTTCATCTTCTTCCAAAGTGTTCTCCAAAAATAGCCAACAAACTTAGTATCTCTGTCTGAAATTATGCTCTTAGGTAATCCATGCAATCTTACCACTTCCTTGAAAAATAGATTTGCTACATGCAATGCATCTAATGTCTTCTTACAAGGTATGAAATGAGCCATCTTCGAGAATCTATCCACTACCACAAATATAGATTCATTCCCTCTTGGTGTCTTAGGCAATCCAAGTACAAAATCCATGCTTATATCCTCCCAAGGTCTTACCGGTGCTATCAAAGGTTTATACAATCCCACATTCTGACTACTACCTTTTGCAACTTGACAAACTAAACAACTTTGTACATATCTCTTAACATCCTTATGAATCCGGGGCCAAAAGTCATGCTCACTCACCAATGCTATTGTTTTGTCAATGCCAAAATGTCTAGCTAAACCTCCACTATGTTTCTCCTTGATCAGATTATCCCTCATAGAACTCTTAGGTATGGACAACTGAACTGCTCTGAATAACATCCCATCTTGAATGAAATAGTCCAACCATTTGCTTATGTCTATCATAACCAGTTCTCTACATGCTTTCCAAGGTTCTAAAAAATCCGGGTCTTCATCATACAAGGTCTTCAAATCTTAATGATGTCACTTTCATTTCTGTCAGCAAATTCCTTCTCCTACTCAACGCATCAACAACTTTGTTAGATTTCCCACTTCTATGCTTCAACACAAAGGTGTGACTCTGTAAGAATTCTACCCATCTCATATGTATTTGATTCAACTTACTCTGATTATTCTAATACTGTAAAGATTGATGATCTGTATATAACACAAACTCCTTAGGCAACAAGTAATATCTCAATTTCTTCAAGGCTTGAACTATGGCATAAAATTCCTGATTATACACTGAATATCTCCTCCGAGCATCATTCAATTTCTCACTAAAATAGGCTACTGCTCTTCCTTCTTGACTCAAGACTGCTCCTATTGTTGTTCCACTTGCATCACAATCCACTTGAAATACTTTATTGAAATCTAGTAAAGCCAACACAGGCTACTCAGTCACTTTCTGCTTCAAAAATTCAAAACTTTTGTTTGCTCTAGTGGTCCACTTTAATTCCTTTTGATCTCCTCTCATGGTCTCAGTCATAGGGTTAGAAAATGAACTGAAATTTCTGATAAACTTTCGGTAAAAACTAGCCAATCCATGAAATGATATTACCTCTCTAATGCTTTCTAGTGTAGGCCATTCAACAATTGCTTTCACTTTCTTAGGGTCCATCTTCAAACCATCCTCAAATATCTCAAATCCCAAATAGACCAACTCATCCTTCATAAAAGTACACTTCTTGATATTGATCAACGACTTCTCTTCTCTCAATCTTTGCAAAACTTGTCTTAACTACAACAAATGCTCCTCTTTTGTCTTACTAAAAAATCAGAATGTCATCCAAATAAACAATAACAAACTTACCCAATAATTTCTTCAATACTTCATTCATCAGCCTCATGAAAGTGCTCGGTGCATTAGTCAATCCAAAATGCATCACCAACCATTTATACAGTCCTTCATTTGCCTTAAATGTTGTCTTCCACTCATCACCTTCTCTGATCCTGATCTAATGATATCCACTCTTCAAATCTATCTTTGTAAAGTATATTGCTCCACTCAAAGAGCCCATTATGTCATCCATCCTAGGAAAAGGAAATTTGTATTTCACTGTGATCTTGTTTATTGCTCTTGAATTAGTACACAGTCTCCACTCTCTATTCTTCTTAGGTGATAATACTATTGGTTTTGCACAAGGGCTCAAATTCTCCCTGATCAAACCTTTCTTCAACAACTCCTGCACTTGTCTATTCAGTTCTTCATTCTCTGTCGGTGTCAACCGGTGTGTAACTTTGTTAGGCAAACTAGCTCTGGGAACCAAGTCCATGCAATGACTAATACTTCTCATAGGTGTAAATCCATCAGGTACATTATATGAAATGATGTCCTCATATTATGTCAACAAATCTCTTATCTCTTCCGGTTGTTCTCCTTCTGCTTCCAGTCTCTCAGTCTTCTTAGGAATTAAGGCAAAGCACACATTCTCATGTCTCAGTCCATCCATGAATTTCCTTCCATCTACTAAACAAATTCTAGCATTCATATATACTTCCTTCTTCAAAGGTTCCTCCAAAGGTAACAAGGTTTTATTAATCCCATTGGCCACAATAGTGTATGTATTCTTCCTCCCATCATATACTATTTGTCTATCAAATTGCCAAGGTCTACCCAACAAAATATGACAAATATCCATAGGCATAATATCACACAAGACTTCATCATGATAATTCCCAATTTTCAATTTCACCAAACATTGTTCACTTACTAACACCTTATGTTCATCCTGAATCCATGCTATATGATAAGGCTTAGGGTGTTTCAATCTCTCCAATTTCAACTTATTCACCATCTCTTTTGAAAAAAGATTATCTAAACTACCACTATCAATAACAAATTTACAACACTTATCGGATACCTCACATATGGTCTTGAACAGATTCTTCCTCTGCAAGGGCTCTTCATCTCCTCTGGTATGACACAAAGATCTCCCCATCATCAACAGTTCTCCATCTTTTGGTTTATTGTCTAATTTGGTGGGGTTTTTTTCCACCACTGCTTCTCTTCTGGTAGTTTTTGTCTTCTTACACTCAAATGCATGATGTCCTTCTCCTCCGCAATTGAAGCAAGTTCATCTTAATGCCCTCTTGTCTTGTCTTCCAAAATTCTCAATTCGGTACCATCCAGTTCTCTCCCCCGGTAGAAATTTCTATCATCCTTCTAGTATGAATTACCTTCTTTTCTCACTTCCTTGTCCTTGATCTGATCTGTACTAGTTCCTCTTCCTCCGGTATATCCTCTTCCTCCTTGAAATCTTCCTCCTGTAAACCTTCCACCTCTACCTCTCTGTCTCTGCTCATGTATTTTGTTTAACTTTTCTTCTACCTTTAGGTCATACTGGTAAGCCTCTTCAACACTCTCCAATTTGATCATACTCAATTCATCTTATATAGACATCTGTGATCCATTCAAATATCTTGCAACTTGTTCAACTTCATCATCAAAATGTTTAGATCTAAAGTTCAACTTGTAAAATGCTTCATACATACTCCTTCACAATAGATTCATTATGTCTCAAATTGCAACTTCCAGAATAGATCCACTTGATAATTCGCTGGCACAAATTTTGACTTCAACTTAGTAACCATCTGATCCCATGTATTAATCTTCTCTTTACCTCTTCTTTGTCTATCAACTTGCAAATGTTCCCACCAAAGAGATGCATGACCTTTCAACCGGGCACAAACATATTTCACCTTCCTCTCTTCAGCAGTGTTTTCAAATTCAAAATACTTCATCTCTGAGATCTAATTCATCAATTCATTCGGATCTAACTTCTCATCATATTCTGGTGGGATAAAATGAGGTTTAGTACTTGCCCTACTCAAAACCCTCAAAAAAATTTCCTCATCCAAATCAACCGTCAGTAGGTTTGCTTGTTCTCTTGGGGCTTCTTCTCCTTCATATTCACTTACATCTTCAATGTGTCGGCCTCTCCTCTGGTCTGTCTCCATGGCTTATAACTGGGCTTCTATTATTTGCAACATATCCATCACAGCAAGGTGTGCATTCTCATGCGCTCCACCATTCCTAGCTCCTCTCCATGCCATCGTTCATGTTATTCCTCTACAACTGCAAGTTGGATCCGCAATCTTCCACCCTACAACAAAATTTTAGGACACGCCACCTCCAAAATGAAACTTCACTCTAATACCACTTCAAGCAGTCACCAGTGAGGAGGGACCTCAAAGAGATCAATCTGGATCGGTCAACAAGAGTAAACACAACAGAAACACACATATATGATGGAGGCAATGCAGAACAAATTGTTTTATTGCATAAAATTTGATTACATCCTTGACCGGTAATAACCAGGTTACAACATACCGGCTCACATGCTTGGTAGAATAGGTCACAACTGGGACCTTGAATCTTATGATCTATCTTCTACGCATAGTCTAGCTACTTGATTCTCTCCTTGATTGATTCTAATTGATTACATTCTAATGCGTAATTACAAATATATATTGATCCAAACGATCTAGTTGGCCCAAAAGGGATAAAAACCCGAAGAACAAGACCTAATGTGCAAAATAAACAAGGTCGGCCTCCGCCAAGAGATTCCTCTGGAAAAATCCAAAGGATGAAATGTAGATCACGAGAAAAGATCGACCACATGCCAAGGAACATCAGAATCAATGCCTAAGGCTCCGCAAGCTTCGGAATGGGTTCTGGTAGATCACCAAAATAGGTCTCAGGCAACTGGTAACAAGAAACTGTCATGGAAATCGGTAGCGATCTATCTTGCCAAAAAGTGATCCAAATGTGTTGCGGTCTAGAAGAAAGAAAGATGATCAAGTCTTGAATTAGAATCCAACTCCACAAGATCCGATGAGCCAAAATCGGGACACACAGAAAGGAAAACTGAAACTGCAAGCAGAAAACAAACAGAAAGGAATTTTTTTTTGGTTGATGCAACATTGTTGTGAACCAAGGATGCTCCTGGATCAAATTGTCATGTAAAACCATTGGGGAATCATATTCATTAGCCATGAGTGATCTGGGAGGATCTAAAAGATGTGAGACCATTCCATCTCTCCTCCGGTTTAATGACATGGTCGTGCAAAAGTTGGTTGGGGTGATTCATACCCCCAACCACTCATTTCCTTTTCTCAAGCACTACCACCAAGCTAAGTGCCTTTTTTGCCATTATTTGGGAAGCACGTTACCTTTGTCCACTACAATCGGTGGCAAATCCAATAAAAGGGCATTTAGCGATTTGAACCCCTAACCTCCCAACTCTGAGGGCTACGTACAACCGCTAAGCCATGTGCTTAGTTTGGAAATTTGTTTGAAAAAACTCTATTTTGATATATGTTGACAGGTGAGCCATGGAAATAGGGGCTCAAACAAACCCGAGCCTCCCCCCCCCCCCCCCCATTTGCACAAATACTAGGGGAGAAGGACCAGTAGTTGAATGGGGTCCAATAGTCGTTATAGAAATTGTGCACATAATATCCAATCTTACCAAAAATTTATACTATATATTATAAATAAATAGTCCACATATAAATAAATAAAATAACCAAATGTTGGTCACAATAGACCTATACTTGAACACATAAGAACTTGTAAATGTTATATAAAAAGTACAAATATATATTCATTAACAAGCAAAATAAATAGTTTTTTGTTTGAAATAAAATATCATAACTATCCATTATAAGTGTGTCATTTAAAAAATAAGATACTTTCTTAAGCAAGTTGTTGTCATAGTGAAAAAATAGTATTCCTATGTGTACAACTATTGGGGTTGCAATGTATATTCATTGGAGTATTTCATATTAATAATTTGTCCTATCACAAATATAAGGTGAGCACAAAAAATACCTTGTATTTTTCCATGAAATGAGAAGGATTTTCAGCAAGTTTTGGTGTTCAACTATTGGTCCATTTGTGTTGGATATAAGTTATATTTTATATAATAACGTGTTTTTTCTATAACAACAATTTTTTTTTGTTCAACTATTAATTCATTTATGTTGGATTTACAGGTTAGATATAACAAATCTTATGGTTACTAATATATATTTGGTCCATTTATGTTGCATATAAGTTTTACTCTAAATAAAAATATGTTTTTTTATTAACAAGAAATGATATATATTTTTTTAATTACTAGACATTTTTAGATTAAGTTTTGGTCGAATCTTTTAAAAGTCATTTTTTGGACACTTCACAGTAGATGTGTTATTTTGATGAGTTGCATGATGAGTCACACCTTCAAACCTTAGTTGTAGATAGTTAAGTGTCCATTTTACATTTCTAAAAAAAATGGAGGTCTTATGATAGTCCATGTGACTGCTACATGTTGACGAAGTTAGCCTTAACGACAACTAGTCCCTCTCATAAGCCTGATATTCCATGTGACTGCTACAAGTTGACAATATAATTAAATTCATGCAAATTCCAGAAGGAGAGAATTAAGGGGAGCCTTAAGAGAATGTATAAGCCCTATTTGTAAAATATTTTTATCTATAGGGGCTTAATATATGCGATATGGGGAATAATTTTGTTAATCCCCAAATAGTATTTGAATTTGTATTTAAGGGGGGAGTTTTTGGCCTGTAAAATCAATTAGTTTCATTTGAGAGAATTGGAACTTAGAATTTCTCTTGAGAGAAAATTGGAGAATAGGAGTCTTGATGATTTTTGTAAACACAAAAGCATTTGCCAAATTGTAATACTCTTCAGTGTAAATGGGCTAAGAGGCAAATGAAGCCTACCCCGTGAAGGAGAGTACACGAGTTCCTTTAGGTGCAAGAGGAGATTGTGAGAGAACTTTTGGTGCAGGTGAAAATCTTGGATGATGTAATAAGGTGATTTATGTTTGTCATCATCAATAAAGAGGTCCTACATTGAGAAGCAGAGCTGAAGACGTAGCTCATGTTGAGAAAACTCCGTTATCAAGCTCGTGATCTCCCTTTTTCTCTTCTATCTTATTATTCTCTCTTATTTTTTTCAATTTTAATTCTTATTTATGCTATTAAGTTGTAAAAATAATTAAGTGAACTTAACTTTTGTAATTTCAACGATTAAAAACCATAACCACGCAATTATGTTTGTGATCGGATAAATCTGTAATTTGAGTTAGATGCAAATTTAATTTGTAAGCCTTAATTGTAGATCAAGTGGTATTAGAGTAGTTTAACAGGAAATATTGCAAGTTGTGGATTTTAACTAGGTTGAAATTAAAGCGAGGAGAGGGTGCACTTGAATAATTTAATCCAGAGATTGGATCAAGGTGAGTCACTCAAAGATCAACCATGGCACAACCATAAGAAGGAAAATGTGTCAATCCTGAACTCTTTGAGAATGAAGAACAATTTCCAAAAGCATTCCTAGACATGAAGATGATGGTAGAAGAGTTGTACAAGGATAGGCAGAAGAAAAAGGAAAGAAAGGATAAAAAGAAGAAGAAGGAAGGTGAATCCTCTTTGAAAGATGACGAAGGCACAGGAGTAGGAGGTGGTAGTGACCCCCTGAACCTTCATCCCCATCTTCTTCATCTTCTTCTTCTCCATCCTATTCATCTTCTTCTTCTACTTCTTCCTCCAAGAAGAAACAAGTTGTACAGTCTGAATCTAACTCACCTTTGTTGAACTTGATGTAAAATTTGAATTGCCAACCTATAATGGAGAACTAGATGTAGAGAAAATTGATAATTGGATAAAACAAGTTGAAGTTTATTGCAGGATTCAAAAGTTTACTGATGATGCTTCAAAGATCTGGTCATCCACTCTTCACCTAGGAGGCACAACCTTAATCTGGTGGGAGAGTCGAACTCAGGAAGATCTTAGCCAATATGGTAAAATAATTTCTTCTTGGTTTGAGTTTACAACTGCACTTAAGAAACAATTGTATCCATTAGGTAACATGCAAAAAGCAGTAATGAATTGCCAATCATTAAGACAAGAGAAAGGACAAAGTGTGTAGGAATATACACAGGAGTTTAGGAAAAGACCTTTAATTTGGGGCATTCCCTTATACACACAAGAAAATTTGTTAAAGTATATAGGTGGATTACATGAAAATTTGAGGCATACAATACTTATGTTTAATCCAACTAACCTTGATGAAGTTAGTGTGCAAGCCATTCATCTTGAAATAGGCTTGAGGAATAGCCATGATAGTCTCTTAATGGAATCTGTTAAGCACAAAGGGAGAAAGAAAGGGAAGGAGAAAATGCAGCAGATAGCTTTTGTGAAGAAAGAGGAGGAGAAGCCTTACTGATCACATTGCAAAAGGAAAGGGCACGAAGATGCAAAATGTTGGAAATTGCATCCTGATCAGAAACCAGAGTGGTTCAAGGATCGAAAGGGTAAGCAGAAGACCATAACTATTATGCATGATCTCAAATCTGATTTCGATGATGAAACCAAGATCGCAGTTGTGGGTATAAAAGGTATCGTTCCTATTGCTAGTACTAGTTCCCATGCTTCTTCTATAAAGTGTAATGAGATCCCTCTTGAAAGTAAAGGGAATGAATTGTTTCACATAAGGGCTATTGTAAAACAAAGTAAAATTGATACACTCATAAATAGTGGATCACAAGTGAACTTAATCTTTGAACAAGTTGTTAAGCAATTGGAATTAAAAACAAAACCTCATCCTAAACCATATCCTTTGGGTTGGGTGCATGATAATGCTCAAGATTAAAAAAAATTTAGATCGGGCCCACATGGGAACCCAAAATCACTTTCATGTCACCGAGCCAAGTAATTAGATGTAAACTTATTTGTTATTTAAATCATTTTTAATGATTTAAGTAATAGTTTTATTAAGCTTCGTGAAATGGGAGTAGAGAAATATTTTAGATCATTCTAATGATTTTTGTGAAGATCATTGGTGGGAGAGTGGTGAAAGGGCTTCACATGGAATGCCATGGTTCTCAGACTTGTATAAAATGAATTCGGTGATAGGGTTTTAAAAAATATTGAGCAAGTGCAATCAACAAATATAAAGCTATATTCCACAGCCATTGCTAGCATCCTCTTTGTATGTAGTAGAAGCTTTGAATAGGGTACGAGCATCCATCAAAGCATAGTCAAGAGGTTTTTGTTAGAGATTATAGTTTGAGATGCTCTGATAGATACACATGCAAAATGTGCAAACATAGATACAACGTTTGAACTTTTTGAGAGTCTCTAAAGAGATGTCATCTCATGAAATGTAGTGCCTATGCAATGACTAAGAAAATGGATTTGTTGAGATACTTTAGAAGTTTCAAGAAAGTGCTTTAGCAGGCATATATGCTAAATTTGAAAGCATATGCAAGGCATCCTAATTAAACGAATCAAGGAAATGTGGACTTAGAGAAAAAGCACGTGAAATGTTTGACAAAATGCCACAGGTAATGAGATGATTGCAAGTTGCCTACAAAACATGAAATCATATGCAAAACAACCTAACTACTTGAAAAAATATGATTTGCACAAGCATCTTTCTCTCTCACTCAAAAGTGGGAGTTTGAAAATAGTAATGCGAACCACAGATAAGGTACGTGAATGGCTGCCCAAATGTTGCAAGAGGAAGTCATTTTGAAGGATGATTTTGAAATAGTTGTGAAATGTGGAGGCACAGTCTAGGCACATAAATTGTTTGAGGAAATGCTTTGAATATATGCCAATCTCATGGAATATCGTGGTTGAAGATATGCATAAAATAGATTTTTTGAATATGAAAATGTGACTTGGTGTACATGCATGCAGATTGTGGAATCCCAGACAAAGGCAAAGAGTTTGAGAGGGTATGCAAGGGGAGGGATGTTGATTTGAATTAGATGATGAATTCATCACAATAATAGGTAAGCGGAAACCTGCAAGTTTTGTTCAACAAAATAGACAATTGCCAGAACTCAGAAAGCCAAAGTTGTATGCATCAAAAGTCACATAACATTATCTAGAACTGAGTTTTAAACATCACATGGAATTTCATTAGTCTCTGGAATCCAACAGATTCAAAAAAGAAGAGTCTAAGAAAAAATAAAATAACAAACAAATTACAAATTTTCAAAAAAACTAGGAATTTAGGTACCCCAACTTGGCGGGGCCATAACTTCCAGCTCACAGCTCGGAATTCAAAAAGTCTTACACCATTGGAAAGGTCTCAAAGAGAACTAATGTTGGTCCCTTAAAACCATGGCCTTTAGCTTATTGAATTGAGTGACTAGCAACACTTTCGACCCCAAATTCCGCTCCGAAGACCTCCGAAAATGTGATTTACTAAAATGTAGAAAATATCGAAAAAATTAGATTTTCGTATTTTCCAGTTTCATCACTTTGAGCTTGTTCTGGATCATTCTCAGAAGCCTCTGGATCATTCCTTCCCCTTGAAAGGAAATGGGCCCCATTGCACTATCCTACTGCAACAAATGAGGGAAGCGTGTCACAATCTGTTCAACAGTAAACTACTTGCCCTGGCATGTATGCTTCCCTACTTGGACAAAATGATACAAAGGAACTTGTGTGCCACGAAGATTCTTCATGAGAACATCAACAATCTGATCGTTGTCTAATGGAGTTATGGTCTCCAGGTTCAATTCTTCATCATGAATTGTATCTGCAACATCTGAAGTGTCCAACAAAGGTGGAAAATATGGACGAAGTAATTCCACATTAAAAACAGGATGAATGCCCAAAAATGGTGGAATATTCAATTCAAAAGCATTCTCTCCAACCTACTTGAGGATAGTGTATGGACCATATCGTAGAGGGTGGAGTTTCTTATGTAGCCCTTGAAGCCTTTCTTTTTGAAAATGAAGTCAAATCTTGTCACCCACCTTAAAATGATATGGTGTGCAAAGCTCATCATGGCGTTGTTTGTATTTTTCATTTGCTTGTTGCACTATCTCATGGACCTGTTGCTGCAAATGATGAATTTTCTCAATAAATTTGGAAGCCTTGTCTACCTCCTTCTCTACATACAATTTTGGCTCATGTCCCATGACAGGAAGTGATACATCTAGTGGAGCTAAAGGCTGATATCCCAAACACACCTCAAAGGGACTATGCCCATTAGTGCCATGAATGGCACGATTGTAACTATGTTGCACATATGGAAGAATCTCATCCCAAGTGCGAGGATGATGAGAGTGGTACATATGAAGGATGTGGATAACCATGCGATTGACTTCTTCTGTTTACCCGTCTGTCTGTGGGTGAAAGGTTGTGGACTTTGTAAGTTTTGTATCCATCATTGCCCAAAGTGTTGACCAACATTTTCCAAAAAACCTGCTATCTCTATCTGAGATGATGCTTTGTGGTAACCCAAAATGAACCCAAACATAGGTGAAGAATAGCTTGGTAGTGTCTTCTACAGAAACTCTTTTCTTGCAAGCTAACATAATGGGCATCTTTCAAAACCTGTCCACCACTACATACACACAATCATGACCACCCTTGGTAATGGGTAAACCAGACATGAAATCCATGGAGACTACTAGGGCCTATCAGGAGTGGGAAGGGGCATATGTAATCCGTTCTTACGATTTGCAAGCTTTGCAATTGCATAGGCTACACATGACTGAATATTAGAAGAAACATCATGTTGCATCTTGGGCCAAAAGAAATACCTCTGAAGCACATCAAGAGTTTTGCTAATTCCAAAATGTCCTGTAGTGAGACTATAATGTGCCTCCCATATCATCTTCACCCTCTCTTTTGCAGGGACACATATATGGCCCATACAGAAAAGAATGTCATTTTGTAGGTAAAAATTAGGAACATGCTTACCTTGTGTTAGCTGAGTGTAGACTTAAGAAAAATCATCATCCATAATGTACATACTATGCCAAGTTGTTGTCTCATGACCACAAGAGTCCAATACTATGAGCAATTATGCAATTGGAGGTCTACTCAAGCAATTTGCAACCTTGTTGCTGCTACCCTTTTTGTGGCGAATATTCATGTGGAATTATTGCAGGTATGCTAACCACCTCTGATGTCTATCATTCTGCAACTTCCCTTATGTTTGCAAAAATTGCATGGCTTTATGATATGTGTGAATGACAGTCTCTTTTCCTAGAATGTAGTGCTTTCACTGTTTGCAGGCCTACACAAGCGCACACATCTCCTTATCATTTGTCGGATAACGACGAACTGTATCAGAAAATGTCTCACTATGATAGGCCACCGGATGACCATGCTGCAACAGGACTACCCCTAGAGCCTAATCAGATGCATCTGTCTCGATTTCAAAGGGTTGTTGCAAATCTGGAAGTGCCAGAACTGGTGCTGAACACAACCTACTCTTCAATCCCTCAAAATCTTTCTTTGGTGCCTCTGTCCAAACAAATTTTTCCTTGCACCCACCTCTAAGTACTTGATTCATAGGCCATGTCAAATGAGAGCACCCAAGCACAAATTTGCAATAGAAATTAGCCAATCCTAAGAAGCTACATAGCTCTGTGATATTCATAGGAGAAGGCCAATCCTTGATAACTTGAATTTTTGCAGGATCGACATGAAAACCCGTGATGTCCACAACATAACCCAAATATTGAATCTCTCCAATCCAAAAGAACACTTTTCTCTATTGGCATAGAGTTTGTGTTGCTGCAATGTTGAAAGTACTTGCTCAACATGTTGTAAGTTCTCATCCCATGTTTTACTAAAGATGAGTATGTCATCTAGGTAGACCACCACAAAAGAATCAGTGAAAGGTATGAGAACATCATTCATCATCCTCATGAAAGTGGTTGGGGCATTAGTTATCCCAAAAGACATCACCAACCATTGAAACAACCCTTCTGTAGACTTGAAAGCAGTCTTCCAAACATCTGTAGGATCAATTGGTACTTGGTCGTATCCAGACTTCAAATCGATTTTGGTGAAGAACTTAGCCCCACAAAGTTGGTCTAGGAGATCATCAATTCGAGGTATTGGACATCCATTCTTCATGGTGATTTTGTTTAAAGAATGGTACTCATTGCATAGCCTCCATGAACCATCTTTCTTATTAACCAAAACAATTGACCTACCACAAGGAGATGCACTTGGCCAAATATGGCCCTTTTGGATCAACTCTTCAATTTGGCGTTTGATTTCATCATTTTCTAAAACTAACCTCCTGTACATTGGCCCATTTGGCAAGGGTGTCCCTGGAATAATGTCAATGGGATGCTTCACTTGACAGTGCTCAAGAACCCCTATTGGTGAATTAAATATATTCTGATATTTTTCAATATTGAGTCCATTTGTTTATGTTGAGTAGAGGTGGTTGTAGTTTTGGTGTTATTGTTTCCTATGATTTTCTTATCCCCTTCAGGCTGTATCATCAGCAATACAAAAGCACTAGTGTGGGCAATCAAACGTCTGCATTTTTTTGCACCAATTAAAGAAGTAGATTTTGCAGGGCTCACCTCAGGAATCTAATACTTTTGTTCATTCACCCTGACAATGACACTGTGTGGCCTTGACTCATATACACCATGTCGTTGATACATATATGGTTGTCCTAGCATCAGATCACATACGTCCAATGGTGCTACATCACAAACAACCTCATCTTTGAATGGTTTGATGGAATATGATAAGCAACACTGCTTGTTTACCTGGATGTCCCTTCCTTGGCTCACCCAGTCCATGGAGTATGGTTGTGGATGAGGTTTTGTCTGCAAGTTCAGTCTCTTTAGTGCTTCAACAGAGATGAGATTCTTTTGACTTCCACTATCATCTATGAAATGTAAAGCCTTTCCATTCACCCAAATCTTGAATGAAATAAATGCTCCTCATCTTCCCGGTGTATAACTTTTGCAATGGCAACAATGGCACAAGGATCTGCTTCAATAATTGTTTCACCACTTTTCTATTCGAAGGAGTCTATGGGCAACATGCCAGCCTCTTGTTCTAATCCATGTGTTTCTGTCATCAATGTTTTTGCAGCCCTGTAGTCCTTTATATCATGCCGAGAGCTTTTGTGGACATCACACCATATACCCATATATTTAGGTGTCTTTTTTGTTCTCGTGCTCCATGTTGGTGATTGAGAAACACACTTACTAGTGGCAGCTTGTTTTCCCGCAAACTTGTTGCTATTCTCCCCCTTGAATTTATTATTTTTAAAGAAGTCTTTCTTCCCCTTTTGCTTGAACTTCTCCTCAATTTTTGTAGCATACTTATAAGCAATCCCCAACGTTTCAATATTCAAGAAATACATCTTTGTTTGAATGTATCTATGCAGTTCACTACGATATTTCAAAACTCGGTGTTTCTCTGAATCATGAATACCAAGCTTTGTCAATAAAGCATGAAACTTATTGGTATAATGTTGTATAGTTTGGTCATTCTTTTTCTGCAGTAATTGCCACTCCATATATTTTTCTTCATAGGTACCTTTATGGAAATACTCCTCCTTGATGAATTCAAAAAATTTGTTCCATGTGTGATCGTCATCTATTATTCCATTCAACCCGTTCTCCAAATTCTTTGCAGTGATTTTGTTTTCCCATGATTGCTTCACATGTGCCTCGAATTTTAGGAGAGAAAAGGTTATCTTTTCAACATTCGAAAAGGTATTCACAAAAAAATATCTTTCTAGTTTTGTTATCCAATCCTCCACAACGTCCGCATCAATTTTACCTTCAAAATTTGGAATATCAAAATTTACCTGCACCTTGAAAGGGGTCAGAGCACTGAATGGTTTTCCTCTTTCATTTGATTGTTGGGGATTTTGTAAAATCTATGAGAATTGCCTCATCATTTCTTATCTTTTCTTATTCAAGGCTTCTTCCATCATAGCCTTAATGGAATCTACATTCAGGTTTGCCATCTTTGGACAGTTGTGCCTCAAGCGAAGATATATTGATGGGTTATGTGTTTCCAATCCCAACCTCTGATTTCTAGACCGTGTATGATGTGACATACAAGAGCGTACCAACTCTGATACCACTGATCTGAATCTGATGATGAAATCGTCACAATACTAGGCAAGCATAAAGCTGCAAGTATTGTTCAACAAAATAGACAATTGCCAAAACTTGGAAAGCCAGAGTTGTATGCATCAAAAGTCACATAACATTATAGAAAATTGAGTTTTAAACATCACATGGAATTCCATTAGTCTCTGGAATCCAATAGATTCGAAAATGAAGAGTCTAAGAAAAAATAAAATAACAAACAAATTACAAATTAAAAAAAAACTAGGAATTTAGGTACCCCAACTTGGCGGGGCCATAACTTCCAGCTCACAACTTGGAATTCGAAAAGGCTTACACCATTGGAAAGGTCTCGAAGAGAACTAATTTTGGTCCCTTAACACCATGGCCTTCAGCTTATCGAGTTAAGGGATTGGCGACACTTTCGACCCCAAATTCCACTTCAAAAACCTTTGAAAATGCAATTTACTAAAATATAGAAAATACTAAAAAAATTAGATTTTCAGTATTTTCCAATTTCATCTTTTTGAGCTTGTTTTGGATCATTCTCGGAAGCCTCTAGATCAGATGTGGATATTTTGTTACAACTGCGAATGACAATTCTTTCTATATTCTAAAGTACAATTGTGATTTTGTTTCTACATGTCTGGGTACTATTTGGTGATAGGAAATATATGAAGCATTGTGATATCAAATAAGACATTGCCTTTACATATTTTTCAAATAATTTCATTTTTGTGAGAGGGAAATATTTTCAAATGAAGAAATTTCCATGGAAAAGTAAAGCAAGGGAGAAGGAAATAAAATAGGTTTTTTTTTGTGGAATTGTAAATTGAATAGTCATTATGTCTTTTAGTTCTTTGGGCAGTTGATTAGTTTTCTAGGGTTAGTTGAATAGTTTCTATTAGCAATTGAATGTAAACAATTTGAAAGTCTCCCTTATGTTATAAAAGGGAAATCAAGACTATGAGGGGGCTTAGGAGGTTTGGGGCACAATAATTTGTTGTTTAAATGTTGGGACTACAAACGGAGAATGTGCAAAAGTGTTGTATTTTGGAAAATGGTCTCAATTATATGTGAAAATTAATGAAAAATGTATCATTTTACTGACTCCAATTTGTTCTCTCTTGCATCATATGAATTGAAATATCAAGTATATACTCAATTTTTCGAGGCATCTTTGTGTTTTCTATGTAAATTGTTTAATAGGCTCCCTCAAGTAGGGATTAATTTTTTTTAAATGAATTGTAGTGATGTGAGGGATTAAATTTAGATTAACAAGAATGGTTTTATGATAGAAATCCTTGCATGTTCATGCAAGCCATGAACAATTAAGTGCCTAACAGTTTGAGTTGCAGCCATTGGAGGAATACTTTTTGGTTTGACTTCGTAGCCCAAGATAAAGCACTAGTCATAATTTTATTCCAAAACCAAATTAAATCTTTGAAATATGAATATATTTCATTTCTAGCCATAGGAGTAGGGGTTAGTATAGGTGTAAGTGTCAACTTCTTTTTAGTTTTCTATCTTTCGCTTCATGTCAGTGTATAAAAGAAACTAAAGGGAATTTAAATTGAAGTTGTTATAAAATAAATTCTTGAAATTATGAATAAAGTTTAATTTCCTTAACACATCATTGTTGAGTCTTATGAAGTTTGAAGATGACGTTGAACACCCACCAAGGCATTGCAGAGCCTAAAGAGTAGAAGATATCGACCCTCTTGGTTAATTCTTGTTCATTGGCTAGATTGCTTGTGAATCCCAGTAATAGAGCTTGGCATATTCTTAGGGTTTACAATATGTTGATTTGGGGAACCAACAAGGTCAAATGGTATGCTATTTAGAAAATGATGTTTGTGAAACTAAGGTCGCAGTGGAGAAGTGATAGCTTTCAATCCATTATGCATCCATTTATAGGGATACAAACATAGCTAAAACAAAACCTCTATGTCAAGAAGATAATGAGAAGTGTTATATAGAGAGATGTAGAGAGGGATAGACACGTGGGTAGAGAGATGGAGAGATAACGAGATAGAGAGAAATGGAAGGAAAATATATAGAGATAGAGATAGAGTGACAAAGAGATGTATACATAGAGGGATATATATGGATGGATAGAAATAGATGTCTAGAGATAGAGGGGGAGAGAGGAAGATGAAGAGAATTAGATATAGAGAGAGGGGTAGAGGGAGATAAAGATATATAGAGAAATAGAGATAGATAGAGAGAGATATAGATGGTGGGGCAAAGATGGATATAGCAATGGATAGAGAAGGAGAGAGGGAGAGAGACAAAAAGATGAAGACAAAGATAAGGAAGTGTTATATAGAGAGATGTGGAGAAGGATATACATATAGGTAGAGAGATGGAGAGAAAATGAGATAGAGAGAAATGGAAGAAAAATTATACAAAGATAGAGATAGAGTGGCAAAGAGATGTATATAGAGAGGAGGGACAGAGATGGATGGATATAAATAGATGTTCAGAGATAGAGGGGGGGGAGGAAGAGGAAGAGAAATATATAGATAGAGAGAGAGGTGGAGGGAGAGAAAAATAGAGAAAAAGATTGGGAGATAGAGATATATAGAAAAAGAGGGAGAGATAGAGATAGATATAGATAGTGGGGCAAAGTGGTAGAGAGATTGAGATAAGGAGATATAGAGAAAGGGGGAGAAGGAGACAGAGATATATATAGAGAGATAAACAAACAAACTTAATTAGAGATAGACAAAGAGATCTATGGAGAGAGAGAGAGAGAGAGAGAGAGAGAGAGAGAGAGAGAGAGAGAGAGAGAGAGTAGGGAAGACATAGAGACCTGGAGAGGTAGAGATATATGGGAAGAGAAAGAGAGAGAGATATATATGGGAGGAGAAAGTGAGAGAGAGGTAGATATAGATAGATAGATAGATAGATAGATAGATAGATATGGGGGATAGAGAGGGAGCATGGGAGGGATAGATGGGGAGAAATAGAGAGAGGGTGGATAGAAAGGGAGAGAGATAGGTAGATGAAGGAGAGAAAAGAGGGGAGAGAGGGAGATAGATAGGTAGAAGAGGGAGCAAGAGAGAGAGGGGGAATATATAGATAGAGAGTTAGAGAGTGATAGGGAAATATATAGGGACATATGGGTAGCTCGAGATAGAGAGATAGGGAGATAGAGGTAGAGAAAGATACATTTAGAAAGATAGAGAAAGATAGGGAGATAGATATGGATATAAAGAGATAGAGAGGGGAGTGAGAGGGAGATAGAGAAAATAGAGATATAGAGATATAGAGCAAGATAAATAGAATGAATAAGAGAGAGGTAGAGATAATGAGATAGAGATATAGTGGGAATGATAGATATGGATATAGAGATGGAGGGGCAAGAGTGAGAGAAACGTGACAAAGACAAGTAATATAGAGATATATAGAGAGGGAGAGAGATAAATAGAGAGGGTGAAAGATAGAGAGATAGAGACAGGGAGGGAGAAGCAAGGAGTGTGTGCATGCATTTGAGTGAGAGGTTTGAAGAGATAGATAGAAAGTTGGAGACAAATATATAAATAGATAGAGGAGGGAGAGGGGTAGAGAGAGAGAGCGGTATACCTTGAGAAAGATAAATGGGTGAGAGAGGGAGAAATATAAATATATAGAAAGGAAGAGATGGAAGGAGAGAGGAAGAGAGAGTTTTTATAATGACTGTTTATAAAAACTTAAAAAAATAAATAAATAAACAAACAAACAAACAAATAAACAAACAAAAAAACAAAAAAACATTTGAAGTAAAAAATTAAATACCCCTACCCCACCCAAGGACAAAATGTTATGCGTGCCCTTATCGTTTATGTTTAAAACGTTCCAATGTGTTTAGCCCGCGAATAATATCGTGGAAAGTATCATTCGCCACTGTGTTCACCACAAACGCGAAAGTGCCGAATCTGATTGGGTTTCTGCACTATGGTCTTCGATTCTTACATTTCCTGGCAATGATTTCCTGTTTAATTCTGCCACTCTTTTCAAATTCTGTAGAGCTTTTTCAGATGTCCTCTGCAGTAGTAGCCACCTGGGTGACTCCCAGACACAGGGCAGAAGGAATAGCGAAAGAGCAGGGAATTAGGGATAGATAAATGTATGTCATTCGCCATGAAAATTAGATTTTCGTGAGGTAGGCGAGGGCTAGAATTGAAAGGAATCCGATTGTGCTAGATAATAATAGGAGAAACCCAATGAAGCCTCTCCATTTGCGCCCTACGAACTCTGTAGAGAGTACAAGGCAGCAAGTTGCAATTGGGGTTTTGACGAAGCCTGTGATTTCTCGGAGAAGAGAGTAGATCCATATGTTAGGAGACAGCGCTGTTAAAATTCTGGAGACAAAGAGCATGAAGGATGAAAAAGGATTAGCATTCTTTTGCGACCGAGCCATGGATCTGCCAGTGGCCCAAATATTATGTAGCCTGCAATCAAGTTAGCCATAGCTAGATTAGTGTTGTATGTACATCTATGCAACTTATAGATTTAGTTAAAGTTAATGCATAAAGATTATTTAACAATTGTTCCAGCCAGCAAACTTGGGCTTGCCTAATTTCTTGTAAGGGAAAAATTGAAATTGGGTTAAATCATGCAAACTATCCGGCAAAGTTAAGTTAATGCATATAGATTATTTAACAATAATTGCATTGAATCATCATAACATTTGCAGTCAAATGATAAAGATGGAAGAATAGGGGAAGAACTATCTGCGAGGCTTAAACAAAACATTTTAAGAATTGATTTGCTTAGATGGTTTATATGAAATTACATTTGTTTTGTCAATAATACCTACCTTTTGATTTAAGATAAACCACTAAACAAAACAAACTTAAAATACATTATTCAAACCAAAATGAACTGTCCAGAAAAGGGATTTCTCAGAGGAGGAAAATTGAACTTGGGTTGAAATCAAAATGATCAGGAATCACTTCTTGACTCATAAAGCTCAGTAAACTAATCAAAACATTTAAACAAATAACTGACCAGCTGATACTCCAGCAAAGAAAAGCAATCCAGGAGTTCCTGCTTTGAAGCTGTTGCCACACATAAGGTCCCATTTCGAAATGATGGACGCTGCCTTCCCTCTCTCCCATTGCCACTGTGATGTATCCATCATACATATTGAGGACTCTTTTGTGCATTTGGCCATTCCTATTATTTCCCAGATTTGTTGAGATGAAGTTTCTGTGCAGCGCCATGTAGGCTGAGCATCGGTGAAAATGGTGAGGAAGGTATGCTGAACATCGAAGACCTAGCCCAGAGAAACAACTACCACTTGAAACAACTGAGCTCCTCCAAAACAACCAATGCAAGACTCAATGATTTCGTCCACTGAAAGCTTCTACCCCTGTTTTTCTCTTCAATCCTGCCGCCTCTGCTATTTCAAAATCGAGGATTCCATGGCACATCTAAATGAAAGGAGATTTTTTGGGGATCTCACTTTCAAATCCTAATGAAACTAGAACTACTTCATTCCCCAAACCTTGTAGACTTGAAAACCCAATACTTTTAAGGAATTAAAAAGCCTTTAGTGTGCAACTGTGCATTGACCTCACATTTCCATGAATAGAATCCAACTTCTGTGTTGCCTATGATTCCTCGGAAACAGTTTAACAATTATGTGTTGTTTTCCTTTCTGGGTTCTGGTTTGTCCTTCAAACTGCCTTCTTTTATATGCGTTTCCTGCACCAAGACTTCCTTTTTTAAATTTATGTATGTTTTAACAAATTTTTGTGAAGTGCTCTGAACAGAACTAGAAGCAATAACATGGATGTATTAATTAGGTCAATACTTCAGCTTGTTAGGCACTTCCTTGAGAACTACTGGCATATTTGTAACGTTGTTTTGTATTACTACTAGAAAACTTAAACTAGTTGTAATCTATAAGCATTACATGTTCCAGAGTTTTAGCTTTGACAAGAAAAGAAGTAGAGAGGATGAAAGACAAGAGCTTACTCATTATATTGTCAATTTCTGTTAAAATCCTTAGAAGTTAGTTGATAAGGTGAACTGTTCTCATTCCTACAAAAGTAATGTATAGTGGTGAAATTAATATATCTTTTAAATAAATACAAGTACATATTTTTTAATTGGAGTTATAAATTAAAAGATTAGAAGATGTTATGTATTCTGCTTCCGCGTTTGATTGAGCAACTGTATGTTGCAATTTTGAAGCCCAACTAATCGCTGCCCCGGCAAATGTGAAAGCATAACTAGAAGTAGACTTTCTTTTGTCTAAGTCACCGACAAAATCAGAATCGGTAAACCCTTGCAAAACTGCCTTGTCCTTTCCAAACCATAAACAAAAATCAGAAGTACCTTTGAGATACCTCAAGATATATTTAACCGCCTCCCAATGTGATTTGCCCGGATTAGCCATAAATCTGCTCACCAATCCCATGGCATGAACAATGTCCGGTCGAGTAGACACCAAAGCATACATGAGGCTTCCAACTGCAGATTTGTATCGAATTTTATCCATAAACTCCTTATCTTCTTGTGTTTTAGGACATAATTGAGAAGACAACTGAAAATGAGAGGCTAAAGGTACACAAACAGACTTAGCATCTGCCATACCAAATCTGTCCAAGACTTTTTTAATGTAGTCTTGCTGAGATAGTTTGAGTTCTCTCTTTTTTCTATCTCGAAAAATAGTCATTCCTAGGATCTTTTTTGCTATCCCTAAATCTTTCATTGCAAATTCCTTTGCTAAGTGAGTTTTAAGTTCACTCACAATCCTCATGCTTGTGCCGGCTACGAGCATATCATCCACATAAAGAAGAAGAATGACAAATTTGCCATTAGGAAGCTTCTTGTAATAGATACAAGGATCAGACTTGCTGCGAATAAACTTGTGATCAATCATGAATTTGTCAAATTTAAGATACCACTGTCGGGGGGCTTGCTTAAGCCCATACAAACTGCGTTTCAATCTGCAATAAAGGTGTTCTTGCCCCTTTTTAATGAACCCTTCCGGCTGATGCATAAATAATTCCTCATCAAGGTCGCCATGGAGAAATGCCGTCTTCACATCCAGTTGTTCAAGTTCAAGATCCCACGCTGCAACTAATCCCAATATTGCTCGGATGGTAGTCATTTTAACTACTGGCGAGAAAATTTCTTTGAAGTCGAGGTCTTGCTGTTGAGCATATCCCTTTACAACCAGTCTTGCTCGAAATCTTTTGTGACCATCGGCTTCATCTTTTAGTTTGTACACCCATTTATTTCTCAATGCCTTTCTGTTAAGCGGAAGTGGCACCAAATCCCATGTCTGATTTCTCACTAGTGCGTCCATTTCTTCGCACATTGCAGCATGCCAGTTATCACGGTCTACATTTTTACAAGCCTTTTTGTATGTTGCAGGCTCTGTTTGATCAGAGATGAGCAAAGAAGGTTCAGCCTCTTCACAAAACAGTAAGTCATAATCAAAGAACTTCGCAGGAGGTCGCCTCTGTCTGGTTGATTTTCTCAATTGACTCTTTGTTTCAGTAGTAGAGTCATTCAATTTTTGTTCCTTGTTTAATCACATTAACATCACTCCCTCTGTTTTTGAGTCTGTTAGTGTCCCTGTTAGCATGGTAATCGAAATCCAGTGGATTTTTGTCCACATTGTGTGAAGGCCGATCAGAAAAGTCCCTCTTGTTCTGCACGGGAGAGAGATGACACTGCTGTGGGTTCACAGAGGAGGTCGCTCCAGGATGGAGCCCGCGACCATGTGGATTTTGCTGGGGGCAGAGACCACGTGGATAGTCTTCCACGAGACCATCACTGTCAGCGGCAATGGTCTTTGGTGGCGGTGAACCCGTGGAGTGGGCCTGCGGAGAAGGAGAGGCTGTGGCGTGAGGGTAGGCGGGGAGCTCACGGGAGGAAGCGGCCGGAGGAGGCACAAGGCCTGTGGAAAGATGAGCAAAAACAAGGCTCTCTATCTAGAACAAAACTCAGATTTCAACACAACCAGAAACAATTTTATTCAGTCAAATTTCAAAACAACTATTACATTACATGGCCTACAGGCCCTCTTACTCCAACTACTCTATTTCCTATACATTCGATCTTACAAACCCCCTTCTGAATTTCTCCTCATCACACACTATTTTCATTGCTCACCCTTATACAGCCAATCATCCCCAAAATTGTTTAATATCTCTGTCCATGTAGCCGCAAATCTAAAACCAGGTCTTTTCCTTCTTTAATTTAGTTGTCTCCTCCTCATTTCATTGTGGTCTCTTTCCAACCTACCATGCATCATTTCATTTATGCACTTATTTAAACTTTACATACGTAGCCCTTCATCCCATACATGCTGGCTCATTCTCCCCTTTCTTATGCAAGGGTATTCTCCTCTTGGCCGCTGCCACTCACCATGCAGCCATACACATTGCTATCTCTTTCTATCTTGTCAGTAGCCCTTCAATATTCATTTGGGCTAATTTTTCACACCTCGCAGACCCACACGCCAAGCCCTGTTTTGTTTCTGTATCGGGCCGACTCCTCCACCCCCTTAACACCACTGATGCCTCCTTTCTTATATATTGCATTCTTTGAATTTTATTAGCATAGATTCATTCCTTGACATCTTTACACATTCTCGAATATGCTATTTCATGTGAATTGGAACCCTTCACCTTCTTTTCCATTACCTCTCTCTCCCCTATTTTGGGCCGCTACAGGATATTAATTAGTGTCCACAATATTCACAGCTGAAATAGTGCGCCCAGCTAATGTACCTGCCGGTAGCTATTTGTGGTAAAGCATCTATGTCATTTTTGAAGCGCCAACCAAGGGATGACAGTATTTAACAATGCCCAGATTCGATTAAGGGAAAACAATAAACACACAACAATGGTCTATGCTTCCACACTGCATACATGGCTAGCAGGGTCGTTATGACTACAACATCTGACAAAATTCTTTATTAATTGATGGATGTCCATACCTTGTTCTGATGTTCCCATTCTGGCATGGGTGGGCAGGATTCTCTTGCATCAAGAACCATCAACTTAAGGCACCATGAAGTAAAATTCTTCAAGGAACTTTGTATCCTATTAACAACCTCATCATTTGACTCAATTGAACTAGGATGCAATTTGAAGACTTCCCATTTCTAAACACCAAGCATGAATCTAAAGGGAGTAAGGGGTTCCTAGAGTGCTTCTTAATCTAAATCATCTTCCTATTTTTCTTATTAGAGCCCAACTTTTCAAGCAAATGCTACAACCCAAGAGAAGAGTTGAGGACAAAAACGCCACCCAAACCATCACTAACAATAATCTTCTCTACACCAATCTTCTTTGATCTTCTCTCAATTTGATATGACTTGTTAGATCTAATAATAACACCATCAAAACTCATCTTGTCCACAAGAGGACCAACCATCTCTCCTTGACACTTTAGGGGAACCACATCTAGAGCCCAAGAAAGAAACGACTCCAACTAATCCTAATGCCCCTTATGTTATTACCTTCCATTAGAAGACTTATGCATAGTAACATAGGAAAACATGTGGCAATAGTGATAAAACAATAAGGAATCCTCATACATGATTGTTTGCACCCAATCACCCAACTTAGAGAATAAGGTGATTAAAGAGGGAAGTGCCTTATCAACAACCATGTTAACATGCAATCTCATGAATAATAGACATTTTCTAAATTTGGTCACCTTATCAATAATAATGATTTAGTTGAAGTAGCTAGTAATATTGAACCATACTTACTCCCAATATTTGATATAGTCATGGCCAAAGGGTCTAGTGAAGAACTATCCAACAATCAAGTCAAACAACAAAATTGTGATAGCTAAATGGATCGACATGTAAAAATCTAAGAATTTTATTATAGTCACAAAAACATTATACTCTATTGTAATGGGCTTCTAACATGGTAGGCCTTATTCATTTGATTACAATGTGGAAATACAAAATTTAAAAAATATTGTAATATAAAGTCATGCTTTTACTTAGTCCTACTTTCTTTGTCTCTTTCTAATGATCCTCATGAGTGTATATATTAGCTTTTAATCATAAGAATGATCATAACTAGCCACAAGGCAATGCAAAGCTCAATGCCTCATGAAATGTGCAGTCAACTAAAAGTGTATTGAAATCTCAAAAGGTATTGCAAGCCATGAGCAATGAACTAGGTATAAGCCTATTATGTCTAGTAAAATTTAAAGACTAAAATCCAGTCTAATAGTTAGAAACTATTAGAAAGTGAATATGAAACTGAGTTACCACAGAAGAACATACATCTCCTAAATCTCCTAACTTAAGTTATGTAACAATGGTGGAATATAGTAGGATATCCAATGACTGAATGGTGATTTGAATATAAATGAAAACTCGCAAACAAAGAAAACAAGTAAAAGGAAATATTTTTTGGTTGATGCAAGATTGATCTTATGCCTTAGAATGCTCTCACATCAATATTTTAGGTGTACACTAGGTAATATAACCCAAATATAAACAATTTTATTGTGTTCCTTCTTTGAGTCAAAGCCTTAGTTTCACATCTTAAGAAAAATCCTAGAATTGTCCAAAACAAAGGCCCTCTAAGAGGTTTTGAACAAAATATTTGTGAGGAAAAGGAAATTAGAAAGAAAATATTCAATAGAACAAAAATCTTCATCATCCCATGAATTTGAATTTTTCATTTTCTCTTAGCCTAGTATCTAAAAATATCAATGTTAGGTCTAGACCCTAATTTTTTTTCCACTAAGACCATTCTTTTGTTTGGGAGATAATCTATCTAGAATAACATCAAGAATTTTAAGTAGGTCCATTCCTTTCCGTAAAATATTGTAACTAAAGGGGACAATTTAATAGGAAAATATCTACATTTAACTATACATCCACACCTAGAGAGTCATCAAGAAAGTAGCCAAATATAGCCCCCAAAGTTATCATCAAAATAAGAGACGAACTAGCTTGGACATATTCAAACCTCATAGCTCAACATAATTGAAGGAGATTGATGGGTTCACAAACAACCCCTTAGAAACTATATACACCTAAAAACGGTCTGAAGATAGTTAATTGAATAAGCAATTATTTAATTAATCCTCCTTCCCAATTTAATTGAATTCATTAGCAATTTGATTAAATTCTTCCTTTCATCTACTTATTAATAAATCTAAGGATTTATTTTATAGGTTCATTTCAATAGTCCTGTTTGATTAATTAATTCAATTAATTAATCCCTGCCCATTTAAATTTATTCTTCTAATCCCCTAATTAATTAAAACAAGTCAATTTATGAGTTGTTGAAATTTAATTAGTCTTTTCTTGTTATTTGAATTTTTAAATTCAAATTACCCACATGCCTCCTAACTTCTAACCACCTAACCTAACCACTTCTAAACCTAACCCATTCCATCTAACCCTGGGTTTAATCAAACCTATCTTACCTTGCACATCCTAACCTCCTTATCCTAACCTCCTATGGTGTGGATACTCTCCCCTTGAGACACATGGCATTCTTGGGCCACATGTCCCCTCTCTTGGAAGCCTCTTGACACTTGTCACCATAGAGATGACAAATTTCCCCTTTCCTCCAACCTCTTTTCCAACCTCCTCCAATTTCACCATTGATATCTTTAGACTCAATCTTGATCATTGATTCCTTCCACCTCACCCCTGGCCTTGGAAATCCTATAAATATCCCCCATTTTGGAGCAATAAAGATCCCATCTCATTTGCATTTTAGACATTGTTACTATAGGCATAATATCTTTTAGCATATCATTTGAGCATTGTTATTATAGGCAATTGCATCTTAGATCTAGCTTAATTTGATCATTTTCTAGCATAATTGTGGAATCGTGTAGCTTAATCATTCTCTTTTGTAGCTTAATTGCATCATTATCATTTCAAATCCTCCATCTAGGTGTAGTCAAGTCATTGGAATTTGCTTATCTAGATCTAAGAGCAAATCCACACTCGCATCTCTTAGGAGGCGATAGATCGCTTTGCCATGGTTTTATCTTTCTTTGTTTAAATTTGCTATCCATGCTTGTAATGATCTATTGAGTGTTTTTGTGTTGTAGCTACAAGTATCACACTTCACAAGCATGACAAAAACCATCTGGTCACAAACACTAGCCTCCCTCATGTCTACATTCCACTCTCTACCCAAACTGCTATTCAAAAACTACAAGCTTAGCTCATGGAGGACTCCAATCTCCCTATATAAATCCTTCACACTATAAGCATATCCATTGTTGTTTCTCAATTAATATTTTGTTTATTTTGATGTCAATGTTTTAATGTAATAATATATCAATAACTTATATATTTCATATTAAATTTAGTTCACAATCTCATAGTTATTCATTTATATCTTAGCTTAAATTTATTCAATATTTTGATAGTCATTAATCACCTAAAAATAAGTAATTTATTCCATTAGATCATTTTCCAAATGGTGTCAATGCCCAAAATGTAATGCATTAAATTTAAATTTAAACTTTCTTACCCATTTTTACTAGCCATTGTGAGTTGACTTAACAAATATTTCATTTGACATATTATATCTTGGTATTTGAAGACATTCATTATGCACCCAATTCGATGAAGGAGAATGTAAGTGATGATCATGGTAATTAGAGAACACTTAATTGTAAAGGATAATAAATAAATTAAATACACATCATCATATAGACTATCTACATGTTTATAAAGTTTGTCTTAGATTTTTTTGATTACCTTTAATTCATTACATTGAGGGGTTTGACTAGAAGAACATGTTCACCTATCAAGTCAATAAGCTCCTTAATGGTTTCCATAAACACCATCATGACTTCCCAGACATCTAATAGAACATAATTCTCATAATTATTTTTTGTTAGATCATTGTCATATGTGTCATATTAGTTTTTTTGCATTAGATTGGTTTCATAGAAATCAATATCAATTGCATAAATTTCAACATCCTTCTACATAATTTTTAGCAATCTAGGCTCCAATAAATTCATTAGACTAAGTTAACTTTTTATCGTGGAAGTCATTCTAGAATAACTACATTGTTTATCCATAATCAATCATAGAGCTAAGAATGCCTATCTTTATATCTAATTATCACATTTGATTTTATTCTACCATCTATCCTATCTCTATTATCTAGGTTAATTAATGCTTAATTTTTTAATTTATTTAATTATCCTAGACTTAGAATGTTGCTAGGATTTTTCATCCCATCAGTTCCCCATGCAATTAATAGTCAGAAATTCATTATAGGCAGCTTGGAGAGATCAATTCTCCTCTTTTTTATAGTTTAACCACTTTAACTCCTTGTCATAAATGCTCCCTAAAGGTGGTTGGGTTGATATATTGTAATGAATCTTATTATTGGTTAACAATTAGTCCAACTATAGCACATACCAAGGGTAACTATATTTTATTGAAGAATCTAGACAAAGGGGGGGATTTTTTTTATGTAGAGGTGTTGTATGTTTAATTTTTGGTGAACTTGACATTACTACAAAATCTAGGATTTGACTTTAGTTGTTTCTATTAAGCTTTTTAGATCTAATTTTACATCTTTTTTATATTAAATTTATGTATGGTTTGAATCCACCTAGGTTGTTTATAGCTACTTATAATGTATTCATTGGGATCCGGGATGCATGTGATATATCTATTTGATCACACCAAGACACCCTTGGATATTTCATCATCATGGCTTTTCATATGTCATTTTTCCTTGTTAATTTACATTCATATATGTTTCCATCTTTCACAACTTTCAATTCTTCCATCGCTAATATACATATGAATTTTTATGTCATGGAAGAGGATTTTTTTCTATGGATGTTTTTATTGAAATATTGGGTAGAGCGCAAAAATAAATTTGTAGATCAAACCAGTATTGTAAATAAAATCGCACATAAATAATATTATGATTTCATATTTGATATTTTAAAATAACTTTAAATTTCAATGCATTGCCTTTATAAAGCCATTAATCTCCCATGTAAAACTAACTTACTTAGGAACAACTCCCAAAAAAAAACTATATTTTATTTACTTAAATGCATCTAACATTCTAAGTTAACATTTATTTATTGTTTATTTAACCTATGTCTCTATTTAATAATGCAATATTCCAACATCCCTCCCCTTTATTACATCAATTTGAACAAAGAATGAAACATAGCGAGGGATGAACATAAAACCCCTTCTAGAAACTTTCATGAAGCACCTTCATCGATTCTTCTTACTCACCCAAGAAACCCCAAATTGAACCCATTAGATCTCCTAACTATCCAACCTAAAAAACAATTATGAATTGAGACATACTGAATTATTCATAGCTATACCACTCCTCTTGTGAATTTAGACAAAATCTATTATCCCCAAGAAAAATAACAACTAGTTGTGAATTAATACTTATTCAATTATCCATAGTAACATAAACATCGACCTACTATGAATCAAGACTTACTCAGCTATCCATAGTAACTCACCTCCTTTTGTGGATCAAGACTTAGTTATCAACAAATACAAAGCTACAAAACAATGAATCGAGAAAAAAATCAATTATTCATGGATACTACTCACCAAGTTTGTGAATTGAGACATACTCAATTATTTGTAAACTGGAAAACAATCACCATGCCCCTTGCTTTATGAAGGAACTCAAGATGAAACTAGTACTACCCAAGGACAGTATCATCTCTACGCGAGAATCTAACTTGATATAATAATATATCTCCATCCTTTGATGCATCTAACCTCTAATGAAGTGTTAAATCCTAATAAATCGTTTGCTTCTTTCATTCCCTATTATCTTTCATTACCTATGCAGTGGGAGTTTCTAGGTGGGAATGTGACAAGTATGTCACTTGGAGCTTATCGTTGCATGTTATGGGCTGTATATGTTGATAGTATGATATTAACTTGATATGTTTTATATACCATGGAGGTATGGATAGTTCAATGTTTTAGCACTTGTTGTGGGTGCTATTTCAACTATAGATATGGGTATGTGCATGACTATGAGGGGCCAAACTAGGCCCTTAAGTGGCAATGAAAATTCAGAAAATAGAGTTAGACAACTTGACATGAAAATTTGAATAGGTTATCAACATAATTTCAAAAATATGTAAGAACATAATTTGTAGCAAATTGAATATATTTTCTATGCTACTAGTTATCTTTTGAAATAAGTAAATCTATTTGGTGAAAATTTGAAATTTCAATGCAGTGGAGGACACATGCTTGGATGGGTGGCATTTTTTTTTTGTAATTTTTTTTATAAGTAAATACTTAGTTATGAAATTTTTACTAGAACTTAAAAAAAATATAAAAACTCATATGTTTAACCACAATAACTTGGCCAAAACTTTATGATTTTTTTATTTATCCTATAGTATGAGAAGCATAGAATGTGGTGCATCTTTTGGATGCGAAAAATATGAAACTGTTTGAAAGTTTTATAGATTTTTTTTATTAGCCTATTAATTAGGACTTTAGTCATAATGCATGTAGAAAATCAATAATAATTGTTTATTAAATTAAAAATAAGGAATAATTTATATTGGTGGAAAGTTGCCAATTTCCCTAATAAAACCCTTTTTCATTTCATCAAATTCAGATTTGAAAAAAAAAAGTCATCAACCACATGGGTGAAGTTTGGAAAACCAAGGAAAACTTCCAAACACATTTTTTGTGTTGACTTTCCAGGTTTGACACATCCAAGCCAAATACCAGAGCAATCTCGAGGGGAAAATGGAGGAAAAAAAATTATGTTAGAAGAAACAAATATCTATACAAATGGATATCCATTTTTAAAATGTCAAAATCAGATATTCATTTCCTCAAATTGCTTTTTTTTTTGTAATTTCATTTTTTCAAAATGAATATCAATTTTGAAAAGCCTAGAAAAGTATATTTTAGTAAAATGGGCATAACTTTTACGTTTCTTATCAAAAAAATTATTTTTTATAGGTATTGGAAAGATAGTGTTTCTGTATTGTAAATAAAATAATAATTATATAAATAATTTAAATTCATTCTTCATTTTTAAAATGTCAAATGCTCACAACTTGTGCATATGAATTCCGTCTTTCATGATTTTTTTGTAACAATCATCTTAAAATACTTGAAACATTAAATGAGTAATTAATAATAAAAAATTAGGCATTTTACTAAGGAGAGTAATAAAATTTGAGAAACCATCATATCTCTCTCTATTCCTTTCTCTACCCCCTCTCTCTCTCCCAAGATCTAAACCTATTACTCCACCTCTCCCTTTCTCCCTTCATCTCTTTTTGTCCCTCTTTATACACACATGCACACACATATGTATAGACTTATCTCTCTTACTCTCATTGAACCCCTCCTTCCCCCCTCTCTCTCTCTCTCACACACACAATCTCTACACTTAAATTTATACCTCTTCATCATGCCCTCCTCTATCTCACTATCTCTCCCCTAAGATCTAGACTTGTCTCTCTACCTCTCCCTTCCTCCCTACTTCCCTCCCTTTCTCAATATCAACCCTCTCTCTCCCCAATCCCTCTACATATCTCTCTATATATCTCCTTCTCCCATCTCACTCTCTCTCTACCTACCTTTCCCTCTCTCCCTATCTCTCTACCTCTACCTCTCCCTCTTACCCTTCTTTCCTCTATATTATTCTATATTTTTAGAGCTCTTTGTATTTTAGTGAACCAAATTAGTCTTATACTTGACCTAGCCTTCTTCTAGGGTTTCTTAGATGTATACTTTCATGATATTTGCACCTCAATTTTGTATTTTAAACTCTTTAAATGACCAAATTATTCATTGATTTTATTCTTTTTCTATTATCATTGTGAAATGCCTTTTACTTGCCCTACCCATCCTTGACAACTACATCAAAATTTTACTTTAACATTTAATACATCAATGATATTTCTACTTTTTCAATATGAAAGCACACATTTTTTATTTAGTTTTTCTCTCTCCCTCTACATTTTTAGCTCTTTGCCTCTCCCTCTCCCTCTCCATATCCCTCCCTCTCTCTCTACCTATATCTCACCCTTTCACTCCCCCCTCTATCTTTTCCACTTCATATCTATCTCTAGATATCCATCCCTCTTTCTAACCCTATCTCTCCCTCTTTCTCCTCATATTACTCTTTCTTTCTATATCTCTTCACTTATATCTCTAGTTAAATCTCCCCCTCTCCCTTTGTTTATCTATATTCTTATCCCTCTCTATCTTTATGTCCATATCTCTCTCACTCATACACACAAAGTCCCTATTTTTCCCTCCCTATCTCTATCTCTATATGTTTAGATATCTTTCCCTTTATCTCCTTCTCTGCCCATCATTCCCTCTTTATATATTTCTCTACTTCTCATCTATCTATTTCTCTCCCTCTCTCTCCATGTATTTATATATCTCTCACCCTTTGCATCTCTATATCTATATATCCCTTTTACTCATACACACACACACACCCACTCCTTATTTCTCTCTCCCTCCCTGGCATATGGCTAACGCATAAATATATGAATTAGAAGGATAATCAAGTTTAATTACCAATAGGGAAAGAGATATAATATAGTTTAAAATAGAGATAGAGTGTGTGGAGATAGAGAGGGAGAGGGAGAGATAAATATATAGAGAGGGAGGGATAGGGATAGAGAAAGATAGAGATAAAGATGAGGAGCTTGATATATAAGGATAAAGAGAGATGCGGAGACAAGGAGATAGAGATAAAGATAGGGATAGATAGGTGAAATATAGAGAGATAGAGACACAAATATAGATATAGATATTAAGGTCAAGGAAGAGAGAGGGGGAAAGACAAAAATAGAAGGATGGATGGAAAGAGGGAGACATATCTAGAGATAGAAATTTAGAGAGGAAGATAGAGATAGAAATGAAAATAGAGAGAGGAGACAAATAGATATAGAGATAGAGAGAGATAAAGACACATAGATAAATATATAGAGAGATAGGGAGGTAGGGATAGAGAGTGAGACATAGAGGGGGATATATATATATATAGGAAGAGATAGAGAGATATAAAGGAATAGCAATATGGATAGATAGAGAAACATAGATTGTGTGATAGAGTGATAAAGAGAGAAATAGAGATAGAGAGGGATATAGAAAGGGGGAGATATAAAGAGACATTGAGGGGATATAGAGATGGATAGAGGGCAAGAGCTAGGGATATATATAGATAGAGGTAGAGAAAGAGGGAGATTCATAGAGATGGCAAGAGAGGAAGAGGTGGAGAGATATATTAATCATTTATAGAGGAAGAGATATATTGATAGATGGAGATACAAAAAGGGAGATGGGTAGGGAGAGAGATAGAGATAGGAAGATGGAGGTAGAGATAGACATGGATAGAAAGAGATAGAGAGAGTAGGACATATGGAGGGAGAGATGGAATGAATAAGAGAGAGTTATAGATATTTCAAGTTGTAGATAGACATGTTCAAATAGATCTATAGGGTGATAGAAATAGAGGGGGCAAGAGTGAGAGATAAAGGTGACATAGAATTAATAAATGGGTATAGGTAGAGGAAGGTAGAGGGAGGGAGATAAATAAAGAGAAGTGAGATTGGTAGAAAGATATATAAATAACAAGAGATAGGGATAGTGGGAGAGGGAGAGATAAGGATAGAAACAGATAGATATAAATTGGGAAACATCTAGATGGGATGAAAAAAGGAGTGAGATAGGTAGACAAGGAAGAGAGAGAGGAGAGATATAGATAGAAGTATAGTAAGGGAACTTAGGGAGAGAGATGGATTGAAAGGGAGATAAAACGATAGGGGGAGAGAGAAAGATATAGCTCAGTAGATAAAGAGAGGGGGAGATGGGTATTAAGAGACATTTTCTCCTAGGTCAACTTGGGAATTGATGTGCATAGGATCAAAGACAATAATAGAACCTTAAATGATAATATATATGAAATAAAAATAGTCTCATTAATACATTTTTTTTGGTAAGTTCTACCTTTATGGGGGTAGATCCCTATATTGAGTTCAAAAGAAACAAAAATTACATTGACAAAAGAAGCATATCATATATAATCAAATCTCATCCCTACTTCCTTATATGAAATTCCTACAAAAGTAGGCTATACCCTTGCATATATTCATAATTCACCTAACAACTTTAAAGAAAATGGAGAATTATCTAAATACAACATTCTATGTAGTCTTCCCAAATTTGTTCTTGTAGTGTCATAAAATTGCGACCCTAGCAATTTTTGACTGCATTAGGGTCCTCACGCACGCGAGATAGAATCATCTAGCCTGATCGGAGACTAGAGATTGCTCAACCCTCAAAATCAGCTTCTTACTTGGCCTTTGTAGCACCCTTCCTGCACTCTTCCCTAGAGAAAGGGCTAGGACATGGGTGTGGTTCCCTTGTCCTCCTAGGACAAGGGCATGGCACCCCTGTCCCTACCCTATTTTGGGGTAGGGCTTTTCCTAAGAATGCATTTTAGGTTGTGCAGTGAGTGGGAGACTTCCCCAATGTCGGCCTGTGACGAAAATCAGTTTCATTAACCCTAATTGACATGTATGTAAGTGATATTTTCCATCTCATTTGTGATGCACGCTAAAAGGGGCACAAGGCACAGTTCAAACGTTAATATGTTAGTCCCAACCAAAACCAAATACAAATGAACCTAAAAACCTTAACATGCACATCAAGAGAGATATAAAGAAAACAACAAGAAGAATACATAAACGAAAAAGGGAAAGAAGACCCCCTAAGATGCTCCTCAAAATGCTTATAGATGTTCCTCCCTTGTTCCTCTCCTCTCCAAGCCCCACATGAGTGTAGCTCTCAACTTTTTGCAATATTCATGGATGCCATATGAAGATTCAAGATAGTTGTGAAAATGAAAACAAATGCTTATGCAAGTGTGTATGATTTACTATGAGAAAGCACCTAATTAGTCTATGTAAATTTTAGTAAAATAAGAATGCTAATGCTTCTAAATGCTCTCTTAAAAATGACTATAAGTTTGATGCACAAAGACTTCTTTTGAAAATGAAGAATAAGAGCTCTATTTATAGGAGAAATAGGGCAATGGATGGTCAAGATTGAGTAATCTTAGCAAGGGCAATGATTCATGGGTTTGTGACCATGTGATTGATTTCAACCCAATCCCATCATGACAAATGTCAACATGAGATGGCTTGAGAGGAGAGGGAAGAAGCATGAAATGCTTGAGATGACATGAAGGTTACCCTAGGAGGGTTTGGTTAGGCTTGAGTTAGTGAATAAAGCTTTTATCCAATGGATCAATTCTTGTGCAAAAGTTAGTGGAGATAACCATGGTCAAAGTAATGAATGCTTGAAGAGACCCATGAGTTAAATGAGGGTTTAGATAGAGGGAAAGCCTCTAACCATGTGGGTGAGTTTTGTTTAACCATTAATGGTTATGTAATAGCCATAAATGGTTTAGAAGACTTTGGGGGTTAACTTGTTGAGGGATAAAAAGGCTTTAATGCATTTCAAAGACTTTAGGGGATTTGAGAAGTGACTTCTCTTTGCTTAGGAATGTAACAATAATTAGGGAGGGGGATTAGGCTAATTTGGAATGGATTAGAAGAATCTAGAAGGGGTTTAGGAGGCAAGTGGGTTTGGTGGGTGAGAGAAAATAGGATTTTATTTATAGATAAAATCTATTTATTGGTGCAACTTGCATTTGTAGGAGAATGCAAGTGGGGGGGAGTTTAGAGATTTTAAATAAATATTTATTTATTTAAACAAGGAAAGGGGGTTAATTAAACAAACATGCTTTATTCATTTAATTGATTGTTAGAGTATGGTTTAATGAATTAATTTAAATAAATTGAATAATTTATTTAGTTAATAGAAGAAGAGGTTGAAGATGAATTAATTAAATATCAATTTAATTAACTGTTGATTGATGGTTAAATAATCAAATAAATATTTAATTAAGTGGACAGATTTGTGTCTAAATTTGCCCCTCTTTGAGACAGTGCGGTTTATCGCGTCGTTTCAAAGAAAGAAAGATAGGTATTAGAAATATGCCCTAGAAATGTTAATTTAGTGGGTGGTATGCCCCCTCGAGAGATGGGCCAAAAAAATTCAAAAAATCGGGCGATCTCTCGAAAAAGAGAAAGAAGTTGGGGGAGGTAGAATAGAAGAAATTACGAATAATGGTGAAAGAATGGGAGAAAACAGAGTTAATACGGAGAAATGAAAGGCTTTCGAAGTTCACAGGGACCATGACGGTGAGCGAGGGGAAGGGGTAAAACTGTCTCATTTGCACCTATCTCCCTGGCAGTTTGGAGCTCTGATAGTGACCTTTGGCGAAGGAGTGAGCAACAACCATCATGGTCATGCCTATAGCATATCACCGGCTAGAGCGAATCCTTTGATACCAAGGGCTTGAGGACTATGGACCAGTGGTACGCAAATGCTAAATTTTTCTTTTGATGCATTTTTATCATGTTGTTTCAAGCATCAAAGTCCAACAAAGACAATAGCGCTAAATCTGCGTTTTAGCACTTTTGTCGCCTAAAGTAGCGCTATGGTGCCGAAATGGTGCTTTTGCATAGTCATTTTAGCACGTTTATCTGTGTAGCGCCTTTGTAGCATAGATATAGCGTTGTTGTAGTTTGGCGCTTTTGTGATAAAATAGTGCGATGGTATAACTTTTGTAGCGCTATTGTTGTTTTAGCGCGTTTGTGCTTAAGTTGTAGCGCTATTGTCAGCAGAGTGGCGCGATTGTGATAGATGCCTCAATGGGAGATAAAATATCACTTGATGTCTATGTTGATTGATTGATTGGTTGTTTTGATGAATCATAGCAGCCCCGTTGAGACTAGGTCATTGTGATAAATGCTTGTTGTAGTCTAGGATTGCCATAATAAATTACCCATTGAGACCTGAAGATACTTGATTAAAAAGTATTTGTTGATAGTCTAGGTTGAAACTTAAGAAAGTTTGTAGAAAAATAACTGATATTTGTTGATATGTGTAGGAGGATCTTCCCGTCTTACAGATATGGGAGTGACATCCCACGACATAGCAATTGCGTGAGTAGTTGTCTAAGGTAGAGATCGATTGTGCATGTGCAGCTAGTTTATATGATATGATGTACTTACTCATGATTCAGATGAATCACAGATTACTGATAGCGTTGGTCGAGCGATGGCACAACGAGACATGCTCCTTTCATTTGGCGATGGGAGAGATGACTATGACACTGGAGGATGTCCAGAGGATACTACATATCCCGATTACAGAGGAGCTCGTGACCTATGATCGTCAGATGGGGATGACAGTCGTACAAAGGATATTTGTCGAGGACGTATACATTGATGATGGCTCTGAGGCGTGGGAGGATATAGCAATGCTCTATGAGCCCCTACCATCAGTACTAGTAGGTATTGTTGTGGGTTTGCTTTGCCCCGATTGACATTCACATGGATTGGCCGTTGGTTGGGGCTAGGTGATAGAGAAGATGGTGACAGAGGGGACCCACTATGCATGGGGGCCATGTGTGTTGGCTCATCTCTATAGGGATTTACACGAGGTAGTATACCAAGAGAGTAGATCACTAGGTGTAGGGATCACTTTGTTACATATCTGGGCTTGGGAGCACTTGCCAGTCACACAGTTGGTATGTTTGAGGTTTAGGGAGATAGATCAGCCCTATGTTTTTATGTATAGAGGTTTGATGACCCAGCCCCATTTGGGGAAGTTGGAGTTTTGGCGGTGGGCATTAGATGACTTAGATACGGTCATATGGAGGCCTTACACTGATTATGAGGACTGGGAGGACGATGGAGATGCCTTGCCATATGTATATGTGACTCATTTTTTGATTGGTCGCACATCCTATGTTGTGGAGAGACAGTTGCCAGGGAGAGTGATGAGACAGTTTGGGCGGAGGCAGAGTATGTTGAGGGGTTCGAGGGAGTATGCATGGGTAGTGCGGGAGAGATGGCAGCGGGGGACGGTTTTGCCCTATGATCAGGCCCTTGCGGAGTTTCAGACATTACAGGCGAGACCATGGCAGATGAGGCCAAAGATTGTAGATGCGGGGGTGACAAAGGAGTATACACAGTATCACGTTGAGCATTCGATTCCATGGATTTCAGATCCTGCAGAGCCCATACCACCGTTTGAGGATGACAGAGCATGACGATGGAGGAGGAGAGTAGGAAGGGGTAGCGAAGGTGTTGGATGAGTAGGAGGTGGAGGTGGAGGAGTAGGGGGAGGCTTTGGAGGAGCAGGAGGAGGTGGAGGTGGTGGGGGAGGTGGATTTGGGGGTGGCAGTGGATTTGGAGGTGGAGGTGGTGGAGGAGGACGATTACAAAGGAGAGACAGAGGTGGGCAGCCTTTACGACTATCATAGGGTTCGCTGATATAGGGAGTAGTGAGAGGAGGGAGAAATGTTGGTGGGGGAGAGGGTGGTGATGAGGCGATGGAGATGGGTCAGGGAGCCGCAGGTGGTGGATAGGAGCCTATGGAGATGGGGGAGAGGGAGACCTACGAGAGTTTATGATATTATGGTTGTAGACTTAGTTGACAGTAGCCGAGGCACAGTTAGAGGATAGAGATACAGAGATTGCAGCCAGGGATGTTCAGCTTTTTGCACAAGAGACTGAGTTGACTGTAGTTGTGTGAGAGAGAGATGATCTGGTGGATAAAGTGAGGGAGCTATAGGATAGAGTTCAAGTTTTTGAGGTAGCACAGGGATAGGGTCCGACTGGGGAGGTGTTGAGGGAGATGCGGTGAGTAGGGGTAGAGATTGACTACTGGCAGGGATTATATGAGTAGGTTGTGCCGATTAGTCAGTGAGTGATGAGCTACTCCCAGATGCAGCGAGCGAGATCAGAGCGGTCACAGAGGGGTCAAAGCAATGGTGGTGTTATGGGTCCTCCTCGACGAGATGGTGAGGGTTGTGGGGGAGCAGCATCTGGTCAGAGTGTCATTTGAGGTGTTTCTATGCATTGTTACATTGTTACTACACTGTTACTTGGATGGCTCTTGGTAGCCAATGTTCTTAGACATCATTGTACTCTGATACATGTATTCTTTTTGATGTGATATCTCATTGTTGTGGTGATATGATATGTATGCATGTGATCATATGGATGATTTTATTCAAGATGGTGATATGAGTTATGCTTAGATACATGATAAGGAGATGTTTACTTTCTAGATGTACATGTTGATGATATGATTTCTATATATATGATATGGATGATTTGCTAACATGTGGATGTAGGTTAATAAATGGATGATGCTTTTGTAATGATATTAATATGATGAAATGATGATGATTTATGCTAAATGATGAGATTTAGATAATGAATAATGATATTTGATAGATAATACTGTACATGTTGAAATGACGAGATGATGATATGAGTAAACGATGCATGTTTTTAAGATGAATCTAAATGAATGAAATGTTTACGAAAATGTCATGTATGTTTCTAGATGAATGCACTTAATGGATAGACAAATTTTCTTGATGATGGATAAACAAATGCATATAAATGAATAAAATGAATGCACTTGTTGATTTGAATGCACTTAATAAATAAAATGCAACTAAATGAATGACTGAACGTAAATAATGGAACTAAATGACCATGAATGTATTTTAATGATTAGATGAATACAACTTAATGATTGAAATGCAACAAATGCAAGTAAATGATATGAAATGATTTAAAATGCAACTAAATGATAATAAAGGCACTTAAATGAAGGAATGACTGCAATGATTTAAAATGCAACTGATAATGAAAGTATTTAATGAATAAATAAATGTACTTAAATGCATAAAATGAATGCACTTAATGCAGCTAAATAATGATGAAATGATTTGAAATGCAACTAAAATGATAATGCCATGAATTCACTAAATGTAGCTAAATGATGATGAAATGATTTGAAATGCAAGTAAATGATAACGAATGAACTTGATGTAGGTAAATGATATGAAATGAAAAATGTAACTACATGATAATAAATGCACTTGATGTAGGTAAATGATCATGAAAATGATTTGAAATGAATTAAATGATGATGAATGCACTTAATGGATAAATGCACCTAATTCAAGTAAATGATAATGAATGAACTTTCACGAGTTAGTGAAAGTAACTAAATGATAATGCCATTCCTACATGATATGTGAATGTCAAGTTGGTGAGAAAATACAGATATGGAATGCAGATGTGAGATGATGTATCAAAGAACTCCATCGTGATTGTACCCAAGATAAATTTATATTAGGCTTAGCTTTCTCATAGAAACCTGAATTAATTGTATGCAAATACAGATATGAACAATGAATGAACAAATGGATGGGTGATATGCAATGAAATGCAATATAAATAGATGAGATGAAATGATGATCCATGGATTATTCACAGTGCTTAATTTTCATCATTGAGAATGGTAGTATCGATCATGGCCGAGGTATCCAAAACCATGGTCGAGTGTTTCACCTATAAGCAAACATCGCAGACAAGGAAAGTTCCCCTCCATTCTGGTTCATGATGCACGCTAAAAGGGGCACAAGGCATAGTTCAAACATTAATATGTTAGTCCCAACCAAAACCAAATACAAATGAACCTAAAAACCTTAACATGCACATCAAGAGAGATATAAAGCAAACAACAAGAAGCATACATAAACGAAAAAAGGAAAGAAGACCCCCTAAGATGCTCCTCAAAATTCTCATAGATGCTCCTCCCTTGTTCCTCTCCTCTCCAAGTCCCACATGAGTGTAGCTCTCATATTTTTGCAGTATTCATGGATGCCATATGAAGATTCAAGATGTCTGTGAAAATGAAAACAAATGGTTATGCAAGTGTGTATGATTTACTATGAGAAAGCACCTAATTAGTCTATGTAAATTTTAGTAAAATAACAATTCTCTCTTAAAAATGACTATAAGTTTGATGCATAAAGACTTCTTATTTTGAAATTGAAGAATAAGAGCTTTATTTATAGGAGAAATAGGGCAATGGATGGTCAAGATTGAGTAATCTTAACAAGGGCCAATATTGATGGGTTTGTGATCCATGTGATGGCTTTCAACCCAATCCCATGATGACAAATGTCAACATGAGATGGCTTGAGATGAGAGGGAAGAAACATTAAATGCTTGAGATGACATGAAGGTTACCCTAGGAGGGTTTGGTTAGGCTTGAGTTAGTGAATAGAGATTTTATCCAATGAATACTGCCTTTATCCAATGGATAAATTCTTGTGCAAGAGTTAGTGGAGATAACCATGGTCAAAGAAATGAATGATTGAAGAGACCCATGAGTTAAATGAGGGTTGAGTTAGAGGGAAAGACTCTAACCATGTGGGTGAGTTAAGTTTAACCATTAATGGTTATTTAATAGCCATAAATGGTTTAGAAGACTTTGGGGGTTAACTTGCTGAGGGATAAAAAGCCTTTAATGCATTTCAAAGACTTTAAGGGCTTTGAGAAGTGACTTCTGTTTGCTTAGGAATGAGACAATAATTAGGGAGGGGGATTAGGCTAATTCGGAATGGATTAGAAGAATCTAGAAGGGGTTTAGGAGGCAAGTGGGTTTGGTGGGTGACAGAAAATAAGATTTTATTTAGAAATAAAATCTATTTATTGGTGCAACTTGCATTTGTAGGAGAATGCAAGTGGGGTGGGAGTTTAGAGATTTTAAATAAATATTTATTTATTTAAATGAGGAAAGGGGGTTAATCAAACAAACATGCTTTATTCATTTAATTGATTGTTAGAGTAAGGTTTAATGAATTAATTTAAATAAATGGAATAATTTATTTAGTTAATAGAAGAAGAGGTTGAAGATGAATTAATTAAATGTCAATTTAATTAACTGTTGACTGATGGTTAAATAATCAAATAAATATTTAATATCCATTTAATTAAGTGGACAAAATTATGTGTCTACATTTTTCCCTCTTTGAGACGGTGCGGTTTATCATGTCATTTCAAAGAAAGAAAGATAGGTATGAGAAATATGCCTCAAACATGTTAATTTAGTGGGTGGTATGCCCCCTCGAGAGATGGGCCAATTTTTTTTGAAAAATTGGGTGATCTCTCAAAAAAGAGAAAGAAGTTGGGGGGAGGTAGAATAGGTGAAATTAGAGATAATGGTGAAAGAATGGGAGAAAACGGAGTTCATACAGAGAAACAAAAGGCTTCCGAAGTTACACGGGGGTCATGGTGCAAATGTAGTGTTTGTGCTTTTGATTGATACTGTACAATTGATCAAAATTGGTTAGATAATCTATTACAATCAGTTTAATTGCCCTGGTTGAGTCAAAGCCTGACAGTTGATGTCAATTGTTTGCTTGGACAGGATAAAGTCTGAGTAAGTGAGTCAAAGTGACTTGTTGTGACTTAGACAATTGCCTGAATTGCCTGATGAAGTCAAGGTTTTTGAGGCGAAATACTCGTTGAGACTTAGACAATTGACGTAATTGTTTGTTTTGATTGTGTTTGATTGGTTGATCAATTGATAGTGTTGGCGTTGTAGGTTGTTTGTGTGGTTTGCTGGACTTAGCGTACCTATTGAGACTAGGCGATTGATGTAAATGCTTGTTGTAGTCTAGGATTTCCATAGTTGATTACCTATTGAGACCCGGAGATACTTGATCAAAAAGTATTTGTTGATAGTCTAAGTGTGTGTGAGTCGATGTACTTGTGTAGATAGAGTAACTTGCTTTGTTTATAGGATGAGCTAGGATGGGAAGGGTGAGGTAGATGATTCAATGTTAGATAAAAGGTATGGAGGACTGAGGACTCATTCCTGTGGAAGAGGATTAAAATAAAGTATCATTTGTCATGACTATGTATGAATGTTATACAATGATAGGGATATATGGATGAATGGAATGCAATATATACAGATGAGATGAAACTGGCGATCCATGACTTATTCACAGTGCTTAATTTTCATCATCGAGCATGGTAGTATCGATCTTGGCCGAGGTATCCAAAACCCCGGTTGAGCATTTCACCCGTAAGAAAACATCGCAGACAAGAAAAGTTCCCCTCAATTCTGGTTCATGTACAAATGGTCGAGGTATACGCTGTAGTGAGTAAGCCATAGTGATCCATGACTGTATTTTTGCATAGGAGCATGTAGCTTAGTGAACTTCCCACGTAGACACCATTAATATATGCCCCGAAACTTCATTGGAACAATCCGCAAACAACAAACAAAGAAAAAGATATGAGGAACCATCCCGACTACAATAATCACTTGTGGATATCCTGGAGTAGCGTAGGAACCTGATATAAAGAAACAAATAACAAATCGACCAAGTACTTATTAGCCAAACCGAATTTTCTTGTCAAAGAAAATGTTACCATGTCTTGTTTGTGAGGAAGGATGCATCCTTGTGAAGATAGTTGTGTGCAGATGTTTTGATTGGTTGGTTGATTTGATAGGCGGTCATCGTTTTGAGTAGCTCAAAATATTGTTTTATGTCTTTTGCGATGTGTATGTACAAGGAATAATACACGTTGCAATGTTTTTGATTGATTTTGATGTTTTTGTCATATTTTCAGAATTTTTGAATGTTTGTGAATGTTTTTGGTATTTTCTTTAGGACCTTTTGCAAATGTTTTGGGATTTTTGCTGAGTTTTTATGAATGTTTTTAGTATTTTCTTTAGGAATTTTTGCAAATGTTTTTGGGATTTTTGCTGAGATTTTATGAATGTTTTTGGTATTTTCTTTAGGAATTTTTTGAATGAGAAACTCAATGAATCACAAACAATATAGAATCCACTCCCATCAATAGTTTTAAGAACATTTTCCCCTAGTTAGATGTCGGTATGAAAGTGAGATGCGAGACACATGCAGTAATAACCCTGATTGCAAATCAATAACAAGCCATGGTATAAATAATGGATGAATGAATGTAATCGCAACAAGTCTGAAAGACAATGGAGCCATAGCCTTTACGAATGGTTCTTGTTTACCGAGTTTTTACCATCGTACTTACCCAAGGTGCCACCGAAGTGGTTTTCACCATTTGGATGAATGATTTTTCTTTACTATTTTCTTGATTTTTTGTATATTGTATTTTGTTCAAGACTGTTTTCTAAATGTTTTTGGTATTTTGTAATATTGGATGAGCCTGATACTCTGCACAACTTATGTATGAAACCTTCTGAGATGCATGTTGTTGATCGGATCTTCTAGTGGTTCTCCTTCTGAAGTGGCTAACTGATATGCCCCAGACTCAAAGATGACAGTGATAACATATGGACCCAGCCAATTGGATTCAAATTTTCCCTGATGTTCTATGTTCGGTTGGTTGCGAGGATTCTCCCCGAGAACAAGATCTCCTACTTCAAATGTGCAAGGTTTGACCCTATGATTGTAGCTTCTGCTCATGCGTTGCTGATAGGCTTTTAGGTGGTTGTAGGCAGCTTGTCGCTTTTCATCAAGCAGTTCCAAGTCCTGAAGGCGTGAGACTCGATATGCTTCATCATCTATTAGATTGTGCAAGGAGACCCATAGAGATAGTATTTCAACCTCAATGGTCAAGATGACTTATGTTCCATAAACAGTGAGTAGGGGGTTGCACTTGTAGGGGTTCGAATGCTAGTTTGATATGCCCATAGTGCTGGATTCAAACAAATGTGCCAATCACGACCAACATCATTAACTATCTTTTTGAGGATCCTCAATATATTCTTATTGGATGCTTCAGCTTGACCATTGCCTTGTGGGTAATATGGGGTGGAAAAACAGTGTTGGATATGAAACTTCTCACAGAGTTCATGGACATCTTGATTTTTGAAAGGGAGCCCATTATCTGTGATGATGGACATGGGTACACCATACTGACAGATGATGTAATTGAGGATGAAAGAGGCGATCTTCTTGCCGGTGATTTGGGTGAGTGGAACAACTTTGATCCACTTTGTGAAGTATTCTATGGCGGTAATGATAAATTTATGACCGTTGGATGAAGATGGATGGATTTTACCCACAAGGTCAAGTCCCCATTGAAAAAAGGGCTATGGTGTTGTGATAGGCTGTAACTCCTGTGCAGGGGTATGTATTAGGTCTTCGTGAACTTGGCACTTCTTGCACTTTCTTACAAAGTAGTAGGAATCTTTTTCCATGGAGGGCCAATATTATCCGACTCGCATGATTTTCTTTTCTAGTGAAGGACCGCTTGAGTGAGCCCCACAAATTCCTTCATGTACCTCTTCCAAGGCGTTTGTTATCTCATCTTATTTCAAACATCGAAGGAGAGTACCATCAAGACTTTGCCTGTCTAGGTTTTTGGCAATGATGGTGTATCGAGTGGTTTGGTGGATAAAGGTTTTTTGTTGGTTGTTTGATTAATTAGGGGGAAGTGTGTGATCACATAGGTAAGTGAAAAACTCATCATACCATGGGGATTTACAACCGACAAGGCGACATATAATTTCAGATTCAAGGATATCATAAGCGGGGATCCAAAGTTGTTCCACCAAGAACTCATAGCATGTCGAGTTTTTCGGAAGATCTAGGAGAGATGCAATTGTAGCCATTGCGTCGACAACTCGATTTTGATATCTTGGTACTTGCTCAAATGTGATAGTTGTAAATGATTCTTTGAAACTATCCACCATCCTTTTATACGACATGAGCTTATCATCCTTTGTTTGATATTCATTATTGACTTGTCGAATGACTAGCTAGGAATCTCCATATACTTGTAGCTCTTCCAAATTCCATTGTATGGCCAATATGAGTCCTGTGATCAAAGCCTCATATTCTGCTATATTATTTGTGCATGGGAAATTGAGCCTCTATGGCTTCAGGATGCTATCACCTTAAGGTGTGATAAAAAGAATACCTACCCTCGAGCCATGTCTAGTGTATGAGCCATGAAAATATAGCTTCCAAGGTTGTGTAGTTGTGATTATGAAAATTTCTTCATCCAAGAAGTTGGAAATACGAGGATGGTTGCCTTTGAGTGGTGCATTAGCCAACTGATCTGCAATAACTTGTCCCTTGATAGCTTTACGATCCACATACTCAATATCAAATTCACTCAAGATCATAACCCATTTGGCCAAGCGACCTGTCAATGATGCCTTTTTGAGTGGGTACTTGAGTGGATCTATTTTGGCAATAAGTTGTACCTTGTGCTTTAACATGTAGTGCCTTAATTTGGTGGCTGCCAAGATAACTTCTAGGCAAGCTCGCTCAATAGGTGTCTAATTGAGTTCATAGCTTACCAGTGTTCAAGAGCTGTAGTAGACAGCACATTCTTTTCCTTTCGCATTATGTTGTGCCAGAAATACTCCTAATGTCGTGGTTGTAGCTGAAATGTATAACAATATAGGTCTACTTGGATTTTGTGGAATCAACAATGGTGAATTCATTAGGTAGTCTTTAAGCATTTGGAATGCTTGCTGGCATTTTGCATCCCATTGAAAGCGAACATTTTTAAGTAACAAATGGGTGAAGGGATGACATTTATCAACCAATTGTGCAATGAACCACCGAATTGATTGTAGCCGCCCTTGTAATATCCTCAATTGACTGATATTCTTTGGAGGTGACATGTCCATGATTGCCTTGACTTTCACAGGATCTACCTCAATGCCTTTACTTGAGACAATGTATCCTAAGAGGTTCCCAGAAGTTACTCCAAAGACACATTTTTTTGGATTGAGACAGACATGGTATTGTTCCAATCTGTTGAAGATTTTATCCAGTACTACAAGATGACCTTCTCTTGTTAATGATTTAGCTAGTAAATCATCCACATAATCTTCCATTATGGTGTGCATCATGTCATGGAAGATAGTAGTCATGGCTCTTTGATATGTTGCCCCTGCATTCTTTAGACCAAATGACATTACATTCCAACAATATGTTCCCCATGGACATGTGAAAGCAGTTTTGTGTTGATCCTCTGGAGCAATTTTAATCTGGTTGTATCTTGAAAAGCCATCCATAAGAGAAAGCATCGCATGACCTACTATTAGATCGACAATCATGTCGATATTTGGTAAGGGGAAGTCATCTTTAGGACATGCCTTGTTTAAATCTATGAAATCCATACAGATACAAATTCCCCCATTAGGTTTACCAATAGGTACAATATTGGAGATCCACTCCGCATAATTAAATGATCTGATGAAACCAACATCCAAGAGCTATTTAAGTTTCGACTTGACAAGAATGACAATTTGTGGGTGCATATTTCTGAGCTTTTGTTTGACAGGTTTAGCTCCTTCCGCTACAGTTAGGTGATGCATGACCAAATCTGGATCGAAGTCGGGCATGTTTGCATAAGACCATGCAAAGTTTATTTGGTGCTTCTGGAAGAATTCCACAAATTTTGGTTGTTCTTCAGGAGTTAATAGAGATGCCAAATGTGTCTTGTGAGGAGTCTCAGGGGTCCCCACATTGAATTCTTTTGTTTCTTCTATTAGGATGGTTGATCTCTCCTGATTCATACTAAAGGGGAGGATGCCAAACCTTTCATCCTCAAGTGCCTCGGAGAGGTTTTCACCTTTGTATACACTCTTTGTTTTTACTCTTTTGGGATCAAAAAGTGCCACTGTGTGGTTTTCAGTAGAAGATCTATGCTTTATTGTAATATTTTTGCAACTGAAAGGTTTGGCATCTACTCCAAAGTATGATGCGCTGTTAAGTTCAATAGAAAACCCAACTTTATGATCCTTGCTTGGTATGTTATCCCATAATTCTAGAAAGTCTATGAGTGCCTCATCATTTTGGAAATGGTAAAGGCATGGGGGATTTGGCTGGTTCCATTCAATGAGTTTGGGATGAATGATAGGCATTACTTCATCGATAAGTTGAGTTCATAAGAGGCATCTGTGAGGGTTAATACAAAGGCATGAATTTCATTGATGGTACTTTCCTTGTTAGATTCAGGCGTAGGATTTGACGTAGGGCCTGTGGAAGTTGCTTCTAGCTTAGGAACCCAAAAAGTTTTAATCCATGATTCTCCATAAACTGGTATATCCTTATGAGGTGGAGGAGGTGATGTTCCTTCCTTGTCTGAAGTATTTAAATGCACTGAATACCATTCCCACTCATGTGAGTCTATCTTAGAATCACTCTCTAGCATCTGATTACTGTACCAAGCTAGGGTGTCTTTTGAATTGAATAGTGCATTAGTTACTAGCTGATGTACTTTTGGACATGGGTTTGATGGTGTTGTTGGTGTTGCTAATGCTGATAGTGGGGTTATTGGTGTTGTAGATATTGTCAAGGATTGCATCCTTCGAGTAATTGGCTGATACACGGGTTTGCTAGATTTTCCTTTGAATCAAAGCTTGGGAAGAGATTCTCTTTGAAAACCTACTCCAGTTTTATCTCTTGGTTTCAACTCTAGTTGTAAAGGCTCTTGTTGTCCTTGTTTGCAAGGTCCCAAAGCACTATGGTCATCATAGCCCATTCTTTACATTATAGTGAAGCCTTTGCCATATTTGTCAGTGGGGAGCTTAGCCTTCGGGATTTCTTTATTGGGAGGGTCTGTGTAGATCCATTCTACCAGATCTTCATCCATGGTTTCCTCCTCTTGACTTTTACCAGGGGTGAATTGTGCCAAAGTGCAAGTTCTTTTGGCCAGAGGTTTTTGAAGTAAACCTTGGGGTTTGCCATGAGTTTTAGGGGATGTGAGTAATTGCCCAACACAAAAGAGTTGGCTAAGATTATCTTCCCCGGGACCTTCCTCAGCCATTTTCATTTTCAATTTCTCCTGTTTTGGTGTAGGGGTTGTTAAGTTGGAAAGAGAGGCTGGATTAACATGTGATGATGAAGGGATAGCTTCTCTATTGTTAGGTACAGTGATCTCTAGTTGATGGTGAATATTATTACAATATGCAAATGGATTAGCATCATCGAGGATTGTAATTTCTACCCCATTATATGGAAACTTGATACATTGGTGACAGGTGGATGGGACTTCTTGCATGACATGTATCCAGGGTCTCCCTAACAAGAGATTGTATGGAAAAGGAAGGTCTAGAACTTGGAAAACTATATGCTTCACCATTGGCCCAACCTTGATGGGTAATATAACAGCTCCTCTAGAAGAATGTTCTGCATCATCATATGCTTTGATGGTTATTTTCTTGCTGACATCCACTGATTCTACTGCATAACCCAATGCTATGACTAACTGCAAGGTACATATGTTTAAGTCAGATCCATTGTCAATCAAGACTCACTTGATTCTATGTTGGTTTATGAATCCTTCAATATGGAGGGAAGCATTATGGGGTTGTTGGAAGGATGTGTTGTCACTTTCGGTAAAAGTGAGACATGGTAATGACTTTAGACTACCAACCATGGCTTGAAACTGATCTGTGTTGAGGTTGGCAAGGACAGATGCTTCTTGGAGAGCTTGATCCAAGATTATTTTATGTGAGGGGGATAAGCATAAAATCTCTAATATGAAGATGAGGGATGGCGTCTTATCCAATTGCTCTACAGGATTATATTTTTTGGGGAGAGGTGTCGTTCCTTGTGGTGCCACTCAAATAGTAATCTTGCTACGATGCATACCAATGTTACATGTAGCATTTGTATCCTTTATGGTAAGAGTTGCAACTTGTTCATCCACATCATAAAGGTGATTCATAGTATAATTGTATGCAACTTGTGTGTAATTGGTTGTGGTATATGTATTTCTCCCTGAGGTGGAAGGACCCCTTTGATCATGTGATGGAAGTGGATTCTTGGACATTAAGTGGTCATTATTGGATGTTTTAGGGTCATGTCCCTCAATTTCAATTTCTCCTCTATCAATAAGAGCCTGAACAAGATATTTTAGCTGATGGCAATTACTTGTTTTATGCCCTCTTCCTTGGTGAAATTCACAATGTTCATGATCTCGCCACCATGGAGGCTTGACTTGAGGCTCATAATTAGATGTTTTGGGTAAGATCACAAGATTGAAGGATATTAATTGGCATAAGATCATTTCAATAGGTTCCCCTAAGTGTGTATATGTGCGTTTTGGCTTGTAGTTTTGTTGCTTTTGCTTTGGTTCCTCTCGTCGTGCATTGCGACCTTGATTTTGTGGATTATTGATGGTGTTGTGGTTAAGAGGGGGATTTTTTTGTGCAAACCTAACCACAGGTTGTGCAATTTTTACTGTTCTTGCATCTACTATCTTGTCATTGACAATGTTTTTGTTTTTGTTCCAAAATTTTGGTTTGTCTCTATTATAATGTGGATGAGGACCATCTTTGGGTTCATTATAAATTTTGATAAGTCCCTTTTTGATGAGGTCTCTTTCACATTTGAGCCCTTGAGTTATCATTTCTTCAAAGGATTATGTGCCCTTCATGTCCAAATGAAATTCTATCTCATCATTTAAGTTGGAAATAAAAGTTTCCACTAATTCTTGCCCAAGTAGATGAAGGGAGCGTCTTCTAGACAACTGTCTCCACCGTTGTAGGAAATTTGAGAACAACTCCCCTGGTTTTTGTTTTGTGTTGCACAAATCTGCCATGGTGACGTCACGTTCTATGTTGTGTGCATAGTGAGCGATGAATTTCTGGACTTGTTCTTCAAATGTTCTAATACCACCTCCCAAACTTTGAGGAAAGAGGTGCATCAGATATGTGTCCTCATATGCCACCTCTAAGAAAGCGGAGTGAAATTCTTACGCATGGTCCCTGTAAGGAAGTTAAGTAGCGGAAACAACTTCCTACACTAACCTTGAGAGGAGGGTAATGCAAAACTTCTTCAGATCATTACAACAGTTACAGAAAATAGAAATAGATATAATAGCATTCATACCACAACACAATGATTTACGTGGGGAAAACCCTTTCGGGAGAAAAACCCCACCCTCCAAAAGCAGCTCAATATTTTATTCAGCAATCAAAAACAGATTACAAAATACTTGCAGAGCAAGCTCTTCGCAGGAGTAGCACTAATCAGAGATTCAGAGGCAACTCAATAGCCATAAGACTCTTACACCCAACCTCTATCTCACACACCTCATAAATAGGAGATACAATACAAGAAACCGTCAAACGGTATTACAAAACCATGGGCTAAAACCACCCAATAAGGTGTAGCCGACCTTATCTCCCTTCTATGACATGTTAAAGCACACATCAACACGTGTCGCTCCCTTTTACAGCTCATTTATGTATTCGATACAAATTATTTTTCCTATTTCAGGAGTACAAACTTCCGGAGACCATAACTTGAGAACCGGGTGTCCGATTGACGAACCGTTTGAAGCGCTGGAAAGCTCGCGAAGTGCTCTATCACCTCGTAACCAGCTTTGCCGGTTACGGCCACTTTTCAGGGCATTTCGGAGCCTCTAAAGTCCCCAAAATTAAGTTTAAACATTTTATTGCACCCCTCCAAGATGAAAACTTTAATATCTTCAAAACTAGCTGTGACCTTGCGACGCAACTTTACCGGAATGCTTATCTAGCCAACCAGAAGCTTCAGGGAGAGTTTCGCACCATTTCGTGCTCAAATGAAAACTTACTATAAATAGTAACCTGCATAAATGCAAGGTTGAGACACCATTTTTCCCAATAAATCTCCCACTTGTCGAACACCTTGCATGAGCGGAAGGGAATGTCAACACAATGAATCAATTGCTAGGGGCCACAAGGCCCATAGACTCTGAACACCATCTGAACTTCTCTGTGCTCACAGCCTTAGTTAAAGCATCTGCAACATTCATCAAAGTTTCCACCTTAACCAGCTTCACCCTACCATCTTCGACCATATCTCTAACAAAATGATACTGAATATCAATATGTTTGGTCCGGGCATGAAATGTCGGATTCTTAGCTAGGCTAATTGCACTCTGACTGTCACAGTAAACTGTCACTGTACCTTGTTTTATTCCAATATCTGAACACAGTCTCTTAAGCCAAATGGCCTCTTTACAAGCATGAGTAGCTGCCATATACTCTGCTTCAGTAGTGGATAAAGCAACCACAGCCTGTCGCTTACTCATCCAACTAATTGCACCACCAAACAAAGTAAACACATAAGCACTGGTGGATCTTCTGCTATCAATATCACCTGCCCAATCTGAATCCACATAACCATGGATATCAAGGGAAGTCATGTCTCCAACTGAATTACCATGATAACACAAAGAATACTTTGAAGTACCCTTCAAATATCTGAAGACTCTTTTGACTGCATCCCAATGAACTCTACCAGGATTAGACATATATCTAGAAAGTACTCCCACTGCTTGGGCAATGTCTGGTCTAGTACAGACCATAGCATACATCAAGCTTCCAACTGCACTTTGGTAAGGCACTTTGCTCATGTCTTCCATCTCCAATGGGGATGTAGGACAATCTGAAATAGATAGTTTCATTCCAACTGTAAAAGGAACACTCAATGGTCTACAATTCTGCATGTTGAACCTCTGTAACACTGAATTCACATACTTACTCTGGCCTAGCCATAGCTTTCTGTTCACCCTATCTCTTCTAATTTCCATCCCAAGAATGTGCTTTGCTGCACCAAGATCTTTCATTTCAAATTTAGCAGCGAGCTGAGACTTCAGTTCTGAAATCATACCTTTCCCTTTACCAATGAATAACATATCATCAACATACAATGCAATGAATAAGAAATGATCACCATAAGATTTATAATAAACACAGTGATCTGATTTAGAACGTTCAAATCCCAAACTCAACACATATGTATCAAATTTCTGGTACCACATCCTAGGACTTTGTTTGAGGCCATACAAAGATTTCTTCAATTTACAGACCAAATTACTTTTGCCTTTCACCACATAGTGCTCTGGCTGTGTCATATAAATATCTTCCTCCAAATCACCATGAAGGAAAGCAGTTTTCACATCCATTTGTTCAACCTCTAAATCATAAGCAGTAGCAATAGAAAGCAAAAATCTAATGGACGTCATTTTTGCAACAGGAGAAAATATCTCACCGTAATCAACACCCTCAACCTGAGAGTAGCCTTTTGCAACCAACCTTGCTTTATACTTCTCAATGCTTCCATCTGAACCAATCTTTTTCTTGAACACCCATTTACAACCAACAGGTTTTCGTCCTTCAGGCAATGGTACAAGATCCCATGTATCATTCTTTTTCAATGCTGCCATTTCTTCCTCCATAGCAATCTTCCAGGATTCTGCATCATTCATACCTAATGCCTCTTCTATAGATTTCGGTTCATCCACACTAGTATTCAAAGCAAAAATACATCTCCAATCATCAGGTGAATACCTTTCAGGTGGTTGTCTATGTCTTGTAGACCTTCGAACAAGCTGAGTTGGAGGTTCTTCCTCTTCTTCTGAAGATTCAGAGCTAGACGAGCTCTCCTCAAATTCTTGCCTATCTAGGGGTCTCGATTCAACTCTTTCAGGTGTAGAAGGAAGTTGAATCACATCTTCCTTTTTAGTCTGTTCTGGCTGTAGTGTAACAGAAGAAGACTTAATTTCTCTAAAAATAACACTTCTACTGTGAATTACCTTTTGTGCAACAGGGTCCCAAAGCTTGTATCCTTTCACACCATAACTATACCCGATGAAGATACATTTCACAGCCTTGTTCTCTAACTTTGTTCGCTTCTCCTTTGGCACATGTGCATATGCCTCGCAACCAAAAACTCTAAGATGTCTCAATGAAGGCTTGTGACCTGACCATGCTTCCATAGGCGTTTTATCAACAAGAGCTGATGTAGGAGACCTGTTAATCAGGTAGCAAGCAGTGGCAACAGCTTCAGCCCAAAACTTTTGTTCAAGACCAGCACCACTCAACATACTCCTAGCCTTCTCCATCAGTGTCCTGTTCATTCTTTCTGCAACTCCATTCTGCTGTGGAGAATACAGAGTTGTCTTCTGCCTGTTAATTCCACAGTCTTTATAGAATCTATCAAAATCATTAGAGCAAAACTCACCGCCATTATCAGTTCTCAAACATTTTATTTTCTTTCCAGTCTGCAACTCAACCATTGCTTTAAATTCTTTAAAACGACTAAAAACTTCAGATTTACTCTTTAGAAAATATACCCATGTCCTTCTACTAAAATCATCAATAAATGAAACATAATATGTGGATTTTCCAATCGAAGAGACATCTACTGGACCAAACACATCAGAATGGATAAGATCCAAAACACCACAAGTTTTATGAGAACTCGAGTAAAACTGAACGCGGTTTTGTTTTCCATAAATGCAATGCTCACAGAAATCAAAGTCAAGGTTACAGTCATTCAAACCTTCAACAAGGTTTTTATTTTTCAAGGTCCTTAGACCCTTTTCTCCAATGTGGCCAAGTCTCTGGTGCCATAACATAGTCTTCTCTGCAGGTAACTTTGCTTCAGATGAAAGAGCACCCTTAGGTACCCAAAAACCATTTCCATCTGCTGAAGGTGAAACCTTCAAATCTTCCAGTGAAGTATCCGCAGATTTACTTTTTATAGAAGTGCTATTACACTCAACAGTGTATGCTTCAAGCTTATACAAAGTGCCAAACCTGACACCTCTAGCAACTACCATAGCACCCTTAATCATCTTACATCCTGCTTCAGAAAAGACTACCTGCACACCCGCATCTATCAGTTTGCTCACAGATAACAGGTTTCGTTTTAATCCAGGGATATGCAACACACCATTAATCCTTTTTATTCTACCATCAGAAAACCTGATTCTAACCTTACCTCGACCAACAATGTCTAGATGTGAATCATCACCCAAGTACACCTTACCTCCATTAAATCCTTCATATTCAGAAAACCAACCTCTATTGGAAGTCATATGAAAAGATGCACCTGAGTCAATTAGCCAGGCATCATTACCTGCATGAGTCGCCAAAGCTGCAATAAATGCATCGCCATCTTCCTTGTCGGACTCAGAATCAGAATCGAACTTTTTCTTTTTCTTCTTCTTTTCTTCTTTGCAGTCCTTACGGATGTGACCTGGTTTACCACAATTCCAGCAAATGACTTTGGACTTTCCAGGAGATTTCGATCTCCCTTTGGATTTGGACTTGCCGCGCTTCTCATTCTTCTTGCCTTTCTCCTTAGGTCTTCCACGAATGGTTAGGGCTTCCTTTGAACTGATGGATACCTTCCTTCGCATCTCTTCACCGAGTAGGGCACCCACCACGTCTTCAGATTTCAAAACAACAGAAGTACTACCGATAGCCATAACAAGAGAATCCCACGAATCAGGCAAAGAACAAAGCAAGATCTGACATTTCTCCTCCTGATCCATCTTAACACCGACGGATACTAATTGAGCCACAATCATATTGAATGCTTCTAGGTGGTCTGCAATTCGTCCACCCTCTTCCATCTTCAAGGAATACAATTTCTTTCTTAAGAAAATTTGATTTAATAAAGATTTCACTTGATACATCTCACCAAGCTTAGTCCATAGCTTCTTTGCAGAGTTTTCTTCATGGACATTGATTAGAACAGAGTCTGCCAGGCACAGTCTGATTAGACCCTTGGCTTTTCGGTCCATAACATCATACTGAGCTGCCGCAGTAGGATCTGAGGGCCTTTGGACATTCGCATCAACAGCATCCCAAAGATCTCGATCTATTAGCAGATCTTCCATCTTCAGCTTCCACATCTCAAAATTACTTCCATTAAATTTTTCCACCTCTATTCTCCCTGACGAACTCGCCATCTGAATATTCCTGCAACAAGATCAAAAAGTGTCTTCTGCACAAGCTCCCACTCAAATCTGGATTAGTTCAAAAAACCCAACTGCCCACAATTGAAACCAAAGGTGATCAAGCTCTGATACCACTTGTAAGGAAGTTAAGTAGCGGAAACAACTTCCTACACTAACCTTGAGAGGAGGGTAATGCAAAACTTCTTCAGATCATTACAACAGTTACAGAAAATAGAAATAGATATAATAGCATTCATACCACAACACAATGATTTACGTGGGGAAAACCCTTTCGGGAGAAAAACCCCACCCTCCAAAAGCAGCTCAATATTTTATTCAGCAATCAAAAACAGATTACAAAATACTTGCAGAGCAAGCTCTTCGCAGGAGTAGCACTAATCAGAGATTCAGAGGCAACTCAATAGCCATAAGACTCTTACACCCAACCTCTATCTCACACACCTCATAAATAGGAGATACAATACAAGAAACCGTCAAACGGTATTACAAAACCATGGGCTAAAACCACCCAATAAGGTGTAGCCGACCTTATCTCCCTTCTATGACATGTTAAAGCACACATCAACACGTGTCGCTCCCTTTTACAGCTCATTTATGTATTCGATACAAATTATTTTTCCTATTTCAGGAGTACAAACTTCCGGAGACCATAACTTGAGAACCGGGTGTCCGATTGACGAACCGTTTGAAGCGCTGGAAAGCTCGCGAAGTGCTCTATCACCTCGTAACCAGCTTTGCCGGTTACGGCCACTTTTCAGGGCATTTCGGAGCCTCTAAAGTCCCCAAAATTAAGTTTAAACATTTTATTGCACCCCTCCAAGATGAAAACTTTAATATCTTCAAAACTAGCTGTGACCTTGCGACGCAACTTTACCGGAATGCTTATCTAGCCAACCAGAAGCTTCAGGGAGAGTTTCGCACCATTTCGTGCTCAAATGAAAACTTACTATAAATAGTAACCTGCATAAATGCAAGGTTGAGACACCATTTTTCCCAACAGTCCCTAGAATCTTCTTTGCCTCTATATTTTTCAAATTTGGGTTTTTCGAAACCTTATGGAAAAGGTGGCATAAGCATGTTCCTATCAAATGGATAGGGAAAAATGTCATTAAGTGAGAAATGATTGGTCTTCACACTACTGTTCAATTGTTGGGTGAGATTTTCTACTTGTTGCTTCAACATGTCTATTACTGAAGGAGAAGGAGGAGGAGGAGGAGGAGGAGGATTCCCTTGATGATTAGGGTCATAGCGGAAGTAGTCACTACCTCCTCCACCATCGTGATGGCTATGTTTCTCGAATGTTTGTCACAATTATGTTGTATCAAAGTTGGAGGGAAGTTTGGCACCCTCTTGAGCAAGTTTCAAGAAATGAGCATTGGCATTGTTTCTAAGAATTTCATCAAAGAGTCTGTTGAATTTGGGATTATGTTGTGCTCTTTCTATATCTTCTGGAGTTGGAGTGTTGGGTTCTTTATCATTAGTGCCTCCTCCAAAGGCCTCATGAAAATCGTTGAGGTTTTCTTCCTCCTCTTCAATTTCTGGTTGTCAATTTCTCATTGATCTTGTTTGAGCCATGGTTTTTAAAAGTTGATGTTTGTGGAAATGACTATGAGGTGGTGATGAAATGTTTGATGGAAGACAAGTTTTGTGAAATGTTTGGTGGAAGATAGATCTCTAATATTGAAGGTTGGATTGTCAATAGAGTTTCTTTGTGAATTGCTTTTGTGTTTTTCAACAATTTGATGTGATGAGGTATAGCAAGTTTTGAGATGTGTTACAATCCAAGCTACCTAGAAATGAGAGGATGCACTCATAAACTAGTTTTAACCTATTTAGATGTTTAGAAATGCCTCTTAGGATGATTGATCCTAGATGTAGAGACACCCTAAAAATTGATTTGTTAGTTTGTTTAAGCAATATATGAAAGAACTAAGGACAAGACCTCTTTGTGTTGAGAGTTGAGTGATTTTGTGATGTTTGGATGTGAAAGTGGGTAGGATATGTGTCTCAATAAAATTCTTCCTTTGTGAAGGGGGTCACTACTTCTTCCTCTCTTACAGGGGCTCGTGGTTCCCCTCGAGCTTCGTTGTATGTGATACAAATTTGAGGAAAGAAAGCAGGATTGATCTTGCCCCCTTTGTTCTTGTGATAATCAAAAACTCTATATTGAGTGAAAGCTCTATTACTCAAAGGCTCTTTGTCAAATTAGTTGGATTTTCCCTGAAGGTACAGTGCATATGATGCAAGAATACTCTATGTGAGAGAAAGAGTTGTCTATTGATATAGAGAAACTTCCTTTTCTTGATAAAAGCTTTTGAACTAATTTGTCTCTTCTTCAATTTGGTCTTTTGATGAAGACTCCTTTTTCTCAAGATATGAGTGATGGTCATATAAAATGATACTTTGTCTCAAGTGTTTGATGTAGATTTGTTTATTACTATTTGATGTAGATTTGTTAGATGGATACTTTATTTCAATTGTTTTAAATCCTTTGACAAGAAAACACAACAAGCACACAAGCACAATAATATTGCCCCTTCTCAATAAAGGCACAACAAGTGTGGGTCTAAATCAACCCAATCATGAACTTTTTGACCCTTTTATAAATGGATTTTATGTTCCCAAAGCCTAAAGTTGGCCCAAATTTTTACTGGTCTAAAACAAGATGAAGACAACTCAAACACTTTTTATCCCTAAGGTCATGGTTAGTTGCGATATTTTCAGCCCACATCTTGATATTTCTTTGACTTTGGTACTACACACCTTATGTATCCCATCGTGGCAGGTAAGGATGTGATATACTAAATCTTGTGCGAGCATAACAAATAGATGATCCCTATGATGGGGGAGTCACCACTTTCATCAAGCTACAAGTAGCCTTTCAGAAAGCCCTATTTCTACTCAAGGAAATATGTATGGTGAGTATCTTGGGAGCAAAACCATCTATGCTCTTGCACTGAACTTTTCACAAATATCCTCAATCAATAGAATGGGTGGGACTCTAAAATAAGAGGTTTATAGTAATGTTTGATGTCTTTGGACATAAGTTCATTCTGCAGTGACTCACTTAAGAGCCTTGTAACTTATGGTGGGGCCCATATGTCTTTTTGGCAAGTTACATTGTAGGAACAACTACACCCAAGGCTACAGCTTTCTCTCTCACCCGATTTCTATAGCGGCTTGAAGGATTTACTGCACAAGGTCATTCCCAAGAGTGATGTGTCTCTTGACAGGCCTCTTAAAAATAGAAAAATTAGAGCATTACTATAACTTTTCTCTTGCACCTAGGACCACGAGAACCAAGGGAGAGGATAGTGTGTGTTAGAACTGGGACCACTCTATAGATTTGCACAAGCATGCCAAACAAAAAAGACACTTGTTCAATTAACCTTTTATTGCAATGTGATCTATTTTCTACTTGGAGATGTTGCTCCAACAGACATGATGTTCTTTTTATTCCACGAAGCAATTTGTTTTCTAACTAGGAAAGTGAAATCTTGGTCAACAAAATGAAAGCACATTTACTTAAAAGAAAATCTCTTTTGCAAATAAATGGACAAGTTTGATTGTTATTTTTAACTTGCAAATAAAAGGTTGATTGTGAATTTAATTATTGCAAGAAATGAAAGATTGTTGTTTGTTTTTTAGCCCAAATTGAAATATTTTTCCCTAACTTGCAAGAAAGCAAAGTGTTTGATTTGTTGTTCTTTTTACCTTACAATGAGATTCTTTTTAAGCCCAAATGAAGATGTAGTTGATTTTTAGCCCAAAATGAAAGATGCGATTCCTTTTAAACCAAATGAAAATGAATTCTTTTTACCAAACTAGAAAGAAATCAAACTCCTAATTCTAACTCCTCCAATCCTGCAAGAAATTGTTAGTGACCTGCAAGAAGAAAAGTTAATGAAATGTCAAATCTTTTGGTGGGCTTTCACAAGCCTAAGTTTAGTTTTTTGGTTACAATTTTTTTTTTGAGCTCTTTGTTACAAAAGCACTACTCTATGAGAATATTGAATCGCTACTTAGGACAAAAACGCCAAAGTACTCACCAAAGCGCAAAACAAATAACAATGCTAAAATACTAGCAAAAGCACTAATTTAAAATGCTTGACAGAATTAAAAAATTGATAGACAGAGAGTGCAAAAGTGCTAGATTATTACAACGGTATTAATTAATGAACAAAAGCATTGAAACTCTAACTAAAGCACTAAAACTATAACGAAAGTGCTAAAACTATAACTAAAGCGCTAAAACTCTTTTGACAAGGGTGCCAAAACGCGAGACAAAAGCGCAACCTGTGTGTGAAAATGAAAAGAAAATCACAAAAAAAAGAGAGACTAAATATTAGAAGGTTTCTTGTTTGATTCACGTCGGGTTCACCAAATGATGCACGATAAAAGGGGCAAAAGGCACAATTCAAACGTTAATATGTTAGTCCCAACCAAAACCAAATATGAATGAACCTACAAACGTTAATATGTTAGTCCCAACCAAAACTAAATATGAATGAACCTAAAAACCTTAATATGCACATCAAGAGAGATATAAAGCAAACAATAAGAAACATACATAAATGAAAAAGGGAAAGAAGATCCCCTAAGATGCTCCTCAAAATGATCATAGATGCTCCTCCCTTGTTCCTCTCCCCTCCAAGTCCCACATGAGTGTAGCTCTCAGGTTTTTGCACTATTCATGGATGCCATATGAAGATTCAAGATGGTTGTGAAAATGAAAACAAATGCTTATGCAAGTGTGTATGATTTACTATGAGAAAGCACCTAATTAGTATATGTAAATTTTAGTAAAATAACAATGCTAATGCTTCTAAATTTTCTCTTAAAAATGACTATAAATTTGATGCACAAAGACTTCTTCTTTTGAAATTGAAAAATAAGAGCTCTATTTATAGGAGAAATAGGGCAATGGATGGTCAAGATTGAATAATATTAACAAGAGCTAGGATTAATGGGTTTGTGATCCTTGTGATGGCTTTCAACCCAATCCCATGATGACAAATGTCAACATGAGATGGCTTCAGAGGAGAGGGAAGAAACATTAAATGCTTGAGATGACATGAAGGTTACCTTAGGAGGGTTTGGTTAGGCTTGAGTTAGTGAATAAAACTTTTATCCAATGTATAATGCCAAATTCTCTTGTGCAAGAGTTAGTGGAGATAACCATGGTCAAAGCAATGAATGCTTGAAGAGACGCATGAGATAAATGAGAGTTGAGTTAGAGGGAAATCCTCTAACCATGTGGGTGAGTTGATTTTAACCATTAATGGTTTAGAAGACTTTGGGGGTTAACTTTTTGAGGGATAAAAAGCCTTTAATGCATTTCAAAGACTTTAGGGGCTTTGAGAAGTGACTTCTCTTTGCTTAGGAATGTGACAATAATTAGGGAGGGGGATTAGGCTAATTTGGAATGGATTAGAAGAATCTAGAAGGGGTTTAGGAGGCAAGTGGGTTTGGTGGGTGAAAGAAAATAAGATTTTATTTAGAAATAAAATCTATTTATTGGTGCAACTTGCATTTGTAGGAGAATGCAAGTGGGGGGAGTTTAGAGATTTTAAATACATATTTATTTATTTAAATGAGGAAAGGGGGTTAATTAAACAAACATGCTTTATTATTTAATTAATTGTTAGAGTATGGTTTAATGAATTAATTTAAATAAATTGAATAATTTATTTAGTTAATAGAAGAAGAGGTTGAAAATGAATTAATTAAATATCAATTTAATTAACTGTTGACTGATGGTTAAATAATCAAATAAATATTAAATATTCATTTAATTAAGTGGACAGATTTACGTGTCTACAATTTACATAAGTTCAAGAAGGTGAAAATTTGCGATCAAGCGTTCAAGAGAATTCAAGCATTCTTTTCTAGCATTGAGCATTCTCAAGTATCCCTTCAAGGCTAGGTGTTGCATTCAAGTCAAGGATTCAACCATTGAAGAGGAGATTGATTCCAACATTCAATTCCATACAAGCATTTCTATCAACATTGCTATCACAACCTCCCTTGAGGTGATTTACATTTCAATCTTTCATTTACATCTACTTGCAAGTACTTTCTTTCATTACTAGGTTAATTACTAAACTGGGGTTTGACCTAAAGGCAAACCCCCAATCCCAACCCATTTTCCTCTCTTTTTTGTGTGTAGGTTGTAGGTGCACAGTTGTACTTTCGGATTCAGCCTCCATTTGCAAAGGCAGAAAAACCCTTTTCGTTTCGCGGATTTTTCAAAGGACTGTGTACATTCCCACCACAGTCCATTCAACTTTTCCTCAAATTCGCAAGGCAACTTCATCTTGACATATTACTGCCAGATCTAGGTGCACAGTTTCATCCCATATTTCGATCCCAATTTATAATCAATTCTTTGTCACTTTTGCACTACACAATTCAATCAATTCCTTTCTATTTCAAATAAGAAGAGGGGATTAGCTTATCATTCCCATTTCACTCAGAATTCTATCTTCTTCTTTGAAGGTTGAATATAGTGAATTATCCTCTCCTCTTTCAATGTAATTGGGTGAAAAGTGTTTGAAGGGAAATCCGTAGTGAAACTCTCATCTCTCCTTGGAGGGAAAGGGTAGTTTTCCTCTTGATCTTTCATTCACACATGTTTCACCCACCAATACACATTGGCCCCATTACATTTTGGTGAACCCGATGTCTTGCATGCTTTCCTTTGAACAAAATTGCATATTTTAATTTGCAAGTTTAAATTTTCTGCAAACTTAGTGGTTAAATCATTAAAAACCTTAGTTTTCAAAATTAAAATTTAACTTGTGATTTGTAAAAAAATTGCTTGTGGTTATCTTAGATCTAAAAATTGTTTTGTTTGTCAAATTCAATTTCCTCATGGTCTTGTTCAATTTGCAAATCAAATTTACAAAATTAAGAGGTTACTTGTTAAAACCCTAATTTTCAAAAATCATCTTGAACTTGTGCAAAAATTGGATTTCTATTTAATTTTCAGATTTCTAATTATTCTCAGACTTGTTTTCATTCCTACAAATTCAAAATTGCTTGTGGTTATCTTAGATCTGAAAAAAAATTTGTTTGTCAAATTCAATTTCCTCATTGTCTTGTTCAATTTGCAAATCAAATTTACAAAATCAAGAGGTTACTTGTTAAAACCCTAATTTTCAAAAATCATCTTGAACTTGTGCAAAATTTGGATTTCCATTTAATTTTCAGATTTTTTATTGTTCTCATAATTGTTTTCATTTCTACAATTCAAATTTTCAATTTCCCTCCTTTTTCCCAAAACTCAAATTTCAAAATTAAGTGGTTAGGTCATAAAACCCTAATTTTCAAATTTAATTGGATTTTGTGCAAATTTCAATCAATTTTCAAATTCAAATTTCTAAACATTTTTCAAGGTGTCCCTATCTATTAGGTTTGACCTTTTTCAAATTTGCAATTCAATTCCTCTTTTTCTTCAAAACCCTAATAGGGTCCTATTTTTAAATTTGAACCTTAATTTTGCCCATCTAGAAATCATAAAATTAGTCAATTTTTTGGAGTTAGTTTTGAAATCACCGTAATATTCATCCCTGAAAATTTTGAAAAAAGTTGGTTGGACCATGTGCGTTCCCACCACGGTTCTCGACTTTTTTCCTGAAATTTCGGGAGATTGTTATGATTGTATTTAATAAGCCTAAATCTAGAATATTGGTTGATTTTGTCGATTTTTGATCCCTCTAGAATCAGAAATACCTCCAAAGTTCAATATTTCAAATTTCAAGATAATTTTTAAATTTAAGAGGTTAATTATAGTTTGCCCTGATTTTAAAAATTCTGATTTTAAAATTAAGCGGTATTCCCTTGGCCCTAATTTTAAAATTCCAATTTCCTTTCATTTTTGGAAATCGTATCACCCGCTTCCTCCAACAAAGTTCCAATTGCGTAATCAGTATTTTCTTAAAATTTGCATTACTCAATTTTGTTAGCTTTGTTCCAAAATTCAAAATTCAATTTTTCCCCCTAGTGCATGAGTTTTACCACTATTAGTCCTACCTACACTATCCCTGTTAGACAAAGCATTAGAATTAAGGCCTCCAAATGTTTAATTACCAAGGAGATGGAGCCTAATTTGGGTGGCTTCTTTAATGAGGATCATGCTAATTCTTCCCATCTTAATCATGTGCCTATTCACCCCATTGATGAATCCCATGATCAAGAAGAAGATTTAACTAGGGTCTCTATAGATCAACTTTCCACATTAGACAATCAATTTGATAACAATCAACAATGGATGTCCCAAGAATAATAGTCAAGCTCTTCCATTAATTGAAGGCCTTAAGCGCATGATTCAAAGTGATAAGAATGGAATTTATATATTGCGTGGCATTGCACATATTGTTGATTCTACTGTCATTCCTATCAAGAGTTGTGTCAAAACCCTAGGTTATTCACAACCTTCAACACAAGTCAATCCTTCTATTCCTTTGACTACTCTTATGACTAGTATTCCTACTTTTACCTCCAACATCATGACTACTTAAACTTAAAATGTTATCCCTACAACAATTAGTCATGGGGGCAATCCCTCTTCTTCATTTAATCCTCCATCTTTACCTATGTCTTCCATAAGTATTCCTATTATTGCTCAACCAATCAATGTGACACAAGGGGGCAATTCCTTTAACAACTTTGTTTCTTCTTTAAGTGTCCCTTTTCCTACCCAATCATCACCTATGCCTACTTATCATAATGTCCCACCACCTTATTCTCAGTCCATGTATTCTTTCAATAACATCACACCACCTTTTCAATCAACTATGTCTAACATCCATTCTTCTATTGAAGCAACAATTAACAATCTTGCTCAAACCGTGTCTTCCTTACAACAACAAATTGCTTCTATGAGTCAATCCAAGTTTAGTGTGCCCATCTTTGATGTTGCGAGCCCATTTTTACTTGATATTGTTAAGGTTGTGCCACCTAAACATGTTGAGATCCCTCAATTATAACTCTATAATGGAAAAGGTGATCCTCTTACGCATGTCAAAACATTTCAAACCTTGTGTATTGATTTTGCTTATGATCAAAGATTGCTTGCAAAATTGTTTACAAGAACACTACGAGATAAGGATTTACAATGGTATTTCTCTTTTCCTTCTTATTCTATCACTTCCTTTCAACAATTGGCAAATGATTTCATCCAATAGTTTCAAAACAACATTGGTTCTACAATCACTTTGACTGATTTAATGCATTGTAAACAAGGTGTTAGAGAAAAAGTGACTGATTTCATTGGTAGATATAAGCATTTGTGTGCTCAAATTTATTTTCATGTACCTGATAATGATATTCAATGAATTTTCATTTCTAATTTGCCAAAAGATATTAGGGAAAAACTTCTTTTCTCTAAGTTTACTTCCTTTCCGTAGTTGTGCGCAACACTCCACAATTATCAACTAGCTGTGAGTCAAATGGAGCAATCCATTCCTATGGCTCTGAGTGATAAGGGGGAGAGTGTTCAACAACCATTTTCAAAGTTCAAACCAACAAAAAGCTTCATCAAGTTCAATGATACAATCAACAACCACAATGTGAATGCTACAACAGGTGTGCCTTCTATTTCTAAATTTTTCCAAAGAGAATGACAATTTACTCCTTTGAATGAATCTTTACATAGTATTATGTCTCAGTTGTTGCACAAAAATGTTATCAAACTTTCTCCTATAAAACCAGTTGATCCTTCTAAACTTGCATCCCCTTATTTTGATAACAATTCATTTTGTCAATTTCATCATCAGCCTGGTCATGATACTGAGAAATATTTCGCATTGAAGAATAAGATTCAAGATTTGATTGATAATAATACTATATATGTGGCAGGTGTGAATGATAAAGGAAATAAATTAGTAGCTCCTCCTAATCAAAATCTTAAGATTTTCACTAATGCCTTGCCTTCTCATACCTCTAACGTTATTGAGATTGTGCCTAATTCTTTCTCTTATGAGAAATTCACCTCTATGGCTCCAAACTTGGTAAATATGGTAGAAAAACAAGACACGCCTAAGCATCCTTGTATTACATTTGACCCTAGCGAGACCATTATAGCACTCAATGGCCCTTTATACATAGTTGCGAAGGTTAAGGATATCCCTTGCTGTGGTGCCCTTATTGATCCCTCTTGCATGGTTAATGTCATAACTGAAGAGTATCTTTTTACTTTACGATTGCACAAACCAATATATGATGCTTCTAATGTGGTTGTGAAGTTATTTGATGGCTTCTCTTGTCCTACCATTGTTTCTATCACCCTTCTTGTTGAAGTTCATACTAAATCCATGGATGTTGACTTTGTTATCATACCCTCTTCCGAGTGATTCTATGTGAAGTTGGGCTATCCTTGGCTATCTTCCATGAAGGCTATTGCTTCTCCAATCCACAAGTGTCTGAAATTTCCTCACAATGGATAAATCATAACCGTAAGCCATATCTTATTCTGTTCATCTGAAAGAAGCCCTAGTGTTCCTATTGATTTCTTTTGGCCTAAACAATTTCAATCTCTTCCATCAAGGAGCGATGCTCTTTTTCAATCTTATAAAAAATGGAAGAAAGATACGATCTTATCCTTAAGTCAACCTAGATCCCCAACACTTGGCATTAGTATTATTCTTCAAGATGAGGTTCTTCCCCTCACGGATAGAACTAATTTCCCTCCTAAAAAAGATCGTCAACCTATTCCTATGGATGTGACTATACCTTCTCCTAAGAAGAACAACAATATTCCTCCTGAGGTTAGACCTATACCTCCTCCTCATGATGGACTTGGTCTCATTCCTACACCTACCATTCCTCCTTTCTATGGCGCAGTTCCACCTCCTTCCTTTTATCGAGAGAAGAGGGCTGCTTCTCCTCTTGTTTGACTAAAAATACCTCAACCTAAACCTTCAACTATCAAGGAGAGAAACATTCCTACTTTTTCAAATGTTCCTCCTTCTTCCCAGACTTCCACTAAGACTCAACCAAATCGTTGTGCGAGAGAACACCGACGAAGACGTCATGTTTGAGCTCGTACAACTAACCCTCAAAATATTCAATCTCCTCAGACTTCGACAGTTGACATGATTCCCTTTTCTCCCAAGCAAGATGTTCAACCTACATCTCCAAATCATAAGTTGCACAAAACATGTGATGGTTTTACTCCTATTCATGTTCTTGCTCCTCTTTCTCTAAACTTTGATGAAGAAATGGGTGAAAATGTTATTCATAATGGCAATACAACTCCTAATGCTTCTAATAGTGAGTATGAATATGTTGATGTGGACAAGCATTTATCAACTGAATTTTCACAAACCCTCATCCTAGCTCCTAGAATCGAACAAAGTGACTTACAACATAGGCATAGTCCTTGTTTGGATCTTGTGATAGCTCCATTTGTTGTGCTCGATGTCACTCCTCTAGCAAGTTGCTCGCCTTCCCGAAATAGTGATCAACAAGATCGGGAAGCAGATGTCATGATATATTAGCAATAGTAGTACTGTAGATCTTCTCTTTCTCTCCTTTTTTCCTCTTTTGTGACCATTCTTCTATGTGTATCCCTGTTCTTCTATTGTTCCCTAAATGTCTACTTGGGGACGATGCAAAGCATTTAGATCTTTTCCTGGTCTCTTTCATGTTGACTCAAAAGATATCCTCTCTTCCCTTTCTTCCAAGGTAGTGTCCTCCTTTGGGGAATGACAATTATTATATGCACATATACATACATGATATACATGAGTTATCATACAACATACTGACCTAGAGGAAAGTGAAACTACCTCGTACCTCATGTTTTGTGTCCATTATCCTTGGGTTTATTCCTCTATTCAAGGCTAAATCCTTCTGATAACATACTCCCTCTCTTCTCTCTCTCTTGAGTGTATCCTACCTTAAAGAAATCGCTCCCGATAAGGCGCATATAATCGGTTTAACATGGGGGCATACACTTTGTTCATATTTTCCTTCTTGATACTTAGAATTACTTAGTGAGATTTGTTTTGCTTTGTAATATTTAGTATCCTTGTTTTCATGACTCATAGTGAAGGGAACTTTGCTACTTGCATTCATGGTTCTCCCCTTCTCGCTCTTCCCTTTTATTTTGTCAATCAAAGTCGTAAGATCCTAAGTCCATGGGGGCTTGGCGCATCTTGCCTCCTTGACGTGGTAAAAGTCTTTCAATCTTGTTTCCTTGTACTTTACCGATAGTATTGGCGTACACTCATACTCCCGCTAAAGTGGGGGCTAAAATGCAGTGTCATAAAATTGTGAACCTATCAATTTTTTACTACATTAGGGTCCTCATGCATGCACGATCGAATCCACTAGCCTGATTGAAGATTGGAGACTGCTCAACCCTCAAAATTGACTTCTTCCTTGGCCTCCGCACCACCTTGTCTGCACTCTGCCCTGGAGAAAGGGGTAGGACAAGGGCGTGGCACACTTTTTCTCCTAGGACAGGGGCGTGGCGCCCCTGTCCTTGCCCTATTTTGGGGTAGGACCTTTCCTAAGCATGCATTGTAGGTTGTCCAGTGAACAAGAAACTTCCCCGATGTCGTCCTGTGACGAAAATCAATTTCATTAACCCTAATTGACATGTATTTAAGTGGCATTTGCCCTCTCATTTGCATAAGTTCAAGAAGGTGAAATTTTGTGATCATTCAAGAGCATTCAAGCATTCAAGCATTCTTTTCTAGCATTGAGCATTCTCAAGTCTCCCTTCAAGGCTAGGTGTTACATTCAAGTCAAGGATTCAACCATTAAAGAGGAGATTGATTCCAACATTCAATTCCACACAAGCATTTCTATCAACATTTCTATCACAACCTCCTTTGAGGTGATTTACATTTTAGTCTTTCATTTACATCTACTTGCAAGTACTTTCTTTCATTACTGGGTTAATTCCAAAACTAGGGTTTGACCTAAAGGCAAACCCCCAATCCCAACCCATTTCCCTCTCTTTTATGTGTGTAGGTTGCAGGTGTGCAACTGTACTTTCAGATTTGGGCTCCATTTGCAATGGCGGGAAAACCCTTTTCATTTCGTAGATTTTTTCGGAGGACCGTGTACATTCCCGCCATAGTCCAAACAACTTTTCCTCAAATTCGCAGGGTGACTTCATCTCAACATATTACTGCTAGATCTAGGTGCACATCTTCATCCCATATTCCAATCTCAAGTTATAATCAGTTCTTTGTCACTTTTGCACTACATAATTCAATCAATTCCTTTCCATTTCAAATAGGAACAGGGGATTAGCTTATCATTCCCATTTCACTCAAAATTCTATCTTCTTCTTTGAAGGTTGAATCTAGTGAATTCTCCTCTCCTCTTCCAATGTAATTGGGTGAAAAGTGTTTTAAGGGAAATCTGTAGTGAAACTCTCATCTCTCCTTGGAGGGAAAGGGTAGTTTTCCTCTTGATATTTCATTCACACATGTTTTACCCATAAATACACATTGGCCCCATTACAGTTCTTTCTGGCCCCTTCCTAAAACTCCCTCCATATGATGTTCACAGGGATGCTCACTTCACTAGATGGTTCTTCCTTTGGAGGATCCTCTGAGTCTCCCACCTCTTCGATCACACTACCAAAATAATTGGACAATGGCTTGCTCAAGTTTCCCACTTCAATTTTAAAGATTTGATCAGCCACCTTCGATTAGAATGCAACAACAATTTCCAACCTAAAATCCCAACTTCAATGAACCCAAGGTCTGCACAATTGGGTATAAGAAGGCCCTAAAAATCTCACCGTCATGTTGATGCTCTCCCCCAAGGCTTGCATCTAGAATCATCTCCAGAGCATCCAATGTGTGTTCATCACTGATAAAGGAGAGCCTTCTACATTGCTCTTCCCTTGATTCAGGTCTACATAGGCATCCAAAAGCATTAAAGGCCATGTCAAGAAAACTATACCAAACCCAATATCCCAAGGCTACCTACATATATTTAAATAGGGCCTGATGGGCTTGAAATGTATCTCAATCACCCCTAAACTTACTAAGAAATCCACAAAAATCTAGGAGCAATATTCCCTGATCTCTTCATTGCCCAATAATAAAACAAATCTTGCTAAACAATACCTCGGTATGTGATTTAGATGTTCTTTAAATCTTGGAGGCAGATATTATTCCTAAACATTTTTCTGAATTAACACACCTAAACCATCCTCCACACAATGCATGCCCAATCCATTCTATATTTCCCTCACCAATTTGAAAAAAATGCTCAAAAGGTTATGACTCATCATCTTAACATCCATTTGTCTCATCTTGACTGCTAGCCTAATGTAGTGAAATGATAAACCCCTTGAGAAAAGAGATCCCTAAAATAAAAACACTATTTGATCCCCTGTCTACTCGACAAAGGAGCTCTCTCTATATCTATAACCAATATTTTTACCAACTATGGCCACAAACCTTCTGGTCCAAGGACGACCTCCTCCATATGATTGTCAGTCCCCTTATTAGCCAAATAATTCACCACCTTATTGGCTTCTCTGAACACATGAGATAGACTAAACTTTGAGCTAATGGTTCCAACCAAAATTTGATTTTTGGGATTCATTGTCTCAATTTCCAATTAAAAATTTTCCCTTTGGATATCGCATTAATGCATATCTGTGAATATCCCTCAATATTTACTTTTTGAATTCCTTTAGACACACATAATATTACTCCTCTCATAAGAGCTTCCAACTCAATTGTGTTATTTAAGGCTTCTCCAATGTATCCATGCAAGGCCCACAAGCATTTACCTGTACAATCTCGAATAATACGTCCAACCCCCACATCTCCTGGGTTGCCTCTGGTAGCCCCATCAAAATTGTGTTTTGCCCACCCTTTCTCAGATGGAGACCAATGAGCCTCCTACCTCTTACCAACTTTTTTGGGTCCAATCCCTTCGGGATCTTTGAGGGAGCCCCATAGAGCTTGCATATGTTCATCCCATTTGAAAAAATATGAGATCATCTTAGAATGTACCTTAGCCATCACAAACTCACAAATACCCTATTTCAAATCGATGATGGTTTGTTGCACCGAGTTAGCCACCTCATTGAATAATTGTCTATTTATCTCCTTCCAGATCTTCCATACCACCATGGAGGGACCTACCAATCAAATATCTCCCCAAAAATAATTTTTCCCAAAAGTCAACCAGCTACACAAAAATTCAAACAATCCTTCTGTTGGCATAACTTATGAAGATAATGATGGGCAGATTGTTGGTATACTGAGATGTTATGAGATGAAGATGACCGGTAAAGTTGATGGAGATTGTTGGCTAGATGATGATTATATAGTTGTAAGTTGTTTGATGAATTTATTTGTGTTGTCATTGATGGAAACCATGTTTGCTTAGTCATCTAAGTCATCTAGACCTACCGGTATAGCCTAACTAGTAGTGGAACCGGTTGACAACAAGGTAAATAGGAACAAAGTGATGATCAAGTAACTGGTACAAATGACTGGTGAATAGTTAGGCGTTGCCATTTTACAGGAGTGTTGTAGACAGAAACATGCACCTATGTTCCAAACCGCATCAGCAGATTCGGTGTATTGAGTGAGTTATGATTGACTGTTGTGAACTTTGTGAAGAAGAATGTATACTAGTAACAGATCTTTAACTAGTAATGATTTAAGGTTTGGTGGTGGATCTTATCATGACCATAACTTAGTGATGGCATGTCAGAATCCATGTATAACTATAAGATGGTGTTTGAGTGCATACAAGGATCAGATTTCTTGGAAAACAACAAAGTGCTTAGTAGAATGTGACAAGAGTTTGATTGCTTATCAAATCGATGTGTGGTGATGTGCGTTGATCATTCAACGGTGGAAATTGTGTAGAAATTTGTTGTAATGATCTGTAATGTATTTTGGTGGACTGTTTTGCCACGCTAAATGTAAATTCATTGTATTTCGAATGTAGTTAGGGTTGTAGCGCTGACCTAACTAAAAAGTGTATCTAGGGCTAGTAGGAGAAGAGATTTTGTGTCGGTGATTTGAGAAGGTGTTGCCGAACTAGATTGAAATGTTTGCATGTGTGTAACGGAGTTGTGTTGAAAATGATCTGTACTAGCAAGCAAGGAAGTGTTGTAATCAGATCATTTTCCTTGTTGTTCCCTAACAGTTACAATAGTTTGAAATCCCTTAATTGGGTAGATCCTAACCAATCTTATATTGTAAATCCCTTCACCGGGTGGCTCATTGACTTGGGTTTAAAATCCTCTAACGAGGTTACTCCTAACAATGTAGAGCTCCTAATAGGGATGAGGCAAAATCCCTTAACTGGGTGACTCCTAACAGGGTCTGCTCTTAACCGAGCATATTGTAAGCTCTTAACTGGGCTAGGCCTTTAACCAGACGCATTCCAAAAGAGTGAAAATATTTTGTGGGTGCTAATACCCACTGTGGTTTTTCCCATTTGGGTTTCCATGTGAAAAATATTTGTGTTCATATGGTCGCCTACATTGTTGATTTGTGCATTTGATATCTTTACTATTTTTGCATACTGATGAACACTTGAGTGAATGGTTTGGTAACTCTTCTTATAAAGATTGTTTGAGTAGTTACTAGTACAATTTTTTGAAGTATTGTAGAATTATTTAACTACTGATTCACCCCCCCTTTTAGTAGTTACTAGATCCTCATAATAACAATTGGTATCAGAACCTAATTCCCTTAAAGGCTTAACCACTTGGGAAGGATCTCTAAGGATAACATCATGGGGGAAGGTTCAATGAGTTACAGAGAGCTTTCACACAGGCTTGCATAATCTGAAGAAGCCCTTGACAAACTGAAGGTCAAGTACAAAGCTTCATTGGCTAAGAGAAGAGAGTTGGCTGAGTAGTTGTTGCAACTCAATGAAAATAGTTCATCTGAGGAAGCAAACATTGATCATGCCTTGTCTAATGAGGTGGAAAACCTGAATGGTGAAAAGACAAATCTGAGGAGAGAGTTGGAAACCTTACCATCAAGATGAGCCAAGAGTTGGAAGCTAGAAGGACAACTGAAGACATAATAAGAGATAAGGAGCATGAGATTGTTAAGATGAACCGGGAGATTGGTACCTTGCATGCACATCTTCATGAGGAAAAAGAGAAAAAAGAGGAAATACAAACTGATCTAGACATGGCTATGTCTCCTAGAGAAAGTCTTACAAAGAAGAATGAGGTGCTTACCAAGGAGTTGGCTGATGCAAATGAGTTACTAGCTAAATTCAACAAGAGCACTGCTATGCTTGATGAGAAGATTCAGACACAAAGGCAGAAAGGATATACACATGGCTTGGGATACACAACCTTTGAACAAGGAGAGCCATATGATACTAAGGACACCATGCATGAAGCCAAATTTGCACTAAAGACCAGGAAGAGCATCGGTACGAGAACCTATAAACTAGTATGTTTTAACTATCATAAGGTAGGTCATACTACAAATGTTTGTAGAAGTAGATCCAATATGTTTTCATGGATATAGATCTAATACATCTGAAGGATATAAGCCTAGTACTTTTGATGGATATTGCTTCAATTGCAACAAGTATGGGCATAGAGATGCTGAGTGCAGGTCAAGAGTGAACAATCAGAGATCTTACATGGGTCAAAGGTCTAATGGTGAATGGCAGAGATCTTACAATGACCAGAGGAACACTACTTGGTAGAGATCTTAAAATGACCGGAGGAACCCTACTTGGTAGAGACTTTATGTGAACCGGTCTAGTCCATATGAAATGGAGAATAGATAGAATGTGAAATGTTCAATATGTCACAAATATGGTCATGTAGCTATGCATTGCCGAAGAATAACTAATAGAGGCAATGCTGGACCCTAAAGAGCATTTGGAATGTCATATTTCCACTGTCAATAACCGGGACACTTTGCAAGGTTTTGTAGAGCTAGAATGAACCAACCAGTTAATAAGTTTGTTGACCGAAAGGAAAGAAGAAGGTAGATGTGGAAGAAACCAGGAGTGAGATGAATAAGATATGGAAGAAGAAAAGTGAGGAGAAACCATCGGAGGACTCCAACTCTTCACTTGGTGTGGAGAATCCCTCACAAAAAAACTAAGCTATGTATGAAGCATAGGGAGAGCATATTGTTAGATCCATTTCCGAACCCCCTAAATGGTATGCGGTAAGTCAAATATGCATGTTTTGATGCAATATGATGTTATGAAGTGATTTTGAACTAGTTACATTTCAAACCGATAAATTGGATGTGATATGTGAATCGATAGAAAGTTCTATGGTTGAACAGTGATTAGGGTATGTTAAACCGGTTTAGCAAAAGGAAAATTAAAAGGTGTTTGATGGTCTCATGTTTCACTTAGTATTTTTGAGAGCACATCTGGAGGGCGACAAAAACATAGAAGAGATTTTGACTGATACTTTGGTGAAGTTGATAGCGGATTGTGAAGATTTGTGGAAAAGTGAATCGGTGGAAGAGCATTCAGACCGGAAATCCTAGTTGCAAAGAAGTCTGATGATACAAGCAAGTTTGATGGAGTAGACAAACATAAGCTAGTGATTATTGAACCAAAAGTTTAAAATGATGCTGAGCAGAATAGTATGGAGGATACTGCTCAACCGGTGGAAGATGAAGAAGAAGAACAAGAAGAGACTTTTATACTAGAACTGGTTATACCTAGATATGTAAATTTGAATCACTCTGCAGATCAGATAATTGGTGACAGGAATGCTGGAGCACAACAAGAAGAAAGATCAGAGAAAGTGCATGTTTGATTTCCATAGTTGAACCTAATATAGTGAGGGAAGCTCTCAAGGATTATGATGATTGGGTAAAGGCTATTAATGAGGAGCTTGATGAAATAGAGAAGAACAACACTTTGTCACTTGTCCCCAGACCAACTGATAAAAATGTGATTGGTACTAAGTGGGTGTTTAGAAACAAATTGAATGAAGATGGTGAAGTGATTAGGAACAAGGGTAGACTAGTGTGCAAAGGATATGCATAAGAAGAAGGTGAGGATTATGGAGAAACCTTTTCACTGGTTGCTAGACTTGAAGGAGTAAAAATGCTACTTGCATTTGCAACATTCAAAGGATTCAAGGTATACCAAATGGGTGTGAAGTCTACATTTTTTAATGGAATTCTAGAAGAAGAGGTTTACATTGAACAATAGCATGGGTTTGCATTGACTGAAGACAAGGACATGGTGTGCAAACTTCATAAAGCATAATATGGATTAAAGAAAGCTCCAAGGACATGGTATGAGAGACTCCATTCACACCTGATAAACATTAGATTTCAAAGAACCAGTGAGGACAACAATATTTACTTGAAGACATAAGGAGATAAGTTATTGATTGCAGAAGTTTTTGTAGATGATATCATATTTGGAGGAGATGATGACATGAGTTTAACTTTTGCAGAAGAAACGAAAAAGGAATTTGAAATGTCTTTGATAGGTGAAATCATATTTTTCATTAGTTTGCAGGCCCAACAGATGAAAGGAGGAATCTTTATCAGTCAGTCCAAATATGTGAAGGAGGTATTGAAAACCTTTGTAATGGAAGACTGTAAACCAGTTGGAAACCCTATGGTTACTAGTTGCAAATTATCCAAGGAAGATGATTCAGATCTAGTGGATGAAACCGAGTATAGATCCATGATTGGGAAACTACACTATGTTGTTCATAGCAGACCAAACATTGCTCATGCAATTGGTATAGTGGCTAGATTTCAGAAAAATCCTAAAGAGACTCATATGGTGGCAATGAAGATAATTTTTCAGGTATCTTAGAGGCACTATTGATTATGAATTATGGTATCCATACAAAGGAAGCTTCTCTTTCAAGGTGTTCACAGATGTTGATTGGGCAGGTAATATAGATGATCAGAAGAGCACAACCTGTGGTGCATTCTTTCTAGGAGGAAGACTGGTATCCTCGACTAGTAAGAAACAAAGTCGCATTTCTTAGTCTATAGCAGAAGTAGAGTATGTGGCTGCATCTATGAACTGTACTCAAGCAATATGGATGAGACATGTATTAGAAGGATTCAAGGAGAATATGACAAAACCGATGGTCATATATTGTGATAATAAAAGTGCAATAAGAACTTCAAAAAATCTTGTATTGCATGCTAGAACAAAGCATATTGAACTGAAGTATCATTATCTGAGAGAAAGAGTGCAAGAAAAGAAAATTAGGATGGATCATGTGTCAAGTAAGGAGCAGTTGGCTGATATCTTCACTAAGACATTGCCTAAAGAAACCTTTCAGTATCTCAGAGGTAAGATAGGGGTAATACCCTTACAAAAGGTTATTTAAGATGCTGTAGTAGCATCAATCCAGTGGACTAATTGAAGATCTTTCACTGTAGATTGATGAGAAAAGGGCTACTCCTTAGGGGGAGCAGAAAAGATAAAGAAAACACTAGCAACAAAAGGTGAATTTAACACTTTGCACTTTTGGAATTGTTGGCAAAGGGGGAGAAGTAAAGAAAAGAGGGAGAAGAAAAATAAATGAGGAGAAGAATAGTGAAGATCAGGAAGAGAAGAACTGATGAAAGAAGGAAGATCAAGTACATCAGTCATAACAGTTAGATTTCTAGTTTTGGTGAAATTTTGGTATTGCTATTTTGGTGTTGCCATCAATGCCAAAGGGGGAGATTGTTGGCATAAATGATGAAGATAATGATGGGGAGATTGTTGGCATATGAAGATATTGATGAGATGAAGATGACCGGTAAAGTTGATGGAGATTGTTGGCTATATGATGATGATATAGTTGTAAGTTGTTTGATGACTTTATTTGTGTTGACATTGATGTAAACCACATTTTCTTAGTCATCTAAGTCATCTAGACCTACCGGTATAGCCTAACCAGTAGTGGAACTAGTTGATAGCAAGGTAAATAGGATCAAAGTGATGATCAAGTAGCCGGTACAGATGATTGGTGAAGAGTTAGACGTTGTGGTTTTGCAGGAGTGTTGTAGACAGGAACATGCACCTATGTTCCAAACTGCATTAGCTGATTCGGTGTATTGAGTGAGTTATGATTGACTGTTGTGAACTTTGTGAAGAGGAATGTATACCAGTAACAGATCTTTAACTGGTAATGATTTAAGGTTTGGCGGTGGATCTTATCATGATCATAACTTAGTGATGATGTGTCAGAATCTATGTGTAGTGATAAGATAGTGTTTGAGAGTGTACAAGGATTGGATTTCTTGGGAAACAACAAAGTGCTTAGCAAAATTTGACAAGGGTTTGATTGCTTATCAAATCGATGTGCGGTGATCATTCAACAGAGGTGTTGAGACATGGACCAGCTAGGACTCGAACCTAGGACCTCCTTAAGCCACACCTCTCGTGTGGTTGGGGCTCCTAGGCTGGACCTAGCTCTGATACCATATTGAGACATGGACCAGCTAGGACTCAAACCTAGGACCTTCCATATGCTGTTGGAGTGCTCTACCATTGAGCTACTGGCCCCTCTTGGACCAGTCCATCATCGGGCCAAGTGTGGCTTATTTCCAACACCAACAGGAGGAAATTATCTAAAAATTTGTTGTAATGATCTGTAATGTATTTTGGCGGATTGTTTTTCCGCGCTAAATGTAAATTCATTGTATTTTGAATTTAGTTAAGGTTATGTAGCCGACCTAACTGAAAAGTGTGTTTATGGCTAGTTGGAGAAGAGATTTTGTGTTGGTGATTTGATAAGGTGTTGTCGAACCAAATTGAAGTGTCTGCATGTGTGTAGCAGAGTTGTGCTGAAAAGGATTTGTACTAGCAAGCAAGGAAGTGTTGTAATCAGATCATTTGCCTATTGTTCCCTAACAGTTACATTAGTTTGAAATCCATTAATTGGGTAGATCCTAACAGGTCTTATATTATAAATCCCTTCATCGGGTGGCTCATTAACTTGGGTTTAAAATCTTCTAACGAGGTTACTCCTAACACAGTAGAGCTCCTAACAGGGCTGAGGCAAAATCCCTTAACTAGGTGACTCCTAACAGGGTCTGCTCTTAACCAGGAATATTATAAGCTCTTAACCGGGCTAGGCCTTTAACCAGGCGCATTCCAAAAGAGTGTAAATATTTTGTGGGTGCTAATTCCCACCGTGGTTTTCCCCATTTGGGTTTCCACATGAAAAATCCTTGTGTTCATATGGTGGTTGCATTGGTTATTTGTGCATTTGATATCTTTACTATGTTTGCATAATGATGAACACTTGAGTGAATGGTTTGGTAAATCTTCTTATGAAGATTGTTTGAGTAGTTACTAGTACAGTTTTATGAAGTATTGCATAATTGTTTAACTACTGATTCACATCCCCCCTCTTAGTAGTTATCGGATCCTCACAATAACACCTTCTTGTCTGGCAATTTGCCAATAGATTGATTGCATAAATCACTCCCAACAAGTAGCAACAAAGGGACACCATAAAATCACATGATTCATGGACTCTTCATTTTTCCTGCACATAGGGAGAATACTAGGAATGACAATGCCAATGGTTTTCAATCCATCACCAATCAAGATTCTACCATGTAGAGAAACCCACAAGAAGCCGCCAGCCTGATGGGCTATGAACTTATGCCAACACAAGATTGCAGGCCATTGATTACTCCCTAACTTTCTCCTGAGAATCTCATAACCCATTTTAACATTGTAAGTCACTGAAGAGGCAACACACCATACAATTTCATCCTCCTCCAAAGATAGAGATATACTCCGTTTTTGTTGCTCCATTTTTAGCACACACACATCCAAGTGTCGAGTCATATAATTCTCAACCATAATCCAATCAAACAAGAACTTGGTTTTATCTTTACAAGCCATGTAGTTTTTGTTGGCATTTGCATGAAGATTGCATTAATGATATGTTATGTTGTCATTGATGTCAATTAACTGGTAATGATATTGTTGATATTGTTGTAATATTGTTTTGTAACTGGTAGGATGAACAAGTGAAGGGAACTATAACCGGTAGGAAGAATTTGGGAGTTGAACCGGTAACTAGTAAACCCTACTTGTTGTTTTTGATAAACCCTAACCGATTAAGTTTGGTGAATTGGTTATATTGGTTTATGATCTGATGATGAGCGGTAATGATTATGACATGTATGATTATTGTATGAAGACAATTTGAAAAGATTTTGGCACGTTGAAGTAACGGTTTTTGTCTAGGGAATGAGCAAGTTGATTGCATATAATGCAAAGCGCATGATGAGTTACTAAGTTCGATGAAGCAATGATCAAGGAGAGATCAAGGTTTTCTTGATTGGTGTGTAGAGATTGCTATGTAATCCAATGGTCATACTTGAACCGAATTATTTGTAATCTCTATGAGAATTAGGTTTTTGTTGTGTTACAACCTAATTGATTTGTTTATAAGGTTGATGAAGTTGTTTAGTTTAAGGATTGGAAAGTGTTGGAAAAGATCAGTTGAGTGTGTGGTTGCCGAACCGGATGATATATCTGTAGTTTGAGTAAAGGCAGATAGGAGCATGAAATTGATCTGAACAAGCAAGTGTAGTGCTATTCAAACAAATCATAAAACTCTTGTTGTTTTCTAAAAATTACAACAGAATTGAAATCCCCTAACCGGGTAAGCTCTAACAAGCTTGGTGCTATTCAAATCCTCTAACAAGGTGGTCCATTAGCTTGGATTTTCAAATCCTCTACCGAGGTTACTCCTTACAGGGTATTGCTTCTAACAAGGCATTGTAGTCAATCCTTTAACCGGGTAATTCCTAACAGGATTAGTTCTTAACAGGACTTTTGTAAAGTTTTAATAGGATAGGCTCCTAATAGGGTGAACTTCAGAAGAGTTCAGATAGTTATCTTGTGAGTCTCATCTCATCGTGGTTTTTCTTATTTGGGTTTCCATGTCAAAAATATTTGTGTCAAGTGGTGAATGTTTTTGTGGTTATGTTCTTATGGTTGATTTACTTAACTTCTTAACTTCTTTGATAAGTCATGATAACCAGAAGCATTGATAAATGAAGTTTGTTGACATATGAAAAAGCATTTGGATGTTTATGAGTTTGAAGTTGTTTACTGTTAATTTGCTGTAATAGTCAACCGATTTATCTTATGAGTTTTGATCTTGACAGTGGTATTACATTGATAGTTCTAAGTTTACTTTGAGAGATTGATTTTGAGATTGGTGAATTTTGTATCAGTTTTTCTATCTACTGATTCACCCCCCCCTCTTAGTGGTTGACCGGATACTTATTCTTTCATCATACCATCGGTTTTCCCTATGCATAAAACAAAAACTTGTCGAACCTTTAAATATGTTAATTTCCCTCCACAAAATCTCCAATTTACCAATCAGAGATTCATCTCTCCACCACATGGATTGAAATTTGAAAAATCCTTTACTAGGATTTTCAGATAATCCAATTTGCGAAAGAACAGGAAAAATGGTTTGAAATAGAAATAGGTAGTATCATAGACGATAATGAGAAATCATTAATCATCCAAAATTTCCCTAGAAATAAATGATTTAATCTTTCAACAATATTAGTGAAGCTCATTCACTTATTTGTCCATGTGAACAATCCATTGTTTAACACAATGTCAAGAAGTCCATTGGATACCACAAAGTCACCAAAGTTAGACATGATCCTACTAGATTTTTGGATGCCATCAACTTTTTCCCTCAAATTAAGGATGGCATCAGAGTCCCCTCCAACTACAATTTACCACCTTTTAATATTTCAATTCTTTTGGGAGCAAAAAATATAAAAGAAAAAGACCGTGTATGCAAAACTTGTGAGTATTTAAAGTTTTAAAATTGAAGGATTAACTTAAAATGATTATAATTAATTTTTAGTGTATAATCTAATAGAATCACCTTTCCATTTTGTGAGTCTCTGAATCGCCTAACAAATGCAAACATCACGCCCATTGTACTAAAGTATGCTTTTTAGACTTAGAAACAAAACAAATATCTGTTTTTTCAAACATGACATCACAACAGTTGACGACATTAGGAAATGGATATCCGTTAATATGAATATTGGTTACTAAAATATATTTATTTTGGTTTGGTAATTACAAACCAGATTCAAATTTTGATCAACCCATATAGAAAGTCAAAGCAAAATTCAACGTCTTTGGCAAGGAAAAAAATGCATTTTTTTGCACATCACCACTTTTTGGTGTCCCATGATCTTGCACTCACCCATATGGTTTCTTGATTGCTACCAATGAATTTGATACCTTGGATTGAGTGTTTATGTTTGGGATACCTGTTGAGGTAGGACTTATATTTCATTGTGATAGGGTGTGTGGCTTTCTCTTTGGATGCCCTCTTATCTATGTGTTGTGGTAGTGGCATGGTGGAGGGTGAGAGCATTCATGTATGAGATGGTGGTCACTTTGTTTCTTGTTGTAGGTATCTTGATAGAGCACATGGAGGACTTGGATTCCTTGACGATATATGTGTCTACAGGGATTGTTCCCTTGTTCATGTTGTGGTTACTTATTGCCCCTTATGCAATGTATACAACAAGTGGTGGTATATTGGGAGAATAGGTGTTGTAAACCTTGCATAATAATGTTTATAATTGTAATATTTTATTTATTATGTGAGTTTCACATGGATGTGTAACATGTAAAGATTCCCTTGGAATATTCTCAGGGCCACTTGATGAGTTATATTGTAACATTGTAATATTATATTGTATTTATTTAATATTGGTGAAAGATATTTAAAAAGAGAAAACTTAGTACCTAATATTAAATGTGGGGTAAATGGTTAGGTATCCCATGGTTTTTGCACATGGTTTTGATGTACTACCACTTGGTGGTTTGTGGGTGCTTACTCTATAAAAGCAACCACAAGGTAGTTGTTTAAGGTTAGCAGGTTAGCCAAGTTAGCATTGTGGAGGTTGGAAGCATGGAATGGGATGTGTGTGTACAAGTTTGTTTGCATGGATTGCTTGATGGTGGCTTGTAGTTCAGAGACTTACATGGATGTATTGTAATGTTGTATTGTTGATTACAAGGTGGATGGATGCTTTTGGAAGCTAGGTTTTTCCCTTGTGAAAGCTTTCCTAGGGTATATCTTGTATCACTCTTTGATGGGCATGTTGTATATTCTTTGTGTATGAATTCTAAGTGCTTATTTGCTTTGATTTCTTGTTTAGGTTAGTGGAAATTGTATATACGAGGCTACAAGTTTCCTTTCACAATATATATGTGAATGTAATTTTGCTAGTATCATATAATTATTGTGAGTTTTGTGTACATAATGTTTGTGTGGTTATATTGTGTTTTGTTCATGAATTATAAAATATGATCACTTAAATGTTTTTTAAGTTTATTTTCTTTAGAAGGTTAAATATTTTTTATATAGAAAAATTTAGTAATGTTCATTATTACATGAATGCTCTCATTTAAATTTAATTGTGTTCAAACATTTATTCATCCTTTTAAAATATGAATCAATTTCTCATGTTAGGGTATGACTAATTATACTCCTTTATAATAATTTAGCCATTAGTATGATTAATTAAATATTGTTCATTATGGTATCATTTTGATGACTATCACTTTTCATATAATTAAACTAATAGGACAAATTCTTGAATTAATTATTCCATTTAGGTGGTTGATTGCACACTTGACCCTTGTAGGTAGCCTTTGTCAATAGGGTATGTTGTAGGTAGCCTTTGTCAATAGGGTATGTAGAATGAAATTCTTACACTCGATTTAATTCTCCCCTCCTTGCCTCTCGAGTGGTGTGCCAATAATGAGAGACAACACTCTAGGTGCACACAAAAAAGTGTAGAAATTTAAGTGATTTTATTTTATTTTTTAAAAAAGAAAAAAATGTTGTCATTGTTTGCTAGTGTTAAAAAGTGGGCATGACACATAGTGATAAACTATATTGTCCTCAACATGATATCAGTGAAGAATATGTATCCTCTACTACACATCTGAAAGATTACATTAGAAAAAGGACTCTTTGAGTGGATGAATATACTTTCTCAAACTAACCAATGCTCTTTATGCACTTGATTGATGACATCTTACATCCATTCACTAACTCCTTTGTCATCATCTACAATTTCTATGACATCCTTGTCTTCAATAATACTTACAAGAATCATGTATTAACATTTTTCATAGGTACCAAGAACTTTACACTAGTAAATTAATAATACAATGATGCCAATATATACTTCAAAAGAATATGAATGATTTTCCACAACAAATGGTGGGTCAACAACAAACTTGCACATGTCATCATCAACAATAAAGCTAGATAAAATGCATGTAATTTTTTTACTCTCCAACAATGCACAATCAATTGTACTATTATACTTTTTCTTTATGGTATAGGTACTTTTGGCATTACTCTAGGTACATATATGAAATATTTTCCTTTGTAGACCATTTTTTAATTATTGTGAAAACATCTACAACACAAAATCAAAAAGCTAGACAACTTATATTAGCAATACATAATTAAGTTGTGTGAAATGTCACCAATCCTAGAATCACTTTTATTTCATCAAAACAATGCCACATGATCAATTATGCACACTCAAAAGTTCATACTTCTAATGGTTTATGTAGACAACTTTCACAACCAAGAAAATATCTCTTAGAATATGTGACTTCATGCTTTGTTCATCACAACATTAGCTAGACATTTTATAATCTAGTATGTTAAAGCCTTAATATTTCATGTGGATCTTGTCACATAATACATAGTACAACATATATTGACTTGGTTACTAGATCTCCTCTTCTAAATAGTTCCCTATAAAATAGGTACATTTGAGAGAATGAAAAAAATTGGTGTTGAATTCAAGAATTGACTGATCCAGGAATGATCAAGTCAAGCTCTTCCTCTTGTGGTAGTTTGATTATGCCAACAACTAAGAAGGATGAAACACAGTGATTTTGCATTAACTATCATGAACTTAACATTGTTTTTTTTTGTTGGTAATAATTTTATATATTATTAAATATATGAATAATCGATACATTTCAATAGAGCAAAAAAGCCTGATATTTGTAGGCATCCATGGACAAACCCTACCTCCTATGACTACCATGCCTTCAACACCTACATTCAATTGGATGGTGTTACTATATTGCCACCATTACAACATTTCATTTCAAAAAATACAAAAAGCCTGAATTTTGCAGGCATCCATCGACAAACCCTACCACCTACAATCGCCAAACCATCAACCCATACCACTACTAGTTGGCATTCATTACAAAAATTGCCACCATGACATCCTTTACAAGGTTTCAAAAAGAATTACCAAAACTGAAATCCAAACTACCACCACAACCAGAAAAATAGACACCCTGAGCCCTAAAAACTACAAACAACATTATGAAAGACTATTAAAACTGGAGAATTTATGCAATTCTAGGGCCTACCCAAATGGAAGAAACACCATTTTGTAGATGAAAAATAAAATAAAATACATAGGTCCACCACAACACCACCCTTTCCAACATCAGGGCATATTTTCTACACCTCCACTTGACTCATCACCCATATTGCAGCAGCCACCACCATCCACAATAGCCTCATTGTCCATCATCACCTTCTTTATCGACTTTACTTGCCGCACACCCTTCACCTTCTGCTGCCCTTACCACATCACTCTTTTTTTCAAAAGCACCAATTACAGAGCCCCAAGATTCTAGCTCCTTCTCCCTTATATGGAGCTTGAGAGAGTCCCACCCAATGGTCGCCTCAGCTCTGCACTCATCTCTATCCAATCCAAAAGGCCACTGGATGAAAGGGGCCAATTCCATCAATTCATGGACCCCATCAATATCCAACCCCTCTCCACATTAAAACTAGCCCCAAGAATTGCCATTTCCAACAATTCCATCAACCCACATAGCCAATCATCCTCCATACACTGCCTCAAGACATGGATTGACATGTCCTTCTTCTCACTGGGCTCTAAGCCCCAAGAAAAAACCATAGTCACCACATCCACATTCATCATGTATTTATGCATTGTCTTGAGAAAACTCTCCCCCAACAACGTTTCCTTTATCTAGACAAAAGCATCATCGCAAAACTTGAAAATACATTTGTCTCTTGACCGAAATGTCCCCCACAAACACAACAAGCTATTGCCTTTTGGTGTATAGTGTGAATGTCGCCTCCATACTTGACAACATCTCCCAACAACCTGTAGACAATACATCCAAAATGGGCTCGATCCCCTATAAATAACAACCCATCACATCCCCAAAATCTCAAGAACTTAACATGATTTTAGTGAGCAATATATATCCTCCACTACAAATCAACGATCTTCTAGAATAGTTTTATGGGGCATTCCTTTACAAAACTGATCTTAAATTATTATATAATTAGTTTATAATTCAATTGGAAGCTTACATTTAAAAAAAATGGACTCTTCAAGATAATTTTTATATTTTTCTTATTAACCAATGTTCTTGCAACATGTATGTATGATGAATGATAGATTCCATTCATTCACCAACATGTATGTATGATGAATGATAGATTCCATTCATTCACCAACTCTTTCATCATCATAAAAATTTGGATAACATCCTTGCCTTCAACAAGACCTACATGAAGCATGTACAACATGATTCATAGGCACTAAAAACTTTGTGCCGACACAAGCTACAAGCCTAATACGTTGGTCACATCATCAACAACTCCAACATTCATGTCAATCAAGAGAAAATCAAGTTGATTCAAGACTACCCTATTCCATATAATCTCACATAATGCAACTTTCCTAGATTCATCAACTTATACTGACGGTTTGCCTTAGAATTTCACATGTTATTAGTACATTAACTAGATGACACATGGTAAGGAAACATTCCAATGAAATCCTTTATAATAAAATATCTTCAATGAGCTCAAATAATGCCTCTACTTTATACCATTGTCAATCCTTTTGGACATTATTATCCCATTTCATATTTAAAACACGCGATATGACTATGTAATCAATATCCTACTACTCCAATATGATCATACCAATACCTTTAACTCATATTTTTTAGTGTTATTGTGTGGTATGATTCCATTATAAGGATTTTTCTTCTATAGTACAAGCCATCAAACTATGACACCACTACATTCTTGGCAAAGAGGCTATCATTCGCTTCGATCATTAGTTGCAACAATTCCTACATGCAGACAAAGTAAGTTAGAAAATTCATTATACATGAAGTGGATGACCTATCCACAATAATTCCACCAAGAAATCAATCATTAGAAGTGGTGTGACAACAATATTGTATATTGCCTTACTCAACCATCAATCCATGTGATTACCAACATGTTGGAGTTAGGTGGCTGCCTCAAATTTTTACTATGTACTAGGGATCACTGTACTTGTTACTCAAATTTTTTGTGCATCCATTACACACAGTATGAAAAGTACATGTGCTAGAGAGTTCTACAAGTTTTATAGGCTTCTTTACAAGCTTAGGCATCCTTATATTCCCTTAGGTACACCCCAATAACCTTTGGTTTGAGAAGTAACTATTTTTAAATGGTAGGTTATTTTGGCATCATCAAGATGCTTGTTGCACTTCAATTACACTTTTAATGGCCTCACATACACATAAATGAGTGTCACATTAATTTCATAAATATCCTACTATATTACCAAGCATGCAAGGAAGAGATTGGGGCTTTGCACATCTCTACCAATACCTTTAGGCCCTTATGATTCAATTAGCATGAAATTTCTTAGTGGCCTCCCAGCCGCTAGGCACTATTATGCCTCTATGTTCGTTATCATTACTAAGGACTCTAAAACTGCATCATGGTCACTTACAAGAAGACCATGTCACAGTAATAGACATTTTTCACATATTCTTCAACCATGCTTGGCTTCACTTTGGACTTTCAATGTCCATTGTCTTTGATTGTGGCCCAAGATTTGCTAGCACTTTTTGGAATACTCTACACAATGTTGCACAGAGCTATTAGTTTACAACTTTACACTATAAATTGACAAATGAACAAAGAGATCATCTACACATTTGTTCACCTTTTGTGCATTCACAATAGTGCATGTATCTATGTACTTGACATGAGATTCTACTATAACATGCATATACTACTTCCCATCTCTATAAAGTATAGTCCTTTTCAAACATATCTTGACATGAGAGTCTACCATAGCATGCTTATACTATTTCCATCTCTATAAAGGATAGTCCTTTGTAAACATATCTTGAATTCTATCCTATGAAAACATGTCTTGACTTCTAACCATCAATGTGCATCGATATATCCTGCATACACCATCAACATCTATTTAATACTCACATGAATAAAAAGTAGAAAAAACCTAGCCATTCATCCAACAGATATAAGACCTTCAATGACAGGTTTAAAAAATCCTTTCAATGCAATGCCCACTGCATGCCACAAACATTTTACTTCAAATATAATACTTTTCTACAAGATCAAACCAATGCACTATTGTCCTTGCATCATATTGTGTCTAGAGCATCTATGTAAGCAACGGTGATCCCAACTCTGTTTTAGAAAGAAGAGTCTCTTGACAATCTTGCTTTTCCAGAGTGTCATACAGAGGCTGGTCCTTTGTTTCAGGAAGGCCCAACACAAACAAACCGCTTATAAGTATTCCAATTCCAAATAGACCGAATGAAAGAGCTGTGTTGCTGTGGCCTATCACAACAATTACAGGACTCACAATCGCCCCTACATAGATGGCCTCTCTTAGCATCGACAATGCTGAGTTGCGAACACTAGATGGAAACGACTCCAAGCAATAAATCAGCAACACATTACAGGCTGTATTTGCACTCAAAAATGCTCCTACTTCAGAAACTATATGTGCCCAATTCTTTGAATTGGGAATATCTGGTATACCCATTGAATAGAACACACAGAGAAAACAGAGCATGCCACTCAGTAGTGATAACAAGAGAATCGCCCTTCTTCGCTCAGCCTTAGCAAGAATAATAGTGGAGAAAATGGCGGCTGGAATGTCAGAGAGAGCGTTAAATGTGACACTCAGATATGAATTGAAGTCCAGACTTACAACTCCAAAGGGCATTCCGTAATAGATGAGCCCCATGCCAGAGCCCACCGCCATTGTTGACATAAGCCTTCTCCGAGCCCATTTAGTAGTCCACAACAGTGATAAAGAAGACTCTGTTTGGCTCTCTGCAATACAGTCTTCTATCGCTACATTTTCTGGCACTACTCTTCCATTCATTTCTGCCATTTTTCTTAAGCATTTTAAGGCCTCTTTGGAATTTCCCCTGAGAAGTAGCCACCTGGGTGACTCCCAAATGAAAGGAAGGAGCAGCAATGAGTAGGCCAGAGGAAGTATGGAGATGTAGATGTAGGTGATTCTCCAAGAAAAAGTATTTCTTGTGAGGTAAGCGAGGGCTGGAAGTGAAAGGAATCCCAAGGTGAAGAAGAGAAAAACAAAAAAACTAATGAGACTTCTCCATTGGCGACCAGCGAGCTCAGAAGAGAGGACCAGACAGTAAGTTCCAATGGAGGCTCTGCTGAAGCCGCTGAGAGCTCGGAGGAGAGAGTAGATCCAAATGTTGGGGGAACAAGCGGTTAAAAAACCCATCAATGAAAGTGACACAATGGAAAGCATCAGAGTCCTTTTACGACCAAGCCAGGAATCTGCTAATGGTCCTACTATTATGCAACCTGCGAAACCCTCATTGTCTTAGATTTTCAAAAAAAAAATCCTCTAAATGCTTCAAGTTTGCTGCAAATGCATGGAGGAAAAGTAATAATCATATAAATGGATTTAGAAACATAATAAAATGGGTTGTGGTTCTAAAACAGATCAGAGGTTAAATTTGTTTCAACATCATAATCAAAACTGGGATAATGGATTGAAGATAAATTTAGTATGGTAAGTTAAATAAGTTGTGACAGAAATCTGTAATTTAAGTTCTTATGTCATTATTATAGTAAATAGGTTTTGAAATCAATGTTATCAGATTTTACATCTGTGCACTCTCTCACATTCTGACAATCAAATCCAGATTTTAAGACCTTATACCTCCTGTCATCCACATCTCAAAATCCCTATTTTAAACCAAATCTGATAAGCATTTTCCAAAAGATAGACATAGTTCTGAATCAACTTCTGATATTAACAGAGACATATCTTATAAGTAAATGATTCGGATATTAGCTCATGTATATATAACATAAATAGTTTTCAAGGAAAGACTTCTCAAACTTACAATTTGAAGGAAGTAGTACATTTAAAAATCTTACTTTTATTGGTTAAATTTAATAATAACTGTTCAACATTTTGACAGAAAAATTTAACCCTCTAATCTTTTATAAAAATTCAATTTTTAACTCACCTAATAGGGATCCCATAAAGAAAAACAGAGAAGGAAAGCCTGCTTGGATAGTGTTAGCACAGACAAGGTTCCACTGTGAGATGACAGACACCTCTTTCCCTCTTTCCCACTCCCACAGTGTTGTATCCATCTCACATATTGATGACTGTGTAGTGCATATTTCTGTTTCTGTTATTTGGCTGCCATTAATGCAGCGCCAGGAAGGTTGATCATCAGTAAAAATGGTGACAAAGGTGTTCTGAGCATCAAATGCCACACCAAGAGCAACAATTGCCACTTGGAACAACTGAGCTGGTCCAAAACCCCCAACATATTTTTCTATTATTTCTTCAACAGAAAACATGTTTTGCTCAACTATTTGCACTTAGCTTTGCTCACCATTTTCACTGTGCTGCTGTTCTTCCCAGGTGGATGGATCCATTGCAGGCTATCTCTGAAACCCAAAAGCCTGTAAATGTATGAAAGATGGCTTGTAAAAGCAAGCCTTTTGGTGGGTGATTGTTTTATGTATGTAGGAAAGAATCTTAGAAAGAAGTACAAGATCTAGTATTAAAATAGCCTTTGAGAACAGCCGCCCTAATCAATTTGGATTTTCTTTTGTCAGCAACGCATGGTAAAAGCAAAACTGAAAATAATATATATATATATATATATAAAATCATATTTTCTTCTATTTTTTATTTTTTTCTAAGACAATTAGACTAAAATCATATTTTCTTCTATTTTTTATTTTTTTCTAAGACAATTAGACTAACTTTATTATAGTCATTAGATTTCCAGAGTCCATGATAGTGTGATTTGAACTTCTGAATTTGATTATGTGTATCTTTTTTCTCATCAACATTTTGAATCACACCAATAAGATTTTTTTATTATTACTTAAAATTTTAAATAAAATAAAATAAATTATAGTATTAAAAATAAAAGAAATATACTACATAAAGACCTACCCATTAAAATGAAATTCAAGTACATTTAAGAAGAGAGCATATCTTCATTTATATAGTAAAAAGAAATGTAGTATTTAATAGCACTTAATAATAATATTATATATATATGTGTGTGTGTGTGTACCCTCTCAGCTGCATAAGTTAGAATAATATATACCAATTCAGAACAACATGTTATTTTAAATATATACTAGCTTATATATTTAATTTTATAATATATATAAAATACAAGGAGAGATAAATAATAAATAAATATTAAACTATTCTCTTTCTTGTGTACAAACACAAGAAGTTTATATATATATATATATATACACACACTTGCCTTTATAAATATGTTATATATTGCAGCTATAACATATGTTATAAATATTATAATTGTTTTATTTATAGCAGCTCTCTCTATATATATGTGTTTGTGTGTGTGTATGTGTGTGTGTGGCAAAGGCAAACATAAAATATGAGATGAAATTCATATAATTGTTTTATTTAACTTTTGAAAGTATGAAATGTTTTAGACACAAATATGCTTGAAATAATGGAGATCATTAATGGCTTTTATCTTAAAACTCTCTTAGCTAATCTGCTTGGAAACCTTCTTGCAACCTACTAGCACACGCGGGGGCACACACCACATGCACACACAATGACGATATTTTTATATAACTAGAGTTAGAATGATTACAAAAACTTGAATAAAATGAAATAAAAATGCAATATAATGAAGATCAACCAAGAAGATAAACCTTTACCATGTTCCTTTCTCTCTTCTTTGGCTATCCAACCCTTAGAATGCACCAAACATCAATTACAATAAATTAATAACGTATGAAAGGTATTAATATGTTGGTGCATTCTAAGGGCTAGATAGCTATTTCTTTTTCCTTTTCCTTAAGGATTAGGGTTTCCACAATTTGCCCTAAGATCTAATGGTGTAAAAACATTTAATCCAGTGATATAGATTGGTTGCACATTTCTTTAAGAACTAATCTATGATGAAATTTAATTATATATGTTTTATTAGTGGTTTAATCCATGGTGAGAGTCTCATGTGACTAGGGGCCCTCACTTTAAGTGATTTTAAAACTTCTCCTATATTATCTTGAATAAATTAAAGTGTTTCTATAATATCTTAAATACATTAGTTTTGTTTTCTAAGTAATTAATACTAATGCAAATATTTAAATAAGAGGTCTTTTAATAGAATTTTAATGAGAAATTTGTCAACATCTAGAAGCAAACAAGAGAAAACTACGAGAACCTCATTTGAGAAAGCAACAAAAGCACTTTTTTCTATGCCATTTTTTGAGTAGGCAAGGGCAATTTTAGGCACTCGACTTGTTTTGGCTGCCACAAATCTCTTTTTTCTTGGTTGTTGAATGTAGAAGCGATGAAACTCAAGGAAGAGGCATGAAAGGAAGGAGGGGAGTTGAGGTCTAGGGAAGAAAGACAAAAGGAGGTTGAGGTTAGTAATGAGGTCATGGATTTAACTAATGGGGCATTAACCAAAGATAACGAGTGATCTTACAATAGTGGGTTACATTTTTTGCCAAACATGACATTGAATCTTCACTTTTTGACACCTATAGCTACTAAACTGTGACAAATTTGAAGATGATGAAAACTAGTAATTTGTGATAATTTGAATGTAGATTCTAATTTTTTTTATTTTTTTAAATATTGGAATCAAATTGCATTTATTTTTCCATCTCCTTCAATAACTCGTTTTTAATAGAAAATACCATTTTTAAAGAGTTAGTTGCATGTCGTTGCGTATAACTTTTTTTCTACAAGCAATAAAATTATGATTCTTTTGAATTTAGATTTGTAACACCGATATGTAATATTTGCATTTTGTTTCATAACTTTTTGTTGCATATTTTTTAGTTATTAAGTTTTGAAGTCGAAGTAATTATAATTTAGACATAGGTGTATGACATCACACATAACTTGTTTTGTATGTATCAAAATTCATTTTTTTTTAGTTCGAACAAGGACATCAATAACTAGCACGTACATATTTTTCAATTTTAAAAAAAAACAATTTACTATTTTTCCTCTTTTTTAGAACATGGAAGTTGATGTTCAGTGAAAAACCTATGTTTAGTAAAACTGAAAAAAAAAGTTCATAATAAAATATAAATATATTAAAAATATATTTGTTGGAAATCTTGTTTCAATCACTACCATCCTGCAAATAGGTTTGTCAAGTTGGTTTCATTTGAACCCTCGATATGAGCTTTGATGGCTAAAAATTTGCAGAAAGTTGCAAGAAGAGGGGGAGAGATAGAAAATCAGGGGCTTCATTAGAGCACCCTTTCAAATGAAGGGGAGTTCAAATGAACACCCTAAACTCCCCCCTAAGGGGTTCATTCGAACATGGGGTTTGAAAGAATTCGTTAAACTTGCACAAACATTTTTGTAATGGACATGTTCATTTGAACCCACTTAAGTTTAACAGTCAAGGTTCATTCGACATAAATTAGGAGGTTGTTTATTTCCATTCATAATTATGTTTAGATAAATGGATATGTTTATATATGTTATATCATGCTTCCAATAACAAGTCTAATTATGCATACCAAGTAAAGTTTAGCTAATGTAATTGCATAGTTGACCTATTGTGTGAGAAATTCATGCAACAACATTTGAGTTTCCAAACAATGGGATAATTTGTAATATTTAATTTACCATTAACATGATATCATTTTAGGCTATAAATAGATGGAATAGAGAATATTATCTATAGCTTGGAATTGATTGGAGTCCAATAAAGTAGAGGCTATGTGTGGGTGTGTTTTTATAAAAAAAATAATGTTACAAATAGAAGAGTTGTAATCATGCATCTTTTATGTTTCATATATGTTAAGGTTTTAATTTTCTTTTGATAGTGTCTCCATTATTTTTCAAAAATCTATGCATCATATTTTTGACTTCATTTTTTAACTATTCATTGAAGAAAAACAAATTACATTTTTAGAAACTAGAGTCTATTATATACAAAATAAATAATTTGTTTTCTTAAATTTTGACCAATTTCCAAAAAAATAGGGGTTTGCATGCTTAATTTTTTGTTTTTTGGGACATGTCCACTTTATTAGAAAAACATTTTAAAAAAAACAACATAAAAATCAAGCATATACTACATGATGTTGGCTAAAAAAAATTTATTGAAGAAATTTTGAAATACTAAGAAAAAGTTAACATTTGGAGGGAAGAAGACACTAGACACTATGCATTTTGATAGAATTAGGAGAATTTTGTGTAGAACCCCTATCTGAACCCCTTAATCTCCACCATTTTAAAAAAAAATAGCAGTTTAGAAAGTAGATTCAAAACACTATGACTCCTGTTCTTGTTGCATATTCAAATTTTGAATCTAAATATCTTCAATTTCTCATGGAAAAGATCAGTCTTTTAAAACAAAAAAGTGGCCACTTAAGACTTCCTTTTGGTCCCCCATTTCCATGCACTTTTTCACAAGAGCATTCTACAGATTCATGTGGTTTCATGGATGGCTAAAGTAATGCATTTCTTTGATTCAACCTTATCAATAAATATAATAAGTAGGATAATGTTAGGAATAGGATTTTGTACACCTTCCAAAAGAATTTATTTTAAATATGCCAAATAAATATTAGGGGTTCACATACACAATTTTTTGTTTTTCAAGACATCTTCACGTTGAAATTTAATAAAAAATCACATCTTTTTTACAAAATTAGCATAAAAATCAAGCATAAACTATATCATGTTAGCTAAAAAACTTATTCAAGAAATTTTGAAATGCTAAGAAAATGTTAACATGACTCTTGTTCTTTTTGCATATTCAAATTTTGAAAGTAAATATCTTCAATTTCTTATGGAAAAGATCTCACTTTTCAAACAAAAAAGTGACCACTTAAGACTTCCTTTTGGTTTCCCATTTCCATGCACTTATTCACAAAAAAAAATTCTAGAGATTCATGTGGTTTCATGGATGGCTATAGTGATACATTTCTTTGATTCACCCTTATGCAATATATACAATAAGTAAGATAATATTATGAATAGGACTTTTTACACCTTTCAAAAGAATTAATTATTTTAATCTTGTAACACAAATATTTATTTGTGGGGTGTGTCTTAGATAATTTTTGACCATATTAATTTTTTTGGGGGTCCACTTGTAAATTTTTGTGTCACATTGGAACTTAGATATTTTATGTGTGGGTTGTACACAAGAAAAATATTTAATATTTGAGAAACTTAATGCTAAAAAGGAAATGTGGTGTTAATGGTTTTTGGCTCATGGTTTCAAGGTGTGTGATTTTACCTTACCACTTGGTCATTTTGTGCAATATTGATTCTATATAAGCAAGCGCATGCTTAGTGGTTGAGGTTGCCTATTAGTGGTTTTGATTCAACTGTCACTGTATTGAGATATCTTATGAAGAGTTGATATGTGAAGCATGTGATAGAATACATGTATACATTCTTGGACACATAGACAATGTAATGGAGGACCTTGATGTTTCAAATGCATTCATAGATATTCTATAAGTGCATTGTAAAAAATTATTGCTAAATAATGCGTTGCGTTTGGATTCTTGTGCAAGCTAGCTTTTCTCTCTTGAGGATTTTCCCAAGTAATATCTTGCATCATCTTGTGGTATGTCTCCAATCCTTGTAATTCTCATCTATAATCTTGTATACATTTTTGTCTATCATGGGGTTATGTAGGAAATGTGTTGATTAATCTATATGATTTTACTAACATTTCCACCATCTTAAGTTTGGAAATAAAAAATCCTACATCTAAAATGTCAAATAATCTATCTACATATTCCATCACACATCACAAGCCAACATCTCACTTAAAGTCTAAAAGTCTCACTCACAAATCCATCACATCCTAGTAGAAACACTTTATCATATGAGAATCTCATGGAATTCTATTACAATGTGTATATTTGGAAAAATCCAACCCTGGTATCAACAAAGATCACAATAACATCCATGAGTTAGATACAAGCTCCACTATCCTAACAAGACAACTCCTTTGTATTGGTCACTATTGGCATATCATGACATTAACATCTACATCAAAACCATCAAAATGACTAGAATACTTAGTGTAATAAAAATAAATATTACCCTTTAGTGAACTATTTCTATGGTGCCTTGGGGAGGTCACAATGGTGAAAACTTTGAATTGTGTCGTATCTAACAATGAAAAAATTAAAGATAAACAATTCATCCAATAGTGAAAACCATTTCTATGACACTTTTAATAAGTACCATGATGATTTAACCCAACCAACAAGCAATTATCTCTATGTACTATCACAGATTGGGACAAGTTGTCTTATCCATCACACATGTTATCATGAAATTTTCATCTATTCAATTCATATTGTTTTGATCCATCTTCCCTACCTACCTTGATCTTGATAAGGACTAGGGCATAAACTTACAACATTTGACATACTCATACTTAATCTGTGCACCATCAAAGATCACACAAAGAGCTACATTGAAGAAAAATATTATTCCTATGTAACATTGTCCATGTAGATCACACCCTCAATCCTCAATCAAAGAATCCTCACGTATCTTACCTCCCACATAATAATCCTTTCATCCTTATCAATAGACTTGGTTCTCCCTTCTCATTGGTTTGAAGCTTCTTATCCACCTATAAAAAATTCCATCCATACTATAGAAAATCCTAAAATTAGTTTATCCAAATGGAACAATAATAATCCATGTAATCTTGCTATGCAATCTAGAGTGTCATCTAAAAAAAATATTGGTTTTGTTACCAACCTTGTTTTAAACCTTGATTCTTTCTAGTCACTTTATCATCATTAGGATATCCTCATATTATTTACGAGATCTAATCTTTCCACATCAACAATATTATTATAATTATCAATAAATCAATCATTTTTCAACTTGACTAAGGGAAAGATCATCTTTCTTTTTGCAATGGTGTACACATTTTCTTGTTTGATTGTTGTCTATTTTGTATTTATTTTCATTTTTCATAGTCCTTATACCATTTCCAACATATCAAACCCATAAATAAATGCAAACACAAAAATCAAACATCAACATTTGCAATCAAATGCTCAAACAACACCCTTGAAACATGTGATTTCAACATAAAACATTTGAAACTACATCAACCTCAATAACATGCAATCAAAATCATCCCTTGCCTTCATGAATTTAATCTTCTTTAATTCCATCATTCGTCTTATATGAGATGTTTCCTTCCCTAACTATACATGATCCAAATCTATCCTTTAGTCCTTTTGACACTTTGACATAAGATAGTATTGTTGTTGTGTGTTAGTTGACAATGTCTAATCTTTTTCTTTGGTTTATATTTTTGTTCTTTTGATTTTTCTTTCAACCCATACTATGCCTACTTAAGGTCGTCACATGTGATAATTTCATATCATATAGAATTATTTGAATTATGTACATTGGAGCAAGTTCTATTGTATTTGTGTACCACCATAGTCAAAGCACCTTATTGTACATAGGGAATTCCTTATGTTTGTTGGTCATCTCAACATATGTTCACCAAGAACATCAAGTTCCTTGTGATTGTTGGGACATCCTCTTTTCTTTTCTTTTCTTTTTGAGAGTTAGTCCATGCATTGGATACAATTTCACCTTGGTTTTATATACCTTGGTGTATAATATCCATTTCTATATTAAGGGTGAACTCGCAATAATGGTTCCCACTTTTTTGCCACTTTGACACTGGGATGAACATTTTAAAAATAATCTTCAACTTCCGAGAACTATAAATTTTAAACTATTAAAAATTTGAAGATGATTTAAATTAGTGATTTGTAGCATTTCGTTTGTAGATTCTATATACATTTTTTTCAATTTTTTTTGAAGGATTTTTTACAACAAACTACATTTTTAAAGAGTAACGTGCCTCTCGAAACGCGTAAATTTTTTTCTATAAATGATAAAAACTCAATTATTTTGAATTTTGGTTTGTAACATCAATATCCAAGGCTTGCATTTGGTTTGATAGTGATATGTTCAATATTTTTCATTTTATAAAGTTTTGAAGTCCGACCAGTCATAATTCAGACATAGGTTTGAGTTTGAAGACATAACTTGTTCTATATATATCAGAATTCAATTTTATTTTTTTTGTTAGAAAGAAGACATCAATACCAGGGGCTTAGATATTTTTCAGAATTTTTTTGAATTAGTTTCTTATTTTTCCCAATGTGTTGAACAGAGAAGTTCATGTTCGGTGAAAAACCAATTTTCCATAAAATTAAAAAAACAAGAACATAATAAATTCAAAATATAACAAAATTATACTCGTTGGAAAGCTTGCTCCGAGTACTACCATCTAATATTTTTGGGTTATCAAGATTATTTCATTTGTGCTTTGAATCAGAGCTCCGAAGTCATAAATTCTTCAGAACTCTGAAATTTTTTGGGAGAAACCTCTAACAGCACAGTTCGAATGAACAATACTTTGATCGAATTGGGTTCGCTCGAACCATAAGGGGTTCGCTCGAACCCATGGGCTTAATTTTGGCTCATAATTTTTCATAATGGTCAGGTTCGAACGAACCCGACCATTTTTAACTATCGGGTTTCGTTCGAACCCTAGCCGATGCAATTTTTTTTTTCATTTGTGGAGTCGTATAAATGTCCATAATTTTTTTCATTTTTTATCTCAAAATGATTAAAATAATTCACATTTTTGGATGAGAGAAGACATTTGAAAATTATTTTGAGGGCAATAATTTGAAGATATTTGAAGGTTTTTTTAAAAGCATGGGGAACAAGAAGAGAAGGCAAAATAAGACTTCAAGGAATTATTCTCCCGAAACGGAAGAAAGATATCGAGAACAAAGAAGACAAAGATATCATGATGCAAGTATGTATTTTTATTTTTATTTCTATTTAATTTTATATGTATTACGTACCAAAAATAGTGTTTATTTGTTAGTATTAATTAGTTCAATATTTTTTATCTAATATTTTTAATGAAAATTAATTTAAAAAATATTAATTAAATTAATTGGAAATAATAGGATTAAAAATAATCTTGTTTTAATTGGAAAGCATAATTAAATTGAGATAATATGTGTATTTGTAAATTTTAAATTCCATTAACTTGCTTGTTGTGTAATTGCATTTTTGTCCTATATAATTAAGTCCATTTATAATAGATAAGACCTATTAAGTCATAGGATTAATAAGACCTATTATGTCATAATTTAGGTTCTAACTTATATATATATTGAATATTTAAGACATGTACTTAATTTCATGTGATAGGTCCTTTAATGTCACATAATATCTCTGTCTTAAGGGGAGCTATGTATATTAATGTGAAATGTTTTTGCATATGTGGTCATATTAATTTTAATAATAAGGCCTATTAGGACTATTACATTGATTATAGGTCTTAAATGTGACATAAATTTATAACCTATTACATGTTGAATAATTTAGGTTCTATTTATATGACTTCACGTATGCAAAAACATTCCAGATTAGGAGGTCTATTATGCAATAATAGGTCTTAAATATACACATATGTGAGAAATTATAATCCACCTACATTATAGTCCATAACAAATTAATATGAGGTCACCTTTATCGTATGCATGCATCAAAATATTTGTACTTTTAATTTTCAAAATTGGAATTTCTAATTTATCAAAATTTCATTTTATGTGTTATTAGTGAGAGATTGAGGTTTTCAAAATAACTCATCAATATTTATTTCCACTTTATATGTTTATGTTTATTTGTTATATTAGTGCAAAACAAAATTTAACCTTAACACTATATGTAAGGAATAACATAAATTAAATGATAATAATAAACTAATTATAATTCTTCATGTGTAAATCTAGAATTAAACATCAGAAAAAAATTAAATTAAAATAATTATCATCTTCTTGAAATATTAATTATTGAACAAAATTTAACTCTAACTCTAAACCTACTTGCTTAAGTTAAATATATTTGAGCCCTAATCCTAACTTGAGAACAAATGGAACTTTAAACCTAAGCAGGTAATTTAATTAGAGTTATAACACTAAGGTCTTGAAATTAATTAAATTTAATAAACCAAATTGAACCCTAATTTTAACACAAAGCTTTAAGCCAAATTCACCCCTATTCTTAAACCTAATTGAATAATCTATTAATTTGAACCTTACACCAACTCTTAAATTATGTGCAGAATGGGCTCGAGAAGAAGTGAGTTTTGAAGCAGGAGTCGAGGCAAATGAACCTGTTGAAGAACAAAATATAGTTGATGAACATAGGGAGGATATTGTCCAAGTTGAACCAATGGAGACCTTTGAAGGAGAGGGGTCAAGCTCCTTACCTCCTACCACTGATATGGATGAGCATATTGTGGATCTAGCTAAACAGGTGAAGAGAAATATTTCTTATAAAAATTTAGATCATTTACTTGAAATGGATGTGGATGAGTTGAAACGTCTCAGTGAAGAACCTAGACATACTAAAAGGAAGTCAATGAATAAAAGTGCAAAAGAAATAATGTCTCATTTCAACAATCTTGATTCTACACTAGAAAAAGCTCAATTGTTATCAATTGTACTTACTCATAAAGACTTAATAGTTCCACTGAAATTGTTGGGTATAGATACAACAAGTCAAAAGAGGAAAACTTCTCAGCTACAAAAATCTATTGTTGATAATGTTAAGAAAGGTTTGGTGAACATTGGTAAAAAATCTCAAAAAATAGATAAGACCATTTCAAGAAGAGTGATGTTGACATCTTTAGTAAATGAAAGATTTCCTCAAAAAAGATAAATCTCTTCACTGTCATCTGAGTTTGGTTTTAGTAGAAGGACAATATCTAAATATGTTAAAAGGAGAAAGATTTTGGATGATACTACCTCAAAAGGGAATTGGGCAATTATGTGTAGAGCTCCTCATTCTGATAGAATTGAAGATGTTGTTAGGAACTTTGTGACAAGTTTTTAGAATGATAAGACTCATCCTTCATCAAATAGTAGAGATGTTATCAAGCAAAGGATTAGTCCTGATCGTTACGATCTCCATGTAAAACATTGGATAGACACAACAAAACATGAATTGTATGTGTTGTTTACTAAAACAAAACCTCATATAAAGATTGGACAAACCATGTTTGAACGGTTAAGGCCATATTATGTGAAGTTAAACAAGGTTTTTGAAACTTCTTGTTGTCGTTATCACATCGAATTTGACTTGTACTATCAGGTGTTTCGAAAGATTAGAGAAGATAGTGATGGTTATGAAAATGATCCTCCTAAACTAACAAGTCAATTCATAGCATCCATCTTATGTGATAAATTAGATGATAATGCAACCGGTCAAATAAATTGCATAAGAGGAATTTGTGGAACATGCGGGGACTTGGCTAAATTGCCTTTAAGAGATGAAGATACTGACATGAGGAAGATGGTAAATTGCAAGAGTTACAAGTACAAAAAAATTGAAATAAAATTTGGAAAGGAATCTACAAGGCTAAATTATGTAGAAGAGGAAATACCTATTGGAACATTTATGGAAAATTTTCGTAAGTTGATAAAACCATACATATGCCATGGTTTTTTTGCCAAGTGGCAAGCATAACAATTTGAAAGATTAAGAGACACTTTCCCACTTGGAACTATTCTATCTGTAGTTGACTTCACAGAGAATTACTCTTTTGCACATCAAAAAGAGATTCAATCAGAGTATTACTTTTCAAAGCAAATCACTATTTTGGTGCATGTGTGTTATCGACATGCACAGATGAATTTGGATGGTGTTGATAGTACATTTGAAAATCATTTCATTAAGAAAGAGTACCACTTCTATATCAGTGATGATAAGGAGCATGACACACTTTTTGTACAACATTGCTTCAAGAAGTTTTTTGAATATTTGAAAGATAAAGGCATAACAATAGTTAAACATTTTGTTTGGTTTGATGGATGTGCGACACAATTCATATCTTTGAGGCCATTTTATGCACTATGTAGATATCATCGTAATGACAAAATACCACATGTTTGGAGTTTTTTTGAGAGTGGTCATGGAAAGGGTGAACATGATGGTGCAGGAGCTTGTATCAAACGTGCTCTAAGAAAGCATCAAATAAAGTACACTGGAGATCGTATAGAAGATGCACATGATGTTGTTGAATGGTGTGAGAAACACTTTGAGCAACCTAATTATTCTGGGGAATCATCATCAAGAACATACAGACCCATTCCATATAGAGTGTTTTGGGAAATAACCATTACGTGTTCTCTTTTAGTGTTTTATTTTATTTTTTTTAATCTTTTAAAAAATACATGTTCCTAGTTCAAATGTTTCAATTTAACAACTTGATCTACATGTACATTTTGCAGATGTGGATAGAAGATCAATGCATGGATGCAAGAGCATGGAGAGGACAAGATCTTTGCATTGTGTCATGAGTACAGATAATCGTCCATGGACATTATGCACTAGGGATTATTCATGTTTTTGTTCTGAATGCATTTTTGAAAACTATGTTGATTGCAAGAACCAAGAGCTTGTATATGTTAGTGAATGAAAATTGGTGCCATTAGATGTTTCTGACACATACAAGGATTCAAATGAGGACGAAAACTTTGAAGACATTCCTTTGATTTCTAGTGATTATGATCATATTTCAGAATTGATTAAAAAAGGTACATATGACGTACACATGTAAATATTTCCTTAAAAATGACATGTAACTTAGAATTTATTTAACTTATGTCAAATTGCAGGAGATATTTTTGCAGTCATAGTAGAAGATGGAAATATAGAAGGTGTTAGTTGTTATTTATTGCATTGCACAAAAGAGAGAAAGAAGTTATCAAAATCTGAAATGAGTGATGGAATGTCATTTCCCATAGGTTTGAACTGATTTGAATATGTATGTACAAATCGCTTACGTGGAAATTTTAATTTCTCACATTTCTTATATACATGTACATGCAGGCTCAGTTGTAGTGCAAGGGACATATTTCAAACAAGTTAAAATTATTCAACATGGGATTCATTTCACTGAATACCAAATTGACAACAAGGTATATCAGTATAGTCACTTGGTCATTGTTGTTGGCCTAATTCTTCAAACAGTTCCACGTCGAGGGCGGTCTCAAAAGTGGAGACTAGATAGTGAAGATCATGACAAAATATTAAGTGTTATTGAAGAGCGTTCTAAACCACTTGATGTGGTATGAACTATATATATTTAGTATTCCAAAGTACACATGTGGTTCAACCCACATGAATTGAATTAATACTTGATAAATTCTAGATCTCTTAACTTGTTTTGAAACTTGGATAAATATTTTTTAAGTTTAAATACATGAAATTTTTAATCATATCAAATTAGGATGTATGAAGTTAATTCAAGTATGTACATGTTTAAATGCATGTTTAATTTGTATGTATAAGGTACTGTATCTAATTCTAAATGCATGTAATTTGTAAGGACCACTAGTTCAAATAATTTAATTAAAAAATGCATATTTAAATTAGAATATAATATGTACATGTGTAAAATTGATATATGGAATTAAGACATGTGTAATTAGGACTTGTACATGTTGTGAACTATTTAACTACAATATCCATACCTAGAAGCACATATCATGTGAACTATTTAGTAAATGACCTATTAAGTTTAGTTTGTTCATTTGATATTAATTAGTTCAAGTGTGTTTTTAATATTGTTCATTGGAGTGTTCATATACTCTTTTGTTTGGACATGTTCTTTTAAATTTTAATGCATATCTACTGTATGTACATACGTGTTACGTGTAGTTTAAAATTTAAACTTTTAGCTCTAACACATGTGCATTCTTGATCATATATATATATATATATATATATATATATATATATATATATATATATATATATATATATATAAAGTGTACACATAAGTATTTATAACATGTGCACGTGATATATATATAATCCAATCCAATCCATCAAACATAAAGTACATATATAATCTAACATGTATGTACATGTGCACATGGAATAAATAATCTAACATGTACATTTACATGAAATTTATAATCTCTAGTCTAAACTTCATACATGCATGAAATATACAATCTGATCAAACATGTAATCGAGGTATTTAAAGAATATAATCTAGTCTAAACTTCATACATAATGCATGAAATATATATAATCCATATAAAACACAAACCAGGTATAAAGTATAATCTAGTCTAAACTGCATACATGCATGAAATATATATATAATCTGATAAAAAACAAACAAGGTATAAAGTATAATCTAGTCTAAACTCCATGTACATGCATGAAATATATATAATCTGATCAAACACAAACTAGGTATAAAGTATAATCTAGTCTAAAATTCATGTATGTGCATGTGTGTGTGTGTGTGTGTGTGTGTGTGTGTGTGTGTAATATGAGAGTCTATAAAAAGATAAATGTAAATGAGCTATAAAGTTTGGAGAAAATCATCAGGGATCATGTCAGCTACGAACTGAGTGACCATCTGAGGGAGACTCTTGGTGAGAGTCTAGATGTCCAATAGACCCCTGCAAAAGTAGAATTTATTTAAATATTAAATATAATATATCTATCTCTCTAGACGTGCATGTACATCAAATCCAAGTAGAGTTAAATAAAAATTTATATACAAATTGTAATGTGCATGTATACATACATGTACATATATGTACCAAAAACCATAACTAACCTGTCCACTAACAACATCTAAAGAATCTCTCCTACGCACACACTCAGAGCTCAAGGAAGGAGTGGCATGAGCGAACTGTCAATTTAAGGATTAGTCCACGATCAATTTAAATGATCTACAAATTTTAACTTAGAAGTAGATTATTTATTAAACATGATCTATATATATATATAGATTTATCGTACAAATTTACAACATGTATACATATCTTCTAAAAATTTAAATGCACATGTACATGTACATACCTATGTATCACCTAGAGTAGGCTGTATAGTCTGATCCTATATCGTGATCATATCAACAACATCACTCGTGCCTGCATATCTCTCTCTAGCTGTACGTATCACTGAGGAGTGCAAGGGGCTAACTAGATGAGTGAGCATCGTGGATGAAGTGTCTGACTGTAGTAGCATGTCCATAAACCCAGTATAGCTCAAATCTCTCAGTTGCTCCTCAAATGAGTCCAAATCCTCATCTATGATATGGACTTGATCAGCTCTTATCTCCTCCTCAAATGAATCCAAGTGGCCCTCATCTGTGATATGGACTTGATCAGCTCATAGCTCCTCCTCTGCAGCAACAAAGTGATATGTAGGTGGGTCAGTGCCTAGAGCATGTGTAGAGTGATGAGAATGTTGTGACTGCCTTGGGGTATGCGTTGATGCTGCTGTAGCCTGACCATCTCTAAGAATCTCCTCTCTAACATCAGCCAATGGTATCCCAAGTTGAGATGAAATAAAACTATAAGCATGTAGTAGGTCCTCGGCTAAATACTATGACATCTGTACATGTCTACTACCTCCGACTATAGCTTCTATCTCATCTGGGGAGGGAATGCCAGCAGTAATATACTGATCATCTGAATCTGAAGCCCCCCCATGACTAGAAGATGCATGATCTATGGATGATCACGAACGTGGTCGACTCATCATATATCTGCCTAGCCTGTCAGAAGATATGGTGGCTATTGCTGATGCAATCTGTCCAATCCTATCAATTGCTTCTCTTTGAGAAGCAATCACAACATGATCCGCTATGGGGGCCATGGCTGGGACTACTGCAGGAAATCTGTGGCCAACAAGGTCCCTATGTCTAGGTGGAGCTCTATCACGCCTATGATATGCATCTTTATCAGCAATCCTGGCCCTCCCCTATCCATAATATCCTAGAATATCAAGGTAGTTTGGTTTCATCCGACAATGAACCTCAGCAAATACCTGTTGTGCAAAGTATAATGGTATCTGGTCATTATTAGGATAACAAACATGGGCAGCTAAGAAGTGTGGGTAAATCAATGATGCAACCTGTGGGTCGATACATCTCGTGACCTGATATCCCCTCACCTTACTCTTCTCTTGATATTGTGGAAAGCATCTCTCCTTGATGGTCTCCTTCGAGACCACCCCCACCACATCAGCAAAATAATGAGGACCCCTCACCTCACTCCTCAACTGTCTATATATATCCTCTATAACCACAGGTGAGAATGAAGTGTGAGAAACTAAGCGGTCCCTCAATGTCCGCAAACTATCAAAAATGGATGTGCATGTACTCTTGTACATGCCATCAGTATGGGGGTCATCTAATATGGTCCTCAACCTATGGAACTCACGATCACTGTACTGGAAAATAGTAGCAATGTTGGGCAAGGGGGGATCCTACTTTGGAGGATCAACATCATCAATGTGTGGCTCCTGATCAGGAGCCTGAGCAGGTGGACCCTGATCAGGAGCCTGAGCAGGTGGACCCTAATCAGGAGCCTGCGAAGGTATATCCTGGGATGCCATCTATCTAGGTACATGTCATAAAGTTAAAATAAATACGTAAGTAGATAGAGAGATCATTTTCATGAGAGAGAGAGAGACATTATACATATAAATCTTCATGAGAGAGAGAGATCATTTTCATTTTCAAAAATTTAAATCTTCAAGAATGCATAAAAAATTCAAATATTTCAGAGAGAGAGAGAGATAACATATATTTCAGATCTAGAGATAACATATATTTTAGAGAGATAGAGAGATTTAACCATGTGTATATTTAAATCTTTGAAATACATAAAAAATTCAAGAGCATGATATATAACATGGAATGCAACAAGTCTATAATTTTTTTGACAATTTTTTTGTTATTGAACTTCATATCTAAAAAAAATAGAGGTCATTGTATTTTTGTAATTTGGGCCCATATGATTATAAAATTATTAAATGTGCAATATGTGATATTAAGGGGAATGTTGAATACGACCCCTTAAGACACCATGTGATGGACTAAGGGGTATTTCATTCACATACGACCCCTCTAGACCCTATGTGATGGACTAAGGTGTATGTCGTTCACACTAGGATTTTATAAGGGGTCATATGTGGTTCTAAGGGGTCACACGTGTTATAACACAAGTGTGACCCCTTAGGACCACATATGACCCCTTAGGACACTATGTGATCCTAAGGGGAATGTCATATGTACACTGGGATGTTATAAGGGGTCATATGTGACCTACTAAGGGGTCACACGTGTTAAAGCATGCATGACCCCTTAGGACCACATATGATCCCTTAAGACAGTATGTGATGGACTAAGGGGTATGTCGTTCACACTAGGATTTTATAAGGGGTCATATGTGGTTCTAAGGGGTCACACATGTATTATAACACATGCGTGACCCCTCAAGACCACATATGACCACTTAGGACATTATGTGATCCTAAGGGGAATGTCATACGTACACTAGGATGTTATAAGGGATCATATGTGACCTACTAAGGGTTCACGCGTGTGTTAATGCATGCGTGACCCCTTAGGACAACATATGACCCCTTAAGACACTATGTGATGGACTAAGGGGTATGTCGTTCACACTAGGATTTTATAAGGGGTCATATGCATTTCTAAGGGGTCACGCATGTGTTATAACACATGCATGACCCCTCAGGACCACATATGACCCCTTAGAACACTATGTGATCCTAAGGGGAATGTCATATGTACACTAGGATGTTATAAGGGGTCATATGTGACCTACTAAGGAGTCACGCATGTGTTAATGCATCTGTGACCCCTTAGGACCACATACGACCCCTTAAGACACTATGTGATTGACTAAGGGGTATGTCGTTCACACTAGGATTTTATAAGGGGTCATATCTGGTTCTAAGGGGTCACGCATGTGTTACAACACAAGCGTGACCCCTTAGGACCAGATATGACCCCTTAGGACACTATGTGATCCTAAGGGGAATGTCATATGTACACTAGGATGTTATAAGGGGTCATATGTGACCTACTAAGGGGTCACACATGTGTTAATGCATGTGTGACCCCTTAAGACCACATACGACCCCTTAAGACACTATGTGATGGACTAAGGGGTATGTTGTTCACACTAGGATTTTATAAGGGTCATATGCAGTTCTAAGGGGTCACACATGTGTTATAACACTTTTGTGACCCCTTAGGACCACATATGACCCCTTAGGACACTATGTGATCGTAAGGGGAATGCCATATGTACACTAGGATATTGTAAGGGGTCATATGTGACCTACTAAGGGGTCACACATGTGTTAATGCATGCGTGACCCCTTAGAACAACATACAGCCCCTTAAGACACTATGTGATGGACTAAGGGGTATGTTGTTCACACTAGGATTTTATAAGGGATCATATGTGGTTCAAAGGGATCACACATGTGTTATAACACATGTGTGACCCCTTAGGACCACATATGACCCCTTAGGACACAATGTGATCCTAAAGGGAATGTCATATGTACACTAGTATGTTATACGTTCAATCCTCTATGGTCCTAAGGGAACGTATAGTGTCATCAAGGGCATATGTGGCCTTAATGGGTCATGTTGTGCGTGTAATAGGATGTGAAAATGGGTCACATTGTAGAGGATTTATTTTGTCTAATTTGTTTAAATTTGTTATCTAAATTTTCTAATGTTTTTTTAAATTAAAATTTATTAATTTTTCTAACGTTTAATTTATTATATTTAGGTTTGTGACATTTTTCTAATTTTCTTTTTTTTGCTAATGTTTTTCTAAGTTCTAATTTACTACCTTAGTTTTCTATGTTTTTCATAACAATTTTTTAAAATGTTGAAAAAAATACATATATACAGTTATGTAATTTTAAAAACAAATTGACACATTTGAGTCAAAACATTAAATTATCAAACATTTTTCTAAAATAATGAAAAACAATAAATTATCAAACATTTTTCTAAAATGCTGAAAAACAGTAACTATACAATTATTTAATTAAAAAAATAAATTAACAAACAAATTATTTATTAATTTAATTAAAAAAGACATTATTAAACCAAACAAAGGGTTATTTTGTGCACCTGATATAATAAAGGTCAAAAACTGAAATATGAGAGACACTAGCTGCTGCAGACAAAGCTCGGTGACGTGATGCTAACGATTGGTTTGATCCAAACCCCACTGGACAGAAAAAGACAAGTTTGACAATGACTCTTTAATTGTCACATTAGCTACTTATAAAAGTTTGAAAAAAAACTAACTGAAAATGGGTTCGAGCGGATGGGGGGTTTGAGCAAACCCCTTAAAATAATAATATTATGGTGGGTTCGCTTGAACCAAAAATCCACCCGTGGTTCGAGCGAACCCACGACCGCAAGCCGGTTTGCTCGAACTCGGAGGGGTAGTTTGATCGAACAGGCCTATTTTGCCCGAACCCCTCAAAAAATAAACTTCCCACTTTCGCCAAATTCCTTCGTTGGTGAAAGTGGAAACCAACTTTGTGAGTTCACCCTTAAATAAACTCTTCTAAACTCAAATTCAAAATGACACACCATCATCATTTCGTCCATAATCATGTTTTTTGCATCCACTTTTTTATATTTTTCTCCCATCATTTGCATCCTTCATTTGACATTTTCTTTACATCTCTTATTTCAACAGATCACCCATGTAGTTTTCACATGGATAAATTCTAGAGGGGGCATAAATCATCTCACTTTTCTAATTAGGCACATCATCATCATCATCATCATGATAATTAAGGGCACTAAAGGCTATTCACTTAGCCTAATTATCATCATATCATTAATCTTTAATCATCAAATTAATATATTACCATCACATATCATTTATCATTTATTATCCATTTATCACATTACATATTATTTATTAAAATTAATAATCATTTGTCATACATTTATCTATTTAATAAAATACCATGTTATCATTTATTCATATGATATAGATAATTATCTATTTTTAAATAAATTTCATTTGTGTCTCTTTAGTTGACTCCTTCATCACTCAACAATTAACTCTATCTAATTGAAGAATATTCCTATTCATTCATTAGTCATCTTTATCTTCAAATGGAAACATCTTGTTCACATTTATCCATCAATTAGATTTATTAATCCATTATTATCCCCTCATTAGTTTCTATTTAAAAAATCATTTTTGATTCAGATGAATCCACAAACAATTAGGTTACCTTAGGTCTTTGATCTCATCTTCATCTTCCATTTGATTTTTCCTTTAAAAGTCTACAAATTCATTCATTCTGATATCTTAAACTTTATGTAAATCCAATTTGTTGAAACCAATTTTCAGTCAAATTTAGTGTTATGTAATTGAGGCACTCCATACCCAAGTAGGCTAATCAACACCTATTTGAGGTTTACAATAGAATTGCTAGAATAAGATTAGGATTTGATCTAGTTTGTGTTTTCAAGTCTCTGTTGTATTTATTTTTTTCACTTCATTGTATACAATAAAAACATGTATCACATAAGGCTATTAATAGTATTACCATATCTTGTTGAACCTTCCAAGTCAATGGATCCTAACATCCATCACCTTCATACATTGGTGAAAGTTAGTCCAACTCAATATAGGGTAGCTCTTGGCATCTTTCACCTACATGGTAATGGTTAAAGTCAACTAATCCCTATCAAAACATGTAGGTAATTCTTAGCATCCATCACCTAAATACTACTATTGATAGCCATCAATATAGTAAGATACATTTGTTAGCCCCTAGCATCCACCACTTGTACAACACTAGTGACAATTGGTTAGAGATTTCTTGCCTCGTATTCTTTACTATCCACCTATGCACAATCAATTTTACTATTATTCTTTTTTATGGCATTGGTACTTGTGGCCATGCACTCAATACATGTTTGGAATATTTTTCGTTGTAAACCATTTTTCTATTATTGTGAAATCATCTACAATACAAAATCACAATGTTAGATAATTTGCAATAGTTCTACATCATTAAAGTTGTGTGAAATTTCACCAAGTCTAGGTAACATATTGTTCACTAAGATCATGTTGAGTGCATTGTAAAATGTCAAGTTAATGTTGTTGTGATGCACAAGGCATGAAATAATATATTTTGAGAGCAATTTTCTTGGTTGTGCAAGTGTATTTACACAAACCATTAGGTATATGCACGAAGTTGTGGTACCAAAAAGGTGCCACACTTCAAAAAAAATTTAAAAAGCGCATAAGGCGCACGCACTATAGGGCACGCGCCCTATAGTGCGCACGCCTTATAAGGCGTGTGCCTTATAAAGCGTATGTGCATTATAAACAACAAAAAAACCTTGCTCCGCATTTTTGCATTCCAAACCCGCGTTTTGGCATTTTTGGGTGCTATTTTCTTGCGCTCGCCCTTTGAAAAAGCTTGAAATTGGGCACTAAGTTGTTTATCTCTCATCAAAATGCCACCATGCCATCGAAGAGCTCGAAGAGGTATGTATTTTTATTTTCTTATTGTCATTTTTTTAAATTAATTTGAAGATTAAACTAGGTTTATTGATTTAAATTTATTCTCATTATCAAAAAATGAGATTAGACAAGAAAATATTGAAAACACTCAATCAACTCCTCATGAAGACCATATTGAAGAAGAAGCACATCAAGAACCTCCTACAATCCCTAGACACCCCATAGGTACACAAGAAAACCTATTAGGTCAAATAGAAAATAGCCAAAAAGAGCTTGAAGGTTTAATCACAAGGCTAAAAGATCCCACTGGAACAAACTCCCATAGGAAAAACCTTGCCGGTTCTTTGCAATCTATTGTATCTCACATACAATTTGTGAGAGGGCAAATAAATTTTTGGTCCCGTAAGAAGGAAGAACAAAAGCAATTTTATGCTGACAAATTATCATATGCGGCAGTGAAGAAAAAGAAAATTAATAAATTTGACTTGTGTGCTCTTTTTACGGACCCCCGAACGAATCAACCTTTACATCCTGGATGTAGGAGATTCCCTATTAATTGGTGTCATCATGAAGGGATTAAGAACAATTTTTGGGATAGGTGGTGGATGGTATTTGATCAGCCCCCATGCAATAATCATGAGGTACCCCAATACTTTTTGAGAAAACTGTACTGTGAGTTTGTCCTTAATGAGATCCCAAACTATTTTGATTTTCTAGATTTCCAAGGTAGAGGTGGAGGTTCCTCGCATGATAGAGAGGGGGCACAACGTGATCCAAATCTCCCACCAAGACCCTTGACCAAACCTATGGTGGAGCATGTTATTATTCCTTCCATTGTGAAGGAGAGTATTGAGGTCGAAACTCTAGACTCGATTAGCTCACTCACTCAGACCCTTATACAGTATGCTAGTCCTCAGGTAGAGGGTGATGCGAGTGATTATGTTGATTCTTCTAGACATCGAGTTCCAGCTCATTTTTGTCGATCTTGTGGTTCTCTTTGCACTTATGATCCTAATAATTCTGAGAATGCATGTGCACGAGTGGAGTTTGCTACAGAGAACATTGTCATGACAGAATCCTTGCTGAACAAAACATTTGGCATTGATACCCAGGTGAATTTCATTACAAGTTCATTTCATTCTTTTTATTAAATCTTATATGTAAATTTGAGAATATATCTAAATTAGTAAATTATTATGATAAAAAATTAGGGTCAAAGTGTTCACAATACTAGCAACATTCCTACAACACCCTTTTTCACTACTTTGTCGACTCCACAGGTATACAACGAGTGAAAAAATATAATCATTATATGTAGATAGTTGAACCTTATGTGAATGATTTTCTAATTACTCATTTTGGATGTCAAATAATTTGATGCTAGAGCTTCAACATCAACACCTTGTAGTGTATTTCATCAACAATCTTTCACCCAGGTAAACAATTTATCTTTAATGTTGTTTTTAAGTAATATAGATAGTTTTGGCGATTAATCAATATACTTTGTTTCATTTTCAGATGTTGAATTCAGAGACTCCTCCTTTTGTCCGCGTGCCAGTGGAGTGTGGTGTTGCTGCACCAGTAGCAAGTTCAACTGCTTTAACAAAAGTATGAGACATATTTGTAAATTTAGTAAATTTAGCATTACATTTGTTATCTTAATAATATGTTATTGAAAATTTTAACGACACTTGTATTTAGTTTAATTTATATTGTGATGCTTACAGGAGGGGCTTGTCACTCCAGATCATGAACGTGCACCTGTTGTGGATGAACATCATGATTATTTGTATGCAGTAAGTGACTATTCTATTATATGTCATTCTAAAATTCAATTTTTGTATATGCTAACATCATTCTTTTCATTGTATCAGGTGGAGTTACAAAAAAGTCTGGAGAGGAGGTTGAGTGGACGTACTCGAAAGACACCTGCATCATATACATCTCCATCCCCTCAACAGGCAAAGATATCTCGTGATCTGTTTCCTTCCCCTAGAGGGAAATGAATAGAATAGGGTCCATGTTGTATGCCTATATGGAAAATTTGAACATATGTTTTGTATTACGAATATGTGACATTCTATGTCCATATGGCTTTTGGCAAGCCCCTATTTGACTTTATTGGATATCATGTTGTATGCCTTTATAGCAATTTTGAACATATGTTTTGTTTTATGAATATGTGAAATTCTAAGTCCATATGGCTTTTGGCAAGCCTATTTTTTTGTATTGGATATATTTGATAGTTTTAACGGTATACAATATTGCAAGGATTTGTAGCTTTTTGGTTAATGCAAATCATTTATCATGGTTATCCATAATTGCAGTACAAATGATTAGATGAATAATTGCACAAAGTTTATTATTGCTTAAGCTTTGAACCTAAATATGTGTTTGTAATCCAAGACACAAGCCACCCTGACGTGTACGAGTTGACAGTTCGGTGCCGCAACATGACCCCGCAGGATCAGACGAATCATTCTTATGATTAACGGGCACGGAGAAACGCGATGCCGAATATTGACAACTTTGAGCAATTTGAGCACTTGGGCGATTTGGCCACTAGGGTGTGGCCCACAACGATCGGGCAAGTTGGAGAGAAAAAAGAAGGCATTCCTAGTGTAAACCCGGCCACCTCGATGCGTACGAGCTGACGGTTCGGTGCTGCGACGAGCGGATTGAAAGATGGGGCATTGTGCAACCTTTCATTGAACTCATCTGTTGCTTTTTGTCGCGACCGAAAAAGAGTCGCCACGAGCAACTGGATCCGAGTCTACCCAAACCGAGAGAGGCTTTTTTAGAGTGCCATAACACGACCCCGTAGGATCAGATGGATCGTTCTTATGATTAACGGGCATGGAGAAACGTGATGCCAAATATTGACAACTTTGAGCATTTTGAGCACTTGGGCGATTTGGCTGCTAGGGTGTGGTCCGCAACGATTGAGCGAGTTGGAGAGAAAAAAGAAGGCATTCCTAGTGTAAACTCAGCCACCCCGACATGTATGAGCTGACGGTTCGGTGCTGCGACGAGCGGATTGAAAGATGGGGCATTGTGCAACTTTTCATTGAACTCATCTGACGCTTTTTATCGCGACCGAGAAAGAGTCACCACAAGCAACTGGATTCGAGTCTACCCAAACCGAGAGATTATTTTTTACAGTGCCATAACATGACCCCATAGGATCAGATGGATCGTTCTTATGATTAACGGGCACAGAGAAACGTGATACCGAATATTGACAACTTTGAGCAATTTGAGCACTTGGGCGATTTGGCTGCTAGGGTGTGGCCTGCAATGATCAGGTGAGTTGGAGACCAAAAAGAAGGCATTCCTAGCATAAACTCGACCACCCCGACATGTACGAGCTGACGGTTCAGTGTCGCGACGAGCAGATTGAAAGATGGGGCATTGTGCAACTTTTCATTGAACTCATCTGTCGCTTTTTGTCGCGACCGAGAAAGAGTCGCCACGAGCAACTGGATCCGAGTCTACCCAAACTGAGAGAGGATTTTTTAGAGTGCCATAACATGACCCTGTAGGATTAGATGGATCATTCTTATGATTAACGGGCACAGAGAAACGTGATGCCGAATATTGACAACTTTGAGCATTTTGAGCACTTAGGCGATTTGGCTGCTAGGGTGTGGCCCGCAACGATCGGGCGAGTTGGAGAGAAAAAAGAAGGCATTCCTAGTGTAAACCCGGCCACCCCGACGTGTACGAGTTGACGGTTCAGTGCCGCGACAAGCGGATTGAAAGATGGGGCATTGTGCAACTTTTCATTGAACTCATTTGATGCTTTTTGTCGTGATCGGGAAAGAGTCGCCACGAGCAACTGGATCCGAGTCTACCCAAACCGAGAGAGGATTTTTTACAGTGCCATAACATGACCCTGTAGGATCAGACAGATTGTTCTTATGATTAACGGGCACGGAGAAATGCGATGCCAAATATTGACAACTTTGAGCAATTTGAGCACTTGGGCGATTTGGCTGCTAGGGTGTGGCCCGCAACGATCGGGCGATTTGGAGAGCAAAAAGAAGGAATTACTAGCATAAACCCAGCCACCCCAATGCATACGAGCTGACGGTTCGGTGCCACGACGAGCGGATTGAAAGATGGGGCATTGTGCAACTTTTCATTGAACTCATCTGTCACTTTTTGTTGCGACCGAGAAAGAGTCACCACGAGCAACTGGATCCGAGTCTACCCAAACCAAGAGAGGCTTTTTTAGAGTGCCATAACATGACCTTGTAGGATCAGATGGATCATTCTTATGATTAACGAGCATAGAGAAACACAATGTCGAATATTGACAACTTTGAGCAATTTGAGCACTTGGGCGATTTGGCTGCTAGGGTGTGGCCCGCAACGATCGGGCAAGTTGGAGAGAAAAAAGAAGGCATTCCTAGTGTAAACCTGGCCACCCCGACGCATACAAGCTGACGGTGCGCTGCCTCGACGAGCGGATTGAAAGATGGGGCATTGTGCAACTTTTCATTGAACTCATCTGACACTTTTTGTCGCGACCGAGAAAGAGTTGCCACGAGCAACTGGATCTGAGTCTACCCAAATCGAGAGAGGATTTTTTAGAGTGCCATAACATGACCCTATAGGATCAAATGGATTGTTTTTATGATTAATGGGCACGGAGAAACGCGATGCCGAATATTGACAACTTTGAGCAATTTGAGCACTTGGACAATTTGGCTGCTAGGGTGTGGCCCGCAACGATTGGGCAAGTTGGAGAGAAAAAAGAAGGCATTCCTAGCATAAACCCGACCACCCTGATGCGTACGAGTTGATGGTTTGGTGCCACGACGAGCGGATTGAAAGATGGGGCATTGTGCAACTTTTCATTGAACTCATCTGTCGCTTTTTGTCGCGACCAAGAAAGAGTCGCCACGAGCAACTGGATCCGAGTCTACCCAAACCGAGAGAGGATTTTTTAGAGTGCCATAACACGACCCCATAGGATCAGATGGATTGTTCTTACATGTCACTAACATCGAGGAAAAACCATGCCAAATTTTGACAATTTTTCACACTTTGAATGATTGACAACAAATGAGCATTATTTACATCTTTTACCATATTAACAGGGTATACTTCAAGAAATGATCCCATGTGATCTCTAATGGTCAAAAATGACATTATTTACATAAAATCACACAAAACAAGACAAAAACATAATTTTTTATATTACAATGCCTCGAGTAGTAAAAAATACAAGTCATGTACATATATCCAAATAAGATTGATATTACAATTTTTTACATTTACATTTAATCCAATGAACCATCTAGATCTGCTCTACTCTTTCTCATGTCTAGTATGGCCTCATGGTCAGACTCACGAACCTTCCATAGGTTCTTGTTTAGTGGTCTACCCCCATATCTAATCAAATGAACATTTGAAGCTACAACAAGGTTAGAATAATGAAGAATCTTCCTATGTGTCTCGAAGTCCTCGAACAACCACAAGTTAGACTTCTTCACAGGGTACCTTCTAAGCCATGTACCAGTAACAACTACTGATCCTATGGGGCACTCAATATTTTCTCCATCTACCATAGGGCAATCCAATTTCTTTTTTGCATCCACACAACGACACAAGTAATAATCTATTCCTTCTTCATTGTCTTCAGCTGCAATTACTACATAAACATGCCCTGCAATGATAAAGTGAGAAGAATTTAGCAAACAACTAAGGTAAAATATTAAAGTACAAAAATTGCATGTGGATAATTTACCTGGTTGGACTAAATTTGACACATGGTCAAAGTCAATTGATGCTTCCATCTGTGTGAGTTGTAGTGCACTCAGAGGTCGGTATGTCTCAAGTGGGATTAGAGGTCTCATACACCATTCGTCCACCCACTCCTTTGACTCACAGTCATTATAGGCACCATCTCTACATGAAGAACAATAACATGCCATCCGCAGCGTATGGATAGTCCATGAACTTGCATTAGAGCTTTTGAAAGAGTGTAGCTCACTCGATCCTGTCAATGTACAACAATCTTCTAATTTTGCAATGTTAGTATCCTCTACCAACCAAAAAAATCTGCGAACTAAAGACTTACCTTGATTACCTGGACCAATTGTACCATTGCACCATTGAACAATTGATTTTGCATCTTTCAAGTTTGCATTCCCTTTGTACTTTAACTCTTCTCATGCTAAAGCTCTTTTAGTACATGCTCCTGCACCATCATGCTCCCCTTTTCCATGCCCAGCCTCAGAGAAATTCCACATATGTTGAATAGTAGTCAACTTATGCATCCTACTCAACCAATAAAACATTTGAGAGTTCTTAAATTGTGATGCACAATTATCTGACCATATGATATGTTGACGGAATGATATGCCTCGACTAGCCAAATCATTGTAGAATATCTGAAAACAACCTTGCACAAACTCTATAGAGTGTGAGCGATCATCACTGATGTAAAAATGATACTCCCTCAATATCTTCCTATCAGCTTCCATACTATCATGTGCATGAATGAATGCTATATGCACAAATATGGCAACTTGTGTGGAGTTGTAATATTGTGATTGCACCTCGTTCTGTGGTTGTAGTGTGTAGTTCTCTGCAAGTTCAACAATTGAAATGATTGTATGAAGTGAAAATGTGTCCTTGCAAAGCTTAAATTGTGAGTCCAACCAACGAGCTTGATGGTTATGCCTTGCATACTCATACACTATATTCTCATGAAAGATGCCCATAAACTGATACACTGGAATCTTCTCACTAACCAATTCACACCTTTTTGCTTCTTTTCCATCTTTTAGCATGTAGGCCACTGTCTTATATTTTCCAAATTCTACTAATTCATTACCAATTTCTTGTCCAATATCCATATGTTGACAAATTTGTAAATGTCGCAATCCACCACAATCAACACATGTGCCATCCAAGCAACACTTATTGTAATATACTTGACCAACTACTCTTTCACATAAGATGCTAGATATGAATTCCCTTGAAGATGTCGGTGGACCATTTATGTTGCATTCCTGCAAAACATTGTTAGCATGCAAATCTATACATATGTGTTGATAAACATCATAATGGTTAGAAAATTCAATATGTACTCTACAACAACAAGTTGTGCGTGTGTGATTTATTTTGACATAAAAAGGATTTACCATTTCAAAGAACCTTTGACTAGTTTTTATTTGAGGATACATACGTTGAAACTTGGCAAAAAATTATGTTTGAGTCATATCCAAAAAATGTTTCAGATGTGGATCATGGATTTTACTACCAATCCTCCTTCTTACAACATCTCTTTGATTTGGAGAGACCCTTGTGTTATTCTTCCAAAAATCTTCAATTAGGGATCTCAAGGCTTCAACAATTGCTTTATCTTTCCGTGGTAATCTACTGGAAAATGCCCATAACTCATTGTTATATGGATCCTCTGCTCTTTGTCACCTTCCCAAAGCTCTCATTAGAGTTTGTCTACTTATCTTCAATTGTTTACTTGTCTTTCTAAGGAGGTGAGCTTTCTTAGTTTGAGTGCTTACAATTGTTGATGTAATGACACGTCGTGTGGCATTACTATCTTTTGTGCATGAGTTAGAACTAACAGTATCATATGCATTCATCAGATTCTTCACAATAGATTTGTCGCTTGATTCAATCGATGTTCTTAGCCCAAGAATCTTCATTATAGGCCTAAATTTCAGATTTCTCATCATTTCAACAAATAGTTGACATCTTCCTGTCTCATTTAAAGGCTCAAAAAATATTTTCCATATTCGGTTAGCATGTCTTTGACAAGTATGCTTCGGAAACTTGTCAACCATTGGTTTCAAAACATTAGCATCAATATCAATCAAATACTTAGGCTTTCTATGCAAAACTCTAGGAGGTGTTCTCAAACTTTGAGTTATCTCAAGATTAGGAATGTCAACAACATTAGGGATAGGTGGCATACCTTCAAGCGGAGATGAAAATGATGACATACCTTGAAATTGAGGTGTACAAGATGGTGTAGCTCCAATACTTGATGTCAGTCGTGAAGTACTTGCAACGTCAAATGTCATAGAGGGATTGCATTCAATATGAGATGTTGTAGACACCAAAGGTGTGCCAATAAGAGATGGTGTGCCTTCAACTTGAGATGTAAGAGATGGGGTGCCTTCAACTTGAATTGTTGTAGACATGCTCTCAACCTCGGGATTCAATTGTCTCATTGCACGAAGGTTTTGCATCCGTTGCCTTTGTGTGGCCAATTTTGTCTCTCTCTTAGATTGGATGGATATTTCATGTTCCTCTTCAATTGGCACCTCTTCAATTGACACCTCTTCTTCTATGGTATTCAATTTCCTTTGTTCACGAAGTTGCTTCATTCCTTCTCTTTTTTTTGCATTCTTAGCTTCACACTCTTCCAGTGTTACATTTTTTGGTCGTTTCCTCGGCATGATGATGATGCTGCATATGTTAAAATGGATATATGAAATTGAAATTATTTCATGTATTCCTTTTCTAAATTATTTCATAAGATCTTAAAAAGGATGTATGAAATTGCAAATTTTGTTTTAAACCACTAAACAATTAATTTTCTTATGCAACTTCCTTCAAATGCATTGTTAAATCTAATGTAAATCTAATAGGATTATAATCAATTTTGACTCTCACTTTTATCCTAACATTTAAACAAAATAACACTTAATAAGTATTTGAATTCTAAAAACAAGAAAATATTACCTCAATTATTCAAATTTGATTAAAAAAAACTATGTTCTTCCTCTTTGACGTTGCCAAATGAAAAAAAAGGTGGTGGAGAGCTAATGGAATGTATTAAATAACCTTGCATAAAATGTCAACACCATGCAAAAAGCATTTTTTTGTTTGATCATGCGCAGAAAGAAGACAAAAAGAGAGAATGTGGGATTGGATCACGGGTCAAGGGTCCCATATAACCATTTTTTAGTACAGCTCATTTGGCTAGTGCCAAATATGGCACTAGCCAAATGACTTCAATTGAAATTTTTTACCTTAAACTAAACACTAACTATATACCCTATAACCTTTTTTTTTTGCAGCTCATTTGGCTAGCGCCAAATGACTTCCATTGAAATTTTTTACATTTGATAAATTTCTACTCTATACCCTATAACCTTTTTTTTGTCCAGCTCATTTGGCTAGCGCCAAATGACTTCCATTGAAATTTTTTAACCTTTGATAAATTTCTACTGTATACCCTATAGTTTGATAGCCACAACCATAAAAATTAAACCATATGACTCTTAAGGACATAATATGGTGTCTTAGCACACCATATGACCCCTTAGGACATAATATGGTGTTGTTATGGGTCGTAGGACACCTAAGGGGTCATATGATGTCCTATGGGGCCATAGGACACCATATGACCCCTTAGGTGTCATTATGGGTCGTATGGTGTCGTAAGGGGTCATATGGTGTCCTATGACACCTTAGGACACCATATGACCCCCTAGGACACAATAGGGTGTCGTTATGGGTCATATGGTGTCCTAAGGGGTCATATGGTGTCTTATGACCCCTTAGGACACCATATGACCCCCTAGGACACAATAGGGTGTCGTTATGGGTCGTATGGTGTCCTAAGGGGTCATATGGTGTCTTATGACCCCTTAGGACACCATATGACCCCTTACGACACAATACAATGTCGTTATGGGTCATATGGTGTCCTAAGGGGTCATATGATGTCCTATGACCCCTTAGGACACAATATGATGTTGTTATGGGTCGTATGGACACCTAAGGGGTCATATGGTGTCCTATGGGGCCATAGGACACCATATGACCCCTTAGGTGTTGTTATGGGTCGTATGGTGTCGTAAGGGGTCATATGGTGTCTTATGACCCCTTAGGACACCATATGACCCCCTAGGACACAATAGGGTGTCGTTATGGGTCGTATGGTGTCCTAAGGGGTCATATGGTGTCTTATGATCCCTTAGGACACCATATGACCCCTTAGGACACAATACGGTGTCGTTATGGGTCGTATAGTGTCCTAAGGGGTCATATGGTGTCCTATGACCCCTTAGAACACCATATGACCCCTTAGGACACAATATGGTGTCGTTATGGGTTGTGTGGACACCTAAGGGGTCATATGGTGTCCTATGGGGCCATAGGACACCATATGACCCCTTAGGTGTCGATGGGTCGTATGGTATCGTAAGAGGTCATATGGTGTCCTATGACCCCTTAGGACACCATATGACCCCCTAGGACACAATAGGGTGTCGTTATGGGTCGTATGGTGTCCTAAGGGGTCATATGGTGTCTTATGACCCCTTAGGACACCATATGACCCCTTAGGACACAATATGGTGTCGTTATGGGTCGTATGGTGTCGTAAGGGGTTATATGGTGTCCTATGACCCCTTAGGACACCATATGACCCCTTAGGACATAATATGGTGTTGTTATGGGTTGTATGGATACCTAAGGGGTCATATGATGTCCTATGGGGCCATAGGACACCATATGACCCCTTAGGTGTCATCATGGGTTGTATGGTGTCGTAAGGGGTCATATGGTGTCCTATGACCCCTTAGGACACCATATGACCCCTTAGGACACAATAGGGTGTCGTTATGGGTCGTATGGTGTCCTAAGAGGTCATATGGTGTCTTATGACCCCTTAGGACACCATATGACCCCCTAGGACACAATAGGGTGTCGTTATGGGTCGTATGGTGTCCTAAGAGGTCATATGGTGTCTTATGACCCCCTATGACACCATATGACCCCTTAGGACACAATACGATGTCGTTATGGGTTATTATGGGTCGTATGGTGTCCTAAGGGGTCATATGGTGTCCTATGACCCCTTAGGACACCATATGACCCCTTAGGACATAATATGGTGTTGTTATGGGTCGTATGGACACTTAAGGTGTCATGTGATGTCCTATGGGGCCATAGGACACCATATGACCCCTTAGGTGTCGTTATGGGTCGTATGGACACTTAAGGTGTCATATGATGTCCTATGGGGCCATAGGACACCATATGACCCCTTAGGTGTCATTATGGGTCGTATGGTGTCGTAACGAGTCATATGGTGTCCTATGACACCTTAGGACACCATATGACCCCCTAGGACACAATAGGGTGTCGTTATGGGTCGTATGGTGTCCTAAGGGGTCATATGGTGTCTTATGACCCCTTACAACACCATATGACCCCTTAGGACACAATACAGTGTCGTTATGGGTCGTATGGTGTCCTAAGGGGTCATATGGTGTCCTATGACCCCTTAGGACACCATATGACCTGTTAGGACACAATATGGTGTCATTATGGGTCGTATGGTGTCCTAAGGGATCATATGGTGTCTTATGACCCCTTAGGACACCATATGACCCCTTAGGACACAATATGGTGTCGTTATGGGTCGTATGGACACCTAAGTGGTCATATGGTGTCCTATGGGGCCATAGGACACCATATGCCCCTTAGGTGTCGTTATGGGTCGTATGGTGTCGTAAGGGGTCATATGGTGTCCTATGACCCCTTAGGACACCATATGACCCCCTAGGACACAATAGGGTGTCGTTATGGGTCGTATGGTGTCATAAGGGGTCATATGGTGTCTTATGACCCCTTAGGACACAATATGGTGTCGTTATGGGTCGTATGATGTCCTAAGGGGTCATATTGTGTCCTATGACCCCTTAGGACACCATATGACCCCTTAGGACACAATATGGTGTTGTTATGGGTCGTATGGACACCTAAGGGGTCATATGGTGTCCTATGGGGCCATAAGACACCATATGACCCCTTAGGTGTCGTTATGAGTCGTATGGTGTCGTAAGGGGTCATATGGTGTCCTATAACCCCTTAGGACACCATATGACCCCCTAGGACACAATAGGGTGTCGTTATGGGTCATATGGTGTCCTAAGGGGTCATATGGTGTCTTATGACCCCTTAGGACACCATATGACCCCCTAGGACACAATAGGGTGTCGTTATGGGTTGTATGGCGTCGTAAGGGGTCATATGGTGTCCTATGACCCCTTAGGACATAATAGGGTGTTGTTATGGGTCGTATGGTGTCGTAAGGGGTCATATGGTTTCCTATGACCCTTTAGGACACCATATGACCCTTTAGGACACAATATGGTGTCGTTATGGGTCGTATGGTGTTCTAAGGGATCATATGGTGTCCTAAGGGGTCATAGGACACCATATAACCCCTTAGGACACAATATGACCCCTAACGACACCTAAGGGGTCATATGGTGTCCTATGACCACTTAGGAAAAAATATGGTGTCATTATGGGTCCTATGGTAACCTAAGAGGTCATATCGTGTCCTATGACTCCTTAGGAAAAAATATGGTGTCATTATGGGTCCTATGGTAACCTAAGAGGTCATATCGTGTCCTATGACTCCTTAGGACACCATATGACCCCTTAGGTGTCGTTAGGGGTCATTTTGTGTCCTAAGGGGTCATATGGTGTCCTATGACCCCTTAGGACCTAGAGAGTGGAGGGAGTGAGGAAAAAACTGAGGGAAAGAGGTGAGAGAGGGAAATGATGGGTGTAAGGATGAAGAGGGAGATAGCTCGAGGGATAGGAGAATAAGGGAATTGTGGGAGCTAGAGAGGGGAAGGACAAAGAAGAGTTTGTATCTATTCCACATTTAGGGCACGCCAAATAGGGAGAGTGCCAAATGTGTACATAGAAACCCCCATCTCACCTCTCCCTTCTTTATCTCCCTTCCCTCGTAGTTCCATCTCTCTCTATGAACTAGATCTCACATTCTCTCTCTCCCCTTACCTCTTCTCGAGCTCTTCATTCTTATAGATACATAATCTTCTTTGTCCCTCCCCTTTCTAGCTCTCACAATTCCCTTATTCTGCTATCCCTCGAGCTATCTCCCTCTTCATCCACATTTGGTGTGCGCCAAATGTGGAATATGGACCACATTTGGCACGCGCCAAATGGAAGATCCATTCATCACATTTGGCACACGCCAAATAGGGCGCTCGCCATATTTGTCGAGCACCAAATGTCCCGCTTTGGGAAACACCAAACCTATGGTTTGGATTTGCCTTGGGCATCCAACCCAAAGGTTTGGACGACCATTTCAGGCTAGAGACGTGTTTTTGTCAGAACATTGAAAATTTTGACATATTTTTGGTCGTGCTCTCCATCAGGTTTGCACATGTTTCAATGAAGTTAAAAAAAAATATTGTGGTAAACTTGAGCTCCCTCTTAGCTATCCAAAAATGTAATTTATTTCAAATTTTGATTTCGTTAAATCTTTCATCTATAATTTCTTTTGTTAGTGTGTCCGTTTTTTGTCAAAAACCAACATGCACTATTTTGGGTCTAGATTTTTACACGTTTATCAGATTTTGAAAAAAATTACATTTTTAGAAACTAGACTCCATTCTACACAATTTTAAAAAAAAAAGTTTTGATTTTTGATTTGTTTTCAATGGTTTTAGGGGGGAGCACGCTCAAATTTTTGTTTTTCAAGATGTGTCCACTTCGAAAATTAGTAAAAAATCATATACTCATTAAAAAATTAGCTGAAAATTCTGGCATAAACTTCAAGGTGCTAGCTAATTTCTTACTGAAGCGATTTTAAAAATTAAAAAAAAAGTTAACATTTTAGGGGGGCCACAACAGACGCTATGTTATGTTTTTTGCATAAAAACATGACCACTTTTTGTGGCCCCCCCTTTTTGAAGGCCTTAATCTCCACCATTTTCAAAAAAAATTACTAGTTTAGAGAGTAGACTTGAAGCACTCTGACTCTTGTTCTTGTTGCATCTTCAAATTTGGAGTGTAACTATCTTCAATTTGTCGTTGAAGTTTAGACTTTGCTGATTTCAGAAAAAAAAAAAAAAGTGGCATCTTAAGACCCCCTTTTGGTACCGCAACTTGGTGCACATACCCCATTAGAAGTATGAACTTTTGAGTGTGCATAATTGATCACGTGGCATTGGTTTGATGAAATAAAAGTGAGTCTAGAGATCCTCTATTGCAAATCAATGATCTTCTAGAATATCTTTATGGTGCACTACCTCACAAAAATATATCTTAAATTAGAATATAATTAGTTTATAGTTCCATCGGAATCTTACATTTAAAAAATAAGGACTCTTTGAAGGAGTTTCTATATTTTTCAACCTAACCAATGTTCTTGCAACATTTATACATGATGATTGATAAATTTGTTTCATTGACTGTAAACTCTTTTGTCATCATACAAAATCTGGATAACATCCTTGACTTCCACAAGATCTACAAGAAGCATACATATGTTGATGTTGAAACATGCTTAATAGGTACTAAAACCTTTGTCCCAACACAAGCTACAAGCCAAATTTGACAAGTGCACTTTTGACACCATATATATTAAATACCTTGGTTGCATCATCAAAAACTCCAACATTCATGTCATTCAAGAGAAAATCAAGGTGATTCAAGACTGCCTTATTCCATGTAATCTCACAAAAATAATGCAACATTCCTATATTCGTCAACTTATACCAAAGGTTTGTCCTTAGAATTTCACATGTTAAATTACTAACTAAACTAGATTACACATGTTAAGGAAACATTCCAGTAGAATCCTTTGTAACAAAATATCTTCAATGAGTTCAAATAATGCCTCTAGTTTGAGCTAATGTCAATCCTTTTACACATTATTATCCCATTTAAGATTTAAAACAAGGGATAAGACTTATATGTAATCAATTTCGTACTATTACTCCAATATGATCATACCAAAGCCTATTACTCATATAATTTTAGTAATATTGTGTAGTATAAATGCATTTATGAGGAGTTTTATTCTATAGTACAAGCGACCATCAAGCAATGACACCACTACATTCGTATCAAAGAGACTATCATTCACTTTGACCATCAGTTACAATAATTCCTACATGCACACGAAGTAAATTAGAAACTTCATTATACATGAAATGGATGACCTATCTACAATAATCCACCAAGAAATCAATCATTAGAAGTGGTGTGACAACAATACTTTATTTTGCCTTAGTCATCATGTATCCATGTGATTACCAACATGTTGGAGTTATGTGGCCACTTCATTTCTAACTAGGGACCACTATACTTGTTACTCAAATTTTGTGCAGATCCATTGCATGCACTTATGCAAAGTACACATGCTAGAGAGTTCTACAAGTTTGATAGGTTTCTTTACAATCTTAGACATCCTTATATTCCCTTAGGTACACCCAACAACCATTGATTTGGGAAGTAACTATTTTAAAATGGTAGGTTATTTGGCATCACCAAGATTCTTGCTGCACTTCAATAACACTTTTAATGGCCTCACATACACATATAATTGGCTACCACATTAATGTCATAAATATCCTACTATACTACCAAGTGTGCAAGCAAGCCACTAGGGCTTTATACACCTCTAGCAATATCTCTAGGCCCTTATGATTGAATTACCATGGAATTTCTAATGGCCTCCCAACCACCAAGAACAATTATGTCTCTATGTTTGTTGTCATGAGTACTCTAAAATGATCATCATAATCACATACAAGAAGACCGTGTCGCAGTAATAGACTTTTTTACATCTTCTTGAACCATGCTTGGCTTCACTTTGAAATTCCCATGTCCATTGTCTTTGATAGTGACCCAAGATTAGTTAGCTCTTTTTGGAATAATCTTCTTTGGATAGTGTTAGACACAGAGCTAGATTGGTCTACAATTTTCCACTATAAACTTGTGAACAAATGGATCAACAACACATTGATTCACCTTTTGTGCATTTAGAATACTCCACATCTATGCACTTGGCATGGGAGCCTACCATAACATGCTTATAAATACTTCACATCTCTTTAAGATATAATCATTTGCAAACATGTCTTAGATTCTAAATGTATACACCTAAAAATGGTCTGAAGATGATTAATTAAATAAGCAATTATTTAATTAATCCCCCTTCCTAATTTAACTGAATTCATTAAGCAATTTGATTAAATTCCCCCTTTCATCTACTTATTAATAAATCTAAGGATTTATTTAATAGGTTCATTTCATAATCCCCTTTGATTAATTAATTCAAATTAATTAATCCTCCCCCCACTTCCATTAATTCTTCTAACCCCCTAATTAATTAAAACAAATCAATTTATGAGTTGTTGAGAATTAATTGGTCTTTTCCTATTATTTGAATTTTTAAATTCAAATTACCCACATGCCTCCTAACTTCTAACCACCTAACCTAACCATCTCTCTAACCTAACACATTCCACCTAACCTTGGGTTTGCCTAACCCTATCCTATCTTGCACATCCTAACCTCCTTATCCTAACCTCCTATGGTGTGGATGTTTTCTTCTTGAGACACATGGCACTTTGGTCACATGTCTCCTCTCTTGGACACTTGCCCTTTTATGAGCAAAGCTCCTTGACACTTGTCACCACAGAGATGACAAGTGTCTCTTCCTCCAACCTCTTCTCCAACCTCCTCCAATTTCACCCTTGATATCTTCAGAGTTAATCTTGACCATTGATTCCTGCCACCTCACCCTTGGCCTTAGAAATCCTATAAATATCCCCCATTTTGGAGCAATAAGGATCCCATCTCATTTGCAATTTAGGCATTGTTACTATAGGCATATATCTTTTAGCATATCATTTGAGCATTGTTATTATAGGCATTTGCATCTTAGATCTAGTTTAATTTGATCTCTTTTCTAGCTTAATTGCATCATCATCATAGCTTAATCATGCATATCATTAGCTTAATTAGTCTCTTGGATCAATCTAGCATAATCAATCTCATCTTTGCATATCATTATCATTTCAAATCCTCCATCTAGGTGTAGTCAAGTCACTGGGATTGCTTATCTAGATCTGAGAGCAAATCCATACTCGCATCTCTTAGGAGGCAGCAGATTGTTTTGTCATGGTTTTATCATTCTTTTGCTTATGATTTGCTAACCATGCTTGTAATGATCTGTTGAGTGTTTTATGTTGCAGCTGCAGGTATCGCACTTCACAGAACACAACACTAACCATTGATGTTCATTGACATCTACTATACACCATCAACATCTATTTTATAGAGACATGAATAAAAAGTGGATAAAGCATAGCAATTCATCCAACACATCTGAGACCTTCAATAATAAATTTAACAAATCCTTCTATGCCTAATAGTAGGCATTGCAATGCCCAGGCCACACACATTTTAGCTCAACAACAAGGTTTAGCTCAACAACAAGGTTTGATTGCATCTTCAAATATAATACTTTCATGATGCTCACTATAAGCTTTAGTGAAAGAGAGCATCTACGTGTGCAATGGTGATCCCAACTCTTGATTTTCCAGAGTGTCATACAGAGGCTGATCCTTGGTTTCAGGAAGGCCCAACACAAACAAACCGCTTATAAGTATTCCAATTCCAAATAGACCGAAGGAAAGAGCTGTGTTGCTGTGGCCGATCACAACAATTACTGGACTCGCAATCGCCCCTACGTAGATGGCCAGTCTTACCAATGACATTGCTGAGTTTCGAACACTAGATGGAAACAATTCCAAGCAATACATCAGCAACACATTGTAGGCTGTCCCTGCACTCAAAAAAGCTCCTACTTCAGCAATCATCTGTGCCCAATTCTTTCTATTTGCAGTTGAATTGGGAATACCTGATATACCCATTGAAAAGAACACACAGAGAAAACAGAGAAGGCCACTCAGTAGTGTTAGCAGGAGAATTGCCCTTCTACGCCCTGCCTTAGCAAGAATAATAGTGGAGAAAATTGCTGCTAGAATGTCAGAGAGAGCGTTAAATGTGACACTCAGATATAAATTGAAGTCCAGATTTGCAAGTCCAAAGGGCATTCCATAATAGATGAGCCCCATGCCAGAGCCCACCGCCATTGTTGACATGAGCCTTCTGCGAGCCCATTTAGTAGTCCACAACAGTGATAAAGAAGATTCTGTTTGGCTCTCTGCAATGCAGTCTTCTATCTCTACAGTTTCTGGCACTACTCTTCCATTTTTCTTAAGCATCTTATGGCCTCTTTGGAATTTCCCCTGCGAAGTAGCCACCTGGGTGACTCCCAAACGAAAGGAAGGCGCAGCAAAGAGTAGACCAGAGGAAGTATGGAGATGTAGATGTAGGTTCTTCTCCAAGAAAAAGAATTTCTTGTGAGGTAAGCGAGGGCTGGAAGTGAAAGGAATCCAAAGGTGAAGAACAGAAGAACAAAAAAACTAATGAGACTTCTCCATTGGTGACCAGCGACCTCAGTAGAGAGGACTAGACAGTAAGTTCCAATGGAGGCTCTGCTGAAGCCACTGAGAGCTCGGAGGAGAGAGTAGATCCATATGTTGGGGGAACAAGCGGTTAAAAAACCCATCAATGAAAGTGACACAGTGGAAAGCATCAGAGTCCTTTTACGACCAAGCCAGGAATCTGCTAACGGTCCTACTATTATGCAACCTGCGAAACCCTCATTGTCTTAGAATTTCAAAAAAATTCCACTTAACGCTTCAATTTTGCTTGCAAATGCATGGAGAAAAAGTAATGATTATATAAATGGATTTAGAAACAAAATAAAATAGTTTGTGGTTCTAAAAAGATTAGAGATTGAATTTGTTTCAACGTCTCAATCAAAACTGGGATAATGGATTGAAGAGTATGCTAAATTATATGCATAAACTCAAATCAGTTGTCTTATCTCATTATCTGTATTATAATATATAGATTTTTGAGATCAATGTTATTAGATTTTACATTTATGCATTCTTTTATACATTTTGATGATAGATCATAGAATGTGATCTAAAATGCTGATGTAAAAAAAAATACACAATTAAATCTAGATTTTAAGACCTTATACCTCCTCCCTGTCATCACCATCTCAGAACCCTGTTTTAAACCAAATCTGATATGCATTTTCCAAAAGATAGACATGGTTCTGATATTAACAGAAGCACCTCCTTTAAGTAAACGATTCGGATATGACCTCATGTATGAATAGCAGAAATAGTTTTCAAAGAAAGACTTCTGAAAGCTTGTAATTCAATGATGTATTACATTTAAAAATGTTATTTTTATTTTGTTTTGACAGATAAAACTTTAGCCCTCTAATCTTTGATAAGAATTTTATTTTTAACTCACCTAATAGGGATCCCATAAAGAAAAACAGAGAAGGAAAGCCTGCTTTGAAGGCGTTGGCACAGACAAGGTTCCACTGTGATATGACAGACACCTCTTTCCCTCTTTCCCATTCCCACATTGTTGGGTTCATTTCGCATATTGATGAGTTTGCAGTGCACATTTCTGTTTCTGTTATTTGACTGCCATTAGTGCAGCGCCATGAAGGTTGGGCATCAGTAAAAATGGTGACAAAGGTGTTCTGAGCACCGAAAGTCCAACCCAGGGCAACGATCGCAACTTGGAACAACTGAGCTGGTCCAAAACCCCCAACATATTTTTCTATTATCTCCTCAACAGAAAATATGTTCTGCTCAGCTTGTTGCACTTGGCTTTGCTCATTATTATCGCTGTGCTGCTGCTCTTCCCAGATGGATGGATCCATTGCAGGCTATCTATGTAACCCAAAAGTCTGTAAATGTATGAAGGAAGCTTGTAAAAGCAATTCTTTTGGTGGGTGATACGTATGACGTCTTATGTAGGAAAGAATCTGAGAAAATAAGTACAAGATCCAAGATCCTCGAGTAATAAAATAGTCTTTGAGAACAGCGGCCCTAATCCATTTGGTTTTTTTTCACCTTGACACCTTCATTATATTCTTTTCAGTTTTTCTTTTACAATACGTTGTTGACCAAAAAAAAAACCAAATGCCCATACGCTGTTCTAGAGCACAGGCAGGAGGATGCTGGCAAAGGTGGCAGAATCTGGCTTTATTCCAACCAGTCGCATTTGCTTGAATTTTCTGCAGCCTTTTCGACTGATCCCTTTTGCATTTATCCTGCAATCATGGCATTCCCTGAGACCACATTCTTTTGAGGCATCTGTCAAACAATTTTCATGTGTCTGTCTGTGCTTCCACATTTTGCATACATGTTTAACCAAGCATTTCTAAATAATCCCCATTCCGCTATACTTTGATGGACTTTCAACCCCTGTTCCAATGCTTCAGTATTCAAGAGTGTAATCACAACCACCAAATGTGCAGTAATGAGAACTGCAACCAGACAGGAGAATCTGCAAGATTTAATTAATCTTATCTGTCCAGATCATAAATCTTATCTTAACATGTCCGCAAAAGCTCATCCTGTCTGCAGAAGCCCATACGTAGCTTATTGCAGAATTTATTGTGTTGACAGTAGCTCATACGTAGACTTGTTCAACAATGCTCAATAATAGAGCAATTATTGAGCATCACTTTTCTCAAAACAAAAGGATAACGCATTGGTAAATTTCAAGGAGAGAATGTGCATTTGGATGCGTACAAAATGAGGTTTACTAAACAATTTTTGTTTTTGAGTTGAAATCATGAAACTGAAGATAGAACATATTTCATTTCTTTTCTTTAATTGAATAATAAAATAATAAAAAAATATAATGTATATTATAATAAAAAACTTAATAATATAATAATAAAATTAAAACCATAAATTTTAACTCTAAATGAAAAGCACCCATAATTTAATCAAAACTCAAACCCTAAGTTAATGGTAAACCTAATTAAAACTAATATATTGAAACCCTCATAAAATCCTCTCTCTTATTCAAACCCTAAATAACACCCTAAACATGAGTTAATCCTAATACTTAATATTACTTTAACCCCTAGTGAAAAAACCCTGGAATTAAATCAAAACACCAACCATAACTAAATTGTAAGCCCTAATTAAACACCAATCCTAATTAATAGTATAATTTTTAACCATAATTGAATCACATATTTTACTTTAATTCAATTGTGAACTTGACCCTAACAATAACCTTGATTGAATCCTATATGTAACCATATTTGAATCATAAACTTCAATCCTAACACTAACCCTAATTGGATTAACATATACAAATAATCTTAATATTGATGCTTGAGCTATAAGAGAATATCTTTTGATGTGATCTTTCAAATTGACTAAGATATGATTACTAAATTACAATATGTTCATACTCCATGTTCTAAGATCATTGTAATATTGGTTTTTGGTTTATGATTGGGGACAATGTGTAGACTCAGAAAACCTCTCTAATACCATTAGCAACTTGTAACAATTATAACACTTGGATTTTGGAGGGTGTGTAAGCTTAAATAACCTTTGTGATAGTATAATTATTACAACTAAAAAACTTGAACTTAAGAGAATGTTATAGTTTAAATAACCTCCTCAATACTATTGTCAATCTATAATACCATAACTTAAAGAACTATAATACCATTGGCAACTCGTCATAGTGTCAATTCTTGAACTTGAAAGAGTGAACAAGCTTACAAAACTTGTGCTCTAACCCTAATTAATTCATAACCCTAAACGAACAAAAATATATATCCCTTATTAAACCCATACCCAAATTGAATCCTATCCCTCACCCCATATTAACAATAACCTTAACTATATACTCTCTAGCTATAAATGAACTCTAACCACAATCCTATTTATACCTTCGTTGAATGCTAACCATAATTGAAGAATAATCCTAACAATGAATCCAAAATAAATTGTCACCATGATTGAACTCCAACCTAATCCTAACATTATCATTAGTTGAATTTAATCATAATTCAATCCCAACCTTAATCCTAATTGAACCTTATCCTTAAGTGAATCTTATCCCTAATTATAAACGTAAGCATAAAAATAATTATAATCATAATGTTAGGCTTAAATTTGGATTAGGGTTATAATAAGATTTATAATACTATTAATTTATGCATGATTAACAATTATAGTTATGGTTAAATTCAATTTGGGTTAGTTTTATGTTTTAATTATTGTTATGTTTCATATATGGTCATGATTACTATTAGGGTTTATTAAAGGTTATGATGATTACTCATACATTTCAATTTTAGTTATGGTGTCTTTGGAGAGTTATGCATAAGTTAACACATCATTTGATCAAGTATATGATAACTCACCTCTTTTAAGATCGATCTCTCGATCTCTCGATCTCTCTCTCTCATTCTATATCTCTCTATTTCTCCTTTATCTTCTTTTTGTTTCTCTATCTCTCTATCTCCCTCTCCCTCCCTCTCTATATCTATCACACAAACACATGCATGTGCAAGCGCGCACGCACACTCTTTCTCTTTCTATTGCAAAAAAAAAAAGACCAAAAAAATTCCTTTTTTTCAATTGAATGACCCCCGTTCAAAAATGATAAAATATGGGAATATTCTCGGAGGTTATTCAATTGAAAAAAAAAGGAATTCTCTTGAAAATCAATTAGACGGAGGGCCCAGATTAAAAATAAAAAAGACTTATGCTTCTCTTATTTCAGTAGGAACAAATGAGATCATTATCAATATGATTCAAATTAGCTTGCTGAAATACCCTTTTTTCAATATCGCAAAAAGGGAAAATATAGCAAGTTCTCCATTTTTGTTTCATAACAAATTAGGTCACACTAATTTGAATGATCAAAGTAAATTACCGAGTAAGGGAACTATTCGTTCATTACCTAATGAGAATAAAAAAGATGAATCTTTTACTATTCTTTCTCCTTCTGATTTTTTGCAAATCGTTTTGTTTCATGATTTAAAACGTTTCGTGGGCTAGCTTGGACAAATCGACGACCAATAGAAGATTGAAACTTTTGTAGCCGCTGATCATTTTCTATCTATTTTTATATTGTTTCTGCTGAATTTTATGCACGTAGGGTTTGGTAATATTTTACCACATGCCCATCGAAAATCGTCTTGGCTGGGAATTTTTTTAATAACTTTTACTCCACCTGTTAAGTGCGGTTAACTTACAACCACTGTGTTTGTCATTCCTTTTTTAATTTTTGAATATTTTTTTTTATTCCTTTTTAGACTGTGGATTCCACCCGAGGCTACAATTTAGAATTTGGTGGTTTATATAATCTTTCATTTACTTTTGATCGTATCTGACAACTTAAAAAATTATTAAATTATATGACTTGATATGTTAAATTTTATATATGACATTTAAATTATTATTAATAATTTTTAATTAGAATGTTTTGAATAAATAAGATTTATTTATAAAATTTAAAATACTTTAGTACAAATTTAAAATAGTTTTTATTTTTTATATGAATTTAGAAATTTTGTAAATTTAATTTTAAAAATATATTTAATAAGATTGTCTTAAATATGAATTTACAAATTTTTCTATTATAATTTTTTTGATATTTTTTATGAATAACTATTAATTGATCATCATTTAATTTTTAATTCTACATCTCTTTTTAAACAAGAAGTAACAAGTGAACAAACTTTTTAATGTCACATATGTCAGGAAAAACTATTTTATCTTTGTCTAATGCATGCATTGATAGTTTATAACTTAAAGTACATTTTATTTAGTAAGATTTCATTGTTTATTTTAAAATAATTTATTCTTCTATATTTTAATTTTATGAAACAGAATAATCAATTTAGTTTAATTTTTTTTTTTTTCACTTTAGTTTATATATATTAATAATGAAAATAAAATCTAAAAAAAAATAAAGCATAAAAAATCAATAATAAATTATTTTTCTTTTCACAATTAAATTTAATTGAATTACATAAGAATCAATAAATAATTTTTTTAATAAACAAAATTAATTTTATTAAATTATGATTATTTAAAACTCAACAATTAAGCCTCAACAAATAAAACATAAAAATTAATAATAATATTTTTTTTAATAATTAAATTTAAATTTATTTCAGCTATTCAATAAACTTTAAATAATTATATAATAAAAATAAATAAATTAATAAAATCATAAAATATTTTATTTTCACCTTCACTTAGGTTTAATTATATTTATTAACCTATGTTTCATAATAGTCGTCAATTTAAATCTCCATTCAATAAAAAAATTCCATGTAAATAAAATATTCAAGAATCAATAAAATTATTATTTCTTGTTTTCCATAAATAAAATTTATTCTCTAATTATATTTATTAACATATGTTTCATAAAAGTCATCAATTGTAAATATCAGTTGAATGGTTTTAGGGATTTAAACTCATGAACATTTTGTAACTTTTCCTATGAATTTCTAAGTGGCTTCCTCACTTGACTCTCTCTCCAATAGAAATTCTAACTTACCAATTAGTATAATTGTGAATGACATCTCAAATGTCATAATTACAAATGTTAGTGTAGAAATTAACATTGAGAGAGATAAATAAGGATATATATCTTTTTGTTTCATCTACCACTCTTTTTCTATTTCTCTCTTGCCCCATCTCTCCTACTTTTTTCTATCTCTTTCCCTCTCAATCTGATCTCTCCCTCTTCTTCATTAATTCTCTATCCTCTATATCTCTTCTCTCTCTTCTTCATGCTCTCTCCCTCTATATATCTTCTCTCTTCTTCATGCTCTATCATTCTCCATATATTCCCCTCTCTATGTTCCAATGATTTAACTAATGATACACCAAAGAAAAATAAAATGTAAAATTTGCACCCTCTTCAAAAGAACAAATTGGATCTAATTTCATGGTCATTACTTTCTTAAGAGTTGCACAAATGTATAAAAAAACTAGATCAATTTTTTTTTGATAATTGTCCTTCCACACCTCTTCGGCATACCCATTACACACCAAAATGCAATTGCTAGTTATCATTTCTACACAAAATCGTTGTGCTCTCTCTCCATTTTACCTTGTGATTTTACTCGGTCAACATGAGTCATATAGATTTATCTTGCCTAGCATTTCACCATAAGGTGTTTGGTGTATTGGTGTCTTAACCTAGATGTCACGAGTTCGCATCACTCCACCCGCTTTTATTGCTAGATTATTGTATTTTATGTGTTTTCAATAGCTTTATTTATATAAAACTAATAATAGGCGATGCATTTTTAAGCAGTGTCCAGAGCAATGGTTAAGGCACAGTCATCTTGTCTAAAAGGTTGTGTGTTCATGCCTTCTAATCCATCCCCGTTGTTAAAACATGTTATTTTCTTCCATATTTGTTGTTAAAACATTTTTTGTTTTATTATTATAGGTGAAATTCTATATATAGATATAAAAAAATTAGAATGTTATTTTATCAACCTAAGCAGTTAATAAAAAAGTTAGTGTTGCTAAACATCTCTTTAAGAATTAAATTATTTATTGTGAAGTATAAAAATGCATACCTTAATTATATATCTCATCCAATATGAAGGGTTTTTTTTTTCATATTTAAATTACCTTGATATCAAATTATGAAAAAGTGAAAGCTATTGAGAATGATTTAGATAAAATATGGTAATTAGAGGTTATTTCATAAGAATGATCTGAGATTGTAGAACATGGAATTTAAAATCTATTTACTTCCAATATGTCCTTTGGTGAAGTATAATGATATAAATATTTTAAAATGAGAGTGTTATTTGGAAAATTTTAATTCATGTATGATCTAATAAATATCACATGTTGTAGTTCGAAGACAAGTGGATGATAGTACATACTACAAATCAATAGGAAGATGTAATAAATCTCAATTCTAGGATAAGGAAAATTTCTAGGATTGGGTAAGAAAGTTAGTCCTAAAAGTACTCTTTTATATTAATAGATGTATATAAATTCATGGTTTATAGGATATGTAAACCTTAACAATTCTCCTAGAAAGACTATAAGATTGGACATTGCTTAATATAACAATGTTTCATACATTGGTTTTGTATGGAACCTTGGATGCCCATTTTATTGTCTCCATGTCCAAATCATTAGGAGAAGAAGCTAGAATAACCCCCATTAACACACTAAAAGTATTGAGAAATATTGAATTGTTTTAAGCTTTAGGACATTATCATATACGTCCAATATCAATGGGACGTATTTATCTTTACTCAATAATGAAACATGTGTAGTTTCATTTTTAGATAATGACAAGTTAGTCGATAATGTTACATATATTTCTAAGGCATTGTATCAAAAATTAGTTGGGATACTTTTAATTGAGATGAATAGGAAAGGCATCACAGATTGTATATGTTTGACTTATGTGTGTCATAGCATTGATATGCAATATTTATGCATATGTGTAAGCTTGTATGTGAAAGTTATTATGATTTGATGATGCATAGAGAGATGTTTTTTATAAGCCTATGAGTTCTTTAGTAGACTTGTGGATAGACTTCGATTGCTCCATGTGTATATACTTTTGTGCTTTTGTATGCATGATTACATAGATGTATTTTGTGTATTCAATGTGTTTCAATGACTGTCGGATGGGTGTCTAATATGGAGTAAAGAGAAGGGTGAGTTTCCAAAGAAGCTTAAGTCTCTACTTCAACTCATATGCTGGTAGTCGACTCAAAAATAACTCTGGCCAAAGTCTTTATTGATCTCTTAGTGTATTCTTACTAAGTGAATCATTATATTTTCACTCTCTTCCATACCTTAGTGTTGTTACAATAGCATCTTAGATTGTAGATACGCTAAGTTGCACCACATTCCATCCCTCATCAGTTTCAAGTTGCTAGACATCCTCGTGCAGGGTTAGTGGTTATTTGTGTCATGAATAACTCCAGGGAAGAGTAAATACTTCGCAGTTGGGTGGTAAAGTGCTCTGGCAATGTTCTCGCCCATGGTGTGCTGGTGGGAGATAGATGCTGGGATCTCCTATCAGGATTTTCACTCATATTATTGCATTAAATGTATGGTCTTTTGTAAAGACATTTTATGTCTTATGTGTACATACTTATTTTTGAGCTTATGTAATTGACATTGTATCAAAATTTATTATAATGTTTCTATCCTTATCAATGAGAAATTTATTTTGTGTGCTTAATTATGCATGAGATTAAGTCTAATTATGTAGTTTAATATTTAAATAATATGAAGAACTTTACATTATTCATCTATGTCTATTATTTGTTTAAAAGAAAATAGAAAGGTGTAGGATAAAACATAAGTTATAGGTTTTTTCAAAATATTTATTGTATAAACTCTATTGAGATAAGCTCCAAATAATCTAATCAAATAAGATTCCTATAAATATATGCGAGAATGACAATTATATATATTAAATATTAAAGATGGGTGTAACTCCTAAATGAATTTTTATAATTATATTAAAAAATATTGCATAAATTTATCCAATAGATTTCTCAAACATTTTATGTAATTAAAATATCATATTCACCATAAAATACATATAGTTATTATAATCTATTTATTAAAACAATTTAATAAATAAGTTTTATAAAAGACATTTAAAATTAGAATTATATATTTGATGTATGATTATTTCAAAAGTTAATACATTAATTTTAGTTAGGAAGTACAATGGTTGAGAGATATAGTTTTGAATACATTTTTTTAATAAGCAAAACACAGAACTCTCAGAGTTGAGTCATTTAAGGAACCAATTAAGCATACAATCTATGATATCTATGGTCATAATGTGAGTGTGCTTGAGTATTAAAGAATTTGCAGAGGCACATTTATGAAGGAGACAACTCACATTAATAAGGAGAGGGCATTGGTAAGACTAAGCACAACCATGCCATTAATAAGGTACGTCATAGTAGTTGCAGAATTGTCCAAAAGCAAGTGTCAAGTTGTGTAAAAAAATTTGGCATACCAAATACCATTTAATGTTGGTGACCCCGAAAGAGGGGATTTTTCCTAATGGAGGGTGTTGGATGAAACTAAATTTCCTCTCAATTTTTTGAGTTCACAATGAATTTTTATGCGATTTTTATGGGTTTGATTTTCTTAATCTGCCTTCTCAATGCTGTAAAAATACAAAAAAAATGCTGAAAAATAATTGCATTATGAAAATTTGGTTTTTTGATCAGATATTGTTTTGTATGAAAAATAACCATTGTCGTATGAACAATATGTTTGAATGAGCTCTCATTAGGGGAAAGGAGCCAGTAGTTGTTATAGCTAACTTCACACATCTTAAGCTCCTAAACGGTTTATCCGATTTTGATGATTTTTTTTTGGTTCTCTCTGTATGCGACTTAACTGCTTAAAGCTATTGATTTGGCTTGTGGGCATGGATGACACATTATGTGGATTTGATTATGCGTCAAAGGGTCAAAAAATGGTCATTTCAAAGTGTCAACCGATACATGACCCTTATGACCCCAATAGTCATTCACTAAACACCCCATAAAAATTTAAAAAATATCCAATTGAAAAATGAAAGAACAACTAATTATAAGTGCATATGCGCATGGGCTTGCTAGACATGTTCACATTAAAGTTAGGAGTGTGGGGTAACTTGATATATCAAGTCCCATTTAATTCTCGTCCTTGCCCACTTAGACGCGTACACTATCATGCACAACCAGGAGTCTTTTAACCCTAAAATCATGACATGGACATTGCATTTACCCTTCTCTATCTGCAAGCATGATTCCAGGGAGCATTTGCAAGCATGTTTCCAGGTAGTGTCTACCACTCTATTCATCTTGCATGTTTGTATGTTCAATGCTTTCAGTTTGAGAATAATTGTATGCCCTCGTGTGTTCGATTTGACTGTGAAAAAATATTGTATGCTCTCATGGGTTTGATTTTAGTGTGAAATAATTATTATATGCCCTCATGGGCTTGATTTTAATGTGAAAAAAATATTGTATGCCCTCGTGCATTCAATTTTACTGTGAATAATTAGTGTATGCCCTCATGGGTTCTGTTTGACTACGAAATAATTACTATTTGTCTGCATGGGTTCAATTTTACTGTTAAAAAATAACTGCATTCCTTGGTGCATTTGATTTTACTGTCAAATAATTAGTGCATGCCCTCACGGGTTCAATTTTATTGTGAAATAATTACTATATGCTCTCATGGGTTTGATTTTACTGTGAAAAAATTATTGTATGCCCTCGTGCTTTCAATTATATTGTGAAATAATTAGTGTATGCCCTCATTGGTTCGATTTTACTGTGAAATAATTTCTGAATACCCTCATGGGTTTGATTTTACTATGAAATAATTATTGTATGCCCTCGTGGGTTTGATTTAACTGTGATATAATTACTACTCACCCTCATGGGTTTGAATTTACTGTGAAATAATAATTGTTTGCCCTCATGGGTTTGATTTTACTGTGAAATAATTACTGTTTACCCTCATGGGTTTGAATTTACTGTAAAATAATAACTGTTTTCCCTCGTGGGTTTGATTTTACTATGAAATAATTACTGTATACCCTCATGGATTCGATTTTATTGTGAAATAATTAGTGTATGACCTTATGGGTTCGATTTTACTATGACATAATAACTGTATACCCTTATGGGTTCGATTTTACTAGGAAATAATTACTATATGCTCTCATGGGTTCGATTTTGCTGTCAAAATATTATTGTATGCCCTCCTGGGTTCGCTTTCCATATTCTTTTGATTTCATAATGCATATATGTATACACATGTGTACATATGTATATACATGTATACCTCTGTCAAATAAATATTGTATAAACATGTATACACATATATATAGATGTATATACATGTATACCTTTGTATACATATGTATACACATGTATTCACGTGTATATATAGGCATATACAATTGTATACACATGTATAAAATTGTATACCTCTGGATACACTTGTATACCTCTATATACGCATGCATAAATACGTATACCTCTGTATACACCTATATACAATTGTATACACATGTATAACTCTATCAAATAAATACGGTATGCCCTCATGGGTTTGATTTTACTATATGCCTCTAGGTAGCGTCCACCACTATATTCTTCCTATGTGTTTGTACGCTCAATGATTTCAAATTGACAATATTCTTATGAGGCTAGGTTTAAATATATATTGTTAATTGTATAACTTCATATGTTATGAGTCCAGGTTTCTTGTTCATCATGCTCTCATGGGTTCGATTTTACTATATGCATAATTATTCTATGTCCTCTTGGGTTCACTTTCCATATTATTTTGATTTCATAATACATATCTATATACACATGTATACAAATGTATATACATGTATGCCTTTGTATACATTTGTATACACATATATACATCTGTATATACAAGTATATATCTGTATACACCTATATACAATTATATACACATGAATAGTTGTGCGAAATAAATATTGTATGCCCTCATGGGTTTTATTTTACTATATGCCTCCACGTAGCGTTTGCCACTCTATTCTTCCCACATGTTTGTATGTTTAATAATTTCAGTTTTAAGGTTCAATGACAACTGCTTATGCATGACAGCCTACACTTGTACATGGTCAAGGGTGGGAATTAAAGGGGACTTGATATATCAAGTCACCCCACACTCCTAACTTTAATGGTAACATGTCTAGCGGGTCCACGTGCATAGACACTTATAATTAGGTGTTATTTTCATATTGCAATTTGATATTTAAAAAAATAAATTATGTTTCAGTGATATCATATACTTATATGTATATATATGTACATGGTATATGTATATGTATATACATATACGTATACATATATGTATATGTATATATACATATACATATATGTACATGGTATAAGCATGCACAGACATACATATGCATACACACATACATACATGCATACATGTGTGTGTGTGTGTGTCCATACATACATATGCATGGGGTTTCAGTATACATATAGTCATTTAATTATCTGTATGGCATCAAAGGTTTCAAGTTGGTACATTATTTTCAATCATGTAGTAGTCGAAATGTATAAACAGTAATTGTTTTTTAATCATATCAGAATTTATTTTGTATCACTTTCTTTTATTATGTATCTATGGTTTATAAGCAGCCAATTGAGTACATGTATACATTATGTATCAGTGGTTTATTATGTATATGTATATGTATACATGTACATATATGTACATATACTACATGGCTTAAATGTATTAATCACTACATAAACAGTTTGAAAACATAGATGATTCAAGTTCCAAATATAACAACAGTGGTATTATGACATTTTATAATCATGTCAGAGTTATATATTGAACAAAATCCATATGTGGCAATAGACATGTCATCTTAAAAACATTACAACAACATTGTGACTTTTTATAATCATATCAAAGTTGCACCTTACCAAATGTTGCGACATCGATCAAAATAGAAAAAAGATATGTAGGAACCAATACAGACTTAATCAATTTTGGAAAAACCTGGGAATAGGGGGTGGAGTGACATATCCACTTATAGGTGTAGTTTGTTGGGTAGTAGAAGAAGTTATGTAACTTGCAATATTCTCAAGCAATGCTTGGTTTCCTTCCAAATTGACAAGGGCAATTGTAGATTGCATCTCACTGATTTCTTGTAAGGTCAGGGTCAAGATATTAAGCATATGAATAGAAATTGGGTGTTGGGTGGGGAGAGGATCTTGTGTTGTATAGGCCCATTTTTTTTGTCTATTTCCTTTGCAACCTTTTCAGCTGCCTTTTCAGCCTTGGCCTTCTCTGTTGCAATTGCCTTCTGTTATTTTCTAATCTTTTTTTCTTGATCTTCTTGCACTTTTCTTGCTAGCTTCTCCACCCTTATTGCTTCCCTGGTTGCAGCATCAACATCATGTTCTGCCTTCCTCTCTATCATCTGTTGCTATTTACGTTCTGCCTTTTCCCATCATCTCTTCTTCTTTGCCTCTTGCTAATTGAACTTTTGAATATACTCATTGGATGTCAATATCTATGATTTCCTACTAAGATGAAGAATCTCTCTCCGACCTTCCCGTGATGTTTGATTCACTCGCTGGACTGGAAGTCTCAATATCATAGTAAAAATGGGGACATTACAATCCTCCCTTCCCAAAGATTGCTTGTCCACAAGAAATACGTCCATGCACCACCACCATCCCATACAAGCCATACATAAAATATTGAATGCTTCTGTTATTCTAGTATAACATGAATGTTATGCAATAATAGGAGATGATCCATGAGAAACCAAGTACCTAGCAAGCCAGCATTAGGATCCCATACCAATGTGAGATATGCAACAACATCCAACCGTTGCACCACTCTGATATCAACATCAGTGCCCCCGCGATGTAACCATTCATCATAGGTCTAGTGGATGAATGTACTGTATATGTCAATACTAGGATTCTAGGATAATCTCGGCAAAGACCCATCATGCATATGTTCTACCCCTCTGAACGTAAAAGTAAATACATACTACCCAAGCATCACAAAGAAGTCCATAGCAAAAATCCTGGAACCTGACACACTCGGGTGTAACAGAATAAAAAACATGTTCAACCATCGCATGCAAGGCTTGGTGACTCCCGACCATACAACTATCTACTCCATCCAGACAAAACTAATCAAACATCTCAAACCATGAAGCAACCTATAGAAGTCAATATGAAGCAATGTACCAAACACATCAATACCCAGGTCCCACATAAATACATATATCCTAGTATATGTGGTGTATAAGAAGAATATTGTATCTTCACCATCACTAGCACATAACCATCTGTGTATGTAGGACATCAAATCTATGCAGGTGTGATATTTTGCATGCTCAAATCCCAATGCCAATGACCATCCTATCTTGTTGTAATAACTCTGACCAGCAACATGAAAGATTGCAAACTGGTCATCCAACCAATGCTTATCAGAGAATACCCAAGAGGAATACCCCATAGTAATCTCATGCTGAAACACTAATGTAATCAATGCCAAACCTAGGAAGGGTATATGACTTCGGCTTGGACAACTACTTGTCTATAAGGTGTCAAAGATCATGGAGTCTTTGATCAACAATAACATCATTTCCATGTCAAGAGAATCAGATGATAAACTGACCAATGTTGTATGTATGTCATACCTACTCAACAAAGTCCTCTCTAGGGTAACAACTCCAATAAGAGAGACATAAATAGGACCACTACCAGCATCATGAAGCTAATCCACTACATATTCTACATCTGGCAACACGTGACCCTCAATACCCATTGATTCAAAAGGAGTGATCTCAATCCTCAAATATGAGACACTGCCAAAATCATCTTGTACCACGACAATAGGGCTATCCTCATAATCACCTGGTGCAACAGATGGTCCTCTGCTACTCTCCACTAAAGCACTCATCTTGTATAAGTCATCCACTCTAGTCAATGTAATGGATGTAGCGACATCCTCCATGTACTCACTACTACTACCAGTGGGTGTATGCTCATCATTAGTATATGTCATAGGAATCGGAATTGTACCTGTGGATGTTGTACCAACCTCAACTCCACAGTAAGTTCCTCAATCTGTAACTGGGACTCTTGAAGGGTTGTTTGAGTGTTCTTCAAGGAGTCCATGGCGACCTCAAGCTCATATGTGAGCTCATCAACCTCCTCTTCCTTTCCCTCTAAAGCATCATGGTAGATTCCATTGAGCATGAGAAGATGATCTCTATCTGATAATATATGTAGATAATTTCTCTTCATTACCCCAACTGCTTCTCTCAGTGCTTGAAATTCTGCAAGGAAAAGTCCACCATCACGGTGCTCATATGTACCTGGTGTCCACAAACAGTGTGCCACCAACTGCTGGACAATATCAAAGTATTCTAAGGCTGAAGCAATCATGCCCTTGTTCACCTTCAATTGCCCTGCCAAATTATGAGGATTATGAAACTCATCATCCCCATACAATTTTCCTGGTTTGTCATCTATACTATGGTATGAGGCTGAGTCACCATCACTATTTGTTTGGTAAACACACTCTAGTTTGCTACCAACTTCGCACATATCATCATCAAGTGTAGAACTGCTATGAACCTCATCGGGTGGCTCAAATGACATGCTAGAGGCTTTTGATTTTCCAAGTTCAACATACACCCCCCCTATCAAGATAAACTCACACACATCCATCAAATTCTCCTCGGAATCATCACCATTAGACACATTTTATGTTTTGTTCCCATCTTCTAAGGTCTAATTTGAAAATCAGATTCATTATGACATGTATCTTCAATATCAAAAGCATCAGTAAACCCAAACAATGAATGTTTGCATTAGATAACCCCTCACAACCATCATCCTCATGTACCAAAGCATTTAAACCATGATTATGTTCAGTAGTAAGATTGCTGTCATAAAAGTCAAAGCTACTATGACTTGTTTTCCCCTTGCATCCCTCTTGTTTAACAGTCATATATTGTGTGCCAACTGTAGGAACCCCTCCTACAACTTCCTCCTCATGTGCCATGACCTTTGAATCATCATTGTGTATGATCATATGAAGGACTATTCTTATAAAAATTAGATTGGTTGTTATACCTTTGTGACATGTTTTCAACATTCATAGGTACCACTTCATCCCTTGTAGCATGTTCATCAAATTCCTCATAGAGATTTTTACAAACCTCATTTATGGATGAGTCAATCAGTTCTGCTCCTTTTCTTTGCAGCTGATATGAATTCATAGCATCTTCAATTTCATCTAGAATACCCATAAATTGGGTGAAGGTAAACATTTCCTGTATCTATTATGGAAGGGAGTAATACTTATGATTGTTGCTCATGACTGTATCATTGAATTCTTTAACGGGGGCCCTGTTCCTTGTACTTTTAGATGTAGTTGTACCCCTAGAGTGTCTTGAACTCTTTGAAGGTGTTTGATCAAATTCCCTCCCTTCTTGTTTATTTTTACATAACCCTATCATGATGATTCTTTTTACTGTCAACTAAAAACCAAATCCAATCACACTAAGTGAATGCAATTACCACCCCATAGGCTGGCAGTATTATGCTTTGATACCACTGAAAGATCCCAAACTGCAATATGATATGATTTGCTGATTTATTTCAAAACTTTGTCATTGGCCAGCAAAAAGAATGATTGAATTTTTGTTTTGGGTTTTGACCGTTTTCTGACTTGTGTTTTTGGGGTTTTGAATGGATTTGAATGCAATAATACAATGAAATAAAATGATTGAAATAGAATCCTAAATTCTTAAATTGAGAACATCAACTTATAAAGCAAATTCTTGAAGCTTTATTGACCAAATAAGACAAGTTGCATACTAGGAGGTTCCATGCCCAACCTGGAATGAAGGCTTTATTGATAGTTTGTAAAATAATGTCCTCCAATGCAAATCTACACTTTCAATGAAGTTTATTGACTCTAACAATAATTATCTGAAATAATTTAATGACTAGATAGAAAATCAAAAACTTCTTCCTAAATCTTGCCAGGAGACTCCACCCAAATTGCTACCAAATCCTCTCTATTTTGCTGATAACTTTCGATTATGCTGGAAGTTGACCAAATTGATTATCAAATTGCCTTAGTTATTTCCTAACAATGATTTTGCTAACAAAATTTGCTCCAATATCCCTCTTATTTATTTATTTATTTGGGTTCCCGGGCAGCTAGGGATGACATGACTGCCCTAGCAAGGGTTTGGTTGTCCAATGTATGCAACAAACTTGGTGTAAATTGACAATAAATCGCCTAGATATGAGAAATAAGTTCTGAAATTGCATATTAATCACATATAACCTTTGAATATGGCCCTCTAGACCTAATTTGAGGATTTCCCTAAGTGTTTTCTTGATAGAAATGGTTGGGGTTTCGTCCAACCTCCCCAAAATTGAAGGATTTCATCTCCAATTTTGACTCCAAACCTGTTGTACTTGCTATGGCAGCAAATTGCAGAGCAAAGAATAAAAAAATCTCCAATACAAAAATGCTAAAGAATTCCACGTACAAGTCCTTATGTCTCCCAATTGCCCTAATTCGAACCCTCATAGCATCTTTTGAGATCCCAATAGAATATTTAATTCCTCCAAGGGTACATACAACATGATGGGTCCATTAGTCATTAAAGTGGGGTCACTTTTTAATAAATTGATGCTTAGGAATATGTGACATGGGGCATTATTCATAGTGTTATTAAAGCACCTTAAAGTTAAAACTCTTTTTTAGAAAAAGTATCTTTTATAACTTTATATTATAAAGTTACTTTAAATATTATTTTCACCAAATTCTTAAAATGACTAAGTCTAGGTCCCCTTTGGCTAACTAATTCATATCCAAACACTGAACTTTGCCTACAGAGATGACTAATAGGCAAAACTATGCAACTGAGCGATCATAGTAAAAATGGGGACATTACATATACTTTAAGTTATATTTTTTGTATATATTAGCAAGATGTTTGAGAGTGGCTTAAAATCTCTAGGATTCATAATGCAGATTCTAGATTTTAGATCTTATAATTTTTCAAACTTAGTCAAATTTTAGTAATCAGTAGGCTTCTATCATCATTCTCTTTCTATCTCTCTATCTCATGCTCTTTGTCTCCCCTAAGCTCTAGACCTATCTATTTTCCTATCTCTCTTCTTCTCCTCCCTCCCTACTTCTTTCTATTTCACTCTCTGCTATCTCCCCAAGCTCTAGATCTTATATTTTCTTAGACTTACTCAAATTTAAGTAATCAATAAGCTCTTATTATTATTTTCTCTCTCCATTTCACTCTTTATCTCCCTCCACCCCTTTATCTCTAGACCTATCTCTCTTCCTATCACCCCCCTCTCTTCTTTTCTCCCCGATCTCTCTATCTCACTCTCTCCTCTCCTCCAAGATTTAAACCTATATCTCTCACCCTTCTTTATATCTCCCCTCTCTTCTCTAAATGCGTGACACACATTCTCTCTCTCTCTCACTCTCAATACATCTCCTTCCCTCCCTCTCTTTGAACACCTCTCCTTCTCTCCCTCACTCCAACTATCCCCTCCACTTTTTTTTATCCCACATATCTATCTCTCCTTCCCTCTCCACCTCTCTCTATCTATTTCCCCCCTCTCAACTTATCACTATCTCCCCTCTTCCTCTCTCTCTTCCTCTCTACTTATCTCACTATCAACCTTTTTATTTGTACTAACCTCTATCTCCCCTCTCCCTCTCTCTACATAACTCCCTCCCTATCTCTTTCTCTCACTCCCTCCCTCTCTCCTTCCCTCTATATTTCTCTTTATATATCTCTGTCTCCCCCAAGATTTATATATATCTCTCCCTATCACTTTCTCTCTCCCCTCTCTTTTCCTCTCTCTATCTCATTGTCCTCTCCACCCCAAGATCTAGACATACATTTCCACCTCTCTCTCACCATTACCTCTCTCTCTCGCTCTACATACCTCCCTCTCAGTCCCTTTATTTTTTTTGTATAGATCTCCTTCCCTCCTCTCTCTCCCCTTCTATCTCTACTTATATCTATCTCCCCTTTCCCTCTCTTTATACATGCATCTCCCTTCTTTCCTACCTACCTTTATTTCTCTAAATAAATATATGTCTCACCCTATGTCTCTATTAATACATCCCTTTGTCCTTCCCTCCACCACTCTACTTACCCATCTCTCTCTCTCTCTCTCTCTCTCTCTCTCTCTCTCTCTCTCTCTCTCTCTCTCTCTCTCTCTCCATCTTCATACTCTCTGTAACTACTTATCTCTATCTACCCAAACTCTCTTTGAATACCTCTCCTTCCATCTCTCTCTTTGAATACCTCTCCTTCTCTCCCTCTCCCCAACTCTCCCCTCCACTTTTGTATATCTCACCTATCTATATATGTCCCCTCCCCTCTCCACCTCTCTCTATCTATTTTCCCCATCTCAACTTATCACTGTCTACCCTCCTCCTCTCTCTTTCTCTATATATATCTCCCTCCCTACAAGACCTCTCTCTCTCTCTCTCTCTCTCTCTCTCTCTCTCTCTCTCTCTCTCTCTCTCTCTCTCTCTCTCTTTGTTTCTCTCTACTTATCTATGTCTACCTACCTCTCTTGCACTCCCCCTGTACACTATTTATCCAAATACCTAGATATATATAGAGAGAGAGGTGTTGGGGGTAGGAGAGAGGTGTGCTAGCTAGAAGTGAAGGGGATATTAGGAGAGAGGGAAGGAAGGAGAGGTATTCAAAGAGAGGGAGGACAAATAGAGACAAGTAATTAGAGAGAGAGAGAGAGGAGTACAAAGAGGGAAGGAGGAAGGGAGGTAGAGAAAGGGATGGAGAAAGTGTTGTGACTCAAAATTTCATGCCTGATTTTTTAGGTCCCATGCAAAATTTTGTTCAAATGCACTCATTTTTGCCTTGTAAGATGAGTTTGAGTTGCTCTTTTTGACAACTCATAATTTTGAACCTATTGATTGTTATGCAAAATCCCTTTGGGGGTTTGTTATACACATTACAGAGATGCCATGTTCCTATTTGTAGCTCCCTTGGATCAACTATGATGCGCTTGTGAAGTCTCCTTTGGAGGTCCAAAAGTTAGGTCTGTATTTTGCACATGTTTTCACTTTTCTGAGTGGCTTTGTTGGAGGTAGTGTATCTATGTACCAAGTGATCGTCAGGGCAAATTGAAGGTTTCTCATGATTCTTTGCAATTTTTTGAAGCCCCATGCCAAGTGGCTTATCCCCACGAATCTGTTTGCTCAGTTTTCAAAGTTGAATCCGTTTGCAAAAAGTTTAGTTTTGCAAACTGAACAGTGTCAAGCAGCAGTTTGGAGCCCTCTTTGATAATTTTTATTTCGCGCCCAGTTGACCTGCACTTCAAAATGATTGTACCCCATGTTTTCTTATAAATTATCTGCCACATTTTCAGGTTGTAGCCGCCTAGCTCATCATTTGATTAATTTTTAAAGCCCATTTCAAACACACTTTGGCAGGGTTTAACAAGTGCATTTTCCAGTTTTTTTGAGTAGACAACTTTAACTATTAATGTCTTTTTCCTCGCATGTCGTAATGACGATCTCTCTGATTTCCTAGATTCTCAGTTTTATAGTCTATCAGTGTGCTAGCTCCTAGGGTTTGGTGATGTGTTTTCATCAATTTTTGAAACTGATTCCGGATGCTACTCAAGTGTTTTTGGCCAAGGTTCAAAATTGCAAAAAGGTGTAAAATTTGATGATCCAAAATTCAATTTCTTAGATCTAGAATACGTCCACTCAATTCTCAGGATCATTCTCAATCGATCAATTGCCTGAAAATGATCTTTTTTTAGCCAGGCGCACTAGGGACCCGACTAAAATTGCAACCCAGTGAGACCATTTAAAGCCCAGTGAGTTAAATGTGTAATATTTAAATCATTTTAATTTAAATAATATCATATTTAGAACCAATTTGGATAAGAGAACATATATGGTAACGACGAAACCGTTCATGTGTTCCTGGCATTAGTTGATCTATAAAGAGAGGTGAAAAATTTTAAATAAAAAAGGAAAAGAGTAATATTTGACAATGTCACTTAAAAATGAAATGATTTTAAATCATTTTCAATAGTGACAAACAAATAATTCTTTAAAAGAGGAAGACTTTGTAAAAGGTCTTCCAAAACCTTTTCATCCCGCAACTTGTTGCTGGAATCAAAGTGGGAGGTGCGGGATGGTGGGATGTAGGGAGGAATTTCTCCTCTCCACCCCTGCAAGGATCATGCATTGAGGTTGAGGCACGAAGGTTGTTTAGTGAATAGCTCAATGAAATATGTCCCATGGAATGTCACAATGAAGAAAAATTATTGAAATTAGAAATTTTAACACAGTTGCAAATGATAGATGTGTCGCTAAAGCTCATTGTTTCTTTGCCAACATCTTTCACTACCATTGTTTTACTCGAGGACTTTGGAGCAGGGTATCGAGGTGCACCAGTGAAATATATTTAGTGAAAGGGGTATACTGTACCTTTTGGGGGAACACATTGTTTACTGCATTTCTAAGGATCTGAGAGTAAGGTGAGTGGGTGTATTTTCTAGCAGCCAAGATCCATAAGTTAAAAGGGCATTCTTGTGTGTAATGTGCTAGTTAGAAACGGGAAAAGTTACAGTTGGCATGGTTTTGAATGGAAATGAAAGTATTGTTGTATGGGCGATGCACCTCGTGGAGGTATTTTACTGGTGTCTATTGATCCAGGAGGGAGGAAAACACTAAACCTCTGCGTAGATTGCTTGTGGGATGATGGTGATTTTGGGAAACTACTGAAAAAATGCCTTGGTATATCTGGAATTTTTGTGTTGTATGCTAGATCCGATAGAAATGATTTGAACTATGATGCATCCTGTGTAAGCTACACATGATGTATGCGAATTTCTATTTGCAAGTGAGATGATATACTCAAAATAGGAATCTGTGAAAGGTTTGCACAATGTCAAATTAACACTTGGAACCGATTTAGATCTGAACATGATAGAGGAGAATGATAAGAATGTGGAAATCATTCTCACTTAAGGGTAAAATTCTTAGGTGAGGAAATTAAGTTGAAAAGGAAAACAAGTGTATTTGCTTCCAGAAGGAGATAGAATTGTTGTATTTTCATTAAATACAAGATGGATTTTGTCTACAAATGAAATATTTTTCACCCTGAAGATTAAGTAGAAAATTGATGGAGGAAACATTTCTTTCCGGAAAATCCAATAGGGTAAGGAATAGACACAACTCAAATGTGGAGGGTAAAGTATTGTATATAAGCTTTTCCCCTGAATGTAAGGCCACTTTCGGTTACAAAGAGGTAAAAATACATTCTAAGGGCAGATATGTTTAAGGCATGTATTTATCAAAGGTAGAAGGTACAATGCAGCATAACAAAATTTCCACCACAAGCTAAAAGTCACGGGATGTTCTTTTACAAAGAAACTGACAAGGCATTTTTTCCAGCAAGCAGGGTTATCTTCTCTTAACCTATTGACTATTCGCTCCTTTGGGAGGAGTTTTCTTGTGCACTTGAAGTGTGATTTAAAAAAAATAAAGAATGCATAGAAAATGACATGACAGGCAAACTACCTATGCCAAAGAGGCATCTTTTTCTATTTTTGGTTAAAAGGAAATTTGTGCAAAAGGTCAACGAAACAAAAGTGAAAATTTTCTATTTTTAGATTGAACTGAAAAGTGTGTAGATGACATGGATTGACAATGTGCCATAAGAGGTAATATTCAGAGCAAGGGGCAAAGCTGAATTTCACATGTGACTACAAAGTTTTTCAAATCTTTCTTGACTTCTTTGGTAACTTGAAAGTGCAAATCAGAGGACAGAGACAGTCAGGCCCTAAATGGGGAAATTATCAGAACAAAGGCAAAACATGAATATGACAGGTGTTGAAGGTAGTTTTTTCCTGATTTTTGAAGAGTCACTTCCAGATTCAGAGTGTAGTTTCAAGACCCATTTTTGGGAGGAGGAAGATGCAAATTTGAATTTGAAGAGAGCAAGGACAAAGACATGTGTCATTTTTTTGATGCATTCTAGGGTTTTATTAGGTTTTCTCTCTTGTCTACTTATTCTCATTTCTCCTTATTTTGAAGGGTTCCAATCCAGAGTTCTGCTAAGGCAGATGGTTGTATTGCAAAGGATATTGTAAAGTGGTTTAGTTAGGTTCATATATCTGGAAGTTGATCCTAGTTGTAAAGTGCTCTTTATTTTGAAATGTGCTTAATAGCTTTATTTTATCAAATGCTTGTCTCCAGTTGAGAATGTTCACTTCTTTGAATGAAATAATCAAGTATTATTGTCATTCTTCAAGCATATTTGCTGCTCTAAGTTGTGTTTTCTGATTGCCTTCTATTCAAGGAATGGAGTAAATGCTTTCATGGATGTAATGGGATTTTGTATGTTTTCAGATGGATCATTAAATATGATTATTTGATATTGTTTTAGTAGTCTTGTTATTACAAGTTAATAGCATTCAAAAGACTTTCAACACATGCTTGGATGTAACAACATAGGTGATCTTTTATGTGACTCTGTTGCCCTCTCTTTGGCACAGGTCAATGCTTTGCAGGTTTTGGTTCAGTTGGTTCCATATCTTATCAAAACCTTTTCATTCCTTCTTTTATTTATGTTTTAGGAGTAGAGTTAGCTTAGTTTTTTGTTCTCAATATTTTAATGAGCAATGGGATTATGCTCAAGTAATGGTGAAGTGCCAAGCACACGTTATCATGCATCTGAGAACTATCCACCTTGTTTAAATAGGTCTGCTGTTTAGTTTGTATAAGTTTATTATTTGTGGACCTACAATAGGAACACCCTCCCGAGTCTAGTGGAGCTCGAAGAGTAGAAGGCTTGTGTGGCCTTGTTCAGTTACGTTTTCTTGTCTTCAATCTGTAGATAGTGTTGATTTCATGTCCTAGATTACCAATCCCATAGTCTGGTGTTGCACGCATTGTTAGCAATTTTTCTTGCTATCTTTAGTCCTAAGGAGATACACAACTCCAGAATATGGCATTGGTAATCTAGGACATGAAATCAATGCTATCTACAGACTGAAGACGATAAAACGTAACTGAACAAGGCTATACAAGCCTTCTACTCTTTGAGCTCCACTAGATTTAGGAGGGTGTTCCTATTGCAGGTTTGAAAATGATAAACTTATACAAACTAACCAATAGACCTATTTAAAAAAGGTGGATAGTTCTCAGATGCATGATAATGGGTGCTTAACATTTCACCTTTATTTGAGCATAATCTCATTTGCTCCTTAAATTACTAAGAACAAAACTAAACTAACTCTACTCCTAAAACATTAAGAAAAAAAAAATGAAATGATTTTGATAAGAAATGGAACCAACTGAACCAGAACCTGCAAAGCCTTGACCACTATCAGAGAGGGGGCAACAAAGTCACATAAAAGATCACCTAAGTTATTTCATCCAAAACATGCTTTGAAGACCTATTGAATGCTATTAACTTGTAATAATATGGTCACTTAAATAGTGTCAAATGATCGTACTTAGTAATCCATTTGAAACACAAGAATCCCATTATACTCATGAAAGCATTTACTCCACCCCTTGAATACATAGCAACCAAAAAATATAACTCAAAACAACAAATGTGCTTGAAGACTAAGAAGAATCCTTGATTATTTCACTCAAAGAAACTTACATTCCAAAATGGAGACAATGAGTTGATACCATGATACTATGAAACACATTTCAAAGCATAAGACTTAATAACTAAAACAAACTTTCAGTTATCTGCACCTAACTGAGAACACTTTTCAAAAAACCTTTGCAATACATCTATCTGCCTTTTGCAGAAACTCAGGGTTGGAACCCTTCAAAATGAGAAGAAAATAGCATAAATATACAAAAGAGAAAACTTAGAAAAACCCTAGAATGCATCAAAGATTGACACATGTCTTTATCTTAGTTGTCTTCAAATTTGAATCTGTATTTTCCTCTCCAAAACTGGGTCTTCAAACTGCACTCAAAACTAAATGTGACACTTCAAAACCTAGAAAAACACTTTGCCATCAGCTGTCACATTTAGCCCTGCTCTTTAACCAAAAATTTCCATATTTTGCATCTGCACTTCTACTAGAGACTTGTGTTGAAAATCTAAAAAATGCTCATATAAGCACTTGTCAAGTCACCTCTTGCTCACTTGCCAAAGTTTGTTGTTTTAAGCTCCTGTCGCACCTTTGTTCCAAAACTGAAAATTTTCCATGATTGCTTGGAAACTGAGAAAATCCCCACTTGGGGAAATTCAAAAATGACTTTTCTCTGTATACTTTCAATTGCTCAAAACAACAAAAGAAGACCCCTTTACTAGAAATGACAAGTGATTTTCCAAAATCTGCACATATTTCTTTACTCAAAAATTTTTCCTTTGGGAGAAAATCACTTTATCATTGCATTTAGTCCCATTATGCAAGAAATTCCTCGTTTTAGAAAATGCCAGTCTTGGTATAAATCACACCCAGATGACAAATCACCCTTTTGCTGGAAAATGCTCCCCTTTTCTAAGTGAGAATAATGTTTTAAAACATTTTATCAAAGTGGACACAATTTGGCATAAATAATTTTCAATTTTTTGAAAATGCTTCCTCCCCTTGAATGAGAACACTTTGATTGCAAACAAGTATTCCTGTCAGAAAATAGAATCCCTCCTTTTGACACTTGCAGTCCACCTCTATAGGTGAAAATAACAAAAAAACTTCCCTATTGCTAAAACAACTTGCTCATATTTGTCATTAGAATATCATTTGAGCCATTGTTATATGAACATGACACAAGAGAAAACAATGCTACATTACATTTTGGCCAGCTGAAATCGATTGATTATTAGAAGTATATTCAGACTCAAGCCAAGCTTCTCATTGATTTCTTGGGGTAACACTCGGTTGACTTCTTGGATTCATGCTCGTTGAATCTTCTTTACCTTCATAAATCTCTTTCTTATCCATGAAATCAACAAATGATTTCAGTCTTGATGTTGAGGAACTTGAAGAAGAAACACCATCTCTGGCAACTGTGTCACTAATGCCTTTGGAGTACTGAATGAACATGCAAACCAAAAAGTATAATGAAAGCTACAAAGGATGCCACTCCACTAATCAGAAACAGATCTCAAAAACTTTTTGGTTGAATCCGAGTAGAATCAACTTCTGTGGCCTGTGTACCACAGTGATTTTTACTAAAAGCTTACCACTTTCTGAAAGAGTCAGGATTGTTGTTGACATATCAATTGTTAATTGGGAATCCTTTTGGAAAGAAAATCCCCATCCTCCTTTGCTAATTTCTGAGTCAAGAGTTGTGAAACCGCATTGCACTGAGAAAGAGTTGGATGATTGGCGATGAATCATAAATTGTTTCTACCCCTCCATACGATCACAATGCTCGCCATTCGCTGCCTTTTAAGTATTTTAAAAATTAAACAACAAAACATATTTTGCCATTTGAGCACACTAAGACCACAACATACAACAAAATTCGCTTCCTTTTCATATTTTAGCGAGGGTCAATGCATGCCCCAAAATTTTCTAGCAAAACATATGCAGTGAAGGGCATGGACAAAGGGATGTGATTATTGGAAGGGCGTAAGACTACCTCTTTTTGAGATTCTTTTGATTTCTTCAGTCTTCTACGAAGGTCCTCATACAGTTGCTTGCCATGTGAATCAACCCCACGGTTGTCCTCTTCTCTATGCGTTTGTACTTGCATGACTCCCTCTTTATCTGGTTTCAAATCCAGCTCCACTACCTTTTCTAACATCTTTTGGATATCTGTAATTTTGGTTGCATAGTCTTCGGTTAGCGGAACATTTAATGAACTGAGCTTTCCCGTGGAGAACAATGGCGAGTTACATGAATAATGCAAGTAAGAAAAGCGATATGTAGTTCCGAATGCAATCTTCATTCGTAAAATTTTTGGCCGCCAAGCATGCATGGCTCATCGATCTCCAACACCAAGATCCCCAAAACACTTGATGAATCAACCGTATGCATAATATCACGTATAGCCTCTGAGATTGCCTTTGGTGAATCATATTGTTGATAGTTCTGATACTTAATATAAGTATAGATCCAATAGCCAACAAGATGAGAGGGGGGGGTGAATTATACAAACTTAATCATCCATAAAAACATCAGATTCAACCTCGGTAACATATATTTCAGTAATATAACCAAAACTGTTAAACATGCAAACTTAAAAGCATATAAACATCATAAACCTCATAACACCATATTTAACGTGGAAACCCAAATAGGGAAAAACCACTGTGGGATTTCGGACCCACTAAGAAATATACTCTTCTAGAGTATGCTTGATTAAAAGCAAATCCTGTTAAAGATTACAAACACATTGCTAGATGTGACCCGGTTAAGGGATTTCCCTCAGATCTGTTAGGATCTTCACCTTGTTAGAAGTGACCTTGTTAAACAATTTCAAACACTCAATCAGAATGTCACCTTGCTAGAGGGTTTTACAAATAAGACTGTTAAGTCCACTCCGTTAAGAGATTTTTTATCACTTTCACAAAATAACAGTAATAAAATCTATTTGCAACTTCACATCTAAAATACAATCTAGACATAGAACTAATCTTGTCTATCTGTTGGGCTTCTATACTCTGTTATTCTAACAGGTCTTCAAGCTTCTGTGCTCGATAATCACTATGTAGCATCCCTGTGCATACACTTGCCCGCATATATTGTTTATCAACAGTTTCCTATTTATAAACAATTAGGTAACCACTTAATCTCCTTGATCACATTTCCCATGATCAATCATAGCCATCAGATCTTCGATCTTGTTTAGGTTCAATGCATCTTTCGATCTGAAAATGTTTTATCCCACCTAGGAACTTGCATATTAGTCTTGGAACTTGTGCCAGGGTATTGCGGTTCAATCTGCATTGTAGATCTTCATGCCGACTTTCCTTTGCCATAGATTCATTAACAAACTTCATGCATGACATACCAATCATTTAATCAGTTCCAGCTCATCAGCTTTCTTCATTAAATAATGCATGCAAACATTTAATGCATTCTATTATAGCTCGGTTACAACTCGGTAACAACTTGGTAAATACTAAACTTCACTTGATAGACATTCCGCCTTTATTAACCAATAGCGATAACCTTAGGGTTTACCAACTAGGTTCCTTAGGGTTTACCGACTAGGTTCTTTGCTTGATAACATAGTATAGTATTAACCTTTACAATTTACAACATATGTATGATGTTTAAAACAATCTAAAACATCATGATCTCATCATTGTCTGACTCGGTACTAGTTGCTCATTGAATACCTTATTCATCCCCTTATTCATCATATTCTTTCCTGTGTCTTTTACCAACATCTTTCTATTCTTCATATCATACTTCTCAAGATATGGCAACATCATACTGAATTAGAAAATCAATTTCTTGACATCAATGACAAAATAATAATATCAAGACAGTAAACATCCTTAATCAGTTATATCCATAATCATCAACAACCTTCTCAATATCCTTATGAAATGCCAACAATCTTTCATTGTTTGTTATAATGCTATATTGCCAACAATCTCCCCCTTTGGCATTGATGGCAAAACCAATTGATTTGACCTTAAAAGATTCAGATTGCTGTGATTCTGAAAAGATGAAATGCTCTCCCCCATACATTAGACTTCTCCTGTTTTCTTCAGTCTTCTTTCCAATCTTTAGTCTTCTCTTAGTCTTCTTTTAGTCTTCTCCCCTTTATAGTAGTCTTCTCCCCCTTTGACAACAATGCCAAAAAGTAAAGAACTAAAACATAATTTTTCCCTGTATGAAGTGATTTCTTGTTGTTGTGTATCAATTCAGTCTTGGTCAGAGCATTTTTGTCTTCAATTCCTGTTCCCTGTAATATGTCATGTAATAATTCCTGTACACCTTTAGAAAACATCCTAAAGTGTATAAATCAATATCAACTCCCAAAAGATATTCGATAGAGTCATCAGATTGATTCTTTCACCGAACTCGGTCAGTGAGTAGAAGATAGGGGTAGGACCCCTAACTTACTTCTGAGATATTCAAAAGTGTCCCTTGGTAGTGGCTTGGTGAAGATATCTGCTATTTGTTCCTTTGTGCTAACATACTCCAACACCACTTTCTTCTCTTAAGCTTCTTCTCTAAGATAATGATATTTGATAGATATGCTCTTTGTCTTAGAGTGCATAATAGGATTTTTTGAAATATTAATGGCACTAGTATTGTCACATAATATAGTTATTGGTTCGATAACTTTCTCATTTATACCTTCCAACAATTGTTTGATCCATGCAATGTTGGTACAATTCAGTGCTGCAGTAACATATTCAGCTTCTGCTATTGACTGTGAAACACATCCTTGTTTCTTGCTAAGCCAACTCACTAGTCTTTCTCCTAAAAAGAAAGCTCCTCTACTTGTGCTTTTTCTATCATCAATGTTGCCTACCCAATCAACATCAGTATAAACTTTTAAATTAAAATCATTTCCTTTTTGATATACTAAGCCATAATCCTCTGTCCCTTTCAAGTATCTAAAAATTCTTTTGATTGTTGTCATGTGTGTTTCCTTAGGATCTGCAGAGAATCTTGCAACTATACCTATTGCATGTGCTATGTCTGGTCTGTTGTGAACAACATATTGTAGCTTTCCAATCATGGATCGGTAAAGTGTCTCATCAACAGATACGGATTCATCATTCTTTGATAATTTACAGTTGGTAGTCATAGGAGTACTTACTGGTTTTGAATCCTCCATTCCAAATTTCTTCAAGATTTCCTTTATGTAATTGGATTGAGTAATGAAAATCTCATTTTTCATTTGCAGTATTTGTAAACCTATAAAATACTTTATCTCACCGATTAATGACATCTCAAATTCTTTGCTCATTTCATTTCCAAAGTTCTTGCATAAAGAGTCATTTCCATAAAATATAATATCATCAACAAATATGGCTGAGATCAATATTCCATTTTCATCATTCTTCATATACATGTTGTTGTTCTCACTTGTCCTTATAAAACCAATCTTAATCAAATAAGAGTGCAATCTTTCATACCATGCTCTTGGTGCTTGTTTCAAACCGTATAAAGCTTTGTTCAATTTACATACTTGAACTTTATTATTGTCTTCAACAAATCCTTCAGGTTGTTCAATAAAAACTTCTTCTAATATTCCATTCAGAAATGCAGATTTGACATCCATTTGATATACCTTGAAATTCTTGAAAGTAGCATAGGCCAACAATGCTCTTCCTCCTTCAAGTCTAGCAATAGGTGCAAAAGTTTCACCATAATCAATTCCTTCTTCTTGAGCATAACCTTTGCAAACTAGTCTTGCTTTGTTTCGAATGACCTCTCCTTTTTCATTTAGCTTGTTTTTGAAAATCCACTTTGTACCGATTACATTTTTCTCCTTTGGTTTTGGGATTAGTGTCCATGTGTCATTCTTCTTGTTTTGATCAATCTCTTTTGTCATAGCATTTATCCAATCTTCACTGTTAAATGCCTCTTTCACTATTCTCGGTTCAAATTCAGATATCAAACATGTGTTCTGTCTCAGTTTGTTCTTTGTCATCACTGGATCATCCTTATCTCCTATAATCTGACTTGGTGCATGATGTCTTCTGACATACTTGGCTAATACAGGCTCAGTAGGCTCTGTATGATCTTCTTCATCACTCGGTAACTGAATATTCTCTTCATTTTCTTCAACAGTCTTCTTGGTAAGACTTCTCGGTTGAACATAGAGAAATTCATCATAGTCTTCTGGTTCCTTGGAATTTCCTTCATCATTTCTTTCTGCAAATTCATCAATTTTCACATTTGCACTTTTTACTATTTTGTTAGATGATTTGATTAGACATTTAAATGCTTTGCTTCTAGAAGAATAACCTAGAAATGTTCCTTCTTCACTCTTCTGATCAAACTTGCCATTTCTATCATCTTTATGAACATAGCATCTACTTCCAAAGATTTTAAAATAACTAACATTAGGTTTCTTATCATACCAGATTTCATATGGTGTCTTCAAAGTACCTTTCTTCAATTGTACTTGGTTCAAGGTGTAAACTGTTGTGCTTATTGCTTCTCTCCAAAATGTTTGTGGCACCTTCTTTTCAATCATCAGTGTTCTAGCACAATCCACAATAGATCTATTTCTTCTCTTAGCTATTCCATTATGTTGTGGAGTTCTCGGTGTAGAGACTTATCTTTTAATACCATGATCATTGGAGAATAAGTTGAACTCATTAGATGTGAACTCTCCTCCTCTATCTGATCTAAGACATTTTAGTTGTTTTCCTGTTTCATTTTCAACTCTTGCCTTGTACCATTTAAACATTTGAAAAGCTTCTGATTTTTCTTTTAGAAACATTACTGACATCATCCTTGAATAATCATCCACAAATAATATGAAATATTTATCACCATAATAACTTTGAACTTTCATAGGACCACAAAGATCAATGTGCACTAGATCTAAAATTCCCTTAGAAGTGTAAGACTTACTTGTAAAGCTTGATCTTGTCATCTTACCCATCTGGCATCCTCGAAACATAGCATTCTCAGGTTTTTCAAGACTCAGTAGACCTCTTACTGGGTGCTTCTTACTTATTTTGATCAGATTATCAAACTTTACATGACAAAATCTTTTATGCCATAACTAGGTATCATCTATCTTTGCATACAAACACGTATTCCGAGTTGAGTCAAGGTGAAATGTGTTACCTTTTGTTTGTGTCCCAGTAGCAGCTAACTTTCCATTCTTGTCATGAACTTTGACAATTCCTTTCTGAAATTCTATTCGGTAACCTGTGTTGTTTAGTTGTGCTACACTCAACAAATTGTATTTCAAACCTTCAACCCAATAAACATCATTGCATCTTGCATTATCAAGAAGTGTTATAGATCCTTTACCTCTTACTGGACATGGTGCATCATTACCAAATCTAACATAGCCTCCATCATAATATTCTAATATAACAAACTTGTGTTTATCTCCTGTCGTATGATGTGAGCATCCATTGTCTATAATCCAAGAATCATTAATATTTATGTGAGATATTAGGGCTTTTTCTTCATACCTTTCTTCATCTGATTCATCTTTGATAGCCACATAAACTACTTCTTCTGTATTAGTCTCATCTGATTTATCATCGTTAGATTCCTCATCAGCTATTAAACATGTCTTTCTATCTCTTTTCCTGAAGTCTCAGTGTCCTTTGTAATGATTGTCTTTCTGTCTATCATCTCAGTAATCTCTCTTTTTAGTAGAATCTTTGTCAGGACAGTTAGAAGCCACATGTCCTATCTTATCACAATTGAAACATTTCAAAGGTAGCTTTCCTTTATACTTACCTTTGCCTATCGGTAACCTTTTGGCTAATAGTGCTTCAAACTCTTCTTGCTTTCTGATTTCCTCATACAGTTTGTGTACTGCCTCCATGTTCTTATGAAATATTTCACTTGCTCCACTGTGATCTCCTTCAGAGTAATTATACTTTCTTTCATTGAAATCATTAGATTCATCAAGATGAAAAGAACTAAATGTAGATTCAACTTTATTTACCGAAGATCCATTGTTATCAAAGTTACTTAACTCAAATGCATGTAGCTTACCAATAGTAGCATCTAAAGAAACTGGCATATTAGGTATAGACCTCAATTCATTGATTGCAGAGACTCGGATTGCATAAGTCGGTAAAAGGGTTCTTAGCAACTTACTTGTTATATCCTTTTCCTCAATAGTTCCACCTACTCCTTTGATTTGATTGACAATCTCCTTTAGTCTTGTACTGTACTGAGTTATGTTCTCACCTTCATTCATCCTCATAGATTCAAGTTGTCCTCTTAGACTATCTACTTTTTCTCTATGAACATGTTCATCTCCTCCATATACTGATATGAGCTTATCCCACATTGCCTTTGCATCATTGCAGCCTTCTAGATCATTAAACTCTGAATCGGTCAATATAGATGTTATTTCAATGATTGCTTGAATATGTTCTTGCTTTGCCTTTATCTCTTCCATAGTCAATGGATAGGTGCTCGGTGTGACAAAATCATTCTCCAGATAGTATACAACATATTCTCCAACTCCTGATAGATGTAGCTTCATCCTTTTCTGCCATGTAGAGAAACTTGACTTGTTCAGCTTTGATGCATCCCTCTTATACATCTTTGGATCTTTAATTCAAGTGCCTTTAAACTTTCTTTTCGGAGTCCAAAGCTCTGATACTAATTGATAGTTCTGATACTTAATATAAGTATATATCCAATAGCCAACAAGATGAGAGGGGGGGGGGTGAATCATACAAACTTAATCATCCATAAAAACATCAGATTCAACCTCGGTAACATATATTTCAGTAATATAACCAAAACTGTTAAACATGCAAACTCAAAAGCATATAAACATCATAAACCTCATAACACCAGATTTAACATGGAAACCCAAATAGGGAAAAACCACTGTGGGATTTCGGACCCACTAAGAAATATACTCTTCTAGAGTATGCTCAGTTAAAAGCAAATCCTCTTAAAGATTACAAACACATTGCTAGATGTGACTCAGTTAAGGGATTTCCCTCAGATCTATTAGGATATTCACCTTGTTAGAAGTGACCTAGTTAAAGGATTTCAAACACTCAATCATAATGTCACCTTGCTAGAGGGTTTTACAAATAAGACTGTTAAGTCCACTCGGTTAAGAGATTTTCTGTCACTTTCACAAAATAACAGTAATAAAATCTATCTGCAACTTCACATCTAAAATGCCAAAGCAGATTCTTATTTGTTCAATACAATCTAGACATAGAACTAATCTTGTCTATCTGCTGGGCTTCTATACTCTGTTATTCTAATAGGTCTTCAAGCTTCTATGCTCGATAATCACTATGTAGCATCCTTGTGCATACACTTGCCCGCATATATTGTTTATCAACAGTTTCCTATTTATAAACAATTAGGTAACCACTTAATCTCCTTGATCACATTTCCCATGATCAATCATAGCCATTAGATCTTCGATCTTGTCCAAGTTCAATGCATCTTTCAATCTGAAAATGTTTTACCCCACTTAGGAACTTGCATATTAGTCTTGGAACTTGTGCCAGGGTATTGCGGTTCAATCTGCGCTGTAGATCTTCATGCTGACTTTCCTTTGCCATAGATTTATTAACAAACTTCATGCAGGACATACCAATCATTTAATCAGTTCCAGCTCATTAGTTTCCTTCATTAAATAATGCATGCAAACATTTAATGCATTCTGTTATAGCTCGGTTACAACTCAGTAACAACTCGGTAAATACTAAACTTCACTCGATAGACATTCCGCCTTCATTAACCAATAGCGATAACCTTAGGGTTTACCAACTAGGTTCTTTGCTTGATAACATAGTATAGTATTAACCTTTACAATTTACAACATATGTATGATGTTTAAAACAATCTAAAACATCAAGATCTCATCATTGTCTGACTCGGTACTAGTTGCCCATTGAATACTTTATTCATCGCCTTATTCATCATATTCTTTCCTATGTCTTTTACCGACATCTTTCTATTCTTCATATCATACTTCTCAAGATATGGCAACATCATATTGAATTAGAAAATCAATTTCTTGACATCAATGACAAAATAATAATATCAAGACAGTAAACATCCTTAATCAGTTATATCCATAATCATCAACAACCTTCTCAATATCCTTATGAAATGCCAACAATCTTTCATTGTTTGTTATAATGCTATATTGCCAACAATTGTGTAGGTTTGAACAAAACCCTAAACCAATTCACTTCCCCCTTTGTTGCCCCAACTTTATTTTATTCTTTCTGCAACATTCAATTTAGTCTACATCCCATGCAGGACATCATAGGGAGGATGTCATTATCAACTTTCTTTATCTCGCGGGAGATTTCATCCCACTCATTTCCCACGTGGGATAATTTCGTCCTTCATCTGCCGCTACAAAATCACTTCCCCCCATGACTTCTTGACGCCTACCTTCAACCCGCAGGATAAGACTTACCTCCTCTGGCCTTGCAGGTCCCTTGTCCTGCGCATCTGCTTGGATGAACTCCTGAGCGTGCGGGACAAGCACAAAACAGTCTCCCACCTTAGCTCCTTATCCCGCATGCCATTTCGATACCTTGCGGAGCCGCATAGGGCAAGGGATAAATCACCCTCCCTTTGCATCTTTATCTTGTGCTCACACTGTTGCATTCAAGTATGCCATGTGGGAAGGAAATTAAAGACTCATATAGCCTTTCAATTTTATTTTTAATTGCCCTCCGTGCTTCACAAGCCTATCATTTGAGAGAGAAGATTAAATCATTTATTTAATCTCTTCTTTTGTTAAAAACTCCAAACATTCATTTTGCCACCCCTTAAATCACATTCGATTTTCCTTTTACGTGCCCACCACACACCTTATACTCAACTATTAAAGCAATTAAGAAAAATCAACTTTATGCTCATTGAAAATAGAATAAGCTCTTGCCATTAAATCATTTATAAAATAACAATATATTTAATTGTTCAGTGCCTAATAAATTTTATTTAAATCAAATAAATGATTCAAATCAAATAAAAGATTTAAATAAAACCATGTCACCCCCTTTTTCATTTTAAATATATTATTATTCCAATCAATATGATTAAAATAATAATAATTTAATCGTTCAAGCCTCGATAGGCACATTACATATCAGCCCTAGTCGGGCCCTAAAGTGGGCCTGAGTAAAAAAAAAAAGTTTCTAAACCATTGAACTGCTAGACATGCTCAACACCCTCTGATATGCTGACTGAATGTGCTCGAGGAGTGAGTAACTAAAAGCGGGACCTTCAAACTTGACGCTCTTGTAACTTTGACATTTTCCCAAAACACATGAGTAGCTCCTAAAACGAGCTTTAAAAATGGAGCAAAACATCGGACCAAACCCTAGGAGCTTGCACACTGAAATATTGTAAAACATAGAAACTGAGACATCTGATAGATCATCAATGCAAATTATTTACCCTCAAAATTTGCTTCTTTGAAAATACTAAACTGTGCTGATGTTGAACCCTGAAAAAGTTTGTTTGGAATGGGCTTCAAAAAGCGGTCAAATGATGAGTTGGGGGGATGCAATATGGGAATATGGTAGAAAATTTTACCAAGAATCATGGGGTATCACTGATTTAAGGTGTAGGTCAACTGGGCATGAAATATTAATTTTCAAAGTGGCCTTCGAACTGGTGTTTAACAATGTTCAGTTGCAAAACTAAACGTTTTGCAAATGGATTTAGCTTTGAAAACTTGTCAAATGGATTGATGGGACTAAGACACTTGGCAAGGGGCTCAAAAAATAGCAAAGAATCACTGTAAACTCTACGTTTATCTTGACAATCAATTGGTGCAAAGATATAACTGCTCAAAGTGGGCTACTTAAAAAAATGCAGAAAGGTGCTAACAACAACCCTGACCTCAGGACCTCTAAAGGAGACTTCACAAACACATCATAATTGATCTGAGGAAGCTTCAAATGGACACATGGCATGTTTATAAGGTGTATAACAATTCCCCAAAGGGATTTTGCATGGTACTCCATATGTACAAAATGGAAAGCCCTTGAACAAAGCAACTTAGGCATACCACATTGGGTCAAAATTGAGTGCATTTGGACAAAAAATAATATGGGACCTCAAAAATCAAGCATGATTTTTTGAGTCCCAATAGTGTGTATCCTTAGGACTGAAGGTAGCAAGAAAAATTGCTAATAGAGAGAGAGAGAGAGGGGGGGGGGGGGTGGGGGAGATAGAGAGTTAAGGGAGTTAAAATTAGAGAGGGATGAGAAGAGAGGTAGGCAGAGAGAAGGAGAAGGGAGTTAAAGAGTGTGAGATAAGGAACAATAGAGAGGGAAGGATGGATGGACGGAGAGAGAGAGAGAGAGAGAGAGAGAGAGAGAGAGAGAGAGAGAGAGAGAATGTGTGTCACGTATTTAGAGAAGAGAGGGGATATCTAAAGAAGGGTGAGAGAGATAGAGAGAGATGGGGGAGAGAAGAGAAGAGGGGGGGGGGGTGATAGGAAGAGAGATAGGTCTAGAGATGGAGGGAGATAAAGAGAGTGAAATAAAGAGAGAAAATGATAATAGGAGCTTATTGATTACAAAAAATTGATTGTCTAAGAAATTATAAGATCTAGAGCTTGGGGAAAGAGGAGAGAGTGAGATGGAGAGAGGTAGAAAGGGAGAAGGAGAGAGATAGGAAAATAGATAGGATTATAGCTTAGGGGAGACATAGAGTGTGAGATAGAGAGATAGCAAGAGAATGATGATAAAAGCCTATTGATTATTGAAATTTGACTAAGTCTAAAAAATTATAAGATCTCCTAAAATCTAAGATCTACATTATCACTCCCAGAGATCTGAAACCACTCTCAAACATCCTGACAATATATACATAAAATATAACTTATACTTAAATATGATATTTTATGTATATATCCTAATAAGGGAAAGCTAAAAGAATTGCCATATAAGTCTGTGTTCCTTATCAAAATTAATGTAAGCATAACACGATCACGTTTTTCTTGCTAAACATAACACAATTGTGTTTATGTTTTTAAAAACATGATCACGTTTATATTTTTTTCAAAACATGACTGTGTTTTTATTTTAAAGAACACGATCACATTTTTAATTTAAATAAGGTTCGTATGTTTTTGAATTTATTAAAAGTACAATTGGGTTTCCTCTGTTTTAGGCATTTTTTGCTGGTGTCTGATTTTTTGTTCACCATCTTGGTGCACTTACCCTAGCAATAGATGAAAGCTATGAAAGAAGAATTGGAATAGAATGAGAAGAATCATACTTGGGAACTTGTCACAAGACCAACTGATAAGAATGTTATAGGAACTAAATGGGTATTTCAAAAAAATTGGATGAAGATGGACACATAGTGAGCAATAAGGCAAGACTTGTATGTAAAGCATACTCACAGGTAGAAGGATAGATTTTGAGGAAACTTATGCTCCTATGGCAAGAATGGAAGGTATCAGAATGCTTATGGCTTTTGCGGCATAGAAGGATTTCAAGGTCTATCAGATGGATGTGAAGTCTGCATTCCTGAATGGAGAACTAAAACAGAAAGTGTATATAGAACAAGTGAAAGGATTCAAGCTATCAAATACTCTAGATATGGTCTGCAAACTGAAAAAGGTTCTATATGGATTGAAAAAAGCTCCCAGAGCTTGGTATGCAAGGCTTGACATGTATTTGTTGAAGCAAGAATTCCAAAAAGGTGCTACCGATAGTAATCTCTATTTTAAGGTTGAGGAAAATCATATCTTGATTGTAGTTGTTTATGTGGATGATATAATCTTTGGAGGAAATGATGGTATGTGCAAGAAGTTTTTTAGATGAGATGCAGGAAGAGTTTGAAATATCTATGATAAGGGAAATGAATTTCTTTCTTGGTTCATAAGTTAGTCAGAAGGATGATGGTATCTTTATTTCACAATCTAAGTATGTTAAATAAATGTTAAAGAAGTTTGGAATGGAAAATGCTAAACTTGTATATACTCCTATGGTTACCAGGTGTAATTTGAGCAAAGAGGTTTCATCATCAAAGACTGATGAGAGAAAATATAGATCAATGATTGGAAGATTATTCTTCTTGACTACTACTAGACCAAATATCATGCATGTTGTATGTCTTTTGTCTAGATTCCAACAAGATCCTACAGAGACACATGTTGTTGCTATGAAAAAAAAATTCAAATACTTAAAAGGAACAAAAGACTGTGGACTATGGTATCCCAAGAGATCTAACTTCACTCTTATTTCTTATACCGATGCAAATTGTGCTGGTTGTGTGAATAGGATGAAAAGTACAAGTGTGGGTGCATTTTTCCTTGGACCATAGTTGGTCGCTTGGTCGAGTAAGAAACAAGATTCAGTATCTATGTCTATTGTTGAAGCTAAATATATGGTTGCTACAACTTGTTGTACACAGGTGTTATGGATGAAATAAACTCTAAAGGATATTGGAATATTGTGTGATGAACCAATTTTTACATTTTGTGACAATACCAGAGGAATAAATATTTCTAAGAATCCAGTACTACATTCAAGAATGAAACATATTTCAATCTGATATCACTTTTTAAGGGATAAAGTTTTGGAGAACAAGGTGAAACTTGATTATGTACCTACAAAACAACATATTGTTGATATCTTTACTAAAGTGCTCTCTAAGTATATTTGAATATCTTCAAGAGAAATTGGGGGTTATTCCCCCTCCTTTTCTGAACTAAATGCATATAGAGGTGCATTAGTCTAGTGAACTCCATGAATATTATTATTCTGGGCTAATGTTTGGGGCTTCCTCTTAGGGGGAGCTAAGTGTAGTTGTGAGTTTTTGAGGAGTTGAACAGAATGAGCTAACAAATTTTGTGTTTGGGCCTTTGTCCTTAATGGTAAAGGGCGAGAGAATGAGAAGTTGGGAGAGAAAATGTGAGTAATAATAAATTGGCAAAGGGGAGGAATAGTGTATTGAAAAACATTAAAAATTTGGTATGAGAGTTGTTGCCATCAATGAAAAAGGGGGATATTGTTGTAAGTTTGGTCAGAATGAGTTGTTGATGTGATCTCATTGATGCCAACATGCTTTGGTTGTCATTAGTGACTCGTTTGTATAGTTGATATTTTTTTAATTTTTTTTTTGATAATCCAGTGGTATCCCCAACCTTACGGTTTTGCGACTCTGCCTAGTGGCCTCAACCACCCTTGCCCTGGGCTTATTTTTTGTGCTAGGTTTTGGGGGACAGAGGGGGCGAGCGGAGGCGAGACTAGTCCACTGGAGCTACAAGCCGAGGCTCAAACGCGGCGTGTAGCAGGGAAAACCCAGCCGGAGTGAATCAAACCTTGGACCTACATGGGACAAATCCAAAGCCTTAGCACAACCATTCCAACTGTTTGAGCTAGCGGGCGAACCCTATAGTTGATATTGAGTATCTTGTGTAGTTGTGCTGAGAGATTTTCTATGCATATCTTCTACATTGTACATATATTCGTGCGACTTGGATATTTTGTTAAGCAATATATAGGGTTGCTAGATTCAGGATTTAGTGCTCCAGATTGCAGTACTAAGTAATTTGTGTTCACCAGTTTGTAGTGATGTTTGACAGTGTTTCTATGTGAAATGAATGCTCCGCATTTCTCCACTTTAGACTTTCTAATGTTGCGGTTTTGGAGATAAGTTGATAATGTCCTCAGCTTCATTCTATTCAATTGGCATGAGTTCTTGGGCTTCAGAAGAATGGTTTCAAAGATCGATTGTGTTTACTATAGGTTTGACTAACCTCGGGTGTTTACACTTCACATTATTGATCTGATGATTATTGATCATTTAATAACATGTATGATGTTTATTTTGGTCTGAGTTAAGACATTTTGTGGTCCACTTTACATTCTTTTTCCACCATGAGAATTTTTCATGCCGACCTAATTTGAATTGTGTTTAGTTAATATGCTTAGCCGACCTTGGAAGATTTTGCATATGTGAGGTTGATATAAATAAAGGATAATTTGTTGAGGATGAGATGTTTATGATGATCTAGTGTGTGCAATGGAAAGGGAGTGAGTCATGGCATATGTGTATGTGATGAAGGTATGTGAAAGAGGATCTATCTCCCTGATTTTTTGATGAGTGTTTCTTGAGTTGGTAAAAAGTGTTGAGAAATGTGGACTTTCATGTGTTAGCTACCAGAAGCAGTGAGCAAAAGGTATCTAAAGATCTTATGGTTGCAGAGGTAAATCAGTGGTGGATTATTTCTCTTTTATTCTTCTTCATCTAGGTAGTGAGCCCTCTGGCTATGAGCCTTTATTTCTTTCTTCTTGAAAGTGAGAGACTGATAGTGAGTCTTTCTTTGTAAAAATCACCTTAACCAGTGTCACCCTAACAGGCATTCATATATTGAGAATAGAATTCTTGGTGGATTTTCCCTTAATAGGGTTTTCCACGTAAAATTTGGTGTTTCATTGTGTTTGATGTTTTCTACTTTTCATGTTCATTCATTCTCACGTCTTAATGTGGATTAGGTGATAAAATTTAAGTTACTATGGATCTGATTTAAAGAAATAGATTTTAGATATGTTTGTACAACTGATTCACTCCCCCGCTCAATTGTCTTGTGCATAAGAACGTTCAACATATATCACTATAAATCAAACTATATAAATAAAAAACTTGTAAATTCAATAACCAAAATAGTAAAAAATGAATCAACTTGGATGATTTTTTGGTTGTGCGGGTGGGGGGTTCATAGGTTTGAAGGTTCAGTAGAGCCGAATGCCATAAAAAATGACAGTATAACTATCATTTTTGATAGTTGGACCTTTTTTTTTTAAAAGTTGAATAAATGGGTTCGATTAAAGGTCATGTTTGATCGGACCCACTACAATATTAAAAAAAGTTTGGCCGATAAGACCTTCGATCAACAATATGTTCAATCAAAGGTATTAAAAAAATAATGTTTGATCAAATGTGTTTTTTTGTTCGATCGAAGGTTGTAAAATTTTGGTTTTGGACAAATGAGTAGAATTTTTCCACCCAAAAAAGTGTAACCCACTATTGGGGCTTCACCCCCATCTTTTTGTATGGTGTACACATTCTTACAACCATCATGAATGGATTTCCTATCAAATTGCCATGGTCTGTACCCAACAATATATGACAAGCACTCATAGGCATCACAGTGCACAACACCTCGTCTTTATAAGAATCAATCTAAAAATTAACTAAACACTGCTCATTCGCAGTCAGCTCATGTCCCTCTTGTAACCATGAAACTTTGTATGAACTAGAATGCTTATACCTTTTAAAACCTAGCTTGTTTACCATCTCCTTTAAAACTAGATTATCCATACTACCAAGTGCTATCTACTATAAATTTGCAACACTTACCTCCAGCCTTGCACATAGTTTGGAAGAGACTCCTCCTTAGCCACCTTAGGATTTACCAACACTCTCCTCATCATAAGTGATTCACCTCCTTTGGGGTCTTTAACTTTCACAAATGCATAACTTTCTTCATCCTCTTGTGTCAAGTGGTTTCTTGTCCACACTCTTCTTGCTTCCTTCTTATATTTGAGGACACTCAAAATCACAATCATCATCTTCTCCACACTGGAAACATTTTCCTTGGAAGCCTCTATTGTTTCTACCATGTACTCTTGATGAGAACTCCTTTTCCTTTGTTCTCTGGCCCACTTCCCTACTCCATTTGAGCTCGAATTCTTCTTCAACCTACTTTCCTTTATTGTGGCTTGTTTGTCTCTTTTCTATTGCAACTCTTTCAAAAATTTAGGATTTATCTATTTGTCTTCTCACTAACTTTTCCTTTCCCTTCAATGTATATTGATATGCTTCCTCCATAGTGTTAATTTGAAACATACTCATTTTATCTTGAATATTTAATCTTAATCCATTCACATACCTAACTACCTTTTCCCTATTGATTTCATGCTTTACTAATCGAATGAACGGCTTGTAGAACTCCTCTGTATACACCATTACACTCATATTTTTGTTTTTCAGATTTTGCAACTTCTTGAATAGCTCCATTTTGTAGTCTCTAGGAATAAATTTTATCTTCAATCTAGTCACCATTTGATTCCATGTGGTTATTCTAGGGTCTCCATTCATTACCCACTCTTTCTGCAATTTTTTCCACCATAATGTAGCATGCTCTTTCAACTTCGTTTGAGACAAATTTACCCTTTGCAGATCTTTTATTTTCTCTACTTCAAAGTATTCTTCCAACTCCCTTATCCAATCAACCAACTCATCTAGATTTAATGTTCCATAAAATCTTGCCACATCTATTTTGTTACTCGTTATGATTCTCAAAAGAGCCCTCAAAATATTTCTTCTCCAGCATCTATAGGTTGTTCTTCTTCTCTTTCATATTCTTGTTCTTCCAATTCACTTCCATCATCACTCACATGATCTATTTCATTTCCTGTAGCTAATCTCACCTCATTTCTGATATCATCTCTGATATCACTTCGTATCATCTCACAAAATCACTCCAACACCTCCTCAATTTTGGTATTCCTCTTCAAATCGACATCTTTATTCGTTCCAATCATTGGCTTCAAGCTCCCACTATTCAAGACTTCTCTCACTTGCAACAATTGTCTCGAGATCTTCTTCTTTATCATCCTTCCTTTATCCACCCAGTGATCTTGGCATAGGTTGTCTCATGTTCGACGCTCTTCTTATACAATCAAAACCTTTGGCTTTGATACCATTTGATGTAGTTCAAATCACTAGTTTTATAAAATGGAGTAAATTGCAGAAAAACTCAAATTCAATTATCAACACAAACTCATCACAGTCCATTAATAACAAAAGATTCAAGTTATATTAAAATTTCTAGGGCTCAATTAAAAATTTTGAGACAAATTTTGTTCTTTACATTCATCTACTAGGTAAGATTGTCGACCAACTTTTATTCACCTTGATTTATTAGGTAAAGCCTCTTTCCCAAAGATCTCTCTTATTTATTTTCATGCATACCTAAAGACTTTTTTCTACTTGTAATTACAATTTAAACCTTATCCTAGTTTCCTTCCTTTTGCAACGCTGACATCTACCATTGTTTTGAGCTACACAACCACCTCTTATTCTGCTATTGACACATTGTCAATTTTCTTTGTGTGCATTAAACTCACTCACTTTCTATGCCTTACGCAGGCATTTACTCTATTCATTCTTAGTCACTAGCTTCACACTTTACCATTGTCTTTTCCTATACAAAGAAACTCTTCTCCAACCGCTTGAGCATTAATTTCTATTCTTTGTTTTGGGTGAGTTTCTCTAAAAGAGTTGCCCTGTTCATATTCTCTCCTTCATATTATATACTTGTTCCTACTAGTCAAAATAAAAATTACACCATTCGTTTCCCCTTCCTCCCACATGCCTCTTCAATTTTGATTTTACATGTAGCCCTTGGTCTTCTACTCATTTTCACATTAGCAGACATAGTTATTAAACCACAAATGGACTAGAACAATGAAACAAAAAATCATTCTTAATAATTCTACAACACAATTACAATTTTGGCATTTTTATTGGCCTCTCTTGCAGCATAACATCTCTTTGTATTCCATGCAAACTCTACAAACTCTGCATCCTATCCATGCTTTCACTCTATTGCTTTGGCTAAGGATGCCAACATTTGGTTCTCTTTTGGTTGACACCAACCCACCCCAACTCTATTCTCTTCTTCTCTCTACACAACTTCCACATGGTACCCTAATCTTTTTGTTTCTTCATCCTCTACCTCTCTACTTGCTTATCTTCGTTGGCTGATTCTCCAACTTCATTCCTCTTGGGTTGCTTCCATTCACTGCGTAGCTACACACTACCTCTCTCACTTTTCTAACTCTATTTCATTTATATCTCCCCACTTTCAAATCTAAAATTTGCATCGGATAAAATAGATGCCTCTTCAACATAGCAATTGATGCCTTGTCAACATTTATTGCCTCTTAAACTTTCACTAATCATTATTCTTCTTATTCTCCAATAGTATTTTTTATCTTCACTTGGTCTCCCTTTTCTTAATACTTGGTATTTAAAATTCAAAATGTTATGCTAAAAAATTATTGATGTTGTCAATGTTGCTTGTAATGCCTGATAGCTGCACTTGTTCAAAATTTTCTACAATTGTTACAAAAAATATATTTCTTGAGGCATTCTGTTAACATTTGTGTGCCATGTCTATTGTTCTACATTTTGCATCAATTATTTGTTAGGTATATGCTTCCATATTTTGCATATATTCTAATAGAGCATTTTAAATATAATACCTGACAAAATTTCCACTCTGTAATGCATTGATAGATCCCATGTTTATGATTTGTTTCAAAATGCCCATTCTATCAAAAGCTAGTAGGATGTTCCTGTATCAGATGCACTTGGTAGAAATTTAGAGTGATAGAATCATCCTTTGAGATTGTGAACAATCTTCAATAAACTCCATTGATATGACAATTGCACATAAAACTGTTTCTTTTTCCTCTTTTTTCCAGCATCACTCAAAATAATTGTCACTCTCCTCCAAAAACTCCACTTATCACTTTTCTCTCCTCTTGTGGATCGACATCCACCATGTGCCATACTCCTTTGTGATGCAGGAGCACCTAGGTCCTAGTTTTCTTGTCTTTACAAATTTTGGCTTGTACTGAACCTAGCCAATTCAGTAGTAAATAATGTCTCCAGGAGGGTCCAAGAGTGAGTATTTTGTCAATATAGGCCTAGGTGGAGTTCATTTTACCTAGGTTTGCATTTTTGTGTAAATAGTGTGTTTGAGAAGGCTTTTGGCCTTTTGGCTGGTCAAAAGTGTCAAATGTTGTCAAAAGCCTTAGAGAGGGTCAAATAGGTCTTAGGCATGTTTGAAATGTCACATGTGATGACTGGACATAGGTCTCTTAAGTTGGAGAGATCAAAAGTGGAAAAAGCACAAAGTTGCAAAAAAAAGTTGTCATGACAACTTTTGTCCTGAATTGGGTTAGCATTGAAGCTAGGGATTTCCCAACGCCATGGAAGGACTCCACATGTGGGAAGGATATATAAACCCTCTCTTGCACATTTACCAAGGTTGGTGTACTTGGATTTTGGAAGCAATAATTGAGACACAAGATTTTGGACTGCACTTTTCCTTATTTTTGTTAAACTTTGCATTTCTTGAAGGTTTAATGGATTGAATCCATGAATCCAATGATGGATTAAAGTTTGGTAGTGTGTTCCAAGGTAGTCCCTCTCTTGCACATTTACCAAGTTTTGTGTACTTTGATTTTGGAAGCAATAATTGAGACACAAGATTTTGGACTACACTTTTCCTTATTTTTGTCAAATTTTGCATTTCTTGAAGGTTTAATGGATTGAATCCATGCATACAATGATGGATTGAAGTTTGGTAGTGTGTTCTAGGGTAGTAATTTCAATTTCAATATTTGTACTTAACATTTACAAATAGCCAGTTTTGGCTTGTGAATAGCAGTTTTTGCTAAAATGGGTGCCTCATAAAATCCCACCGTGTGTTCATCACATCTTGTTGGGAAATTTTAGGCAGCCCATTTTATAGTGTACATATGGAAGGAGGAGTTCTGAAAGTGTCATTTGATATTTTTAGCATCTTTCCCTAGGAGAGTCCAGGAGCAACTCGACTAGAGAAGGCAAGATGAAAAGATAGCACAAATTGTAGGGGTGAATGTAAATGAAAGTCCCAAGCTTTTGGGAAGTTGTAATAGGATTATATAGATTTTCTTGTGCAGGAGGAAGCCTCAAGAGTTCCATTTGAAGGTCCAAAAACAAGTTTTACTTGCTGCTGCTAGTCAAGTGCCTAGAAGCCCTTGAAATTCTCATTTTGGGGTTTGTGTATGCAAAGAAGGGTTGGAAGATTAAAACCACCGAAATCCCTTGGGGTTGAGTGAATCATTGAATAAAATCCACTCTTGTTTGGGGGTCCTTTGGATCGTTTTAGCACAAGACCTCAAAACCGGTTCTAGCGGGCCTAATTGGAGATCTTTCCCTTGTAGCCCTTTTCTAGACCAATTTTTGAAATCGATAAGAAACCTTTGGATTGCAAACCACAAATGGACCTTAAAACCATCTAAAAAAATGAGAGAAGAACCCTCTACACCTCTACAACATTTCAAGACCTTTGGAGGGCAGTTTGATGAATTTGAGCCAAGAAGCCATCATGGAGCATAAGGGGAACATAACGAATTGGTAGGGTTCCTAGCAAGGACACTTGAAACAAACACCTTGGAGTGAGTAAGAGACAAACCCTAGAAGAGATTGAGAAGGACTTGTAGGTATAGAAAATAACTAGGCCTGGTGAGTTGGTGGAATTGAGCAACATCAACTTAGTGAAGTGTTGAGCAAGCTAGGTGAATCCTATCACTCCGCTAATGGCTCTCTCCTCTCTTCTTCGCCTTCATGGGATCCAACCGACCATTAGTTGACCTCCTCCACCAAATATCTTCTCCACTCTTCCCCTCTTTCATGGATTTGATGAACCGACCACCTCCACCAAGTTTCACCTACGCAACCTTTCACAACTTCCACATACAAATATGAAACATTTGTATTCCACCTTGTCACTATACTAGCCTCTTTCTCACTCACTTCAACACACAAAACCATCTGAAGTTCTTTATTACAAAATTCATAAAAATTTACCTCTTCTTCTGCAATGTCTTCTTCATCACCTCTCACTGCAATTGCAACTTCCTTTGGAAAGTCATCTTCTTTCTCATTCTCTTCACTTGAAGCGTTCTCTTCTCCAAGAAACATATTATCTTCATCAAGTCCTTGATCAACCTCTGCTACAACTTCAACTTCATTCTCTTCTTTCATACCCTCAACAAGACATGTGACACTATTGTCTCTTTGACCTGCAACCAACCAATACATTCCACTCTACCTCCACTTCTACAATCCTCATTAAAAATCATCTCTTTTTCTCTCCATTTCCCCATTCTCTAACAAATAGTTAAGCTCTCTAACCAAGTAGTCTTCATCTTCACTATTCCCAAGCAAATCAACCTCATCATAAAATTCAATAAAATCATATTTTAACTTGTCACTTTTTGTTGACAATGAGTTTATCCCACTCTACTTCAACATGTAAAAGTAAATCATCCTATTCCCTTGCATACACAGCTTCACTTACACATGCATCTTTGTCAAAAATAAATAAATAATGGAACTCCTTCATTCCCATATTTTCTTCTTCTCTTTTCCACAAAAATATTCAAATCCTCATCCCTCTTTCAATGTTCAAAAGTATTATTGTAATTTACCTCCTTCGACAATCTGTTTACAATCACAAGAACCTCAGAACACTCAGGGACTCGCCCTCTGATACCATTGATGTAGGAGACAAACCCCTTGCCTACAACACTGTTTTTAAAACTCAAGATAGTAGAAATAGTTATCAAACCACACATGGACTGCAACAAAGAAACAAAATTTCATTCTCGATAATTCTACAAACACACAATTACAACGTTGGCCCATTTTTGTTGGCCTCTCTTTCAGCATAACATCTCTTTGTATTCCATGCAAATATTTATAAACTCTACATCCTATTCATGATTTCACTTTGCTCCTTTGGCTAAAGATCCCAACATTCGGTTCTCTTTTGGATAACACCAACCCACCTCGACTCCTTTCTCTTCTTCCCTCTACACAACTTCCACACCCTAATCTCCATGTTTCTTTATCTTTCTTGGCTAGTTCTCCAACTTCATTCCTCTCAAGATGCTTCCATTCACCATGCAGCCACACATCACCCCTCTCGGTTTGCTAACTTTGTTCCCCACTTCCGCATTTGAAATCTGCATTGAGTAAAATGCTCTCGATGTTCCTTGTAACGCCTGACAGCTGCACTTATTTGAAAGTATCTATAGTTATTACAACAAATCCATTGCTTGAGGGATTTTGTTAACGATTATGTGTCAGGTCTATGCTACCACATTTTGTATCAGTTATGTGCCAGGTTTATGCTTCCAAATTTTGCATATATATTGACAAAGCATTTTAAATATAATACGTGACAAAATTCTAGCTCCGTAATGCATTGATGGCTGTCCATGCTTTGTTTCAAAACTCCCTTTCAGGCTTGAGTTGGCAGGATGTTCCCGCATCACTTTGTATATTCTACTAAACTTCTAGTTGACTACACATTTCATGAGGTATTAAGTTTTGCACCAACTTTTGGCTGAGAGATCATTCAAGTATGACTAATAGCAAATATGATACTCATACTTAAGCAATTATTATACTACGAGCATCATTAGTAAGTTTCAAAGAAAGTAGGACTAAGTAGAACCATGGCCTTATATTACAATATCTTTCAAATCTTGTATTTTTACGTAATTTTTTTGTGATAGTAATTAAATGTTCGATTTTTTACAATGTTGATTTATTTAGCTATTGCAAGTTTGTTGTTTGATTAGATTGTTAGATATTTCTTAAGTAGACCCTTCACCCATGACTACATGAAATATTGTGAGGAGTAAGTGTGGTTCAACATTGCTAGCTCTTTTAAAACAAAATCATTACTATTGATAAGGTGATCAAATTTTAAAAATGTTTATTATTCGTGAGGTTTTATGTTAACGTGGTTACGATAAGTTACTTCCTTCTTCAATCACCTTATCCTCTAAGTTGAGTGATTGGGTGCAAAAAAAACATGTATTTAAGGATTCTTTAGTGTTTTGTCACTATTACCACATGCTTGAATATGCTAAATTGCTAAGAATAAGTCTTCTTAAGGAAGGTAATAACATAAGGAGCATTAGGATCAGTTGGAGTTGTTTCTTCCTTGGGCTTCATATGTGGTTCCCTTAAAGTGTCAAGGGAAAGTGGTTGGTCCTCTTGTGAACAAGATGAGTTTTACTGGTGTTATTATCATATTTAACATCAAGACTTATCCCATTGAGAGAAGTTTGAAGAATATTAGCATGGAGAAGATGATTGTCAGGGATGTTTTGGGTCGGGTTTTGGTCCTCGACTCTTCTCTTGGGTTGCACCATTTGCCTAACAAGTTGGTCTCTAATAAGGAAAATAAGAAGATGAGTAAGGTTAGGGAGCAATCTAGGAAGCCCTTACTCCCTTTAAATTGAAAGCTCTACTTCTGTCACCGAACAATTTGTTTGGTCTATTCCTCCTTATATCTACTCATGGGGTATTTTTGGTTTACTATTGTAGAGCTAACTTTATATTATTTGTTACTTCTTGTTGCTCTATATTGATATATTAGTTTCTTTAGTATTTTCTAATCTTTATACAAAAATATGACCCTTTTTTAAAATTTCCTTTCTAATTAATAATTCGATTCAAAGGCATTTAACCTAACTATTTTACAAAGAATCAATTTCACCACTACACATTACTTTTGTGGAGCAATGAGAACAGTTCACCATATCAACTAAAATCTAAGGATTTTAAAGGAAAGTAAACATATAATTAATAAGCTATTGTCTTCCAGCCTCTCAACTTCTTTTCTATTACTAAAAATTTGGAACATGTAATGCATTAAAGATTGCAACTATTTTAACTTTTGCTAGTAGTAATACAAAACAAATATAACAATTAGGCTAATAGTTTTCAAGGATGTGTGCTATAAGATTGGCCAATTGGACTAATAGGCTGAAGTATTGACCTAATTAATGTACATCCATGTTATTGCTTCTATTTAGAGCAATTAATGAAATTTTGTTAAAGGAGACTTAAAACTAGTGCTTGCAACAAAAGGAGGTGAAATGATTGCATTGATGGTAAGATATATACCTAAAATAATATGTTAGAGGGTAAAAATCCAACAAATAATGATAATAAGTATAGGGTATGTGTAGGATCATGGTGTGCCAAAACAGGCCCTTAAGTGTCAATGAAATTTCAGAAAATCAGAGTTATGCAACTTGACATGAAAATTTGAATAAGTTGTGAATATTATTTTTAAAATATGTAAGAAGAGAATATATAGAAAATTGAATTTAGTTTCTAAGCTACTAGATTTTTTTTGGAAAAAAAAAATCCTATTTGATGAAAATTTCAAATTTCAATGCAGTGGTACTAAAATTTCAGGAAAAAAATAAGAAGTAGATGTATGTCTGACCACCCTGATCACAATCAAATCATAATATTTTTTTATAATATTTATAATATAAGTATTAGACTCATGTCCGGACATGACACATATTTTTTTAATAATTTTTTATGAAGTAAATAATTATTTATGAATTTTTTCCTACAGCTTTTCAGAAATTCAGAAACTCCTACGTCTGACCACCTTAACTTGGTCAAAACCCTATGAAATTTTATTTTTTTTAATTTTTCCCTATAGTAGACGAAGCATAGGATGTGACGCATGTTTTAGATTCAAAATATGTTATACCGTTTGAAAGTTATTAGTGTTTTTCAATCAGTATATCAATCAACACTATTGTCAGAATTCAATTAGAAAATAAATAATAATAATTTATTAAAGTCGAAATAAGACAAGCCTTATATTGTTGGAAAGCTAGGAGTGTCATTAAAAAACCTTTTTCGTTTTATCAATTTTAGCTACAAAAAAAGTCGTCAACCACTAGTGTAAAGTCTGGAAAATCAAGGAATACTGAAAAACATGTTTTTTCAGTTGACTTTCTAGGCTTGTCACTTCCAAGCCAAATACCAAAGCATTCCTGAGCCAAAATTGGAAATTTGAAAATTTGACTTCAAAAATCGAATATCTGATATATCAGATATCCGATTTTAATGTATAAATTTGTGGTCCCCAAAAATTTTCCCGTTGCTGCCTTTTATTTATTAAACTGCCACATTAATGGCGATGGCAAAAATTTGATATCCGATTATATCCGATATCAGATTTTATTAGTCATATTTTATAGAGAGAGAGAGAGAGAGAGAGAGAGAGAGAGAGAGAGAGAGAGAGAGAGAGAGAGAGAGAGAGAGAAGGAGAGGAAGAGAGGGAGAAAGAGAGAGAGAGATGAGGAGAGGGAGAGAGAGAGAGAGAGAGAGAGAGAGAGAGAGATTAGGGGATTAGGGGAGAGAGAGAGAGAGAGAGGGAGAGAGAGAGAGAGATTAGTAGAGAGAGAGAGAGGAGGAGGAGAGGGAGAGAGAGAGGGAGATAGACACAAATTATGTCGTTATGGATCATATGTTGTCCTAAGAGGTCATAAGACACAATATGACCCCTTAGGACACAATATGACCCAAAGCGACCCCTTAGGACAAAATATGATGTCATATGGTGTCACTAGGGGTCATATGGTGTCCTAAGAGGTCATAAGGGTTCATGGGACACCATATGACCTCTTAGGACACCATATGACCCTTAATGACACCATATTGGGTTGCTTTGGGTCATATTGTGTCCTAAGGGGTTATATTGTGTCCTACGACCCCTTAGGACACCATATGAACCCTAACGACATGATTTGGTGTCTTAAGGGGTCCTATGGTGTCATTAGGGGTCATATGGTGTCTTGGGACACCATATGACCCCTAATGACACCATATTGGGTCGCTTTGGGTCATATTGTATCCTAAGGGGTCATATTGTGTCTTACGACCCCTTAGGACACAATATGACCCAAAGTGACCCAATATGGTGTCATTAGGGGTCATATGGTGTCCTTATGGACACCATATGACCCTTAACGACACCATAGGACCCCTTAAGACACCAAATCATGTTGTTAGGGCTCATATGGTGTCCTAAGGGGTCATAGGACATAATATGACCCCTTAGGACACAATATGACCCTAAGCGACCCAATATGGTATCATTAGGGGTCATATGGTGTCTTAAGGGGTCATATTGTGTCCTAAGGACACCATACAACCCGTTATGACACCATATTGGGTCCCTTTAGGTCATATTGTGTCCTACAACCCCTTAGGACACCATATGACCCCTTACGATACCATATGGTGTCGTAGGGGTCCTATGGTGTCCATAGGGGTCATATGGTGTCCTACGACCCCTTAGGACACCATATGACCCCTTACGATACCATATGGTGTCGTAAGGGGTCCTATGGTGTCCATAGGGGTCATATGGTGTCCTACGACCCTTTAGGACACCATATGACCCCTTAAGACATTGGCCACGTGACAACATTCGATTGAGTGAGACTGACAACTTTTTCGCCAACCAAAAAATTGCTACCCTAATAAAACCATAGGGCAACTTGAAAAACCAAGATAGGCTTTTGTAGGGACCCCTCTCGTGGACCCTAGGTTCAAACGGATCGTTCATAGGTGCCACGGATTCCGAGTTCGAGCTCGTCAAAGTTTGAGAATTTTGAGCACTTAGAGCGCTCAAGGGACGACGCCGGTAGGGTATGACCCCAAGCATTCGACCAAGTGGGGGGGGCAAAATAGGAGCATGCATAGGGTAATAATGCCTAACTGGACATGTTAGAGCTGATGGTTCATCATCGTGACGAGTTGAACGAGAAATTGGCCACACGACAACATTTGATTGAGTGAGACTGACAATTTTTTCGCCAACAAAAAATTGCTGCCCTAATAAAACCCCGAGCGTTCGACCGAGGTGGGGGGAAAAATAGGACCATGCATAGGGTAATAATGAATTGTATCAAGTATTATTCATTAAATGAATTGTATTGTATTGTTCATTAAATGAATTGTATTGTTCATTGAATGAATTGTATTGTATTGTTGATTAAATGAATTGTCTTGTTCATAAATTGTATTGTTCATTAAATGAATTATATTGTTCATTATACAAACAACACTTATGATGAAATGAATTGAATTGTATTGTTCATTAAATAACCATTATTAACCATTGTTAATTATTGGAATTAAGATTAAAGATTTCCATGATAACACCACACACAGATGAGCAACAATTTATATGATCGAATATCAACTTCTGTATATATAAAAATGTCAAATGATTACAAATGTATGTCCATACACAAATATGACATAAACGACAACTGAAACAAAATGTATGTCTAAATACGTGAATGTATGTCCATATACAAAATATACATGCCAACTAGACATGTAAGCATCCCAAAACTATCTATAACATCCTACGCTGCTAATGGATCATCAAAATTGATCATCTTCACCGCACTGAAGGATCTTGCATAAGAAAAACGAACCACGATTAGTATTAGTTATATTATATAATTCACATTCGAAAAGTTAACATAAAAATGAACTATAATTGAACTATTCATGTTTACCTCATCTCCACATTTTCTCTTCAGCTTTGCAGGACTCTTGATGTATGTCTTCGGTAGAGGAGGTATGCTTTGAATATTTTCATACACAACCTACATATGTTCAGAAATATGACATTGATACAAGTTAGCATATAATTGTCACTGATAATAACAAATTATATCTACTAATCAAAAAATAAAATAAACACACTCGAGGCATCTCTTCTTCTTCTTCAGGTACACTGGGTGTAGTCATCAAGGATGCAAAGCCAAGTATACTCTGTATATATACACAACAGGTATATGAAACTATCAATCTATGTCTAGACATGTATAATCACTATAAGTTATTTAAACTATTCATTCAATCATATTTGCATTCAATTACCTTTCCCTTGTCTCCAACTGCACTACTAGATCCTAAATCACACTGCCCCGCACTCGTGCTGCTTGTGCCCTACAAGAGTAAAATAAGATATACATGCAAGTTACTACATAATCTAATTAATACCAATATAAATGATGAGCATGTATGTACAATACAATACAAATGACTAGGTGCAATAATATATGTACTGTCAAGCTATCAAGGCCAAATGAACTGGCCGACAAGGTGCCCTCTTAAATCTGTCTCAACTACTCCTCGATCATCAACTGTTAAATAGACCATGTAAATAAAAATTAGTACTTAATAATATCTAGATTATAAATATTTTTATTAAAATATAACATGAACTATGAAAATACAAATCTTACCAATACATCATCAATGTATGATGATGATGCCTCCTCGCCTCTAGCATGTGAGGACTCCCCAAGGTATCCTCCAGTCTATGTAATAATATCGGGTGCATCATGCACCTCATAATCTACACTGTTCACAGGAGGATCAACAGCCTGTCCAATTGGACCCAAGCATACGTGCCCACACATAACACAACTATGGGGCAAGCATATGTGTGGAGCCGAGGATGACGTGTCGACACCACCAGATGCACCGCTGCCATCAAGAGTAGGTTGAGCTACTGACCCAGCCTGAGAAACCAAAAGGCTACTCAAAGAGTGAATAGCCGTTATGGTCCGTGAAGCCGCCTCACAAATGATATCAGGATGTTGCACTGCAGATGGGGGATCAACAGGAGGAGGGGGGACATATGGACCCTGGACTACTCTGACTGCCCCAGGTCTATTTTGGGGCATACCTAAACCTACACCCTGGAAAGGTTGGATGTCAAAGTAGTTCACATGTTTGCGTAAAACAAACTTAGCATACAATTTTTTTATGAAATAGAAGGGGATATCAAGATTGTTGTTGGGTGGTTTATCGAAAACCATCCACAAACGATCCCAAATTTTTTTCACAATAGCATCATTTGTACACCATTTAATAGAAAGTTTTGTTTTTTTGGGATCTACAGGTTGACCAGTGCGGGGATTGACAAACAATGAGGCGATAGCAGCTTTGGATATCTCGAGATCCTTGATATCCTTATACGACAAGCCATCTGCATATTTTTTCCTCATAGAATCTCACCACAAAAGGGCGGCATTGTGCTCCTCAGTCATGGTTTCCATACTCTTTATGATTGATGTGAGAGGATCAAACATTGGGTTTAGACAAGGGATCCTACGATATACTTTTGCAATCCCCCTCAATTCATTCAAATTTTGTGCAATAAAATCTTGAATTGAGGGGGGGTTTTGGCAAATCAGGGTTTGGTTGTTGCAGTTGTGGTTGGTCAGTGTTTTCATTGTTATCCCCCATTTTTAACCTAATTGAATGTAAACAATTAAATTTAGTTAACAAATTTAAACAATTAGGTATTTGATTTTAAAAAATCATATTTTCATGAAAAAAACCATATTTTCAATGAAAATCAAATAAACAATAACAAAAAATACAAAAAAGGAATGAAAATGATTGAAAACGATAAAATTCGTACCTTTCAATCTATTTTTTAGCAATTTTTTGCCAAAACACCAGATATCGGGTGCACTGGATATCGGATTTTGATAATATCGTGCAGCCCGTGAGTTAAAAATGACTCACGAGCTATCATTGTCGAAATATATTTGTCTCAGAAAATCGGATATCCATTTTTTATACTTAAATTATTTTAAAATAACATATATAATATAATAATATATTATATATTATATAATATATTAATATATTATTATATTATATAATACGTATGGTATTATATTATAAAATATAATTATATATTATATAATATATTATTATATTATAATATGATATGATATAATAATATATTATATAATATATTTTTTAAATTAAAATTACAAATAAAAATCGGATATCCGATTTGCATAGGTAATTACCAAGCCAAGGTGCACTAACACCCAGGCCAAGCAAAAAGTCAACACGGATTTTTTGCGTTTTTAGGCGAGTGAAGAAGGCAATTTTTTTCACATCGCCACTTTTTGGCCCCCCTTGATCCTGCACTAACCCTACAACAAAACAATTAACTTATCATATATATTTTTGTGAATAGATTTAGTCTTGATCACTGATATGCCTTCTTTGTTAAGGTTAGGTTGAGATAGATATCTACCTAAAATATCATCTATAACCTCCTCACATATGAAATTGTATGTAAAAAAATCTAATATCCAATTATAAAATCCCACTAATCAATAGTTGACAATACATAGATTTGTTTGCTTATTAATTCCCAAAGAACTTTGTCAGATATGATTCTTTTGTCGCTGTCAAAGTGCTTTTGTAATTTAAAATTTTTTGACACACATGTGAATGATTTGTTGAAATTTTAGGTTAGGGTTAGTATTAGGGTTGAGTTAGAGTTAGAGTTAGTGTTATTATGCTTTTTTTTCAATACAATAATTTTATGTTATCTTTACAATATTTATCATCTCAAAAAACTTAAAACTTATATTTAATGTATATTGTTGAAAACAATATATAATGAGAATGTATAATAAATTGCATAAATTTTTTGTGTGGCATTATCCCACCAACAATTTCTTGTGGATATGTGGTTCCACATAATTTTCTATACATAAGAATAGATACATGGGGGCTTCACTTAGTGAACGTGGGTTATAGCACCTATGTGCATGACATACTAAAGAATCCCCCTATTTTCAAAACATATTGCCCTAAACTCCTTTTTTGTCACCCCCTCCCAATACACTATCCGAATTAAAAACCCCCCTATTTTCACTAAATATTCTATTTTTTCATAGCCCGAATTAAAAATCCCCCTATTTTCACTAGATAGGCAATATATTGTTTTCAATTTTGGGGAAATTAAACCCCCCAATATGAATGGACATGGTATAATATTGCCTAGGCAATGACACCCCCGTGAATATATATGACACTAATTTAAAATATATAACCTTCTAATCTCTATAATGTCAATTTCAATATATCTATTCACACAAATGAATTACTAACATTATATTATCATATATGTTGAAGGGGAAAACTATTGAGAAACCCATTAGTAAAGGAAAACAAATTAGGGATGATGATACTGAAAGTGAGAATAGTGGGTTCAATCTCTATTCTAAAATTGAAGGTGAGTTTGAGGATTTCAGCAACAAGGGGAAGACCAAGGGAAAGAGCAAGGGGACTGCTACGGATTCTAACCTTTCAGACTTTGACGATGAGTCTTATGATGATAAATTCATAAAAAGAAAGAAGAGAAAGGGTATGGGTAAGCAAACCCAAAGGACCAAGAAGACTAGTAAGGGGATAAACAAGGTGAAAAGGAAGATTATTATTTCTTCTAATGAGGATATTGAGGTTGAAAAAGCGGGCAATAATAAGGGTAAGGAAGAAGATGAAATGTTGGAGGGTGATCATGGGGAGAACATGAGCACACATAGAATGCAGAATGAGGGTCAGGAGAACAACATGGGAAATCAAAATGATTGTCATTGTGCTATTGGTAATGACATCATCAAAATGGCGAAAGAGATTAGTAACTTGAAGACTGACCTCAATATGATCAGAAAAGCTACTATGGGTGAGAAGCCTCTCTCTAAAAATGATAAAGAATTAGTGGTTGCTATTAACAAGGCTGAAGCAATTGAGGCTATGGTTAGTAAAATTTTGGAAATGGAAAAGAAGGTGAAGGAGCTGGAAGGGATCAGAGATGATAAGGGTCTGAATACTAACTTGAACAATCTAGTCAACAGAGTGGATATGATGGAGCTTACTATGAAGAGGATTGCTGAGCAAAACTTCCATATCCTTAAGGCCATTGATGACCATGTTAACATCTTGATTAACAAATTTGAACAAATTAAAGGCAAGGAGGATGATAAGGATCAGATGGAGAAGAAGGGTAACAAAAAAAAACAAGGGCCAACACTTGGAAACAAATTGATATCAAGGAAAAAGAGCTGGAAGAAATGAAAAATTCTGCAATCAATATGAAGCAGATGGTGGTTCACACTGAAGAACTCATGAGAAACATTTAGCTATCCTTGTGATGTCTTTTTGATTTCCTTTGGTTATCTAGTGTTGCTTCCTTTGTCTTGTGTTCCCTCTTTGTTTTGACAGGGAACTATTTTATGAGTGGGTGAGTAGGCATTGCTATTTTATGCCTCTTTTATGCTTTATCTTTCTCTTGCAATGTTACAAGGTTCTAGGTTCCTTTCAAAAATTTGTTTTTAATTAATCAAAACATTATATTATCATATTGAATTCAATAAAATATTTAAATTACATGAAATTTTTATAAGTCAAAATACTTTAAAGAGCATTTTACTTTGTCACAAATGTTTACAAATACTACTAACAAAAGAATATCATTTAATTGTTTAGCATGCCATGTCCAATTTTTATTTTTTGATTCTTTTATATTTTATTAGATATTTAAATATTAAATTTAAAAAAATAAAATATACTATCTCACTACATAACTTTAACTCCATTCTACTTATTGTTCTAATTTTTGGAGCCTTCTATTTTCCATACAAAACAACACCTGATTAAAAACATAAAATTTGTGAATGAAAATATATTTTTACATGATTTCTACTAATTCGATTCTCTTAATTTTCCCATCTTAATGCTATAAAAATGTAAAAAATCCATTGAAAAACAATTGTATTAGGCAAATTTGTATTTTTTATCAGTATTGTTTTGTATAAAAAATAGCAATTACATCTTAATGTCATATGCCCTAGAAACCTAAATTAATTTTGTTACTGGACCCCAAGCCTCGTGGTAATTTGGACTAGGGATGGACTTTGTGATTAAACTATGACTATGTGAACTCATGAATGTGTGTGTGTGTGATGGTTATAAACTCTTACTCCTACTATTAATGAATGTTTTGATTATATATTTTATTACTAACCCGAACTGACAAATTTGTGGAGTTGTGTGAGTTTGACGGTTGGTTGCGGGTACTTGAGGTGCAAGGTGGAGTGGATTCTGTGAACCAGCGGTGAGAGACAGACTGTATGTATTGTCAATATAGCGTTTATACCTTGAAAGTAAGTTTTGTCCACCTAAGGTTCAACTTACCTAGGAAGTGAAACTCGACTAGTTAATTGTTTTCGAGTGTTTTGGAGATATTTATAATAAACTCGATATTTATTAATTGGAGACATTGAATTAAAAGTTCATTAAAGAATGATTGAATTATATATATATATATATATATATATATATTGTAGACACAGAAATCTGTCCACTTAATTAAATGAATATTTAATGTTTATTTGATTAAATAGCCATCAGTAATCAGTTAATTAAATTAATATTTCATTAATTCATCATCAACTTCTTCTTCTATTAACTAAATAAATTATTTAGTTTATTTAAATTAATTCATTAAACCACACTCTAAAAATGAATTATATGAATAAAACATATTTGTTTAAATTAACCCCCTTCCCTCCTTTAAATAAATAAATAAATATTTATTTAAATCCCTAAACTCCCCCTCCCCCCCCACTTGCATTCTCCTACAAATGCAAGTTGCACCTATTTTGTTGAAATAAAGTAATTTTATTTTAATTAAAATCCTATTTTCCCTCACCCACCAAACCCACTTGCATCCTAAACCCATTCTAGTTCTTCTAAACCATTCCTAATTAGCCTAATCCATCCCCTAATTATTGTCACATTCCTAAGCAACTTGAAGTCACTTCTCAAAGCCTCCAAAGTCTTTGAAAAGCATTAAAGGCTTTATGTCTCCAACAAGTTAACCCCTAAAGACTTCCAAATCATTAATGGCTCCTACATTACCATTAATAGTTAATTCCACTTGCCCACATGGTTAGAGCTTCCCCTCCAATTCAACATCCATTTAACTCATGGGTCTCTTCAAGCATTTATTGCTTTGACCATGGTTATCCTCACCAACTCTTGCACAAGAGTTTGTCCATTGGATAAAGACATTATTCATTGGATAAAATCTTTATTCATAAACTCAAGCCTAACCTTACCTCCTAAGGTAACCTTCATGTCATCTCAAGCATTTAATATTTCTTCCCTCTCCTCTCAAGCCATCTCATGATGACATTTGTCATCCTGGGATTGGGTTGAAATCCCTCACATGGATCATAAACCTTTCAATCCTGACCCTGGTTGAGATTACTCAATATCAACCATCCATTTCTCTATTTTTCCTATAAATAGAGCTCATTCCTTCAAGCTTAAGATCCATAAATCTTGTATGCATCAAACTTATAGTAAATTTGAGAGAGCATTTAGGAGCAATTTATTTGTTATTTTGGCTAAAATTAACATAGATTAATTAGGTACTTTCTCATATTTAGCTTGTTTGCATTTGCATAATCGTTTATCTTCATTTTCATAATCTTGAATCTCCATAAGACATCCATAATAGTGCAAAAAGCTGAGGGCTGCACTCATGTGGAACTTGGAGAGGAGAGAAACAAGGGAGGGGCAACTATGGGAATGTTGGAGGGCATCTTGGAGGGTTTTGTTTCATTCCTCTATTTTTGTATGCTTTCCATTATCTATTTTATATCTCTCTTGATATGCATGCTTAGGATCATCGTTTTGTTTCTCTTTTGTTTGTGTCACTGACATATTATTGTTTGAACTTGTGTCTTGTGCATCCTAATCCAACTTGCATCATTTGGTGAACCCAACATGAATTGAACATGCAACCTTCTGATTTGAACTAACTTTTTTGTTTGTGATTTTTCATAATTTTCACACACAGGTTGCGCTTTAGCGCTATTGAAATGCGTTTTAGTGCCTTTGACAGTAGAAGATTTAGCACTTTGGTCCAAGTTCTAGCACTTTTGTCGAATATTTAGCGATGTCGTTGTAGTTATAGCGCTATTGTTGGTTAAATAGCGCTTTTGTAAATCTTTTAGCACATTTGCGCTCTCTGTCTGATAACGTTTTCATTCTATTTAGCAGTTTAAATTAGCATGTTTGTCCATTGTTTAACGCTTTTGGTGTTAATTTAGCACGTTTGTTAGTACTTCAATGCTTTTGTCTTAAAGTGGCATTTCCGTGTTTACACAAAGTAGCGCGTTTGTAACAGAGAGTGGAAAAAAAGATTTGTGTAACCAAAAAAATTAAAATTTTAGGCTTATAGAAGCCCACCAAAAACCCTCATTTCATTAACTATTTTCTTTTTTAGTGCAGGTTGCTAACATTTTTGTTTGCAGGATTCAAGGAGTTAGAAATTAGAAATTTTATTTCTTTTTCTTTCTAGCTTTGCTTTTAAAGTTAGATTAAAAAGAATTCACTTTCCTTTTGGTTTAAAACAAACTTCATCTTTCATTTTGGACTAAAATCAGCAAAATTTTCAATTTGGGCTTAAAAAGAATTTCATTTGCAAAGTTAAAAAGAACCACAAATCAAACAAAAAAACTTTGCTTTATTTTGCAAGCTAGGAACAAACTTTTCATTTTGGGGCTTAAAATAAACAAACAAATTTTCATTTCTTGCAAGGATAAAATTCACAATCAACTTTTTTATTTTGCAAGTTAAAAAGAACAAACAACTTGTCCATTTTTTTTTACAAAAAATGCTTTTACTTTGAGCAAACATGTTTTCCAGTTTGTTGACCAAGATTTTTCACTTTCCTAGTTAGACAACAAATTGTTTTTTGGGATTAAAAAGAATACCATGATTGTTGGAGCAACATCTCCAAATAATAAATAGATCACATTGTGATAAAAGGGTTAAAAAGAACAAGTGTTTTCCGTGTTTGGCATGCTTGTGCAAGTTTGTAGAGTGGTCTCATTTCTAACACACACTATCCTCTCCCTTGGCTCTCGTGGTCCTAGGTGCAAGAGAAAAGTGTTAGTAACGCTCTAAATTTTATATTTTTAAGAGAGGCCTTCCAAGAGACACATCACTCTTGGGAATGACCTTGCGCAATAAATCCTTTGAGCTGCTATAGAAATCAGGTGAGAGCGAAAGTTGTAGCGTTGGGTGTAGTTGTTCCTATAGTGTAACTTGACAAAAGGACATATGGGCCCCACCACAAGTTACAAGGTTCTTAAGTGAGTCACTGTAGAATGAACTTACGTCCAAAGACATCGAACATTACTAGACACCTTTTATTATAAAATCCCACCCGTTCTATTGATTGAGGATATTTGTGAAAAGTTCAGTGCAAGAGCACATATGGTTTTGCTCCCAAGATACTCACCATGCATATTTCCTTGAGTAGAAAAAATATTTTTTGAAAGGCTACTTGTAGCTTCATGAAAGTGGTGACTCCCCCATCATAGGGATCATCTATCTATTATGCTCGCGCAAGACTTAGTATGTCACATCCTAACCTGCCACTGTGGGATTCACAAGGTATGTAGTACCAAAGTCAAAGAAATGTCAAGATGTGGGCTGAAAATATCACAACTAGCCATGACCTCAGGGATAAAGTGTGTTTGAGTTTTCTTTGTCTTGTTTCAAACTAGTAACAATTTGAGCCGACTTCAGGCTTTGGAAAAAATATACAAAACATTTGAACAAGGTCAAAAATTTCATTATTGGGTTGATTTAGACCCACACCTATTGTTCCTTTTGTTGAAAAGGGGCAAGATTATTGTGCTTATGTGATTCTTGTGTTTTATTGTCAAACAAATTCAAAACAATTGAAACCAAGTATCAATCCAACAAATTTACATCAACATTGACCAACAAAAACAAACATCAACAAGTGAAACAAAATATCACTTTGTATGACCATCACTCATATCTTGAGAAAATGAAATCTTCATCAAAATACCAAGTTGAAGAAGAGACAATTGAGTTCAAAAGCTCTTATCAAAAGAAGGAATTTTTTCTATATCAATAGACAAATTTTTCTCTCACACAAAGCCTTCTTGTGTCATATGCACTTGTATCTTCAAGGAAAATCCAACGATTTTGACAAAGAGCCTTTGAACAATAGAGATTTTACTCAGTATAGAGCCTTGGATTATCACAAAAACAAAGGGGGCAAGATCAATCCTTCTTTCTTTCCAAAAATCTGTATCACATACAACGAAGTTCGAGGGGAACCACCAACCCCTGAGAGAGAGGAAGAAGTAGAAACCCCCTTTGTCATAGAAAGTTTTTATTGAGGTACATATTCTATCCACTTTCGCCTTACACACATCACAAACACAATTCACTTCTCAAAAACACAAAAAAGTTTTTTTTCCTTAGCACTTTCAGATATTGCTTAAAAATCAAACCAACAAATCACTTTTAGTGTGTCTCAACATCTAGGATCAATCATCCTAAGGGGAATTTCTACACATATAGATAGGTTAAAACTATTTTATGAGTGTATCCTCTCATTACTAGGTAGTTTGGTTTATAACACATCTCAAACCTTGCTATACCTCATCTCATCAAAATTGTTGAAAAACACAAGAACAAGCAATTCACAAAGAACTTTGTTGGCATCCAACCTTCAGTTTTAGACATCTATCTTACACCAAACCTTTCACAAAACTTGTATTCCATCAACCACTTCATCACCACCTCATAATCATTTTCACAAAATCAAAAAATTTCAACAAAATGGCTCACACAAGATCAATGAAGAATTGACAACCAGAAATTGAAGAAGAGGAAGAAAACCTCAACGATTTTCATAAGGCCATTGGAGGAGGCACTAATAATAAAGAACCCAACACTCCAACTCCCAAAGATATAGAAAGAGCGCAACATAATCCCAAATTCAACAAACTCTTTGATGAGATTCTCAGAAACAATAAAAATGCTCATTTCTTAAGACTTTCTCAAGAGGGTGTCAAACTACCCTCTAAGTTTGATATAACACACATACAGAAAACATCCAAACAACATAGTCATCATGATGGTGGAGGAGGTAGAGAATTTTTCTGATATGACCCTAATCATCAAGGGAATCCTCCTCCTCCTCCCCCTTCAGAAATGGACATGTTGAGGCAACAAATAGAAAATCTCACCCAACAACTAAATAGTGGTGTAAAGACAAATCAGTTTTCACTTAATGACATTTGTCACTATCCCTTTGATAGGAACATGCACATGCCGCCTTTTCCATGAGGGTTCGAAACACCCAAATTTGAGAAGTATATAGGCAAAGGAGATCTTAGAGATCGTATACGAAAATTTCACTCAACTTGTTTAGAGGTGGCCTATGAGAACACCTATCTAATGTGCCTTTTTCCTCAAAGTTTTGGGGGCACAACTACACAATGGTTTTCGCAATTACCAGGTGGCATTAGAACATTTGAGGAACTAGTCCAAAAATTCATCGCTCATTATGCACACAATATAGAACAAGATGTCACCATGGCAGATTTGTGCAACACTAAACAAAAACCAGGAGAGTTGTTCTCAACTTTCCTACAATGGTGGAGGCAATTATCTAGCAGATGCTTCCTTCATCTACCTGAACATGAACTAGTGGAAATTTTCATTTCCAACTTAAATGATGAGATGAAATTCCATTTGGACATGAAGGGTACAACATCCTTTGAAGACATGATCACTCAAGGCTTTGAAATGTGAAAGGGCCCTCATCAAAAAGGGACTTATCAAAATCTATACTGAACCTAAAATGGCCACCATCCATGTTATAATAGTGATAAACCAAATTTTTGTAACAAGGACAATAATGTTGTCAATGACGAGATAGTGGATGCAAGAACAGTAAAGACTGCACAACCTGTGGTCATATTTGAAAGACAGAATCCCCTCCTAATAACAACAACATCAATAATCCATAAAATCAAGGTCACAATACACAAAAAGAGGCATCAAAACAAAGGCAACAAAATTACAAGCAAAAACACACGTATACACCCTTAGGGGAACCCATCGAAACAATATTGCATCAATTGGTCTCTTCCAATATTGTGACCTTACCAGAAACATCTAACTATGAGCCTCAGGTCAAACCATCATGGTGGTGTGATAATGAACATTGTGAATTCCACCAAGGAAGAGGGCACAAAACAAGCAATTGCCATCGACTAAAAGATCTTGTTCAGGATCTTATTGATAGAGGAGAAATTGAAATAGAAGGACATGTCCCTAAAACATCCAATGATGATCATTTAAAGTTCAAGAATCCACTTCCATCACATGATCAAAGGGGTACTTCCACCTTAGGGCGAAACATAGATACTAGAACTAACTATACAAAAGCTGCATATAATTATACTATAAATAACCTTTATGATGTTGATGAACAAGTTGCAACTCTTACCATCAAAGATCCAAATCTTGCATGCAACATTGTTACGTGTCGTAGCAAGATTACCATTCGAGCAGCACCATAAGGAATGACACCCCTGCCCAAACACTATAATCTTGTGGAGAAATTGGATAAGACCCTAGCCCCATGTCTCACTTTCACTGAAAGCGACAATGCATCCTTCCAACAACCTCATAACGCATCCCTGCATATTGAAGGATTTGTAAACCAACACCAAATTAAGTGAGTCTTGATTGACAATGGAGTGGTATTAAACATATGCACCTTGCAGCTGGTCACAACACTGGCCTATATCATAGAATTGGTGGATGTCAGCAAAAAGATAACCATTAAGGCATATGATGATGCAGAGCGTTCTTCCCGAGGAGCTGTTGTATTACCTATCAAAGTGGGGCTAGTGGTGAAACATATAGTCTGCCAAGTTCTAGACCTTCCTCTGTCATATAATCTCTTGTTAAGAAGACCTTGGATACATGCCATGCAAGTCTTTCCATCTACCTATCACCAATGTATCAAGTTTCGACATAACGATGTAGAAATTACAATGCTTGGAGATTCAAATCCATTTGCATATTGTAATAACATTAACCATCAGCCAGAGATCACCATACCTAACAACAGAGAAGCTATCCCTTCCTCATCTTATGTCAATCCAACCTTGCTTTCCAGCTTAGTAACCCCTACACCAAAGCAGGAGAAATTGAAGATGAAAATGGCCGACGAAGGTCTCGGGGAATATAGTCTTAGCCAACTCTTTTGTGTTGGACAATGAATCACATCCCCTAGAACTCATGGCAAACCCCAAAAGTTGTTTCAGACACCACTGGCCAAGATAACTTGCACTCTGGTACAATTCATCCCTGGTAAAAGTCAGGAAGAGGAAACCATGGATGAGGACCAAATAGAATGGATCTACAAAGACCCTATCAACAAAGAAAGCTTGACGACTAAGCTTCCCACTGAAAAATATGGCAAAGGCCTCACTATCATGCAAAGAATGGGCTATGATGGCCATAGTGCTTTGGGATATTGTAAACAAGGATGAGACGAGCCCTTACAACCTAAGTTGAAACCCAAAGATAAAATTGGAGTGGGTTTTCAAAAGGAATCTCTTCCTAAGCTTCAATTCAAAGGGAAACCCAACAAATCCCTATATCAGCCAGTTACTCTAGGGAGACCATCCTTGACTATATCTATAACACCAACAAAATTGGTAATCCCATCAGTAGCACTAGTAGCATCAACAACACTGATAACCCCATCAATAGCATTTGTGGCACCAACAACACTATCAATCATACCAACAACACTAATAATCCGATCCACAACATCAGTAAAACCAGTTATACCTACAACACCGGCAACTCCACCTCCAATTGTGCATAAACCTGTAATTAATGCACTATTCAATTTAAAGGACATCCCAGCCTGGTATAGTAATTGGATGCTCGAAAGTGACTCTGAGACAGACTCACATGAGTGGGAATTGGATTCAATGAATCTAAATACTTCAGATGAGGAAGACACATCGCCTCCCCCACCTCCTAAAGATATACCAGTGTATGGAGAAGCATAGATAGAAACTTTTTGGGTTCCTGAGCTCGTGGAAACTTCCACAAGCTCTACGTCACATCCCACACTAGAATGTGACAAGGAGAGTACCATCGATGCACTTCACTCATCTATATTAACCCTCACTGACGCCTCCTCTGAACTCAACTTAATTGATGAGGTAATGCCTATCATCCACCCTGAACTCATCGACTGGAACCAGCCAAATCCCCTGTGTCTTGATCATTTCCAAAATGATGAAGCGCTCATAGACTTTTTAGAATTAAGGGATAACATACCAAGTAGGGACCATAAAGATGGGTTTGCAATTGAACTCAACAATGCAACATACTTTGGGGTAGATGCCAAACTTTCAGCTACAAAAATATCACAATAAAACATGGATCTTCTAGTGAAAACCATAAAGTGGCATTTGTTGATCCCAAAACAATAAAAATAAAGAGTGTATCAAAAGGTGAAAACCTCTCTAAGGTGCTTGAGGATGAAAGGTTTGACATCCTCCCCTTTAGTACAAATCAGGAGAGACCGACGATACTAATTGAAGAAACAAAAGAATTCAATGTGGGGACCCCTGAGACTCCTCACCAAATACATTTGGCATCTCTATTAACTCCATAGGAACAACCAAAATTTGTAGAATTCTTCCAAAAACGTCAAATCAACTTTGCATGGTCTTATGCAGATATGCCCGACTTAGATCCAGATTTGGTCATGCATCACCGAATTGTAGCAAAGGGAGCTAACCCTGTCAACCAATAGCTCAGAAAGATGCAACCACAGATTGTTGTTCTCGTCAAAGCTGAACTCAAAAAGCTCTTGGATGTTGGTTTCATCAGACCAATTGATTATGCAGATTGGATTTCCAATATTGTACCTGTCACTAAACCTAATGGGGGCATCTGTATCTGTACAAACTTCAGAGATTTGAACAAGGAGTGTCCTTAAGATGACTTCCCATTACCAAACATCAGCATGATTGTCGATTTAACAACAGGTCATGCAATGCTTTCTCTTATGGACTTCTTTTCAGGGTACAACCAGATCAAGATTGCTCCAGAGGATCAACACAAAACTGCTTTCACATGCCCATGGGGAACATACTGTTGGAATGTGATGCCTTTTGGCCTAAAGAATGTGGGGGCAACATATCAAAGAGCTATGACTACCATCTTTCATGATATGATGCACAACATAATGGAAGATTATATTGATGATTTACTCGCTAAATCATTAACAAGAGAAGGCCATCTTGCAATATTGGGTCAAATCTTTGATAGATTATAACAATATTATGTCCATCTAAATCCAAAGATATGTGTCTTTGTAGTAACCTTCGGAAAGCTCTTAGGATACATTGTCTCGAGAAGAGGCATTGAAGTAGATCATGCAAAAGTCAAAGCAATCATGGACATGCCACCTGCAAAGAACATCAGTCAGTTAAGGACACTACAAGGATGACTACAATCAATTCGGAGATTCATTACACAATTGGTTGATAAGTGTCATTCGTTCACCCATCTATTACACAAGAATATCTGCTTTCAATGGGATACAAAGTGCCAACAAGCATTCCAAATGCTTAAAGACTACCTGATGAATACACCATTGCTAATCCCACCAAATCCAAGTAGACCTCTATTGCTATATATTTCAGCTACAAATACAACATTAGGAGTACTACTAGCACAAAAAAATGCAGAAGCAAAAGAATGTGATGTATATTATATCTCACGCACATTGGTAGGCTATGAACTCAATTACACACCTATTGAGTGAGCTTGCCTAGCAGTTATCTTAGCAGCCACCAAATTGAGGCACTACATGTTGACACACAAGGTACAACTTATTGCTAAAATAGATCCACTCAAGTACCTACTCAACAAGGCGGTATTGGCAGGTTGCTTGGCCAAATGGGTTATGATCCTGAGTGAATTTGACATTGAGTACATGGATCACAATGCTATCAAGGGGCGGGTTATTGCAGATCAGTTGGCCAATGCACCACTCACAGGTGACCATCCTCTTGTTTCAAACTTTCTAGATTAATAAATCTTCATGATCACAGCTACCCAACCCTGGAAGCTATATTTTGATGGCTCCTACACTAGACACGGCTCGGGGGCAGATATTCTTTTCATCACACCTCAAGGTGATAGCATCCCAAAGTCATACAGGCTTACTTTTCCATGCATAAATAATATCACTGAATATGAGACCTTGATCACAGACCTCAGATTGTCTATACAATGGCATCTAAAAGAGATACAAGTCTATGGAGATTCTCAGCTGGTCATCCGACAAGTCGCTGATGAATACTAGACAAAGAATGACAAACTCATGTCGTACAAAAATATGGTGGATAGTTTCAAAGAATCATTTACAACTATCACATTTGAGCAAGTACCCAAAGATCAGAATCGAGCTGTCGATGCAATGGCTACAATTGCATCTATCCTGGATCTTCCGCAAAATTCAACACACTATGAGTTCTTGGAAGATCAGCTTTGAATCCTCACTTATGATATCCTTGAGAGTGAAATGATATGCCATCTTATCGGTTCTGATTCCCCATGGTACAATGAGGTCTTAACTTACCTACGTGATCACACACTTCCTCTCAACCAATCAAATAACCAACAAAAGACCTTTATCCACCAAACCGCTTGATACACCATCATTGTCGAAACCCTATATAGATGAAGTCTTAATGTACTCTCCTTTGATGTTTGGAACAAGATGAGATAACAAAAGCCTTGGAAGAGGTCCACGAAGGAATTTGTGGGGATCACTCAAGCAGTCCTTCACTAGCAAATAAAATCATGTGAGCCGGTTACTATTGGCCCTCTATGGAGAAGCACTCCTACTACTTTGTCAGAAGTGAAAGAAGTGCCAAGTTCATGGTGATCTAATACATGCCCCAGCACAGGAATTGCAACCAATCACAACACCATGGCCCTTTTGTCAATGGGGACTTGACCTTGTGGGTAAAATCCATCCATCTTCATCCAACGACCAAAAATTATCATTACCACCACCGAATAAATCACAAAGTGGATCGAAGCCATTCCACTTACCCAAGTCACTGGCAAGCAGATCACCTCATTCATCCTTAATTACATCATCTGCCGGTATGGTGTACCCATGTCCATCATCATAGATAATGGACTCCCTTTCAAAAATCAAGATGTATGTGAGCTCTGTGAAAAGTTTCATATCCAACATCGCTTTTCCACCCCATATTACCCACAAGGCAATGGTCAGGCTGAAGCATCAAACAAGAACATATTGAGGATCCTCAAGAAGATAGTGAATTATGTTGGTCGTGATTGGCACATTCGATTAAATCCAACACTATGGGCATATTGAACTAGCATTCTAACCTCTATAGGCGCAACTCCCTACTCACTAGTTTATGGAGCAGAAGCTATCTTGCCTATTGAGGTTGAGATACCATCTCTACAGGTCTCCTTGCACAAAGTGATAGATGATGAAGCATACTGAGTCTCACATCTTCAAGACTTGTAACTACTTGATGACAGGCGACAAGCTACATACAATCATCTAAAATCCTATCAGCAGCACATGAGCAGAAGCTATAATCATCGGGTTGAACCTCATACATTTGAGGTAGGCGACCTTGTTCTTAAGGAGAATCCTCATAACCAACCAAAGAGAGAACATCAGGGGATGTTTGAATCAAATTGGCTGGGTCTGTATGTCATCACTATCATCTTCGGGACTGGGGCATATTAGGTGGCAACTTCAGAAGGGGAACCACTAGTAGATCCAATAAATAGCATGCACCTCAAATGGTTTCATACATAAGTTGTACAAAGCATCAATCTCCACCATATATCATAAAATACCAAAAACATTCAGAAAAATGTCCTGAAGAAAATACAAAAAGAAATAAAGAAAACAGTAAAGAGAAATTATGCATCCAAACGGTGAAAACCACTCCGATGGCGCCCTGGGTAAATATGGTGGTGAAAACCTGGTAAACAAGCGCCATTCATAAAGGCTATGGCTCCGTTGTCTTTCAGAATCATTGCGATCACATCCATTGCATCCATTCATCCATCATTCAAACCATGGCTTGTTATTGATCTGCAATCAAGGTTATTACTTCATATGTCCTACATCTCGCTTTCATAAGAAACATCTAGCTGGGGGCAATTCTCTTATTCTACCGATGGAAGTGGATTCTAAATTATTTGTGATTCATTGAGTTCCTCATTCAAAACTGTCTGGAAATATAACAAAAAACATTCATAAAAACTCATAAAATTCCAAAAACACTCACAAAATCCATAAAACATAACAAAAACATTGCACTATATATTATTCTTTGTACATACACATCTCAATAGACACCAAAAAAACATTTTGAGCTACTAAAACAATGACCACCTATCAAATCAACCAACCAATCAACACATCTACACACAAATCATCTTCGCAAGGATGCATCCTTCCTTATAAACAAAGACATGGTAGCATTTTCTTTGACAAGAAAATTTTGTTTAAGTTGCTAAGAACTTGGTTGATTTGTCATGTCTTTATTTTATTCATATTAGGTTCCTATGCTACTCCAGGATATCCACAAGTGATTAGAGTAGACCGATGATTCCTAATATCTTTTTCTTTTTTTGTTGTCTGCAAATTGTTCCAATGAAGTTTTGGGGCATGTACTAATGGTGTCTACATGAGAAGTTCACTAAGCTACATAATCCTATGCAAAATACAGTCATTGATCACTATGGCTTATTGACTACATCATATACCTCACCCATTTGCACATGAACCAGAATGGAGGGTAATTTTCTTTGTCTGTGATGCTTGCTTATAGGTGAAATGCTCAAACTTGGTTCCTACTACCTCGACCAAGAACGATACTACCATGCTCGATGATGAAAATAAAGCACTATGAATAATCTATGGATCGTCATTTCATCTCACCTGTTTATATTGCATTTCATTGCATATCACCCATCCATTTGCTCATCCATTGTTCATATCTATTATTTGCATGCAAGTAATTTAGGTTTCTATGAGAAGGACCTAAAATAAATTTGTCTTGGGTCCAATCATGACAGAGTTCTCTGATATATCATCTCACATCTTTATTCCACATCCGCACTTTCTCATCAACTTGCATTCATATATCATGAAGGTATGACATTATCATGTAGTTGCATCAAATGCATTCAACCCATTATCATTTACTAGCATTTAGATGCATTAAATCCATTTACATATTCATTTAAGTGCATTTGTTTACTCATCAATAAAGTGCATTTATTATCATTTACTTGCATTTCATTTAAGTGCATTTGTTTCTCTATTATCAAGAACATTCATCTATCCATTTACTGCATTCATTTAATCATTAAATATGCATTCATTTCATTATCATTTAAGCTTCATTTAGATTCATTTAGTAGGTGCATTTTAAACCATTTAGTTTCATCTAAATTCATAAGATGCATTCATTGCATTAAGGTGCAATTATTTATTATCCCTTAGTTGCATTCATTTCATTGTCATTTAATCTCATTTTATCACTTAGTTACATTTTGAATCATTTCGATTCATTTAGATACATTTTCACATCATCACACCATTTTATTTGCATTCATTTAAAGTGCATTTATCCATTTTAAAGTGCATTCATCTAGAAACATTTAAACATTTGTTCATCCATTTTAAGTGCATTCATCTAGAAGCATACATCACATCCTCATAAACATTTAATTCATTTAGCTTCATCTTAGAAACATGCACCATTTATTCATATCATCACATCATATCATCAACATAAATAAGTATTATCTATCACAATATTCATTATCTAAACTCATCATTTATCCATCATTACATCACATTAATAGCATTACAAAAGCATCATCCACATGTTAGCAAATAAACCATAGCATGCATATAGAAATCATATCATCAACATGTACATCTAGAAAGAAAATTATCCATAGCATGTATCTAAGCATTATCCATATCATCATCCTACATAAAAACACATACATGTCATCACACAGATGCATATCATATCATCACCAAAAGAATGAGATGTCATCATCTATCGCATCAAAAAGAATACATGTATCGGTGTACAATGATGTCCAACAAAATTGGCTACCAAGAGCCATTCAAGTATCAGCCTAAATAATAAATCAAAGATGTATCAAAATCTCTCAAATACCACTCTGGCCAGATGTTGCTCCCCCACCACCCTCACCATCTCCCCGAGGAGGACCCATAATACCACCGCCACTTTGAACCCTCTGAGACCGCTCAGATCTCGCCTGCCACATCTGAGAGTAGCTCAGTGCTCGCTGACTAACTGGTACCACCTGCTCGTATAATCCCCGCCAATAATCTATCTCTGCCTGAGCTCGCCGCATCTCCCTCAACACCTCCCTAGTAGGACCTTGTTCTCCTGCCATAACTTGTCCTCTATCCTACAACTCCCTCAATCTCTCCACTGCATCATCTCTCTCTCCTATCACTACAGTCAACTCAGCCTCCCGTGCAAACAACTGGATATCCTTGGCTACAGCCTCTGCATCTTTGTCCTCCAGCTATGCCTCTAAATCATGGCTATGTGCCTTGGCTGTTGTCAATCAAATTTGTAACCGTAATATCATAAACTCTCGCAAGTCCCCTTCTCCTCCACCTATGGCTCCCCCTCCCATCTCTATCGGATCCTCTCCTCCACCTATGGCTCCCCCTCCCATCTCTGTAGGATCCTCTCCCCCACCAACATCCCTACCTCCTGCTCTAGTTGCACCCTATATCAGTGGACCCTATGGTAGTCATAAAGGTTTCCCACCTCTGCCTCTCCTTTGTAATTGTCATCCTCCACCACCTCCACCTCCAAATCCATCCCCACCCCTAAATCCACCACCCTCACCCTCTCCACCTCAACCTGCACCACCGAAACCTCCTCCACCACCTCCATCTCCTCCTCCTCCACCTCTACCTCCTCTCCTCCTTCATCGTCGTCTCTTGTCAACCTCAAAAAGTGGTATGGGCTCGATAAGATATGAAATCCGTGGAATCGGATGCACGGTACGATACTGTGTGTACTCCTTCATCACCTCGACATCTACAATCTCTGGCCTCATCTTCCATGCTCTCGCCTGTAGTGTTTGAAACTCTGTCAGGGCTTGATCATAAGATATCACTGGCCCCCACTAAAACCTCTCCCACACTACCCGTGCATACTCCCTCAAACCACTATCTCTGCCCAAACTATCTCATCACTCTCCAGGGCAATTATCTCTCTACATATTAAGATGTGTGACCGATCAAAAAATGTGTCACAAATACATATGGTAGTGCCTCTCCATCATCCTCCCAGGGCTCGCAATCAAGGTACGACCTCCATATAACTGTATCTAGGTCATCCAATGCTCATCACCAAAACTCCAGCTTCCCTAAATGGGGTTGGGTCATCATCCCTCCATACATACACACATAGGGTTGATGTATCACCCTAAATCTCAAGCATACTGGCCGTGTAACTGGCAAGTTCTCCCAAGCCCAGATATGCAGCAAAGTGATCCCTACCTCGAGTGATCTCGTCTCTCAATACACTGCCTCGTGTAGATCCCTGTAAAGGTGTGCTAGTACACATGGCCCCCATGCATAGTGAGTCCCCTCTGTCACCATCTTCTCTATAACCTGACCCCACCCAGCCGCTAATCCATGTGACCGTCGATCGGGGCACAGTAAATCCCCAATGATACCTGCTAGAACTATGGGTAGAGGCTCGTACAACGTTGTTATCTCCTCCCATGCCATAGAGCCATCCTCAAATATATACATCCACTACAAAGATCCTCTCTATGGTTGTCATCCCTAAGTGGTGATCATATGTAACCAGCTCCCCTTTGATCGAGATACGCAAAATCCTTCATACGTCCTACAATGTCATTGTCATCTCTCCCATTGTCAAGTGAAAGGAGCATGCCTCGTTGTGCCATCGCTCCACCAATACTGTCAGTAGTCCGTGATTTGTCTGAATCACGGGTAGATGCATCATATCATACATACCAGTCGCACAAACACAATCTACCTCCACCTCTGTCAACTGCTCCCACAACTGCTGTGTGGTGGGATGCCTCTCCCGCATCTATAAGACGGGAAGATTCTCCTATACATATCAACACAAACATCAGATGTTTTTCTACAAAAATTCTTAAGTTTCAACCTAGACTATCAATAGATACTTTGATCAAGTATCTTTGAGTCTCAACAAGTAATCAATCATGACAATCCTAGACTACATCAGACATAGATCACAATGAGCTTAGTCTCACCGGGACTGCTATGATTCACCAAAACAACTCATCCATCCATCAACACAAACATCAAAGGATATTGTATCTAAAAACTGGGGCATCTATCAAAATCGTGCTACTCTAATGACAATCGCGCTACTCTACTGACAATAGCGCTACAACTTGTGCACAACAACGGTCAAACAAACAAATGCGTTAATACAACTATACCATAACGCTACTTAATGACAACAACGCTATATTATCTACCCGACAATGCTAAAATTGCAAAAGTGCTATAACTATGACACACATGCGCTAAACAAACAAAAGAGCTACAACAACTATGCAATAGCGCCACTGCAGCACAATAACGCTAATTTAGGCGACAAAAGTGTTAAAATACAGGTTTAGTGCTATTGTCTCACTTGGACTTTGACGCTTGAAAAAATATGACAAAATGCATAAAAAACAAAATTCAAGATTTGCATACCATTGGCCCGTAGTCGTCTGGCCGCTAGTATCGGTAGATCCGCTCTAGCCGGTGATTTGCTATAGGGACAGGCATGATGACTGTTACTCACTCTTTCGCACAAGGTCACTATCAGAGCTCCAAACTCCTAGGGAGATAGGTGCAAATGAGTCAGTTTTTACCCCTTCCCCTCCATAAATACCCCCCAACCCTAACCCTAATTCACCCCACTCACCACCGTGGTCCCTATGAGCTTCCAACGCCTCTCATTTTCCTGTTTTACCCCCGTTTTCTTTCATTCTTTCACTATTATTTCTAAATTCTTCTATTCTACCTCCCTTCCACTTCTTTCTATTTTTCAAGAGATCGCTCAATTTTTCAAAAAAAATTGGCTCATCTCTCAAGGAGGCATACCACCCACTAAATTATCATTTATGGGGCATATTTCTTCACACCTATTTTTCTTCTTTGAAACGATGCGATTAACTACACCATCTCAAAGAAGGGCAAATGTAGACATATAAATTTGTCCACTTAATTAAACAAATACTTAATATTTATTTGATTAATTAAGCATCAGTAATCAATTAATTAAATTAATATTTAATTAATTCATCCTCAACCTCTTCTTCTATTAACTAAATAAATTATTCAGTTTATTTAAATTAATTCATTAAACCACACTTTAAAAATGAATTAAATGAATAAAACATACTTGTTTAAATTAACCCCCTTTTCTCCTTTAAATAAAAAATACATATTTATTTAAATCCCTAAACTACCCCCTCCACTTGCATTCTCCTACAAATGCAAGTTGCACCTGTTTTGTTGAAATAAAGTAATTTTATTTTAATTAAAATCATATTTTCCCTCACCCACCAAACCCACTTGCATCCTAAACCCATTCTAGATTCTTCTAAACCATTCCTAATTAGCCTAATCCATCCCCTAATTATTGTCACATTCCTAAGCAACTTGAAGTCACTTCTCAAAGCCTGCAAAGTCTTTGAAAATCATTAAAGGCTTTATGTCTCCAACAAGTTAACCCCTAAAGTCTTCCAAACCATTAATGGCTCCTACATTACCATTAATAGTTAATTCCACTTGCCCACATGGTTAGAGCTTCCCCTCCAACTCAACATCCATTTAACTCATGGGTCTCTTCAAGCATTTATTTTTTTGACCATGGTTATCCTCACTAACTCTTGCACAAGAGTTTGTCCATTGGATAAAGGCATTATTCATTGGATAAAAGTTTTATTCATAAACTCAAGCCTAACCTTACTTCCTAAGGTAACCTTCATGTCATCACAAGCATTTAATGCTTATTCACTCTCCTCTCAAGCCATCTCATGATGACATTTGTCATCCTAGGATTGGGTTGAAAGCCCTCACATGTATCATAAACCTTTCAATCCCGACCCTTGTTGAGATTACTCAATCTCAACCATCCATTTCTCTATTTTTCCTATAAATAGAGCTCATTCCTTAAAGCTTAAGATCTAGAAATATTGTATGCATCAAACTTATAGTAAACTTAGAGAGCATTTAGGAGCAATTTGTTTGTTATTTTGGCTAAAATTAACATAGATTAATTAGGTTATTTTTCATATTTAGCTTGTTTGCATTTGCATAATCTTTTATCTTCATTTTCACAATCTTGAATCTCCATAAGAGATCCATAATAGTGCAAAAATTTGAGGGCTACAATCATGTGGAACTTAGAGAGGAGAGGAATAAGGGAGGAGCAACTATGAGCATGTTGGAGGGCATCTTGGAAGGTTTTGTTTCATTCCTCTGTTTTTGTATGCTTTCCATTATCTGTTTTATATCTCTCTTGATATGCATGCTTAGGATCATAGTTTTGTTGTCTTTCATTTGTGTCACTGACATATTAACATTTGAACTTCTGTCTTGTGCATCCTATTCCGTCTTGCATCATATATATATATATATATAGTGTCGTAAATTGTACACCCTTGCTAGGGTGGTACAATTTCACACTTAGGTTAGCACTTGCCTTAGTGTGTCTTGCATCTTGCATTTCTAATTTTCCTTTAAGAATTTAATTAATTAATTAAATTAAATCTAAACTTATATTTCATCACTTCACATTATAAAATTGGGCCCTTTACCCTAACTATGGCCCTTTTTATTTTATTCCTTTAATAAATCATTTAATCATAAACCCTAATTATGTCCTATTTCAACCTTTAAGGCCTGATTTCACATATCAAAACACCTCAAAATTAGCTGTAACTTTGCGATTCTCTCTATTATCATCATATCTAACAGCCCTGAACATTTGGTGAAAAGTTGGTCAGATTGTGGCGAGAGTGTACATGGTCCTCAGCTTTTTTCTCGAAATTTCGGGAGCATAATCCTATGATATTATAATGGTTAACCCAAAAGATTGTCGAGAAATTCAATTCCTAGGTCAGCCTAAAGGCGAAATTAGGTTGAAATTAAGATCTAGGGTTTCATACATAAGAACTCTCTTTCTTCATTTGAAGGGAACTAAGAACTATCTATCTATCGGATCTAAAAATCTAAGAGTAGGTTTTTAAGCATAAGAAGTCTTCTATGTAGTGAAATAGAAGCCTATGTGGAGTCTTCAACAACATTCAACAACATTTCATCAAGCATTCATCATCAATTAGGAGCCTTGAAGACATTGAAGAGTAATAGGAGATCTAGTGCCAATATCTCTCCCTTGGGGATTGGTATGATTTCATGTTATTTTCATGTCTTTGTATGAGCTTCTTTACATCAATTTTCACACTTACCTTCATTATTTAGATCATTTAGCATATTTTATTTGAAGCATTGTCATTTACATTCACATTTACATTTAGGGTTCTCTCATGCAGAGGGTAGCTCTAGTTTCTTATCATTTAGGATCTTGCATACACACAAGGTTCTAGCACACACATTTTCAATACATTATCGGCTATTTATGGAGGTGGAAATCACCAACATAGGGGTTTGACTAAGGAAAAACTCTATATAACCACCCAAACCTTCCCTTTTCAACTGTTGGTGCAGAAACAGGCATCCAAAGGCAGTTTATGTTGGCAAATGCACACTCCAATGAGATATTGTAGGTGATTGAAGGTTTTGTCATTGATGGCAACCTTACAATCCTATGACACTGGCAAGGCAATTTACTGGCACTAGCAAGGTCAGACTCTACACCGGCACATAGACCACCGGCACCGACAGTGAAAGGAAGCATACCGACACAAAAGCCGACAAGAATTTTTTTTGTAATATATTTTGTCAATTATTGTAAAATCATTGTAAGCCGACTTGGCAAGTTGTAAAATGACTCATATATATAAGAGATCATTGTAAAATATTTAATAATAGATGAAAGGAAATATATAGGCAAAATAAGGCAGACCTATTATGCGAATTATAGGTTAAGGGTTTATGTATGAAGCAGAGCTATAAAACGGTATTGGATCTGGCATAGTAGATGTTATTTTAAAGCAGTACAAGACATTAGATTTATATAATCCATTTTGTAAGTCAGTGAGACTTCCCATTTTGTAATTGAGCAGTGAGCTCTAGGCACTTGGCCTTTCGACATGTGCAGGCCCCTATTGTATCAGTAATATTCTCTTATTGGCCAGTAAGTGAATATTGTGGGTCACAAATCCCACTGAGGTTTTTCCCACACTGGGTTTCCTTGTTAAAATACTATGTTATGGTGTGTTTTTCATGTGGTTGTTGTTATCTCTGTTTATTGCATTATTTCTTGTTTACCGGTATACAGTATTGATATGCTCTACATGTTTTAAGTTAAGAAAATCTTACAACCGGTTAGATACTGATTCACCCCCCCTCTCAGTATTTTTGGGGATCCTAACAATTGGTATCAAAGCTTGGTCCTCTATTTTCAGAAGCCTAACAACTTGAGGAAGATCTTGACACTGGTAGAGATGGAAAACTTGATGAAGCAATTAGAAGGAGCTCTCTTAGACTATGATGTAGAAAAGTTGAAAAATATCAAACTCGAAGATGATCTAAAGGCTGCACAGGATATCATTCAAGCACTTCAAGAAAATATTACCATTGCAAGAAACAAGAAAAGAGAACTTTGTGAAAAGGTGCAAAATGAGAATGATGAAAAGGAAACTCTTAGTGATCTGATGAATAAGCTGAAACAAGAAAACATGAAAACAAAGAATAAGATGTAGGATATGACTGAGATTTTGTAAATAAATTGAAGATAGAAAGAAGAATGAAGAAGATTTGACTAGAAGATTGAATGATGCTGCAAATGAAAATACAAGACTTAGTTATGAAAATGATATGTTGAAGACAGATATGATGCATGCACAAAATAACTCAAATGAACTCATGAGACAGAAAGGTATCTTGGAAAGAGAACTGGATACTGCAAATCACCACAAAGAAAAATTCAAGTAAAGCTCAGAAGAACTTGGTGACTTGTTGAAGAATCAGAAACCTAATGGTGACACTAATGGTCTTAGCTTTGAAGCTGGTGAAAGCTCTGGTACTACAAACACACAGGATCATGGCAAACTGGTAAGACAACTTACTGCTTATAAATTTAATGGAAAATGCTTTAATTGTAACAAATATGGTCATAGAGCAAATCAATGTAGATCTAGAAATTATCAAAGCACCAATACACCCACCAATCAATGTTCTAAATGCAACAAAATTGGTCATAATTCAGAGAATTGCAGAATGAATGTAAGATGTTATGTTTGTGGAAGATTTGGACACTTATCTAATCAATGTAGAACACAAACCAACATAGGATATGGGAAAGCTATTCAGAAAAATAATGTGACTTGTTATGCCTGTAACAAGATTGGACATATTGCTAAATTTTGTAGAAGCAAGTCCTCATCGGTAAATAACAATAGTGCTAGTTTGAAAGGTAAAGAAAAGGTTGAAGAAGTAAAGAAGGAATTCTCAAAACAATGGATCAGGAAATTAGATCTAAATGGTGATAGGAACACTCCTCCACCGGCAAGAGACTCTCCATCTAATTGAAGAAAATTCATTTGAGGGTTTGGCAATCAAAAGTGAAACATGCTATAATTCCCTTGGTTGATGGTAAGAAGTTGAAATTACTTCTATACCGACAGATAAGTTAAGTGATTACTTAACCGACAAGCATTACATGTGGTGGTTGGCAAAAATAACATAATAAATCAGTGTTTTGGCTCCAATTTCATTTCACCAAGCATTCAAACATTCGAAGAGCACGAAAATTATTGAGCGAAGGCATTCCAAGCAAAGAAGAGAAGAAATTCATTAAGCAATCATCCTTAAGGTAGATAAAGGTATTTATATCCATGGCTTCTTCATATGTTCTTGAATTCATAGCAAACCCTATTGTAGTTGAAGTGATTAAACGCCCTAGACCCGTATTTCAGGTAGTTCCCGAGATTGCCAAGAAAGATGATAATGTTGGTGCATTTTCTCAAATCTCCAAAGGAGTAGTTTTTGCTGAACACCCTAGAATGTACATACATTGTCACATAGAAGAATTAGGTGATGAGGAAATCAAGAGCATGTATAAATTAGTAATCTGTGATGAAATCGGCAATGTTAAAGCTGAACACAAGATAGTAGAAACCCTAGGTTTCACTGAAATTCTTAGTATTCTGGATTTCCCTAAGGATGTTATAAGGATAGTTTTAAGCAGGGTTCATGGTGACTTCTTATGGTTAGACTTAGTTCACAAAATTACAAAAGAGGCAGTAAAAGTTGTGACAGGGTTACCTTCCACTGGTAACAAGCCTGATAAAACAAAGGTCTCAAATGACCTAGTGATTAACCTAACAGGTGCAACATCTGATAAGAGATCCTTAAGAGTAAATGATGTAACCGATATCAATGTTAGATTCATTAGCATGATTTTAGGCTACAAAACCACACATGCAAATAGGTTAAATTCAGTCTCTAGCCTATGCATAAAGAGTGCCTATGATAAGATTAAAGATAATGCAAAAATAGATGTGTGTGAATGGTTGAAAGATGAACTTATTGACAATCTTGGAAAGATAAAGAAAGACAAAAAGGGGACATTTAGATTTGGAAACCTACTTGTCTGTTTAATGTTGCACATAACAAAACAAATGCCCAGTATCGGTAATAAATATCTTGGTTTTGATATACTGGTAGGCAAACAATTATCTGATTTACTAAATAACATGGGTGAAAACAGAGAAAAGAATATAAATGAGTACTTTTAGGCATTGAAGGCCTGGATGAATACCAGAGTCAGATTATCACAAGCAATTGTAAATAAGTATAAGGATGAAATATGCTTTGTTATTAAGAAGAATTAGATTTGGATGGAGGCACTTATCCCAAGAACCATTTGGGTTACTGAAATGGGTTATGAAACTGATGACCACATAATTGAAACATATGCAAAAGCCCTCCTGGAAGCACCCAAGGAACCTAAACAAGAGGTATTTGGCAGTGCTAAGACTATTGAAAATCAAATCGAATCAAAGAAAAGGGTAAAGAAGGTGGAAGCAACAGTTAGAAGAGGATCTAGACAAGCTAAAGATATCAAAGAAGATGTACTTAAACAAACCGCTTTTACTGAAAATGAGTTAGAAGCATAATAGCTAGAAACTCACCTTTCACCGGTTGCAACCTCTTTAGAAAGTAATATGCCAGTTGCATTTAAAAGAGTTGTGAGAAAAAAGGGAACCTTCACCGGTATCTACACCCTCTCCTAGAAGAACCAGACAAAAACAACAGGCAGTAAGGCCCTCGGCTAGAAAAGTAACTCCAAAGAAGAAGTTAACACCCAAGAAGAAGACTCAACAAACCATTGCTCCAATTGACAAACTTCTAAATAAAATTACAGAGGATGGAAAGCTGAAAAACATCAATAAATTATATGATACATTATCAATTGATGACAAGGAGAAAGTTGAAAACAATGTAGTTCTACACTTGGACATTTACAAGAAATTTCTAATGCAAGTTGTAGATGAATTACCGACAGAACTGTTTAAAAGACTTGAAGCTAGAAGGCAAGCTATTGTAGAGCTTGATAAGAAAATAAAAGTTGAAAAACTACTTGTTGTTTATCCTGTCAACTCACCAAAAGAGATAGATGACCTGATCTTTGAGGCTAATCGGTCAGTATTTTCAACTGCACACTGACATGTAGCACTTATGGTTGGTAGAGTGAATGAGGTAGCAGAGGAAACTGCTAATACATGGGACATATTCCTTGTAGAGAAGGAAAAGCAGGAAGAATATAGAAACCCTAAGCCCATCAAAGTATATCAAAAGGATAAGGATAAGGGAAAAGGCAAGGTTGGTGGACCACCTAGCATAAAAATAAAAGATAACTTATCCCCACCACCTTTGGATACTCCACCAGTAGTTACCACTGACAATCAACTGGCTAGTGAGAGTATGGACATACCACATGAGGACACAAATCTCAATTCTGAGGTGTTATATACAGTTGGCATTGACACACAAAAGGTCAATATTGTGGTAGATAAGGATACAACTGGGAAAATAGATATGGCTAGTGAGCCACCGGTAACAAATGGTACATAAGGTAAACCGACAGATGATAACATTGAGCAACAGGCTCCATCACAGCAATAGGTTCACATAGAGACAGTGCCACCAGCAACAGCTGAGCAATCCAAGCCTTTGCTTAAAGAAATGGAAACACAAACTGACCTACCAGAGGTCACTACAAGCAAGGAAATTGCTCCCACCGACGGGATACAGAGTGTTGGCTCTTCAAATGCAGAATTCAAATCAACTAATGTAATAGAAGTTCTTTTGGATTCCATTAAGAAGATAACAGATTGTAGCTCACAAGCATACAAGGCAATAGATGATGCCATTCCAATTTTGAAAATGATAGCACCTAAATGTAATGTAGATAATAAAGATTTTTTGAGTCAACTTGACACTTTGTCTAAGTATATTATTGACAACACTATGATAGTTGAACAAATAAAAGAGGAAGCATTCAAGGAGAGATTAGAGAAAGAAAAACACAAATTCTTTGAGGAAGAAATAAAGAAGTGTACAAGGCAATTTGACACACTTTTACCAGAACTATGTAGTACACTGAAGGAATTTAAAACTTTGTATAGGGATACATGTAAAACTAACTTTGTGACAGCTGATATAGACAAGAAGATCAGCAAGATACGGGAGGATATAAATAAACTAGCTGATAATTTTTATTAATTCATCTGATTCATTATCAATTTTTGAGCAGAAAATAATAGGTTTTGAGGAAGAACTACTAAAGTTGGAAAGAGAGAAGGAAATAATAAAAGGAAAGGCTAAAGATCTAAAATGGAGACTTAGTCCAGAATTGGACCAGCTCACCTCCTTAAGAAAAGAAATATCTGATGCTTTGATTCAAGGACAGAAAACACCGACAGAGCAAATGGAACACCTCACCAGTACAGTTCAGAGGACAGAGGCCGCAATAAAAGACAACAAAAAGTTCATTGAAAGCCTGAATCTGGTTTTGGCATATCTTTTTCAGATTGTAACCAACCGGTTACAAAGATGAAACATGAAACCACACTCATTGACACTTTGACAACCTTTGTCATTGATGCCAAATGGGGAGTAGTGGAATTAGAAAAATAACCAGCAAATGACTTATCAACTCAAGGGGAGCACATATTCTTTTGGTACACAAATTTTTGGTAAGACAATTTCGGTAGACTCTTTTGGATAACAATTTTTGGATTTTTCTCATGAGTGTTGCCATCAATGCCAAAGGGGGAGATTGTTGGCAAATGCACACTCCAATGAGATATTGTAGGTGATTGAAGGTTTTGTCATTGATGGCAACCTTACAATCCTATGACACCGCAAGGCAATTTACCAGCACTAGCAAGGTCAGACTCTACACTGGCACATAGACCACCAGCACCGATAGTGAAAGGAAGCATACCGGCACAGAAGTTGACAAGAATTTTGTTTGTAATATATTTTGTCAATTATTGTAAAATGATTGTAAGCCGACTTGAAAAGTTGTAAAATGACTCATATATATAAGAGATCATTGTAAAACATGTTGTAATAGATGAAAGGAAATATATAGGCAAAATAAGGTAGACCTATTATGCGAATTATAGGTTAAGGGTTTATGTATGAAGCAGAGCTATAAACTGGTACTAGATCTGGCATAGTAGATGTTATTTTGAAGCAGTACAAGACATTGGATTTATATAATCCATTTTCTAAGTCAATGAGACTTCCCATTTTGTAATTGAGCAGTGAGCTCTAGGCACTTGGCCTTCCTGCATGTGTAGGCCCCTATTGTAGCAGTAATGTTCTCTTATTGGCCAGTAAGTGAATATTGTGGGTCACAAATCCCACCAAGGTTTTTCCCACATCGGGTTTCCTCATTAAACTACTGTGTTATGGTGTGTTTTTCATGTGGTTGTTGTTATCTCTATTTATTGCATTATTTCTTGTTTACCGGTATACAATATTGATATGCTCTACATGTTTTAAGTTAAGAAAATCTTACAACCGGTTAGATACTGATTCACCTCCCTTCTTAGTATCTTTGGGAATCCTAATAGTTTCAGATCTAGAAAAAGGCACCAAAATCACTCGGAAGTGCAGAAATCTGTCAAGGACAAGGGCGTGGCGCCCTGGTCCCTCCATTTTGCAGTCAAATTTGATAGGTTTCAGACCCAGGAGCTTCAATTTACAGTGTCTTGGTTGCAGTCTCCTGTCTGCAGAAATAGGACAGTGGCGTGGCACCCTCATCCAGGTTAGTTTTGTTCAATTTGCAGCATCAAGTACACATCCAAAATCCTCCCCCTTTCATGATTTCACTATCTCAGTTTCCGATCTACAAGTTTGTGCAATTCTGAGTTCATTTATGCTTCATTCTTTATCTCCTAATCTAGTTGATCATTCAAACCCTAGTTTTTCTCATCATTTACAACAAGAGGAATAGAAACCCTCAAGGTAATCTTTGGCTCTCTCTTTCTCACAAGAAGTAGTCAAAGTGATCTATCTCCCTAGGCTCCTTCATATTCCCAATGTGTTGGCAAAAGTGGGATTAGGTTCTCGTCACCTGATCTCATTTTTCCCGCCCCCACATTTTGGGGAAATATATCTACCTTCAAATTTTCATCACCTTCCTTAGTAAGCATTTAGGTGATTTTGTGATTTTATCTAACATGTGTTTTTGTAGGGTGTGGATCCTAACTGTGTACTACAAATATCGCTGGGGGCTTTGTCCGACAACTCATGGATATATAATTTTTCATGAATGTTTACTTTTCTTTACTTTAGCTTGCATATGCACATAGTGTCATATGACCACTAAAGTGAGGGCTAAATGTAGTGTCATAAATTGTACACCATTTCTAGGGTGGTACAATTTCACACTTAGGTTGGCACCCGCCTTAGTGTGTCTTGCATTTTGCATTTCTAATTTCCCTTTATGCATTTAATTAATTTATTTAATTAAATCTAAAGTCATATTTAATTAATTAATTTAATTAAATCTCAAATCATATTTCATCACTTCACATATTATAAAATTGGTCCCTTTATCCTATGTGTGCTCCTTTTTATTTTATTCCTCCAATAAATCATTTAATCATAAACCCTAATTATGTCCTATTTCAACCTTTAAGGCCCAATTTCGCATATCAAAACACTTTGAAATCAGTTGTAACTTTGGGATTCACTCTAATATCATCATATTTAATGATCCTAAAAATTTGGTGAAAAGTTAGTTGGACTATGGCGGGAGTGCACATGGTCCTTGACTTTTTTCCCAAAATTTTTAGGAGCATAATCCTATTATATTATAATGCTTGACCCCAAAAGATTGGTGGGAAATTCAATTCCTAGGTTGGCCTAAAGGTGGAATTAAGTCAAAATTAAGATCTAGGGTTTCATACATAAGAGCTCTCTTTCTTCATTTGAAGGGAACTAAGAACTATCTATCTATTGAATCTAAGAATCTAAGAGTAGGTTTTTAAGTATAAGGAGTCTTATGTGTAGTGAAAGAGAAACCTACATGGAGTCTTCAACAACATTTCATTAAGCATTCATCATCAATTAGGAACCTTGAAGACATTGAAGAGTAATAAGAGATCTAGTGGCAATATCTCTCCCTTGGGGATTAGTATGATTCCATGTTATTTTCATGTCTTTGTATGAACTTCTTTACATCAATTTGCACACTTACCTTCATTCTTTAGATCATTTAGCATATTTGGTTTGAAGCATTGTCATTTACATTCACATTTACATTTAGGGTTTATTCTCATGTGTAGGGTAGCTCTAGTTTCTTATCATTTAGGATCTTGCATACACATAAGGTTCTAGCACACACATTTTCAGTACATTATCGGCTATTTGTGGAGGTGGAAATAACCAACACAGGGGTTTGACTAAGACAAAATCTTATATAGCTACTCAAACCTTCCCTTTTTAGTTGCGAGTGCAGAAACAAGCATCCGAAAGCAGTTTCACATCTGGAAAAGGCATCATAATCACTCAGAAGTATCAGAAGTGCAGAAATCTGTCAAGGATGGGGGCATGGAACCCTCATCCTGCCTAGGATAGGGGCGTGGCACCCTCATCCCTCCATTTTGCAGTCAAATTTGACAGGTTGCAGACTTGGGACCTCCAGTTTGTAGTGTCTTGGTTGCAGCCTCCTGTCTGTAGAAACATAACAGTGGCTTGACACCTTAGTCCAGGTCAATTTTGTTCAATTTGTAGCATCAGATACACATCCACAATCCTCTCCCTTTCATGCTTTTAGTAGCTCAGTTTCAGATTTGCAAGTTCTTGCAATTCCGAGTTCATTTATGTTTCATTCTTTATCTCCTAATCTAGTTGATCATTCAAACCCTGGTTTTTCTAATCATTTGCAACAAGAGGAATAGAAACCCTAAGAGGTAATCCTTGGCTCTCTCTTTCTCACAAGAAGTAGTCAAAGTGATCTATCTCCCTAGGCTCTTTCGTATTCCAAATGTGTTGGCAAAAGTGGGATTAGGTCCTAGTCACCCGATCTCGCTTTTCCCACCCCCACTATATATATATATATATATATATATATATATATATATATATATATATATCCCTAGGCTCTTTCGTATTCCAAATGTGTTGGCAAAAGTGAGATTAGGTCTTAGTCACCCGATCTCGCTTTTCCCACCCCCACTATATATCACTATATATATATATATATATATATATATATTGTTAGGATTCCCAAAGATACTGAGAGGGGGGGGGGGAATTAGTATCTGACCGATATATGAATTTTCTTGACTTATTATATGAAAAACATTTCAAAACTGTGTACCGGTAACCTAAAATTAATGCAGTAAATAAGAACAATAAACACAACATGAAAGACACACCATAACATAGTGTTTTTAACGAGGAAACCCGTTGCGAGAAAAACCTCGATGGGATTTGTGACCCACAATATTTGCTTACTAGCCAATAAGAGAATATTACTGTTTACAATAGGGGCCTGCACATGCAGGAAGGCCAAGTGCCTAAAGCTCACTGCTCAGTTACAAAAGAAGTCTCACTGACTTACAAAAATGGATTATACAAATCCAGTATCGTGTACTACTTCAAATCAACATCTACTATGCCAGGCTCAGTACCGGTTTAAGCTCTGCAATATTCATAAACCCTTATCCAAAATCTGCCTTACAATTCGCATATTAGGTCTGCAATAATCCTTCCATCTATATCTCTCCTAAATGATCTACAATGATCTCATACTTATATGAGTTATATTACAATCCACCAAGTCGACTTACAAAAGGTTTTTACAATTAAATACAAAATACATTTAAACAAAATTCATGTCGGCCATGGTGCTGATGAATTGTATGTCGATGTTGAGTCTATCGGTGTCGGTGCGTGCCAGTATCATATGATTGTAAGGTTGCCATCAATGCTAAAGGGGGAGATTGTTGGCAAATGCACACTCCAATAAGAAATTGTAGGTGATTGAATGTGTTGGCAAAAGTGGGATTAGGTCCTAGTCACCCGATCTCGCTTTTCCTGCCCCCACAATATATATATATATATAAGTATAAATAAAATAAAAACATAAAATAAATGAAAAACCAAATATAAATGAATAAGTAAAAATAAATAAATGTAACTTATATTTATCTATAGCCAAAATTATGCATATACCGAGCATGGGCGCTCAACTTATTATTAATAACATATGGTAGAGGAGGAATTGTGAGAAATAACAATAAACGATAATAAAAGGGGATTTATTTTTCATTCTTGCATGCGAGACAACTCTCATTTATGGAAAGAGGGGTGTGAGACTGGGAAGGTACTCGTGCACGTTGCTGGAGGAAGTTGTTCCATTAAAACAACATGGCAACCATGTCTAAGTGGCACTTCCAGGTCAAAGAAAGGAGAAATCTAGAGTGACAGGAACTTATTAAAACCCCACAACCCCTTGATTGGAAAAAAGAGGAGAGTCTGGAGGAAAAGAAAATTAGGGGAAAGCATAAGGATAGGCATGGGAAGCAAGTAGAGGTTCCCAAGAGGGCACTCTTGCATTTGGATGTGGATTGGGAGTGATTTGAAGGAATTGAACACCTCACACCAACAATTGTGGGTTAAGAGTTTTGACAAACAACAGGTTTCAATTCTCTACTCAATCTTTTATCTATATGGAAGAATAACATAAAAGGTAGAATGAAAAAAAATATAAATCTGAAATTTTAATAGCTGTAGCTTGTTTCTAATTTCTTAGTTAATAAATGTAAAGTAAATTCACCAAGTATTGATGAGGGTTTCATAGTTAATCAATTTATAGAATTCATCCAGCATAATCTTGCCTGGGAGCTGCCATAATCCTTTAAAATTTATGTTTAAAATAGTTGCAGGCACTCTTTGTTGAAGCATTCCCCTTAGATTGTTCTTATAAGATATATTTCTTTAAAAAAAACAAAAAAACTCCAGCAAGTATAATTGCCTTTCTAAGTCCACCTTCTAGCTCACTTTAGAAGCCAATGCCTTAGTAACTATGCATATAACCCTTGGTTTTCTACTACAACCTTAGATGCCTATTCTTCATAAATAAACCTTACTTGAATAGTTTTAACTTGTTATGCTAAGACCTTATGCAAAGAAGTAAAGGATATTATTAGAGAGTAACCAAAGGAACTCTCTCACCGTAAGAGTTGGAATTAATGGATTGGAAAGAAGTGGATGCTTAAGAAAAATCTTAGTTGAGGAATGACCTATATCCATATTGCTACTTGTTGCAATGGAGGTTACCACCATGACAAATCACTCATTTTATGCTCCTGGTTGAGTGAAGCCAGTGAGTGTCCTCCTCATAAATTACTTACATCATTGAAAAAGTTAGAAGCTTATGTTGAACATACTCTCTCGGTGATGGAGACTCATAAAGTAAAGCTATATTTAGAGTATGCATAGCACCTTCTCATGTGCTTTGGACAGTAGAAGGATTTCAACCTATAGCTTCCTTAAACAATACCAAAATACTTAAAATCACCTATTGGATTGTTGGAAGCCAAAACCTTACTCCTAGTAGTATATTCTTTCATTTGGATGCTCATTTAAAGAACACAAAAGAATAACAATAAACAATATAACTTCTATAGTGAAACCATAACTATGATTATATGACTATTTGATGTTCGAAGGGTTTAAACATAAAAGGAATATTAAAGTGAAGAAACGATTAAAAGGGACGGTCTATATGGGTAATCACTACAATTAAAGTGGAATGTGGGAAGAGTTTAAAATGTATCTATATAATCAATTAAAAAGAAAAGAATTCGCTCCATTTATATTCACTTGGTGGCCTTTGGGGCTAGTAAGTACCATTTTCAGCTCATACTTAGCATTCTAGTTGTCCAAGCAATGCTGAAATTAGACTCAAAACAGCAACAGTTACTATAATACAAAAGTTGGGTTGAGGCTAGTGGTCTCGGGTTACTCAAGGAGATATTGACCCTATTGGCTTTTGTTTAAACAACATTGGAACCTATTGTTGGTTGGAAGCCGACATGTTATCTTGGGTACAAACAACTCCATGGAACTTTCTTAACGTAACAACTCTAGAATAAAAAATGAGCTATAGAAGAGGCTACTTGGAAAACTACCTACTCCCAACTTAGGATTCTCTTTCTAGTTATAGCACTAAGCTATGTACAGGCGCTGACTTTTATGGCAACGGATAGAGTTAGGACCCTTTGAGGGCATAGGTAGAGGATAGTATTCCTCTAAGGCGTAGATTAGTCCTCTCTATCCGAGGTGATCACCGAGAGAGAAATCCTATGACCCGTCATAGATAAGCTTATCCGCTTGAGATTGACAGTAGTCAAAGAGCATATTGTGTCGGTAGACTATTAGTCGTACCCCTAGATAGCGGATGGATGTCGCCAGTTGCATGCAGGCGAGGGGTAACCGTGATAACCTATGGAAAATGGACGAATTCCACTAGGAGCATGTGGGCTTGGGGGCCAGCTACATGTCATCGATGGATGTCCCCATTGCTTAGTCGTCTGATGGATTTCAGGGAAAGGAGAATTCCTAATGGGAATGGATAGACAACAACTTAAGTAAACTCTTAGTGTGGATTGACATGTCTTAGATACTTGAACCTTGAGGTAGTAGACACCTTAGGTGTTTGGTCTTTAAAGGTAGACCGAATCAGTGTCTCTCTCTCACCACGGGCTACAGAATCCACTTGGAGGGGTGGATAGGGACTAAACCACTATGGAGGGTTTACATTGCACCTCAAGCGATAAAAGAAGAACTATGGATAAGAAGATTACACTACCCCACAAAGTTCCTAATGTATGCTATCCGGTAATGCTATTTGTTAAGCTTCTATATCATCTATGATGTAATTATTATTATGAGTTTTATCTTGTTAATTTACTGCTGCACTAATTATATGATACTTGTTAACATGTTTCATGCTTTCAAAACAAAAGCAAAAAAAAAAAATTGTGTAAATTTGGATCCTTTTGGGTTGTCCTTGCACTTAAATTATAAAAACTCAAACTAAAAGAATAGGAAAGTGTCACCATGTGAAATCATAGTTTGAATCATACCTTAAAAGTTTAACTCAAAAACCTTTTAAAAAATGTATAGGTAGGCGTGTAAACCTTTCTATTCTAACTAATTCGTCGAAATAATTCTTCACAATTGACAAAGCTTGTTATGTCTGATAAATCACTTTGTTCTATAAATTTTTTGTGGCGAAGCTTACATATTTGGATCAAGTTGTCTGTTTTACAATTGACAAAGCTCCTTATGTTTGATAGATCACTTTGTTTTATGAATTTTCTATGGCTAAGCTTAGATATCTGGATCAAGTTGTCTGCTTTTCTATGGCTAAGCAGTAAAGATCTGAGTGAGATAATTTAAATACTATATCATAAATTGATACCTCTCATCATGCTTCATAGTAGCAATTATTGCCCTCCCTGAATAGCTGAATCGATCACATCAGCAATAACTACCAGCTGCTATTTAGCAGCCTAAATTATCGCGTAACTATTCTTGACCATTCCAATGCCCTCAATAAGTGGCCGATGCAGACTTGAACTAACTCTGATTTCTGCATTTAAATATATTTGTATTGAAGAATCAACACACAGAGTAGAATAGAAAAATAATTCATCGTAGGTGCTACCTATATTTGCTTGGTTGCCTTCCTTGGAATAGATAAAAAATTGACACAACAAAACTTCAATTTTATTACTTAATTTGACACATATGTATGTTGGTGACAATTTTGGGGATATTGTGACTGCTAAATATAGACCAAGTCGTTATGAATTTTCTTAATTCATAAAAATACGCCAGCCCAAGATTTCTAAGCCTACAAAAACATTTAATATAGAGCGTGGAAATGGGGTTGCTTTCACGGTTGATTGGTCCAAGAAGTTGAAGAGTTCATCTCATGAATACATCCATTGTATTGCTTCCACTCAGAGCCATTATAGGAAAATTTGTTAAAACATCTTTAAATAAAATAAAAAGTTGTCTTGGTGCAGGAAACAGATATAAAAGAAGGCAGTTTGAACAAACCAGAACCCAGAAAGGGAAACAACGCAAAATTGTTGGACTGATTCCAAGAAATCATAGGGTTGGATGCTATTCATGGAAATATGAGGTCAATGCGCACTAAGGGTTTTTGATATTCTTAAAAATATTGGGCTTTAAGGCTACAAGGTTTGGGGAATGAAGTAGTTCTAGTTTCATTAGATTTTGAATTTGAGATCCTCGAAAAATCTGCTTTCTCTTAGATGCGCCATGGAATCCTCGATTTTGAAAGAGCAGAGACGGGAATTGGAGAGAAAAACAAGGGAAGAAGTTTTCATTGGACGAAATCATTGAGTCTTGCATTGGTGGTTTTGGAGGAGCTCAGTTGTTTCAAGTGGTAGTTGTTTCTCTGGGCTGGGTCTTCGATGTTCAGCATACCTTCCTCACCATTTTCACTGATGCCCAACCTACATGGTGCTGCACAGAGACTTCATCCCTACAAATTTGGGAAATAACAGGAATGGGCAAATGCATAGAAGAGTCATCAGTATGTAAGATGGATACATCACGGTGGGAGTGGGAGAGAGGGAAGGCAACATCCATTATTTCAGAATGGGACCTTATTTGTGGTAACAGCTTCAAAGCAGCAATTCCTAGATTGCTTTTCTTTGTTGGAGCATTAGCAGGTCAGTTCTCTATTTAAATTTTATGGTTATTTGTCTAATCTTTGTAAGTCAAGAAGTGATTCCTGATCATTTTGATTTCAACCCAACTTCTATGCTTCTCCTATAAGAAATCTTGTAAGCCCAAGTTTGTTGAACAATTCACTTTAAAGTAGAAATCCGCAATCCAATTTTGATAGTTTATTTCACAATGTATTTTAACTTTTGATTTATTTAGTGATTCATCTTAAATCACAATAATAAATATGTCTTATTGAAAAAATAAATATAATTTCATATTAACCACCTAATCTTAAAATATTGTGTTGAGGCCTGTCAAACAATTCTTCCCCTGCCCTTCCATCATTACCATTTGATTGCAAATGATATGATGATTTAGGGCTTAGACAGTTCTTCCCCAGCTCATCCATCATTACCATTTGACTGCAAATGTTATGATGATTTAATACAACCATTGTTATATAATCTATATGTATTAATTTTGTTGGATAGTTTGTATAATAATACAATTTAATTCAATTGGACCATTTTAAGTTTTGATTTGTTTAAATAATTCATTTAAATCACACTAATAAACGAATACTACTGAGAAAATGAATGTGATTTCATATGATCATCTACACAAATCAAAGCTTAAAATATACAACAGTTCTTCCCGTACAAATGTTATGATGATTTAGGGCTTGGACAGTTCATCCCCAGCTCTTCCATTTAATGGAACAATTATGAAATAATCTGCCATATGCATCAACTTAACTAAAAAAGAGTTGCATAGATGTACATGCAGTGCTAATTTAGCTGTGGCTAACTTGATTGCAGGCTACATAATATTGGGGCCACTGGCAGATACATGGCTAGGTCGCAAAAGAATGCTAATCCTTTCCTCCTTCATGCTCTCTGTCTCCGGCATTTTAACAGCGGGGGATCATTACCAGAAAATGTAAGAATCGAAGACCGTCGTGCAGAAACCCAATCAAATTTGGCACTTTCGCATTTGTGGGGGACACAGTGGGCGCGAAAAAGGTTAATTTTAGTAATGGCAGTAGGCGCCAGAGTGGGGTTAATTAAATCACAATAATAGATATGTCTTATTAAAAAAATAAATATAATTTCATATGAACCACCTAATCTTAAAATATTGTGTTTAAGCATGTCAAACAGTTCTTCCCCTGCCATTCCATCATTACCATTTGACTGCAAATGATATGATGATTTAGGGCTTAGACAGTTCTTCCCCAGCTCATCCATCATTACCATTTGACTGCAAATGTCATGATGATTTAATACAACCATTGTCAAATAATCTATATGCATTAAAAGACAAGAAACCAGAAAATCGTTAGTGTTAGTCAATCAAAAACTAATCTAAACAGGCATATCAAGAGAGACACTAAAAACATAAAAACATATTTAACTAACAAAGCAAATATGATGAGGCATCTCCAAATACCTCCTAACATGCTCTTAGTTTCTTCTCCCTTGTTCCTCTCCTCTCCAAATTCCAAAATAGTGTAGCTCTCAGCAGCTTTTTGCACTATGGATGCTTATGGAAGATTGAGATTGTAGTATTGCTCTAAATGTAAAACAAAAAGCTAAAAAACTAGATGATATTAAAATGATTGATTTTAACCCAAAATGACAAGATATTAGTTGATTATGCTAAAATACTCTCTTAAAATGCCTATAGCTTAAATGCATACTAGTTTTCAGGATCTGGATTATGAAGAAATGGGCTCTATTTATAGGAAAAATGGAGCAATGGACGGTTGAGATTGAGTAATCTCAACAAGGGTCAGGATTGAATGATTTCAAATCCATGTGAAGTGTAGTACCCCTTCTCGATCGGACTTAGTAGACTGATTTTATGTTGTAGTTTACTATTCAGTTGACACTTTATTGCTCGACATTTTTCAGACGTATTTGATACTATTTCATGTTTATCTGGATATTAGATGCATGAGTTATTTTCAGTATTTCAGTACTGGTGATTTCTAGTATTTCATGGATTATTGCTTTGTACTGACATCTTACTTTATCTAGGCGATGTGTCATATATATGTTGCATGTTTGCAATTGTATTGGATGCAAGGAGACGATTTTCCTTCACTCATTTTGATGAGATAAGGAACATCACGATTCTCCTTCATCGGTGCGCGTGTCGTGTATTCTATATTTATATGCATGCATGTGTGATCGATGATGCAGGATATTGCAAGTACAAGTACCGGGTAGGTACGGGGTATCGTCTCCACCTGGCTTCATAGGTCTGAGCGTACCTTATATGTCCGATGGGAGTGGAGGAGATAGTTGTTGACCCTAGTCCTTACCCTCTGTCTACTCTTGTGAGTGTCATCAGTCGGTCGTCCATCCCTTTTGTTCGACTTTCAAGCCTTCTTGCTTTTCCTCGATTCGCATGCCATAGTGGTTCAGTTATTTATTTAAATTTAAGTTGTCATTCATTGTTGGTATAAGCAATTTATTCATTATTATGTCTTTATGTCTTGAACCAAGCTTAATTGATTAATTTATTAGATTTAAATCTATAGTTGTTTAATTTGGAAAAGTAATCATGTCTAAATCCAATGGAAGAAGTAAAATAGATAAAGTTAATTGTTTTTAATAAATACAAAATAAAGTTAAATTATTGATTTCCATTTTAGTTGAAAAGTTGATTTAATTTTTAAATGTGAGAAATATATTTTTTTTCAAAAAAAAAGAATTCCCATTTATTTTTAGAGAAATATGAAAAAGAAAAAAAAGTCAATTGTTTTATTTTAATGTTTTTAAATAGAAAAATATTTCAACCTAGAAGATTAGGTTAAAATATTTTTTTCCCTATTTACCCTTGTAAATATTTTTGGAGAGGATATGCTTGTTTGGAGGAGAAAACAAATTTTGGAAAAATTTCTTGGAAGGAGGATTTTGGGTTTTGAATTGGCTTGGAATTCTGCTGAAACACACAATTTCTTCTTGGGAACTCCAGAGGTTGGTTGAATCCTTCTTGTCTATTTTTAAAAATCCATGCTTTCTTCCAATTCTTTGTTTATTGTTAAAAGTTTGGTTTATGAGTATTGGGTTTTGAGTCTTTGCTTGCCATGAGATTGTTGAAGAAGAATCCCATCAATTTGGTTATCAAATTTCAAACTCAAACTCTCCAAGTAACTTCATAATTTAATTTATGTTCTTCATTTTGTTTATGCAAGAAATTCATGGCTTTTGTTGTTTGTAGTTTGAGATATTGTTTTTGTGTTTTAGTAGAGTTATGCTAGCAAAATTTTGCCAAGTTTTTTACACAAATAGTTTCTTCCTGGTAATCTTCAGTTTAAAAAAATAAAAAATTATGAGTTAAATTTCTCTTGTCCATTCTTGTTTGGGCAAAGAAAATCAATTGGGGAATAAAGATCAAGCTTGTTCCCATTCAATTTGATTTTAGGAATGAATTGAGTTGATTTGGGTGACTTCTTCTTACCTCTGTTTTGTCACAGAAGTTTTATTGCTGGTAAAAATTTTTATTACCAATGACTAATTTGATATATCTATTTGTTTAATATGTTTGTTTAAAAAAAAAAAAATTTGATTGGGGAATTGTTTGTTATTTTTTTAACAGAGATTTTCATCTTTGTATTTCAGTTTTGAGTCCTTTCCTATCCCAGAATTTCTTTAAAACAAAATTTAATTGTATTGAAAAAGAAAAAAAATTTAAAAAATTTATTAATTTGGATTGGGGGCAGTGGTGGGGAGCTGGGCTCAACCCAACCCACACACCCCCTCTCCCTGCAGCACTTGCTGCCTTCCCCATCTTGGGGTTAGCAGCAGCGCTGCTTCCCCAAGTATGAGGTTGTAGCAAGCGTTGCTTCCTCATACCTGGGGCAGCAGCACTTGCTGCCGTGGGAGCCTTCGGCCCCACGTGAACTTCTTTTAAATTTTTATAAATTTTTTTTTAGTTTAAAAAAAATAATAATAATATATAATTGTTAAAATATAATAAATAAAGTTATTTTTAATAATAAATAATAATGTTATTGTTATTTAAAAGGATAATAATAGTATTGACATTATTTAATATTAAATAATAATATTAAAGTTATTGGTTAGTAATAATGATATTAATGTTAATTAATAGTACTTCTATTTAGTGATTAGTTCTATTTTTCTTTGTATTTTGGAAAATATAATTAAAAAAAATGAAATAGAAGTTATTATTAACTTTCAGAATAAAGGTAAAATTGGTTAAATTAAATATTAATTTTTTTTTATATAAGTAATGTAATATAATCATATGATATTATATTCAATGAATACGTATCATATTGAGATTATTTTATATTATTTTATATATCTGTTTTAACTTGATTTAAATGTTGACTTGGTTATGGTTGATTTGGGGAAATTATAATTTTATCATCATCAAATGATTGGGGGTTTAAAATCGTAAATGTGGTTCCAATTCAGCCTTATTAGACATGTGACTTCATCATTTCTTTATGTTAAATAGATGCAATTTCTTTAATTCCAGAAATCCTTATTGCAAGTATTTTATGTTGTTGACTGCTTAAAAGAAAGATTGCTTGTGTAGGATCTTGTGTTTATAATATTTGCAGTCTAGTTGTTTAAATGTCGTTGCAATATTGTTAAAATTGTCATTATGTCGTTGATGTTTACCCCTTAGTCAGGTGTCGATGTTTAAACCTTGAAGATGTGAGTCATTATGTGTTATATTCCTAATGGTCAACCCTGGGTTTGTGACTGTGAGTCCTTCACCTGTGTTATGTCTGGATTAAATATGGTTGTCAGCCCCACCATAGAGTTCTCATAGAGAGTCTTATCTAGTTAGTGTCCTAGTAGAGAGAGTGGCTTTCGGGCGGGGGCCGCACCCAAAGTGGATGGCAGGATAACCCCTCGAAAGTCAGCTATTAAGTGATAACCTAATAATTTGATTAGGGTGTGGGTAGTTATTAAATTAATTAAGATAATGTACCCCACACACGGTTGAGTGCTTGTATAGGCTCAAGGTGTTTGGGAAGGCCTGGAATGGCAAACCTACCACCTTGCCCCAACAAAAGGTTGGTAGGGTCCACATGATGTTTAGATGGAGCCGGGGGTTCGGGAGAGGTTACCAGGATAACCCAAGATGGGGGCCGGACCTATGGAGACCTACCTAGGGTAACCATCTTAAGCCATGTGATGACACTCTCTCTTTAGGGTCACTAGTGTTTTGTGAGTTGAGTCACTTGTGTACTGCAGAGTCATGTGTACTGTTGTACTTATCTTGCTTGCTTGAGGGTCTTCTGCTATCTCCTAGCACGGTGGGGTGGTTCCATTATGGGATCACATGGTCGGGTGGTAGTGCCACTTCCCATCGGATATCTTGTTCCTACCTTCATGGGAGGATTGGCTTCGTCAGTGTATCTTGGTTCTTGCTTCGTGTAACAACTCATGTTCTTGATATTGTACCTTTGAGGCTCATGTGGTCATTGTATCAGCAACTTTGTAACTTTTGTACTTTATTGTTCTATGGAAGCCATGTAATTTATGAAATGTTGTAATTTAAGTTCATTGGATATATGTTGTTTCAATTATCTTTCATCTTATGTATAAATGAATCATTTGAAGTATATATGTTGTAACTCTTTAAATCTATATTTTGGAAATCAATTTATGAATTTGAGTTATTTAATCGTAATTGACTTTCCCTAATTTAGATGGATAATTGGATTAATTTTGTGATGTAGTTTTAATTAGAAGTAATCTTCGTTGGTAACCCTTTAGGATGTCAATGATAGACTTCCGCTTGTGTTATTATTATTGTGCAAAGTTATGATTAATTTACTTAATCTTAAAAAAAAAAATTATTTTTCCCTTTAGTTGCCTTGTAGTGTTGCTATCCTTTAGGGTTCCTGGCGAGGCATTACATGAGGGCTTTCAACCCAATCCCAGGATGACAAGTGTCAATGTGAGATAGGTTGAGAGGAGAGGGAATAAGCATTTAATGCTTGACATGACCTTGGGAGTTAAAGTCAAGGTTGGTTGAATGCATAAACTCTTTATTCTAAGAATAAAGCTTTTATCCAATAGATAAACTCTTGTGCAAATGTGAAATGGATGAATATGGTCAAAACAGTAAATGTTTGGGGAGACAAGTTTGAAATAACCATAAATGGTTATATAAGAGCCATAAATGGTCATATAAGAGCCATTAGTGGTCTTGGAAGACTTTGGGGGTTAATTTGTTGAACACACAAAGCATTAAATGTTTTTCAAAGACTTTGGAGTCTTTGAGAAGTGACTCCATTTTGCTTAAGAATGTAACAATAATTAGGGAATGGATTAGGCTAATTAGGAAGGGGTTAGAAGAATCTAGAAAGGGATTAGATTTTGCAAGTGGATTTGGTGGGTGAGGGAAAATAGGATTTTATTAAAATAAAAATTCATTTATTTCAATAAATGTGTGCAAGTTGCATTTGTAGGAAAATGCAAGTGGGGGGGGGATAATTATTTAAATAAATGTTTTATTTAATTTATTTAAAAGAGGAAAAGGGGATTTTAATTAAATAAATAGATTTTATTTAATTAATTGATTTGAATTTGGTTTAATGAATTAATTAAAATAAATTGAATAATTTATTTAATTAATAGGAGAATTTTTGGAGATGAATTAATTAAATATATATTTAATTAACTAATGGCTAGTAGATTTTTAATCAAATAAATAGCTAATATTTATTTAATTAAGCTGGACAGATTTGTGTGATTACATTTGCCCCTCTTTGAGATGGTGCGGTTTATCGCGTCATTTCAAAGAAAGAAAAATTGGTGTGAAGAAATACCCCATAAAATGTAAATTTAATGGGTGGTATGCCCCCTCGAGAGATGGGCCAAAAAATTTCAAAAAAAATCGAGCGATCTCTCAAAAAAGAATGAAAATTGGCAGGGTGTTAGAAAAGAAGAAGTTAGCCATACAGGTGAAAAATAAAAGAAAACGGGGGAAAAATGGAAAAATGGGGGGATCGGGAAGTTCACGGGGACCACAGCGGTGAGCGGGGGGAAGTTACGGTGACGGCGAAGGGTATAAATGGGGTGAGAGAGGTGAAAACAGAATCATTTGTGACCATGACCAGTGTGAAATGAGAGCTCTGATAGGGACTTTTGGAGGAGCGAGTAGCAGTCAGGATGCCGATATTGATAGCAGAGCACAGATTTGAGCGAGTTCGACGGTTCCAGCGTCCAGACGACTACGGACCAGTGATACGCAAATTTGAATTTTTAATTTTTAGGCATTTTTGATATGTTTTGAGCTGAGTCCAAGTCAGGTCGGAGCAAGAGCGCTGGAACGACGGTTTTGGCGCTTTTGCTCCATGAACTAGCGCTATTGTGCTGCAATGGCGCTATTGTCCCTTTGTTTGAGCGCTTTTGATGTTCTTTAGCGCTATTGTAGGCAAGTTTAGGTGTTGTTGATTAATAAGCACTATTGAGGGCTTATTTGAGCGCTGTTGAGCTGTATTAGCGCTACTGTGTAGTTTTTCTAGCGCATTTGTAGTTTTAGCGCTATAGGATAGCTGATTGAGCGCTTTTGTTAGGGTTGTAACGCTATTGTTGGGAAACTAGCGCTTTTGATGGTAAAATAGCACTTTTGCTTTATGATAAAGATATGCCCCAGTGTGGATGAAGAGAATCTCCTGATCCCAATGATGGGTGGATGGCGAGGTGAAGTGGGAGTTGTTTTGAACCATAGCAGTCTGATGAGACTTAGGTCATTTGTTTAGGATAAATGCCCGTTGAAGTCTAGGTGGCCATGATTGTTTACCTGTTGAGACCCGAAGATACTTGATCAAAGTATCTGATGATAGTCTAGGTTAAAACCTAAGAAAGTTTGAAAACAAAACAACTGATGGTGATTGATGAATGTCCATGTGCAGGAGGAGTTAGGCGTGTTGCAGTTACATGAGCGCCATCCTGCGACACAGGGGTTGCAGGATCAATTGACAGAGGCGGAGATTGATTGCATTGCCTCGACGGGACTATATGAGGTGATGCACATGCCCGTGATTCGTATGAATCACGGTTTGATCACAGCACTAACAAAGCGGTGGCACAGCGAGACGTGCACCTTCCATTTGGCACAGAGGGAGATGACAGTGACCCTGGAGGATATGCGGCGCATCCTACGGATTCCGATTCGAGGGGAGTTGGTCACATATGATAGATCCTAGGGGACTCTTGCAGTGCAAAGGATTTTTTATGAGGATGTTTTCATTGATGATGGCTCCATTGCGTGGGAGGAGATAGCGGCGTTATATGAGGCTCTTCCAGCAGTCTCATCAGGTATCATGGGAGGACTACTTTGTCCAGACAGGCGATCTCATGGGTTGGCCGTGGGGTGGGGGCAGGTGATCGAGATGATGGTTACCAAGGGGACCCGATTTGCGTGGGGTCGTGCGTGCTGGTGCACATATACCGGGAGTTCCATGAGGTGGTGTATCGAGAGAGGGGTTCCTTAGAAGTGGGCATGACGCTGCTACATATTTGGGCCTGGGAGCACCTACCAGTGACTCGACCGGTGAGTCTGAGATTCCGTGCAGTAGACCAGCCATACATGTTCATGTATAGCGGCATGATGAGTCAGCCCCACCTGGGGAAGTTAGAGTGGTGGCAGTGGGCATTGGACGATCTAGATGCAGTTATATGGCGGCCATACTTGGAGTGTGAGCTATGGGATGATGACGCAGAGGCACTGCCGTATGTTTTTATGACTCGATTCCTCATTGGGAGGACGACATACCATGTGGAGAGACAGGTGCCTGGGAGAGTGCTGAGACAATTTGGACGACAGCAGGGACTACCAAGCGGATCAAGAGAGTATGCTCGGGTTATTAGGGAGAGGTATGCATGGGGTCTAGTGGTACCATATGATCAGACACTGGCAGAGTTCCGGACACTGCAGGCGAGACCCTGGGACATATGACCGAGGGTCGTGGATGCAGGTGTTATAGATGAGTACACGCAGTACCGGGCAACGCACCCGATCCTACGGATATTGGATCCAACAGAGCCGATCCCAGATTTTGAGGATGAGAGGGGATAGAGACGGAGGAGAGAAAGAGGTCGAGGACCTAGGGTAGGTGGTGGAGGAGGAGGAGGAGGAGGGGGTGGAGGTGGAGGTGGAGGTGGAGGAGGTGGAGGTGGTGGAGGAGGTGGTGGGTTGGGGATGCGGAGTCAGCGGAGAGGGAGAGGTGGACTACCTCTATAGATATCATAGGGACCATTGATACCAGGAGGAGTTCAGCTGAGTGGGAGGGGGATGGAGAGAGAGATCCCTATGGACAGAGGGGAGGGGACTACTGGAGAGGGTGGTACAGGTGAGGCGGCGATGGACACCGGGGAGGGAGCTACTAGAGATCTACGGGATCATATAATAGTACGCTTGCAGACCCGGATAGAGGATTTGGAGGAGGTGGTAGCTAGGGATGTGCAGCTATTTGCATGGGAGTCAGAGCTGGCGGTGGTGCTGGAGGAGAGAGATAGTGCAGTGGAGAGATTGGCTGAGCTGCAGGAGAGAGTCTGGATGGGAGTAGGAGCACAGGGACCTACAGGGGAGGTGATGAGGGAGATGCGACGAGCACAGACAGAGATAGACTACTAGCGGGGTTTATATGAGCAGGTGGTGCCAGTTAGTCAGTGAGCTCTCAGCTATTCTCAGATGCAACAGGCCAGATCAGAGCGATCGCAGAGGGCACAGAGCAGTGGGGGTGTGATGGGTCCTCTATAGAGGGAGAGATCAGGAGATGCAGGAGCGAGTGAGGGTTCGATGAGGCCTCCATGGAGAGATGGATCAAGTGGTGCAGGCACTAGTGGGAGAGCAAGTGGCGATGGTGGTGGTGGTATAGCATCTGGCCAGAGTGGCATTTGAGAGAGCATTGTTTTGCATATATGTATTGTATCATTGTTTATTTTTTGGACTGTATCTTGGATGGCTCTTGGTAGCCGATTTTGTAGACTTCATTGTACTCTGATATATGAGATGATATATATGAGGAGATCCCATATTTGGATGATATGCATTTGATTTTTATGGATGTTTATGCAGGATGATGAGTTATTGCTTAGATGGATATGTGTTCATGTATGCATTTGATGAAATGTTTCTTATATGCATATTTTTATGATGATTTATGATGTGGGATACTGACATATGAATGCAGGTTTATATATGTATGATTTGTTTTTGATTTTTGATGTAATGCTTTATGTATGTAATGCCATGATGATGATGTATGCTTATGATGATTTATGAACAGGATTTTGGTGTTTTCTATGCAATGATAATTTATGAGATGATGTTAATGCAATGTTTGAATGAATGAATTTATGTATGGATATGCATCTAGATGTTTTTAGATGAATGTAATATGGATAAACAAAATGTAAAGTATAAATGTTTATATGATAATGCCTAAATGAATGCATATGCATAATGGATATATATGATGGTATGAACCAATGTTTGGAAACAAATGGATTTATGATTTTAAACATTTTAAATATGATTTAAGTAAGAATGATAATGTGATGATATTACAACTGGTGGTTTTAATAACTGCACCTTAATGCAATTAAAAAAGGATAATGAATGTAATGTGAAATGAATCCTAAAATGAGCCTAATAAGATACTTTAATAACTAGATGAATGAATGCATTTTTTAATTATAAATGAATGTATGTAAAGATAAATGATAAAGGATAATGAAATGATGATGGATAATTTTGACACTAAATGAATGTCTAGCAAATGATTTAAGACAATCAAAGACAATTTGATCCTACGAATGAATCTAATTATTTATGATAGATGCAATGATGCAAATGATTAATGAAAACTAATGTCAAAAATGAACTATATGCAATGTTAAGTTAAAAATGACATGAATGTACTTAAATGAGAGATACACCAAAATGCGGTGATGATATGACTATGAGGAATGCAAGGTTTTTAAGATTTTGCATGATTAGAAGGTTGCGTGTTCGATTCACGTCGAGTTCACCAAATGATGCCCTGCAAAATGGACAAGGTTAGTCAATGATAAATAACACACAAGAAAAGAAACCAGAAAATCGTTAGTGTTAGTCAATCAAAAACTAATCTAAACAAGCATATCAAGAGAAACACTAAAAACATGAAAGCATATTTAACTAACGAAACAAATATGATGAGGCATCTCCGAATACCTCCTAACATGCTCTTAGTTTCTTCTCCCTTGTTCCTCTCCTCTCCAAGTTCCAAAATAGTGTAGCTCTCAGTAGCTTTTTGCACTATGGATGCTTATGGAGGATTGAGATTGTAGTATTGCTCTAAATGTAAAACAAAAAGCTAAAAAACTAGATGATATTAAAATGATTGATTTTAACCCAAAATGACAAGATATTAGTTGATTATGCTAAAATACTCTCTTAAAATGCCTATAGCTTAAATGCATACCAGTTTTCAGGATTCGAATTATGAAGAAATGGGCTCTATTTATAAGAAAAATGGAGCAATGGACAGTTGAGATTGAGTAATCTCAACAAGGGTCAGGATTGAATGATTTCAAATCCATGTGAGGGCTTTCAACCCAATCCCAAGATGACAAGTGTCAACGTGAGATAGGTTGAGAGGAGAGGGAATAAGCATTTAATGCTTTTAATGCTTGACATGACCTTGGGAGTTAAAGTCAAGGTTGGTTGAATGCATAAACTCTTTCTTCAAAGAATAAATCTTTTATCCAATGGATAAACTCTTGTGCAAATGTGAAATGGATGAATATAGTCAAAACAATAAATGTTTGGGGAGACAAGTTTGAAATAACCATAAATGGTTATGTAAGAGCCATAAATGGTCATGTAAGAGCCATTAGTGGTCTTGGAAGACTTTGGGGGCTAATTTGTTGAACACACAAAGCATTAAATGCTTTTCAAAGACTTTGGTGACTCCATTTTGCTTAGGAATGTGACAATAATTAAGGGATGGATTAGGCTAATTAGGAAGGGGTTAGAAGAATCTAGAAGGGGATTAGATTTTGCAAGTGGATTTGGTGGGTGAGGGAAAATAGAATTTTATTAAAATAAAAATTCATTTATTTCAATAAATGTGTGCAAGTTGCATTTGTAAGAAAATGCAAGTGGAGGGGGATAATAATTTAAATAAATATTTTATTTAATTTATTTAAAAGAGGAAAAAGGGATTTTAATTAAATAAATAGATTTTATTTAATTAATTGATTTGAATTTGGTTTAATGAATTAATTAAAATAAATTGAATAATTTATTTAATTAATAGTAGAATGTTTGGAAATGAATTAATTAAATATTTATTTAATTAACTGATGGCTAGTGGATTTTTAATCAAATAAATAGCTAATATTTATTTAATTAAGCTGGACAGATTTGTGTGACTACACAATTTAATTCAATTTCAAAAAAAATTTCTATGAGAACTTCTCCAAATCTAAGTTTGTTCGATCATTTTAAGTTTTGATATTTTTAAATAGTTCATTTAAATCACACTAATAAATGAATCCTTTGAAAAAATGAGTGTGATTTCATATGATCATCTACACAAATCAAAGCTTAAAATATTCAACAGTTCCTCCCCTGCAAATGTTATGATGATTTAGGGCTTGGACAGTTCATCCCCACCTCTTCCACTTAATGGAACAATTATGAAATAATCTGCCATATAGATCAACTAAACTAAAAAAAAAGTTGCATAGATGTACATACAGTGCTAATTTAGCTGTGGCTAACTTGATTGCAGGGTACATAATATTGGGGGCCACTGGCAGATACATGGATAGGTCGCAAAAGAATGCTAATCCTTTCCTCCTTCATGCTCTCTGTCTCCGGCATTTTAACAGCCATGTCTCCTAACATATGGATCTACTCTCTTCTCCGAGCAATCACAGGCTTCGTCAAAGCCCCAATTGCAACTTGCTGTCTTGTACTCTCTACAGAGCTCGTAGGGCGCAAATGGAGAGGCCTCATTGGTTTTCTCTTATTCTTATCCGGCACAATCGGATTCCTTTCAATTCCAGCCCTCGCCTACCTCACGAGACTCCAATTTTCATGGCGAATGACGTACATTTATCTATCCCTAATTCCCCTGCTCTATTCGCTATTTCTTCTGCCCTGTGTCTGGGAGTCACCCAGATGGCTACTACTGCAGGGGAGATCTGAAGAAGCTCTACAGAATTTGAAAAGACTGGCGGAATTAAACGGGGGATCATTACCAGAAAATGTAAGAATCGAAGACCGCCGTGCAGAAACCCAATCAAATTCGGCACTTTCGCATTTGTTGGGGACACAGTGGGTGCGAAAAAGGTTAATTTTAGTAATGGCAGTAGGCGCCGGAATGGGGTTAATTTATTTCGGACTGCCCCTCGGAGTCTGAAATCTGGGCTTCAATTTGTATATCAGTGTCGCACTTAACGCTCTCTCTGAGCTTCCAGCGGGCATCATTTCGACTCTCCTAGTCGCCCGAGCCCGACGGCGAAGAGCGATTTTGCTGTTAACCCTAACCAGCGCCATCTTTTGCTTTGTGTGTGTATTTCTGTCTGGCGACAAAACAAATCCTGACAAGCCAAGCTCAAATCAAACGAAATTCACAGCTGGGAAATATCCACGGCTTGTAGGGAAATTGGGCGCATTTGTGAGCGCTGTTACGGCTTTCAATGTGATGCTAATTTTCTGTCTGGAATTGTCCCCAACCGCGGTTCGAAACTCCGCAATGTCGATGCTCAGACAGGCGTCTGGAGTTGGGGCAATTGCCAGTCCGGTGATTGTTTTCATCGGACGCAACTCCCCTGCTCTTTCCTTCGCCTTATCTGGGGTTGCTATAATTTTAAGCGGATTCTTCGTTTTGGGGCTTCCAGAAACAAAAGATCAGCCCCTGTATGACACATTGGAAGGCCAAGAATGGGAGGAGAAGGATTTAATTAACAGGTCCAATAATCCATTGCTTTCTTAACCAGATGGAGAATGCAGTGACCAAGGACCTCCTCAAAGAGCCAATATGATGATCTGCTGGACATTGTGCAAGTTCTGAGTATCTTTTCAGATCAAACCCCCTTCGGAATAAATGGAGTCTTCCTGTTTTCATACCTTTTCCAACGAATCTCCTGGTGCACTATGAAAATGTCAGCACAGCCAAAAAATAAATTAAAAAAAATATTAATTATATGTTTTTATGGAAAACTTTGGCTTTATAAAGAAATAAATTATAGAGTCGTTTATATTTACAATATAGATTTGATGAAAAGAAATTTGTACAATTCATAATATAGATAATGTTGTTTTTGGATTAAATTGTGTTGAATCTATTTGAATCAATGTTTGGGATAGTATGAATCAAAGTTGTAGATCAAGATTATATAAAATGAAATATAAAAAAATAATAGAATTGAAGAAATTCTACTATAAGTTTATCAATTGGTTTGATTCAAAATATATAGGGAATTTGCTCAATTGACCATGTGATTAGTTGTGATGAATATTAATTCAAATATCAAGTTGATTAGCTATGATGAATATTAATTCAAATGAAAACTTTGGCCATGTAATTAGTTGTGAAGAATATTAATTTAAATATCTAAGTAATTTGCTGAGTTGGCCATGTGACTAGCTATGATGAATATTAATTCAAATATTTAGGTGATTTGTTGAGTTGGTCATTAATTCAAATATCCAGGTGATTTTGCTATAACTAGTTGTGACAAATATTAATTTAAATATCCAAATGATTTGTTGTGACTAGTTGTGATGAATATTAATTCAAATATCCAAGTCATTTGCTAAGTTGGTCATTCAATCAGTCATGACAAATATTTATTCAAATATCTAGGTGATTTGATGAGTTGGTCATGCGACCAGCTGTGACGAATATTAATTCAAATATCCAAGTCATTTGCTAAGTTGGCCATGCGACCGGGGTTGACAAATATTAATTCAAATATCTACGTAATTTGTTGAGTTGGTCATGTGATGAGCTATGGTGAATATTAATTTGAAAATATCTAGGTGATTTGTTGGGTTGGCCATGTGACCAACAATGACAAATATTAATTCAAATATCCAAGTGATTTGTTGAGTTGGCCATGCCACTAGTTATCACAGATATTAATTCAAATATCTAGGAGTCGCCCTGGGATCAACAACTATGACCAATATTAATTCAAAAATCCATGGGATTTGTTGAGTTGGTCATGCAACCAACTATGATGAATATTAATTCAAATGTCCAAGTGTATGCTAAGTTGGCCATGTGAACAACTATCATTTCTTTCACAATTCAAAACAATGGGAAGGTAGATAGATAGTCTTGAGATTGGAAATTTCATTTTTATATTCAATATAGGTTGTAACTAATATGGACTTCTTTTCTCGATGGTAAGTGAGTTTTTCTTGTATATAGTACGCATGCTCTTTAATTTATTTTTTACTTGAGTTTATTTGGGCACAATCACTAATGGTAAAACCCACTCAATGTCTAAGATAGGATAAATGAATCCTACATCAAGAAGTTTTTGCAATTCAACTTTGGCTATTTCTTTGAGCATTGGATTCATATGCCTATATGGCTATCTGAATGGTCTGCATCCTTCATTGATGTAAATCCTATGCATACAAATATTTGGATCAATGCCTCTCATGTCTTGGTAGTCCCATGCAAACACAAAAGTGTGATTTTGCAGCATCTGAAACAATCTAGTATGTTGTTGTGTTATTATTTCATTATTGATGCTGAGTGTTTTTCCTGAAGTAATTTTTTATTGGACTGGCAATAGTTGAAACAAAGACAATATAAAGAATGACTATGTTCAAGCTACAATCATTAGGCTACACATCAGTTATCATGAATGATTTAACAGAATCCTCATTTGGTAAAAAGTTATGTACTAGACAAGTAAGACTTCAAGACATAATTCTTCTTGCTCAAGGTCAATCTTGACCATATGAATTTTATATAATCTTAGAACTTGTACATCATCTTCATCTTGGGATTCCATCATAGGAATTATGTCTCTCACCATGAGATTGTTCAAAGAATAATGTTCATCCTCGTCCATTGTAGGCCAAACTGTCTATTCTAGATCTAAATGAGGTTGAGTTGGAGGATATAATACCAATTCCTTTGTTTTGTCTCCAATGGAAATGGTCATATGCCCTTATTGATAACCGATGAAGGCATCGGAAGTGGCCAACCAAGGCCTTCCCAAAACCAATGGATCTCCCCCTAGATGGACCTTAAATTGCAGAACTATAAAATCAACAGGGTAATCACATGAGTCTATGATTGTCAACAAATCTTCAATCACCCCTTTTGGCTTCACAATGGACATGTTTGCTAACTATAGCACTGTTGGTGTTGGTTGAATATTATCTAGCTTTAACTCATCCATCGTCTACTTGGTCATAACATTAATAGTTGCTCCAAGGTCTATTAATTCAATTTTAATAAGTGTTCCCTTAATGCTTACATCAACAATTGGACTCCTTCGATTTGAATATTTTGGGACTACTATAGTTCCTTACGTAATATTATTTAATTTTTTCTTTCATTCATGAAGAGATTCATCCTCCAGATTAAAGAATTAGGTGTTATTTACCTTGAAATCTTATGTATTATTCATGTGTCTCTAACACTCTTGAAATTTATCCTTGAACACAGGGTGGAACAAATTTTTTTTAAATTTAGATTCCTTGAGAATTTTAGCATTAGTTGTTATATGTAGTAGTCATGACAGAGCTGGAGTTGGCACATGGTTGCCAAGCTATTTTTTTATCAAAATTATCAATTTGAACATGAAAATTTATTATTTGAACATCTTGAATGTTATTGGTAGGTCTCATTTAAGTTGGGTGATAATTTTGAATGTTTACCTTAAGATATGAGTCATCATAGAGAAGTTACAGGTCAAAATATTGGTATGGAGGTGAGAGTTTGTATTTTACCATGGTTTGATGACAAATTATTTGCAGAAACAATTTGTGGTATTCTCTCTTTCTCTATGAATTGGAGACATCAAATAATATTTTCATGATTTTTTTTACAAGAACACAAGTGCTACTAGAGTTATGTCAAAGTGAAGAGAGTGTTAGTGTATGGATGTATCTCATATTTGAATATTAATACATAATTTTCCTCTTTCTCATTTAGATTTTGTCTTGAAAGAATTTCTCCATGTAAATCGTGTGTTGACATGGCTTGTTGATTTATTTCTCATTACTAATTTATCCAATCACTTTAGTAATCTTATGGTAATCTTTGTTTAACTAATATAAGGAACGAGAGATTATACTTCTCCCCACACACACACACAAATATATATATATATATATATATATATATATTCAATATTAGAGAAAAAGACATAACTATTTTTTGATTCACTTAAGAGTTATCTTATTTTATTTACTATATATTTAAAAAAATTGATCTTTTCATATATTTTATGTATTATATATTTTAAAAAATTGATGTCTTGTTTTATGGTTATTTTATTTATCTTAGAGTTAAGAGTCTTTATAACTAAAAAGTAAATGTAGACTTTAAATAATTTTCTCTTTTATGATATATTCAGAATTGACGATTTCAATACTTCTACTATCACTAGACATCAACACTTCTTCCCTTAGTATTCCAAAAATTATGTGTCAAATTTTACATTAGATTTCTAATAATCAGGAAATAATTTATGTTAAAAGTATAAAACAAGTTTACAATTTTGAGATATATGATAGATAGAACTTTTAACGTCCACAAGATTAAAAATAATCTATGAAACATTTCAGTCCACTTTTTATTAAATAGGTGATAAGAATCCCACCTTCTAAATTGTCTCCATATTGAATAAACTGTGACAAGGAATAGCTTTCATTAAATTAGCATACTTGGTTCTGATATCACATTCTAAAATAAATATTGTGACTTAGATTTCCAGTAACTAGGCAGCCTGTGAATCAATTTGCAGACATTCAAAAACTCATTTAAGGATTCTACCACTCCTTTGTTTCAATGAATATGATACTACTTTTACAGTGATTTCATTTCTTTCCTACAATTTGCTTAGGAGTGTGGGCTAAAACTGTCTGTATTTCAAATCATAAAACCAAAACTAGACCCAAATTTGAAGAAAATTTATAAGAAATTGAAGATACCCGGATGACAGATTATAAACAAATGGATTATACAGCACACAATACAACGTACAAAAATAAACAAATTCATATCCAGCAGGTCTATTCTCCTGTCGTCCTCAATGGGCACCACCAAAAGATTAAACAAGCATTATTTCTATTCATGAGACTTCTTTAGATTGAACAAAGGAAGCTATTCAATTGTACTGTGAATATTTTACATAAACTGTGAAACATGACAGAAAGTTACTCAGCCAAAATTCTACCATTTATGGGTTCTGCTTGATTTGTTAGACCCACCCAAAAGAAATCAATCGAAGTGATTGAAAAAAGAGAAGGGAGTAGTGTGTCAAATAGACAGTCCACCATAATGAATGAAATGGATAGCCCACCATAACACTTTATGCATACAATTGATGAAGACAGAATTTATTTAACTCAAAAGTAGGGAGACGTGGAAAGCAAAAGTTTTCAAAGGAGTTGGATGTTTAACAAGGTAGCTGTTGTTCTTAAAGTCTATTTATTGCCAGGATATCATACTTTTCATGTCTTTTCTCGTGTGGAATCATGCATAAATCAATCACTAACCAACTTGCAAAGATCTTATTTCATAGATTTACAGGCTTTTGGGTTTCATAGATAGCCTGTAATGGATCCACACACCAGGGAAGAGCAGAAGCACAGTGATAGTGATGAGCAAACCCAAGTGCAACAAGTTGAGAAAAACGTGTTTTCTATTGAGGAAATAATAGAAACATATGTTGGGGGTTTTGGACCAGCTCAGTTGTTCCAAGTGGTAATTGTTGCCTTGGCTTGGCTTGGGTATTTGATGCTCAGTACACCTTTATCACCATTTTTACTGATGCCCATGCACTAATGGGAGTGAAATATCAGAAATAGAAATATGCACCACACAGTCATCAATATGTGAGATGGACCCAACACTGTGGGAGTGGGAAAAAGGGAAAGAGGTGTCTGTCAATTCACAGTGGAACCTTGTTTGCACCAAAATCATCAAAGCGGGCTGTCCTTCTCTGTCCTTCTCTGTTTTTCTTCCTGGGATCACTACTGGGTGAGTTTGTAAATTATTTATAAGGATGAGAAGGCTAGTCTTAAACATCAAAGATAAATAGAGTCAATAAAATGGGTTTTTTTAAAGTGTAAAAGTGGGATCTTTTATAATGTATCTTAACCCTTCTCCTAGAGTCAAGATATCTCAAATGGGCATGAGCATGTCATAATACCAATAATACCATCAATGAATTCTCTCTAAGAAGTAAAGAAAGGGGTTTATAGTACCTTAAACACCTTGAAGAAAGGATTGAAACCTCTCTCTAATCTGCTGTCAAGGTTTTTAACTTCATGGATACATCTTGGACATTTATATAATCAAGGATGTATAGGTAGTTAACTTCAAGACATGAGTAGATCTTGACAAATAAGTTAATTATGATACCTCCTAATTATTATTTGGGTATCGCACCAAAATAATTGGTCAATCCAACCTTATATTAGATTGGTAAGTGGGTAATCTATTAATATATGAATTTCATTTACTTTAGTGTCAATTATTCAGTATGAGATTCATAGATTACAACATTATACAATCTAAATGAAATTTTTATTCTGAATTCTTGTAGGAGTGACCATTATGAAATGGGGTATGGTAATAAATCATCTTAAGGCAATTGAATCCAATTAAATGAGATTGGAAATGGGAATGAACATGGCATTGTAATTTTCAAGTGATATAAGAAAATTGAATGAAGAAATAATAAAAGATATCTCAATCCTTTTCCTAATGTCAAGATAAATATTTTGAGTTGTTTAGCATTGATTCTTGGATGCCTAGTACATAGAAGTCTTTGAGCTCTATCATTTTGAAAAAATGGGTCCAAATGGCCTACTTGATCAAAAGTATTGGGCCTTCCATTTTGAAACTACAAATGCATCTATGACACAAAAGAGTTGTAAGAGGGGTTCACACTTGTTGACTAACTTATGATGTATTATAAGACATCTCTGAATGAAAACAATACAACCAAAGTGGGAGGGAGGGAAAAGGGTATCTTTCATCTCACAATGGAACCTTGTTTGTGTCAATGCCATTCAAGAAGGCTTTTATCATAATGGACTGTCCCTCTCAAGCCTTGCCCTATTCTAGGATTGTATCTGATTACTACTTGAGAGGAATAGTTATAATCTTTGATATTAATACTCTAATTTATTAAGGAGATTTTTGAGGTGGATGGGTTGGGTAACTAATGCTCTTTAACTGAAGCATTAATCATTGATGAATTCTTAAACATGTCTAAATTAGTTGACAAGCTAGGAATTAGGACTCTAGATGCAAAATAATAATGAATGGGCTTTAAGTAGGATTTTTATGAAAAGGATATTATTTTCTTTGTGGGAGTTTATCATTAATATTTTTAGATAAAAGATGTGAAACATCTATAATATTATTGAAATATTGAATGTAATTATGATAGATTGAATACTTTTATCATTAATTTTATTGGTATATATATTTTTTAAACTTCATATATATTTAAGATTTTATTATATAAATAATTTTTAAATTTCATTTTCAATATTTCAAATTAAATATCTAAGCTCAACTTCAAAGTCTTTTAGTGACATTTTTTACAATCTATTTCAATTGTAAAACCATAATACCCCTCTTTTGATTGGACCTAATTTACCTAACTGACTCTGGTTGACCTTTTCAGTTGATTATTTGGATAGAATGTATTCTATGTTGTAATAACTTTTATCATGATATTCTATGTTATGATGTTATGGATTTAATAAATGTTAGTTTTGCATTATATCCTTAGGGATGTTTAGATGTTAGATTTTATGCTTATGTATTGACCATGGACTGGCATATTGATTTTATGTATGAGCTATATCATGTGTTTTTTTTCATGTATGAGTATGAGTATGAATCTGTATGGGCTGTGAGGGAATGATTTTTTGTCACTCACTTTGGAGAGACACGGAATGTCACAATTCCCCCTCACCGGTGTGCCTATCATGATTGGATAGATGCATGTATGCATTTATCGGTGATGCAGGACTGTAGGTGCAAGACATTGAATCCACCTGGCTTCACAGGTCTAAGCGTGCCTATATTATCCTGATGGAAGCTGGAGGAGATAGGACCGTAAGGCCCTTTAGTGTCATCCCTAGCCTTGCTCGATTTCAGAGCGTTGCCAGTTGTCCTTTGTCAATCCTATTGGATCGTCACTTAGGAAAATTTTTGATGCTTGGTATGTGGATTATGTTTGTTCTCTTGGTTAGTGTGGTTAAATGTTTTAATATGTAGGTTGTTTTGTTTTTATTAATTATTATTAAGTGTTGATTTTAATTCAATTAATTATTATTACTTACGAGTATTTAATAATTAATGTTTATGTTTTAATGTATAAAGTTATTATTTGATTAAATTAAGTCTTTATCCCTTTTATTAATAAATTAATAATATAATCATAAATTAATTAATTAAGAAAAGAGCTTTGTTTAATTAAGTAAATAAAGCTTGTTTTATTAGTTATTGTGTCATGCTTTTATGCGGTTATAAATTAATCAATTTTAGAATTAAACAAATAGCTTTATTGTATTTTATGGAGTGGAATTTTAATGTTGAATAAATTATATATTAAATTTATTTCTTTATTTATTAAGTTAGTATTTTTAAATTTAAATGGAAGTTTTCAAAAAAGTATGATTTTTAGAACTTCTGTGTAAGGGAGTCTTTGGAGGAAGTTTCCTTCCTGGAAAACATTTTTGAAGAAATCCTTTATATTCTAGAAAATTTCTAGAATATGGGGTGGTTCCTCATTTTTGTAATTTTCTCTATTTTTTGAGTTTTGTTTCTCGAATTTGTCTGGCCTTTTGGAAAAGAAGTGAGGTTTTGGAAGATTGGAAAATGATTGGCAGAGTTTGGGGAAAACTTGGATTTTGTTGTGTGTCTATTGGTTTGTGGAATGGGCAGCTCTTCTACAAATTCCAATTTCAGGAAAGTGATTGAAGGTAGGGGTTTAAAAAAAAATCTCTGTGTGTGCTTGAAAAGAAGTCTTTTATTTATGTGTTAATATTATGTTGTTGTAATTTATTTTGGTTGTCAATAATCTGTAAACAGAAAGATTCATTTTGGATTTTATAGGTTTACTGGATTGTTTTCTATTTGGGAAATCTCTGTAAAATCCTTTTGTGTCTGCATTTTGTTCTTGATTCATAGGCTTAAACTTTATATTCTTTATATAGGAAAATGTTATGATCTTTTGATAGATTTTGGAAATTCATTTTGTGACGGTGATTTGCTAGATTGATAGTTTTTATTTGCTATTGCCTATGAATAAACTATATATATATATATATATATATATAGTTTTATTTGTTGAAAGTCTTCCTATAATAAGAATAATTTTATGAGTATGTGATTTTGGTTCATGTAGTTTTAGTGTTAAATTTTGGTATGAATTTGGGGGTTCTTTTAATCATCGTTTAATTTATTAAAAACCTCTTGTTCTTTTCTATTTTAAAAGAAAGATTATGTTCATTTTATTTATTTATAAATATGAGGTATTTGTTTCATCGTACCTATCGTACTACACCTTCAAATCCTCCATCACAATCCAACCTTTCTCAATCCAATTCATACATTATAGCAACCATAAACCACTTATTGCAAAATGTTGCATCCTTACATTAACAATCAACCACCATAACTAAATCCAAATCAACTATCCCTACATATTCCACGAGTAGCCCACTTTCCATTGATATCCTTCACACCCCTCTTTCACAACACATTGATCTTCCTTGTTTGGATCTAAATGTAATAGACAAGGTGACCCCTAAACTTATGTGAAAACATTTTCCACTTTGTGGAGTGACTTCAACTATGACCAAAATATCCTTGCAAAAATATCCCCTCGTTCTTTAAAGGACAAATCTTTGGAATAGTTTTTGTTCTTACATAGTCATTCAATTGTTAATATTTCTGAAAAATAAAAAAGACGTGGGAAGAGATTCGTGAATGTCGACACATTACAGCTATGTGAATGAAATTTTAATTTGACTATATCTTTATGTAGATGACCACCTCAACATAACCCACGGAATTTTAAGTTTAGTTTGAAAATGAAAATGAAGTGGCCTTTACAATAAACACAATTTTGCACACATATCTCTAACATGGGCAATGTTGAACATTTCAACATTTTCATCATCAACAGACCACTTGTGAAAATGAAAAATCATAGAAAAAATGAAGTTGACTTTGTTTACAATTTATGTACATATATTTTTCACATAAGTGATGTTAATATTTCAGTATTTTTATCATTTCATGTGAAATGATAAACATCACCCATGTCACGAATTGGTTCAATTGATCAATTATACATAACATTGATTCGTTCTGTGCGTTACGTGGCGATAAGGTGGCAGGCGACGGTGGGAAGACGACGGCGGTTTCCGGCGATGTCAGGCCAGGTGTGTTTACTCCAACTTCGCCTTTAATTAGAATGGCATTAAATAACTGTCCTCCCCTCGATGGCTCACCCGCTCCCGTACCCATTTCACCACTGGGCAACCATGAATGCACATCGGATGGCATTAATGGCTCTCTGCCCAGCCCTCCAAAACCTAATAATACCTCCATTAACAAACCAAAAACATTCGCAGAGGCAGTGTCGAAGGCTGGAGTGGCGGTTGACGCTAGTGCTAAGTTTATATCCTCGACACCTGATGGAGCGCCCAACTCCGGTAAGGGCCCTGGGGTTTCTAATAACCCATTCTCTATTATGCCTAATCCAGAAATGTTAGTTGAAATATTGAACGAAAAGAATAGGCTTAGAAATTGTGCAATTTTCTTCTCTGCTGTGGAGTTAGATAAATGTCCTCCTCGCAAATTCCTCGATGACTGGCTTCACAATTACTGGAGTTTGAAACTAGGTTTTCACATATCGTTTTGCAGACAAATTCAGCGAGGTCTGTATGTTATCTTTTTTGTTTCACAGGAATCACAGGCCAAAGTTCTAAAAAAACAATATTGGAATGTTGGTTCCACCTCCTTCTGCGCTCTGGCGTGGTCACTCGAAGCCATTCATGAAGAAATCATCGCCCTCTCCGCCCCTAGGTGGGTCTTGGTTAAACATATCCCCCCCTTCCTATGGAGATTTATTCCACAGCTCTTGGAACCCCTGGGTAGAGTCATCCGAATGGATGATACTGTGAGGTTGGTTCCCCATCTTGATGCCCGCATCCTCATAGCTATTAAACCGGGAATTGATATACCAGAAGCCCTAAATGTGAATATAGCTGACGAAAGGATAACATGCCCTATTGAAATACTTGGTGGGTTGAATGTCTGCTTTCTATGCCGAAGAGAAGGTCACAGACGTAAAGACTATCCAATTATTAAAAAGAAATCGGTTACTACCTCTGATAAAACCACTAGTGATAACACCCCACAAGCTCCTCCTGTCCATACTACTTCCGATACTCAAACACCTCGGCCAGACACCCAAAATGCTCAAAATAACCTCCATTTCACACCCCTTTTCGCAGCCTCTGCCCCTCCATAGATCCCCAATTGTTCTGATACTCTGTCATTGCATAACACTGAAACAGCTGCGGGTAACTCGGATGGATTCCTAACCATTACCAAGAAAAGGAGAAGAAAAGTTAACAAAAACAAAGATGTTTCATCCCCGCAAGCTCCCCCCTGTTTAAACAGCCCCGTCTCTGTTTTCCCTCAAAAGTGCGATCCTACTGATAAAACTTGCACTAATTCTAAGACATCTGACTCACGTAAAGCTCTTAAAGAAATAGAAGATGATTGTACTATTGAAGTTATACCTGCATCTAATCCCACTATGGTCTCTTGTAGCACCAAGTAGGCCATGGAAGAAGACAAGCAGACACTGTTTGAGTCGGATTATGAGTATGATGGTATGGATGATCTTCCCATCTCGAAAAGAAGGGGAAGACCTGTGGGGTCAAAAAATAAAAACTCTGGTAATAAAAAGAAAGAGGATTCCTCCCCAAATAATGTGACTCCCATCCAGGGAGCGGCTATACAGGACCTTCCCCTGAACATTGTTTCTCAATGAATTGCGTTTCATGGAATATAAGGGGCCTAGAGTCCCCGGATAGGAAATTTGTTATAAAAAAATACATTGACTCCCAAATTAGCCTGGACTTCTTGATGCTCCAAGAGATCAAAGCAGTGGATTTCACCCTTTATAATAATCTGGCCTATATTTGGAAGGATGCTGTTAAATTTCACACTCTTCACACTAGAGGAAAAGGAGGGGTTGCTCTTCTTGTTCATCCTAAATGGAGTTCTTGCATTATTGATCATGGAGTATCACCATGCAATCGTGCTGTCTGGGTTACTATTAAGTATAATAATAACAGTTTTGGTATATGCTTTGTTTATGCTTCAAATGACTGGAAAGAAAGGATAACCCTTTGGGACTGGATTGATAACCTTCCTGACTTACCTTGGATTGTGGGGGGGGATTTTAATATGATCGAATCATAGGCTGATAAGGAAGGAGGACTCCCTTTTACCTAGAAGGATGGAGAAAAACTTCATTGGGATAGAATGAAAATTAACAAACTTCTATATGATCCCCTTGCTGGAAATAAGGACCTCTCTCCTGGAATTTGGCACACATGGTGCAATTTCCAGCAAGGGGCTAACAGAATCTATTCGAGGTTAGATAGGTTTTATGCCAACAAGAATATTTTCTCTGTCCTCCCAGATAAATGGGGTAACACTGTTCTTGCCACATCTACCATTCTTTCTGATCACCACCCCATAAAAACCATATTTATTTTTAACAACTCCCCGACTCACTGTAGGGCTTCTGATTCTAAATTCATATTAAATACTAGTCTACTGGAAGATGAGGATGTCTTAGCTGCTGTTCATATCATTAGTCTGATTAATAAAAGTCATTTTCCTCACCTTAATAATATTGAAAAATGGGACCTAAATGTTACTACTTGGCAAAATTTCCTTAAAACCATTGGCCAGAAAAGAGCCAAAGACTATAGACGCATTGAGAAGACCCTCTCTGCTAATCTTCAGGTTGCTGAATCTCACATTCAAGCCAACCCCTCTGACTATAATCTTACTGCCCAGGTCATTTATGCTAAGAATGCTCTTAGCCGACATCTTCAGGCCAAAGCCCGTGGTGCAAAAATTAGATCTCGAGCTAATTGGCTGCAGTTCGGTGACAGGGGTTCCAAATTCTTCTTCAATCTTTTAAAGCATAAATAGACTAATGAATCTATTGATAGAATTGTCATTGATAATCAGGACATCACCAACCCTGATTTGATAAAGGAAGCCTTTGCGAAATACTACCAGAATCTCTTTACTTCTGAGGATTCTGTGGAAGCTAATAACATTAGAAACCAATGTCTCTCCATTATTCCTAAAAAGATCACTGATCATGATGTTGTTATCCTTTCTGCCGAGATCACCTTGGGAGAAATCGAGAAGGCAATCCTCTCCCTCCAAAAAGACAAGGCCCCCGGGCCCGATGGCTTGCCTGCTGAATTCTATAAAACCAACATTGGATGGATCTGTCATGAACTTCTTAAAGTTTATTCTGATGCATTAGAAAGAGGTTCCTTAGGAAGAAACATCAATAGGGGTATCATCAAACTTATCCCCAAAGAGGGAGATAAAGCTCTTATTAAAAATTGGAGACCGATTACTCTTCTTAATGTGTCCTATAAAATCTTAGCCAAAATCCTTGCACTTAGGCTTCAGGATATTCTCCCTAAGATTATTAGTTCAACGCAGACTGGATTCATTAAGGGAAGATACATTTTAGAAAATGTTATAACTAGTTGGGAGGCTATGAATTGGGCAAAGCTCTCCCAGCAAAATTGTGCCATGTTACTGCTTGACTTCGAGAAGGCCTACGATTGTGTAGAATGGAATTTCATCTCCATGACTCTCGAAGCTTTTGGTTTTCCCACCAGATTTTGTAATCTTGTTAAAATGATGATGAATGATGTCTTTGCCCAGATTGATATCAACGGATCCTTGTTTGATGCTTTCCCACTTGGAAGATCCATCAGACAGGGCTGCCCTTTAGCCCCTGCCCTCTTCGTGATCTCCTCCGAAGCTTTCCACTATATTCTCAGAGATCACTCTATGTCCCCTGCTGTTAGAGGTATCCGACTCCCTAATAATGAGGAGCTCATCACCAGTCAGTTTGCTGATGACACCACTATTTTCTTTGAGGCCCATGACAGTAATTTTGAAGCTCTCCAATGCAAACTTAAAACTTTCTGCAGTATATCCGGAGCAAAGATCTCCTACTCGAAATCTGTTTGCCTTGGGTGGGATGAGACCCCTCCTGACTGGAGCAATAGGTTCCATTATCAATGGGGAGGTCCCCATTTGGTTGTTCGGTATCTTGGTATTCCTTTTTCTGTTGACCCCTCTCTTAAGGCCATGTGGAATTGGATCAAGGACAAAATTAACATCAAACTCAATAAATGGCATAACCGGTTCCTTTCTCTTGCTGGCAGAGTACAGGTTTGCCAAAAGATTCTCTCATCTTATAACATATATTACTCTTCGGCCTGGATGTTTAACAACTACCAGATCTTAGAGATCCAAAAGGCTATTAGGAACTTCTTATGGTCCGATGGCAGAGGATCGAAAAAACTTCATGCTGTTAAGTGGCAATGGTGCCATACGGACAGCTTACTTGGGGGGTTGGGCTTGAAAGATCTTAGAACTCAGGGGGTTGCTCTTGCCGCCAAGTGGATCTTCCACTCTATGGAGGGTGATTTCCCATGGAAAATCCTCATTAGAAACAACATTGAATTGGGTTTCCCTAAACATGCTAAAACTTGGAAAGGCCTACCCCTCTCTGATCTTATCATGGGGAACTTTCCCATTAAGGTCCATGGCTCTGCTGTCTTTTGCTCCATTTGGAAAGCTTGGGAACAAGTTAGAAAGTTTGTGTACAACAAGGACTTCCATGATAGTCAAACTCTGTATGGTGAAAGATCTATATGGTGGAATTTGCAACTCTCTGGTAAGCCCTTAGCCCTCTCACAAGGTTGCTCTGCTAAAATTTGGAATAAAAAAGGGATTTCCCAATTGGTTGACTTATTTGAGCATAATCAACTTATACCCTGGAATGATCTTAAAATTAAATTCAACATTCCTGACTCGCAAAAAAAAACCTACAATATGATTGTCAAAGCCACCAAAGATCTCCCTGTGACTTGCGATGTGGATTCCAATAGAGTCCTTCAGTGCAAGTGGCCTGGTGGTAGCATCTTTAGCAAACTTAAGGCAAAAAACATATATAATGTTATTAATCACAACGAATCCATTATTGATCATATTAATGCTCTCTGGTATACCTCCCTTGATAGCTGCTCCTGGAAGAAACTCCTCAATCACCTTTGGAAAGGACCCATTGAACCAAAAATCAAATATTTTAGATGGCTGCTGTTGCTGAACAGACTCCCTGTCAGAAACTTGGAAGCTAAAACTGATTACTGCAACATCTGTAAGATGCCTGAAACCAGTAGGCATATTTTTTTCTATTGTACTTTTGCAAGAAGGATCTGGCAAATGTTTGATATATCTTATCCACTTGATTACACTATTATGAATATTGTAACTGGTCATATTTATGGGATTAAAAAGGATACTAATCTTTTTTGGTATATTTTATCTTCTAACATCCTTTGGCAGCTCTGGAAGTGCAGGAACGAGGAAAGGTATCAGGACAACCCCCGGTCCCTTATTGAGTTTTTCTATAAACTCACATATTTTAAAATCCTTTTGCAGGTCCGTATCATGATGCTGATTGATAAGGACAAGCTTAGGAGATTCCTGAAGACCGGTCACGCCACTTTTTTAGTATATGAGATGCAGCATGGTTACGAGTGGAGGAGGAACATGGAGGACATTAAAGCTTTTGAGAAGACCCTAAACAAAATGAACCAAGAAGTTAGAAAGAACAAGAATACCAAAAAAGAGGTGATGGCTATGCTGAGACAGATACAGGAAAGGAAGAAGGTTGTCTGGATTGAATGGGAAAAGGGGTGGACAACCTGGGTTGATGCCATTGATGGCATCCTACTATAAGCTGTATTAATTTTGTTGCTGGCCCCTTTTTGTCATGTATATTCTGGTTACTATCTCTTGATTCTTGCCGGGAGGCCATGCCTCATACTCTCTTTTTGCTGCCTCTATGAGGCCCGGACTCGTTCTTGTATAATTGTAACTTTTTGAAATCCTTATTATTAATACAAAAAATCACCCATGTCACAATTATCTATGCAAAGATTAAGATGCACCTACAATATAATTTTTTTACATTCATTTATTAAATTAGAAATCATATTTAATTTAATTAAAAAATACAATATAATTATCTTGTCAAGTGCTTCCTGATCTCTCCATATGCACTGCCAATAGCTACATGAGGGTTTATGGCTTTGATTCTATTCCAATATTCCCCACCTTTTTTAATAGTCTCCCAGCATTCATTTTCCCCTTCTGAATCATAGTAATTGAACCGTTCTAGTTTTTTCAATAGGTGCAATCCCTCCACTTTCTTCACTTTTGGACAATACCATAAGTTGAATTGTTGAAGGCTTGCCATTGCTCCATCCTTGAATTCAGGAAACTCCGTTAATGAGGAGAAACTATAAAGTTGTAAGATGCGAAGTTGTGGAAACCCTCCGGACTTTACAAACGCCTTTGGCAATTCTGTGCACTTCTCATTTCCGACCAACCGCAACAACAATAGATTGGGCATTGTTTGTAACTCTGGAAAATCAGTAAATTCAAACCATTTTAACTCTAATTCCCTTATATTTGCCAACTCACATATCCAACTTGGCACTACAAACCCCTCTATGGTAGGACTTTCTAGATGTTTCAGTGCTCTCATTTTCTTTGGAAACTGCGGAAGCTCCATTTCTTCCACATTTGCAGATGACGCATATTCAAATTTATTTATAATTCTCAGATGACGCATCTTCACCAACTGTCCAAGGACCCCTTCTTCCACCCTCTTGATCTCCATCTCATGCTTAAGAACTAAGGATACTTCCTGAAGCTGAGTCATATTGACCAAATCGTCTAACCTCATGAATTCGTCCTCTAACATGAAGAACTCCAAAAATGATTGTAGTGTTCTCAAAGAAGCCAGCTTTGATATTCCCTTTGGCATGCGATCAAGACCATAGCATTCTAAATGCTGAAGACATCTAAGTTTACTTATCCATACTGGTAATGGAGTACAATGAAAAGGTAAAGCAAGAAACAAGAGGCTTTTCAGATGTCTCACACACTCAAGCTCGGAATAGTTCAAAATAATTCAAAATAGTTCGATCGAACTCAATTCGGTAGAACTCACCTATGTGGCAAGTGATGTGGCACTGAATCGCCTATTTTGTCTACATTTCTGAAACTTTTCACTTCTACTCAATTTTTCTTTAGGCAAAATATTTTTTACAAAAATCAAAAAATACCCTTTTGTAGAGCTCGAAGTCAAGGATCTGGTCATATAATTTTTTTAATATTTTTTATTTTTTGAGTTACATTGCAATTAGGTTTTTTAAGTTAAAGAAGAAGTTGATTTTAAATTAAATATATATATATATATTAAATGATATTAAAAAAATTTAAAAATATTTTTCACTAGATGATAGAATTTTATCCAAAATGGTATAATTTTTTTTTGATAAAAATAAATTTAGTATACGAAAGGTGACATTGAATGAAAACTACCAAATTCAGCTATGTTGGACTTTAAAATATTATTATGAGAAAAATACAGATCAAAATTTTAAATTTTTTTTTTTAGCACTACATACACATGTCCTCTATTTGGAAAATTAAAATTAGAAAAAAATAAGTTTGTTTGCATTTTTTTTGGTGACGTCAACTAAAACCCTTGATTTTCAGTTTTTTTTAGAAATAAAATTTTGTCTTCGAATATATAAAAAAATATCAAATTTAAAAATAATGGACATAAATTTTATTAATATTTTTATATTTGATTGGTTTACATCATTTTGAAATTCAATTTAGAAATGTCACTTTTATGTGATCGAAGTTAAATAATTTTATTTGTGTTGGTCACTTCCTTTATAAAAGTGTGACACAACATTGTGCTTTTACCCCACTCTCTCTCCCTACCTCTCCCTCTCCCTCCCTTCATATCTCTAGATCCATTTCTAATGCTATTTTTCCCTCTCCCTTCCTCCAACCTTCTCTCTCTACACATCCCTAACTCTCTCTACCTAACTCTCGCTATGTGTGTGTGTGTGTAGATATATATTGCATGTCTTTCTTGTTATCTAAAATAAATGATTGGATATCACAACCTTCCTCTTAAAGTAATAGAAGCATGTGCACTCCAACATATCAAAGGCATTTTGTTGTCAATGGTGATAGAGACTTATTCCATGTCTTCCATGTCATCTATGTCCCTGTTCTTTCAAATGAGCTTTTTAAAAATTCTTAGTGATTTGGGATTTTGTCTTCTTAGGCACCTTTAGCTGTTGTTTGGAAATATTAGAAAGGTAGGCATATATTTTTATCTTGGAACAAAATATTTTTTTAGACCACTTGAAAAAATTTCTTCTAACATTTGATTCATAGCGTTTTGCTACATTTGATCTTTGAATTATTATAAAAAAATTATATCTATAACTAGCATTTTTGCAAAAAAAATCTATCGCTAACATGTACAAGCTCTTAGTTCATGGTTTGTAAGATGTGTTTTTCTTCTCATTTGACATTATCTCAATTGAATTGCTGGATATCATAATCTTCTTCATTAGTTAGCAAAGGTATGTGCACCCAAAAAGTATATTCCTCATTTGTCTTGCAATAGGGTTGTGATAGGATTTTATTGTATATATGAATTTGCAAGTTGAGTTACAAATTTATTTTTTCAACTTACACGAGCTTAGTTAATGGTTAGTAAGATGTTATATTCAAATGAAGGATCAGTTATCACAACCTTCCTCTTCAAGTAATAGAGATATCTACACCCTGGCAACAAAAGTGTAATCCTTACTTTATGTTGATGGAGGGTTGTGATAGGATGACATTGTAAATATAAATTTGCATGTTGAATTATGCATTTTTGTGTTTGTCAACCTACACAAGCTTAGTTCATGGCTGACCTAGGATGTGTTTTTTCATCAATTGATTTTATCTCAAATAAAGTATTGGATGTCAATACCTTATTTTTCAAGTAATAGAAGTAGTTGCACCCTAACATAAGTGTGTTCCTCATTTTATGTTGTTGTAGGTTTGTGATAGGATGATATCATAAATATGAAGTTGCACATATCGAATTACATAGTGTGTTTGTCGACCTGCATAAGCTTAGTTCATGGTTGACATGATGCACCTTTTTTTGTTCACTTTATGTTATCTCAAATGAATGGTTAGATGCCACAACGTGCCTCTTCACAGAGAGGTATGTCCACACCAACAAAGTGTATTCCTCATTTTATGTTGTACAGTTGTGATAAAATTTTATTGTAAATATGAAGTTGCAAGTTGCATTGAACATTGTGTTTTTCAACCTACCAAATTGTTGTTCATGGTTGGTAAGATGTGATATTTTTGCTCATTTGATGTTATCTCACTTGAATTTGGATATCAAAACCTTCATCTTTAGGTAAAAAACATATGTGCACCCCAATAAAAGTGTATTCCTCATAATATGTTGTTGTAGGATTGTGATAAGATCACATTACTAATATGAAGTTCCAAGTTGATTTACATATCGTGTTTTGGAACTTGCACAATCTTAGTTTGAACATGAATTGTAAGATGTGTTTTCCTACTTAGTTTTTGTTATCTCAAATGAATGGATGGATATCACAACATTCCTCTTCAAGTAACATAGATATGTGCACTCCAAAAAGTGTATTCCTCATTTTATGTTGTTGTAGGGTTGTGATAATATTCCATTATAAATTTACATGTTGAAATACATATTATTTTTTTCAATGTGTGCAAACTTATTTCACGATTGGTAAGATGTGTTTTTATGCCAATTTGATGTTATTTGAAATGAATAGTTGAATTTCACAACCTTCATCTTTAAGTAATAGAGGTATGTGTACCCCAACAAAAGTGTTGAATGCATGCAAATATAATAAACAAAATATGCATATAAACTAGCCTATTTAAACAAACACATGCAAACCTCAAAATGATTAATATACTTGATATGTTGATGATGGGTTGGATGCGGTTGCTCATTGATCAAGTAACATGATGTTATTGTGAAGATGGTTGAATGATAAAATTGACAACATAATGATAGCATGTGAAGGATGGTTAAAATGAGAGAAGAGGCCTCAATTTATAGATTTTCAAATTTTGAATGGATAGCGGAGATCAAAAGATGATGAAGGGCCAAGATTGAATGTGAGAGGAGAGGACAAGTGGGAGATCCAAGAGATTTAGCCATAAAGACATTCTTTGACTCCACACTCCTCAAGGACATTGGGAAGATAAATAAGGAATTAAAAATTCCTTGGAAAAAGGGAGTATTGAAAGAATAATGGATAAAAGGAATTAAAAATTTCTTGGGAAGAGAGGGCATGGGGAAATTCAATGCTGGCTTCTACCATTGTTTTGTGCTACACAGCCATCTCTTATTCTACTATTGACACATTATCATTTTTTATTTTTTTTGTGCATCAAACTCACTCACTTTTGATGTCTTACGCAAGTATTTATTCTATTCACCCTCAGTCATTGCCTTCATGCTTTACCATTGGCTTTTCCTACACAAAGACACTCTTCTCCAACCACTTGAGCATCAATTTCTATTCTTTATTTTGGGTGAGTTTCTCTCTAAAAGAGTTGCCCTATTCATATTCTCTTCTTCATATTCTATACTTTTTCATACTACACAACATACAAAATTACACTATTTGTTTCGCCTTCCTCACATATTCCTCTTCAATTTTGATTTTATATGTAGCCCAAGTGTTCTTCTACTCATTTTTACATTAGCAGGCATAGTTATCAAACCACAAATGGACTACACCAACGAAACAAAATGTCATTCTTAATAATTCTACAAGCACACAATTATAATTTTGGCATTTTTATTGGCCTCTCTTGTAGCATAAAATCTCTTTGTATTCCATGCAAACCTTTACAAACTCTGCATCCTATACATGTTTTCACTCTACTCCTTTGGCTAAGGATACCAACATTTGGTTCTCTTTTGGTTGACACCAGCCCACCTCAGCTTTGTTCGCTTCTTCTCTCTACACAGCTTCCACGCCCTAATCTCTTTGTTTCTTCATCCTCTACCTCTCTACTAGCTTATATTTGTTGGACAATTCTCCAACTTCATTCCTCTTGGGTTGATTCTATTCACCACATAGCTACACACTGCCCCTCTCACTTTGCTAGCTCTATTTCATTTATATCTCCCCACTTCCACATCTAAAATTTGCATCAGATAAAATAGATGCCTCTTCAACATGGCAATCGATGCCTTGTCAACATTTATTACCTCTTAAACTTTTGAACTAACCATTATTCTTCTTATTCTTTAATAGTCATTTCTATCTTCACTTGCTCTCCCTTTGTTTAATACTTGGTATTTGAAATTCAAAATGTTATGCTCCAAAAGTATTGACATTGTGGATGTTGTTTGTAATCCCTGAAAGTTGCACTTGTTCAAAAGTTTTACAACTACAATCAAAAATATATATCTTGAGGCATTTTGTTAAAAATTACATGCCATGTCTATGGTTCTGCATCTTGCATTAGTTATGTGTTAGGTCTATGCTTCCATATTTTTCATATATACTGATACAGAATTTTAAATTTAATACTTGACAAAATTTCCACTCTGTAATGCATTGATGGATGTTTATGCTTTGTTTCAAAACGTCCATTCTATCTGAAGTTGGTAGGATGCTCCTTTATTAGATGCACTTGAGAGAAATTTTGTGAGCATAGGCTCACAAAAGTGGAGTTGAGTGATAGAATCACCCTTTGAGATTGCAAACAATCTGCAACGAACTCCATCGCTATGACAATTGCACACAAAACTATTTCTATTTCCTATTTTTGTACTAGCATCATGCCGAAATAATTGTCACTCTCCTCCCACAACTCTCCTCACCGCTTTTCGCTTGTCTTGTGGATTGGCATCCACCATTTGTAATCCTCCTCCACCAATGGCTCTCTCCTCTCTTCTTCTCCTTCATGGGATCTAACCCACCATCAGCTGACCTCCGCCACCAAATATCCTCTCCACTCTTCCCCTCTTTTGTGGATTCCATGAAGTGACCACCTCCACCAAGTTTCACCTGCACAACCTTTCACAACTTTCACATACAAATATGCAACATATGTATTCAACCTTGTCACTCTACTAGCCTCTTTCTCACTCACTTCAACACACAAATCCATCTCAAATTCTTTATTAAAAAATTCATAAAAATTTACCTCTTCTTTTGCAATGTCTTCTTCATCACCTCTCACTGGAACTGCAACTTCCTTTGCTAAGTCATCTTCTTATTCATTCTCTTCACTTGAAACAATCTCTTCTCCAAGGAACGGGTTGTCTTCATCAAGTCCTTGATTAGCCTCTACTACAACTTCTACTTCATTCTCTTCTTTCATACCTTCAACAAGACATGTGACACTATTGTCTCGCCGACCAAAAACCAATGCATTCCACTCTACCTCCACTTCTACAATCCTTACTAACAAATCATCTCTTTCTCTCTCCATTTCCCCATTCTCTAACAAATAGGTAAGCTCTCTAACCAAGTAATGTTCATCTTCACTATTCCCAAGCAAATCAACCTCATCATAACATTCAATAAAATCATATTTTACTTTGTCACTTTCTATTGAAATTTTGACTCTACCTACAATGAGTTTATCCCGCTCTGCACTTCAATATGTAAAAGTAAATCTTCATGTTCACCTGCATACACAACTTCACTTACACATAAAAAATAAAAACCCTGCATACAGAACTTCACTTACACATTAAAAATAAAAAATAAAAAAAATAATGGAACTCCTTCATTCCCATATTTTCTTAGATTCTCTTTTCCACAAAAATATTAAAACGCTCATCGCTCTTTCAATGTTCACAAGTATTATTGTAAAATTTAAATTACCTCCTTCAACAATCTGTTTACAATGACAGGAACCTCAGAACACTCGGAAACTCCCCCTCTGATACCATTGATGTAGGGGACAAACCCCTTGCCTACAACACTGCTTTTAAAACTCAAGATAGCAGACATACTTATCAAACCACACATGGACTGCAACAAAGAAACAAAATTTCATTCTCGATAATTCTACAAACACACAATTACAACGTCGGCCCATTTTTATTGGCCTCTCTTGCAGCATAACATCTCTTTGTATTCCATGCAAATCTTTATAAACTCTGCATCCTATTCATGATTTCACTTTGCTCCTTTGGCTAAAGATCCCTAACATTCGGTTCTCTTTTGGATAACACCAACCCACCTCGACACCTTTCTCTTCTTCCCTCTACACAACTTCCACACCCTAATCTCCATGTTTCTTCATCTTTCTTGGCTAATTCTCCTACTTCCTCTCAAGATGTTTCCATTCACCATGCAGCCACACACCACCCCTCTCGATTTGCTAACTTTGTTCCCCACTTCCGCATTTGAAATATGCATTGAGTAAAATGAATGCCTCTTCAACGTGTCAAATGATGACTTCCACTAATCGTTATTCTTCTTATTCTCCAATAGTCGTTTCTATCTTCACTTTCTCTCCATTTTCTTAATACTTGGTATTTGAAATTCAAAATGCTATGCTATGTTGCACTTGTTTGAAAGTATCTATAATTATTACAACAAATCCATTGCTTAAAGGATTTTGTTAACGATTATGTGTCAGGTCTATGCTTCCACATTTTGTATCAGTTATGTGCCAGGTTTATGCTTCCAAATTTTGCATATATATTGGCAAAGCATTTTAAATACAATACTTCACAAAATTCTAGCTCCGTAATGGATTGATGGATGTCCATGCTTTGTTTCAAAACTCCCATTCTGGCTTGAGTTGGCAGGATGCTCCCGCATCACTTTGTATATTCTACTAAACTTCTAGTTGACTACACATTTCACGAGGTATTAAGTTTTGCACCAACTTTTGGCTGAGAGATCATTCAAGTATGACTAACAGCAAATATGATACTCATACTTGAGCAATTATTATACTATGAGCATCATTAGTATGTTTCAAAGAAAGTCTAGGACTAAGTAGAACCATGGCCTTATATTACAATATCTTTCAAATTTTCTATTTTCACGTTTTCTATTTTCACGTAATATGTTTTCATAGTAATAAAATGTTCTATTTTTTACATGTTGATTTATTTAGCTATTGCAAGTTTGTGATTAGATTGTTCGATAGTTCTTAAGTAGACCCTTCACCCATCACTACATGAAATATTGTGAGGAGTAAGTGTGGTTTAACATTGCTAGCTCCTTTAACAAAATCATTACTATTAATAAGGCGACCAAATTTAGAAAATGTTTATTATTCATGAAGTTTTATGTTAACGTAGTTACAATAAGGTACTTCCCTCTTCAATCACCTTATTCTCTAAGTCGGGTGATTGGGTGCCAAAAAAACATGTATTTAAGGATTCCTTAGTGTTTTGTCACTATTACCACATGCTTGACTATGCTAAATTGCTAAGAATAAGTCTTCTAAAGGAAGGTAATAACACAAGGAGCATTAGGATCAGCTGGAGTTGTTTCTTCCTTGGGCTTCACATGTGGTTCCCTTAAAGTGTCAAGGGCGGGTGGTTGGTCTTCTTGTGAACAAGATGATTTTTACTGGTGTTATTATTATATTTAACATCAAGTCTTATCCCATTAAGAGAAGCTTGAAGAATTTTAGCATGGAGAAGATGATTGTTAGGGATGGTTTGGGTCAGGTTTTGGTCCTCAACTCTTCTCTTGGGTTGCACCATTTGCCTAACAAGTTGGTCGATAATAAGGAAAATAAGAAGATGATTAAGGTTAGGGAGCAATCTAGGAAGTCCTTACTCCCTTTGAATTGATGGCTCTACTTTTGTCACCGAACAATTTGTCTAGTCTATTCCTCCTTATCTCTACTCATGAGGTGTTTTTGGTTTACTATTGTAGAGCTAACTTTATATTATTTGTTACTTCTTGTTGCTCCATATTGATATATTAGTTTCTTTAGTATTTTCTAATCTTTATACAAAAATATGACCCTTTTTACATTTTCCTTTCTAATTCACAACTCGATTCAAAGATATTTAACCTAACTATTTTAAAAAGAGTCAATTTCACCACTACACATTACTTTTGTGGTGGAATGAGAACAGTTCACCATATCAACTAACATCTAAGGATTTTAAAGGAAAGTAAACATATAATTAATAAGCTATTGTCTTCCAGCCTCTCAACTTCTTTTATGTTGCTAAAACTTTGGAACATGTAATGCATTAAAGATTACGACTATTTTAACTTTTGCTAGTAGTAATACAAAACAAATGTAACAATTAGGCCAATAGTTTTCAAGGATCTGTGCTATAAGATTGGCCAATTGGCCTCATAGGCTGAAGTATTGACCTAATTAATACATCCATGTTATTGCAGCTTCTATTCATAGCAATTAATGAAATTTTGTTAAAAGAGACTTAAAACTAGTACTTGCAACAAAATGAGGTGCAATGATTGCATCGATAGTAAGATATATACCTAAAATGATATGTTAGAGGGTGCAAATCCAACAAATAATGATAATAATTAAGTACAAGAAAACAATTAACTTATCATATATATTTTTATGAATAGATTTAATCTTGATCATTGATATGTCTTCTTTGTTAAGGTTAGGTTGAGATAGATATCTACCTAAAATGTCATCTATAACCTCCTCACATATGAAATTGTATGTAAAAAAAATTGATATTCAATTATAAAATCCCACTAATCAATAGTTGACAATACATAGATTTGTTTGCTTATTAATACAAAAAGAACTTTGTTGAATGTGATTCTTTTGTTGCTGTCAAAGTGCTTTTGTAATTTTTTTATATTTTGACACACATGTGAATGATTTGTTGAAAGTTTAGGTTAGGGTTAGTATTAGGGTTGAGTTAGAGTTAGAGTTAGTGTTATTTAAATTTAAATTAATTATTATAATAAAATGTAAACAATAATATTTTTTGACTATAAATTATTATAAAAATGTCTTTAACATTGTTTTTTAAATAAATAATAAACAATATACAACTATTTTGAACTTTAAAATATATAATATTATTTTTTTTCAATACAATTATTTTATGCTATCTTTACAATATTTATCATCTCAAAAAACTTAAAAATTATATTTAATGTATATTGTTGAAAACAATATATAATGAGAATGTATAATAAATTGCATAAATTTGTTGTGTGGCATTATTCCACTAACAATTTCTTGTGGATATGTGGTTTCATATAATTTTCTATACATAAGAATATATACACAGGGGCTTCACTTAGTGAACCTGGGTTATAGCACCTGCGTTCATGACATACTAAAGAATCCCCCTATTTTCAAAAAAAATTGCCCTACTTTTCTGTCACCGCCTCCCAATACACAATCCGAATTTAAAACCCCCCTATTTTCACTAAAGAGTTCATTATTTCATAGCTTGAATTAAAAATCCCCCTATTTTCACCAGATAAGCAATATATTGTTTTCATTTTTTGGGAAATTAAACCCCACAATATGAATGCACGTGATATAATATTGTTTAGGCACTGAAGCCCCCGTGAATATATATGACACTAATTTAAAATATATAACCTTCTAATCTCTATAATGTCAATTTCAATATATCTATTTACACATAAATCAATTACTAACATTATATTATCATATTAGCCTGGACAGGTAGCAGAATTGGCTTAGACTATGGGTTTGCTCCCCATTGGTCTCATGTTTGGCTCTAAGGCTTGGACTCACCCGATGGGGTTGTCTTACGGGATGCTTATCTCATCTGCGGGGACTAGTTTCGCCTCAGCTCGCTCCATAATGAGAAACCAATGTCATTGGGCTGAGTCGCGGGGATACCCTGGGTTTAAAAAATAAAAAAATAAAAAAAATAAAAAAATATTGAATTCAATAAAATATTTAAATTACATGTAAATTATATAAGTCAAAATACTATAAAGAGTCATCTTTGTTTTGTATAATAAGTATCTGTACTCTTAATAAAGATTGTCCTTTATCGTTGTAATGCGTTCTGCTCTGCTATCTGGCGAAAATGCGAATTCATCACGCAGCGAACTTGTCAAGGTTTTCGGCGGGGGGGTGCAGACAGGTTTTCGCCACATGCCCGAGGAGCATCTCTGTCTTCAGTCCGCCATGTAAGAAGAACCCTGCAAAAGTCACTACGATTTCAAACGAAAGGCAGGATTCGGTTTTCAGAGCGGGCGATTTTGGGAAAAATGATGTAATTAGGGCAAAAAATGCCGAAGCCATGTCGCTACCCTCCGACAGAAATTGGCAAGTTTTTCGCTTGAAAAAAACCAAGAAAAAGATGGGCAAACGAAGAGATGCATCTTTAAACTTTGATAGGCTCAAACACACAGCCTCAAATCAATCTCCGGCATCTGGGGCTAATTTGGTGCCGCTCGGGAAAGTTAGAATTTTTGAGCCAAAACCTAAAACAAGGCAGAGGCGAATATGCAACATCCCGGCTAATCTGATGGAACCCCAATTCAATCTATATAGCAAATGTGGGGTTTTTGCAAAATGGACAGGATTTGGAGAAGATACAAAAAGAATTATCGATTGGTGGTTGGCCCTATATCCGGGACAGGTAAGTATCAGTATCCTGGAAAATAATTTTCTTGCAATTTTGTGTGATAATCAAAATACAAGGAATGACATTCTTCATGGTAAGGTAAAATTGTATAAAGGATATGGTTTTTTTCGATGTGAATGGATGCCGAATTTTGACCCATACTCACAGAATTTAAATAAATGCCCAAGATGGATTAATCTGGGCTCATTACCAATCGAATATTTGGATTTTAAAATTTTATAATACATAGGGGAACATTTTGGGTCCTTTTTGGGTTGTGAAGGATTAGAAAGAGTGGTTTTAAACAAAAACATCAAAATCTTAGTAGAATTTGACAGTAATTCCCGGGTCTTAGAACCCACCAAGCTAGTATCAAACAGGGGGGAGTGGAGCATTCATCCCACCTTCTATGATGGGGTCATAAATGAAACTGATATATGGCTGAAATTAGACCCAGTTCAGGTTAAGAGTATCGATCAAGAGGAAAACCCTCTCTCAGATCAGTTTGAAAAAATCACATCAAATTCATTCCCCGAAAATGCTATTTGCCCTCCAGTGGCTAACACAGATGAAAATAAACACAATAATTTCAATAATATTAGTGATCTTGATAAAATAGTAGATGAGGCAAATTCTATAAAAGAAGAAGCCTTAGTGGAGATGTCAAAAAGAATCTCCGATTTGGTGGATTCATTGAAACCTCCATCTAAAACAAAATCAGTCGAAAACTTGGGACAAGATAATGAGGTAGATCAAGAAGAAATGTCTTCTAGAATGGCTGCTGTTCTAGAGGTATTCAATAATAATGTAGTTGAAAATCTTTCTCCGGAAGAGGAAGATGAGAAGAGGTTTCTAATTCAGGAGCTTCTGGCTTCTATGGATGAGGATGAAAATAATGAGATTAGGGTAGGAGATATCATTCCTCTTCCTGTCAATGACTACACAGTAGCTCAGTCCCAGCTGGGAGAGGATGACGGAGAAGGAGTGATAGTTCCCCAGCAAACCTTAGGAATAAAAAACATATATGACGGGAAAAACTTTCCTAACTGCGCTAGAGAAGCTAAAAGTAGAGGCAGAAAATCTTTGAGCGAATTAAGATTGCAGGATGGAAATGCAAAAGACCAAGGCAAATTAACAGCCTTCTTTGATGCTGGGAAGGGGAAGGGCCTTCCCACGGTCCAATGAAAATCTCTTCATGGAATGTTAGGGGCATGAATGCCCCTAACAAACAGCGTCTAATCAGACGCAACATTATAAAATGGAAACATGACATCGTTCTCATACAAGAAACTAAATTAGCCCAGGTAGAAGCTGAGGCTTTTAAAAGGAAATTAGGTCTTCTTAGCTGTGAATTTGTGGAAGCCAGGGGTGCCTCTGGTGGAGTAGGAATCATTTGGAATCCGCGTAGTATATTATTTTGTCCAATAGCAGGTAACAGAAACTGGCTATTGGGAAAGGTAATAAGCAAGCACAACAATCTCTCATTTACCCTAATAAACATTTATGGCCTGATTCCGGATGCAGGGAAGCGCAGAGTTTGGTCGGAAATCTCGTTTATGATGGGGCTAGATACCTCTTCCCCTGTTATTCTAGGAGGGGACTTCAATGCTATCCTAAATTTATCAGAAAAAAAGGGTGGTATTCGCAGGGAACCGCAGTCCTTAAAAGACTTTAGAGAGTGGGTAGCTCATAACAATCTGATAGATATAGAAACTAGTAATGGTGTGTATACCTGGTACAATAGAAGATCAGGCTTTACACAAATCGTTGAGAGATTAGATAGATTCCTTTTTAGAGGGAATTTGAGCGATCTAGCGGTTAACCTCTCAGCTTCGTTACTCCCATCTTCAGGATCTGACCATTATCCTGTCATCCTCAATATTGAGGGAGAGGCTACACCGAGGTGCTGCCCCTTTAAGTTTGAAAAAATGTAGATGCAAAATCCGGATTTCTATGATCTCGTATCCAGGTGGTGGTCTGAGGTTAACTTTCAGGGATCAAAAATGTTTTGCCTTGTAAATAAACTAAAACATCTCAAAAGCAAGTTGCTGAAATGGAATAATGAAGTCTTCGGGAACATTTTTGAAACCAAAATTTCATTGGAAAAAGAAATCGCAGACCTAAATGAAAAAGTGTTTAGACTAGGAATGGATCAGGATAGCTTCCTCAAAGAAAAGGAGCTTCTTGGGAAATATGAGGATACGTTAACAAAAGAAGAAATATTTTGGAAACAGAAATCTAGAGAGAATTGGCTTCAAAATGGGGATAGGAATACTAAGTTCTTTCACAACAGTACAAAAAACAGGAGGAACACTAATAGTATTCACAAGATCATGAGTAATAATGGTATACTTCTGGAAGATCAAAAGGACATAACTACAGAAGCGGTGGACCATTTTAAAACCCTATTCAGTTCGGAATCTTCCCTTAAAGACGCCAATTTAACTTTGCTTAGGAATATTCCTAAGATCATAACTGAAAACCAAAACAAAGCGCTTAACAACAAATTTACAGAATCAGAAGTAAAATTAGCATTGGAGCAACTTAACCCTGATAAAGCACCCGGCCCCGATGGTTTTCCTGCTTGCTTTTTTCAAAAATGCTGGCACATTATTGGTAAGGAGGTGGTGGATGCATTGGAAGCTGTTAGAAACTCTGGAAGTATTTTAAGGGAGATCAACAATACTTTCATTACTTTGATTCCTAAGAAGGAGGAATCAAGAAACTTTGAAGACTTCCGACCTATCTCCTTATGTAACACAATCTACAAACTTTTTACTAAAATTTTAGCGAATAGATTGAAGGGCATTCTCCCTTGCATAATTTCAGAGGAACAGACCGGATTTGTTCTAGGTAGATCTATCTTTGATGGCATTATTATCGCTCAAGAAGTCATGCACTCGTTACAACAGAATCGTTCAGCTGCTATGATGATCAAATTAGACATTAGGAAGGCATATGATAAAGTCGATTGGAGATTTTTGTGTAAATGTTTAGAATCATTTGGTTTTTCTAAACAATGGATCAATTTAATATTCGAATGCATCTCATCTCCCAGGGTATCATTACTTATAAATGGTTCCCCAGCGGGCTTCTTCCAGATATCTAGAGGGATTAGACAAGGAGATCCTTTATCCCCTTTCTTATTTATCATAATGGCAGAGGGCCTTGGGAGAATCATTTCTTGTGCTCGTATGAATCAGATTATTAAAGGTATTAAAATCTCTAATGGGATGGAGGCCATAACTCACCAGCAGTTTGCTGATGACACAATGCTGATGGGATGTGCGAATAGAACTGAAGCCATGGCTTTCAAAAGGATTCTTGACATTTATGCATTAGCTTCTGGCCAGGAAGTGAACAAGAATAAATCGAAAATCTTCTTCTTCAATACTTCGCAAAACATAGAGACAGATACTTGTAATATCTTAGGGTTTGATAAAGGGAAACTTCCTTGTAAATATTTAGGGATTCCGATGGATAAGGGAAACAATATTATTTCATTATGGAAAGGTATCCTTGAAAAGATGGATCTCAAGTTGAATTCTTGGAAGAACAAATGCCTCTCTTCGGCTGGGAGGATTACTTTACTTAAAGCTGTTTTGGCGGCTATTCCGATATATCAAATGTCCTACCAGCAATTACCTAAAGGAGCTCGGCTAGAAATGGTAAAAAAGATGAGGAAGTTCTTTTGGAATATGGATTCAGACAAAAAGAAATTTGCATTAATTTCTTGGGATAAAATTAGCCAACCTATCAGTATGGGGGGAGTTGGCATCAAAGATTTGGGGGTACATAACATGGCTCTGGGGGCGAAGTTAGTCTGGAAAATGTACTCGGAACCAGATCTTAAATGGGTAAGGATCCTCAAAGCTAAATATCTCACTAACTCCAACCCTGATAGTATACTGAGGATGGAAATATTACCCAAGGGATCCAAAGTCTGGAATTTTATGCTAGAATGTAGAGAGGTGATCAGGGATTATCTAACATGGGATATTGCGAAAGGATCTGAGGCACTGTTCTGGGAAGACTCTTGGGGGGGCTATCCAGCCTTAGACAAAATAGGTATAAGCGAAGAAGGTATAGAATATTGCAAATCAATCAGGGGTAGGTTTGTTAAGGATTATATCAAGCTTATCTCCAATGACCCCGCTTTGGGTTGGGAGTGGAAACCCCTTGATGAGATGAACTTGACAAATGTAGACAAGGAGATCCTATGGAATAATTTGAGGCATAGGCATTTATCATTACATAGTGGGAAAGACAGGATAATATGGGTGGGTAGCTCTTCGGGCATTTATAAAGCCAAAGAAGGATACTCACTTTTAAAACTCAGACGAGCTGTAACCAATCCTAATTTTCCGATTAGCCTATGCTGGAATAACGTTGGTCTACCCAAAGCTGGTATCTTCTCATGGGCAGCTTTCCAAAAAAGAATTCTTACCTCAGATTGGTTCTCAAAATTAGGATTCTTGGGACCATCGAGATGTCCTCTATGCGAATCAGAGGAAGAAAATGTGGATCACTTGCTTCTCAATTGTAGTTTCAGTCAGAGATGTTGGGACTGGCTTTGCTCAAGCCTTGGTTGGCCGACTCCGAGACCTAGGGACATTTCTGAATGGCTGATTAGTTGGCAACCTCCTCACACAAAGGATATATATCACTTAGTGTGGACAATTGCCCCGACTATCCTCTTATGGGAAATTTGGAAGGAGAGAAACAGGCGGATCTTCAAAGATTCAAAATTAAGGGTAGAATCCCTTCTAAATAAGATCGAGGCAACAATTGTGGAAAAAATCAATAATAGACTAAGACATACACAGGAAAAGTCTATTAATTTAACCAGATGGGATGAGGTTCTTCGATCTAAATGGATGGGTTTGATAATTCCCCCGTTTATTGGGAAGGGAGGTAAACAGGCTGAGATAGATAGGAAGCTAACAAAATGGGCTCCCCCCCGAAAGGGCTGGGATAAGTTAAACTCTGATGGTGCTTCCTGTGGGAACCCTGGTGTAGCAGGTATAGGGTGTGCTATTCACCAAGATAACGGAGATCTAATAGCTAGCATTAATAAACCCATAGGTGTGGCTTCAAATAACATGGCTGAGTTCTCAGCGTTGCGGGAGGGACTGATTATAGCTAAATCACTCAAGATTAAATATCTGGAAATTGAAGGTGATTCGACATTAACTATAAATGCAGTCAGGACTAGGGAAGTGTCAAACTGGAGATTGAAAGCAAAATTAAAAAGAATTCTGGATTTGATCAAATACTTTGAGGAACCTTCGGTTAAACATATTTATAGGGAAGGTAATTATATAGCAGACAAGTTAGCAAATTTAGGGGCAGATGGTAATTCGTCTGTCTTTAGGAAGGATATTCCCTCGGATTAAATTTTGGTGATGGCCATGTCACCAATTCATATCACTCCTCTCCAAGTCCTCTCCTAGTCCCTCATGTATAAGTTCTAGGGTATGCGGTCACCGTTTCCTTATATCAGCATTTTGGTATACTAAGATTCAGATAAATATATATATATATATATATATATATATATATATATATATATATATATATATATATATATATATATATATATATATATATATATATATATATATATATATATATATATATATATATATATATGCTCACATATATATATATATATATGTATATATTTGTAGTTAATCCCATATGGATTGATTCATGTTATATGGTGTATTCATATAAATACAAATAAACACATATATATATATATATTCATATATATAGATATATGTATATATATACAATCATATATATATACATATATATATATATATATATACTCTTATATATATATATGTGTGTGTGTGTGTATGGGTGTGGGTGTAAATAGAAACACTTACAATTACACACACGCATATATACATATATATATATATACAGAAACTATATATACATGAGTATGTATATATATATATAAAAATATATTCATATCTATCCTTATTTGAACCTTCATATTTGCTTGTATAAATCTCTCCTCACCTGTCCCTGTGTGTGGGTGAAAGGGGTGTTTCAGGCGTGTAGAAAGGAGATTGGTAGAAGTCGGGTTTTTCTGCTCTGGCACATGCAGGTCTCCCCTCCAATGCATGTTGTTTGAGTTTGGATTGTCCTGGGCAGCGAGGGTATAGACTTCAATAAGGTATATATTATGCCTTCTATTGACAATTAGAGACTGCCAGGCTATGTGTATTTGTGCTAAGGATTCTGGTTTTTGAATTCTGGTATTCAAGATTCTTTGCATCGGATGGTGATTGATATAAGCCCTGTGTTAAATATGGGACAGATATCTCTGGTTTCTGTTTCGTTGGTTGTATGACAGAAGAGGATCTTATAGAGTATCATAGCATTGGACTTATCTTGGATTTTAGATACCCTTTTTCTACCGGGTGGGGTTCATTAGGTAAACTAAGATTCAGATAAATATATATATATATATATATATATATATATATATATATATACATATATATATATATATATATATATATATATATATACATATATATATATATATATATGTGAGCATATATATATATATATATATATGTGAGCATATATATATATATATTTGTAGCTATCCCCATATGGAATGATCCATGTTATATGGTGTATTCATATCAATATAAATATATACATATATATATATATATATATATATATATATATTCATATATATAGATATATGTATATATATACAGTCATATACATACACATATATATATACTCATATATATATATATATAAGTGTATATGTGTGGGTGTAAATAGAATCACATACAATTACACACATGCATATATACATATATATATATATATACAGAAACTATATATATATGAGTATGTATATATATATATATAAAAATATATTCATATCTATCCTTATTTGAACCTTCATATATGCTTGTATAAATCTCTCCTCACCTGTCCCTGTGTGTGGGTGATAGGGGTGTATCAGGCGTGTAGAAAGGAGTTTGGTAGAAGTCGGGTTTTCTGCTCTGGCACATGCAGGTCTCCCCTCCAATGCATGTTGTCTGAGTTTAGATTGTCCTGGGTAGCGAGGGTATAGACTTCAATAAGGTATATATTATGTCTTCTAATGACAATTAGAGACTGCCAGGATATGTGTATTTGTGCTAAGGTTACTGGTTTTTGAATTCTGGTATTTAAGAGTCTTTGCATTGGATAGTGATTGATATAAGCCCTGGGTTAAATATGGGACAGATATCTCTGGTTTCTGTTTTGTAGGTTGTATGACAGAAGAGGATATTATAGAGTATCATAGCATTGGACTTATCTTGGATTTTAGATACCCTTTCTATACCGGGTGGGGTTCATTCGGGTTCTTACAATCTACTGAGGAATGGGTGGCATGTCTTTTTTTGTAGAGTTTTTGAGGAGGGAAGTAGAGGTAAGCCCGGGCTTAGTCATGGATACAACTATGTAGAAGGCTCTATTGGATAAGACTCTGTACAGTTCCTTTGCTCTTCTATTGTTTCACTCCTCTATCCAGGCATTTATATTTCTATGTGCATCTGTATATACTCATGATTCTGGCAGACTCTATGATAATCTCGCATATTGACATATAAATGTACATACATATGCATATGAAATTATTTATGTTTTGGAGAATCAGATGTCTGCTGAGTTAAAAGTTATTAAGAAACTGTTAGAATTTGATCCTTTCCATTAGTGTAGGCAGAATTGTAGCCTGGATAATCTCTTAAATTGAAACCCAAAAGGTTAAGATGGTTTCAAGCTAAGGGATATCCAGGCTATAATCCTCTTACATAAAATAGAAAATATGTTATTATTCATTGAATGATTGTTACAAATTATTATGTTCACTATGCTTCTAACAGTCTGGCAAAGTAAGTTGCAATAAGGTTTTGCAGATTCGGGATACAGGACAAAAGTTAAAGCTCGAAGTATTAGTGGATTCACCAAATTTGTGAAGATGGATCCAACCGGAAATGTGTTGCAAGATTTTATGTACAAAAAGAAACTAAAATGTCTAAATAAGACAGACACCATCCTCAGATGAGGAATTGTAAAAATTTACAGTTGTTTTTATTATCTGATCCCATAAGGGATCTGGGCTAGACCGGAGGTTTTCTTATCTCCATTCTTTCCTACCGGTGCCCACACTAAATGGAGATGTAATATTTTTATAAAAGAAATAAATTTTTGGCTTCGGCCTTTTATCGATCAAAAAAAAAAAAAAAAAATACTATAAAGAGCATTTTACTTTCTCACAAAAGTGTACAAATACTACTAACAAAGAATCTCATTTAATTGTTTAGCATGCCATGTCCAATTTTTATTTTTTGATTCTTTTATATTTATTAGATATTTAAAGATTAAATAATATATATATATATATATATATATAAAATCACACTACATAGCTTTAACTCCATTCTACTTATTGTTCTAATTTTTGGAGACTTCTATTTTCCATACAAAACAACACCCGATTAAAAACATAAAATTTGTGAATCACAAGAGATTTTTATGTGATTTCTACTAATTAGATTCTCTTCATTTGACCTTCTTAATATTGTAAAAATGTAAAAAATCCACTGAAAAACAATTATATTATGCAAAATTGTATTTACCTAAATTAATTTTGTTGTTGGACCCCTAGCCCCATGGTAATTCTGACTAGAGATGGACATTGTGATTAAACTATGACTATGTGAACTCATGAATGTGTGTCTGTGATGGTTATAAACTCTTACTGCTACTATTAAAGAATGTTTTGATATTATAATGTTTTGTTAACTAATTCTTTGGTTATATATTTTATTACTAACCCGAACTGATAAATTTGTGGAGCTGTGTGAGTTTGACGGTTGGTTGTAGGTACTTGAGGTGCAAGGTGGAGTGGATTCTATGAACCAGTGGTGAGAGACGGACTGTCCATATTGCCAATATAGCGTTTATACCTTGAAAGTAAGGTTTGTCCACCTAAGGTTCAACTTGCCTAGGAAGCAAAATGCGACTACTTATAAGTATAAATAAAATAAAAAACATAAAATAAATAAAAATCAAATATAAATGAATAAGTAAAAATAAATAAATGGAACTTATATTTTATATATAGCCAAAACTATGCATATACCTAAAATGGGCGCTCAACTTAAAAATAAATAAATAAATAAAATAAAATAAGAATTATTAATAACATATGGTAGAGGAGGAATTATGAGAAATAACAATAAAAGATAGTAAAAGGGGATTTATTTTTCATTCTTGCACGCACGAGAGACAACTCTCATTTATGGAGAGAGGGGTGCGAGACTGGGAAGGTAGTCGTGCACGCTACTGGAGGAACTCATGCCATTAAAACAGCATGGCAACCATGTCTAAGGGGAACTTCCAGGTCAAAAAAAGGAGAAATCTAGAGTGTCAGGCCATTATTAAAACCCCACAACCCCTTGATTGGAAAAAAGAGGAGAGTCTCGAGAAAAAGAAAATTAGGGGAAAGCACAAGGATAGGCATGGGAAGCAAGTAGAGGTTCCTAAGAGGGACTCTTGCATCAAGTTGTGGATTGGGAGTGATTTGAAGGAGCTACACCCCTCACACCAGTAGTTGTAAGAGTTTTGACAAACAACAGGTTTCAATTCTCTGGCTCAATATTTTATCTATATGGAGAAATAACATAAAAGGTAGATTGAAATAAAATATAAATCTGAAATTTTAACAGTTGTAGCTTGTTTCTAATTTCTTAGTTAATAAATGTAAAGTAAATTCGCCATATTGATGAGGGTTTCATAGTTAATCAATTTATAGAATTCATCCTGCATAATCTTGCCTGGGAGCTGTCAGAATCCTTTAAACTTATGTGTAAAATAGTTGCAGGCACTCTTTGTTGAAGCATCCCCTTAGGTTGTGCTTATAAAATATATTTTCTTTAAATAAAAAAAAAGAACTCCAGCAAGTATAATTTCCTTTCTAAGTCCACCTTCTAGCTCACTTTAGAAGCCAATGCCTAAGTAACTTTGTATGTTACCCTTGGTTTTCTGGTACAAACTTATATACCTATTCTTCAAATATAAACCTTACTTGAATGGTTTTAATTTGTTATGCTGAGACCTTATGCGAAGAAGTAAAGGATATTATTAGAGAGTAACCAAAGGAACTCCCTCACCGTAAGAGCTAGAATTAATAGGTTGGAAAGAAGTGGATGCTTAAGAAAACTCTTAGTGGAGGAATGACCCATATCCATATTGCTACTTGCTGCAATAGAGGTTACCACCATGACAAATCAGTCATTTTATGCTCCTGGTTGACTGAAGCCAGTGAGTATCCTTCTCATAAATTACTTACATCATTGAAAGAGTTAGAAGCTTACGTTGAACATAGTCTCTCGGTGTTGGAGACTCATAAAGTAAAGCTATATTTAGAGTATGCATAGCACCTTCTCATGTGCTTTGGACAGCAAAAGGCAATCAACCTATAGCTTCCTTAAACAATACCAAAATACTTCAAATCACTTGTTGGATTGTTGGAGGCCAAAACCTTACTCCTAGTAGTCTATTCTTTCATTTGGATGCTCACTAAAAGAAGACAAAGGAATAACCAATAAACGATATAACTTCCGTATTGAAACCATAACTATGATTATATGACTATTTGATATTCAGAGGGTTTAAACATAAAAGGAATATTAAAGTGAAGAAACGATTAAAAGGGACGGTCTATATGGCTAATCACTACAATTAAAGTGGAATGTGGGAAGAGTTTAAAATGTATCTATATAATCAATAAAAAAAAGAATTGGCTCCATTTATATTCATTTAGTAGCCTTTGGGGCTAGTAAGTACCATTTTCAGCTCATACTTAGCAATATAGTTGTCCAACCAATGCTGACATTAGACTCAAAACAACAACAGTTATTATAATAAAAAAGTTGGGTTGAGGCTAGTGGTCTTGGGTTACTCAAGGAGATATTCACCCTATTGGCTTTTGTTTAAACAACTTTAGAACCTATTGCTGGTTGGAAGACGACATATTATCTTGGGTACAAACAACTCCATGGAACAATCTTAACATAACAACTCTAGAATTAAAACTGAGCCATAGAAGAGGCTAGTTGGAAAACTACCTACTCCCAACTTAGGATTCTCTTTCCAGTTATAGCACTAAGCTATGTACAGGCATTGACTTTTACGACAACAGATAGAGTCAGGCCCCTATGAGGGCATAGATAGAGGATAGTATTCCTCTAAGGCGTAGACTAGTCCTCTCTATCCAAGGTGATCACCGAGAGATTAATCCTATGACTCGTCATAAATAAGCTTATCTGCTCGAGATTGACAGTAGTCAAGGAGCGTATTGTGTCGGTAGACTATCAGTCGTACCCCTAGATAGCGGATGGATGCCGCTAGTTGCATGTAGGTGAGGGAACCTGTGATGACCTAGGGAAAATGGATGGATTTTTCCAGGAGCATGTGGTCCTAGGGGCCAACTACATGTCAACGATGGATGTCCCCGTTTCTTAGTCATCTGATGGACTACAGGGAAAGGAAAATTCCTAATGGGAATGGATAGACAACAACTTAAGTAATCTCTTAGTGTGGATTGGTATGTTTTAGATACTTGAACCTTAAGGTAGTAAATCCCTTATGTGTTTGGTCTTTAGAGGTAGACCGGATCAGTGCCTCTCTCTCACCATGGGCCACAGAATCCACTTGGAGGGGTGGATAGGGACTAAACCACTATGGAGGGTTCACATTGCACCTAGAGCGATAAAAGAAGAACTATGGATAAGAATCTTACACTACTCCACAGAGTTCCTTAGGTATGCTATCTGGTAATGCCATTTGTTAAGCTTCTATATCGTCTATGATGTAATTATTATTATGAGTTTTATCTTGTTAATTTACTGCTGCACTAATTATTTCTTACTTGTTAACATGTTTCATGCTTTGAAAACAAAACAAAAATATTGTATGAATTTGGATCCTTTTGGGTTGGTTGGGCCAAGCTTAACCAGCACACTCGAAGCTTTGACCGCTAAGGGTAGCTGGTGTGGGGCCCTCAAAGAATTTCAATTCCGTTTTGTTTCCATCACTCTCCTCTGACCTGGCACTAGCTATGCAATGGACAAAATGGCCACGCATGCCATGCCTTCTCCATGGATGCCCCCCATGCCATGACTGCATCGCCTTCCCTCCTATTGCACGAATGTACATCCACTGTGAGAACTGTTACTATTTATTATAGTTGCCATTAGTTTTATATCCAAAGTCATTCTATATACTCTAGTCGATTACTACTACCGAAACATTCAGTCGGTATGCACAGAGCAGTCGGTTATAGAAGAAAGTAGTCATAGAGCCCAATATTCATCGAGCTGTCTACCAAGCAGAAACAATGATACACCGAGTTGATATACATCGAGTGAAATGTGTTACCAGATTCATTGAATCTAGACACACATGGGAAAACATGTTACAAGATCGAGGAACATAGAACCGTTATCACATTGGAAATTGCACTTAAGGATTGTGTATGATTTTGAGGTCATCTATCCAATGAAATATTTTGTATGGTTATTCATTCGATAAATCATGTTTGTAAGATCGAAGCAATGAACCAGATCACCGACATAAGAGATCTATTTATACAGCATGGATTAAGATCAGATAGATATATATAGAGGTGTATGAAGCAAGACATGTGTGATACATAGGAAAGCACTGAGTGTTATGACTATTACAGAGACACAGAGGCCACCGAGAAGGATTTCAGAGAATAGTCAAAGAACAGAGTAAATAGAAGGGTTTACCGAGTTATTCTATGAGTTACCGAGGTATGCTATAAGCAAGGTAATCTCATTTTGAGCACATAGAATCTGCTATAACATTCCAGATGTAAAGTTGTAGATATTTGTAAAGATTTTATTGTAATATTTTGAAGTTGTAAGAGAAACCTTTAACAGGGTAAAAGACTCTAACAAAGTCTATAAATTGTAAAGCCTTTAACCAGGTGCAGCATGTAGAATAAGTGTTGTAAAATCCTTTAGCAAGGTAAATCTAATGATCTTGATACTCCTAACAGGGTAAGCTATCAGAAATAACTGAACATGTAGCTCTAACCGAGAAACCTTTATTATTGCAGTAGTGAAGTTGTGGGTGCCATCCCCATCGCAGTTTTTCTCTCTAACCAAGATTTTCTGCATAACCAAAATATATGTGTTATGGAGTGAATCATGTATGATTGTTATTTATTTGTTTTAGCTTTATGTTATGTAAAAAAAACTTTTGGTTTATGCATATCAGTGAAGATATTTTTGAAAAAAAGGATTTGTAGTATTGATTCACCCCTCCCCTCTCAGTACATTAGCTTTCCATATTGGGCCTAACAATTGGTATCAAAGCTTGAATCTTGGAAAAGGGTTTAACAGTGTAAAGAAAAAGATCTTATCAATGGAAGGCTATAAACAATCTCGCAAAATTATGTATGTGCAAGAAGAGTTGGATCATGCTAATCAAGTGATTGCAGACATGCAAAGACAAATGCAAAAATCATTGAAAGTGAGAAGAAGATTATCTAATGATTTGTAGGACTCTCAAGAGTTAGTCGAACAAACTGAAACATCATCTAAGTACAGTATATCTGAAGAGACTGAAGAGATGATTGAAGAACTGAAGGAGAAGAACAAAGCACTGACTGATCAGCTAAATGCAATGAAAAGAGGACATGAACATTTCAGCACAAAGATGACTGAGAATCTTGATGTATTGAGGACAGCTGAAGATAAAATAAGAGATCTAGAAAGAGAAAAACAACAGCTTGAAGCATTAGTATCTGAAAAGAATGATGAAATCACTAGGATGATTGGAATACAAAGTAATTTGTCAAATCAATTGGGCTATGCACATCATGAAGCAAATCTGAAAGATGATGAGAATCAAGCATTTAAACTTGAAGTATCAAGGTTGACCAATGAACTTGAAACAGAAAAGAAATCCAAGGAAACACTAAAAAAGAGTTATGAAGCATCAAAGATGTTGGATGAGCAACTGAATACAAGAAGACCCAACAAAGAAGCAGGACTCGGTTACAAAGGAAAAGACTCTATTGAGAAGGGAATTCATACAACTGAGAGAGGAGAATCATCAAAGCAAGCTGGAAATAAGAAGAATATCAAAGGAAAGAAGTCTGTTTGCAACTACTGTGGAAAACAAGGTCACACTGCTAGCATGTGCCAAATCAAAAATGGTAAGCAACTGAATGTCACTAGGTCTAATGGTTATTGTCACAATTGCAACAAATATGGTCACACATCTAACCAATGTAGGACAAAGTCTACTAGCAATTATAAGAAGGCAAAATTCAAAGGGTTTTGTAAAAACTGCAATAGATATGGACATAGTACTAACAAGTGTTGGTTTAAGCAGAAAAACTATATGTGGTCTACACACCGAGAAAATACTAGAGGCTATCAAACTCACACAGATCCTTACCGACATTATTTTGCAATACCATGGGATTACAATACAAGGATATGGTGTGAATGTTGTGGAAGATATGGACATATAAGTGCCAACTTCTTTATAAGGTTTAGAATGAACAACCGAAGATCATGGAGAAATCCTGCTATGGCATGTTTTCATTGTCATAAAGTTAGACACTTGGCTAGAGATTGCAGAGATCAACCTAGAGGAGACACTAAGGAAATAAAAGAAAAATAACAGATGATTTGGAAAAAAAAGGAAATTGTGTCAAATGAAGAAAGCACCTTATCTATCGAGCTAGGTGCACCTATTCCAAATTAATCGGTAAAGGTATGAAGGGACTGCATTCTCTCAAAGGTCAAATCTTAACAGTTCCTATTTCATCTTGTACTTAATTCAAAATCTGCATAATTAAAGACGCATTAGAAAATTTGAAATTTTATCAAAGTCTTTTAGAAGCCTATCAAGTTAGTAAATGCAGGAAGTCTGGCTACTCGGTAAAAGAATGAAAAGAAGTAGTGGTATCGAGTGCATTTAATGTTTTCTGACCTAACTGCACGAAGCCCGATGAGGTACATGAATACTTAAAGCTATTGCGCGGTCATTTTTCACTCACCAAGTTTTCAAGAAAGCAGAGCAAGTTGAATCAAAGGCGATCAAACCTCCTCTGAAGCAAATTCAAAGGTATTTACATCAATCACAACGCATTATCAAGATAGTTTACCGATCATATCAAGTTGTTATTATTTGCTAAGTAGAAAGCGTATGTCATTTGAAAGTCTTCAAACCCTAAGGATCTTCTGTTAGTATTTATCTAAAATCTGCAATGGCACCAAAGATCTAGAAGCCCGTTGTTGTTGAGAACATTGAAAATCCATCACTGAAATACTCTTTAACTCCCAAAATTGCATCTGAACCAGATGACAAAACTACATTTTCACTCATTCTAGATAGGGTTTTACTAGTTGAGGATGTCAGATTCTTCACTAAATGTCATGTTGAGGAACTAGGTCATGTTGAGATCAAAGACACATATGATGAATTGTGTACCAATGGTAAAATGGATAGCAAATATGAACACATCAAAATCAAGGGATTGACCGAAGCCCTAACCTATCCCCGTGTCTTCAAACCCCAATGGGTCAAATTTGTTCTGAGCAGAGTTCATGATGACTTCATGTGGCTAGAAGAGCAACCGTTTAAGATCACCAAGGAAATCATTCATTTGATCACCGACTACCTTATTTATGATCATGCCCAAGCTCAGAAAATGATATCTCAAAAGGAATTGATTAGTTTAACCGGAGTAGAACCTGATTGCAAGGGACTGAAATTGAACAATGTCATAGATGTAGAGCTAAAATTTGCCATTAGAGTAATAGGTTATTGTTTCTTCCAATCGGCAAGGGAAAACAGTGTACCCTGTGCAGCAGTCGACTTAGCATATAAAATTGTGAAGAAAGGCATGAAAATTGATTTATGTGAAGTATTGATGAAAAACCTATTTGATAATCTCAATACCATAAGGAAGCCAAAGAAGAACAATTTGGCTAATACACTAAAATTTGGATCACTTCTGGTATGCATGTTTTTCTATTTTGAGAAATTCTTTCCATCAGTCGGTAAAGTTGTTTGGGAGCTACACCGACCAATCACCCATCAAATCAATGACTTCATCAAGAAGCTAGGTGATAATTTTAACGATATTATGGATGATTATTTTAGTAAGTTTCAGGAGAAGATGCATAATAGATATAGAATTCCACCCAAGTTAGTGGAGAGATACAAGGATGACATATGTTTTGAAGTGGACACTGATTACTGCTATGTGAATGTTGTGGAACCGAGAACTCAATCTTTGCCACCTATGGGTTATGAGATTGATTTTGACACCACACAATAGCAAATAGATGTTTTTCTTACATTACCAAGGCATGCTACTGAGCTGAGGTATGGAACATATGAAGAAGTGAAGGAAAAAGTAACAATGAGCATTGTAGTGCCCAAGGCTACAAGGAAGGCAACAAAAATGATCAAGGTATTAGTGGAGAAATTTGGAGAAGGTTCTTCCTCCACACCTGTCAAGGGCACTATAGCCATCACCGAAGAGGAATCTGAAGCCCAAGAGGCAACTATAACACTGAGCACCGAATTGCCTAAAGGGAAATTTTTGAAAAGAAAGAAACAGGATACATCAAAAGTATCACCGACTCCTCCAACAAAGCAACCTAACACAAGAGCATCTGCAGCATCACCAAGTAAGAAACCAAAGAATGTTGCCACACCAAAGGTAACAAAAACTTACAAGAAATCTACTCAGAGACTCATTTTGGCTAAAGAGTCTAGTGACACTGAATCTGAAGATGCAAACAAATTTCAGATTGTCAAGAGTAAAAAGGTAAATGTACATAGTGTTGAAAATTTTTGTGCTAATCTGAAGCAATATGGTGGATTTGGAGCATTCAGATATGTTAAGTATGAATCTAGATCTGATGATGAAAAGAGACAAATAGAAGAAGCTATCATCTGCACACTATTGAAATTCTGATTGGTCCCATTGGAAGTATCTAAATCTCTTCCAAATGAATTATATTTGCATATTGACAATAGGTGGAAGTATGCCATGGACTTAGAGAAAAAAATGAGAGAAAGAAGTCTAGTACATCTTTTCCCAAACATGTCGGTAGATGAGATCACCGAACATCTGAAAAACTACCACACAAAATTCCTAGTCAAGTAAAGAGCCTTGAAATTGATGAATGGCCTTTACTTGGATGTAGAGAATGAGACCAAAGAAAAATGGTAGGAAATCTTTCGAATCAAGAATGCTGGTGAGCAAACTGAAGTTGAAATAGTTGATGTCACCGAGCAAGATCCTGATATCACCGAGCAAGACCCTGGTGACACTATACAAGTTGATGAGGATATCATGGACACCAAGGCTCTAGAACAAGAAATTATAGAAGGGAATAGTTATGCCCAACTTGTATCCAGTGAATCAGTTTTGGAACAAGTTCAGCCCTATCCTCCAGTCAATTGGCCTATTTCAACCGAGGCCCCTCAGGATACGGAACAAGGCACAGAAGGTCACAAGTCAATAGCAGGAGAAGCTACTTCTCAAGAACAGACCTCTCAAGCTCCATCTAGCACTGAAAATGTTACAACCGAGACACCAAAGGACACTACAGAGGCTAAAGAAACTGACCAAAGTGTTGCCTCTACTGAGCAACCTACTGAGGGTCAACAAGCCTCCCAAGCCATTGTTTTAGTTCAACCGATGAAAGGTAACGAAAAGAAGTTGAAAAAGCATAGTTTCAAATTAGATTTGTCAAAACCAATAGTGTTGCCCAATGTTGATATATCCAAATTAAAAGGGCAAGAACTCATTGAATTCGGTGAACTATGCAAATCTATAGCCGAACAGGAGAAGCAAATGGCTATTCAAAAGAAAAATAAAGTACTTCAGAAGGTGAAAGCACTCTTAACCGATATGCTACCTAAAGCAACAGTGACAAAAGATGTCGCCATCCACATTCAACTAGATGAACTCCTAACCAAGATAGAGACATCTGGAGTAGATATCTGAATATTTGAGCAAGTTAAAAGAGAAGGAGCTCACTGCTAAAATGATTGAAGAGGTACAGAAAGCTATTGCTATTGGCAAAGTTAAACTTGTCAAATTTATTGTTGAGTTGTCCCCTCAACTCAAGCACATTCTTTATTTATTTCAGAAACTCTGTACATTTTCTTTATTCATTAAAGATATCCAAAATAAAACTGAAGTGATTGAGAAAGAGATCACCGATCTCTCAAATAAGTTGACCACTGAGCCAAATTCCATTCTAAATTTTTATACAAAGCTACAAAAGCTCATGGCTCAACAATTGGAACTCAGGAATGAAGAGCACAAGATAAAAATGGACATAATGACACTTCAAACATTATTCATTCCCCATCTTTCATCCGTCCAAGAACAGATCAACAAAGCTACCTCCCTATCCACTTAGCAAGAGGGAAGCACCTTAGATGGACTAATTTCATTGTTAGCTGACATTACAGCTCAGAATTCACTCATGGATAGTGTCAAGGATGCCCTCTTTGTCGCCCTTACCGATGCAAAGACAAAGTATAAATCCATTTTTGACCAGTTGCCACCACCGAATGGTAACTAAGTTTTGATGTTTGTCAAAAAGGGGGAGTGAGTATAGTATCAAAGTATACAGGGGAATGTAGTATACAGGAGGAGTATACCAAGCAGTGATCACCAAACAGAACCAAGTACAGAGTATTGATCATCGAGCATGCAAAATCAAAGTTTTTGTATAGTATATTGATAAGGGGAGTATATCTAAAACATACCATTCTATTGACTATTCCTCGAAGCCAAATCTCATTTCCTTTCCATATCTAATCCCTTGCCCTCTCCATCTCAGGCCCTGTTTGTCTCTCTCCCTTATGTTGAAGGCATATCTCACAAGATCTCAAAAATCCTTGTGAAAAAAGGTCTCCGTTGTGCCTTTAAACCTATTTCCACCATCAAGAGGCATGCCCCACCGCTTAAGGACACTAGGGATGCCTTTTCAGAGTCAGGTGTATACAAGATTGTATGCTCCTGTGGAACTCCATACATTGGAGAAACAGGTCATTCGTTCATGACTCGAATAAAAGAGCATAGTGTCGACATTAAGCATGAACGTGCCCTCAAATCAGCCTTAGCTGAGCATTCGTCAACTACCAAGCATCATATCTGTTTGGAGGACACTCAAGTATTGTGTAGGGAGAACAACTTTTTCAAGAGGAAAGTTAAAGAGGCCATTGCTATCATTCATCACCCATCCAATCTTAATCAAGACGATGGGTTAAACCTCAGTATCTCGTGGCACCCTCTGCTTTTTGCCCTCTAGCGTCATCCCCACCCCCCTCCTTGACTTCTTCCCCTCTTTCTTTTTCATTTGTGCATCTCCCTCTCCCCCTTTGGTTTATTTACATAATTATATATTTTCAAGTATATTTTCGCTTATAGACATAAACATATGTATATTTTTATATGCTCATGTCTTTTGGTATTTGTAAATATATATATTCTTATATGTTTCTGTGTTTTTGTCTTTTGGTATATGCATATGCTTATATACATTTATGTATTTATATATATATATATATATATATATATATATATATATATATATATATATATATATATATATATATATATATATATATATATTTGTATATTTATTCATTTAGTTTTATATTTTTTATCCCAATTTCTTTTCTTCTTTTTTGTTTTTTAGTGGTTTTGATTGTGTTGCTTGGCTTTCCTTTTTTCTTTTCTTTGGGTGGTTATTCCTAGGAGTTTTTTAGGTCTCCCATCCTTTAGGTGGTCTTTTTTCTTTTTCTCTTTCCTCTCTCCTTGTTCCTCGTGCCCTCCCCCACCCCTCTCCTCTTTATATTTTGTCTCAAATCTGCAACTCAACATCTTTCATGTCTTGGGAATTCTTTTCATCTTGATGATGAATCACGGAGTGTGATTCGAAACGTTGATGGGAAAAATATACACACAATCGAATCTAGAAAAAATACACTAGAAATACAAAATGGATTGTGGAAATCTCATAGCTTTAATATATATATATATTGTCTATCTAGTCAAATTTTTTAAGTACATAGATTTTTGAGTTATGACTTTGAAAGTAGTTTCGTCAAACATCTCAACTAATGTCAAAAGTGGAGATTGTTACTATTTATTATAGTTGCCATTAGTTTTATATCCAAAGTCATTCTATATACTCTAGTCGGTTACTACTACCGAAGCATTCAGTCGGTATGCACAGAGCAGTCGGTTGTAGAAGAAAGTAGTCATAGAGCCCAGTATTCACCAAGCTATCTACCGAGTAACATTCCATGTCTACTGAGTAGAAACAATGATACACCGAGTTGATATACACCGAGTGAAATGTGTTACCAGATTCATTGAATCTAGACACACATGGGAAAACATGTTACAAGATCGAGGAACATAGAACCGTTATCACATTGGAAATTGCACTTAAGGATTGTGTATGATTTTGAGGTCATCTATCCAATGAAATATTTTGTATGGTTATTCATTCGATAAATCATGTTTGTAAGATCGAAGCAATGAACTAGATCACCGACATAAGAGATCTATTTATATAGCATGGATTGAGATTAGATAGATATATATAGAGGTGTATGAAGCAAGACATGTGTGATACATAGGAAAGCACTGAGTGTTATGACTATTACAGAGACACAAAGGTCACCGAGAAGGATTTCATAGAACAGTCAAAGAACAGAGCAAACAGAAGGGTTTATCGAGTTATTCTATGGGTTACCGAGGTATGCTATAAGCAAGGTAATCTCATTTTGAGCACATAGAATCTGCTATAACATTCCAAATGTAAAGTTGCAAAAATTTTGTAAAGATTTTATTGTAATATTTTGAAGTTGTAAGAGAAACCTTTAACAGGGTAAAAGACTCTAACAAAGTCTATAAATTGTAAAGCCTTTAACCAGGTGCAACATGTAGAATAAGTGTTGTAAAATCCTTTAGCAAGGTAGATCTAATGATCTTGATACTCCTAATAGGGTAAGCTATTAGAAATAGTTGAACATGTAGCTCTAATCGAGCAACCTTAATTATTGCAGTAGTGAAGTTGTGGGTGCCATCCCCACCACAGTTTTTCTCTCTAACCAAGAGTTTTTGCGTAACCAAAATATATGTGTTATGGAGTGAATCATGTATGATTGTTATTTATTTGTTTTAGCTTTATGTTATGTTATAGCAGCTTTTGGTTTATGCATATCAGTGAAGATATTTTTGAAAAAAAGGATTTGTAGTACTGATTCACCCCTCCCCTCTCAGTACATTAGCTTTCCATATTGGGCCTAATAGGAACTGCCAATCACTATCCAATCAAATGGTCCAATCAAACCATACACGTCCACCACGATCAACCCATCAACACGTCGATCGTTGTGTTTTTGGATTATTTTATTCAATTGAATTATTTTTTAAGAAATTTGGAAAAAATTATTTTGGTTTAAAAAAAATATTATCAAAATAAATATATTAATTCAACATGTTTATTTGGAAATAAATTAATAATAATTGTTGTTGTGTATAAAAATATTTTTTCATTTTACTGAATTTATTTAATATTTTAATTTTTTCCACTTTATGTTATCTTTGTAGACAATTTTAAAATTATAAATTTTATTAGACAATATGAAAGTTTTTAGTATTTTAATGATTATATATCATTATTTTTTCCATGTTTATATTTTAATTTTTCTAACATTTTTTCTCTATCAATTTATTTTAGACAATATTATTCAACAACTATATTTTTAATGTACTATAGCTTTAAATTAAATTAATGATTTCTACAAAATTAAATAGATTTTTTTATAAAATAAAAGCAATGTTATTCATAAAATTAAATTGATGTTTATCAATATGTTAACTATTTTTTCTCTCATTTATTGTTGTACTTATGTTTATGATTGATAACTTAGTTATACCAGATCAAGCTCTAGACAACTTATTTTTGGACTATGATATAAGATAGGTGGGGTTAAACCTAGTATATGATTAGGATCATAAAAAAATAGAATGAGTGCACAAAATTAAAAGCAATTCAAAGATACACGAATAAAATACTCAATAAACACTTTGGAAAAGCTTACTTACTTTTTGGTGTGTGATGTAAGGAAACAACTTGCTCGACAATATGTGACTATGAACTAGCTTCCAGTTGCCTACAAATGATTAAAAGGGTTGTTAATAATAAATATCTTTTCAATAATATAATCTTTATCCTCCTATCTTAATGATATAAATTTGATCTTCCAGGAAAAATTAACTATAACATTTTATTGAAAATAAGTGTTTATCGCATTCTTGTAAAAATATTGTTAGGTGTTCATTTATATTAAGATTATTACTGAAAATAATTATATATGTATATAATTATTTCATTAAGTAAAAATAATCTATTTTACTTTAAGATTAGCTTTAAATTATTTATCTTATTTTTATTATTGTTTTTTTTAAAAAATAATAATAATAATTTTGATATTTAAAAATTACACAACATAATTTTAATTAAATAAAAAACATAATTATATTTTTTGTTAAAACTCCTAAGAAGAGGGGTTGAAAACCAAAATTGGTTAAAATCAAGGAGGAGATTGCGGCTGGTATTCAATCCACTATTGTAGAGAAATTTTCTTCCCATGTCAAAACAAGGAGGGCATGTTGCTCTCCTTGTGATAAATGAGGATTTTATCTTGGAATGTCAGAGGCTTAAATGCCCATGACAAAAGGGGAAGGATCAAGAAATTTCTTGATTCTTCAAAAGTGGACATCGTCTTATTGCAAGTCTAAACTTTCTCAGGATTCTTTTGATAATATAATTTCCAAATGGTCCCTTTGGAAAGTTGTTCATGTTCCTTCTTTGGGTGTTTCTGGTGGTCTTATAACTTTATGGAATCCTAAATCAGTCAAAGTTGAGATGTTATCTTTTGCTTCTCATTGGCAGTTGTTAAAGGTTGACTGGTTTAAAATCTCTTTTGTTCTATTTAATATTTATGGTCTGACTTCTCCTTCAGATAAAACCGACTTATGGGATTCCTTATCTGAATTGTTTTTACGATATGATGATTTTTTTATTGTGCTTGGGGGTGATTTTAATGCTCTCCTTTCCTCGAATGAAAAAAGAGGGGGTAATCCTACAGCTCAGAAGGTTATTAATGACTTTTCTTCCTTTGTACAAAACAGTGCGTTATTCGATATTTTCCCTTCTAATGGTTCTTTCACTTGGACTAATAGGAGATCTAAATGCCAGATTGCCTCTCGCCTTGACAGATTTCTTATTTCCCTAAACCTACGTTTGAGCAACTTTTCCTTTTCTTCTGAGATTCTTACCTCCTCAAATTCTGATCATTTCCCAATTTTGCTCAATTTTGATAAATTGGATCATGTTCCCTCTATTAGACCTTTTTTTAATTTTGAGAAAATGTGGTTCACTCATCCTCATTTTCTTTCTTTATTAAAGCAATGGTGGATAAGTGCTCTGTTTTGCAAAGGGACTAAGATGTTCCAGTTTTATTTCAAACTGAAATTCGTGAAATCTCAAATTATGGCTTGGAATAAATTGGTCTTTAAGAATATTTTTCATGAAAAAGAGGCAGTTGCCAATGATTTGAAGGTTGTTAATGCGGAGATTATTAGACATGGCACTAATTCCTCCACTAATGATGCTCAAAAGAAATTGCAAGCTTACTGGGAGATCCTTTGCTCTCGGGTTGAAATCTATTTGCACCAAAAGTCTCGTGAGGTTTGGCTTAAAGAAGGTGATAGGAATACTGCCTTCTTTCAAGTTGAAGCCAATCTTAAAAGAGTTGCTTCTACAATTTTTAGTATTAAGGATTCTAAGTCTGGTTATGTCCTTAATTCAGATCAGCAGATTAGAGAGGAGGGGGTGTCTTTTTTTAAGGAACTGTTATCTCCTTCTTTTTCTTCGTCCTCCATGGATCATCATGTGGATTTTCTTTTAGACTCTATCCCCTCCCTTGTTTCCCATGAGGATAATGACTTTCTTATGAGGCCTTTTTCTTTAGATGAGCTTCATTTTGTTGTTTTTTCCATGGCCCCTGACAAAACTCCAGGTCCTGATGGGTTTACTATCTTGTTCTTTCATAAATGTTGGGATTTTATTGGTTTTGACTTATTAATGGCTTTGGAAGAGTCTAGGAGAGGTGGGTATATCCTTAAAAAATTTAACATCACATATATTGCCCTTATCCCGAAATCTAAGAATCTCCAAACTTTTGCTGAATTTAGACCCATTTCTTTGTGCAACTCTATTTACAAAATCTTCACCAAGGCTATTTATTTAAGACTTAAAATTCTCCTTCCTCATATCATATCTCCTCAAGAAGGAGGTTTTGTTCCGGGTCGAGAAACTCATGAGGGAGCAATTGTTGCTCATGAAACTTTACATTCCATAAATTCGTCCAATATCCTAGCTTTTGTGGTCAAACTTGATATGATGAAGGCTTATGATAAAGTTTGCTGGGCTTTTTTGCTCAAACTTTTGAGAAAAATTGGTTTCTTTGAAAGTTGGTGTAAATGGATAAAGAGTTGTATTTATACTGCTTCATTTTCTGTCATCATTAATGGAGCTCCCTTTGGATACTTTTCTTCAACCCAGGGTGTTAAACAAGGAGATCCTTTATCTCCTTTCTTATTTATCATTATGGCAGAAGCTTTTAGTTGATTAGTTATTAAGCAAAGGGATATGGGCTTTTGGCAACGGGTATTAATTCCTAACTATGATATGTCAATCACTCATAACCTTTTTGCCGATGATACACTTTTATTTGGGTCTTCTTCTATTCAAGAGGCTACTCATATTAAATTTATTCTGGATACTTATACTACTGGATCTAGCCAACAGATTAGCCCCCATAAATCCAAGATCTTCATTTTTAATACCCCTCAGTTGGTGGCTAATAGACTTGTGAATATCTTAGGTTTCTCAGTAGACTCTCTTCCTTCTACCTATTTGGGGATTCCTTTCTTTATGGGATCTACTAAGTCTTCTATTTGGAATTCGGTTATTGAGAGACTTAAATCTCGTATTTCTGCTTGGAAGGCTAGGTGGTTGTCTCTTTTAGGTAGGATACTTCTCATTAAAACGGTCCTATCTGCCATTCCCAATTACTATATCTCATTTCTTCAAGCTCCCAGATCAGTCATCTCCCAAATTGAAAAGATTATTTGATCTTTTCTTTGGAAAAATAACATGATAGAAGATAAAAAGATTCCATTGATTTCTTTGACCATGATGTCTCTTTCCAAGCAAGTTGGTGGTGTTGGGATTCATGACTTATCTAAAAGAAATAGGGCTTTTGGGGGCAAACTAGTTTGATCTATGTATACTAAGCCCCAATCTTTGTGGTGCCAAATTATGCATGCTAAGTATTTGGATTCCTAGAACCCTGCTAAGATCTTCACAATTTCTAATCCTCCACAGGGCTCTGCTATTTGGAACTTTATGATCTCATGTAGGGAAGTGGTCTCTAGTTTTCTCTCCTGGCAGGTCCATTCAGGGGAGAATATTCTTTTTTGGAAAGACTCCTGGAATGGCTTTCCCCCTCTTTCGCAGCATGATTCTCTTGCTTCTGTTTCAATTGTTCTTTCTCAATCATGGGGAGTTAGATTGGTTGATTATGTAGATAGTGTTGATCTGTTTTCTCACAAGGTCTCGTGGAAGGATCCCTCTACTCCACCATTGTCTTTGCAGGAAATTCAAAATTTTAAATCTATTTTGCAAGACCGAGTGGCTTTCCTTTCTAACATCAAAGATCAACTTATTTGGTGCCCTTCTAAATCGAGAAACTACTCTATTAAAGAAGGATATTTTGTTGTTCAACAAATGGCCAATCAAAATGCTCCTCATCGTGCCTTTTTGTTTTGTTGGAATAACTCAGTATTACCTAAAGCTAGTGTTTTTTCCTGGCTCGCGCTGCAAAATAGAATTTTTACTAGTGATCGTTTAGTCAAATTTAATATTGCAGCCTCTTTTTCTTGTGTCTTATGTGGTAAAACTCTTGAAGATGTCAATCATCTTTTTCTTCATTGTGAGTTTGCGAGTAGTTGTTGGTATTTTGTCCTACAAAAGCTATCTCTTTCATTCCCTTTACCTTTATCTTTATGGGACATGTTTCAGTCTTGGCCAGTTTTGTATTCATCTTCTCTATTTGTTTGTTTGTGGTTTATAATTCCCTCTTCAATCATATGGGTCATTTGGTGGGAAAGAAACAAGCACATTTTTAGATGTGACTCATCGGATTTATCGGTTGTTCTTGGGATTTTGGAAAGAAGTATTATTGAGCAAGTTAATGCTCATATCCAGAAATATTTTAACATAAATTCAGAGTTCTCTTCTTGGGACAATTTTATGATCTCTTCTTGGAAAAGTATCATTATTCCCTATATCACCCGCCTTTCCAAGGATTCGGAAAACACCTGTAGACAGAAATTCCATAAAATGGCATCCTCCTAATGCCCCTTTTTGTAAATTGAATTTTGATGGATCTTCCCGTGGAAATCCTAGTGATTCAGGAATAGGGATAGTTTTTCATGATCATTTGGGTTCTTTATTAGCATTAAAAGCTATGCTAATTTCTCCTGGCACAAATAATATGACCGAGGCTTGTGCTCTTTTAGAAGGTCTTGTTATTGAAGGTGATTCAGCTATTGTCATTAATGCTTGCAAGGCAAGAAAAGCTGATAATTGGCATTTCTGGTATATTCTTGAACAAATATGGACTCTTCTTGATACGTTTGAGCACCTCATCATCTCACATGTTTATCGTGAAGGTAATGCATTGGTGGATTGCCTCGCTAATATGGGTTGTGACAAAACTATTATTAATTCCTCTCGATTGGGGGGTGATTTGATGAGCTTCCCAAACCTATTAATTATAGCCTGTAGAGAGTTGAGGATTTAATCTTTCTTATTCTATGATTGCTTGTTTATACGAGTTGATATTCTCTTCTCTTGGTGAGGTATTTCTTTTCATAATTCCATTTGGTTTTGATTTGAGGTACTTTGCTTTACTTGATCATCACTTGGCATTCATTAATGATAAGTTGGTTGTTATTGATGTTGTTCGTGTGTTTGGTACTCTCTTCTGGTGCGAAATCTGGAGATATTTATTTTCACATTGGGAATCTGTCCTTCATATGTCATTTAAAGTTTGACGTAGGGTTGTTTTCATGATTATCTCTATACGCCGCTTCTTTTGGTTTGTCAGTTTTTTATGACATATCTCCTCTTTCTTTTCATTTACGACATAAAAATTTTGGGCTTCATTTCTCTCTAGCATTTCCGCATTCACCTCTTCTCCTTTGGCATTTGTCTATAATGGCGGACCGCAGATCTCATGTCGTTGGTGTTAGTCATATTTTGGAACCTTGTGTTTCTTGTAAATTCTCTGTGTTCTGTAGTATTTTTTTTTTTGTTGTAGTTGTTTATTGGTGCAAGGGCATGTCAATTTTGATTGCAGGAGTTCTTTGTTGCAGGGCATTCAAGATATCCCAGGAACTTATTTGTAAATAAGCTTCCATGCTCCTATTCTGTAAAACGAGCTTGCATGATCCTATGTGTAAAAGAGTCTGCATGCTCCTTTGTTGATCTCTATTTTGTAACTAGCTCCGGCTAGAGGATTGTTCACTGCTTCTCTTCTATAATCATGTTGATGAGCAATGACCAGAGTTTTTCTTGCTAGTTCTTTTCTCTGGGAGCTCAGTTTGAACTAGTTTTTAAATATATTGTAAAAATTATTTATTATTAATAAAATATATCAAGTGGCATTGCCACCTTGCTCAAAAATAATAATAATAATAATTTTATGATTGTCAAAGAATTTTTAATAGAAGATAATTTTATAAACAAAATAAAATAATTTAAAATTAATATTTTGAAAATAATAAAAAATATATCTTAAAAAATCTATGTTTTTTAAATTTTAATTTAAAAATAAAAATTTATAAGCTATTAAATTACTTTAAAATTAGAACTGGAAAAGATGGAATTCCTATTTTCCTGAAATTCAAAAAAATTTAATTTAACAAATTTTTAAATATAAAAAAAGTTAATCAAAATAAATATATAAATACCTGAAAAGGAATAGATTTTAAACTAAAAGATTAGGGCAAAGATTAATACCTGAACAATAATTTTCTAATAGAGATCTTCAATTAGAAAAAAAAAAAAAAAAAGCACTTTAGATTAATAATTTGGAGAGACAAAGAGACCAAAACAAAAATAATAACATGCGCTGAAAATTTGGCGGTAAGATTTATTAAAATATAATAAAAAAACTGGCAGTTTTCCCGCAGTTCCGACAATGTACGTTCGTACAACAGGGAAGGCAGTGTCGTCATGAGACCCTTGGCAGTGACAGTGACTGCAGTGGTTTATTTTGAATTGAGTTTTGAATCTCTCCCGCCCTTTGTTTTGTCTGCGCATTTCCACTTGAATATAGCATTTGCTCATGTCCTGGCATTTTGCAAGGGCCACGACTATGACTTTGCCCTTGACTTCCCGAGCTCTTCAGTCGCTCGCTTTGTCTGATGCCATTACATTTAAGGTAATTTATGTTAAGATATCTACAATGCAATGTCTATTCTGAATTTAAGATTATATAATTGATATGAATATATATATTAAGCCATTAATTCAACATCTGTGATTTTTTTAACATATTTAATTTTTGTATATGGCTATTTAAATTTCACAATAGTTACATGATTTAAAATAATTATTATATAAATTAGTCAATGTACAATGTCTTGGTCTAATTTCAAGCTTAAATAGAAGTAACTTTAAAAATAAGTTTTAGATAATGATTAATACCTACCTTCTAATGTTGTAGTGTTACAAAAATTAGGTTGTTATTAATGATCAAGTGATTCTTCAAAAGAGCCATCATTTTGTATTGTAATAAAAATTGTTTTATGTTTAAAATTCTATCTAAAATTATGTAAACTTCATGCAACATGGTTTTGGATCTATTCATTCAATTCTCACTAGTGTTTAATAGTTTAAAATGCAGTTGAAGTAAAAGTTCTCGTCTATTCGTTTGCATAAATAGCACATTATTATAGTAATTGTATTTCATTAATCATAAATAGCTAGAATTATTTAGTCATTTCTACGTGAAAGTGATGAAGCAAGACTAGATAATAGCACACGTTACAACACATATAAATGTAAAATATTATACCAAATTTTTTCACTATAATTGCATTATAAGTCATAGATTAAAATTTTCTCTAATGAAATTTATATAAGCTTAAGTTTTACTAAGTAAAATATCACTAACCACTTTGTAAAGGAGAATAAATTTATTTTAAATTATGAATTAATTCTTGTATTGTATTATACTTATATTAATTGGTGAGAACGATCAAGATATTGTATAATCAAATAAATATTTCAAATTTAACAATAAACAGTATAAAAAATATGTTCTATATCATAAATATCTTTAAAATAATTATATTATATAATCATATATTAATTAAATTATATTTGTTGATATAATAAAATAATTTTAAATATACAATAAAAAGATATAAGTAAACAATTAAATTATAAGTATTATACCAATAAGAGTCGTTTTGGAATTCATAAAGGTTAATAAGAGCAATTGAGGAGATAGAGCTATGAGTTTCATAGATCCAATTCTATATAATTTTATTTATAAAAAAGAAATAGCTGTAAATAACATTAATAGAGGATAAGATTGTCATGTTTTCCACTAGTTTTTCATTATTATAGTCATGCAAGTATGGGAAAAAAAAGAGAGTTTAAATTACTCATGATTTTTAATATTAAATTAATATGAAGGGATAAAATTAGTTTGTATTTTTTCATGTCACTTCAAATTTATATAACAAAAATATGGATCATAAATTAGAGATTTGTTTAAACATCAAAAGGCGTATGATTACAATATTATAACTTAAGATCACAATTAATTTGTGCATCAACTCATGTGTAACTCACAATAAGAGGGTGAACTAAACAAATGATCATTTTTCAAATAAATATTCTAAACTATATTGATGAGAAATTATAGATGTATGATTGTTTTATACTTGACAAGCTAATTCAAAATACTTATACTTTCAACATTATAGTATCTAACATGGTAGATACCAACAAGATTCATTAATGGATAGGAATAGTAGTTACAATGTTTAAAAAGGCTAAGATCAATGTTAAGTATTCATATAGAGAAACCTGTGTTGTATCATATAAATATATAGTCTATTCGATGGTTTTTTTTATATTGCAACCTTTATGTATGATTAGTAAGTATAATGAATTTAAATATTTTTTAAAAAAAGTGAAATTATAGACAAGGAATGACCCACTCACAAAGTTCATTAAATAATGAATTGAGGAGAACCTACCTATAATATAAATCCATGATGAAAAAGGCACAAATATCCCAACCAAAAGGTAAAAGCATACTCTTTCCAATGCCTACTTCATCATGGAATGAAGAAGACTTACATTGTCATTTTTACCTCTAAATTTTATATTTTAGTTCCTTAATAATATACCATTTGACTAAAGCTTAACTTTATTTATACAATATAACATTTCTTGCAATCGCCATTTTATTTTGCTCAACCACTTTAGACACAAAGATAGAATTTATTTTCTGTTTTATTTTCTCACGTCACTAAGTATGGGAATTAAGGATCATGAGAAAAACCCTAGCAAACCTATCCTACATGAAGGATTAATTTTGTTGATAATGGAACACCTGAAATCTATTCCTTTACAATCCAAGGAAAAAACAAAGAATCTCTTTGCTTTGGTGAACTCTAATATCGAAGACAATATTGAATTAGAGGAGAAAGGTTTGGATAGCGTATTTGAAGGAAAAGGGGTAGCAAACTAAGGATGTTGATGATTTTAATTTTCATGGATAAGAAATGAAAGCTATGAGTTCGAGTAAGAAGAAACATGTCAAGAAAAGGAGGGTTTCTTCTAAATGCTCCATTTCCAAGGGACATGATGTTGATGCTAATGTGTTGAAGGAATATCTTCTAGCCACTGATAGACCTTTGTTTCCAAAAAACCTTGAGAAAGACTCATTCCTCAATTTAGATAAAGAGAACCCAACTGAACTCTTGGGGGTGGCAAGAAATGTAGGAATTGATTTTAGGACGCAAAAGTGGATTTTTCATTAAATTAATCAAATTAGTCTTATGTTTTAATCCCTTTGAAATAATTTTGATCTTATTCAAGCTCAAAGTGACTTGCAAATTGAGAATGAAGGTAAGAATGTGGTTGTTCCTGTGTCGAAAGATGTTAAGGATTTTGAGCACATGAAGGAGGACTATGAGGGTAGAATTGTGGACTTGGGGTCTAAGCTTCATAAGATTATTGATAATCTTATCACCCTTGTTAATTTTAGTTATAAATTTATTATGAATAGTATTGGTAGTACAAAGATTCTAATGAAAAATCTTGAAAAAATGCATGAAGATAGGGGGTAAGTGCACAAAGATGGTGGTCAAAAAGGGGTATAAGTGGACACTTTTTTTTTGAAATCAGGTGAACCTGAACTTGGAGGCAAAATTTGAAAGTCATCCACTCAAGATATGAAGATAATCAAAGAACAAATATTGTAGTACTCTGAATCTAGTTTCCAAACTACTATACTTTTTAAAAATTAGATAAGATTAAACGAGTCAAATCCTTTGCACACGAAAAACAGACCCTGATTTTTTTTTAAAAACACAACATAGTGTATGATGTGCGCATCAAAAAAGTCATAGTTAGATTTAGTATTTTGACGAATCCTTTGGCAGAAAGATAGTTAAGAGTGAGCACTAGAAGATGTATATTTTTTTCTAATTTTTTGTTGTCTTTTTTTTATGATTTTTCCAATCGAGCACATCCTGATAATTAGGTACCTGTTCGTGTGTGAAGCATAAGTTGCACTAAACAAATCGAAAATACAATTTGTTTTTTCTAAATTGTAAAGAATCAAGTGCACTACAATAATATATAATTTTAAAAAAATTTGGATAACTACATCAAAAGTAATTAAAAAAATGGTGCTCCTATGTCTGTGAGAACTATGAAGACATTGGTAAAAGAAATTCAATAATAATATGTGATGCCCTCCTAAATGGCACAAGGTTAGTCTATGATCAAATAACACAAAAGCACACAAAACATTAGTGTTAGTCAATCTAAAACTAAACATATGAAGGCATACCAAAAGAGTCACAAAGAGACATGCTAATATATCTAATAAGTAAAACAAAGATCATGAGACATCTCCAACTGCCTCTTAGCATGGCCTTAGCTTCTTCTCCCTTGTTCCTCTCCTCTCCAAGTTCCAAAATAGTGTAGCTCTCAGCAGCTTTTTGCACTATGGATGCTTATGGAGGATTGAGATTGTAGTATAGCTCTAAATGTGAAATAAAAAGCTAATACTAATGCTAAAATGATGTATTTTAACCAAAAAGACAAGATGTTAGATTGCTTATGCTAAAATGCTCTCTAAAATGTCTATAGCTTAGATGCATACAAGTTTTCAGGATCTGGATTATGAAGGAATGGGCTCTATTTATAGGAAAAATGGAGCAATGGATGGTTGAGATTGAGCAATCTCAACAAGGGTCAGGATTGAATGAATTCAAATCCATGTGAGGGCTTTCAACCCAATCCCAGGATGACAAGTGTCAATGTGAGATAGGTTGAGAGGGGAGGGAATAAGCATTAAATGCCTGATATGACCTTGGAATTTTAGAGTCAAGGTTGGTTGAATGAATAAACTCTTTATTCAAAGAATAAAGCTTTTATCCAATGGATAAACTCTTGTGCAAATGTGAAATGGATGAATATGGTCAAAACAATAAATGTTTGGGGAGACAAGTTTGAAATAACCATAAATGGTTATGTAAGAGCCATAAATGGTCATGTAAGAGCCATAAATGGTCATGTAAGAGCCATTAGTGGTCTTGGAAGACTTTGGGGGTTAATTTGTTGAACACACAAAGCATTAAATGCTTTTCAAAGACTTTGGAGTCTTTGAGAAGTGACTCCATTTTGCTCAGGAATATGACAATAATTAGGGGATGGATTAGGCTAATTAGGAAGGGGTTAGAAGAATCTAGAAGGGGATTAGATTTTTGCAAGTGGATTTGGTAGGTGAGGGAAAATAGGATTTTATTAAAAATAAAAATTCATTTATTTCAATAAATGTGTGCAAGTTGCATTTGTAGGAAAATGCAAGTGGGGTGGGGATAATGATTTAAATAAATGTTTTATTTAATTTATTTAAAAAAGGAAAAGAGGATTTTAATTAAATAAATAGATTTTATTTATTTAATTGATTGGAATTGGACTTAATGAATTAATTAAAATAAATTGAATAATTTATTTAATTAATAGAAGAATGTTTGGGGATGAATTAATTAAATATTAATTTAATTAACTGATGGCTAGTGGATTTTTAATCAAATAAATCCGAAATATTCATTAAATTAAAATGGACAGATTTATGTGACTACATTTGCCCCTTTTTGAGGCGGTGCAGTTTATCGCGTCATTTCAAAGAAAGAAAAATAGGTGTGAAGAAATATCCCATAAAATGTAAATTTAATGGGTGGTATGCCCCCTCGAGAGATGGGCCGAAAAATTTTGAAAAATCGGGTGATCTCTCAAAAAAGAATGAAAATTGGTAGGGTGATAGAAGAGAAGAAGTTAGGTATACTGGTGAAAAATAGAAGAAATCGAGGGAAACATGGAGAAATGGGGGGCTCGGGAAGTTCACGGGGACCACGACGATGAGCGGGGCGAAGTTACGGTGACGGCGGGGGGTATAAATGGGGTGAAATGGGTGAAAACAGGATCATTTGTGACCGCGACCAGTTGAAAATGAGAGCTCTGATAGTGACATTTGGAGGAGCAAGGAGGAGCTACTATGCCGATTCCGATCACCGAGCACAGATTCGAGCGAGTCTGACGGTTCCAGCGCCCAGACGACTACGGACCAGTGGTACGCAAATTCGAAAACTTACTTTTTATGCATTTTTGATAGGTTTTTAGCTGAGTCCAAGTCAAGTTGGAGCAAGAGCGCTGGAACTATGGTTTTAGCGCTTTTGCTCCCTGAATTAGCGCTATTGTGCCGCAATAGCGCTATTGTGATCTGGTTTGAGCGCTTTTGTATTCATTAGCGCTAATGTATGCAAGTTTTAGCGCACTTGACCAAGTAGCGCTATGGTAGGGTTAATTGAGCGCTATTGATGTGTAATAGCGCTATTGTATAGCGGGTTTAGCGCTGTTGTTTTTGTAGCGCTTTTGTAGAGCTTTTTGAGCGCTGTTGCTAGGGTTGTAGCGCTATTGTGGAAAACTAGCGCTTTGTAGATAAAATAGCGCTTTTGCCTTAGGATAACGAGATGCCCCAGTTTTGAACAAAATAAATCTCTTGATGCCTAATGATTGATGGATGGCGAGGTGAAGTGGGAGTTGTTTTGAACCATAGCAACCCGATGAGACTTAGGTCATTTGTTAGGATAAATGCCTGTTGAAGTCTAGGTGGCCATGATTGCTTACCTGTTGAGACCCAAAGATACTTGATCAAAGTATCTGATGATAGTCTAGGTTTAAACTTAAGAAAGTTTGAAAACAAAACAACTGATAGTGATTGATGAATGTCTATGTGCAGGAGGATCTGCGCGTGTTGCAGTTACACGAGCGCCACCCTGTGACACAGGGGTTGCGGGATCGATTGACGCAGATAGAGATTGATTGTATAGCAGCGACTGGTCTCTACGAGGTGATGCACATGCCCGTGATTCGGATGAATCACGACCTGATTACAGCCTTGGCAGAGCGATGGCACAGTGAGACATGCACGTTTCATCTAGCCCAGGGAGAGATGACGGTGATTTTGGAGGACGTGTGGCGTATCCTTTGGATTTCGATTCGGGGGGAGCTAGTGACATATGATAGATCCTGGGGGACGGTGTCATGTCAGAGGATATTTGATGATGATGTATACATTGACGATGGCTCGATCGCATGGGAGGATATAGCGGCACTATATGAGCCCCTTCCAGTAGTGTTGTCAGGGATTGTGGGAGGACTTCTGTGTCTAGACAGGCGGTCACATGGATTGGCGGTGGGATGGGGACAGGTTATAGAGATGATGATGACCGAGGGGACCCGATTTGCATGGGGATTGTGCGTGCTAGCGCACATGTATCAGGAGCTCCACGAGGTAGTATACCGAGGGAGGGGCTCTCTAGCAGTGGGCATGACGCTGCTACATGTTTGGGCATGGGAGCACCTACCAGTGACTCGACCAATGAGTCTCAGATTCTGAGCCGTGCACCAGCCATACATGTTTATGTACAGTGGCATGATGAGTCAGCCCCACTTGGGGAAGTTAGAGTGGTGGCGGCGAGCATTGGATGACTTGGATGCAGTGATCTAGCGGCCATACTTGGAGTGTGAGCCATGGGAGGATGATGCGGAGGCACTACCTTATGTCTTCATGACCCGATTCCTCATTGGGAGGACCTCTTATCATGTAGAGAGACAGGTGTCGGGACGAGTGATGAGGCAGTTCGGATGGCAGCAGGGACTGCCTAGCGGATCAGGGGAGTATGCACGAGTGATTCGGGAGTGGTATGCATGGGGTCCAGTGGTACCGTATGATAAGGCACTGGCAGAGTTTCGGACACTGCAGGCGAGGCCATGGGACCTACGACCGAGGGTTGTTGATGCAGGGGTGACAGATGAGTATACACAGTATCGAGCGGCACACCCTATTCTATGTATATCAAACCTGGCAGAGCCAATCCCATCTTTTGAGGATGAGAGAGGACGAGGACGAGGACGGAGAGCAGGAGGCCGAGGAGGAGGAGGAGATGGAGGAGGAGGTGGGGATGGAGGAGGAGAAGGAGGTGGAGGAGGTGGAGGAGGAGGAGGTGTTGGAAGAGGTGGAGGAGGAGGAGGTCGGTTTGGGATGCCGAGGCAGCGGAGAGGGAGAGGTGGACTGCCTCTTCAGATATCACAAGGACCGTTGATGCAGGGAGGAGTGCAGCTGAGTGGGAGGGGGATGGAGAGAGAGATCCCGATGGATACAGGTGCAGGGGAGGGTGGTACAGGGGAGGCAGCCATGGACACGGGAGAGGGAGTTACTGGGGATCTGCGGGATCATATGATAGGGTATTTGCAGACCTGGATAGAGAGATTAGAGGAGGAGATAGCAGCTAGGGATGTGCAGCTATTTGCACGTGAGTAAGAGCTGACGGTGGTGCTGCGGGAGAGAGATACTACGGTGGAGAGATTGGCAGAGCTACAGGAGAGAGTCCGAGCGGGAGTAGGAGCACAGGGTCCTATAGGGGAGATTATGAGGCAGTTTGGGCGAGCACAGGCTGAGATAGAGTACTGGCGAGGTTTATATGAGCAGGTGGTGCCACTTAGTCAGCGAGCTCTCAATTATACCCAGATGCGGCAGACGAGATCAGAGCGATCACAGAGGATGCAGAGTAGTGGGGGAGTGATGGGTCCTTTGAGGCGGGAGAGATCAAGAGATGCAGGAGGGAGTGGGGGTTCGCTGAGGCCTCCACGGAGAGATGGATCAAGTGGGGCAAGTACCAGTGGTGGAGCAGGTAGGGGTGGTGGTGGTGGTACAGCATCTGGCCAGAGCGGCATTTGAGGGAGCATTTTTCCATACATATATTGTATCATTGGTTATTCATGGACTGTATCGTGGATGGCTCTTGGTAGCCGATTTTGTAGACTTCATTGTACTCTGATATATGAGATGATATGAGGAGATCCCATATTGTGATGATATGCATGCGATTATGTATGGATGTTTATGCATGATGATGATTTATTGCTTAGATGTATATGTGTACATGTATGCATTTGATGAGATGTTTCTTTTATGCATGTTTTTACGATGAGTTATGATGTGAGATACTGACATATGAATGCAGGTTTATATATGTAGGATTTATTTTTTATTTTTGATGTAATACTTTATGTATGGAAGGCCATGATGAGGATATATGCTTATGCTTGATGCATGAACAGGATTTTTGATGTTTCCTATTGCAATGTAATGATGAGATGATTTATGTGACGATGTTTGAATGAATGATGTTATGTATGAATATGCATCTAGATGTGTTTAGATGAATGTAATATGGAGAAACAAAATGTAAAGTACAAATGTTTACCAAATGATGCCTAAATGAATGCAGATGGATAAACAAAATGTAAAGTACAAATGTTTATATGATGTTGTGTTAAATGAATGCATATGTAAAATGGACCAATGATTTGTAAACAAATGGACTTATGAATCTAAATGTGTAAATATGAGAGTGTGATGATACTATAACTAATATTTGTAATAACTGTACCTTTAAAAAGAGGATAATGAATGCGATGTGAAATGAATCCTAAAATGAGCATAATAAAATACTTTAATAACTGGATGAATGAATGTAATGTTTTAATTATGAATGTATGCAATTATAAATGATGATGAATAATTGACACTATATGAATGCTTAGTAAAGGACTAAATATAATCAAAGACCATTTTAATCCTACGAATAAAGCGACCTATTTATGATGATGCAAAATGATTAATGAAAACTAATGTCAAGAAAACAAACTATAGTTTAAAAATGACATGAATGTTTAATACAAGATATAACTAAATGTTTAATGCAAGATGCAACTAAATGTTTAATGCAAGATGCAACTAAATGTGAGTATGATAGGATTATGAGGAATGCAATGTTTGTCAGACTTCGCATGATGCATTGATGATGTATCAGAGTACTCGGTCATGATTGTATCCAAGACCAGCTTTTATTAGTCATTTTTTGCATGTAAATTCTACATATGAATGAATGAATGGATGGGTGATATGAAACGGAATGCAAGATATAAACAGATGAGGTGAAATGACGATCCATAGTGCTTTATTTTCATCATTGAGCTTTAAAATGTTGGAAGACAAGCATCTTGACATAATGATTCAAGATGACCTGAGTAGTTCTTTCATGGATTTTAATATAGCAAGTTAATACAAACGACTTGATATAAGGGTCAAGTCGACCAGAGTATTGCTTGCGGAACAGACAAGGATCATCTCCTTTTGTGCATGACTTGGATCGTCCTCCTTGATCTTAGGTTGATCAGATCCTGAGACAAGTGCATACCGTACTAAGAAAATAAAACCTTTATCCAGATTGGATGAGGAGGAACCAAAGGAGCATTGTACCTGTAACCAAACAGTATATATATAAAGAATAAAGAATATGGATCCTTGGTAATGGTTCATGCTCATATGGTCGAGGTATACGCTGTAGTCAGCAAGCCGTAGTGATCTATGACTGCATTTTTGCATAAGATCACGTAGCTTGGTGAACTTCCCACGTAGACACCATTAGTACATGCCCCAGTACTTCATCGGAAATAATGCGCAAATGATACAAAACAATGCTGAAAGATTCCGATACAGATAAACAAATGATTGTACTCACAAATCAACCAAGTATTTGATAGCTTAACATAATTTTCTTGTCAAAGAAAATGTCACTTTTGTCTTTGTTTTGGTAAGGAAGGATGCATCCTTGTTGAAGACAGTTTTGAGTGTTGATGTTGTTTGGTTTGATTGATAAATGGTCATTTTGTTAAGTATGTCGCAATGTTTGTTTGGTATCTGCATGGACGAGTATGTACAATGTGTTGCCATGTTTTTGTGTGATTTTTGATGGGTTTTCCAATGTTTTTTGGATTTTGTGAAACAATTTTGAATGTTTTTGGTATTTTGAGAGTCATTTTTGAATGTTTTTGGATTTTTGCGAGATATATTTTTTTTGAATGTTTTTGATATTTTCTGATGATTGCCTGAATGAAGAGCGTAATGACACATAAGACAATGTAGAATCCACTTCCATCACTAGGGTAAGGGTATTGCCCCCAGTTTTAGACATGACTATGAAAAAGCGGGATGCAAGATGTATGGAGTACTATCATAATTGCAAAGGAATAACAAGGCATGGTTGATGGATGGATGGATGTATGTATGAAGTAGATGTGATCGCAATGAGCCTGAAAGACAATGGAGCCATAGCCTTTATGAGTGGCGTCTGTTTTCCAAGTTTTCACCATCGTACTTACCCAAGGTGCCACCGGAGTGTTTGTTCACCGTTTGGATGCATGATTTTTCTTTACTTTTTTTGAATGTTTTTGTATTTTCTTCAAGACATTTTCTGAATGTTTTTGGTATTTTTCTGATATGCAGGGGAGCCTGATGCTCTGTACACCTTAGGTATAAAACCTTTTGAGGTGCATGCTATTGATTGGATCTGCAAGCGGTCCTCCCTCTGAAGTAGCCAACTGATATGCCCCGGACTCGAATACAGTAGTGACAACATATTGGCCCAGCCAGTTTGATTCAAACTTGCCCTGATGTTCTCGGTTTGGTTGGTTGCGAGGATTCTCTCGAAGAACAAGATCACCTACCTCAAATGTACGAGATCGAACTCAGTGATTGTAGCTTCTACTCATGCGCTGCTGATAGGCTTTGAGGTGATTGTATGCAGCTTGTCGCTTCTCATCTAGTAACTCTAAGTCCTGAAGATGGGATACTCTGTATGTTTCATCATTGATGAGATTGTGCAATGAAACTCGTAATGATGGTATCTCGACCTTAATAGGCAAGATAGCTTCTGCACCATAGACCAATGAATAAGGAGTTGCACCTATAGGGGTTCGAATGCTAGTTCGATATGCCCATAGCGCTGGATTTAGTTGAACATGCCAATCACGACCAGCATCATTGACTGTCTTCTTTAGGATCCTCAGTATGTTTTTATTGGATGCTTCAGCCTGACCATTACCTTGTGGGTAATAGGGAGTGGAAAAGCAGTGTTGGATATGAAATTTCTCACAAAGCTCACGGACATCCTGATTTTTGAAAGGAAGACCGTTATCTGTGACAATGGACATGGGCACACCATACCGATAGATGATGTAGTTGAGGATGAATGAGGCGATCTGCTTGCCGGTGACTTGGGTAAGTGGAACAACTTCGATCCACTTGGTGAAGTATTCGGTGGCGGTAATAATGAATTTATGGCCGTTGGATGAAGATGGATGAATCTTACCCACAAGGTCAAGGCCCCATTGACAAAAAGGCCATGGTGTTGTGATTGGTTGCAGTTCCTGTGCTGGTGCATGTATCAGGTCGCCGTGAACTTGACATTTCTTGCATTTCCTGACAAAGTAGTAGGAATCCTTTTCCATAGATGGCCAATAGTATCCAGCTCGCATGAGTTTCTTGGCTAGTGACGGACCACTTGAGTGAGTCCTGCAAATTCCTTCATGTACCTCTTCCATAGCCTTTGTTATCTCACCTTGTTCCAGACATCGAAGGAGAGTACCATCAAGACCGTGTCGGTATAGGGTTTCGGCAATAATGGTATATCGAGCAGTTTGGCGAATGAAGGTTTTACGTTGGTTATTTGATTGGTTGGGAGGAAGGGTGTGATCGCGGAGATAGGTGTAGAAATCACCGTACCATGGGGATTTAGAACCGACAAGGTGACATATCATTTCGGATTCGGGGATATCATAAGCGGGGATCCAAAGCTATTCTACCAAGAACTCGTAGCATGTTGAATTCTATGGAAGATCTAGGAGAGATGCGATGGTAGCAATAGCATCAGCAGCTCGATTCTGATCTCTTGGTATCTGCTCAAAAGTGATAGTAGTAAATGATGTCTTTAGAGTGTCCACCATTTGCTTATATGGCATGAGTTTATCATCTTTGGTCTGATATTCATCTGTTGCTTGTTGAATGACTAATTGGGAATCGCCATATACTTGTAGTTCTTGTAATTTCCATTGTACAGCTAACCTGAGTCCTGTGATCAAGGCCTCATACTCTGCTATGTTGTTTGTGCATGGAAATGTGAGCCTGTAAGACTTCGGGATGCTATCACCCTGAGGTGTGATAAATAGAATGCCTGCCCTTGAGCCGTGCCTAGTGTATGAACCATCAAAATATAGTTTCCATGGTTGTGCTGTTGTGATCATGAATATCTCTTCATCTGGAAAATTGGAAATGAGAGGATGATCACTTATGAGAGGTGCATCAGCCAACTGATCTGCAATAACCTGACCTTTGATAGCTTTATGGTCTACATACTCAATGTCAAATTCACTTAGAATCATCACCCATTTGGCCAAGCGGCCTGTCAATGCCGCTTTGCTGAGTAAATACTTGAGTGGATCAATCTTTGCAATGAGTTGTACCTTGTGCGTCAACAGATAGTGCAGCAATTTAGTGGCTGCCAGGATTACTGCTAGGCAAGCTCGCTCAATAGGTGTGTAATTGAGTTCATAGCCAACCAGTGTGCGAGAGATGTAGTATACAGCACACTCTTTGCCTTCTGCATTATGTTGTGCCAGTAATACACCTAATGCTGTACTTGTCACTGAGATATAAAGTAACAACGGTCTACTTGGATCTGGTGGCATCAACAATGGTGGATTCATGAGATAGTCTTTAAGTGCCTGAAATGCTTGCTGGCATCTGTCATCCCACTGAAAGCGGATGTTCTTGTGTAGCAGGTGTGTGAATGGGTGACACTTATCAGCCAATTGTGCAATGAATCTGCGGATGGATTGAAGCCCTCCTTGTAGTGTCCTTAGCTGACTGATATTCTTTGGTTGTGGCATGTCCATTATTGCCTTAACCTTTGTTGGATCGACCTCAATGCCTTTGCGTGAGACAATGTATCCTAGAAGCTTCCTGGAGGTCACTCCAAAGACACATTTCTTTGGGTTGAGTCGAACATGGTATTGTTCCAGTCTATCAAAGATTTTATCTAAGATGTGAAGATGTCCTTCTCTAGTAAGTGATTTTGCTAGTAAATCATCCACATAATCTTCCATCATAGTATGCATCATGTCATGGAAGATGGTGGTCATTGCTCATTGATAGGTCACTCCTACATTCTTTAGACTGAAAGGCATTACATTCCAGCAGTATGTGCCCCATGGACATGTGAAGGTTGTCTTATGTTGGTCCTCTGGTGCGATCTTTATTTGATTGTATCCTGAAAAGCCATCCATGAGTGAAAGCATGGCATGTCCTGTTGTCAAATCTATTATGATGTCGATATTTGGTAGAGGGAAGTCATCCTTAGGACATGCCTTATTCAGATCTCTGAAGTCAGTACAAATGCAGATGCCCCCTTTTGGTTTGCCAACTGGCACAATGTTGGAGATCCATTCTGCATAATCAATTGGTCTAATGAAACCAACATCTAGGAGTTTCTTGAGTTCTGTTTTGACTAGCACGGCAATCTGAGGATGCATCTTACGAAGCTTCTGCTTGACAGGTTTGGCTCCTTTTGCTACTATGAGATGATGCATAACTAAATCAGGATCAAGCCCAGGCATGTCTGCATATGACCATGCAAAGTTGATCTGACGTTTCTGGAAGAACTCTATAAATTGAGGTTGTTCCTCTGGAGTGAGAAGAGATGCCAGATGTATGATATGAGGGTTTTCAGGAGTCCCCACATTGTATTCTTTGGTTTCCTCGATAAGAATCGTTGATCGTTCCTGTTGTGTACTAGCAGGGAGAATGTCAAACCCTTCATCCTCAGGCGCCTCAGAGAGGTTTTCACCATTGGATACGCTCTTTCTTTTTACTTTTGTCAGGTCAAATAGTGCCACAGTGTGGTTTTCACTGGAAGATCCATGTTTTAATGTTATATTTTTGCAGCTGAAGGGTTTGGCATCTGCCCCGAAGTATGTTGCGCTATTAAGTTCAATGGCGAATCCAGCTTTGTTATCCCCGCTTGGTAGATTATCCCTTAATTCCAAAAAGTCAATGATAGCCTCATCGTTTTGGAAGAGGTCAAGACATGGGGGATTTGGTTGGTTCCATTTGATGAGTTCAGGGTGGATAATGGGCATTACTTCATCGATTAGGTTAAGTGCGGGAGATGTATCAGTGAGGGTTAAGACAGTGTGGCGAAGGTCATTGATGGTACTCTCGTTGTTAGAATCAGGCGTAGGATGAGACGTAGGGTCTGTGGAAGATGTTTCCAGCTCAGGTACCCAAGTGGTCTTTATCTGTGCTTCTCCGTAAATAGGGATGTCTTTGCGTGGCAGAGGTGGTGATGTGTCTTCCTCATCTGAAGTGTTAAGTTGTACAGAATCAAATTCCCACTCATGTGAGTCGGTCTCTGAATCACTTTCCAGCATCCGATTGCTATACTATATTGGGATGTCGCTAGAGTTGAATACTGCAAGCGTGATTGGTTTATGTACCTTTGTAGTGATCGGTGCTACAGGAACCGTGATGGGGATTAAAGGATTTGTCACTGGAAGTATCGACAGTGTTGATTTAGTGGCTTCTGTTGGAATGGCTGGTGCCATAGATGTTGTTGCGGGTTCTGATACAGTTGTTGCTACAAATGGTGTTGCTGATGGGATTACTGGCTTGATTGGTGGGATGTTTCGCATTGGTGATGGTTGCAATGGAGTTGTGAGCCTTGATGGGGCAGTGGGGATAGTGCTTGATGGTGCTTTGATTATGAAAGGTGTCCTCTTTGCAGTAAGTGGGCAAAATGGTTTGCTGGGTTTTCCTTTGAATCTGAGTTTAGGAAGGATCTCTTTTTCAAAGCCTAAGCCTGTATTACCTTTGGGCTTGAATTCTGGTAGTAGAGGTTCATTTCATCCTTGTTTGCAGTATCCCAAAGCACTCTGACCATCATATCCCATTCTTTGCATAATGAGGAGGCCTTTGCCATACTGTTCCGTAGGAAGTGTAACTTGCGGTTTATCAGTGGTGATGGGATCCTTATAGATCCAGTCCGCTAGGTCCTCATCTTGTGTTTCTTCCTCTTGACTCTTTCCAAGGACGAAAGGCGTCAAAGCACATGCGGGCATGACTATGGCTTTTTGGAGTAACTGTTGTGGTTTACCATGTGTTCTAGGAGAAGTGGGCATTTGTCCCACACAAAAGAGCTGACTCAAGTTATATTCCCCGGGACCTTCCTCTGCGACTTTCATCTTAAGCTTTTCTTGCTTGGGTATAGGGGTGTTCGAATTGGCAAGAGAGGCGGGATTTACATATGATGTGGAAGAAATAGCTTCCCTATTATTAGGAACAGTAATCTCCGGTTGATGGCTGATATTATGGCAAAATGCAAAGGGATTTGCATCGCCCAGGATTGTGATCTCTGCACCATTATGTGGGAACTTGATACATTGATGGTAGGTAGATGGAACGGATTGCATGGCATGTATCCAAGGTCTCCCTAATAATAGATTATATGGTAGAGGAAGGTCCAGAACCTGACAGATGATGTGCTTTACCACAGGGCTCACTCGGATTGGTAGTACCACAGCTCCTTTGGATGAACGCTCTGCATCATCATAGGCCTTGATGGTGATCTTCTTGCGAGGATCCACTGATTCTATTGCATATCCCAATGCTGTGACCAATTATAGTGTACAAATGTTTAGGCCTGCTCCATTATCTATCAAGACTCGCTTGATCCTATGTTGGTTGATAAAGCCTTTAATGTGTAGCGAAGCATTATGAGGTTGTTGGAAAGAAGAGTTGTCACTTTCGGAAAAAGTGAGATAAGGTGATGACTTTAGATTTCCAACCATGGCTTGAAACTGGTCCGTATTAAGGTTTGCAGGGACTGACGCCTCTTGGAGTGCCTGATCCAAGATTGTTTTATGAGATGGTGATAGGCGTAATAGTTCTAAAATGGATATGAGCGCAGGCGTTTTATCTAATTGTTCCACAAGATTGTATTGCTTTGGGATGGAGGTGGTGCCCTGTGGAGCTGCCTTGATGGTGACCTTGCCACGACGTGTAACAACATTGCAATTTGAGGTGGGATTTTTGAAGGTTATAGTTGCAATTTGTTCACTGGCATCATACAGGTGATTTACAGTGTAGTTATACGCAACCTGCCTATAATCAGTGGTATCAGTGCCTCGCCAGGAAGTGGAAGGACCCCTTTGATCTTGTGATGGAAGTGGATTCTTGAACATCAGGTGATCATTATTGGTCATTTTTGGGTCATGTCCTTCAATCTCAATTTCTCCTCGATCAATAAGATCTTGAATGAGATCTTTCAATCGGTGACAATTACTTGTCTTGTGTCCTCTTCCTTGATGGAACTCACAGTGTTCAGTATCTCTCCACCATGCTGGTTTGACCTGAGGCTCATAGTTGGATAGTTTAGGTAGAGTGATCAAATTCTGAGAAATGAGTTGTCGCATCACTGTTTCAATGGGTTCCCCTAAGGGAGTGTATGTGCGTTTTTGTTTTTGTGGATGAGGTCTTGGTTCATCATGAGATGTGATGCGACCTTGATTGGAAGGAACATTTGTATTATTCTGAGGTGGAGGATTTTGTCCTGCAAATCGAACCACAAGTTGTGCATTTTGGATAGTTTGAGCATCCACAACCCCATCGTTGACGATATTCTTATTGTTGTTCCAGAAGTTTGGTTTATCACTATTGAAGCGCGGTCGAGGACCATCTTTTGGTTCATTAAAGATTTTGATGAGTCCTTTTTTGATGAGTGCCCTTTCACATTTTATACCCTTGGTGATCATATCGTTAAAAGAGTCTGTGTCTTTGACATCCAGGTGAAATTCCATTTCTTCGTTTAAGTTGGAAATGAAAATTTCCACTAGTTCTCGTTCAGGTAACTGAAGAGAATGTCTGCTAGACATTTGGCGCCATCGTTGCAGGAATATTGAGAATAATTCACCTGGTTTTGTTTGGTGTTGCATAGATCAGCTATGGTGATGTCGCGTTCAATATTATAAGAGTAATGAGATAGGAACTTCTAGATGAGTTCCTCAAATGTTCTAATGCCACCTGGTAGTCGGAAAAACCATGATGTAGTTGTTCCTCCCAAGCTTTGGGCAAAGAGGCGCATTAGGTATGTGTCTTCATATGCCACTTCAAGACAAGCGGAATGAAATTCTCTGACATGATCACGGGGATCTCCCTTTCCTCTATATTTTTCGAATTTTGGTGTTTCGAACCCGCGTGGAAAGGGTGGCATATAAAGATTCCTATCAAAAGGATAGGGACAGATGTCATTAAGTGAGAATTGATTGGTCTTAACACCACTATGAAGTTGTTGGGCGAGATTCTCGACTTGTTGCCGCAACATCTCCATTTCATTTGGAGGAGGTGGTGGTGGATTACCTCGAGGAATGTTATATCTGATGTGATTTCTACCTCTTTCCTCCTCATGGCGACTTTGTCTTTCTGATGCTTGTCTTAATTGGGCAAGATCAAAGTCAGAGGGGAGTTTGGCTCCTTCTTGACCGAGTTTTAAAAACTGAGCATCTGCATTGCTCCTAAGTATTTCATCAAACAATCTGTTAAAGTGAGGGTTATGCTGAACCCTTTCGATTGTTGAAGGAGTGGGAGTACTTGGGTTTTCATCATTTACATTTCCTAAGTGCTTCTTGAAATTCATTGAGGTTGTCCTCTTCTTCCTCAATTTCTATTTCTCGTTGCCTTGATCGTGATCGGGTTTGAGCCATTTTGTTTGCAAGTTTGTGTTTGAAGTTGATTGAAGATGATGATGAGTTTTTGATGAAAGATTGATGATTAGTGATTTGTGTTGTATGTAGATCTCTAGCACTCTAAGGTAGATGTAACCAAAATTCTTTCTTTGAATTGCTTGTTTGTTTTGAGGAGTTTGGATGTGATAAGGTGTAGAGAAATCTGAGATGTATTACAGATTTTGACTACCTAGCAATGAGAGGATTCACTCATGAATTAGTTTTAACCTGCGTAGATGTGTCTCTTAGGATGAGCTTATCCTAGATGTAGAAACAATCTAAAAAGTAATGTGATGTGATTGATTCAAGCAATATCTAAAAGAGAACTTTGGGACAAGAACCTCTTAATGTTTTGAGAGTTTTGGGATGGATTGATGATGGAATAATGATGTATGAATGAGATGATGGATGTTTTGTTTTTCAACTTCAATAAAAACTTTGTGTTACAAATGGAACAAACTCTACTTCTTCCCTTTCAGGCATTGGTGGCACTTCTCGAGCCGTGTTGTAGGTGATACAGATGTTTGAGAAGAAGTTGGGATTAATCTTTCCTCCTTGATTTTTGTGATAACTTAGAGCTCTATAGTGCATAAAAGCTCTCTGGTTCAATGATCTTGAATCAAACTCGTTTGTTTTGCCTTGAAGGTAAAGACGCATGCGATGTAGAAAGACTCTATGTGAGACAAAAATTTGTCTATTGAGATAGAAGAATTTCCTCCTTTTGATCAAAGCTTTTGAGCTTAATGGTCTTCTTTTCAAGGTGATATTCTGATGACGCTTCTTCTTTCGCAAGATGTGAAGAATGGTCATAAATTTTGATTCTTTTTGTTTGTACTTTGTTTTTTGGTATTTTTGGTTGTTTTTGGGAAATGTTGGATGAATACTTTGTTTTAGGGATTGATTTTCTGATTTTTATTTGACAAGAAAACAAAGCAAGCACACAAACACAAGAATGTTGCCTCAAAGGCACAAATGAGTATGGGTCTAGATTAACCCAATCTTTGGACTTGTTTTTGACCCTTCCTTTAGATGTATTTTAAGATGTATTTCTAAAGCCTGAAGTCGGCTCAATTTGCACTAGGTCTGTAAAATGAACACACTTCAAACACTTTTTATCCCTAAGGTCAAATGGCCAGTTGTGATAAATTTAGCCCACATCTTGATATTTCTTCGACTTTGGTACTACATACCTTATGAATCTTGCCGTGGCAGGTAAGGATGTGATATACTAAGTCTTGCGCGAGCATAACAAATAGATGATCCCTATGATGGGGGAGTCACCACTTTTATCAAGCCACAAGTGACTTTTCAAAAAGCTATGTTTCTACTCAAGGAAATATGTATGGTGAGTATCTTGGGAGCAAAACCTTCTATGCTCTTGCACTAAATTATATCTCAAATATCCTCAATCAATAGAACGGGTGGGCTACTATTTAAAGGTGTTTAGTCATGTTCGATGGCTTTGGACATAAGTTCATTCTGCAGTGACTCACTTAAGAGCCTTGTAACTGGTGGTGGGGCCCATTTGTCCTTTCGGTCAGTTACACTGTAGGAACAGCTATACCCAAGGCTATAGCTTTCGCTCTCACCTGATTTTTATAGCGGCTCGAAGGATTTACCGCTCGAGGTCGTTCCCAAGAGTATCGATCCCTTGGCAGGCCTCTCTTAAAAAGATAAAATTTTGAGTGTTACTAACACTTTTCTCTTGCACCTAGGACCACAAGAGCCAAGGGAGAGGATAGTGTGTGTTAGAGGTAGGTCCACTCGACTGACTTTTGTGCACAAGCGTGCCAAACACGAAATTTCACTTGTTCTTTTTAATCCATCATTGCAAATATTATCTAACTATTTGGAAATGTTGCTCCAACAGTCATGGTGTTTGTTTTAACTTCAATGGCAAAATGTGTTGTAATCTAAAAATTTGGAAATCCTGGTCAACTTAATGAAAAACACGTTTTTTGCTTGAAGTAAAATTTGTTTGCAAAACTCAAAACAAGTGGATTGTGTATTTTATTTGCACCAAAATTTTGAAGTGTGGATTGTAAATTTTAGGTCCAAATTGATGCAATGAAATCAAATTTGTGTTGTTGATTTTAAGCACCAAAAGAAAATGAGTCCTAACTAGAAAGCAATGAATATTTTTTTTGTGTTTTTCAAGTTCTTTTTAAGCACTAAATGACAATTTTGTGATTTTTATGTTGGGTTGTTAACCTGCATGAACAAAAAAACAAGTTAGTAAAAACCAATGTTCAAGGGGGGGCTTCCACAAGCCTAAGATGCTTAATTTTTCGGTTACAAGGTGACTTTGGACAACACTCTGTCGCAATAGCGCTAATCTGCGTTGTGGACAGAAGCGCTAATTTATATAAAAGCGCCAGTCTTTGTTCACATAAGTGCTAATTTACACAGTAGCGCTGAAAGAATATAAGAAACAGAGAGGTCAAAAGCGCCAGAAGTGTTTCAATAGCGCCAGAATTGTGACAAAAGCACCAAAATGTTGTCAATAGCGCTATTTTAGGGACAATAGCGCTAAAAGAAATTGTTTCGATAGAGCTAAAACGTGTTCATTAGCGTCGAAGCGCGACCTGTGTGGCACTTTCAACAAGCAAAATATGTTAGTTGTCAAAAAAATAATTGTTTGTTGAAGTGTTCCGATTCACGTCGGGTTCACCAAATGATGCCCTCCTAAATGGCACAAGGTTAGTCTATGATCAAATAACACAAAAGCACACAAAACATTAGTGTTAGTCAATCTAAAACTAAACATATGAAGGCATACCAAAAGAGACACAAAGAGACATGCTAATATATCTAATAAGTAAAACAAAGATCATGAGACATCTCCAACTGCCTCTTAGCATGGCCTTAGCTTCTTCTCCCTTGTTCCTCTCCTCTCCAAGTTCCAAAATAGTGTAGCTCTCAGCAGCTTTTTGCACTATGGATGCTTATGGAGGATTGAGATTGTAGTATAGCTCTAAATGTGAAATAAAAAGCTAATACTAATGCTAAAATGATGTATTTTAACCAAAAAGACAAGATGTTAGATTGCTTATGCTAAAATGCTCTCTAAAATGTCTATAGCTTAGATGCATACAAGTTTTCAGGATCTGGATTATGAAGGAATGGGCTCTATTTATAGGAAAAATGGAGCAATGGATGGTTGAGATTGAGCAATCTCAACAAGGGTCAGGATTGAATGAATTCAAATCCATGTGAGGGCTTTCAACCCAATCCCAGGATGACAAGTGTCAATGCGAGATAGGTTGAGAGGGGAGGGAATAAGTATTAAATGCCTGATATGACCTTGGGATTTTAGAGTCAAGGTTGGTTGAATGAATAAACTCTTTATTCAAAGAATAAAGCTTTTATCCAATGGATAAACTCTTGTGCAAATGTGAAATGGATGAATATGGTCAAAACAATAAATGTTTGGGGAGACAAGTTTGAAATAACCATAAATGGTTATGTAAGAGCCATAAATGGTCATGTAAGAGCCATTAGTGGTCTTGGAAGACTTTGGGGGTTAATTTGTTGAACACACAAAGCATTAAATGCTTTTCAAAGACTTTGGAGTCTTTGAGAAGTGACTCCATTTTGCTTAGGAATGTGACAATAATTAGGGGATGGATTAGGCTAATTAGGAAGGGGTTAGAAGAATCTAGAAGGGGATTAGATTTTTGCAAGTGGATTTGGTGGGTGAGGGAAAATAGGATTTTATTAAAAATAAAAATTCATTTATTTCAATAAATGTGTGCAAGTTGCATTTGTAGGAAAATGCAAGTGGGGTGGGGATAATGATTTAAATAAATGTTTTATTTAATTTATTTAAAAGAGGAAAAGAGGATTTTAATTAAATAAATAGATTTTATTTATTTAATTGATTGGAATTGGATTTAATGAATTAATTAAAATAAATTGAATAATTTATTTAATTAATAGAAGAATGTTTGGGGATGAATTAATTAAATATTAATTTAATTAACTGATGGCTAGTGGATTTTTAATCAAATAAATACGAAATATTCATTTAATTAAAATGGACAAATTTATGTGACTACAATATGTTATTGTTGTTAAAATTTAAAAAATATTATATGGTTAGAAAGCTCAAAAGATGGGTGAAAATATGGTGGCAATTTTAGAAATACCCACTTGATGAAGTGTAAACCTAATGATGACAAAGTCGATAAACCAAGTTGATAAAATAAAACACATCAAAAATTAGAGAAATGGAGGGAAATCAAACTTCCAAACCGTAGCTTTGTCATCCAGCCCTATTTCTAAGCCTAAACAGTCAAAAGCGCGTACGGGGTACTTATGGTATAAAAAACATGTATGGGGTACTTATGGTGTAAGAAGTGTGTACACGCTCGTTTTACTATAAACAGTGCATATGCACTCTTTTTACTATAAATAGCGTGTATGCGCTATTGTTTAAATTTTGGGTGTGTATAATATGCTATTGTATATATAATATGTGTATATACATATAATATATATATATATATGTATATATGTGTGTGTGTGTGTGTGTGTATATATATATGTATATATATGTATATAATAATATATAATATATTAAGTATATATATACACATATAATTGTATTGTCTCCCCCTCTCAAATACATACACGGTGCCTCTCTCTCTCTCTCTCCCCCCATCCCTCTCTCTCTCCCTCCATACCCCATCCATCTCCCTCTCTCCCTCTCGCTCTCTCCCCTTCTCCCTTCCTCCATACCCCATCCCTCTTTCTCTTCATCTCTCCCTCCCTCCATACCCCACTGCAACTATGTCTACACTTCTATAGAAGTAAGTGAATTTATTTCTTGTCTGCAACTTCCTCTTTGATTTTTATCATGTATGCTCTCCTAAGAAAATTGACTGATGGATTTGTGTGAGTATATTGAATAGGAGGAATGGGGTTTGAAATTGAACAACGGGTGCATTAACGTGACAAACTAGAAAACCTACAACAATATTCTTCTCAAATGTGTTTTTAATGAGCAAAGAAGATGTGGAAAATAGAGTCAACAAAGCAACATGACAAGTCAAAGTACCTGCAATATGTTTTTCATAAGGAAACAACCAGTAGGAAGAGAAAGAGGGAGAGTAACACAGATGATGTCTTGGAGAATGATAGTGGTGGGTATGCGAGAGTTCCCATGTTGTTACACAAAGCCTGCCACCTAAAGAAATTAAAGTTTTTTGTATGCATGACAGTGGTAGTATATGATCATCAACACTTGTCAAAAGGCTTGGAACAGTACATACCCATGAAAGAAATCAAGTGTGTCATATAGTCACAATCGAGATCAGTCCTATAACCTTGCAAATTTAATAGCATCATATGTTTTAGAACTTAGGTAGAACTCTTAGGGTTAAGTCAAGCTCTTACACTTGCTTTTTAGTGAAGCCTCATTGTTTGTTCACTTGGAGTCTCTCTTATGCTGACAATGGTCTAACTTAGCTATATCAAATCTAAACTATTGGTGTTCTATTGTATGATATTCTATTCATAACTTTAAATTTAATATATCATTTTATTATCCCACCATATGACCCCTTAGATGTCATTAGAGGTCATATTGTTTCCTAAGATGTCATATGGTGTCCTGTGACCCCTTAGGACACCATATGACCTCTTAAGACACCATATGACCCATAACAACACCATATGGTGTCCTAAGGGGTTATAGGATGCCATGTGACCCCTATGGACACCAATGACCTATAACAACACCATATGGTGTTCTAAAGGGTCATATGGTGTTTTATGACCCCTTACGACACTATTTGGTGTCTTTATAGGTCATGTGATGTGATAAGGGATAATATAGTATCATATGACCCCTTAGGACACCCTATGACCCCTTAGATATTGTTAAGGGTCATATTGTGTTCTAAGGGTCATATTGTGTCATGGATTCCATCTCTCTTCCTCTCCCTCCCCCATCCTTCTTCTCTCCCTCTCTCCCTCTCCCTCTCTCTCTCCCCACTTATCCCTTCCTCCATACCCCATCTCTCTCTCTCTCTCTCTCTCTCTCTCTCTCTCTCTCTCTCTCTCTCTCTCTCTCTCTCTCTCTCTCTCTCTCTCTCTCTCTCTTCTTTTATAATTCATATAGTCACAATCGAGATCAGTCCTATAACCTTGCACATCATATGTTTTAAAACTTAGGCAGTACTCTTAGGGTTAGGTCAAGCTCTTACACTTTCTTTTTAGTGAAGCCTCATTGTTTGTTCGCTTGGAGTCTCTCTTATGCTGATAATGGTCTAACTTAGCTATATCAAAACTAAACTATTGATGTTCTATTGTATGATGTTCTATTCATAGCTTTAAATTTAATATATCATTTTATTAGCCCACCATATGACCCCTTAGGTGTCATTAGAGGTCATATTGTTTCCTAAGATGTCATATGGTGTCCTGTGACCCCTTAGGACACCATATGAGCTCTTAAGACACCATACGACCCATAACAACACCATATGGTGTCCTAAGGGGTCATAGGATGCCATATGACCCCTCGGGACACCAATGACCCATAGAAACACCATATGGTGTTCTAAAGGGCCATATGGTGTTCTATGACCCCTTAGGACACTATTTTGTGTCGTTATAGGTCCTATGATGTGCTAAGGGATAATATAGTGTCATATGACCCCTTAGAACACTCTATGACCCCTTAGATATTGTTAGGGGTCATATTGTGTTCTAATGGTCATATTATGTCCTGGATTCGATCTCTCTTCCTCTCCCTCCCCCCTCCCTCTTCTCTAACTCTCTCCCTCTCCCTCTCTCTCTCTCTCCCCTTCTCCCTTCCTCCATACCCCATCACTCTCTCTCTCGCTCTCTCCCCTTCTCCCTTCCTCCATACACCATACCTCTTTCTCTTCTTCTCTCCCTCCCTCTTTCTCTTCTTTTGTAATTCATATAGTCACAATAGAGATCAGTCCTATAACATTGTAAATTTAATAGCATCATATGTTTTAGAACTTAGGCAGTACTCTTAGGGTTAGTTCAAGCTCTTACACTTGCTTTTTAGTGAAGCCTCATTGTTTGTTCGCTTGGAGTCTCTCTTATGCTGACAATGGTCTACCTTAGCTATATCAAAATTAAACTATTAATGTTCTATTGTATGATGTTCTATTCATAACTTTAAATTTAATATATCATTTTATTAGCCCACCATATGACCCCTTAAGACACCATATATACAACCCATAACAACACCATATGGTGTCCTAAGGGGTCATAGGATGTCATATGACCCCTCAACACACCAATGACCCATAACAACACCATATGGTGTTCTATGACCCCTTAGGACACTATTTGGTGTCATTATAGGTCCTATGGTGTGCTAAGAGATAATATAGCGGGGTAAGTGTGCCAAGATGGTGAATAGAAAAGTGGCCACATGCAAAAAAAAATGAAATTTCTCATAACCCGTGCGTGTTCTGGAAATTCAAAAATGCGCTAGGCCTGGTAACACCAAGCCTAGCCAAAAACAATTAAAAAATTAAAAATTTCCTCAAAATCCATATGGGTTTTGAGGAAAATTACATTTTGTAGTCACATAAATCTGTCCATTTTAATTAAATGAATATTTCGTAGTTATTTGATTAAAAATCCACTTGCCATCAGTTAATTAAATTAATATTTAATTAATTCATCCCCAAACATTCTTCTATTAATTAAATAAATTATTCAATTTATTTTAATTAATTCATTAAATCCAATTCCAATCAATTAAATAAATAAAATCTATTTATTTAATTAAAATCCTCTTTTCCTCTTTTAAATAAATTAAATAAAACATTTATTTAAATCATTATCCCCACCCCACTTGCATTTTCCTACAAATGCAACTTGCACAAATTTATTGAAATAAATGAATTTTTATTTTTAATAAAATCCTATTTTCCCTCACCCACCAAATCCACTTGCAAAAATCTAATCCCCTTCTAGATTCTTCTAACCCCTTCCTAATTAGCCTAATCCATCCCCTAATTATTGTCACATTCCTAAGCAAAATGGAGTCACTTCTCAAAGACTCCAAAGTCTTTCAAAAGCATTTAATGCTTTGTGTGTTCAACAAATTAACCCCCAAAGTCTTCCAAGACCACTAATGGCTCTTACATGACCATTTATGGCTCTTACATAGCCATTTATGGTTATTTCAAACTTGTCTCCCCAAACATTTATTGTTTTGACCATATTCATCCATTTCACATTTGCACAAGAGTTTATCCATTGCATAAAAGCTTTATTCTTTGAATAAAGAGTTTATTCATTCAACCAACCTTGACTCTAAAATCCCAAGGTCATATCAGGCATTTAATGCTTATTCCCTCCCCTCTCAACCTATCTCGCATTAACACTTGTCATCCTGGGATTGGGTTGAAAGCCCTCACATGGATTTGAATTCATTCAATCCTGACCCTTGTTGAGATTGCTCAATCTCAACCATCCATTGCTCCATTTTTCCTATAAATAGAGCCCATTCCTTCATAATCCAGATCCTGAAAACTTGTATGCATCTAAGCTATAGACATTTTAGAGAGCATTTTAGCATAAGCAATCTAACATCTTGTCTTTTTGGTTAAAATACATCATTTTAGCATTAGTATTAGCTTTTTATTTCACATTTAGAGCTATACTACAATCTCAATCCTCCATAAGCATCCATAGTGCAAAAAGCTGCTGAGAGCTACACTATTTTGGAACTTGGAGAGGAGAGGAACAAGGGAGAAGAAGCTAAGGCCATGCTAAGAGGCAATTGGAGATGTCTCATGATCTTTGTTTTACTTATTAGATATATTAGCATGTCTCTTTGTGTCTCTTTTGGTATGCCTTCATATGTTTAGTTTTAGATTGACTAACACTAATGTTTTGTGTGCTTTTATGTTATTTGATCATAGACTAACCTTGTGCCATTTAGGAGGGCATCATTTGGTGAACCCGACGTGAATCGGAACACTTCAACAAACAATTTTTTTTTGACAACTAACATATTTTGCTTGTTGAAAGTGCCACATAGGTCATGCTTCGGCGCTAATGAACACGTTTTAGCGCTATCGAAACAATTTCTTTTAGCGCTATTGTCCCTAAAATAGCGCTATTGAAAAAGCTTCAGTGCTATTGACAACATTCTGGCGCTTTTGTCACAATTCTGGCGCTATTGAAACACTTCTGGCGCTTTTGACCTCTCTGTTTCTTATATTCTTTCAGCGCTACTGTGTAAATTAGCGCTTATGTAAACATAGACTAGTGCTTTTGTATAAATTAGCGCTTCTGTCCACAACGCAGATTAGCGCTATTGCGACAGAGTGTTGTCCAAAGTCGCCTTGTAACCAAAAAATTAAGCATCTTAGGCTTGTGGAAGCCCCCCTTGAACATTTGTTTTTACTAACTTGTTTTTTTGTTCATGCAGGTTAACAACCCAACATAAAAATCACAAAATTGTCATTTAGTGCTTAAAAAGAAATTGAAAAACACAAAAAAAATATTCATTGCTTTCTAGTTAGGACTCATTTTCTTTTGGTGCTTAAAATCAACAACACAAATTTGATTTCATTGCATCAATTTGGACCTAAAATTTACAATCCACACTTCAAAATTTTGGTGCAAATAAAATACACAATCCACTTGTTTTGAGTTTTGCAAACAAATTTTACTTCAAGCAAAAAACGTGTTTTTCATTAAGTTGACCAAGATTTCCAAATTTTTAGATTACAACACATTTTGCCATTGAAGTTAAAACAAACACCATGGCTGTTGGAGCAACATCTCCAAATAGTTAGATAATATTTGCAATGATGGATTAAAAAGAACAAGTGAAATTTCGTGTTTGGCACGCTTGTGCACAAAAGTCAGTCGAGTGGACCTACCTCTAACACACACTATCCTCTCCCTTGGCTCTCGTGGTCCTAGGTGCAAGAGAAAAGTGTTAGTAACACTCAAAATTTTATCTTTTTAAGAGAGGCTTGCCAAGGGATCGATACTCTTGGGAACGACCTCAAGCGGTAAATCCTTCGAGCCGCTATAGAAATCAGGTGAGAGCGAAAGCTATAGCCTTGGGTATAGCTGTTCCTACAGTGTAACTGGCCGAAAGGACAAATGGGCCCCACCACCAGTTACAAGGCTCTTAAGTGAGTCATTGCAGCATGAACTTATGTCCAAAGCCATCAAACATGACTAAACACCTTTAAGTAGTAGCCCACCCGTTCTATTGATTGAGGATATTTGAGATATAATTTAGTGCAAGAGCATAGAAGGTTTTGCTCCCAAGATACTCACCATACATATTTCCTTGAGTAGAAACATAGCTTTTTGAAAAGTCACTTGTGGCTTGATAAAAGTGGTGACTCCCCCATCATAGGGATCATCTATTTGTTATGCTCGCGCAAGACTTAGTATATCACATCCTTACCTGCCACGGCAGGATTCATATGGTATGTAGTACCAAAGTCGAAGAAATATCAAGATGTGGGCTAAATTTATCACAACTGGCCATTTGACCTTAGGGATAAAAAGTGTTTGAAGTGTGTTCGTTTTACAGACCTAGTGCAAATTGAGCCGACTTCAGGCTTTGGAAATACATCTTAAAATACATCTAAAGGAAGGGTCAAAAACAAGTCCAAAGATTGGGTTAATCTAGACCCATACTCATTTGTGCCTTTGAGGCAACATTCTTGTGTTTGTGTGCTTGCTTTGTTTTCTTGTCAAAGAAAAATCAGAAAATCAATCCCTAAAACAAAGTATTCATCCAACATTTCCCAAAAACAACCAAAAATACCAAAAAACAAAGTACAAACAAAAAGAATCAAAATTTATGACCATTCTTCACATCTTGCGAAAGAAGAAGCGTCATCAGAATATCACCTTGAAAAGAAGACCATTAAGCTCAAAAGCTTTGATCAAAAGGAGGAAATTCTTCTATCTCAATAGACAAATTTTTGTCTCACATAGAGTCTTTCTCCATCGCATGCGTCTTTACCTTCAAGGCAAAACAAACGAGTTTGATTCAAGATCATTGAACCAGAGAGCTTTTATGCACTATAGAGCTCTAAGTTATCACAAAAATCAAGGAGGAAAGATTAATCCCAACTTCTTCCCAAACATCTGTATCACCTACAACACGGCTCGAGAAGTGCCACCAACGCCTGAAAGGGAAGAAGTAGAGTTTGTTCCATTTGTAACACAAAGTTTTTATTGAAGTTGAAAAACAAAACATCCATCATCTCATTCATACATCATTATTCCATCATCAATCCATCCCAAAACTCTCAAAACATTAAGAGGTTCTTGTCCCAAAGTTCTCTTTTAGATATTGCTTGAATCAAGCACATCACATTACTTTTTAGATTGTTTCTACATCTAGGATAAGCTCATCCTAAGAGACACATCTACGCAGGTTAAAACTAGTTCATGAGTGAATCCTCTCATTGCTAGGTAGTCAAAATCTGTAATACATCTCAGATTTCTCTACACCTTATCACATCCAAACTCCTCAAAACAAACAAGCAATTCAAAGAAAGAATTTCGGTTACATCTACCTTAGAGTGCTAGAGATCTACATACAACACAAATCACTAATCATCAATCTTTCATCAAAAACTCATCATCATCTTCAATCAACTTCAAACACAAACTTGCAAACAAAATGGCTCAAACCCGATCGCGATCAAGGCAACGAGAAATAGAAATTGAGGAAGAAGAGGACAACCTCAATGAATTTCAAGAAGCACTTGGAGGAAATGTAAATGATGAAAACCCAAGTACTCCCACTCCTTCAACAATCGAAAGGGTTCAGCATAACCCTCACTTTAACAGATTGTTTGATGAAATACTTAGGAGCAATGCGGATGCTCACTTTTTAAAACTCGCTCAAGAAGGAGCCAAACTCCCCTCTGACTTTGATCTTGCCCAATTAAGACAAGCATCAGAAAGACAAAGTCGCCATGAGGAGGAAAGAGGTAGAAATCACATCAGATATAACATTCCTCGAGGTATGAAATGGAGATGTTGCGGCAACAAGTCGAGAATCTCGCCCAACAACTTCATAGTGGTGTTAAGACCAATCAATTCTCACTTAATGACATCTGTCCCTATCCTTTTGATAGGAATCTTTATATGCCACCCTTTCCACGCGGGTTCGAAACACCAAAATTCGAAAAATATAGAGGAAAGGGAGATCCCCGTGATCATGTCAGAGAATTTCATTCCGCTTGTCTTGAAGTGGCATATGAAGACACATACCTAATGCGCCTCTTTCCCCAAAGCTTGGGAGGAACAACTACATCATGGTTTTTCCGACTACTAGGTGGCATTAAAACATTTGAGGAACTCATCCAGAAGTTCCTATCTCATTACTCTTATAATATTGAACGAGACATCACCATGGCTGATCTATGCAACACCAAACAAAAACCAGGTGAATTATTCTCAGTATTCGTGCAACGATGGCGCCAAATGTCTAGCAGACATTCTCTTCAGTTACCTGAACGAGAACTAGTGGAAATTTTCATTTCCAACTTAAACGAAGAAATGGAATTTCACCTGGATGTCAAAGACACAGACTCTTTTAACGATATGATCACCAAGGGTATAAAATGTGAAAGGGCACTCATCAAAAAAGGACTCATCAAAATCTTTAATGAACCAAAAGATGGTCCTCGCCCGCGCTTCAATAGTGATAAACCAAACTTCTGGAACAAGAATAAGAATATCGTCAACGATGGGGTTGTGGATGCTCGAACTATCCAAAATGCACAACCTGCGGTTCGATTTACAGGACAAAATCCTCCACCACAGAATAACACAAATGTTCCTTCCTATCAAGGTCGCATCACATCTCATGATGAACCAAGACCTCATCCACAAAAACAAAAACGCACATACACTCCCTTAGGGGAACCCATTGAAACAGTGATGCGACAACTCATTTCTCAGAATTTGATCACTCTACCTAAACTATCCAACTATGAGCCTCAGGTCAAACCAGCATGGTGGAGAGATACCGAACACTGTGAGTTCCATCAAGGAAGAGGACACAAGACAAGTAATTGTCACCGATTGAAAGATCTCATTCAAGATCTTATCGATTGAGGAGAAATTGAGATTGAAGGACATGACCCAAAAACGACCAATAATGATCACCTGATGTTCAAGAATCCACTTCCATCACAAGATCAAAGGGGTCCTTCCACTTCCCGGCAAGGCACTGATACCACTGATTATACGCAGGCTACGTATAACTACACTGTAAATCACCTGTATGATGCCAGTGAACAAATTGCAACTATAACCTTCAAAAATCCCACCTCAAATTGCAATGTTGTTACACGTCGTGGCAAGGTCACCATCAAGGCAGCTCCACAGGGCACCACCTCCGTCCCAAAGCAATACAATCTTGTGGAACAATTAGATAAAACGCCTGCGCTCATATCCATTTTAGAACTATTACGCCTATCACCATCTCATAAAACAATCTTGGATCAAGCACTCCAAGAGGCGTCAGTCCCTGCAAACCTTAATACGGACCAGTTTCAAGCCATGGTTGGAAATCTAAAGTCATCACCTTGTCTCACTTTTTCCGAAAGTGACAACTCTTCTTTCCAACAACCTCATAATGCTTTGCTACACATTGAAGGCTTTATCAACCAACACAGGATCAAGCGAGTCTTGATAGATAATGGAGCAGGCCTAAACATTTGTACACTACAATTGGTCACAGCATTGGGATATGCAATAGAATCAGTGGATCCTCGCAAGAAGATCACCATCAAGGCCTATGATGATGGAGAGCGTTCATCCAAAGGAGCTGTGGTACTACCAATCCGAGTGGGCCCTGTGGTAAAGCACATCATCTGTCAAGTTCTGGACCTTCCTCTGCCATATAATCTATTATTAGGGAGACCTTGGATACATGCCATGCAAGCCGTTCCATCTACCTACTATCAATGTATCAAGTTCCCACATAATGGTGCAGAGATCACAATCCTGGGCGATGCAAATCCCTTTGCATTTTGCCATAATATCAGCCATCAACCGGAGATTACTGCTCCTAATAATAGGGAAGCTATTTCTTCCACATCATATGTACATCCCACCTCTCTTGCCAATTCGAACACCCCTATACCCAAGCAAGAAAAGCTTAAGATGAAAGTCGCAGAGGAAGGTCCCGAGGAATATAACTTGAGTCAGCTCTTTTGTTTGGGACAAATGCCCACTTCTCCTAGAACACATGGTAAACCACAGTAGTTACTCCAAAAACCCATAGTCACGCCCGCATGTGCTTTGACGCCTTTCGTCCTTGGAAAGAGTCAAGAGAAAGAAACACAAGATGAGGACCTAGCGGACTGGATCTATAAGGATCCCATCACCACTGATAAACTGCAAGTTACACTTCCTACGGAACAGTATGGCAAAGGCCTCCTCATTATGCAAAGAATGGGATATGATGGTCAGAGTGCTTTGGGATACTGCAAACAAGGACGACATGAACCTCTACTACCAGAATTCAAGCCCAAAGGTAATACAGGCTTAGGCTTTGAAAAAGAGATCCTTCCTAAACTCAGATTCAAAGGAAAACCCAACAAACCATTTTGCCCACTTACTGCAAAGAGGACACCTTTCATAATCAAAGCACCATCAAGCACTATCCCCACTGCCCCATCAAGGCTCACAACTCCATCGCAACCATCACCAATGCCAAACATCCCACCAATCAAGCCAGTAATCCCATCAGCAACACCATTTGTAGCAACAACTGTATCAGAACTCGCAGCAGCATCTATGGCACCAGCCATTCCAATAGAAGCCACTAAATCAACACTGTCGATACTTCCAGTGACAAATCCTTTAATCCCCATCACGGTTCCTACAGCACCAATCACTACAAAGGTACATAAACCAATCACGCCTGTAGTATTTATCTTTAGCGACATCCCAGTATGGTATAGCAATCGGATGCTGGAAAGTGATTCAGAGACCGACTCACATGAGTGGGAATTTGATTCTGTACAACTTAACACTTCAGATGAGGAAGACACATCACCACCTCTGCCACGCAAAGACATCCCTGTTTACGGAGAAGCACAGATAAAGACCACTTGGGTACCTGAGCTGGAAACATCTTCCACAGACCCTACGTCTCATCCTACGCCTGATTCTGACAACGAGAGTACCATCAATGACCTTCGCCACACTGTCTTAACCCTCACTGATACATCTCCCGCACATAACCTAATCGATGAAGTAATGCCCATTATCCACCCTGAACTCATCGAATGGAACCAACCAAATCCCCCATGTCTTGACCTCTTCCAAAACGATGAGGCTATCATTGACTTTTTGGAATTAAGGGATAATCTACCAAGCGGGGATCACAAAGCTGGATTCGCCATTGAACTTAATAGCGCAGCATACTTTGGGGTGGATGCCAAACCCTTCAGCTGCAAAAATATAACATTAAAACATGGATCTTCCAGTGAAAACCACACTGTGGCACTGTTTGATCCGACAAAAGTAAAAAGAAAGAGCGTATCCAACGGTGAAAACCTCTCTGAGGTGCCTGAGGATGAAGGGTTTGACATTCTCCCTGCTAGTACACAACAGGAACGATCAACGATTCTTATCGAGGAAACCAAAGAATACAATGTGGGGACTCCTGAAAACCCTCATATCATACATCTGGCATCTCTTCTCACTCCAGAGGAACAACCTCAATTTATAGAGTTCTTCCAGAAACGTCAGATCAACTTTGCATGGTCATATGCAGACATGCCTGGGCTTGTTCCTGATTTAGTTATGCATCATCTCACAGTAGCAAAAGGAGCCAAACCTGTCAAGCAGAAGCTTCGTAAGATGCATCCTCAGATTGTCGTGCTAGTCAAAACAGAACTCAAGAAACTCCTAGATGTTGGTTTCATTAGACCAATTGATTATGCAGAATGGATCTCCAACATTGTGCCAGTTGGCAAACCAAAAGGGGGCATCCGCATTTGTACTGACTTCAGAGATCTGAATAAGGCATGTCCTAAGGATGACTTCCCTCTACCAAATATCGACATCATAGTAGATTTGACAGTAGGACATGCCATGCTTTCACTCATGGATGGCTTTTCAGGATACAATCAAATAAAGATCGCACCAGAGGACCAACATAAGACAGCCTTCACATGTCCATGGGGCACATACTGCTGGTATGTAATGCCTTTCGGTCTAAAGAATGCAGGAGCAACCTATCAACGAGCAATGACCACCATCTTCCATGACATGATGCATACTATGATGGAAGATTATGTGGATGATTTACTAGCAAAATCACTTACTAGAGAAGGACATCTTCACATCTTAGATAAAATCTTTGATAGACCGGAACAATACCATGTTCGACTCAACCCAAAGAAATGTGTCTTTGGAGTGACCTCCAGGAAGCTTCTAGGATACATTGTCTCACGCAAAGGCATTGAGGTCGATCCAGCAAAGGTTAAGGCAATAATGGACATGCCACAACCAAAGAGTATCAGTCAACTAAGGACACTACAAGGACGGCTTCAATCCATCCACAGATTCATTGCACAATTGGCTGATAAGTGTCACCCATTCACACACCTGCTACACAAGAACATCCGCTTTTAGTGGGATGACAGATGCCAGCAAGCATTTCAGGCACTTAAAGACTATCTCATGAATCCACCATTGTTGATGCCACCAGATCCAAGTAGACCGTTGTTACTTTATATCTCAGCGACAAGTACAGCATTAGGTGTATTACTAGCACAACATAATGCAGAAGGCAAAGAGTGTGTTGTATACTACATCTCTCACACACTGGTTGGCTAAGAACTCAATTACACACCTATTGAGCGAGCTTGCCTAGCAGTAATCCTGGCAGCCACTAAATTGCTGCACTATCTGTTGACGCACAAGGTACAACTCATTGTAAAGATTGATCCACTCAAGTATTTACTCAGCAAAGCGGCATTGACAGGCCGCTTGGCCAAATGGGTGATGATTCGAAGTGAATTTGACATTGAGTATGTAGACCATAAAGCTATCAAAGGTCAGGTTATTGCAGATCAGTTGGCTGATGCACCTCTCATAAGTGATCATCCTCTCATTTCCAATTTTCCAGATGAAGAGATATTTATGATCACAATAGCACAACCATGGAAACTATATTTTGATGGTTCATACACTAGGCACGGCTCGGGGGCAGGCATTCTGTTTATCACACCTCAGGGTGATAGCATCCCGAAGTCTTATAGGCTCACATTTCCATGCACAAACAACATAGCAGAGTATGAGGCCTTGATCACAGGACTCAGGTTAGCTGTACAATGGAAATAATAAGAACTACAAGTATATGGCGATTCCCAATTAGTCATTTGACAAGCAACAGATGAATATCAGACCAAAGATGATAAACTCATGCCATATAAGCAAATGGTGGACACTCTAAAGACATCATTTACTACTATCACTTTTGAGCAGATACCCAAAGATCAGAATCGAGCTGCTGATGCTATGGCTACCATTGCATCTCTCCTAGATCTTCCACAGAATTCAACACGCTACGAGTTCTTGGTAGAACAGCTTTGGATCCCCGCTTATGATATCCCCGAATCTAAAATGATATGTCACCTTGTCGGTTCTGAATCCCCATGGTACGGTGATTTCTACACCTATCTCCGCGATCACACCCTTCCTCCCAACCAATCAAATAACCAACGTAAAACCTTCATTCGCCAAACTGCTCGATATACCATTATTGCCGAAACCCTATACTGACACGGTCTTGATGGTACTCTCCTTCGATGTCTAGAACAAGGTGAGATAACAAAGGCTTTGGAAGAGGTACATGAAGGAATTTGCGGGACTCACTCAAGTGGTCCGTCACTAGCCAAGAAACTCATGCGAGCTGGATACTATTGGCTATCTATGGAAAAGGATTCCTACTACTTTGTCAGGAAATGCAAGAAATGTCAAGTTCACGGCGACCTGATACATGCACCAGCACAGGAACTGCAACCAATCACAACACCATGGCCTTTTTGTCAATGGGGCCTTAACCTTGTGGGTAAGATTCATCCATCTTCATCCAACAGCCATAAATTCATTATTACCGCCACCGAATACTTCACCAAGTGGATCGAAGTTGTTCCACTTACCCAAGTCACCAGCAAGCAGATCGCCTCATTCATCCTCAACTACATCATCTGTCGGTATGGTGTGCCCATGTCCATTGTCACAGATAACGGTCTTCATTTCAAAAATCAGGATGTCCGTGAGCTTTGTGAGAAATTTCATATCCAACACCGCTTTTCCACTCCCTATTACCCACAAGGCAATGGTCAGGCTGAAGCATCCAATAAAAACATACTGAGGATCCTAAAGAAGACAGTCAATGATGCTGGCCGTGATTGGCATGTTCAACTAAATCTAGCGCTATGGGCATATCGAACTAGCATTCGAACCCCTACAGGTGCAACTCCTTATTCATTGGTCTATGGTGCAGAAGCTATCTTGCCTATTGAGGTTGAGATACCATCATTACGAGTTTCATTGCACAATCTCATCAATGATGAAACATACAGAGTATCCCATCTTCAGGACTTAGAGTTACTAGATGAGAAGCGACAAGCTGCATACAATCACCTCAAAGCCTATCAGCAGCGCATGAGTAGAAGCTACAATCACCGAGTTCGATCTCATACATTTGAGGTAGGTGATCTTGTTCTTTGAGGGAATCCTCACAACCAACCAAATCGAGAACATCAGGGCAAGTTTGAATCAAACTGGCTGGGCCCATATGTTGTCACTGCTGTATTCGGGTCCAGGGCATATCAGTTGGCTACTTCAGAAGGAGAACCGCTTGCAGATCCAATCAATAGCATGCACCTCAAAAGGTTTTATACCTAAGGTGTACAGAGCATCAGGCTCCCCTGCATATCAGAAAAATACCAAAAACATTCAGAAAATGTCTTGAAGAAAATACAAAAACATTCAAAAAAAGTAAAGAAAAATCATGCATCCAAATGGTGAACAACCACTCCGGTGGCACCTTGGGTAAGTACGATGGTGAAAACTTGGAAAACAGACGCCACTCATAAAGGCTATGGCTCCATTGTCTTTCAGGCCCATTGCGATCACATCTACTTCATACATACATCCATCCATCCATCAACCATGCCTTGTTATTCCTCTGCAATTATGATAGTACTCCATACATCTTGCATCCCGCTTTTTCATAGTCATGTCTAAAACTGGGGGCAATACCCTTACCCTAGTGATGGAAGTGGATTCTACATTGTCTTATGTGTCATTACGCTCTTCATTCAGGCAATCATCAAAAAATATCAAAAACATTCAAAAAAAAATATATCTCGCAAAAATCCAAAAACATTCAAAAATGACTCTCAAAATACCAAAAACATTCAAAATTGTTTCACAAAATCCAAAAAACATCGGAAAACCCATCAAAAATCACACAAAAACATGGCAACACATTGTACATACTCCTCCATGCAGATACCAAACAAACATTGCGACATACTTAACAAAATGACCATTTATCAATCAAACCAAACAACATCAACACTCAAAACTGTCTTCAACAAGGATGCATCCTTCCTTACCAAAACAAAGACAAAAGTGACATTTTCTTTGACAAGAAAATTATGTTAAGCTATCAAATACTTGGTTGATTTGTGAGTACAATCATTCGTTTATCTGTATCGGAATCTTTCAGCATTGTTTTGTATCGTTTGCGCATTATTTCCGATGAAGTACTGGGGCATGTACTAATGGTGTCTACGTGGGAAGTTCACCAAGCTACGTGATCTTATGCAAAAATGCAGTCATAGATCACTACGGCTTGCTGACTACAGCGTATACCTCGACCATATGAGCATGAACCATTACCAAGGATCCATATTCTTTATTCTTTATATATATACTGTTTGGTTACAGGTACAATGCTCCTTTGGTTCCTCCTCATCCAATCTGGATAAAGGTTTTATTTTCTTAGTACGGTATGCACTTGTCTCAGGATCTGATCAACCTAAGATCAAGGAGGACGATCCAAGTCATGCACAAAAGGAGATGATCCTTGTCTGTTCCGCAAGCAATACTCTGCTTGACTTGACCCTTATATCAAGTCGTTTGTATTAACTTGCTATATTAAAATCCATGAAAGAACTACTCAGGTCATCTTGAATCATTATGTCAAGATGTTTGTATTCTCTTCCAACATTTTAAAGCTCAATGATGAAAATAAAGCACTATGGATCATCATTTCACCTCATCTGTTTATATCTTGCATTCCGTTGCATATCACCCATCCATTCATTCATTCATATGTAGGATTTACATGCAAAAAATGACTAATAAAAGCTAGTCTTGGATACAATCATGACCGAGTACTCTGATACATCATCAATGCATCACGCGAAGTCTGACAAACATTGCATTCCTCATAATCCTATCATACTCACATTTAGTTGCATCTTGCATTAAACATTTAGTTGCATCTTGCATTAAACATTTAGTTATGTCTTGTATTAAACAGTCATGTCATTTTTTAACTATAGTTTGTTTTCTTGACATTAGTTTTCATTAATCATTTTGCATCATCATAAATAGGTCGCTTTATTCGTAGGATTAAAATGGTCTTTGATTATATTTAGTCCTTTACTAAGCATTCATATAGTGTCAATTATTCATCATCATTTATCATTGCATACATTCATAATTAAAACATTACATTCATTCATCCAGTTATTAAAGTATTTTATTATGCTCATTTTAGGATTCATTTCACATCGCATTCATTATCCTCTTTTTAAAGGTACAGTTATTACAAATATTAGTTATAGTATCATCACACTCTCATATTTACACATTTAGATTCATAAGTCCATTTGTTTACAAATCATTGGTCCATTTTACATATGCATTCATTTAACACAACATCATATAAACATTTGTACTTTACATTTTGTTTATCCATCTGCATTCATTTAGGCATCATTTGGTAAACATTTGTACTTTACATTTTGTTTCTCCATATTACATTCATCTAAACACATCTAGATGCATATTCATTCAAACATCGTCACATAAATCATCTCATCATTACGTTGCAATAGGAAACATCAAAAATCCTGTTCATGCATCAAGCATAAGCATATATCTTCATCATGGCATTCCATACATAAAGCATTACATCAAAAATCAAAAATAAATCCTACATATATAAACCTGCATTCATATGTCAGTATCTCACATCATAACTCATCATAAAAACATGCATAAAAGAAACATCTCATCAAATGCATTCATATATCAGAGTAGAATGAAGTCTACAAAATCGGCTACCAAGAGCCATCCACGATACAGTCCATGAATAACCAATGATACAATATATGTATGCAAAAATGCTCTCTCAAATGCTGCTCTAGCTAGATGCTATACCACCACCACCACCCCTACCTGCTCCACCACTGGTACCTGCCCCACCTGATCCATCTTTCCGTGGAGGCCTCATCGAACCCCCACTCCCTCCTGCATCTCCTGATCTCTCCCGCCTCAAAGGACCCATCACTCCCCCACTACTCTGCATCCTCTGTGATCGCTCTGATCTCGTCTACCGCATCTGGGTATAACTGAGAGCTCGCTGACTGAGTGGCACCACCTGCTCATATAAACCTCGTCAGTACTCTATCTCAGCCTGTGCTCGCCCAAACTGCCTCATAATCTCCCCTGTAGGACCCTGTGCTCCTACTCCCACTTGGACTCTCTCCTGCAGCTCCGCCAATCTCTCCACCGCAGTATCTCTCTCCCGCAGCACCACCGTCAGCTCTGACTCATGTGCAAATAGCTGCACATCCCTAGCTGCTATCTCCTCCTGTAATCTCTCTATCCGGGTCTGCAAATACCCTATCATATGATCCCGCAGATCCCCAGTAGCTCCCTCTCCCGTGTCCATGGCTGCCTCCCCTGCACCACCCTCCCCTGCACCTGTATCCATCGGGATCTCTCTCTCCATCCCCCTCCCACTCAGCTGCACTCCTCCCTGCATCAACGGTCCCTGTGATATCTGAAGAGGCAGTCCACCTCTCCCTCTCCGCTGCCTCGGCATCCCCAACCCACCTCCTCCTCCTCCACCTCCTCCAACACCTCCTCCTCCTCCACCTCCTCCACCTCCATCTCCTCCTCCATCCCCACCTCCATCTCCTCCTCCATCCCCACCTCCTCCTCCATCTCCTCCTCCTCCTCGGCCTCCTGCTCTCCGTCCTCGTCCCCATCCTCTCTCATCCTCAAAAGATGGGATCGGCTCTGTCGGGTCTGATATACGTAGAATCGGGTGTGCCGCTCGATACTGTGTATACTCATCTGTCACCCCTGCATCAACAACCCTCGGTCGTAGGTCCCATGGCCTCGCCTGCAGTGTCCGAAACTCTGCCAGTGCCTGATCATACGGTAGCACTGGACCCCATGCATACCGTTCCCGAATCACTCGTGCATACTCCCCTGATCCGCAAGGCAGTCCCTGCTGCCGTCCGAACTACCTCATCACTCGTCCCGGCACCTGTCTCTCTACATGATAAGAGGTCCTCCCAATGAGGAATCGGGTCATGAAGACATAAGGTAGTGCCTCCGCATCATCCTCCCATGGCTCACACTCCAAGTATGGCCGCCAGATCACTGCATCCAAGTCATCCAATGCTCGCCGCCACCACTCTAACTTCCCAAAGTGGGGCTGACTCATCATGCCACTGTACATAAACATGTATGGCTGGTCCACGGCTCGGAATCTGAGACTCACTGGTCGAGTCACTGGTAGGTGCTCCCATGCCCAAACATGTAGCAGCGTCATGCCCACTACTAGAGAGCCCCTCCCTCGGTATACTACCTCGTGGAGCTCCTGATACATGTGCGCTAGCACGCACGACCCCCATGCAAATCGGGTCCCCTCGGTCATCATCATCTCTATAACCTGTCCCCATCCCACCGCCAATCCATGTGACCGCCTGTCTGGACACAGAAGTCCTCCCACAATCCCTGACAACACTACTGGAAGGGGCTCATATAGTGCCGCTATATCCTCCCATGCAATCGAGCCATCGTCAATGTATACATCATCATCAAATATCCTCTGACATGACACCGTCCCCCAGGATCTATCGTATGTCACCAGCTCCCCCCGAATCGGAATCCGAAGGATACGCCACACGTCCTCCAAAGTCACCGTCATCTCTCCCTGGGCTAGATGAAACGTGCACGTCTCACTATGCCATCGCTCTGCCAAGGCTGTAATCAGGCCGTGATTCATCCGAATCACGGGCATGTGCATCACCTCGTAGAGACCAGTCACTGCTATACAATCAATCTCTATCTGCGTCAATCGATCCCGCAACCCCTGTGTCGCAGGGTGGCGCTCGCGTAACTGCAACACGCGCAGATCCTCCTACACATAGACATTCATCAATCACTATCAGTTGTTTTGTTTTCAAACTTTCTTAAGTTTAAACCTAGACTATCATCAGATACTTTGATCAAGTATCTTTGGGTCTCAACAGGTAAGCAATCATGGCCACCTAGACTTCAACAAGCATTTATCCTAACAAATGACCTAAGTCTCATCGGGTTGCTATGGTTCAAAACAACTCCCACTTCACCTCGCCATCCATCAATCATTAGGCATCAGGAGATTTATTTTGTCCAAAACTGGGGCATCTCGTTATCCTAAGGCAAAAGCGCTATTTTATCTACAAAAGTGCTAGTTTTCCACAATAGCGCTACAACCCTAGCAACAACGCTCAAAAAGCTCTACAAAAGCGCTACAAAAACTACAGCGCTAAACCCGCTATACAATAGCGCTATTACACATCAATAGCGCTCAATTAACCCTACCATAGCGCTACTTGGTCAAGTGCGCTAAAACTTGCATACATTAGCGCTAATGAATACAAAAGCGCTCAAACCAGATCACAATAGCGCTATTGCGGCACAATAGCGCTAATTCAGGGAGAAAAAGCGCTAAAACCATAGTTTCAGCGCTCTTGCTCCGACTTGACTTGGACTCAGCTAAAAACCTATCAAAAATGCATAAAAAGTAAGTTTTCGAATTTGTGTACCGCTGGTCCGTAGTCGTTTGGGCACTGGAACCGTCGGACTCGCTCAAATCTGTGCTCGGTGATCGGAATCGGCATAGTAGCTCCTCCTTGCTCCTCCAAATGTCACTATCAGAGCTCTCGTTTTCAACTGGTCGCGGTCACAAATGATCCTGTTTTCACCCATTTCACCCCATTTATACCCCCCGCCATCACCGTAACTTCGCCCCGCTCATCGCCGTGGTCCCCGTGTACTTTCCGAGCCCCCCATTTCTCCATGTTTCTCCCGATTTCTTCTATTTTTCACCAGTATACCTAACTTTTTCTCTTCTATCACCCTGCCAATTTTCATTCTTTTTCGAGAGATCGCCCGATTTTTCGAAATTTTTCGGCCCATCTCTCGAGGGGGCATACCACCCATTAAATTTACATTCTATGGGGTATTTCTTCACACCTATTTTTCTTTCTTTGAAACGACGCGATAAACTGCACCATCTCAAAGAGGGGCAAATGTAGTCACATAAATCTGTCCATTTTAATTAAATGAATATTTCGTATTTATTTGATTAAAAATCCACTAGCCATCAGTTAATTAAATTAATATTTAATTAATTCATCCCCAAACATTCTTCTGTTAATTAAATAAATTATTCAATTTATTTTAATTAATTCATTAAATCCAATTCCAATCAATTAAATAAATAAAATCTATTTATTTAATTAAAATCCTCTTTTCCTCTTTTAAATAAATTAAATAAAACATTTATTTAAATCATTATCCCCACCCCACTTGCATTTTCCTACAAATGCAACTTGCACACATTTATTGAAATAAATGAATTTTTATTTTTAATAAAATCCTATTTTCCCTCACCCACCAAATCCACTTGCAAAAATCTAATCCCCTTCTAGATTCTTCTAACCCCTTCCTAATTAGCCTAATCCATCCCCTAATTATTGTCACATTCCTAAGCAAAATGGAGTCACTTCTCAAAGACTCCAAAGTCTTTGAAAAACATTTAATGCTTTGTGTGTTCAACAAATTAACCCCCAAAGTCTTCCAAGACCACTAATGGCTCTTACATGACCATTTATGGCTCTTACATAACCATTTATGGTTATTTCAAACTTGTCTCCCCAAACATTTATTGTTTTGACCATATTCATCCATTTCACATTTGCACAAGAGTTTATCCATTGCATAAAAGCTTTATTCTTTGAATAAAGAGTTTATTCATTCAACCAACCTTGACTCTAAAATCTCAAGGTCATATCAAGCATTTAATGCTTATTCCCTCCCCTCTCAACCTATCTCGCATTGACACTTATCATCCTGGGATTGGGTTGAAAGCCCTCACATGGATTTGAATTCATTCAATCCTGACCCTTGTTGAGATTGTTCAATCTCAACCATCCATTGCTCCATTTTTCCTATAAATAGAGCCCATTCCTTCATAATCCAGATCCTGAAAACTTGTATGCATCTAAGCTATAGACATTTTAGAGAGCATTTTAGCATAAGCAATCTAACATCTTGTCTTTTTGGTTAAAATACATCATTTTAGCATTAGTATTAGCTTTTTATTTCACATTTAGAGCTATACTACAATCTCAATCCTCCATAAGCATCCATAGTGCAAAAAGCTACTGAGAGCTACACTATTTTGGAACTTGGAGAGGAGAGGAACAAGGGAGAAGAAGCTAAGGCCATGCTAAGAGGCAGTTGGAGATGTCTCATGATCTTTGTTTTACTTATTAGATATATTAGCATGTCTCTTTGTGTCTCTTTTGGTATGCCTTCATATGTTTAGTTTTAGATTGACTAACACTAATGTTTTGTGTGCTTTTGTGTTATTTGATCATAGACTAACCTTGTGCCATTTAGGAGGGCATCACATTTTATAATAAAAAATCAAAAGTTCTTCAAAACCCGTACGGGTTTTGAGGAAGATTATATTTTTTAGTAAAAAATCAAAGTTCCTCAAAAGCTGTACTGGTTTTGAGGAACATTATCTTTTTATAATAAAAAATCAAAAGTTCCTCAAAACCCGTACTGGTTTTGAGGAACATTATATTTTATAATAAAAAATGAAAAGTTCCTCAAAACCCGTAAAAGGGTTTTGAGGAACATTATACTTTTTAGAAACCCACAAGTTATGCAAAACTATAAGTTTTTGTCTTAATGTTGCATAACCCGTACGGGTTATATAAAACTAGGAACCAAATAGGAAGAGAGAGAGAGAGAGAGAGAGAGAGAGAGAGAGAGAGAGAGAGAGAGAGAGAGAGAGAGAAGGATAAGGAGAGGGGGAGGGAGAGAGAGGGGGAGAGACAGAGGACAAATTGGGAGAGAGGGAGAGGGAGAGGGAGGGCAGAGATGGGGAGAATAGGATAAAGAGAGGGAGAGAGAGGGAGATTGGGAAAAGGAGAGAGAGAGAGAGAGAGAGAGAGAGAGAGTATGATAAGGAGAGGGGGAGGGAGAGAAGTGTTAGAGACAGAGAGAAGGGGATAGGAAGAGAGGGAGAGAGATAGGGAAAGAAAGAGAAGGGAGAGAGGGTGAGAATATGATTAAGAGAGGGAGGGGGAGAGAGAGAGAGAGAGAGAAGTGGATAGGAAGAGAGGGAGAGAGATAGGGAAAGAAAGAGAAGGGAGAGGGGGTGAGAATAAGATTGAGAGAGAGAGAGAGAGAGAAGCAGATAGGAAGAGAGGGAGAGAGATAGGGAAAGAAAGAGAAGGGAGAGAGGGTGAGAATAAGTTTAAGAGAGAGAGAGAGAATATGATAGGGAGGGGGAGGGAGAGAGAGTTAGAGAGAGAAAGATTAGCAGGTAGGAAGAGAGGGATAGAATAGTTTAAGGAGAGGGGGAGGGAGAGAGAGTTAGAGACAAAGGGAGAAGAGGATAGGAAGATAGGGAGAGAGATAGGGAAATAAAGAGAAGGGAGAGAGGTGAGAATAGGATTACGAGAGAGAGAGAGAGAGAGAGAGAGAGAGAGAGAGAGAGAGAGATAGAATAGGATAATGAGCAGGGGAGGGAGTTAGAGAGAGAGAAGGGGATAGAGAGAGAGAGAGAGAGAGTAGGAAGAGAGGGATAGAATAGGATAAGGAGAGGGGGAGAGAGAGGGAGTTAGAGACAGAGAGAAGGGGATAGGAAGAGAGGGAGAGAGATAGGGAAAGAAAGAGAAGGGAGAGAGGGTGAGAATATGATTAAGAGAGAGAGAGAGAGAGAAGCAGATAGGAAGAGAGGGAGAGAGATAGGGAAAGAAAGAGAAGGGAGAGGGGGTGAGAATAAGATTAAGAGAGAGAGAGAGAGAGAGAGAGAGAAGTGGATAGGAAGAGAGGGAGAGAGATAGGGAAAGAAAAAGAAGGGAGAGAGGGTGAGAATAAGATTGAGAGAGAGAGAGAATATGATAGGGAGGGGGAGGGAGAGAGAGTTAGAGAGAGAAAGATTAGCGGGTAGGAAGAGAGGGATAGAATAGGATAAGGAGAGGGGGAGGGAGAGAGAGTTAGAGACAAAGAGAGAAGAGGATAGGAAGATAGGGAGAGAGATAGGGAAATAAAGAGAAGGGAGAGAGGTGAGAATAAGATTACGAGAGAGAGAGAGAGAGAGAGAGAGAGAGAGAGAGAGAGCAATAGAATAGGATAATGAGAGGGGGAGGGAGTTAGAGAGAGAGAAGGGGATAGAGAGAGAGAGAGAGTAGGAAGAGAGGGATAGAAGAGGATAAGGAGAGGGGGAGAGAGAGGGAGTTAGAGACAGAGAGAGAAGGGGATAGGAAGAGAGGGAGAGAGATAGGGAAAGAAAGAGAAGGGAGAGAGAGAGAGTGGGGGGAGGGGGAGAGAGTGAGAGATAAAGAGAGAATGGGATAGGAAGAGAGGGAGAGAGATAGGGAAAGAAAGAAAAGGGAGAGAGAGAGAGAGAGAGAGAGAGAGAGAGAGAGAGAGAGGAGGAGGAGGAGGAGGAGGAGGAGGAGGAGGAGGGAGAGATAGAGAGTAGGGAGAGGAGGGAGAGAGAGATAGTAGGGGGTATGAAGATAGGGAAAGAAGAGTATAAGGAGAGGGGTAGGGAGAGAGTTAGAGAGAGAGAAGGGGATAGAGAGAGAGAGAGGGGCATAGGGAGAGAGGGAGGGAGAGAGAGTTAGAGAGAGAGAGTAGGGGATAGGAAGATAGGGATAGAATAGGATTAGGAGAGGGGGAGGGAGTAGGGGGTAGGAAGATAGGGATAGAATAGGATTAGGAGAGGGGGAGGGAGAGAGAGTTAGAGACAAAGAGAGAAGGGAATAGGAAGAGAGGGAGAGAGATAGGGAAAGAAAGAGAAAGGAGAGAGGGTGAGAATAGGATTAAGAGAGAGAGAGAGAATAGGATAAGGAGAGGGGGAGGGAGCGAGAGTTACGGATAAAGAGAGAAGGGGATAGGAAGAGAGGGAGAGAGATAGGGAAAGAAAGAGAAGGGGGAGAGAGAGAGAGAGAGAGAGGAGAGAGAGAGAGAGAGAGAGAGAGAGAGAGAGAGAGAGAGAGAGAGAGAGAGAGAGACTAGGGAGATGGGGAGGGAGAGAGAGAGTAGGGGATAAGAAGAGGGATAGAATAGGATAAGGAGAGGGGGAGGGAGAGAGTGTTAGAGATAGAGAGAGAAGGGGATAGGAAGAGAGTGAGAGAGATAGGGAAAGAAAGAGAAGGGAGAGAGGGTGAGAATAGGATTGAGAGAGAGAGAGAGATAGAAGGGGATAGGAAGAGAGGGAGAGAATAGGATAAGGAGAGGGGGTGAGAAAGGCAGTTAGAGAGAGAGTAGGGGGAGAGGGGGTAAGATAGAGAATAGGGAATAAGAAGAGAGGGAGAGAATATGATAAGGAGAGGGGAAGGGAGAGAGAGAGAGAGAGGAGATTGGGAGAGAGGAAGAGGGAGAGGAAGAGAGAGAGAGAGAGAGGGTGGAGATGGAGAGAGAGAGAGGGGGGAGGAGAGAGAATAGGATAAGATAACAAGAGGGGGAGGGAGAGGTAGGGGAGAGGGAGAGGTAGGGGAGAGAAAGAGAGAGAATGGGAGAGGGTGATAATAGGATAGGATAATGAGAGAGAGAGAGAGAGAAGAGGGTGAGAGACTTGGTAGAGAGAGAAGTGTGAGGGGGAGAGAGATGAGATAGAGCTCAAGAAGGATAATTAGGGCTCAGAATAGACAGAGACAATGATGGGGGAAGGAAGACGAGAGAGAGGAAAAGAAGAGAGACATGCATGTATACAAACATATATACATATATCTATATAAATATATGTATATATATAACTACAGATATGCATATATACATACATAAACACATATTATATATGTATTTTGTGAAAATCAAAATAATGGTTTTTCATAACCCATATGGGTTTTGTGAAACTCAAAAATGATATTTTTCATAACCAGTACCGGTTATGAAAAACCATATTTTTGGTTTTTCATAACCCGTACGGGTTTTGGGAAATTCAAAATGATGGTTTTAGTTCTACATAACCCGTACGGGTTATGTAGAACTATGAATGGTACTTTTTTTTTTTCAAAACCCGAGCAGGTTATATTGCACATCAAAACCGGTGCGGGTTTTGGCTTGGTAAGAGGTTTGGAAAATGACCCTAAGACTTGGAAGCCCATTTTCCCTCCATTTATGTCCCTTTACATGTTTTTTCATCTTCCAACATGATTTCTCGACTTCATCATCATCAGGTTTACAAATGATCAAGTGGGTATCTCTAAAATTACCACCATAATCTCACACGTCTTCTCATCTTTCTGACCATATAAATTTTTCTATTTTTAGATAACATTAGCATAGTAAACTTTAATTTTATTTACCAGTGCCTTGATAGTCCTCACAGACATACATCTACCATTTTTTAAATAAATTTTGATATACTTGACCAAATTCAAAATAAATTACATATTATTGTTCTACACTAGATTCTATACAATTTTTTTTAAAAAAAATCATTTTTGATTATTTTGATGCAAGTTATGCCCAGCGCACGAATAGGTACCAAATTTTCAAGATGCGGTCACTTCAAAAAATAATTAAAAAACAAAATACTCAAAAAAAAATTACAAAAAAATACACAACTTCTAGATCTCAATCTTACCTATCATCCGACCAAAGGGTTTTGCAAAATACTAAATCTAATTATATATTTTGTGCAGTGCACGAAAACAGCTATGTTATATTTTTCAGAAAAAATCAGGAACAATTTTTCGTGCGAGAGAGGTTTGACCCTCTTAATCTTATCCAATTTTAAAAAACTTTAGTAGTTTAGAAACTAGATTCAGAGTACTACAATTCTTATTCTTTTCTCAACTCCTAGTTTTGAGTGCGTAACCTTAGAATATCTCTTTAAAGTTCAGGTTTACCTGTTTTCAGGAAAAAAAAAAAGTGGCCACTTATACCCCCCTTTTTGTTCACCATCTTGGTGCACTTACCGAGTGTCATATGACCTCTTAGGACACCTTGTGACCCTTTAGATGTTGTTAGGGGTCATATTGTGTTCTAAGGGTCATATTGTGTCATGGACTCTCTCTCCCTCTCTCCCTCTCTCTCTCTCTCTACCTTCCCTCCCCCCTCTCTCTATCCCTCTCTCTCTCCCTCTCTTCCTCTCCCTCCTCCCCTCCTTTCCTCTCCCTCTCCCTCCCTCCCCTCTCTCTCTCTTCCTCTCCCTCCCTCCCCCCTCCTTCCTTTCTCTCTCTCCTCTCCTTCTCTCCCCCCTCCTTCTTCTCTCCCTCTCTCCTTCCCTTCCACCTCCCTCCTCTCTCCCTTCCCCCTACTCTCCCCCCTCTCCCTCTCTCTCTCTCTCCCTCCCTCCCTTTTCATTCACATTTTTTCTACTACCAATAGCATAGGTACTGAACCTATTATTTCACTGCCTTGCCATAAATTTTTTAAGGCATAGGAGCACATACACATTACTTATTACTTGTAAGCGTGTACGGGGTACTAAGCCCATTATTCGCTACCTTGTGATAACATTTTTTAGGCTTAGGAGCATGTGTGCGCTACTTATTAGTGTAGAATGGGAAAAAAAATACCGTTGGGCTTGCAACATTTTATGGACTAACAGCACGCCACGGTTATTAATGTAGTGCATATGTGGTACATAGACATAGTTTTAGTTTCCCAAGAGCCTCAACAGCCTCAAAAGAAGTTTTTGAGGTCTTTGAAGGCCCCACTGGAACTGTGTTTGCACTTCTATCACTGTTTTATACATAGAAATAAGTGAATTTTTTGTCTTTGCCTGATTTTAAATGATTGAATTGTTGTTTTTATTAGTTTTGTCAATAGTATTGTGATTGTTTAATAGTTTCATTCCAAAAAATAGTGATAAGATGTATATTTATGGTTATTTGTTTGTTTATGAACTTTTGTTTACATATATATGTGTAGCGTCCTAAAATTGCGACACTTGCAATTTCGACTGCATTTGGGTCTTCACGATGGCGGCGCAACGTTGAACCTGAATAGAGACCTCGAAACCTATTTGCGACATCAAAAACTGCATATTTCTGCACCTTGGCCTGATCCTTCCTTGCACCCTGCTGTCCCGGGAGGTGGGACCATGGCGCGCAGCACCCTGGTCCCTGGCCCTATTTTGGGCCCGGTCTCTTGTTGGGCATCGGGTCTTCAAGTTTGCAATTTGGAAAATAATCCTCCTAGGTCGGCCTAAGGTCGGAAAAATCAGTCTTCTAACCCTAATTGACAAGTATATAAACTACATTTCCCCTCTCAGAAAGGGTAGATGGAAAAAGGGAAAAAACATATGTGTACAAGAGGCGGAAGCGATATTCAAACATTCAATCATTCAAGCATTCCTTCAAGCAATTGAGCATTCTAAGTCTCCATTCAAGGCTAAGTGTTGCATTCAAGACAAGGATTTAACCATTGAAGAGGAGATCACCTACAACATACAACATACAACATCATTACACCTTCGCATATAAGAATACAAACATTCTTACAACAAGGTATCAGTACTTGATTACATTACAAACATTTACATTTACAACATTCTCAGTTCTTGGTTAATTCCAAAACCGGGGTTTGACCTAAAGGCAAACCCCTAATCCCTAACCCCCCAATCGTCCTCTCTTTTATGTGTGTAGGTTGCAGGTACGCGGCTGTAATTGAACATCTAGAATCCTTGTGCAGAGACGAACAGATCCTCCTTCGTTTCGTGGATTTTTCGAAGGACCGTGTGCACTCCGGGCGCCATCGTCCCGACAACTTTTGCTCAAACTTGCAGGACAGCATCGTCTCGACATTTTACTGCTAATTCTAGGTCCGTAGCTTCATCCCGTGTCTCTATCTCTGTCTACAAGCGAATCTTTCTTACTTTTACATACACTCCTAGTTCAATCCTTCTATCTACATTCTTTACAAAAGAGGGTATCCTTGCTGTCTCAACCCTTGAAACTCATTTAGAATTCAATCTTGCATTATGTGGGATTGGATCTTGTGAGTTTCAACCCCTCTTTTGAATGTAAAGTCTCTCCTAAGTGAAAACCGTCAATCCTAGTGACCTCCTTTCTCTCTCTTTGGAGTGGGGGGAACACCTAGGGTTCGATTTTCCGCTTTACAATATGTAATATGATTCTATTTAAGACAACAGATATCAACCATGGGAAAGAACAAGCGACGAACAATGAAACAACGAGAGGTTGAAAAGGAAAGACAAAGGAAGCATATGAATAAATTATGTGACATAAGAACAATGGGAGAAGAAGGTATGTCATTCTCAACATCTCAATTCGATTTACCAAACGAACATAATGCATAGGTAATGCAATTGAAGAGGAGACATTTGATTTACCATATGAACCTAATGCAATTGAAGAAGATACCGCATTGAATAATCAATTAAATGATGAGCATACACGTTCTCTATTTGATGAATTTAATATACATAATGCATCGATGTTAACACCTCCTAGAATCATTCGTAGGAAACCAAAGTATCTAATTGACATTGATGAGAATATATTGAAGCCAATGCCCAATAAAATGAATGAACGAACTTGTAGGAGAATGGTTAAAAGAATATGGCAAAACTATTTTGAAAACTTAAATCAAACCACAAGATGTCAATTAACTGTTCAAATGATTAAAAATTTGAATTTTAGAGAGACAATGAAAATTCTAGGCCTAAGATCATCTGAAAGTAACAATGAAAGAACTATTTTGAGAAATCTATTTGATGCATATCAAGCTATTGGTTCAAAATCATGTACTAAAGATTCTAATGCTACTCGATATGTCATTACATCAACCATAATGAGAAAGAAAATAAAAAAAGATCGTTTGATAAGCAAAACAAGTAAGTCATTAAACGTTAGTAGAGCAACATTAAGTAAAGCATTAAAGAGGTAGAAAAAAATAGAGGAAGCTAACAATAATTCTCTTTGGGCATTCTCGGATAGACTACCATGCAAAGACAAGGTTGTTGTTGATGCACTAAAAACATTAATTGAAAACTTTTTGCATGACAACACAAAAGTTTCACCCAACCAAAGAGATGTTGTTAGAAGGCGAATTGGGTCTACAAATTGTGAGCCACATGCCAAACACTATTTGGATATGACTCAAACTAAATTTTATGAAAGATTCCTTCAAAAGTTTCCTCAAATAAGAATTTCTCAAATATTTTTTGAAATGGAAAAACCTTTTTATATTAAGATTAATCATGTACGCACCACATGTTGTAGGATGCATATTGAATTTTCCATGCACTATGATATTTTTCGTCATATTTGTTCTACTTTGCACACTAACGATGTTTTGTAGAAATGCAATATACAAGCACCTCTTAAGTCGGTAAGAGAATTTATTTCAAGTGTGCTATGTAATAGACATGATAATTTCATTTATTATAAGATGCCTTGTTTGGAAGGTTCTTGTGCTATATGTGGTGGTTTGCAACGTTTACCAAGATGCGTACATTTCGAGAGCACACATGAAATTGGTACGAAACTAGTTTCTTTCGGAAAATACAAGATAGTCACATATGGAGTTGAAGATGGAAAAGATTTGAAGAGATGTGAGCTAGTGAAAAATGATATATGTGTAACTGAATTTATGAAAATGTTTCAAGAGAAAGTAGTTTATGAGTACACAATGCATACACATAGAGCTCGATGGTTAAATGAGCAATTCAAGTTATGTAAGGACACATTTCCTCTTGGCACCATTGTCTCTATCGTTGATTTCACTGAAAATTATACACTACAACCTCAAAATGAAGTGCAATCTATGTATTATGACTCTACACAAGTTTTTATTTTTGTACACATAGCATTCATGCATGCAGATATGGTACAGAGGAGGATAGAAAGGTTGTAAGAAAGTATCACTTCTACATAAGTGATGATCGTACTCATTCATCGGAGTTTGTACAAGGATGATTTAAAGTTTTCTATGATAGTTTAATGGAAAGGAACATATGATACAACTAACACTTAATATGGTAAGAAAATTGCACCGCACAATTCAAGAATGCAAGGATGTTTTATTGGTTGGAAAGGATGCATATGACAAGCGATGTACAACATTTTTAGAATTTCACTGAGGCTAGACATGGTAAGGGAGAGCACATTGGTGTAGGAGTATGTGTGAAAAGAGCCCTAGCTAGAGAAGAATTGAAGTATGAAGGTGTTGCTAAGTTGATGGATGCAGAAACAATTGTGCGATGGTGTAAGTTGACGATGGGTCCAGGTAATCCAGGTACGACAATGGTTCATAGATATTTTTGGTTGATCAATGAATCTAACATTGATAACTATCTGTATTGTTGTACAGTTGTAGGATCAAGTGACATGCACTCATTTATGAGTTCAAATTCAAGTTCACTGGTAATTTATACGAAACATCAGTGGATTTTGACCATGTATCCGACCTAGTGGATTTATGTGATTTTTTGAGTTAATTTTTTTGTAAGTATTCTTTTTGGTTCATTTTTTTATACATCATACTTTATTTTTGGTATTAATTAACACTTTATAAAATGCAGGTCATGTGTATGCAATTGTTGTAGAAGAGAACAATGACGAAGGAACAGGTTACTATTTGTGTTGTTGTGTTGAGCCAAAAAGAAAATTGACAACCACAATCATTGATGGAGAGGGTATTGAGTACCCAATAGGGTCTATTATCGTGATAGGAACATGGCTTCGGAGATACCCTATCAAGAATTCTGATATTTGGTTGTTGGAGGACTTTGAAACACACAGACATGTTCTTCATTTCTCTAACCTTATTGTTTCAACAAATATTTATTTGATGAAGTATCGTAGTAGACCTCATAACAAGATTTTATGGAAAGTTCATGAATCTGACCATGAGGCAATACTTGAGACAATATGGGTTAGAGATGATCTTGAAGGATCACTTGATTGATTCTACGGTTCAGAGTAGAATGATTTTGAAAATTTTGTATAAATTATCGACGAATTGTTCTATATTCATTTTTTGTATATATAAATGCCCATGAGATGATTTTTACATGTTGACGGGCATAATTTTGTATATTTAAATGGCAATGAGCTGATTTGTACATATGTACATGCAAAATTTTGTATATTAAAATGGCGATGAGCTGAATCGCACATATTGTAATGCCAAATTTTGTATAAAAGCCCATGAGATGATTTGTAAGACATTTTTTTGTATAATAAAATAGCCAAGAGCCGATTTGACCATATTTAGAGGCAAATTTTTGAATAATATGTGACAATATTTTGTGACTATTTTGATTGTCAATGTTTTGTGACTATGTTTTGAGTATATGTGATGTGTCTCTGGTCAATCATGAGAATTTTTTATTCTTGTATAATCATGGAGATTTATTTCAGTCATTATCGGGTCATAGGGGTCATAGATTGAGACTAGATACAATTTGAGCAAAAATTGTCATTGTTGTCAAAAAAATTATCAAAAAAGTTGTCAAGCAACTTCTACATTGCATCTGTAGGGTATGACTCTCGACGTTCCAATGCTTTGGTATGCATGACATGGGCATGCCTAACATAAAACTGTCCCCCTGGATGCACTCGTGACATTGGTTTGTGCACATGACGAACCGAATCAATTCTAGCCAATCCTGCAACTTTGCATTGCATGCAACTGACAGTTTTTGCAGCAGGCAAAAAAATGCTACCAATTGAAAATGGCTCTGAGTTGTCAAAAACCGAGATAGGAAGTTGTAGAGGAGCCTCATGCGACCCCAGAGGTTCAAACGAATCAACCATATGTCTCCTAGATTTGAAGAAACAGTTTGTCAAATTTTGACAATTTTTTGGATTCATGGCACTTGAGAGATCACCCCGGTACGGTATGACTCTCGGTGTTCCAGCACTTTGGGATGTATGATAGGGGTATGCCTAGCGTAAAAATGCCCACTTGGATGCGCTCATGACTTTGGTTTGTGCACACGACGAACCGAATCAATTCTAGCCAATCTTGCAACTTTGCATTGCATGCAACTAACAGGTTTTGCAGCAGACAAAAAAATGCTACCAATTGAAAATGGCTCTGAGTCGTCAAAAACCGAGATAGAACATTGTAGAGGAGCCTCACATGACCCCATAGGTTTAAACGGATTGACCATATGTGTCCTGGATTTGAAGAAACAGTCTGTCAAATTTTGACATTTTTTTGGACTCAAGGCACTTGAGAGATAGCCCCAGTACGATATGACTCTCGACGTTTCAGCGCTTTGGGATGCATGAGAGGAACATGCCTAGCGTAAACATACCCATCCAGATGCGCTCGTGATATTGGTTTGTGCACACGACAAACCGAATCAATTCTAGTCAATCCTGCAACTTTGCATTACATGCAATTGACTGTTTTTGCAACAGCCAAAAAATGCTACCAATTGAAAATGGCTCAGAGTCGTGAAAAACCGAGATAGGTCATTGTAGAGGATCCTCACCCAACCCCACAAGTTCAAATAGATCGACCATATGTGTCCTGGATTGGAAGAAATGGCCCATCAAATTTTGACAATTTTTTGGACTCATGGCACTTGAGAGATCGCCCCGGTATGGTATGACTCTCGACGTTTCGGCGTTTTGGGATGCACGGCAGGGGCATGCCTATCATAAACCTTCCCACCTAGATGCACTCGCGACATCGGTTTGTGCACACGAAGAACCAAATCAATTATAGCCAATCTTGCAACTTTGCATTGCATGCAACTAACAGTTTTTGCAGCAAGCAAAAAAGTGCTACCAATTGAAAATGGTTCTCAGTCGTCAAAAACCGATATAGGCCATTGTAGAGGAGCCTCATGCAACCCCATAGGATCAAACGGATCGACCATATGTGTCTCCAATTGGAAGAAATAGTCCGTCAAATTTTGACAATTTTTTGGACTCATGGCACTCGAGAGATCGCCCTGGTACGATATGACTCAACGTTTCGGTGCTTTGGGATGCACGACAGGGGCATGCCTAGCATAAACCTGTACACAAAGACGTGCTCACGATGTCAGTTTGTGCACACAACAAATAAAATTTGACCATTGTGAGCGTGAGGTTGCTCTCACACCAAACACATATTGTTGTTTATATTCATATTGTCGATTTTTGTTGTTTATATTCATATTGTTGATTACATATGCAAATATTCATTTAAATTTATAAAAGGATAGCCACCAAATACAGCGAATACACAATAATAAACTGAATACAAGGAGTTTTGTAGGGTTAATTCAACATTTTAGAAATGTTATCAAATCATATTCCATGATTGCAATGTTTTATATCATATATTTTTGTTGTTTATATTCATATTGTTGATTACATAGGCAAATGATCAATTAAATTTATAAAAGTACAACCACAAAACACAACGAATACAAAATAATGAACTTAGTACACATTTATTGGATCGCATATCGACATTTATATATATATATATATAAAAGACATGTCTGTCAAGTCAATACAAGTATAACAAAAATGTGGCATGTGCCATGTCCAAATCGATATACAATAAAAATGTAGAATATATCTACATGTATTGGTCATTCTATGACCAAAACTAACACTATATGATCCTAAACTTGTGGTAGATCATCAAAATCAAGCCTCCTCAATGCAGTATGCGGCTCTGTAGATGGTTGCAAAACCACAATTCAAAAGCCAAGTTAGAATTCTTCTGTAGAAAATAGCTCACAATTAACAATGTAAATATGCATTTAACTATAATTCCTTTGCAATTGAAATGTAGATTACCTCATTGGTTGATCTAGGAGCTAATGTCTTCGCTCTCCTCTCCTTGTCACTCTTAGGAGTTTTCTTGAAGACATACTTAAATGGATCCATGTTATGGTCGTACTGCGAAGGGTTTTATTGTAGATTAAATGTAAAATTAATACAATGTACTAACATAAATATATCAAAAACACTTAAAAGCTATAATATAGAGAACAATGAAGTACCTGTGCCTAAGATGCTTCTCCAATGGACTGAGGATGGCTCACCATTGATGGAGAAACTGTCACTATTACCTATACAAAAAATGTTCAAAGATTAAATACAATTAATATAATGATAAGTATTGTAGGTTAAAAATAATTAATTTTACATATCAAACAAGTGTACCGGATCCTGAGATGCTTCTCCAGTGCACAAAGGGTTTGCCGTTGATGAAATAGGTATGGATATTTCTTGTATGAAAAAATTATAAGATTGTAATATATCACAAGTTCACATGTACGCATGCATGTAATCATGAAATCAAGAAAATAAAGTAGAGATACATACCTCCGCCCTCTCTTGATCCACGGGCGAATCAGGTGCATTCAACAAATCCACATAGCTCAATGGTCATTGTACATGTAAAATAGACAAAAAACACTAATCAATCTACAAACCCCAACTAATACTTGATTTCAACATTTTCAAACAATTGTACAACTAAAAATGTGTTCAATTACCTTCTTCCCATGTTTTTTGCGTCTTCGAGGAATTCTTTTTCTTAGGACGAGACCTAGACATGGGGGGCACCCTAAAAAAACAAAATTAACATAAGATATTAGTACAATTAATAAATTAAACATAATTTTAAAAAACTAAAATGAAATGAGTTCCATATTCCATCAAAACAATACATAAAAAGGGTTGTACAAAATATGATACTGTATAGCCTTGTAGGCCAAAATTGATCGCTGAGAGCGTGATGTCATCAATATGGGACATTTGGTCCCCTGTCAACACCTGCAAACCAAAAATTGGACCACGCATTAAAGATAGTTAGTATATCTTGTATTTTTTTGAATTCAAAGTGTACTATTTTATTTTAACATGTTACAAAATTTATACCTCAGGCATCGAAGTTGCAACTATAGTAAGTGGGGGAGGAGTATGGGATACTGTTGCTGCATCCTGAAATGCATATTATTTGTCTCAATTTAAATCGATTTATAAATGAAAATTCATTTATGTAATTACAAATTTAAAGTGACTGATAAATGAAATGCTATGAATCCAAATCAACACACCTGTGTCTGTCGCTCATGGGCAAACACCATGTCCATCAACTCATCTGTCAGCACGAAATCCTCAGTCGTGCGGGCCTAACATCTACTCTTGCAAATCATGCACAAATGAGATGTGGATCCATCTGCACCAGTTGCATCATCTATCCTTGAGCATATCCCCGAGCAACTGACACACATATGTTGGATGGGCTCTTTGTCGTCCCCTGGAGAAACTAATGGCTCATCATCCAATACAATAAGGTGTGCTAATGACGTCCCATGTTGGATGATGGCACCAGTCAACATTGTGGCTGCCTAAAGAGTCTGTAGCTCCATCGACTCTTTCATCTCTACTGGGACAACTTGATGCACCTTGGGTTTGGGTGCTAGGAGGCGACGACTCTCTGCGAGTAATCGCCTATGGGCTCCAGGTCTATCTTGGGCAGAGCCACCACCTCTACCATGGAACTCTCTCATGTCAAAATAGTTTGGGCGCACATTGAGCACAAACTCACAATATACTTTTCTCAAATATAATGGCACCTCATAATTATTACAAGGTGGATCATCAAAGACCATCCACCACCTCTGCCAAAAAAGATTCTTCATCTCCACATTGGTACACCAATGTATCGGAAACCTCTTTGCATTAAGAGGTAATGAATGACCAGTTTTGGGATCAACAAAAAGGGCACATATTTGTTGTTTACTAATATTTTTGTTTTTTACTCTCTCGTATGATAGCCCATCTTCATAGAATTGACAACACCTATCCCTAAAGCTTCCCCATTTGGTAATTTGTGTGGAAACAGCTATGGCACCACTAGCTAATGTTTCTAGGCTAATGGCGAAGGATTGATGATGCTCAAATTCAGATGTTTTCAATTTAACAATCAGTCTATTGATTTTAGACGTATTTTGTCCCAACTGATTAATTAATTGCTCCTGTGTTTTAGGTGTGTGGTCAAAAGGAGGAATTGGGGGTGTATCTTATGGGTTTTTAGGAGGTGCATTTTGTTATTCTTGTTGTGGATTAGAAGAATCTGGTTTTTGAAAAAAAAAAAAAATGAAAAACCTAATCAAAATTAATGAAATTAAATTCAAAATGTAAAACAAATTGAATAAACGAGAAAGAAAGACAAAATAAACAAAAACTAACTAGTTGTTTTTTAGATCTTGGTGGTATTTTCATTGTCTGAGAAAGCCTCTATTTAAGGTGGTTCTATAAGTAAAAGGTTTCGGGAAGCTTTTCAAAGCCCATTGGTTGTTGACTCTTCCCTTAGTTGTATTTGTCTCACCCTTAAGGGATTTATACTAGGATTTGGTTTGGCATTCTTACCTAAACCACTTTGACTTGAAAATGTTGATCAAATGCTAGATTGGGACCTTGTTCCCACCAATTTGATGCTTCAATCAAAAGCTTCTCTTTCAAAATGGGTTTTTCCCTTTTTTGGTTTTGGTTGTCTCATGGCTTCTAAGATCCTCCCTCTTTCCACCTAGATGGCTATTATGGAAGGGTTTAGGTCCTCTCCCAATTTACCTAGTCTTCAAACTAATTTAAAACTCCTAAACAATTATATTTTTAATTGTGATGAATAAATAAAATTTAAATAAAAATCATTCCTATAGAATGAGTCTTAAAACATATGCTTAGGAAAATTAATTTGTATTAATTTTCAATAATATAGATATGTTGAATTTAATTTAAATTAAGATATATTTGTTAAATTAATTTCGAATGAGTAGTTTTCAATTTAGTTTGAATTGATTTTTAAAAAACATCTTTAACTCAATTTAGCTAACTTTTCAATTAAAATAGGATTGTTGACTTTTTAGTTTTTAAGTAAAGTAGTATAGATATCTCAAATTATGTATCAAAAAATGCAAGAGGGATATCAATAGGATGCTATTTTATTTTAGTTTGGAATTATTTTATTTACTATGTATAGGACACATAGGTTTTGATTAATAAAAGCATGATAGACCCATATTGTTACATATCCGCAAGGTGACACCAATAGCACATGAGAGTTGCACAACTACTGAACCCAACAAGGTGACCCGAAAGCTAGGAGTTTTAAATATAATTGTTTAGGAGTTTTAAAAGCTAAAAGATTATTGTTGTATTTTATTTATTCATCACAATTTAAAATATAATTGTTTAGGAGTTTTAAATTAGTTTGAAGACTAGGTAAATTGGGAGAGGACCTAAAATACAAGAGGTATAGACCCAATTTAGCTAACTTTTCAATTAAAATAGTATTGTTGACTTTTTAGTTTTTAAGTAAAGTAGTATAGATATCTCAAATTATGTATCAAAAAATGCAAGAGGGATATCAATTGAGTTAAAGATTTTTTTTTTAAATCAATTCAAACTAAATTGAAAAATACTCATTCCAAATTAATTTAACAAATGTATCTTAATTTAAATTAAATTCAACATATCTATATTATTGAAAAGTAATACAAATTAATTTTCCTAAACATATGTTTTAAGACTCATTCTATAGGAATGATTTTTATTTAAATTTTATTTATTCATCACAATTAAAAATATAATTGTTTAGGAGTTTTAAATTAGTTTGAAGACTAGGTAAATTGGGAGAGGACCTAAACCCTTCCATAATAGCCATCTAGGTGGAAAGAGGGAGGATCTTAGAAGCCATGAGACAACCAAAACAAAAAAAGGGAAAAACCCTTTTTGAAAGAGAGGCTTTTGATTGAAGCATCAAACTGGTGGGAACAAGGTCCCGATCCAACATTTGATTAACATTTTCAAGTCAAAGTGGTTTAGGTAAGAATGCCAAACCAAATCCTAGTATAAATCCCTTAAGGGTGAGACAAACACAACTAAGGGAATAGTCAACAACCAATGGGCTTTGAAAAGCTGCCTGAAACCTTTTACTTATAGAACCACCTTAAATAGAGGCTTTCTCAAACAATGAAAAGACCACCAAGATCTAAAAGACAACTAGTTTTGGAAGACACCCATAAACCTTTTACGAGTAGAACAACTATGAACAATAACGTTCATAGAAAAAGAGACAATATCAATTGGGTTTTGAAAGACACCTCACAACTTTTTATAGACAAAACCACTATGAAAGACATAGTATTTAAGGAAAATGACAACAAAAGGTCTTGATCAAATTATATGAACCTATGATTTGTTGAATTATAGTAATGCAATAGAACCTCACTTGTTTTTGGGCATGTAATGTGATCAAGATCCATTTAGTTATGTTTTCAAGTCCCTACCTAGCATAAATCATTACCTAAAATCTCTACCATGAAAGAGTTGGTAAAATGATTCATAATAACAAAGAAAAATGATTGAATCACATAAAAGTGTAAGCACATACCATCATTAGATAAGTAAAAGCATTCAATGATTGTAATAAAAGTGTTACTTTTGTGCCAGAATTGGCAGTAAAAAGGTTCCCCCATGTAGTAAACCATTTCTTTGTGTCTATACTAGGTGGTTGTTCTTGTTTTTATGTGGGCTGCAATTTCTCTCTGTTTGCTAGTTTTCTAGTTTAGTTGCTAGCTTTCGGGTCACCTTGTTGGGTTATTGTTGTGCTACTTTTTAGTTTTTAAGTAAAGTAGTATAGATATCTCAAATTATGTATCAAAAAATGCAAGAGGGATATCAATAGGATGCTATTTTATTTTAGTTTGGAATTATTTTATTTACTATGTATAGGACACATAGGTTTTGATTAATAAAAGCATGATAGACCCATATTGTTACATATCCGCAAGGTGACACCAATAGCACATGAGGGTTGCACATGTACTAATTTTACACTCCAAAATTAAGGTATATAAATAATAGATGTCAAATCCAATTCTCGTCATTTATTTTATCTTGAAATTAAGTTTTTCTTATATACTCTATTTGATTTTTCAATTAGTGAAAAAGATTTTAGACCTCTCCAAAATCAAAGTATATAAGTAATAGACATCAAATCCAATTCTCATCATTTATTTTATCTTCAAAGATTGTTTGAGTAACTTCTATTATTTTTCCTTCAGCCACTTGTTGATTCACTGATTTACTAAGAAAATTTCACCTTCAAATTTGGTTTCAACATTAAGTGAAACATTTTATTATTAGTCATTTTAACTTTTGTAAAGAAATGATTTGTTTTTAATTTAATTAAAATTATATATTATTTATTTTAAAATAATACTCTGAAACCCCTTATAACAACCTTTGTAATGCTCATCAAATTGTGTTTAAGACTAATAATCTAGTAAAACTAATATTTTGTTTGTTGAAATCAAAATTTCTTTTTACATTCATTTAAATAATGGACATAGTTTTGTAATTATGATATTGAACTTAAGATTTATCATATCTTTGTCTTTGAGATTGGTTGTCTTAAATTTAGTTGCTACTTATTTTACTTAAATTTATTATGTTGGTTCTTCTAACTCTATACAAATTTCTCCCTCTACCTTTAAAGCTGGATCTTTCTCTACCATTATCGTGAATAAATAACATTAATGAGTTGAGGGCATGCTCCAAGGATAACTTTGATGACTAGCTTAGCCCTTTCTCATGAGAAATAATAGATGTATCAATCTAAAATGTCTCCTATATATGTTCATAAGAATGAATTCAAATCTTGTGGATAAACTCAATAATAGTTTTTTGGACCATGTCTTGATTTCCTTTAGTGTTGATATCAATTGGCCTCTTGCATTATGAATCTTTTGATCTTCTCAACCTTTAGCTCTCATACTGCTTTGAAGGGTGGATAGAGGTTTTTTCTTAGATTAAAAATTTGTAATCATGCAAAGAAAAAAAAGACAAATAAAGGATACTATAATAATTATTTTATCAAGTATAATATCATTATATTTTTATAAATATCTAGTTCTAATTGGATAAGGTTGTGAAGCACACAAATTGAGTATTATAGTTTCTCTTCTTCAATTTCTTAAAGAAGTTTATTCAATTTCAAAATAATTCAAGCTATTGTTGCAATTAGATGTCTCAAATTATATTTTTATCTTTATCAAAAATATCATCTTATAATCTTATGATAGATCCTAAGATTAAACATTTAGATGTAACTTATCTTTGTTTAATTTTTCAACATTCCATTAGAAGTAATTTTTTAAGGTTGTATTTACATGATAAAGGTTTCATTACTTTTATACTAGAGATAATCCAAGCACATGGCATGGGGTGAAATGGCAATATACTTAGGGACAAGATTGGGGTATGAATGACACCCTTACATTTTGAAGGTAATATCACTATTGTTTGAGTAGACAAATCCTCTATGTATGCCTTTAAAAGGATAAATATTGAACATTGTTTTAATGATGGGAGAATTGGTAAGCCATTGAAGAATCTAAGCGTGCTAAAGGGCTCCCTAATGAACATTTTATCAGCTCTGAGACATTTAACACACTCTCAAATATTCAAAAGAATGAGAGAGAACTCAAACCAGAATAACACAAGGATGTCCTTTAAATCGTCTGTAATCCCAAATAATTACCACTGCAATCAACACAGAACCAAGAACAACAGCCATGAAACTGTAAAATGTCTTATACAATGCAATCCCCTGGTTATGAGAATTGTGTGTCATCCGTGCAAAAACAAAGGGTGTTTACCACCAACAATGCTCTTTCACAAATATTGTGACCTTCATCTACAAGCATCTCCACTAGCAAAGGAACTAGTCTGGTATCTTTGCCCCTCGGTAATGTTGTATACGATGGCTGGGCTTTGATTTTGTCGTGGTTGGACTTATGGACTCTGTCAATCCTTACTTTCCTTTTACAATGTCTCTGTATTCACCTTGGAAACCATTTCCTAAAGAATGATAATAGCGCTGTTTTTTGCCTCGGTATTTTCCTCCCAGAAATTGCATACAAGACGGGCAATGGCATCAGACAAAGCGAGCGACCGAAGAGCTCGGGAAGTCAAGGGCAAAGTCATAATCGTGGCCCTCAGAGCCTCTTCACAAATTGCAAAATGCCAGGACATGAGCAAATGCTATATTCAAGTGGAAATGCGCAGGCAAAACAAAGGGCGGGAGAGAACCGCAGGAGTCACTGTCACTGCTAAGGGTCAGAAGAGAGTGACGGAAACAGAATGGAAACAGAATTAGCCACCCTCAACAGTCAAAGCTTCGAGTGTGTTGATTAAGCCCGGCCTTTGGGTTGTCGTTACACTTAAATTATAAAAACTCAAACTAAAAGAATAGGGAAGTGTAACCACGTGAATAGATAGTTTGAATCATACTTTAAAAGTTTAACTCAAAAACCTTTAAAAAAATGTACAAGTAGGCGTGTAAACCTTTCTATTCCGACTAATTCGTCGAAATAATTCTTCACAATTGACAAAACTCGTTATGTCTGATAAATAACTTCGTTCTATGAATTTTCTATGGCGAAGCTTAGATATCCGGATCAAGGTGTCTGCTCTACAATTGACAGAGCTCCTTATGTTTGATAAATCACTTTGTTTTATGAATTTTCTATGGCGAAGCTTAGGTATCTGGATCAAGTTATCTGCTTTTGTTTACGGAAAGCAGTAAAGATCTGAGTGAGATAATTTAAATACTATATCATTAATTGATACCTCTCATCATTCTCCATATCAGCAATTATTGCCCTCCCTGAATAGCGGAATCGATCATATCAGCAATAACTACCAACTGCTATTTATCAGCCTAGATTACCGCGTAACTATTATTGACCATTCCAATGCCCTCAATAATTGGCCGATGCAGACTTGAACATAACTCTGATTTCTGCATGGCCTATCGGCCAATTAAAAAAAAATTGATTTGGTGCAGTTCAGCTTAAAGAAATGTTCTGGAATAAAAAAAAAATAAGAGGGCAGATTGAAGGACAAATCAGAACACAGAAAGGAAAACAATACAAAATTGCTGAATTAATTCCGAGAAATCTTAGGCAACACAGAAGTTGGATTCTACTCAAGAAAACATTGAGGCCCATGCACACTAACAGCTTTAAATATATTTGTATTGAAGAATCAACACACAGAGTAGAATAGAAAAATAATTCATCGTAGCCGTTACCTGTATTTGCTCGGTTGCCTTCCTTGGAATGGATAAAATATTGACACAGCAAAACTTAAATTTTATTACTTGATTTGACACATATGTATGTTGTTGATAATTTCGGGGATATTGTGACTGCTAAATATAGACCAACTCGTTATGAATTTACTTAATTCATAAAAATACGCCAGCCCAAGATTTCTAAGCCTGCAAAAACATTTAATATAGAGCGTGGAAATGGGGTTGCTTTCACGGTTGATTGGTCCAAGAAGCCAAAGAGTTCATCTCATAAATACATCCATTGTATTGCTTCCAGTCAGAGCCATTATAGGAAAAATTGTTAAAACATCTTTAAATAAAATAAAAAGTTGTCTTGGTGCTGGAAACAGATATAAAAGAAGGCAGTTTGAACAAACCAGAACCCAGAAAGGGAAACAACGCAAAATTGCTGGACTGATCCCAAGAAATCTTAGGGTTGGATTCTATTCATGGAAATATGAGGTCAATGCACACTAAGGGTTTTTGACATTCTTAAAAATATTGGGCTTTAAGGCTACAAGGTTTGGGGAATGAAGTAGTTCTAGTTTCATTAGATTTTGAAAGTGAGATCCCCGAAAAATCTCCTTTCTCTTAGATGCGCCATGGAATCCTCGATTTTAAAAGAGCAGAGAGAGCAGAAATGGAGAGAAAAACAAGGGAAGAAGTTTTCATTGGACGAAATCATTGAGTCTTGCATTGGTGGTTTTGGAGGAGCTCAGTTGTTTCAAGTGGTAGTTGTTTCTCTGGGCTGGGTCTTCGATGTTCAGCATACCTTCCTCACCATTTTCACCGATGCCCAACCTACATGGCGCTGCACAGAGACTTCATCCCTACAAATCTGGGAAATAACAGGAATGGGCAAATGCACAGAAGAGTCATCGGTATGTAAGATGGATACATCACAGTGGGAGTGGGAGAGAGGGAAGGCAGCATCCATTATTTCAGAATGGGACCTTATGTGTGGTAACAGCTTCAAAGCAGCAATTCCTGGATTGCTTTTCTTTGTTGGAGCATTAGCAGGTCAGTTATCTATTTAAATTAAATGGTTATTTGTCTGATCTTTGTCAGTCAAGAAGTGATTCCTGATCATTTTGATTTCAACCCAACTTCTATGCTTCTCCTATAAGAAATCCTGTAAGCCCAAGTTTGTTGAACAATTCACTTTAAAGTAGAAATCCGCAATCCAATTTTGATAGTTTATTTCACAATGTATTTTAACTTTTGATTTATTTAGTGATTCATCTTAAATCACAATAATAGAGATGTCTTATTGAAAAAATAAATATAATTTCATATGAACCACCTAATCTTAAAATATTGTGTTGAAGCCTGTCAAACAGTTGTTCCCCTGCCCTTCCATCATTACCATTTGACTGCAAATGATATGATGATTTAGGGCTTAGACAGTTCTTCCCCTAGTTACCAGAAACGTGACGGGAGACTTCCGTTTCACGTTTTGACGGCAGAAACGGGTTTCCCGTTGCGGACGGTTGTTTCAGCCGTGGTTTTCGTTCACTGAATTCATCCTCTTCTTTTTGTTCACTGAATTCATCTTACATGAGCAACATTTCTTCATTCAGCACGACCACGCCAGTTGTACAAGTATCCTTGAAGATACTTGTCCAAGCTTCTTAAGGGAATCTGCAACTATCCATAGGAGTGTTGAGTGCAGACAATAAACAAATTTATGATCTTCCCTGATAAGATTTTCCAGTTTGATCAGGAAAAATTTTAGTAGCAGATTATCCATCTTTATCTCTACTTCTATGCCTTTTGTACTTTCACAGTTGTAACTTTACGCCCCAAAGCAACAAAAACTTCATTGAGATCTTCTGGTGAATAGTTTCCACCCTTGGGCTATATCTGGGTAAAGAACCTTGATAACCAGTGGGGTATGATCCAATGTCCATTTCTAGACAAAACCATATGATCTCTCTCCTATCTTAAGGGATTCTTCCCCTCTTAAACAATAGCAGTCGCAGCTTCTTCTCTTGCCTTTGCTACCTCTAGTTTGTTCGTCTCTTGTATTCTATTTCCCTAGCCTTGTATTTTGAATTGATTGCTTCTTCAAAAACTAGATTGTACATGTCCCCTGTTTCTTTTGGTTCAAACTCCAGGATTACTAATTATGTCCCAGCTTGTGACATGCTTCACAAAGAGGATGAACCTGAACGCATATGCCTTGGTGTAGATGGCTTACCACTATCCTGTATGGTCATTATGGTCACCATTGACGTATTCTCATCACCCCAATTTCTTCTTGAAGCCTCTGACATAGGGGCAAAACATGTATTATATATATATATATATATATATATATAAAATCTGTTATTATCACCCCAATTTCTTCTTGAAGCCTCTGACATAGGCATCATAGTGCTTTTATGCCGTTTCAGCCGTGGTTTTACTATATTATATATTTATATATATATATATATATAAAATCTGTTCTTATACACAACCTTTTAAACTTCTGTTTCTCGTCACGTTGCGGTTGTCATTGCGTTTCTCGTTTCTCGTTTCTGGTAACATAGGTTCTTCCCCAGCTCATCCATCATTACCATTTGACTGCAAATGTTATGATGATTTAATACAACCATTGTTATATAATCTATAAGTATTAATTTTGTTGGATAGTTTGTATAATAATACAATTTAATCCAATTTCAATTTTTTTCTTATGAGAAATTCTGCAAATCTATGTTTGTTGGACCATTTTAAGTTTTGATTTGTTTAAATAGTTCATTTAAATCACACTAATAAATGAATCCTGCTGAGAAAATGAATGTGATTTCATATGATCATCTACACAAATCAAAGCTTAAAATATACAACAGTTCTTCCCCTGCAAATGTTATGATGATTTAGGGCTTGGACAGTTCATCCCCAGCTCTTCCATTTCATGGAACAGTTATGAAATAATCTGCCATATGCATCAACTTAACTAAAAAAGAGTTGCATAGATGTACATACAGTGCTAATTTAGCTGTGGCTAACTTGATTGCAGGCTACATAATATTGGGGCCACTGGCAGATACATGGCTAGGTCGCAAAAGAATGCTAATCCTTTCCTCCTTCATGCTCTCTGTCTCCGGCATTTTAACAGCCATGTCTCCTAACATATGGATCTACTCTCTTCTCCGAGCAATCACAGGCTTCGTCAAAGCCCCAATTGCAACTTGCTGTCTTGTACTCTCTACAGAGCTCGTAGGGCGCAAATGGAGAGGCCTCATTGGTTTTCTCTTATTCTTATCCGGCACAATCGGATTCCTTTCAATTCCAGCCCTCGCCTACCTCACGAGACTCCAATTTTCATGGCGAATGACGTACATTTATCTATCCCTAATTCCCCTGCTCTATTCGCTATTTCTTCTGCCCTGTGTCTGGGAGTCACCCAGATGGCTATTACTGCAGGGGAGATCTGAAGAAGCTCTGCAGAATTTGAAAAGACTGGCGGAATTAAACGGGGGATCATTACCAGAAAATGTAAGAATCGAAGACCGCCGTGCAGAAACCCAATCAGATTCGGCACTTTCGCGTTTGTGGGGAACACAGTGGGCCCGAAAAAGGTTAATTTTAGTAATGGCAGTAGGCGCCGGAATCGGGTTAATTTATTTCGGACTGCCCCTCGGAGTCGGAAATCTGGGCTTCAATTTGTATATCAGTGTCACACTTAATGCTCTCTCTGAGCTTCCAGCTGGGATCATCTCGACTCTCCTGGTCGCCCGAGCCCGACGGCGAAGAGCGATTTTGCTGTTAACCCTAACCAGCGCCAGCTTTTGTTTTGTGTGTGTATTTCTATCTGGCGACAGAACAAATCCTGCCGATCCAAGCTCAAATCAAACGAAATCCACAGCTGGGAAATATCCACGGCTTGTAGGGGAGTTGGGCGCATTTGTGAGCGCTGTTACGGCTTTCAATGTGATGCTGATTTTCTGTCTGGAATTGTTCCCAACCACGGTTCGAAACTCCGCAATGTCGATGTTCAGACAGGCATCTGGAGTTGGGGCAATTGCCAGTCCGGTGATTGTTTTCATCGGACGCAACTCCCCTGCTCTTTCCTTCGCCTTATCTGGGATTGCTATAATTTTAAGCGGATTCTTCGTTTTAGGGCTTCCAGAAACAAAAGATCAGCCCCTGTATGACACATTGGAAGGCCAAGAATGGGAGGAGAAGGATTTAATTAACAGGTCCAATAAACCATTGCTTTCTTAACCAGATGGAGAATGCAGTGGCTGAGGACCTCCTCAAAGACCCAATATGATGATCTGCTGGACATTGTGCAAATTCTGAGTATCTTTTCAAATCAAACCCCCATAGGAATTAATGGAGTCTTCTTGTTTTCATACCTTTTCCAACGAATCTCCTGCTGCACTACGAAAATATCAGCACAAAAAAAATAAAAATTATTAATTATATTTTTTTATGGAAAACTTTGGCTTTATAAATAAAAAAATATAGAGTGGTTTATATTTACAATATAGAATTTATTGATAAGAAATTTGTACAATTCATAATATAGATAATGTTGTTTTGGATTAAATTGTGTTGAATCTTTTCGAATCAATGTTTGGGATAATATGATTCAAAATTGTAGATCAAGGTTATATAAAATGAAATATAAAAAAATTAACAGAATTGAAGAAATTCTATTATAAGCTTATAAATTGGTTTGATTCAAAATATTTAGGTGATTTGCTGAATTGACCATGTGATTAGATGTGATGAATATTAATTCAAATTTCAAGTTGATTAGTTGTGACATCTAAGTAATTCGCTGAGTTGGCCATGTGACTAGCTATGATGAATATTAATTCAAATATTTAGGTGATTTGTTGAATTGGTCATTAATTCAAATATCCAGGTGATTTTGCTATGACTAGTTGTGACAAATATTAATTTAAATATCCAAATGATTTGTTGTGACGAGTTGTGACGAATATTAATTCAAATATCCAAGTGATTTGCTAAGTTGGTCATTCAACCAGTCGTGACAAATATTGATTCAAATATCTAGGTGATTTGATGAGTTGGCCATGCAACCAGCTGTGACGAATATTAATTCAAATATCCAAATCATTTGCTAAGTTGGCCATGCGATCGGGGTTGACAAATATTAATTCAAATATCTATGTAATTTGTTGACTTGGTCATATGATAAGCTATGGTGAATATTAATTTGAAAATATCTAGGTGATTTGTTGGGTTGGCCATGTAACGAGTAGTAACAAATATTAATTCAAATATCCAAGTGATTTGTTGAGTTGGCCATGCCACGAGCTATCACAAACATTAATTCAAATATCTAGGAGTTGGCCCTGGGATCAACAACTATGACCAATACTAATTCAAAAATCCATGGGATTTGTTGAGTTGGTCATGCAACCAACTATGATGAATATTAATTCAAATGTCCAAGTGATATGCTAAGTTGGCCATGTGACCAACTATCAATTCTTTCACAATTCAAAACAATGGGAAGGTGGATAGATAGTATTGAGATTGGAAAGTTCATTTTTATATTCAATATAGGTTGTAACTAATATGGACTTCTTTTCTCGGTGGTAAGTGAGTTTTTCTTGTATATAGTACACATGCTCTTTAATTTATTTTTTACTTGAGTTATATTGGGCACAATCACTAATGGTAAAACCCACTCAATGTCTAAGATAGGATAAATGAATCCTACATCAAGAAGTTTTTGCAATTTAGCTTTGATTATTTCTTTGAGCATTGGATTCATATGCCTATATGGCTATCTGAATGGTCCATATCCTTCATTGATGTAAATCCTATGCATACAAAGATTTGGATCAATGCCTCTCATGTCTTGGTAGTCCCATGCAAACACAAAAGTGTGATTTTGCAGCATCTGAAACAATCTAGTATGTTGTTGTGTTGTTATTCCATTGTTGATGTTGAGTGTTTTTCCTGAAGTAATTTTTTATTGGACTAGCAATAGTTGAAACAAAGACAGTAGAAAGACCAACTATGTTCAGGCTACAATCATTAGGCTACACATTAGTCATCATGGATGATTTAACAGAATCCTCATTTGATAAAAAGTTGTGTACTAGACAAGTAAGACTTCAAGACATAAATTCTTCTAGCTCAAGGTCAATCTTGACCATATGAATTTTATATAATCTTAGAACTTGGACATCATCTTCATCTTGGGATTCCATCATAGGAATTTTGTCTATCACCGTGAGATTGTTTAGAGAATAACGTTCATCCTCGTCCATAGTAGGCTGGAAACTGTCTATTCTAGATCTAAATGAGGTTGAGCTGGAGGATATAATACCAATTTCTTTGTTTTGTACCCAATGGAAATGGTCATACTCCCTTATCGATAACCAATGAAGGCACCGGAAGTGACCAACCAAGGCCTTCCCAAAATCAATGGATATCCCTCTAGATGGACCTTAGATTGCAGAACTATAAAATCAGTAGGGTAATCACATGAATCTATGATTATCAACAAATCTTCAATCACCCCTTTTGACTTCACAATGGACATGTTGGCTAACTATAACACTATTGGTGTTGGTTGAATATTATCTAGTTTTAACTCATCCATCATCTGCTTAGTCATAACATTAATAGTTGCTCCAAGGTCTATTAATCCAATTTTAATAAGTGTTCCCTCAATGCTTACATCAATAATTGAACTCCTTGGATCTAAATATTTTGGGACTACTATAGTTCCTAACGTAATATTATTTAATTTTTTCTTTCATTTATGAATTTATGAAGAGATTTATCCTCCAGATTAAAGGATTAGGTGTTATTTACCTTGCAATCTTATGTATTATTCATGTGTCTCTAAGACTCCTGAAATTTATCCTTGAACACAAAGGGCGGAACTGAAAGGTTTTAAATTTAGATTCTTTGAGAATTTTAGCATTAGTTGCTATATGCAGGAGTCATGACAGAGGTGGAGTTGGCACGTGGTTGCCAAGCTATATTTTTATCAAATTTATCAATTTGAACATGAGAATTGATTATTTGAACATCTTGAGTGTTATTGGTAGGTCTCATTTAAGTTGGGTGATAATTTTGAATGTTTACCTTAAGATATGAGTCATCATAGAGAAGTTACGGGTCAAAATATTGGTATGGATGTGAGAGATTTTGTATTTTACAATGATTTGATGACAAATTATTTGCAGAAACTATTTGTGGTATTCTCTCTTTCTCTATGAATTGGAGTTTTTTTTACAAGAACACAAGTGCTACTAGAATTATGTCAAAGTGAAGAGAGTGTTAGTGTTTGGATGTATCTCATATTTGAATATTAATACATAATTTTCATGTTTCTCATTTAGATTTTGTCTTGAAAGAGTTTCTCCATGTAGATTGTGTGTTGACATGGTTTGTTGATTTATTTCTCATTACTAATTTATCCAATCACTTTAGTAATCTTATGGTAATCTTTGTTTAAAGAAACAAATATCAAATTTCCGTACATTTGTAGAAGTTATTTATGCAAAAATTTCACTTTAATTCTTTAAAATAATGTGTTTAACTTTAGACATTAACTTCAAATTGTTCATATTTTTAAACTTTAATAATTAAAAATATTAGTCTCAAAGCTAAAGGTTGGATATATAATTTACTTATAAAATATAAACATTTATGCTTATTGACTATTTGATAATACTTTTGAATATTTTATTAACTAATATAAGGAACTAGAGATTATACACACGCACACACACACACACATATTAAAGAAAAAGACATAACTTTTTTTTGATTCACTTAAGAGTTATCTTATTTTATTTCCTATATATTTTTTTAAAAATGATCTTTTCATATATTTTATGTAATATATTTTAAAAAATTGATGTCTTATTTTTATGGTTATTTTATTTATCACACATTTTATTTATCTTAGAGTTAAGAGTCTTTATAACTAAAAAGTAAATGTAGAATTTTGTTGGTGTAATTAATTATTCATCCTGGATATTATTACACCTTACTTAAGTTTACTTAGGAAATGCATTTCATAGTAGTTTGGGTATGAGACATTTGGGTGTTTGTGCCACATTGGGATAGTGTGTGTAGGAGAATTTCCACATTTTATGGTGTTGATCTTGTTACTACTCTATCATATCCACTTATTATGGAATGATAATTCCACCTTTGGTGAGTGATCCACCTCATGTGGAATATTTTATTGTTTCTCCTACCTACCACACCTATTTCCTACCTACCCTTGTTTCTTATTGAGCCACATGTCATGTTCATGTGCTCACATATCCATATTGCCTTGCCTATATATACAAGCTCATATTCATTGTATAAACAACTATTGAACTATTGATCATTTATCTATTGATGAGAATACAACTTATTCTTGTCTTATATTTTGTCCCTATTTGTACATTTCATTGAGCTCTTGATCTTGGCAAAATCTCACATGGTATCAGAGCCATTAGAGCGTCATTGATTTGTCCTTGAGAGGCATTATTGTGACGCCAAGAGACAGATCTGAGGAGCAACATCTTTTGGAGACGTCCTAGACCAGATCTGATCTCACCATTGCGACCGGGTGGCCGTTTCCATGAATTTTGAGTATAAATTCAACCTATTTTGGTGAAAATCATATTTTGGGCTTGGAGGAAACATTTTGTCCAATATGGGCGGTACGGTACGGATTTTGAAATTTTTTATTTTTTTTATATTCTGCAAGTATAATCATTTCGTACTCTGCAGGGACCTGTCGCTACCATAACCTGCAACCCCCACCATGCTCTGTGATTCCACGCCCTTCAGACTATCTTCCGACCCCCTTGTCGTGCAACTGGCCCCAAGCGACTTCTCTGCCCGGCAACTTCTCTGCTCAAGCAACCCCTGCGTCATGGTCACCCGGACTCCGCTGCCAAGACCGCCCGTGACCGGCCCCTCCACTACCAACACTGGCCCCTCCACCATCGGCACCAGCCACACCGGCCATCGGCCCAGCACCTCCCAACACCAGCCCCCGCCTACCTGCCTTACGGCGTCCTTCTCTGGCACAGTCGTTGACCTCCCTACAGGCCCCCCTAGGCCCCGTGAACTCCGTCTGCTCCTTCCCATCCACACAGACCCTGGCCACGTGGCTTCTCTGTCTACCACCAGCTTGTCCACGCAGACCCCAAGACACATCACCCTTCTGTACACCCACGCAAGCCAAAATGTCACATTAGCAATGCCACTCGTCTCCCACGTCATCGCCAGTCATCCGTCTGTAAGATACGGATGCCACATAGGCAAGGAGGTGACGTTTTTGTGACGGCTAGATGACCGTCAAATTTAGACTTGCAATTTTCTGACATCATCAATTTTTTGAAATTTTCCGCAGGCCCCCTTCATTGAGCTTTTTTATTTTCCAGCTCAACTTCAAATGGCCATATCTTGCTCATTTTTGCTCTTTTTTTAGTGCAATTTTTTTTTAAATGGGCTATAATTTCGTTTACTTTCTCGTGGTGAAATTATTTTCTGATTTTGATGGACATATGTTTCATAAATCTCAATTTTTGGTGACTGTACCTGTAGACGTATAAAAATGACCATATTCCTAAATAAATATTTTATGTTCATTTCTCTATTTAATTAAATCTAATTTAATTAAATAATCCCCATTCCTCTATTTAATTAAGTAAATTACTCAATTAAATTCACTATGCCATTTAATAGGATAAATTCATTTTATTCAATTAAAGCCCCTATCCGCTTTTTAATTAAATTCAAATTTAATTAAAATAGTTATCCTAAATTAAATAAATCTAATTTATTTAATTGCAACCAAATTGAATTAAATTCAATTAAAACCTATTTTCCCTCACCCACTTGCAAAATCCTACACCTCCCACTTGCATCCTAACCCTCTTTCTAACCTCTTCTAGATTCTTCTAATCCTAATTAATTAACCCAAACCCATCCATTATCCCTTTTCCCTAAATTTGAGGAGGTCACTTCTCAAATTTGGAGCAAAGTCTTCAAAGTGCATTAAAGCCTTTATCCATTCAACAAGCTAACTTGTTGAATGCCCCCAAATTTGGAAGGACTCTTACAAAGTTATCCCCAAAGTCTTCATAACCATTAATGGTTAACTCAAACCCTCTTACATGGTTGAAGAATTTCCCTAAACTCAACCTCCATCTAACCCAAGGGTCTCATCAAGAATTTATTGCTTTGACCATGGTTATCTCTTTAACCTTTGCACAAGAGTTTATCCTTTGGGTAAAAGCTTTATCCAATGGATAACCTTAACCTAACCTTAACCCTTACCTCCTAGGGTAACCATGAGGTCTTCTCAAGCATTTAATGCTTCTTACACCTCCTCTCAACCAACCTTATGTTGACAATTGTCACCATTTCATTGGTGCCAATTGCAAACATGGATTCCCAACTTTCAAACTTGGTCATTGATTATCTCTTTCAATCCTGGCCATCCAATGCCCTGTTTTTGCTATAAATAGAGCTCTCATTCCTCCATTTTTCATATATTCAAGTCTTTAGTATCTCACTTATACTCAAATCCATTCAAGCTTTCATATTTTATATGCTCATCATTTAGCTTCTCTTTAAAACGGGAATTAATCTAAATATGCTAATTTAGAGTATGTTCTTCATCATATAGCTTAAATCATGAACTAATATAGCATGCTAGGATAGTTTTGTTTACTAACCTTGTCATCGTATAGCTAGTTTATTGCATTTGTAGCATCATGCATAGCTTAGGATGCATCCCATATTAAAATCAATAAAAGCATCCCTCATTCTCGCATTTGCCATCCCTAAACCATTTTGCTCAATGATCTAAGAGCAAAACATTGGTTTGAGGGACCATGCAAGATAGAGAACCATGGAACCATCCTTGGGAAGTTGAGCCATGCTTCATGACTCCATAGCTTCACCAAGAAGTCCTGTGGGTGTGTGAGCAAGGCTCCATAGAGCTCGGTTTTTCACATATTGAGTTCGATCGACCCGCTTTTCCCGCATACAGTACCTATCCAATCCTCGTTTTTGCAACTTTCGAGACTCTATTTCCACTCATATGAACTCCTTTTTAGGTGCCCTTTTTTTTTAAAGTGCATAATTTTTCATCTACTCTCATAATATGCTATTAGTTTGCAACAATTTTGGGTAGATATTGTACTTTCAACATATGGTCTTTTCTGGCCAATTTGGCATTTGTATTGCATAGATCTATCTTGTTGGTCTTTTGCTTTGTAGTTCTCAGCCTATTAGGGAAGTTGTAAAACCGAATCAGAAGTCCACCTTTCCATTGTTTGCAAGTGGCCTATTATACACGCACTATATATAAAGTTATAAAATCATCATTTTGGGGGGGTAGTCTGATTGATTGAATTTGGGGGGGTGTCTCTTGTGATTTTGTGCTCTTGTGTTCCTTCCTTTTTTCTGCTATGGGTTCTTCTAAGTTTCCTCTCTTAACTCCTCATAATTATGCTACTTGGAAAATTGATGCGTGGAGTAAACTTATGGAAAAAGGACTAACTCATTATATTGATGAAGTTATTGTTGCTCGCGCTGATCCTAAGGCTGATCTTGTTGGTCACTTGGATTGGCTCACTAAAAATATCATGGAAATTGGTACCTTAAGAAAGTATGTATCAAAGGATCTCATTTTTCATATAAAGAAATGTATTCTAATAAAGGATGCTTGGCAGAAGTTTCAAGACTTGTATGGTCAAGTTGATGAGATTAGGGGATATCATATTGATAGTGATCTCACCATGTTAGATCCCAAGAACTTTGATACTATACAAGATTATGTCACTAAGACAAAAGAGTTGGGGGCACAACTCAAGGATTGTGGCATTGATAAGAAGGATACTCAATTAATCTTCAACTTGATGGGCAAGCTTCCACAAGAATATGCAGCATTTGTTTCTAGTTTCCAAACCCATAGGATGACAATGGGTTCAAGCTACACAATTCCTACATTTGATGCTTTCGCTAAAATGTTGATGATGGAACAACTAAGTTGTTAAGCATGGGCATTCTTAAGGCTTCTAAGTCTCAAGCACTAGTGGCAAATCAAGGGAACAAAGGAAATCAAGGAAAGGACAACTCCAACAAGAAGAAATGGCAATCAAAGCCTAAGGACAAAGCATCACCTTCTCCACAACAAGGAGGTTCATCCTCCTCCAAGAGGGACAATTCACCAAAGAGGGAGGGACCTACTTGTGCCTATTACAAAAATTTTGGTCATGAGGAGCATCGTTGCCATTCTAAGAAGATTGATGAGCTCACACATATCCTCAAAAAGAATAACATCAATTTGCCTAATGTCTACAAGAAGGATGATTCATCAACTTCCAATTCCTCACATTCAAAAGGGAAAGGGCAAGCATTCATGAATTCTACAAGTGGGAAGAATCACTCTTTTGGGACAAGACAAGGAAAAGCTCTTTGTGCTACTACAAGTCATGATTCAGGGAGATGGCTTCTAGATTTAGGGATTTCTCATCATATGGCATATTTGCAATCTATGTTCTCTACATTTGAGCCTTGCACCATGCCAAAAATTTTGATGGGCAATCATATGTACATGGATGTGATTGGGAAAGGAACTATTGCCATTGGGGATAACTCCTTCAATGATGTGTTGTGTGTACCCCATTTGACAAACAATCTCCTATCCATCTATCAAATCACACATGGAGCAACTAAGAGAATTGTGGAGTTCACACCCGAGTCAGTTTTCATTAGAGACTTGGAGACTAGAGCTATCAATGCGACTAGGGTGGTTGATCATGCATCTCAATTATACTCCTTTTCATATTATGTTGATGATGATGATTCTACACATGATGATCACACTTCTTGTGATGATTTAGATTTTGAGGAGAGCTTTGGGTACTTGAGCTTGGGGATTCTCACATGTGACCCTATTCTTGAGCCTTATGTTTCATCTCCTCCTATTGACATCACATCACCTATTGCACCTAATGATGCGGATAGTGTGACAATTTTGCCTTCATGTGATTCAGTGTAGCAGGATATATCTTGTCTTCCAGCTTCAGTTTCATGGGATGATTACTTGACAGACATTGCAAGTTTGTTCGTGGAATCCTACATTGCAGATTTGGGAGACATCATTGATGATATTCACCTTCTCTTTGATGAAGATGATCCTTCTTTGATTGTTGCGAGGGAACACTCTGACCCTCTTGTTCATTCTCTACATGATCATTCCTTCGAGGCTGACATGATTGTGGATACTTATGTATAGCAGTTGGAGGAGGTCTCTTTATGTTTAGAGGAGACATGTGAGTCTTTGGGACATGTTCTACATTCTTCTCCACTAGATCTTGGAGTGCCTTTTTCAGTAGTGTGGAGTAGTTTACCACCTTTGGAAGGGGTATCTTTCAACATTGACATGGGGACACTTGAGTGATTTTCAGAGATTCCATTCATCATGAATTTTTTTCATACATCTTCCCTTCATGATTGGGGAGACTTCATGGATACACCTTTGGTTTTGTTTCTTCCTAAGGTGAGGAATGTTGTTCGATGTTCATGGAGCAGTTTCTTCACACATCATCGAGCTTCTATCATTGTTGCAGATTCTACATTGAGGGGGGGCTTCCTAGCTTCTCTTCTTCTCTCGTATGGGGGGGACTTTTTCCTCACATGGGGTTTTGTTCCTCACATACTTCTATGAGAGTTCTCTTGTATAGCTTTCATCTCTCTTTTGGGGGAGGGTTTTTTCCCATTGGGTTTTTCTCTCTTTTCCCTGCTTTATGAGAGATTTCATTGCATTGGTTTTCATGCATTTGCATTTGTGCATGGGTACCTAAAATGGCCTCATAGCCGGGACCCATCTTGCATTTCTTAGTTGCATTGTAGACTTAAGTGCATTCCCCTAAGTTGCACTTAAGGGGGGTGTTGGTGTAATTAATTATTCATCTTGCATATTATTACACCTTACTTAAGTTTACTTAGGAAAAGCATTTTATAGTAGTTTGGGTATGAGACACTTGGGCATTTGTGCCACATTGGGATAGTGTGTGTAGGAGAATTTCCACCTTTTATGGTGTTGATCTTGTTACTACTCTATCATATCCACTTATTGTGGAGTGATAATTCTACCTTCGGTGGGTGATCCACCTCATATGAAATATTTTATTGTTTCTCCTACCTACAACACCTATTTCCTACCTACCCTTGTTTCTTATTGAGCCACATGTCATGTTTGTGTACTCACATATCCATATTGCCTTGCCTATATATGTAGTCTCATGTTCATTGTATGAACAACTATTGAACTATTGATCATTTATCTATTGATGAGAATACAGTTTATTCTTGTCTTATATTTTGTCTCTATTTGTACATTTCATTGATCTCTTGATCTTGGCAAAATCTCACATGGTATCAGAGCCATTAGAGTGTCATTGATTCGTCCTTGAGAGGCATTATTACAACATCAAGAGGCAGATCTAATGAGTAGCATCTTTTGGAGGCGTCCTAGACCAGATCCGACCTCGCCATTGCATCCAGGTGGTCATTTTCATGAATTTTGAGTATAAATTCGGCCTATTTTGGTGAAAATCAGATTTCGGGCTTGGAGGAAAAAATTTGCCCAATTTGGGTGGTAAGCTACGGATGTCAAATTTTATTTTATTTTATTTTTTTTAAACATTTGCAACAAAAATACATTTATCATTTTGTACTCTGCAGGTACCTGTCGCTACCGTAACCTACAACCCCCGTCGTTCTCCATGATTCCACACCCTGTTGACTGTCTTTTGACCCCCTTGTCGTGCAACGGTCCCCAAGTGGCTTCTCTGCCCAGCAGCTTCTCTGCTCCGGTGGCCCCTGCGTCGTGGTCTCTCGGACTTCGCTGTCATGACCACCCGTGATAGGCCCCTTCACCGTCGGCACCAGCCCCTCCACCGTCGGCACCAGTCTCACCGGCCACAGGCCCGGCACCTCCCAGCACTAGCCCCAGCCTGCTTGCCTTCGGGCGTCCTTCTTTGGCACAGTCGTTGACCTCCCTACAGGCCCCCTAGGCCCCGTGAACTCCGTTAGCTCCTTCCCATCCATGCAAACCCTAGGCATGCGGGTTCTTTGTCTGCCACCAACTCTTCCATGTGGACCCCAACACACATCACCCTTCTGTACAGCCATGCAGGCCAAAATGCCACATCAGCAGTGCCACCTGTCTGCCACGTAATCGCCAAGTCATATGTCTATACAATACGGATGCCACATAGGCGAGGAAGTGAAGTTTTTTGTGACGGCTAGACGGTCATCAAATTTAGACTCGCAGGTTGTTGGCATCATTAATTTTTTGAAATTTTTTGCAAGCCCCCTTCATTGAGCTTTTTTATTTTTCAGTTCAACTTCAAATGGCCATATCTTGCTCATGTTTGATCCTTTTTTGGTGCAATATTTTTTGAAATGGTCTATAATTTCGTGTACTTTCTCGCGGTGGCATTATTTTCTGATTTTGATGGACAGAGTTTTCAGAAATCTCAGTTTTTGGTGACTGTACCTATCCAATCCTCGTTTCTGCAACTTCCGAGACTCCGTTTGCGCTCATACAAACTCCTTTTCAGGTGCCATTTTTTTTTAAAGTGCATAATTTTTCATCTACTCTCATAATATGCTATTAGTTTGCATCAAATTTGGGTAGATATTGAACTTCAACATATGGTCTTTTTTGGCCAATTTGGCATTTGTATTGCATAGATCTATCTTGTTGGTCTTTTGCTTTGTAGTTCTCAGCCTATTGGGGCAGTTGTAAAAGCAAATCAGAAGTCCACCTTGCCATTGTTTGCAAGTGGCCTATTGTACACGCACTACATATAAAGTGCCAAAATCATCATTTTTGGGGGCTACTTTGATTGATTGATTGAATTTGGGGAGGTGTCTCTTGTGCTTTTATGCTCTTGTGTTACTTCCTTTTTTATTTTATGGGTTCTTCTAGGTTTCCTCTCTTAACCCCTCATAATTATGCTACTTGGAAAATTGATGCATGGAGTAAACTTATGAAAAAAGGACTAACTCATTATATTGATGAAACTATTGTTTCTCCCACTGATCCTAAGGTTGATCCTGTTGGTCACTTGGATTGGCTCACTAAAAATATCATGGCAATTGGTACCTTAAGAAAGTATGTATCAAAGGATCTCATTTTTCATATTAAGAAATGTACTCTAATCAAGGATGCTTGGCAGAAGTTTCAAGACTTGTATGGTCAAGTTGATGAGATTAGGGGATATCATATTGATAGTGATCTCACCATGTTAGATCCCAAGAACTTTGATACTATACAAGATTATGTCACTAAGACAAAAGAGTTGAGGGCATGGCTCAAGGATTGTGGCATTGATAAGAAGGATACTCAATTGATCTTCAACTTGATGGGCAAGCTTCCACAAGAATATGCACCATTTGTTTCTAGTTTCCAAACCCATAGGATGATAATGGGTTCAAGCGACACAATGCCTACATTTGATACTTTCACTAAAATGTTGATGATGGAACAAACTAAGTTGATAAGTATGGGCATTCTTAAGGCTTTTATTTCTCAAGTACTACTGGCAAATCAAGGGAACAAAGGAAATCAAGGAAAGGACAACTCCAACAAGAAGAAATGGAAATCAAAGCCTAAGGACAAACCATCACATTCTCCACAACAAGGAGGTTTATCCTCTTCCAAGAGGGACAATTCACCAAAGAGGGATAGACCTACTTGTGCCTATTGCAAAAAGTTTGGTCATGAGGAGGGTAAGTGCACAAAGATGGTGGTCAAAAAGGGGGCTATAAGTGGACACTTTTTTTCAGAAATTAGGTGAACCTGAACTTGGAGACAAAATTTGAAATTCATCCACTCAAAATATGAAGATAATCAAAGAATAAATATTGTAGTACTTTGAATCTAGTTTCCAAACTACTAAACGTTTTCAAAATTGGATAAGATTAAGGGGGTCAAATCCTTCGTGCATGAAAAACTAACCCTGATTTTTTCTGTAAAACATAACATAGTTTCTGACATGCGCATCAAAAAAGTCATAGTTAGATTTAATATTTTTAAGAGTGAACACTAGAAGATGTGTATTTTTTTGCAATTTTTTGTTGAGTATTTTTTTTATGATTTTTCGAATCGAGCACATCTTGAAAATTAGGTACTTGTTTGTGCACGAAGCATAAGTTGCACTAAACAAATTGAAAATAAATTTTATTTTTTTTAAATTGTAAAGAATCAATTGCTGTACAATAATATATAAAGTTTTTTAAATTTGGATAAGTATATCAAAATTTATTCAAAAAATGGTGCACCTATGTATATGAGAACTATGGAGACACTGGTAAAAGAAATTCAATAATAATATGTTATTGTTGTTCAAATTGAAAAAAAAATATATGGTTAGAAATCTCAGAAGATGTGTGAAAATATGGTGGCAATTTTAGAAATACCCACTTGATGAAGTGTAAACCTAATGATGACAAAGTCAATAAACCAAGTTGATAAAATAAAACACGTAAAAAATGAGAGAAATGGAGGGAAATCAAACATCCAAACCATAGCTTTGTCATCCAGGCCTATTTCCAAGCCTAAATAGTCAAAAGTGCATATGGGGTACTTATGGTGTAAGCAACGCATACGCACTTGTTTTCCTATAAACAGCGCATACGCGCTATTGTATAATATGATATTCTCTATATAATATGTGTATATACATATAATATATGTAATATATAATATGTGTATAATATGATATTGTATATATAATATGTTTACACACACACACACACATACATGTAAGTGCATTTTCTCCCCCTCTCAAACACATACAAGGTCTCTCTCTCTCTCTCTCTCTCTCTCTCTCTCTCTCTCTCTCTCTCTCTCTCTCTCTCTCTCTTCCCTTCTCCCTTCCTCCATACCCCATCCCTCCCCCTCTCCCATTATCCCTTTCTCCATACCCCATCCCTCTCTCTCTTGCTCTCTCCCCTTCTCCCTTCCTCCATACCCCATCCCTCTTTCTATTCTTCTCTCCCCCCCTCCCTCCATACCCCACTGCAACTATGTCTGCACTTCTATAGAAGTAAGTGAATTTATTTCTTGTCTGCAACTTCCTCTTTGATTTTTATCATGTATGCTCTCCTAAGAAAATTGACTGATGGATTTGTGTGTGTATATTGAATAGGAGGAATATGGTTTGAAATTAAACCACGGGTGTATTTCCATGACAAACAAGGAAACCTGCAATAATATTCTTCTCGAATGTGTTTTTAATGAGCTGAGCAGATGTGGAAAATAGTGTCAACAAAGCAACATGATGAGTCAGAGTACCTGCAATATGTTTTTCAGAAGGAAACAATAGGTAGGAAGAGAAAGAGGGAGAGTAACACAGATGATGTCATGTAGAATGATAGTGGTGGGTATGCGAGAGTTCCCATGTTGTTACACAACGCCAGTCACCTAAAGAAATTAAAGTTTGTTGTATGCATGGCAGTGGTAGTATATGATGATCATCACTTGTCAAACAACTTGGAATGGTATGTATACCCATGAAACAAATCAAGTGTGTAATTCCTATAGTCACAATCGAGATTAGTCTTATAACCTTGCAAATTTAATAGCATCATATATTTTAGAACCTAGGCAGTACTCTTAGGGTTAGGTCAAGCTCTTACACTTGCTTTTTAGCGAAGCCTTGTTGTTTGTTCGCTTGGAGTCTCGTTGTATGATGTTCTATTCATAACTTTAAATTTAATATCATTTTATTATCCCACTGTATGACCCCTTAGGTGTCATTAGAGGTCATATTGTTTCCTAAGAGGTCATATGGTGTCCTGTGACCCCTTAAGACCCCTCGAGACACCAATGACCCATAACAACACCATATGGTGTTCTAAAGGGTCCTATGGTGTTCTATGACCCCTTAGGACACCATTTGGTGTCATTATAGGTCCTATGGTGTGCTAAGGGATAGTATAGTGTCATATGACCCCTTAGGACATCCTATGACCCCTTAGATGTTGTTAGGGGTCATATTGTGTTCTAAGGGTCATATTGTGTCCTGGATTCTCTCTCTCTCTCTCTCTCTCTCTCACCCCTTCTCCCTTCATCCATACCCCATCCCTCTTTCTCTTCTTCTATCCCTCCCTCTTTCTATTCTTTTGTAATTCCTATAGTCACAATCAAGATCAGTCATATGGTGTCCTGTGTCCTTTCTATCTCCCTCTCCCTCCTTCCCTCCCCGCTCTTCTCTCCCTTTCTCCCTCTATCTAGCTCTCTCCCTCTCTCTACCTTCCCTCCCCCCCTCTCTCTCCTTCCCTCTCTCTCTCCCTCCCCCCTACTCTCCCCCTCTCCCTCCCTCTCTCTCCCTCCCTTCCTACATACCCATTCTTCTCTCCCTCTCTCCCTCCCTCTACCTCTCTCCCTCTCTCTACCTTCCCTCCCCCCTCTACCTCTCTCCCTCTCTATCTTCCCTCCTCCTCTCTCTCTCCTTCCCTCTCCCTCCTTCCCTCTCTCTCTCCCTCTCCCTCTCCCTCTCTCTCCCTCTCCCTCCATCCCCCCTACTCTCCATCTCCCTTCCTCCATACCCCTTCTTCTCTCCCACCCTCTTCTCTCCCTCTCTCCCTCCCTCCTTCCCTTTTGCCCCCCCTCCTCTCTCCCTCCACCCTACTCTCCCCCCTCTCCCTCTCTCTCTCTCTCCCTCCCTCCCTTTTCATTCACATCTTTTCTACTACCAATAGCGTGTACGAAGTACTGAAACTATTAGTTCATTGCCCTGCCATAACTTTTTTAAGGCAAAGGAGCGCATACATAGTACTTATTACTTGTAAGCACGTAGGGGTACTGAGCCCATTATTCATTACCCTGCGATAACATTTTTTAGGCTTAGGAGCATGTACACGCTACTTATTAAAGGAAAAGATTTGAAGAGATGTGAGCTAGTAAAAAATGATATATGTGTAGCTCAATTTATGAAAATGTTTCAAGAGAAACTAATTTATGAGTACATAATGCATACACATAGAGCTCGATGGTTAGATGAGCAATTCAAGTTATGTAAGGACACATTTCCTCTTGGCACCATTGTCTCTATCATTGATTTCGCTGAAAATTATACACTACAAGCTCAAAATGAAGTGCAATCCATGTATTATCACTCTACACAAGTTTCTATTTTTGTACACATAGCATTCATGCATGTAGATGATAGCACAAAGGAGGATAGAAAGGTTGTAAGAGAGTATCACTTCTACATAAGCGATGATCGTACTCATTCATCAGAGTTTGTGCAAGGATGTTTTAAATTTTTCTATGATAGTTTAAGGGAAAGGAACATACGATACAACCGACACTTAATATGGTCAGATAATTGCACCGCACAATTCAAGAATGCAAGGATGTTTTATTGGTTGACAAGGACGCATATGACAAGTAGTGCACAACATTTTTGGAATTTCACTGAGGCTGGACATGGTAAGGGAGAGCATGATGGTGTAGGAGCTTGTGTGAAAAGAGCCCTAGCTAGGAAAGAATTGAAGTACGAAGGTGGTGCTGAGTTGATAGATGTAGAAACAATTGTGCGATGGTGTAAGTCTATGATGGGTCCAAGTAATCTAGGTACATCAATGGTTCGTAGATATTTTTGGTTGATCACTGAATCTAACATTGAAAACTATCTAGATTGTTGTGCAGTTGTAGGATCGAGTGACATGCACTCATTTATGAGTTCAAATTCAAGTTTATTGGTAATTTATACGAGACAGATGCTATGTTTTTTCTCTTCATGCATGTATTGTTTGTGGGAAGAATGTGAATCACCAGAGTGGGTTGACAAATGATCTTGGAGACCATTGGTTCCCATTGATTCATATCAAACTCCCAAAGCACTACAATTGAGCTAGATGGAGACATCAGTGGATTTTGACCATGTATCCGACCTAGTGGATTCAAGTGATTTTTTTAGTTAATTTTTTTGCAAGTATTCTTTTTGGTTCATTTTGTTGTACATCATACTTTATTTTTAGTATTAATTAACACTTTATAAAATGCAAGTCATGTGTATGCAGTTGTTGCAGAAGAGAACAATGAAGAAAGAACAGATTACTATTTGTGTCATTGTGTTGAGCCTAAAAGAAAATTGACAACCACAATCATTGACGCAAAGGGTATTGAGTACCCAATAGGGTTTGTTGTCATGATAGAAACATGGCTTTGGAGATACCCTATCAAGAATTCTGATGTTTGGTTGTTCGAGGACTTTGAAACACACAAACATATTCTTCATTTCTCTAACCTTGTTGTTGCAAAAAATAATCATTTGATGAAGTATCGTGATAGACCTCATAACAAGATTTTATGGAAAGTTCGTGAATCTGACCACGAGGCAATACTTGACACAATACGGGTTAGAGCCGGTCCTAAAGGCTCATTTGATTAATTCTACGGTTCAGACTAGAATGATTTTGAGAATTTTATATAAATCGTTGACAAATTGTTCTATATTCGTTTTTTATATATATAAATGCCCATGAGCTGATTTTTACATGTTTAGGGGCATAATTTTGTATATTTAAATGGCAATGACCTGATTTGTACATATGTACATGCCAAAATTTGTATATTAAAATGGCGATGAGCTGAATCGCACATATTGTAATGCCAAATTTTGTATAAAAGCCCATGAGATGATTTGTATATTAAAATGGCGATGAGTTGAGTCGCACATATTGTAATGCCAAATTTTGTATAAAAGCCCATGAGATGATTTGTAAGACATTTTTTTGCATAATCAAATAGCCAAGAGTTGATTTGACCATATTTAGAGGCAAATTTTTGAATAATATGTGACTATTTTGTGTGTCAATGTTTTGTGACTATGTTTTGAGTATATGTGATGTGTCCCTGGTCAATCATGAGCATTCTTGATTCTTGTATAATCATGGAGAATTATTTGAGTCATTATCGTGTCATAGGGGTCATAGATTGAGACTAGATACAATTTGAGCAAAAATTGTCATTGTTGTCAAAAAAAATTGTCAAAAAAGTTGTCAAGCAACTTCTACATTGTGTCGGTACGGTATGACTCTCGACGTTCTGGTGCTTTGGGATGCACGACAAGGGCATGCCTAGCGTAAACCTACCCACCCAGACGCGATCGCCATGTCGGTTTGTGCACACGATGAACCAAATCAATTCTAGCCAATCTGGCAACTTTGCATTACATGCAATTGACGTTTTTTGCAACAGTTGAAAAAATTCTACCAATTCAAAATGGCTCTGACTCATCAAAAACTGAGACAGGACATTGTAGAGGAGCCTCACGCAACCCCACAAGTTCAAAAAAATTGACCATATATGTCCCTGGATTTGAAGAAATAGTCTATCAAATTTTGACAATTTTTTGGACTCACGACACTTGAGAGATCGCATCGGTACAGTATGACTCAACGTTCCAGCACTTTTAGATGCATGACATGGGCATGCCTAGAGTAAACCTACCCACCGGGACACGCTCGCGACATCGGTTTGTGCACGCGACGAACCGAATCAATTCTAGCCAATCTGGAAACTTTGCATTGCATGCAACTGACAGTTTTTGCAGTAGGCGAAAAAATGCTACCAATTGAAAATGGCTCTAACTCGTCAAAAACCGAGTCAAGCCATTGTACAGGAGCCTCACGCAACCCCACGGGTTCAAATGGATCGACCATATGTGTCTTGGATTTGAAGAAACGGTCCGTCAAATTTTGACAATTTTTTGGACTCAGGCCACTTTAGAGATCGCACCAGTACGGTATGACTCTCGACATTCCGACACTTTGGGATGCACAACAGGGGCATGCTTTGGGATTCAAAATTTTAGAAATTTTATCGAATCATATTCCACGATTGCATTGTTTTATATCATATATTTTTGTTGTTTATATCCATATTGTTGATTACATATGTAAATATTCATTTAAATTTATAAAAAGACAACCACAAAATACAACGAATACAAAATAATGAACTTAGTACATATTTTTTGGATCGAATATCAATATTTATATATAAAAAAGGCATGTCTACCAAGTCAATACAAGTATTACAAAAATGTGTCATATGCCATGTCCAAATCGATATACAATAAAAATGTAGAATATATCTAAATGTATTGGTCATTCTATGACCAAAACTAACACTATATGATCTTAAACTTGTGGTGGATCATCAAAATCAAGCCTCTTCAATGTAGTACGTGGCTTTGTAGATGGCTGCAAAACCACAATTCAAAAGCCAAGTTAGAATTTTTTGTAGAAAATAGTTCATAATTAACAATATAACTATGCTTTTAACTTTAATTCCTTTGTAATTCAAATGTAGATTACCTTATCAGCTAATCTGGGAGCTAATGTCTTCGCTCTCCTCTCCTTGTCACTCTTAGGAGTTTTCTTGAAGACATACTTAAATGGATCCACGTTATGGTCATACCATGAAGGGGTCTATTGTAGATTAAATGTACAATTAATACAATGTACTAACATAAATATATCAAAAACACTTAAAAGCTATAATATAGAGAACAATGACATACCTATGCCTCAGATGCTTCTCCAATGGACTGAGGATGGCTCACCATCGATGTAGAAACTGTTGCTATTACCTATACAAAAAAATTTCAAAGATTAAATACAATTAATATAATGATAAGTATTGAAGGTTAAAAACAATTAATTTTACATATCAAACAAAAGTGTATCGGATCCTAAGATGCTTCTCCAGTGCAAGGAGGAGGGTTCGCCATTGATGAAATAGGTATGGCTATTTCCTGTATGAAAAAATTATAAGATTATAATATATCACAAGTTCACATGTACGCGTGCATATAATCATGAAATCAGGAAAACAAAGTAGAGATACATACCTCCGCTCTCTCTTGATCCACGGGCGAATTAGGTGCATTCAACAAATCCACATAGCTCAATGGTCATTGTAAATGTAAAATAGACAAAAAAACACTAATCAATCTACAAACCCCAACTAATGCTTGATTTCAACATTTTCAAACAATTGTACAACTAAAAATATGTTCAATTACCCTCTTCCTACGTTTTGGCATCTTCGAGGAATTTTTTTTCTTAGGACGAGCCCTAGACGCAGAGGGGGTACCCTAAAAAAACAAAATTAACATGAGATATTAGTATAGATAATAAATTAAACATAATTTTAAAAATATAAAATGAAATGACTTGCTTATTCCATCAAAACAATACATAAAAAGGGTTGTACAAAATATGATATCGTATAGCCTTGTAGGCCAAAATCGATCGCTTAGAGCATGATGTCATCAATCTGGGAGACTTCATCTCTTGTCAACACCTACAAACCAGAAATTGGACCAAGCATTAAAGATAGTTAGTATATCTTGTATTTTTTTGAATTCAAAGTGTACTATTCTATTTTAACATGTTACAAAATTTATACCTCAGGCATCGAAGTTGCAGCTATAGTAACTGGGGGAGGAGTATGGGATACTGCTGCTGCATCCTGAAATGCATATTATTTTTCTCAATTTAAATCGATGTATAAATAAAAATTTATTTATGTAATTACAAATTTAAAGTGACTGATAAATAAAATGTTATGAATTCAAATCAACACACCTGTGTCTCTCGCTCATGAGCAAACACCATGTCCATCAACTCATTTGTCAACGCAAAATCCTCAACCATGTGGGCCTGACATCTACTCCTGCAAATCGTGCACAGATGAGATGAGGATCCATCTACACCAGCTGCATCATCTACCCTCGAGTATATCCCCGAGCAACTGACACACATGTTAGATGGGCTCTTTGTCGCCACCTAATGGCTCATCATCCAATACAATAGGGTGTGTTAATGATGTCCCATGCTGGATGATGGCACTAGTCAATGTTGTGGCCGCCTAAAGAGTCTGTAGCTCGATCAACTCTTTCAGCTCTACTAGGACAGCCTGATGCACCTTGGGTTTGAGTGCTAGGGGTCGGCGACTCTCCGCGGGTAATCGCCTACGGGCTCCAGGTCTATCTTGGGTAGAGCCGCCACCTCTACCATGGAACTCTCTCATGTCAAAATAGTTTGGGTGCACATTGAGCACAAACTCACAATATACTTTTCTCAAAAAATATAATGGCACCTCATAATTATTACAACATGGATCATCAAAGACCCTCCACCACCTCTGCCAAAAAAGATTCTTCATCTGCACATTGGTAGACCAATGTATGGGAAACCTTTTTGCATTAAGAGGTAATGACTGACCATTTTTGGGATCAATGAAAAGGGCACATATTTGTTGTTTAGTAATATTTTTGTTTTTTACTCCATCGTATGATAGCCCATCAGCATAGAATTGACGACACCTATCCCTAAGCTTCCTCATTTGGTAATTTGTGGGGAAACAAATATGGCACCACTAGCTAATGTTTCTAGGCTAGTGGTGAGGGATTGATGATGCTCAAGTTCAGAAGTTTTCAATTTAAAAATAAGTCTATTGGTTTTAGACGTATTTTGTCCTAACTGATTAGTTAATTACTCCTGTGTTTCGGGTGTGCGGTCAAAAGGAGGAATTGGGGGTTGCTCTTGTTTATTTTCAGGAGGTGCATTTGGTTGTTCTTGTGGGTTTTCAAGAGGTGCATTTGGTTGTTCTTGTTCTGGATTAGAAGAATCTGGTTTTTGAAATAAAAATGAAAAAACCTAATTAAAATTGATGAAATTAAATTCAAAATGTAAAACAAATTGAACAAATGGGAAAGACAGACAAAAATAAACAAAAACTAACCTTGATCCATTGCTTGGAGGACAAATATAGCACCTCGTTCGCGGTTTAGGAGAGGAAATGGAAAAAATGAAGTAAAAAATGCACTATTCACGGGTAAATGAGACCCAGTTTTTTTTTTAAAACTTTTTTACCAGGCACTGCGTATGTGGTTATATTTGGATTATTAGTGCGTACGCGCTCATTTTCCTATGAGCAGCGTGTATGTGCTTATTTTCCTAGGCGTGGTGCGTACGTGCTCATTTTCTTAAAAGCAGCGCGTACGCATTATCTTCTCTAGGCTCAGGAAGAACAAACATAAGCGCGTACACGGGAATTTCAAATTTTAAAACCACGTACGTGCTACTTGTTTTTTCATGTTTTTTTTTGGTGGCGTCCACTTTTCTGACCACCATCTCTGTGCACATACCCAGGAGCGTTGTTTCCATTCTAAGAAGATTGATGAGCTCACACATATCCTCAAAAAGAATAACATTGATTTTCCTAATGTCTACAAGAAGGATGATTCATCAACTTCCAATCCCTCACATTCAAAAGGGAAAGGGAAATCATTCATGGCTTCTACAAGTGGAAAGAATCACTCTTTTGGGACAAGAAAATGAAAATCTCTTTGTGCTACTACAAGTCATGATTCAGGGAGATGGCTTCTAGATTCAGGAGCTTCTCATCATATGGCATCTTTGTAGTCTATGTTCTCTAAATTTGAGCCTTGCACCATGCCGCAAATTTTGATGGGCAATCATACATACATGGATGTGATTGGGAAAGGAACTATTGCCATTGGGGATAACTCCTTCAATGATGTTTTGTGTGTATTCCATTTGACAAACAATCTCCTTTCCATCTATCAAATCACACATGGAGCAACTAAGAGAATTGTGGAGTTCACACCTGAGTCAGTTTTCATTAGAGACTTGGAGACTAGAGCTATCATTTCGACTGGGGTGGTTGACCATCGATCTCGGTTATACTCCTTTTCAGATTATGTTGATGATGATGATTTCACATATGATGATTCTACACATGATGATCACACTTTTTGTGATGATTCAAATTTTGAGGAGAGCTTTGGGTACTTAAACTTGGGGATTCTCACATGTTACCCCGTTCTTGAGCCGTGTGTTTCATCTCCTCCTATTGACATAACATCACCTATCGCACCTAATGATGCAGATAGTGTGACAATTTTGCCTTCATGTGATTTAGTGCAGTAGGATATATCTTGTTTTCCAGCTTCAGTTTCATGGGATGATTACTTCACAGACATTGCAAGTTTGTTTGTGGAATCCTACATTGCAGATTTGGGAGACATCATTGATGATATTCATCTTCTTTTTGATGAAGATGATCCTTCTTCAATTGTTGCGAGGGAACACTCTGACCCTCTTGTTCATTCTCTACATGATCATTCTTTTGAGGTTGACATGATTGTGGATACTTATGTACAACAATTGGAGGAGGTCTCTTTATGTTTAGAGGAGACATGTGATTCTTTGGGACATGTTCTACATTCTTCTCCACTAGATCTTGGAGTGCCTTTTTCAGCAATGTGGAGCAGTTTACCACCTTTGGAAGGGGTATCTTTCAACATCGACATGGGGACACTTGAGCAGTTTTTAGAGATTCCATTCATCATGAGTTTTTTTCATACATCTTCCCTTCATGATTGGGGAGACTTCATGGATACACCTTTGGTTTTATTTCTTCCTAAGGGTAGCAATATTGTTCGACGTTCATGGAGCAGTTTCTTCATACATCATCGAGCTTCTATCATTCGTGCAAATTCTACATTGAGGGGGGGTTTCCCAGCTTCTCTTCTTCTCTCATATGGGGGGGACTTTTTCCTCACATGGGGTTTTGTTCCTCACATACTTCTATGAGAGTTCTCTTGTATAGCTTTCATCTCTCTTTTGGGGGAGGGTTTTTTCCCATTGGTTTTTTCTCTCTTTTCCCTTCTTTGTGAGAGATTTTATTGCATTGGTTTTCATGCATTTGCATTTGTACATGGGTACCTAACATGGCCTCTTAGCCGGGACCCATCTTGCATTGCTTAGTTGCATTGTGGACTTAAGTGCATTCCCCTAAGTTGCACTTAGGGGGGGTGAGGGTGGGGGTGGGGCCGGGGGGGTTGGTGTAATTAATTATTCATCTTGGATATTATTACACCTTACTTAAGTTTACTTAGGAAATGCAGTTCATAGTAGTTTGGGTATGAGACACTTGGGTGTTTGTGCCACATTGGGATTGTGTGTGTAGGAGAATTTCCACCTTTTATGGTGTTGATCTTGTTACTACTCTATCATATCCACTTATTGTGGAGTGATAATTCCACCTTCGGTGGGTGATCCAGCTCATATAGAATATTTTATTGTTTTTCCTACTTACCACACCTATTTCCTACCTACCCTTGTTTCTTATTGAGCCACATGTCATGTTTTTATGCTCACATATCCATATTGCCTTGCCTATATATGCAGGCTCAGATTCATTGTATAAACAACTAGTGAACTATTGATCATTTATTTATTGATGAGAATACAGTTTATTCTTGTCCTATATTTTGTCTCTATTTGTACATTTCATTGAGCTCTTGATCTTGGCAAAATCTCACATGGTATCAGAGCCATTAGAGCATCATTGATTCATCCTTGAGAGGCATTATTGCAATGTCAAGAGGCAGATCTGAGGAGAAGCATCTTTTGGAGGCATCCTAGACCGGATCCGACTTCGCGCATTGCGTTCGGGTGGTCGTTTTCATGAATTTTGAGTATAAATTCTGCTTATTTTGGTGAAAATTAGATTTCGAGCTTGGGTACTTGAACTTGGGGATTCTCACATGTGACCCTATTCTTGAGCCTTGTGTTTCATCTCCTCCTGTTGACATCACATCACCTATTGTACCTGATGATGCAAATAGTGCGACAGTTTTGCCTTCATGTGATTCAGTGTAGCAGGATATATCTTGTCTTCCAGCTTTAGTTTCATGGGATGATTACTTGACAAACATTGTTGGTTTGTTTGTGAAATCCTACATTGCAGATTTGGGAGACATCATTGATGATATTCATCTTCTCTTTGATGAAGATGATCCTTCTTTGCTTGTTGCGAGGGAACACTCCGACTCTCTTGTTCATTCTCTACATGATCATTCTTTCGAGGTTGACATGATTGTGGATACTTATGTACAATAGTTGGAGGGGGTCTCTTTATGTTTAGAGGAGACATGTGAGTCTTTGGGACATGTTCTACATTCTTGTCCACTAGATCTTGGAATTCCTTTTTCAACAGTGTGGAGCAGTTTACACTTTTGGAAGGGGTATCTTTTAGCATCGACATGGGGACACTTGAGCGGTTTTTAGAGATTCCATTTATCATGAGTTTTTTCCATACATCTTCCCTTCATGATTGGGGAGACTTCATGGATACACCTTTGGTTTTGTTTCTTCCTAAGGGGAGGAATGTTGTTTGATGTTCATAGAGCAGTTTCTTCATACATCATCGAGCTTCTATCATTGGTGCAAATTCTACATTGAGGGGGGGCTTCCTAGTTTCTCTTCTCCTCTCATATGGAGGGGATTTTTTCCTCACATGGGGTTTTGTTCCTCACATACTTCTATGAGAGTTCTCCTGTATAGCTTTCATCTCTCTTTTGGGGGAGTTTTTTTTTCCATTTGGTTTTTCTCTGTTCCCCTCTTTGTGAGAGATTTCATTGCATTGGTTTTCACGCATTTGTATTTGTACATGGGTACCTAACATGGCCTCGTAGTTGGGACCCATCTTGCATTGCTTAGTTGCATTGTAGACTTAAGTGCATTCCCCTAAGTTACACTTAACGGGGCATGTTGGTGTAATTAATTATTCATCTTGGATATTATTACACCTTACTTAAGTTTACTTAGGAAATGTGTTTCATAGTAGTTTGGGTATGAGACACTTGGCTGTTTGTGCCACATTGGGATAGTGTGTATAGGAGAATTTCCACCTTTTATGGTGTTGATCTTGTTACTACTCTATCATATCCACTCATTGTGGAGTGATAATTCCACCTTCATTGGGTGATCCACCTCATATGGAATATTTTATTGTTTTTCCTACCTACCCTTGTTTCTTATTGAGCCACATGTCATGTTTGTGTGCTCACATATCCATATTGCCTTGCCTATATATGCAGGGTCATATTCATTGTATAAACAACTATTGAACTATTGATCATTTATCTATTGATGAGAATACAGTTTATTCTTGTCCTATATTTGTACATTTCATTGAACTCTTGATCTTGGCAAAATATCACAAAATTAAATAGTTTTCTTTTTGACGATTTTTTTAGAATTCACAATTTCAATACTTCTACTATCACTAGACATCAACATTTCTTCCCTTACTACTCTAAAAATTATGTGTCAAATTTTACATTAGATTTCTAATGATCCAGAAGTGATTTATGTGACTATTCTATCTAGGTCATAGTAACCAAACAGACTATAAAACAAGTTTACAGTTTTGAGATATATGATAGATAGAACTTTTAACGTCCACAAGATTAAAAATAATCTATGGAACATTTGAGTCCACTTTTTATTAAAAAGATGGTAAGAATCCCCACCTTCTAAATTGTCTCCATATCGAATAAACTGTGCCAAGGAATAGCTTTCATTAAATTAGCATACTTGGTTCTGATATCACATTCTAAAATAAATATTGTGACTTAGATTTCCAGTAACCAGGCAGCCTGTAAAGCAATTTGCAGACATATTCAATAAGTCATTTAAGGATACTACCACTCCTTTGTTTCAATGAATATGATGTACTACTTTTACAGTGATTTCATTTCTTTCCTACAATTCGCTTAGGACTGTGGGCTAAAACTGTTTGTATTTTAAATCATAAAACCAAAACTAGACCCAAATTTGAAGAAAATTTATAAGAAATTGAAGATACCCGGATGGAAGATAATAAAAAAATGGATTATACAGCACGCAATACAACGTACAAAAGTAAATAACTAAGCAACTTGCAAAGATCTTATTTCATAGATTTATAGATAGCCTGCAATGGATCCACACACCAGGGTAGAGAAGAAGAACAATGATAGTGATGAACCAGCCCAAGTGCACCAAGATCTACTCATGTTTTCAGTAATTGTTAACTTCAAGATAGTTAACTTCAAGATATGAGTAAATCTTGACAAAAAAGGTAATTATGATACCTCCTAATTATTATTTTGGTATCAATTTCAAAATGTGTGCAGTTATTAGGTACAATTATCAAATAATTGGTTAACCCAACCTCATATTAAACCGGTAAGAGGGTAATCTACTAATATATGAATTTCAACTAATTTATTGTCAATTATTCAATATGAGATTCATAGATTACAACATTATACAATATAAATTAAATTTTTATTCTGAATTCTTGCAGGAGTGATCATTACGAAATGAGGTATGATAATAAATCATTTTAAGGCAGTTGAATCCAATTAAATGAGATTGGAAATGGGCATTGTAATTTTCAAGTGATATAAGAAAATTGAAGATGAAATGATAAAAGATATCTCGCCCCTTATCTTAATGTCAAGATAAATATTTTGAGTTGTTTTGCATTGCTTTTTGGATGAATAGTACATAGAACTCTTTGAGCTCTATCATTTTAAAAAATGGGCCCAAATGGCCTCCTTGATTAAAAGTTATTTCCTTCAAAAGTTGGGCCTCCCATATTGAAATTGCAAAAGCATCTATGACACAAAAGAGTTGTAAGAGGGGTTTACACTTGTTGACCAATTTATTATGTATCATAAGACATCTCCGAATGAAAGCAATAGAACCAAAGTGGGAGGGAGGGAAAGAGGTGGCTTTCATCTCACAATGGAACCTTGTTTGTGTCAATGTCATCCAAGAAGGATTTACCGGAATGGATTGTCCCTCTTGAGCCCTTGCCCTATTGTAGAATTGTATCTGATTACTAGTTGAGAGGAACAATTACAATCTTGGTTATTACTACTCTAATTTAGTAAGGAGAATGTTGAGGTGGATGGGTTGGGTAACTAATGCTCTTTAACTAGAGCATTAATCATTCATGAATTCTTAATCATGTCTATATTAGTTGACAAGCTAAGAACTAGGACTCTAGCTAGATGCAAAAAATAATGAATGGGCTTTAAGTAGGATTTGTTTGAAAAGGATATTATTTTCTTTGTGGGAGTTTTATCATTAATATATTTTTGGATAAAAGATGTGAAACACCTATAATATCATTGAAATATTGAATGTAATTACAATATATTGAAGACTTTTATCATTAATTTTATTGGTATATATATTTTTTAAACTTCATATATATTTAAGATATTATTATATAAATAATATTTAAAATTTCATCTTCAATATTTCAAATATAATATTCAAGCTCAACTTCAAAGTATTTTACTCATATTTTTTGTAATCTATTTTGATTGTAATACTTTCATTACAAGATATAATATGGAATATGAACTTTGACATATTTTGTATATATAAAAGGTTTACAATCATAGATTTAGATTCAACCAAAATGCAATCTATTTTGGAAAAAAAATTATAATATGACACATTGCATGTATTAAGAGATAATGATTTCTTTACAAATAAATATTGATGCTCTGCAAAAAGGAAAGGTTAGTCAATGATAACAAAACACAAACAAGAAGAAAAGCCAAACTGTTAGTGTCAGAAATCACAAACAAAATACTTTCCTACACAAGCATATCAAAAGAGATATCAAAAGCATGACAGAATATCTAACTAAGAAGGTAAATATGATTAGGCATCTCCAAATGCCTCCTAGCATGCTCTTGGCTTCTTCTCCTTTGTTCCTCTCCTCTCCAAGTTCCAAAATAGTGTAGCTCTCAGCAGCTTTTTGTACGATGGATGCTTATGGAGTTTTGAGATTGAAGTATTTGCTCTAAATGAGAATAAAAAGCTAATACTATGTTATTGATACTAAAATGATTTATTTTAACCAAAATGACAAGATATTAGTTCATTATGCTAAAATGTTCTCTCAAAATGCCTACAGCTTAAATGTATACAAGTTTTCGGGATCTAGATTATGAAGAAATGGACTCTATTTATAGTAAAAATGGAGCAATGGATGGTTGAGATTGAGTAATTTCAAAAAGGGTCAGGATTGAATGACATTCAATCCATGTGAAGGTTTTCAACCCAATCCCAAGATGACATGTGTCAATGTGAGATAGGTTGAGAGGAGAGGGAATAAGCATTAAATGCTTGATATGACCTTGGGAGTTAAGGTTAAGGTTAGTTGAATGAATAAACTCTTTATTCAAAGAATAAAGTTTTTATCCAATGGATAAACTCTTGTGCAAAGGCAAAAGGGATAAACATGGTCAAAGCAATAAATGTTTGAGGAGACACATGAGTGCAAGTTGAAATAACCATAAATGGTTATGTAAGAGCCATTAATGGTCATGTAAGAGCCATTAGTGGTTTTGGAAGACTTTAGAGGTTAAATTATTGAACACACAAAGCATTAAATGTTTTTCAAAGACTTTGAAGTCTTTGAGAAGTGACTCCAAGTTGCTTAAGAATGTGACAATAATTAGGGAATGGAATAGGTTAATTAGGAAGGGGTTAGAAGAATCTAGAAGGGGATTAGGTTTGCAAGTGGATTTGGTGGGTAAGGGAAAATAGGATATTTATTAAAATAAAATTCATTTATTTCAACAAATAGGTGCAAGTTGCATTTTTAGGAGAATGCAAGTGGGGGGGATTTTAATGATTTAAATAAATGTTTTATTTAATTTATTTAAAAGAGGAAAAGGGGTTAAATGAAATAAATAGGATTTATTCATTTAATTGATTGTGAGTTTGGTTTAATGAATTAATTAAAATAAATTGAATAATTTATTTAATTAATAGGAGAATATTTTGAAGATGAATTAATTAAATATTAATTTAATTAACTGATGGCTAGTGGATTTTTAATCAAATAAATAGCAATTATTTATTTAATTAAGCTGGACAGATTTGTGTGACTACTGTTATCACTTGAACCTGCACCCCTGTTTGCTAAGCTATCAACTCAGCGGGCTTGTGACACATGGGAACCCTCCTAGGCCTGTGGGTTGCCTAAAAAATGGAGTGAACCTCCAGAGTAAGCTGGTTCTTTTCAGATTCTGCACCTAAACTAACAATTTCTTCAGGGAAAAGAGTAAGGAGGAGAAAATGTAAAACTAAAATTTGAATCTAAGGTGATTGCACCAGATGGTATTTTTGAAATCTAACTAAGCAAAGGACACACAGTACAACAGTGATAATAAACCCTTTTTTACACTAACCAACAACCCATGACCCTTGCATCAATGCTTCATAAGCAGGCTGGATAATCACAGTCCTAAGAGGGAAAAATCCTTTTCACAACCTAAGACTATTAATCATTAAAACACAGCTTATGACCTGCAAGTAGTATATATGTTTCTGCATAAGGCATCAAAAGAAAATGTAAATTTTAAGGGGCGAAAAAGCCAACCACCAAAGAACTGACTAACCCTGAAGATGTAGTAACCGAGAAAGATGAGAAGTAGAGAAGCAAACCAAACTATTATCCTTGCCAAACAGGTATCACCAAGCTTTATAACTCCTGAAAATGTGTTACAAAGACACCCCTTCTTGCAGAGAGAACTAAAAAATTACAGTCTGCTCCAAGATGAGTGAATCAGAACCCTTACAAAAATAAAGGCTCCTAGTATATATGTTTTTTTCCCAAAGTTATCAAGAAGACTCCACCTCCTCATTTTAGGTCAAGCAAACTCAAAAAACCTACTTTTTGGGCTTCAAAAATATCTGAAAAGGGATAAACCTGAGCCAAAAGGCTAAGTCATCCATTCTGCAACCATAAAACCTCATAAATGCAACATAAATGACCCTGAAATGCCCCTGACAGGCCTGCAAGCCCTCATAAATGCAAAAATATCCCTCCCTTTGTCCAAACAAAATATCTAATAAAGTGATTTTTTTTAAAAAAAATTTATTATTATCTGGTCAGACATTTGTTTGACTTTATTTTCATTTATATTTAAAGGTTTTAATAATATAAAAATAATAGAATTGTTTTATTTAAAGTGATAAATAAACCACCTTAATAAGACAATTTTATTATTTTTATTTATTAAATAATAAAATGTAATAAAAAAATATATTTAATAAAAGTGTTTGATTTACACTTTAATAAATAAAAAAAAATTATTATATTTTATTATTATTTTTTAAATATAAAATAAAATAAAATCAAGCCTATGTTTGATCAAATAATAATAAATTTTTAATAAAAAGGAAAACTTTAAAAACATTTGCTTACATCTTTGAGGGAGTATTTTTGAGTTTTTTCAAAAAAAAATACTTGCTAAGCTAAATGCAAGAGGGGACAATGAGTGACATAAGGTCACTTAGGAAAAAAGAAAGTTTACAAAATTTTAAAGTGATCAAAATCACTTAGGAGACATGGCGAACTCTACCATGTGGCCTCCATGCATATTGCGTGGCATAGAAAAGAAGGGAATAAAAATGATTTTTTTATGAAGACATTTTAAAGGAAACATAACCCTAAAATCTCCATTTGCCTCTTCACTTTTGATGTTCGACTTCTGGAAACTTCGCTCTGCATCCTTCTAGGCACCGCTAGGGTTCGAGCTGGGCGTGGAAAGAAGAAAAATGTCAGTTTCTTCTCTGTTCTGGGTGCCGAAATGAGTGTTGGGCCCTCTTTTTGCTTACGATCTGCTCTTCTCTGTGCGTATTTGCTAGTTTCGGGCTCATTTTATGGAGCCGTCATGGAAATCTATTGCGTTTCTGAGCATTTTTTGGGTGTTCGAAGCTTGGCTTCCTTGCTGGGCGCGATCTTTCCACCTTGCATCTGCCATTCTGCACAGGTTTGCTATCCCTTACCGATTCTGGAAGGAAAAATGTTTTTCTATGTAATATGCATGGCTTTTCTCTCTGTGTTTTCTGAATCATTTCATGGCCTTCGAACTTGCTCGGCATTTGCTTCCATTTGTAAAAATCTACTTATGTGATTTGTTGCACTTTCTGTGAGCTATTATCCTTGGTACTGCAGGATTATCCTTCCCCTTTTTATCATAATTATGAGAATAATACTTCGAATTGCTGTGTTTTCCATTTCTTTGAGCACCATATTGAAGTTTTCGATGAGAACTCTTTGTCAGCTCATCCCAATGCGCATTTTTGGTCTATGTGATTCTCAATAGAATAGTGGGGTCCAAGTATATCTTTCGCTGTGACCCATGTACTGACTTCTAGGGATGAATTAACTTGACCTGTGCTCTCAAAATTTGGAGTGCCTCCATCAAAGAAGTTCCATTCTGCAATACATGTTTTAAAGTTGTCAAGAGCATGCAACACTTTTGAAGCTCTTATTGTATGAGCCACTGGCATCAGTCCAGATCTTCTAAACACAAGACTTGAAGGGAACCAGGCTTTATATTTCTCCTCATACGTAGTAAATTGAACATTTACATAGAAACAATCTTTGGGAAATTCCAAACCATTTTTATGTAGCCAAAACTGTTTCGATTCTTGGAAATCCTTGCTTTATGGAGGTATTTTACTCGAGCCCATTATACAACCTTCTATCAAGGAAGGAAGCACAAAACATTTTATCTTTTCAAGGCCTGAATCATCCCACAAGTTCCATAACCAATCTTCCAAGTTGACTTCACAGCCACTATCAAATCTTTCTTCCATTTCCATCGGCAAGAAATCCTTGATTTGCATCATAGCTGAGAAACTTCAACTGCTGGGCTTGGTTGGGTTTCGTTCTGGGTCCCTTATGCAATATTGCTGCTTGTTTCTGAACATAAGAGAAATTCTTGAAAACATGAAATAACATATCGGACATCATCCTCTGAGGTCTGGTGATGCGTGACAATTCTGAATCTGGTTTTATTCTCTGGAAAAATAATAACGCCTTTGTCCTTTAGGCTCTTCCCATTTGTTAAGGATGCTGTAGTTGAATGCAGTGCATTCTTGCTTGAATTAGGTAATTCTGGAAATGAACCTCAGGCAGTGTAACAAGACTATTATCATCTACTGTTAGTTTTGGGGTAGCAAGCCCACTTTCCACATATCGTTCATCTGCTTGGGTTTGTGATTGCAAACCTAAACTCTTAATAATTTCATTTCCACTCTACCTAACATTCTCAATAAAAGGAAAACCAACTTTGTTTATCTCAGCTCTTTCAACTGCTTGATTGATATTATCTGACAAATCTTTCCAAAAATCAAATTCTGAGCTTATACTGCTATCAGTCAGTTTCATTGTTCCTTTATTACTAGGACTACTTTTCCCTTTAGAAGATTCATTTTGATCTGAAAACCCTGCATCTCCAACTGATAGCAAGAAAGTGTCGCCTGTTTCTATTTCATAATCATTATGTATCTCAGTCTTGCCATTAAGGAATGATTCAGTTGACATGCTTTCAAAAGACTGCGTGTTCTGCAAGTTCCCCTCTAAATTTTGACTCTTTTCAAATTTACCAATGTCAAGAAGTGATTTCATTTTTTCAAAAGAAGACAGTACAAAATCACGAACTTTAACATTTTCAGTTCCAAAAACTGTTTTCAAAACAGATTCTAAGCCTTTAGCCAATTGAATATCTGAAATAAAAGGTATTTTCCATCCACTCCTTTCTGCATTTATTTCTTCAAAATCTCTATAGTTGATCTTTAAATAGATCAGACCTCCACCGCCTATTCCTTCCAGTTCCACCTGAATCTCGTGCTTGTTTCCATCACATAGTGGTTCCAACTTGATGCCTACATTTCCCATGCGTTTGTGTGGGGGTACAAGATTTGCATCCTTAACTGCAATCTGCAAATATTTTGTGGATGGATCTTTTACAGCTCTTTTGTCGCCCATACAGTTTTGCTCTTCATAACACAATCACCAATTTGCATGACCACATAGGGATCGCTTGTTCCAGCTGATTCAAGTACATCCTTGTCTGAAACATGACCACTGTGTACTCCTTTGATAACTTTACTGCTGTGTGCATCTTTGAATGACTGTTTGGACTGAAAATGGTGAAAAACAAACACTAGAAACCATCCTTTTGTCATCTGCCATTCAATGTTGTGCATTAAAAAATAGATATTTTATGAAAACTGTAGCTGCCATTTAAACATTATTCTCTTAAAATCTGCATATTATTTCCAAGGACGCAGCTGTCTTGAATTTGTTGAAATGTCTGATCAATCACGCCTTTTCCAGCTTATCATAAAAAATCTTTTAGGCTTGATGCATAAAATGTCGTCTTGTTGATCATTTGTAGATATTTGCACATCTTATTCCCGTTCTAAAAAAGAAGTTTCATCATGCATATTGGCTGATAATGTGATTGCATACTTGTGTTTTTGTTACTCTTCTTCCTTTTATCACCAGCCCTGACATGATTTGATTGTATGAAACCTTGATTTTCCTCACATGAGCTGGGCTCAACCCTTATGGGAGCCGCATTAATCTCCACTCATCTTAGTGAATTTGATGACCAACAAACTGTCCTTTTTCCTTTTCCTGCACATGAAACAAACCTGTTAGCAAAAAATGCATATGTATGGTGACTTTCCTTTGATCTGATTTTTTGCCTTTCGAGATTCCTTTGTGATGCGAGTTATATGCATTTGATGTATGTAGGGATCATATATATATATGCGTGCATTAGTACATATGTCAGAAATGCAGCCAGCTATTGCTTAGAACAAAATGTTCTAACACATTGTTTGTTTCAACTTTTTGCAGATATCAGAAGGAAAGCATCAACGGACCAGGGTGGAGCAGCAAGACAAAGGCGACGATGAGCGTACCTCAACTGTTCCAGTCATTCAGGCAATGACTGGTTCCATTCTTGACATGCCTTTCCTCATTTTTTCCTTTGTACTTGTGCATACATATATGTATATTTCCTTTCTGCACTGGATGCACGTAGCTAGTCCCACAGCTCTTTGTGTGGGACGCAATTTTGAATATGAATAAAATACTTTTCTTTTGCAATGAGATGTTTCTCTCTTTGTTGTTACAGACTAGAAGTACTTAGAAACACCATCTTTAAAACACAAAAATAGAGAATTACTATACACTAGCTTTCTTTTGTTCATGCTAGCATTTCTCAACCTATTTTTCAGCCAGAAGCGAAAAATAGGTAACATTTTTGGCGACATCTGCTATATGTTTGCCTGCTAAACATCTTGACCAGCTGCCTTGAAAATTCATTGGGCACAGAGTCACTTGCAACCTTTGTGAAAACTGGAAAAATGCATCATAATACTGCAAAACTCTCTCCCTTTCCCCCTCTGAACCTGTCATAGCCTATTGAGTATAGGTGTGGGGTTCATGGTAGCGGTCTTGACAGACCGCTATCATGAATTCTACATGTGTATTTGATAGATTAGGACGGGTCAGCGACAAAGTACTTCTGAAAAGCACTCTCTTGCATTACTGAAACTCAGCTCTAAGCAAAAAACCTCACCAAAAGCATCCTAAAAAGACTGTTGTGAGCTGTCCCAGCTTTATGAGGTGGATATGTATGATGTGTGGCAGTGGAATGTATTCACTGTTTCATATGGTAGGTATCATCTTCATCAAACTGTGGCAGCTTACAGCAGCCTTTCCTCCGCAAAACTGAAACAACTAACATCTAACTGCGCACGAAGCGCTTAAGGAAAACTAGACAGCAACTAACTAACCGTGCAGCAACACTTATTCAACATCCAAAATCTACTCTATTATATACAAGCTGCGATCATACCTCAAAAGCAATGCTTGAGGTGAATCCCGTTGACTGGGATTGGCTCCACGTTACCGTCCATCTTGGAGAGCTGGAAAGCGTTGTGCTGCTTACATTCAGAAATAATGTAAGGCCCGCTCCAAAATGCATCGAACTTGGAATGCTTTCCAGGCTTGCTTTTGAGGGTGTCCCATTTCAGCACCACATCTCCTTCCTGGAAGCTTCTTGGAGACGCTCTTCTGTCAAATGATCGCTTCATCTAAGCCTGATGCTGCTCTATTTTATTCAAAGCGTCCTTTCTAGTCTCTTCTAGCTCAAACAATTGAGCTAATCTCACTGTAAGGGGGCCCTCCTCCAGTGAGTCCAACTGATTCGCCAGGTCTAGTGCTGGAAGCTCGGATGAAATTGGAAGCCTTACTTCCTTACCGTAGACCAGCATAAAAGGTAATTGTCCTGTGGACCTTTTTGGGGTGATCCTATCAGCCCATAAGGCTGATTTTAACTGAGTATGCCAAACCCGTTGGTTGCCTTCCATGGTCTTCTTAATGATCTAATCAGATTTTTATTAGTCGATTCTGCTTGGCCATTCCCTTGCGGATAATAGTTGGAAGATGTATTTAGGTAGATCCCTTTCTTGACAGCCCAATCAGAGATTTTAAGACCAACAAAAGCGAGCCCATTATCTGAAATTATGGACTCCGGTACCCCAAATCTGGCAACCAGATCTTCGTAGAAATTTAGGACAGTGGTCTCATTTGCCTCTTTAAGTGCCACTACTTCAGTCCACTTGGTGAAGTATTCAGTGGCTGTAAGTATCCACTTATGGCCAGCGCTGGATGCAGGGTTTATCACTCCAATAAAGTCCAAACCCCACCTCATGAAAGGTTGTTCCACCTGAATTGGCTGCAAAGGCAAAGCTGCCAATCCCATTTTGCCAGCAAACATGGCACATTCTTTGCACTTTCTGACCCATATGTGTGCATCTCTGAATAATGTGGGCCAATAATAGCCACCCTTCATCATCTTAAGAGCTGTTGCTCTCGGTGAAAAATGGCCCCCAGCTGATCCCTCATCAAAATTATGTAGCAGCTTACTTATTTGGTCAGGCCCAACGCATCTCAGCAACACACCATTAAAATCTTTACGAAACAAAATGCCATTAAGGAGTGCATAAGGTATAAACTGCAGTCTGAAATACCTTCTTTTAGCTCTGTCCAGCAACTCAGGACACTCACTAGTTTGCAGAAAATGAGTCATTTCCTGCACCCAATCAACAATAGGAGTCCCAACCTCTGCTTGCTCGTCACCCTACAGTGTTAGAACAGCTTCCTGTTCATACTTTGGCGAACTAGAAATGCCATTAGCAAGCTGTTCGCATAAGCCTTTGCCTCTGACCAGCTTGGTAACCTGAATTTTGACGTCATATTCCATGACCTTGGTTACCCAACCGGCCCTCTTGTCATTGAGATCCTTGCTTAATAGAAATTCCTTTACGCTTGGGTGAGCAACCATTAAATTAATGCTATTGTTAGATAGCATGTGTTTGAATTTCTTCAAACTCTTGATAACAGCCAGCACATGTTTTTCCACAAAAGTGTACCTTAGCTCGTAGTCCTTCAATGCTTGACTGAAGAAGGCTAATGGCTGTTTCGAGCCTTCATCGTTCTGCTGTACCAGCATAGCTGAGATAGAATCTACATTCCCATAGGCATACAAAGTGAAATCCTTAGAAAAATCAGGATTTAGAAGTGTAGGGGCAGCGGCTAACGCTTCTTTAATCAGCTGAAAACTTCTCTTGCCCTCCTTGGTCCAGCTATAAGACACATTCTTTCTCAACATAGCAGTTAAAGAGTTTAGCAAATCTGCAATATCAGGGATAAATCTCCTGACAAAATTAATTCTCCCTATGAAGCTCTGCAGACCTTTCTTATGAGCTGGTAAAGGAAGGGCCAAGATGGCACTTATCCTCTCAGGATCAATGGTAATACCGTGCTTGGATACCACGTACCCAAGCAATTTGCCCTCATGGACAACAAATATACATTTTTTTGGATTAAGAGATATCCCAAACTATCTGCATCTTTCGAAAATTAGCCTCAAATGGTCTAGATGATCCTTTGCTTCTTTTGAGAACACTGTGATATCATCTAGATAGACCAGCACTATTTTATACATCAAACCTTGAAACGCCATATCCATAGCATGCTGGAAAGTTGCCCCTGCATTGGACAACCTAAAAGGCATCTTCTTATAGGCCATAGTGCCCCATTTAGTAGTAAAAGCTGTCTTGTACTGGTCCTCATCTTTGACTAAAATCTGGTTATAACCGGAAAAACCATCTAACAAAGAAAACATCTCAGAACCTGAAACTACTTGCAAAATCTGCTCCATAGAAGGTAAAGGATAATGGTCTTTCAGTGAGGCTCGATTAAGGTTTCTAAAATCCACACAGAGCCTGATTTCACCATTCCTCTTCCTTACCGGAACCAAGTTTGAAACCCACAAAGTATGCTTGATGGGAAAGACTATGGCACTCTCAATCAGCTTGTCTAATTCCTTTTTCATCAGGGGCTCCAATTTGGGATTTATTGGCCTCTGTTATTGTCTCACTGGTTTGGAATTAGGCTCGAGTTCTATTGTATGTTGTGCAAGCTCAGGGTCAAATCCCCTCAAATCAGAATATTGCCAAGCAAATATATCATTAAATTCTTGACAGAGGGATATAAAAGCTTCCTCTTTTCCTTTGATATGAAATTTGCCAAGTTTAAGAAACCTACCTCTCGAAATCTCAACTTCTTCATAGTGGTTCTGATCAATCTGAATGCTGGACCTTTCTTTTCTAACCTGGTCGTCAGAATTGAAGATGGATTCCAAGGAGACCAATCCCTTGGGTAACTTATTACCTTTCAGCTGAATGATCTGGTCACCATACTGGTGTTGTAGTTTCTTCTGGTTAGTATGAGAGAACTCAGCTTCCTCTCTTAGGAAATTCACAATCTGCTGGTCACTTTCAAAAACCTGCCAATGTATATCATTATCTAGTACAGCAGGCCTAATAACAATCTTTACATGCTGATGACTACCATTGCTATCAATTTCCTTGGGAATATCATATTCTGCCCCTATGGCTCCTAATCTGTCAGCACACTTATTCTGATTTCTGGGTATGGATATCAGATTGAAGGCATCAAATCCTTCTAAGAGGTCCCACACCCTATGCTTATAAGACTTAAGCAAATCATTCTTTGTAAGACAAATATTCCTTACTTGATTAGCAACTAACTCGTTGTCCCCAGAAACTTTCAGACAGTTAATACCTCTCTGTCTTGCCCATTCCAAACCGTGGATAAGAGCCTCGTATTCAGCAACATTATTAGTACAGCTGAAACAAAATCTAAAAGCTGAATAGTATCTCTCACCTCTTGGGGAAACAAACATGCATCCACCACTGGTACCAACTTTGTTCCTTGAACCATCAAAAAAAAGCTCCCACAGCTCACAATCTTGCTGATTACCGTGCTGTTCTGGATTTTTTTCTATATCAGGCATGAAAGGATCAGCCTCAAGTATCACAAAAACACCAAAATCAGTCTCTTCACATTGTTCACATGGAACAGCAGCGTGGGTCTGAGCTGCCCACTCATCAAGAAGGATATCAGGTATACTTTCTGTGGATGTATTGCCTTCTTGAACTGCAGATTCTTCCTCATATTCACTTGCGATCAAATTGGCATTAAGGGGGGGTGGATTGTAAGGTTCTATATGATCCTTGGCTATAGGTTCCGACCTTACAGTGACTTTTGTGCCATACCTGGTCCTAAACAGCATATGGGACCAATCTCAAGATAAGTAACCTCCTATCTTTGCAGTAAAATCTCTTGATAAGCATATAGAGAAATAAGGAGGCAATTCTATAACGTAAATATCTTGTGGAATAGAGAAATTTGGGCAAGCATGAAGGGTTAAACTCAGGTTTTTAATAACTCCTACTGTGTTAACAGCAGTCCCGTCTAATTGGACAACTCCTTTTTCTAAAGGCTCGTATTTGATCCCCAACCTATCTACAATCTGCTTGGGCATGACCGAACTGCTAGCACCCGAGTCTATCATGCAGTTATGTACTAATTGATTTCCAATGATTAAGGACACATAAAAGGGTGGGGGTTTAACCTTTGAAGCTTCTTTCTCTTTATCATTTGTAGTAGCATTGGTCAACACAGCCTTGGGTTTATCTTCCTTAAGTTCTTCAAGTATATCTAAATTTGACAAGGCTGATTGGAGTAAGTCCCTTTGGCCGGGGATACACAAGGAATCCCACATAGTCATGGATACGCTTGCTTTCTTCATATGATCAAGAATATTGAAAGACGCACTTGATTTTGCTTGTATTTTAGGGGCAGCAACCTCACCTTGAGCAGCAGTTATTTGGACTGATGGATTAGGTTGCTTCTTGCCTACCAAGGGCTGACTTGTTGGCGATTGCCTGACATTTTCAGTGGTTGATGGGACAGCAGCATTCTGATCCAAGTTCGGCAGTTGATGTGTCAAGGTTTGATTATTATCCAATTGCTGCCCTCCTTCTATGGCTCTCTTCTTGGATCTTGTATAGACCAAAGCTGCTGGATCAACTTGGTTAATCCCACAAAATTCTCCTCCTTGCCAATTTAGAAGAGCTGTCTCAGGTTGTTGATCCCCTTGCTGCTGGATAGAATCTTCATGGGGCGTATCCAATTGCCCACTTGAATTATTTTGGACCATCAAGGCCTGGTTAATCACCCCATTTGCACAAGTGCTTTGGTTATGGGGCAAATTGCAGGGAAAACACCAGTCAAAGTCCTGTGCCAAATTGTTTTGAATGGGCATGAGCTCCTTTGAAGAGCTGGCAGCATTGGGGCTATAAGCTTGATAAGGCCTTGGCACGTAGGCTTGTCTTGGGCCTTGATTATTTGGCTGATAAGGTGGTTTGTTTGACTGATTTTGCTGATAATTAGACTGGAATGGAGGCTGGTAAGGCCTGAAATCTTGATTTTGCTGCCTCTTCAAGTTTACTATTTCGCTGCCAAATGTTTGCAGTAGTCCCTTGATCTCCTGTAAATCACTTGATTGTGCCAAAAAGTTATTCTCTGGTCTAACAGACTGAGAACTTGGTGCTGGTAAGGCTGGTGTAGCTGGGATGATAGCTATAGGAGGTATTTGCATTGCTATCGGTGGCTGGATGGTAGGAAAAATTGGCAGAGCCGGCCTTGGGGCAATTTTACCAGCCTGTATAAGGCTGTTCTCTGCTCTAATGGCTATAGAATAGGCCTGAGGCAATGAAGTGCCTCCCATCGATTGCACCATCACTGAGATATCACTATTCAAAGCTCTTAAATAGTATAAGAAGGCGTGGTCAGCTGTGGGTCTTACCGTTTGCGGGATTCTATCTCAAGTTTTCTGGAAACGGTGGCTGAAATCTGACATGACTTCGTGGGGAGCCCTCTTTATTGTTGACAACTGCTCCATTAACGACAAATGGTCTGATTTGTCCTCGAAGAAACTGCATAATTGGTTACCCAACTGGTCCCATGTCGCAATAGAATTAATAGGAAGGCCTCTGAACCATTGCAAGGCTTTACCCTTGAAAGATGCTACAAGCAATCTGATTGCAACATTCTCCTCTGTCACATGGTGAACAACGCATAAGTTTGCAACATCTTTTATCTGTTCAGTTGGGGTAATTTGATCTTCACCATGAAAATATGGTAAGCTTTTCAAAGCAGCCACGGGAATATCATCATGTTGTGTTAAATTCAGTGGGCTGCCCTGGTTAAATGCAACAAATGGCTAATTTCTGCCTACTGGAATCATGATTACTGGGATTATTTGTGACACAGTATGAGCCCTCACAGCAGGGGGAGTAGACTTGGCTCTCCTGGAATAAACACGACTCTCTTTCTGTTTCTCAACTACCCTCCCTCTTCTTCTAGGAGGGGATAACTGCAAAAATTCGAAGGATGAAGAATTACTCCTGGTTTGTATCCTTCTCATAAGCAAAAGTGCACTGGCTTTACTAAACCAGAAATCAGAGTCGCCAGGTATGTTGTAAGAATGTCTCTGAAAGACTAAAATTATTGCTGTACACACCAAACAGCACCATAAAACATCTTATAAGGGCTGAAAAATTATGCTCTCAGTCCCACCGGGCGTGCCAAAAACTGTTATCACTTGAACCTACACCCCTGTTTGCTAAGCTATCAACTCAGCAGGCTTGTGACACATGGGAACCCTCCTAGGCCTGTTGGTTGCCTAAAAAATGGAGTGAACCTCCAGAGTAAGCTGGTTCTTTTCAGATTTTGCACCTAAACTAACAATTTCTTCAGGGAAAAGAGTAAGGAGAAGAAAATGTAAAACTAAAATTTGAATCTAAGGTGATTGCACCAGATGGTATTTTTGAAATCTATCTAAGCAAAGGACACACAGTACAACAGTGATAATAAACCCTTTTTTACACTAACCAACAACCCATGACCCTTGCATCAATGCTTCATAAGCAGGCTGGATAATCACAGTCCTAAGAGGGAAAAATCCTTTTCACAACCTAAGACTATTAATCATTAAAACACAGCTTATGACCTGCAAGTAGTATATATGTTTCTGCATAAGGCATCAAAAGAAAATGTAAATTTTAAGGGGGGCAAAAGCCAACCACCAAAGAATTGACTAACCCTGAAGATGCAGTAACAGAGAAAGATGAGAAGTAGAGAAGCAAACCAAGCTATTATCCTTGCCAAACAGGTATCACCAAGCTTTATAACTCCTGAAAATGTGTTACAAAGACACCCCTTCTTGCAGAGAGAACTAAAAAATTACAGTCTGCTCCAAGATGAGTGAATCAGAACCCTTACAAAAATGAAGCCTCCTAGTATATATGCTTTTTTCCCAAAGTTATCAAGAAGACTCCACCTCCTCATTTTAGGTCGAGCAAACTCAAAAAACCTACTTTTTGGGCCTCAAAAATATCTGAAAAGGGATAAACCTGAGCCAAAAGGCTAAGTCATCCATTCTGCAACCATAAAACCTCATAAATGCAACATAAATGACCCTGAAATGCCCCTAACAGGCCTACAAGCCCTCATAAATGCAAAAATATCCCTCTCTTTGTCCAAACAAAATATCTAATAAAGTGAATTTTTTTTAAAAAAATTTATTATTATCTGGTCAGACATTTGTTTGACTTTATTTTCATTTATATTTAAAGGTTTTAATAATATAAAAATAATAGAATTGTTTTATTTAAAGTGATAAATAAACCACCTTAATAAGACAATTTTATTATTTTTATTTATTAAATAATAAAATGTAATAAAAAAATATATTTAATAAAAGTGTTTGATTTACACTTTAATAAATAAAAAAAAATTATTATATTTTATTATTATTTTTTAAATATAAAATAAAATAAAATCAAACCTATGTTTGATCAAATAATAATAAATTTTTAATAAAAAGGAAAACTTTAAAAACATTTGCTTACATCTTTGAGGGCGTATTTTTGAGTTTTTTCAAAAAAAATACTTACTAAGCTAAATGCAAGAGGGGACAATGAGTGACATAAGGTCACTTAGGAAAAAAGAAAGTCTACAAAATTTTATACTGATCAAAATCACTTAGGAGACATGGCGAACTCTACCATGTGGCCTCCATGCATATTGCGTGGCATAGAAAAGAAGGGAATAAAAATGATTTTTTTATGAAGACATTTTAAGGGAAACATAACCCTAAAATCTCCATTTGCCTCTTCACTTTTGATGTTCGACTTCTGGAAACTTCGCTTTGCATCCTTCTGGGCACCGCTAGGGTTCGAGCTGGGCGTGGAAAGAAGAAAAATGTCGGTTTCTTCTCTGTTCTGGGTGCCGAAATGAGTGTTGGGCCCTCTTTTTGCTTACGGCCTACTCTTCTCTCTGCGTATTTGCTAGTTTCAGGCTCATTTTATGGAGCCGTCATGGAAATCTATTGCGTTTCTGAGCATTTTTTGGGTGTTCGAAGCTTGGCTTCCTTGCTGGGCGCGATCTTTCCACCTTGCATCTACTATTCTGCACAGGTTTGCTATCCCTTACCGATTCTGGAAGGAAAAATGCTTTTCTATGTAATATGCATGGCTTTTCTCTCTGTGTTTTCTGAATCATTTCATGGCCTTCGAACTTGCTCAGCATTTGCTTCCATTTGTAAAAATCTACTTATGTGATTTGTTGCACTTTCTGTAAGCTATTATCCTTTGTACTGCAGGATTATCCTTCCCCTTTTTATCATAATTATGAGAATAATACTTCGAATTGCTGTGTTTTCCATTTTTTTGAGCACCATATTGAAGTTTTCGATGAGAACTCTTTGTCAGCTCATCCCAATGCGCATTTTTGGTCTATGTGATTCTCAATAGAACAGTGGGGTCCAAGTATATCTTTCGCTGTGACCCATGTACTGACTTCCAGGGATGAATTAACTTGACCTGTGCTCTCAAAATTTGGAGTGCCTCCATCAAAGAAGTTCTATTATGCAATACATGTTTTAAAGTTGTCAAGAGCATGCAACACTTTTGAAGCTCTTATTGTATGAGCCACTGGCATCAGTCCAGATCTTCTAAACACAAGACTTGGAGGGAACCAGGCTTTATATTTCTCCTCATACGTAGTAAATTGAACATTTACATAGAAACAATCTTTGGGAAATTCCAAACCATTTTTATGTAGCCAAAACTGTTTTGATTCTTGGAAATCCTTGCTTTATGGGGGTATTTTACTCGAGCCCATTATACAACCTTCTATCAAGGAAGGAAGCACAAAACATTTTATCTTTTCAAGGCCTGAATCATCCCACAAGTTCCATAACCAATCTTCCAAGTTGACTTCACAGCCACTATCAAATCTTTCTTCCATTTCCATCGGCAAGAAATCCTTGATTTGCATCATAACTGAGAAACTTCAATTGCTGGGCTTGGTTGGGTTTCGTTCTAGGTCCCTTATGCAATATTGCTGCTTGTTTCTGAACATAAGAGAAATTCCTGAAAACATGAAATAACATATCGGACATCATCCTCTGAGGTCTGGTGATGCGTGACAATTCTGAATTTGGTTTTCTTCTCTGGAAAAATAATAACGCCTTTGTCCTTTAGGCTCTTCCCATTTGTTAAAGATGTTGTAGTTGAATGTAGTGCATTCTTGCTTGAATTAGGTAATTCTGGAAATGAACCTCAGGCAGTGTAACAGGACTATTATCATCTACTGTTAGTTTTGGGGTAGCAAGCCCACTTTCCACATATCGTTCATCTGCTTGGGTTTGTGATTGCAAACCTAAACTCTTAATAATTTCATTTCCACTCTACCTAACATTCTCAATAAAAGGAAAACCAACTTTGTTTATCTCAGCTCTTTCAACTGCTTGATTGATATTATCTGACAAATCTTTCCAAAAATCAAATTCTGAGCTTATACTACTATTAGTCAGTTTCATTGTTCCTTTATTACCAGGACTACTATTCCCTTTATAAGATTCATTTTGATCTGAAAACCCTGCATCTCCAACTGATTGCAAGAAAGTGTCGCCTGTTTCTATTTCATATTCATTATGTATCTCAGTCTTGCCATTAAGGAATGATTCAGTTGACATGCTTTCAAAAGACTGCGTGTTCTGCAAGTTCCCCTCTAAATTTTGACTCTTTTCAAATTTACCAATGTCAAGAAGTGATTCCATTTTTTCAAAAGAAGACAGTACAGAATCACGAACTTTAACATTTTCAGTTCCAAAAACTGTTTTCAAAGCAAATTCTAAGCCTTTAGCCAATTGAATATCTAAAATAAAAGGTATTTTCCATCCACTCCTTTCTGCATTTATTTCTTCAAAATCTCTATAGTTGATCTTTAAATAGATTAGACCTCCACCGCCTATTCCTTCCAGTTCCACCTGAATCTCGTGCTTGTTTCCATCACACAGTGGTTCCAACTTGATGCCTACATTTCCCATGCGTTTGTGTGGGGGTACAAAATTTGCATCCTTAACTGCAATCTGCAAATATTTTGTGGATGGATCTTTCACAGCTCTTTTGTCGCCCATACAGTTTTGCTCTTCATAACACAATCACCAATTTGCATGACCACATAGGGATCGCTTGTTCCAGCTGATTCAAGTACATCCTTGTCTGAAACATGACCACTGTGTACTCCTTTGATAACTTTACTGCTGTGTGCATCTTTGAATGACTGTTTGGACTGAAAATGGTGAAAAACAAACACTAGAAACCATCCTTTTGTCATCTGCCATTCAATGCTGTGCATTAAAAAATAGATATTTTATGAAAACTGTAGCTGCCATTTAAACATTATTCTCTTAAAATCTGCATATTATTTCCAAGGACGCAGCTGTCTTGAATTTGTTGAAATGTCTGATCAATCACGCCTTTTCCAGCATATCATAAAAAATCTTTTAGGCTTGATGCATAAAATGTCGTCTTGTTGATCATTTGTAGATATTTGCACATCTTATTCCCGTTCTAAAAAAGAAGTCTCATCATGCATATTGGCTGATAATGTGATTGCATACTTGCGTTTTTGTTACTCTTCTTCCTTTTATCACCAGCCCTGACATGATTTGATTGTATGAAACCTTGATTTTCCTCACATGAGCTGGGCTCAACCCTTGTGGGAGCCGCATTCATCTCCACTCATCTTAGTGAATTTTATGACTAGCAAACTGTCCTTTTTCCTTTTCCTGCACATGAAACAAACCTGTTAGCAAAAAATGCATATGTATGGTGACTTTCCTTTGATCTGATTTTTTGCCTTTCGAGATTCCTTTGTGATGCGAGTTATATGCATTTGATGTATGTAGGGATCATATATATATATATATATATGCGTGCATTAGTACATATGTCAGAAATGCAGCCAGCTATTGCTTAGAACAAAATGTTCTAACACATTGTTTGTTTCAACTTTTTGCAGATATCAGAAGGAAAGCATCAACGGACCAGGGTGGAGCAGCAAGACAAAGGCGACGACGAGCGTACCTCAACTGTTCCAGTCATTCAGGCAATGACTGGTTCCATTCTTAACATGCCTTTCCTCATTTTTTCCTTTGTACTTGTGCATACATATATGTATATTTCCTTTCTGCACTGGATGCACGTAGCTAGTCCCACGGCTCTTTGTGTGGGACGCAATTTTGAATATGAATAAAATACTTTTCTTTTGCAATGAGATGTTTCTCTCTTTGTTGTTACAGACTAGAAGTACTTAGAAACACCATCTTTAAAACACAGAAATAGAGAATTAGTATACACTAGCTTTCTTTTGTTCATGCTAGCATTTCTCAACCTATTTTTCAGCCAGGAGCGAAAAATAGGTAACAACTACATTTGCCCCTCTTTGAGATGGTGCAGTTTATCGCGTCGTTTCAAAGAAAGAAAAATAGGTGTGAAGAAATGCCCCATAAAATATTAATTTAGTGGGTGGTATGCCCCCTCGAGAGATGGGCCGAATTTTTTTGAAAAATCGGGGTGATCTCTTAAAAAAGAATGAAAATTGGCAGGGTGGTAGAAGAGAAGAAGCTAGCAACGCGGGTGAAAAATAGAAGAAATCGGGGGTAAAATGGAGAAATTGGAGGCTTGGGAAGTTCATGGGGACCACAATAGCGAGCGGGGGAAAAGTTACGGTGACTGCGAAGGGTTTAAATGGGGAGAAAGGGGTGAAAATAGGATCATTTCTTACTGCGACCAGTGTGAAACCAGAGCTCTGAGATTGACTTTTGAGAGGAGTGAGCAGCAATCAGGATGCCGGTACCAGTAGCAGAGCACTGATTTGAGCAAGTTTGTCGGTTCCAGCGGCCAGACGACTACGGACCAGTGGTACGCAAATTTAAAATTTTAATTTTTATGCATTTTTTATACGCTTTTTGCTGAGTCGAAGTTGAGTCGGGACAATAGCGTTGAAACTACGTTTTGGCGCTATTGTCCAATTAACTAGTGTTATTGTGCCGCAATGGCGCTATTGAGGTGCTATTTGAGCGCTTTTGAAACTTTTAGCACTATTGTAGGCTTGTTTAGGTGCTATTGATGGATTAGCGTTATTGAGTGGTTAATTGAACGCTTTTGTCGTTAATCAGCGCTATTGTAGAGCTTTTATTGCGCTATTGTAGTTTTGGCACTTTTGTATAGCTGATTAAGCGTTTTTGTTAGGGGTTTAGCGCTATTGTAGAGAAGTAGCGCTTTTGTTTGCAAAATAATGGATGCCCCAGTTTGTGTGAAAATCTCCCAATGCCAAAGATGGATGGATAGGGAGGCGAAGTGGGAGTTGTTTTGAACCATAGCAGCCTGATGAGACTTAGGTCATTTAGGATAAATGTCTGTTGAAGTCTAGGTGTACCATGATTGCTTACTTGTTGAGACCCGAAGATACTTGATCAAAGTATCTGTTGATAGTTTAGGTTTAAACTTTAAGAAAGTTTGAAAATAAAACAACTAATGATGATTGATTGATGCCCGTGTGCAAGAGGATCTATGCATGTTGCAGTTATGCGAGAGACATCTGGCGACACAGGGGTTGCGGGATCAGCTGACAGAGGCCGAGATCGATTGCATTGCTACAACTGGTTTATATGATGTGATGCACATGCCCGTGATTCGAAAAAATCACAGATTGATTACCGCGTTAGCAGAGCGCTGGCACAATGAGACGTGCATATTTCACCTTGCACAGGGGGAGATGACAGTGACCCTGGAGGATGTGTGGCACATCCTGCGTATTCCGATTCGGGGGGAGCTGGTTACATACGATAGATCCTAGGGGACTCTAGCAGTACAGAGGTTCTTTGATGAGGATGTATTCATTGATGATGGCTCTATTGCCTGGGAGGAGATTGCTACATTATACGAGCCTTTACCAGTAGTTTTGTCTGGCATTGTGGGAGGACTACTATGTCCTGATAGACGCTCGCATGGTCTGGTCATCAGATGGGGACAGGTGATAGAGCAGATGATTACAGAGGGGACCTGATTTGCCTAGGGACCGTGCGTGCTGGCGCACCTTTATCAGGAGCTACATGAGGTGGTATATCGTGGGAGGGGCTCATTAGCGGTGGGAGTTCCACTGCTACATATTTGGGCGTGGGAGCACTTACCAGTGACTCGACCAGTGAGTCTCAAATTCCAAGCAGTGGATCAACCGTATATGTTTATGTATAGTGGTATGATGAGTCAGCCCCACCTGGGGAAGTTAGAGTGGTGGTGGCGGGTATTGGATGATCTTGATGCAGTGATATGGAGACCCTATCTGAAGTGCGAGCCTTGGGATGATGATGTTGAGGCACTGCCATATGTGTTTATGACCCGATTCCTCATTGGGAGGACCTCGTATCATGTACAGAGACAGGTGCTCAGTAGAGTGTTGAGACAGTTTGGGTGGCCACAGGGGTTACCTGGTGTTTCGGGAGAGTATGCATGGGTGATACGAGAGAGATATGCATGGGGGCCAGTACTTCCGTATGACTAGGCACTGGCAGAGTTTCAGATGCTGCAGGTGAGACCTTGGGATATACGACCGAGGGTTGTGGATGCAGGGGTATCGGATGAGTACACGCAGTACCTAGCGGCTCATCCGATTCTACAAATATCTGTTCCAGTAGAGCTGGTGCCCAATTTTGAGGATGAGAGGGGATGGAGACGAAGGAGGGCAGGAGGTCGAGGACCGATAGCAGGTGGAGGAGGGAGAGGAGATGGTGGAGATGGAGGAGGAGGGGAGGGAGGATGTGGTGGAGGAGCTGGTGTCAGTGGTGGGGGTGGTGGGGGTGGTGGAGGAGGTGGCAGGTTGGGCAGTTGGATCCACTAGAGAGGAAGAGGCGGATTGCCACTGCGGATATCGCAGAGACCGTTGATGCAGGGAGGAGTTAGATTGGGTGGGAGAGGTATGGAGAGGGAGATACCGATGGATAGAGGGGAGGGAGCCACTGGAGAGGGATATACCGGTGAGGCAACCATGGAGACAAGAGAGGGATCAGGTGGAGATGTGCGGAAGCGACTAATAGTACATTTGCAGTCTCAACTTGAGGCATCAGAGACACGGGTGGAGGATTTGGAGGTGGAGGTTGCAGTTAGAGATGTGCAGCTATTTGCACAAGAGTCAGAGCTGACTGTAGTGCTGCAGGAGAGAGATCGGGCCATGGACAAGGTGATCCAGTTACAAGAGAGAGTGAGGGTTTTGGAGGGAGTACAGGGACAGGGGCCATCTGTGGAGGCATTAGCGAGGGAGGTACAGAGAGCAGGTGGAGAGGTTGATTATTAGCGAGGCCTATATGAGCAAGTGGTACCATCCAGTCAGCGAGAACTGAGCTATTCGCAGATGCGACAGGCCAGATCAGAGCGATCCCAGAGGATGCAGAGCAGTGGGGGTGTGATGGGTCCTCTACAGAGAGACAGGTCAGGGGGTGTAGGAGCTAGTGGGGGATTGATGGGGCCTCCATGGAGAGATAGATCAGGTGGTACGGGGATGAGTGGGGGAGCAGGTGGCAATGGTGGTGCAGCATCTAGGCAGAGTGGCATCTGAGAGAGCATTTTTTGCATATATGTATTTTATTTTTGGACTGTATCTTGGATGGCTCTTGGTAGTCAATTTTGTAGACTTCATTGTTCTCTGATACATGAGATGATATATATGAGGAGATCCCATTTTGATAATATGCATTTGATATGTATGGATGCTATGCAGGATGGTGATTGTATGAGTTTATTGCTTAGATGGATACGTGTACATGTATGCATTGATGAGATGATTCCTATATGCATGTTTTTTATGATGATTTATGATGTTGGATACTGACATATGAATGCAAGTTTATACATGTGTGCACGTTTTGTTTGATGTAACGCTTTATGCATGTAATGCCATGATGATGATGAATGCTTATGATGATTTATGAACAGGATTTTGAGGTTTCCTTTTTTGATATAATGATGAGATAATGATATGCAATGATATTATTGCAATGTTTGAATGAATGGTGCTATGTATGGTTATGCATCTAGATGTTTTTAGATGAATGTAATATGGATAAACAAATGTAAAGTACAAATGTTTATATGATAATGTCTAAATGAATGCATATGTATAATGGATATATAAAATGGTATGAACTAATGTTTGGAAACAAATGGTTTTATGATTCTAAATGCCTTAATATGATTAAGTAAAAATGATAATGTGATGATACTACAACTTTATGGTTTAATAACTGCACCTTAATGCAATTAAAAAAGGATAATGAATGCAATGTAAATGAATCCTAAAATGAGCATAATAAGATACTTAATAATGGATGAATGAATGCACCTTCAATTAATGAATAGATAAATGAATGTATGCAATGATAAATGATAAAGGGTGATAAAATGATAAATTGATAACTAACACTAAATGAATGCATAGTAAAAATACAATCCAGGATAATTTGATCATATGAATCTAATCATCCTGTTTATGCAATGATGCAAATGATTAATGAAGACTAATGTCAATAAACTAAATGAACTATATGCAATTTAATTAAAAATGATATGAATGTACTTAATGCAAAATGCAACTAAATGTAATGATGATATGACCATGAGGAATGCAAGGTTTTTGAGACTTTGCAGGATGCATTGATGATGTATCAGAGTACTCGGTCATGATTGTATCCAAGACCAGCTCAATTTTCACATAACTGTTCATATTAACCTTGTTCATATTTGCATACAAATCATACATATGATGGAGTGAATGGATGGGTGATATGCAACGGAATGCAATATATAAATAGATGAGATGAAATGACGATCCATAGTGCTCTATTTTCATCATTGAGCTTTAAAATGTTGTAAGAAAATACAAGCAACTTAACACAATGATTCAAGATGACCTGAGTAATTCTTACATGGATTTTGATATAGCAAGTTAATACAAATGACTTGATATAAGGGTCAAGTCGACCAGAGTATTGCTTGCGAAATGGACAAGGATCATCCTCGTTTAGGCATGACTTGGATCGTCCTCCTTGATTTTGAATTGATCATATCCTGAGACAAGTTCACACCTTAATAAAAGACAAAAACCTTTATCCAAATTGGATAAGGAGGAACCAAAGAAGGAGCATGGATCTCGTAAGCAAACAATATGCACATAAAGAATAAAGAATATGGATCCTTGGTAATGGTTCATGCTCATATGGTCGAGGTATACACTGTAGTCAGCAAGCCGTAGTGATCTATGACTGCATTTTGCATAAGATCATGTAGCTTAGTGAACTTCCCACGTAGACACCATTAGGACATGCCCCAGAACTTCCTCGGAATAATGCATCAAAGATACACAAACAATGTTGTAGGAACCTGATACATATAAACGAATGAATTACTTCACTAATCAACCAAGTATTTGATAGCTTAACACAATTTTCTTGTCAAAGAAAACGTCATTTTGTCTTTGTTTTGGTAAGGAAGGATGCATCCTTGTTGAAGACAGTTTGATTGTTGATGTTGATTGTTTTGGTCAATTTTGAGAAGTGATCATTGTGTGAGGATTTTTCAATACTTGTTTGGTATCTATGCGGATGAGTATGTACAAGGTGTTGCCATGTTTTTGTTTGATTTTTGATGTTTTTTGATGTCTTTGGATTTTGTGATCATTGGTTTTGAATGTTTTTGGATTTTGTGATGCTTGTTTTTGAATGTTTTTGGATTTTGTGAGATAGTTTTCCAATGTTGATTTTAATGAATCATAAGACAATGTAGAATCCACTTCCGTCAATAGGTTAAGGGCATTGCCCCCAGTTTAGACATGACTATGAAAAAGCGAGATGCAAGACGCATGGAGTACTTTCTTAATTGCATATTAATAACAAGTCATGGTGTTGGATGGATGGATGTATTGTATGTAGTGGATTTGCAACAAGTTTGAAAGACAATGGAGCCATAGCCTTTACGAGTGGCGCCTGTTTGCCAGGTTTTCGCCATCGCACTTACCCAAGGTGCCATCGGAGTGGTTGTTTATCGTTTGGATGCATGATTTGTCTTTACTATTTTTATGTTTTTGTATTTTCTTCAGGACATTTATTTGAATGTTTTTGGTGTTTTTCTGGTATGTATGGGAGCCTGATGCTCTGTATAGCTTATGTATAAAATTGTTTGAGGTGCATGTTGTTGATCGGATCTGCTAGCGGTTCTCCTTCCGATGTAGCCAAATGATATGCCCCAGACCCAAATACAGCAGTGACAACATATGAACCCAGCCAATTTGATTCAAACTTTCCTTGATGATCTCAATTGGGTTGGTTATGAGGATTTTCTCGAAGAACAAGATCACCTACTTCGAATGTACGAGGTGTAACTCGATGATTATAGCTTCTACTCATGCGTTGCTGATAGGCCTTAAGGTTACTGTATGCAGCTTGTCGCTTCTCATCAAGTAGCTCTAAGTCTTGGAGACGGGATACTCTATATGCTTCATCATCTATGAGATTGTGCAAGGAAACCCATAGGGATGGGATCTCGACCTCAATAAGTAAAATAGCTTCTACACCATAGACCAATGAGTATGGAGTTGTGCCTGAAGGGGTTCGAATGCTAGTTCGATATGCCCATAGTGCTGGATTTAATTGAACGTGCCAATCATGACTGGCATCATTGACTGTCTTCTTTAGGATTCTTAATATGTTCTTGTTTGATGCTTCGGCCTGACCATTGCCTTGTGGGTAATAGGGAGTGGAAAAGCGGTGTTGGATGTGAAATTTCTCACAGAGTTCACAGACATCTTGATTTTTGAAAGGAAGACCATTATCTGTGATGATGGACATGGGTACACCATATCGGCAGATGATGTAATTGAGGATGAATGAGGCGATCTGCTTGTCGATAACTTGGGTAAGTGGAACAGCTTCGATCCACTTTGTGAAGTATTCGGTGGCAATAATAATGAATTTATGGCCATTGGATGAAGATGGATGGATTCTACCCACAAGGTCAAGGCCCCATTGACAAAAAGGCCATGGTGTTGTGATGGGTTGCAATTCTTGTGCCGGTGCATGTATTAGGTCTCCATGAATTTGGCATTTCTTGCACTTCCTGACAAAGTAGTAGGAGTCTTTTTCCATAGATGGCCAATAGTGTCCATTGCGCATGAGTTTCTTGGCTAGTGACAGACCACTTGCATGCGTTCCACAAATTCCTTCATGTACCTCTTCCAAGGCCTTTGTTATCTCATCCTATTCTAGACATCGAAGGAGAGTACCATCAAGACTACGTCGGTATAGGGTTTCGGCAATAATGCTATATCGAACAGTTTGGTGAATGAAGGTTTTACGTTGGTTATTTGATTGGTTAGGAGGAAGGGTGTGATCATGGAGATAGGTGTATAACTCTCCATACCAAGGGGATTCAGAACCGACAAGGTGACATATCATCTCAGATTCGGGGATGTCATAAGCAGGGATCCAAAGCTATTCGACCAAGAACTCGTAGCGTGTTGAATTATGTGGAAGATCTAGGAGAGATGCGATAGTAGCCATAGCGTCAGCAGCTCGATTTTGATCTCTTGGTATCTTCTCAAAGGTAATTGTAGTAAATGATGCCTTTAGAGTGTCCACCATTTTCTTGTATGGCATGAATTTATCATCCTTGGTCTGATATTCATCTGTTGCTTGTCGAATGACCAGTTGGGAATCGCCATATACTTGTAGTTCTTGTAATTTCCATTGTACGGCTAGCTTGAGTCCTGTGATCAAGGCCTCATACTCTGCTATGTTGTTTGTACATGGAAATGTGAGCCTGTAAGACTTCAGGATGATGTCACCTTGAGTTGTGATAAATATAATGCCTGCCCCTGAGCCATGCCTAGTGTACGAACCATCAAAGTATAGTTTCCATGGTTGTGTTGTTGTGATCATGAATATCTCTTCATCTGGAAAATTGGAAATGAGAGGATGATCACCTATGAGTGGTGCTTTGGCCAACTAATCTGCAATAACTTGACCTTTGATAGCTTTACGGTCTACATACTCAATGTCAAATTCACTTAGAATCATCACCCATTTGGCCAAGTGGCCTGTCAATGCTACTTTGCTAAGTAAATACTTGAGTGGATCAATCTTTGCAATGAGTTGTACCTTGTGTGTTAACAGATAGTGCCTTAATTTAGTGGCTGCCAAGATTACTGCTAGGCAAGCTCGCTCAATAGGTGTGTAATTGAGTTCATAGCCCACCAGTGTACGAGAGATGTAGTAAATAGCGCACTCTTTCCCTTCTGCATTATGTTGTGCCAATAGTACACCCAATGTTGTACTTGTTGCTGATATATAGAGTAGTAGAGGCCAACTTGGATCTGGTGGGATTAGCAATGGTGTATTCATGAGATAGTCTTTGAGCATCTGGAATGCTTGCTGGCATCTGGCATCCTAGTGAAAGCAGATGTTCTTGTGTAGTAGGTGTGTAAAGGGGTGACACTTATCTGCCAGTTGTGCAATGAATCTTCAGATGGATTGTAGCCATCCTTGTAATGTCCTTAGCTAACTAATATTCTTTGGAGGTGGCATGTCCATGATGGCTTTAACCTTTGCTGGGTCGACCTCAATACCTTTGCCTGAGACAATGTATCCTAGAAGCTTCCCGAAGGTTACTCCAAAGACACATTTCTTTGGGTTGAGTCGAACATGGTATTGTTCCAGTCTATCAAAGATTTTATCTAATATGTTGAGATGTCCTTCTCTGGTTAGTGATTTTGCTAGTAAGTCATCAACATAATCTTCCATCATAGTATGCATCATGTCATGGAAGATGGTGGTCATTGCTTGTTGATAGGTTGCTCCTGCATTCTTGAGGCCGAAAGGCATTACATTCCAACAGTATGTGCCCCATGGACATGTGAAGGTTGTCTTATGTTGATCCTCTGGTGCAATTTTTATCTGATTGTATCCGGAAAAGCCATCCATGAGTGAAAGCATGGCATGTCTTGCTGTTAGGTCCACTATGATGTTGATGTTTCATAGGGGAAAGTCATCCTTAGGACATGCCTTATTCAGATCTCTGAAGTCAGTACAAATGCAGATGCCCCCTTTTGGTTTGCTGACAGGAACAATGTTGGAGATCCATTCTACATAATCAATTGGTCTAATGAAACCAACATCTAGGAGTTTCTTGAGTTCTGTTTTGACTAGTATTGCAATCTGAGGATGCATCTTGCGAAGCTTCTGCTTGACAGGTTTGGCTCCTTCTGCTACAGTGAGGTGATGCATGACTAAATCAAGATCAAGGCCAGGCATGTCTTCATATGACCATGCAAAGTTAATCTCGTGCTTCTGGAATAACTCTACAAATTTAGGTTGTTCCTCTGGAGTGAGAAGAGATTCCAGATGTATGAGGTGAGGAGTTTTAGGAGTTCCCACATTGTATTCTTTGGTTTCTTCAATGAGAATTGTTGATCGTTCCTATTGTGTGCTGCAGGGAAGGATGTCAAACCTTTCATCCTCAAGTGCCTTAGAGAGGTTTTCACCGTTGGATACGCTCTGTCTTTTTACTTTTGTTGAATCAAACAGTGCCACAGTGTGGTTTTCACTGGAAGATCCATATTTTATTGTTATATTTTTGCAGCTAAAAGGTTTGGCATCCGCCCCGAAGTATGTTGTGCTATTAAGTTCTATGGTGAATCTAGCTTTGTGATCCTCACTTGGCAAGTTATCCCTTAATTCCTGTAAAGCGAAAAATCGCGAGCGAACCCTAAGTGTTCCCTCCACCACTCCCAAGGGGAAAAGGGGGGGTCACTTAGGATTGTCGGTTTTCACTTAGGAGAGACTTTACATTCAAAAGAGGGGTTGAAACCCACAAGATCCAATCCCACACAATGCAAGATTGGATTCTATGAGTTTCAAGGGTTAAGACAGCAAGGCTACCCTCTTTTGTAAAGAATGTGGATAGAATGATTAAGCTAGGAATGCATAGAAAGTGAGAAAGATTCGCTTATAAACAGAGATAGGGATATAGGATGAAGCTGCGGACCTAGAATTAGCAGTAAAATGTCGAGACGATGCTGTCTTGCAAATTTGAGTGAAAGTTGACGGGACGATGGCGCCCGGCGTGCACACGGTCCTCCGAAAAATCCGCGAAACGAAGGGGGATCTGTTCGTCTCTGCACAAGGATTCCAGATCTTCAATTTCAACCACGTACCTATAACCTACACATAGAAAAGGAAAGACGATTGGGGGGTTAGGGATTAGGGGTTTGCCCTTAGGTCAAACCCCGTTTTTGGAATTAACCAAGAAATGAGAATGCTGTAAATGTAAATGATTGTAAAACAAGTACTAGTACCTTGTTGTAAGAATGTTTGTATTCTTACATGCGAAGGTGTAGATGTTGTTGTATGTTGTATGTTGTATGTTGTATGTTGTATGTAGTAGGTGATCTCCTCTTCAATGGTTGAATCCTTGTCTTGAATGCAACACCTAGCCTTGAATAGAGACTTAGAATGATCAATTACTTGAAGGAATGCTTGAATGCTTGAATGTTTGAGTATTGCTTCCGCCTTTTTTCCATCCTCTTAAAATGGGAGAGGAAAAGTAGTTTATATACTTGCCAATTAGGGTTGATAGACTGATTTTTCCAACCTTAGGCCGACCAGGAAAGATTATTTTCCAAATTGCAAACATAAAGCCCCGAGGCCCCAAAAGAGACTGGGCCCAAAAATAGGGCCAGGGACCAGGGCACTGGGCGCTCTGGTCCCACCTCCCGGGACAGCAGGGTGCAAGGAGGATCAGGCCACGGTGCTGGAAAAATGCAGTTTTTGGTGTCATGAACAAGTTTCGAGGTCTCCATTCAGGTTCAGTGTTGCGTCGCCATCGTGAAGACCCAAATGCGGTCGAAATTGCAAGTGTCACAATTTTAGGACGCTACAATTCCAAAAAGTCAATGATGGCCTCATCGTTTTGGAAGAGGTCAAGACATGGGGGATTTGGTTGGTTCCATTCGATGAGTTCGGGATGGATAATGGGCATTACTTCATCGATTAGGTTAAGTTCATTAGATGTGTAAGTGAGGGTTAAGATGTTATGGTGAAGGTCGTTGATGGTACTCTCCCTATCAAAATCAAGCATGGGATGCGACGTAGGGTCTGTGGAAGAAGTTTCCAGCTTAGGAACCCAAGAGGTCTTTATCTGTGCTTCTCCGTAAACAGGGATGTCTTTTTGGGGTGGAGGTGGTGATGTGTCTTCCTCATCTAAAGTGTTAAGCTGTATGGAATCAAATTCTCATTCATGTGAGTCGGTCTCTGAATCACTTTCCAGCATCTGATTACTATACCATATTGGGATGTCCTTTGTGTTAAACACTGCGGGTGTGATCAGTTGATGTACCTTTGTAGATGAAGTGATCGGTGCTGCAGGAAGGATGATGGGGATCAATGAATCTAATACGAGGAGTATCGGTAGTGTTGAATCAGTTGCTTCTGCTGGAACTGCTAGTGTTGTAGATGCTGCTGTGGGTTCTAATACAGTTGTTGCTGCTAATGGTGCTATTGATGTTATTGCTGCCGCTGATGGGTTTACTGGTTTGTTTGGTGGGATGATGGGTATTGTAAATGGTTGTGTTGGATTTTTGAGCCTTGGTGGGGCAGTTGCGATGAGGTTTGATGCTACTTTGATAATAAAAGGTGTCCTCTTTGCAATAGGCTGATATAGTGGTTTGTTGGGTTTTACTTTGAATCAGAGCTTAGGAAAGATCTCATTTTCAAAGCCTAGGCCTGTATTACCTTTGGGCTTTAATTTTGGTAGCAGTGGTCCATGTCTTCCTTGTTTACAAGATCCCAAAGCACTCTGACCATCATAACCCATTCTTTGCATAATGAGGAGGCCTTTGCCATATTGATTTGTGGGAAGTGTAGCTTGTGATATATCAGTGGTGATGGGATCTTTATAGATCCATTCCACTAAGTCCTCATCTTGGGTTTCTTCTTCTTGACTCTTTTCAAGGATGAAAGGTGTTAAAGCACATGCTGGCGTGATTAGTGGTTGCTGAAGTAACTGTTGTGGTTTACCATGTGTTCTTGGAGAAGTGGGCATTTGTCCCACACAAAAAAGTTGACTTAAGTTGTATTCCCCAGGACCTTCCTCTGTTATTTTCATCTTAAGCTTTTCTTGCTTGGGTATAGGGGTGTTTGAATTGGCAAGAGAGGCTGGACTTATATATGATGTGGAGGAAATGGCTTCTCTATTGTTAGGAACGGTAATCTCTGGTTGATGGCTGATATTATGACAATATGCAAAGGGATTTGCATCGCCTAGGATTGTGATCTCTACACCGTTATGTGGGAACTTGATACATTGATGGTAGGTAGATGGAACAACTTGCATGGCATGTATCCAAGGTCTTCCTAACAATAGATTGTATGGAAAAGGAAGGTCTAGAACCTGACAAATGATATGCTTTACCACAGGGCCCACTCGGATTGGTAGTACCATAGCTCCTTTGGATGAACGTTCTGCATCGTCATAGGCTTTGATTGTGATCTTTTTACGAGGATCCATTGATTCTATGGCATATCCCAATGTTGTGACCAACTGTAGTGTACAAATATTTAAGCCTGCTCCATTATCGATCAAGACTCGCTTGATCCTATGTTGGTTGATAACGCCTTCAATGTGTAGCGAAGTGTTATGAGGTTGCTGGAAGGAAGAGTTATCACTTTCAGAAAAAGTGAGACAAGGTGATGACTTTAGGATTCCAACCATGGCTTGAAATTGGTCTGTATTCAGGTTAGCAGGGACTGACGCTTCTTGGAGAGCTTGATCCAAGATTGTTTTATGAGATGGAGATAGGCGCAATAGCTCTAAAATGGATATAAGCGTAGGTGTTTTGTCTAATTGTTCCACAAGATTGTACTACTTTGGTATGGAGGTGGTGCCTTGTGGAGTTTCTTTTATGGTAACCTTGCTGCGATGTGTAACAACAATGCAATTGGAGTTGGGATTTTTTATGGTTATAGTTGCAATTTGTTCACTGGCATCATACAGGTGATTTACAGTATAATTATACGCAGCCTACATATAATCAGTGGTATCAGTGCCTCTCCTGGAAGTGGAAGGACCCCTTTGATCTTGTGATGGAAGTGGATTTTTGAACATCAGATGATCATTGTTTGTTGTTTTTGGTTCATGTCCTTCGATTTCGATTTCACCTCAATCAATAAGATCCTGAATAAGATCTTTTAATCTATGACAATTACTTGTCTTGTGTCCTCTCCCTTGATGGAAATCAAAATGTTCAGTATCACTCCACCATGCAGATTTGATCTGAGGCTCATAGCTTGATGTTTTAGGTAGAGTTACCAAATTTTGAGAAACCAGTTGTCGCAACACTGTTTCGATGGGTTCCCCTAAGGGAGTGTATGTTCATTTTTATTTTTGCTGACGAGGTCTAGGTTCATCGTGAGATGTGATGCGACCTTGATTTGAAGGAACAATTGTGTTATTCTGAGGTGGGGGATTATGTCCTGCAAATCAAACCACAGGTTGTGCACTTTTGATAGTTCTGTCATCCACAACCCTATCATTAACGATATTCTTGTTTTTGTTCCAGAAGCTTGGTTTATCACTATTGAAGCGTGGGCGAGGACCATCCTTTGGTTCATTATAGATTTGGATAAGTCCTTTCTTGATGAGGGCCCGCTCACATTTCAAACCCTTGGTGATCATGTCATTAAAAGAGGTTGTGTCTTTGACATCCAGGTGAAACTCCATTTCTTTGTTTAAGTTGGAAATGAATATTTCCACTAGTTCTCATTCAGGTAACTGAAGAGAATGTCTACTAGACATTTGATGCCATCGTTGTAGGAATACTAAGAATAGTTCACTTGGTTTTTGTTTAGTTTTGCACAGATCAACCATGGTGATGTTGCGTTCAATGTTATGAGAGTAATGTGCCAAGAACTTCTGAATTAGTTCTTCAAAGGTCCTAATGCCACTTGGTAGCCGGGAAAACCATGATGTGGTTGTTCCTCCCAAGCTTTGGGGAAAAAGTCGCATTAGGTATGTGTCTTCATATGCCACTTCGAGGCAAGCTGAATGAAATTATCTGACATGATCGCGAGGATCTCCCTTTCCTCTATATTTTTGAATTTGGGTGTTTCGAATCCTCGTGGAAAGGGTGGCATATAAAGATTCCTATCAAAGGGATAGGGACAGATGTCATTGAGTGAGAATTGGTTAGTCTTTACACCACTATGAAGTCGTTGGGTGAGATTTTCAACTTATTGCTGCAACATCTCCATTTCATTTGGACGAGGAGGTGGTGGGTTACCTTGAGGAATGTTATATCTGATGGGATCTCTACCTCTTTCTTCTTCATAGCAACTTTGTCATTCTGATGCTTGTCTTAATTAGGCAAGATCAAAGTCAAAGGGGAGTTTGGCTCCTTCTTGAGCGAGCTTTAAAAAGTGAGCATCCGCATTGCTCCTAAGTATTTCATCAAAAAGTTTGTTAAAGAGAGGGTTATGCTGGTCCCTTTCTATTGTGGTGGGAGTAGGAGTACTTGGGTTTTCGTCATTTGCATTTCCTCCAAGTGCTTCTTGAAATTCATTGATATTGTCCTCCTCTTCTTCTTCAATTTCTACTTCTCGTTTGCCTTGAGTGTGATTGGGTGTGAGCCATTTTGTTTACAAGTTTTTGTTGAAGTTGAGTGAAAATGATGATGAGTTGTTGATGAAATGAAAGATTGATGTTTGGTGAATTGTGTTGCATGTGGATCTCTAGCACTTTAAAGGTAGATGTGACCGAAATTCTTTCTTTGAATTGCTTGTTTGTTTTTGATAAGGTTTGATGTGATAAGGTGTAGAGAAATCTGAGATGTGTTACAAGTTCAACTACCTAGTAATGAGAGGATTCACTCATGAACTAGTTTTAACTTGCGTAGATGTGTCTCTTAGGATGAGCTTATCCCAGATGTAGAAACAATCTAAAAAGTGATGTGATGTGTTTGATTCAAGCAATATCTAAAAGACAACTTAGGACAAGAACCTCTTAATGTTTTGAGAGTTGGAACAGATTCATGATGAAGTGATGATGTATGAATGAGGTAATGGATGAAATGTTTTAACTCCAATAAAAGCTTTGTGTCACAAATGGAACAAATTCTACCTCTTCCCTTTCGGGTGTTGGTGGCATTTCTCGAGCTATGTTGTATGTGATACAAACGTTTGGGAAGACGTTGGGATTAATCTTGCCTCCTTGGTTTTTGTGATAACTCAAAACTCTATATTGCATAAAAGCTTTGTGGTTTAATGATTCTGAATCAAATTCGTTTGTTTTGCCTTGAAGGTAGAGACGCATGTGACGTAGAAAAACTCTATGAGAGACAAAGATTTTTCTATTTAGATAGAAAAATTTCCTCCTTTTGATCAAAGCCTTTGAGCTCAATGGTCTTCTTTTCAAGTTGATGTTCTGATGACGATTCTTCTTTCGCAAGGTGTGAAGAATGGTCATAAAATTTGATGCTTTTCTTTGTTTTATTTTTTTGTTTTTTGATCTTTTGGTTGTTTTTGAAAGATGTTTGGTTGGATGAATACTTGTTTTGATTGATTTTTTATTCTTCTTTGACAAGAAAACAAAGCAAGCACACAAACACAAGAATGTTGCCTTAAAGGCACAAATGAGTATGGGTCTAGATCAACCCAATCTTTGGACTTTTTATGACCCTTTCCTTTAAGTGTATTTTAGGTGATTTTCTTTCCAAAGCTTGAAGTCGGCTCAACTTGTACTTGGTCTTGATTAAAATGAAGACACCTCAAACACTTTGTATCCCTAAGGTCAAATGGCCAGTTGTGATAAATTCAGCCCACATCTTGATATTTCTTCGACTTTGGTACTACATACCTTAGGAATCTCGTCATGGCAGGTAAGGATGTGATATACTAAGTCTTGCACGAGTATAACAAATAGATGATCCCTATGATGGGGGGGTCACCACTTTTATCAGGCTACAAGTGACTTTTCAAAAAGCTATGTTTCTACTCAAAGAAATATGTATGGTGAGTATCTTGGGAGCAAAACCATCTATGCTCTTGCACTGAATTGTATCTCAAATATTCTCAATCAATAGAATGGGTGGGCTACTACTTAAAGGTGTTTAGTCATTTTTTATGTTTTTGGACATAAGTTCATTCTGCAGTGACTCACTTAAGAGCCTTGTAACTTGTGGTGGGGCCCATTTGTCCTTTCGGCAAGTTACACTATAGGAATAGCTATACCCAAGGCTACAGCTTTCGCTGTCACTTGATTTCTATAGCGGCTCGAGGGATTTACCACGCGAGGTCGTTCCCAAGAGTGATGTGTCTCTTGGCAGGACTCTCTTAAAAAGATAAAAATTTGAGTGTTACTAACACTTTTCTCTTGCACCTAGGACCACGAAAGCCAAGGGAGAGGATAGTGTGTGTTAGAAGTAGGACCACTCAACCAACTTTTTGCACAAGTGTGCCAAGCAAGAAAAAAACTTGTTCTTTTTAACTTGCCATCGCAATGTGTTCTAACTATTTGGAGATGTTGCTTCAACAATCATGGTGTTCTTTTTAACCTCAAATGCAAAATTTTAAGTAAACTAGAACTTTGAAAATCCTGGTCAACTTAATTTTGAAGCACGTATGAAGGAAAAATCACTTTGCAAAAATTTTGAAACAAGTGGATTGTAAGTTTTAATTGCACCAAAAATTGAAGTGTGGATTGTAAATTTTTGCTTAAGTTTTGATGCTAGAAATGAATTTATTTTGTTGATTTTAAGCACCAAATGAAAAGTTAAGCCTAAACTTGCAATAAACAAAATTGTTTTGTTCAATTTTAGAGCACCAAACACAAATTTTGATCCTAAGCTTGCAAGAAAGTAAATTTTGTGTTGTTAAATTTTAAAACACCAAAAAGAAGTTTTTGATTTTTAAGGAGGTTGGTTTTTAGACCTACACAAGAGACAAATAGTTAGTAAAAACCAAACCCATGGTGGGCTTCCACAAGCCTAAGAATTTTTCTTTTTTTAGTTACAGGGTCATTTTTACAACGTTATGTTACAATAGCGCTATTATGTGTTTAAATAGAAGTGCTATTTAACACAAACGCGCTAAAAAAAAAAAATGACAGGGAAGGCAAAAGCGCTCAAACATGCTCAATAGCACCAAAACAAGGTCAAAAGCGCTCAAACAATGTCAATGGCGTTAAACTTGGTACAATAGCGCTAGAACAACAAGTTGCAATAGTGCTACAATGTGATCAATAGCACTAAAGCGGAACCTATGTGTCAAATTCAACATTCAAACATGTTATTGGTCAAAAATAAATAGTTTTTGGGTGCTTGGATTCATGTCGGGTTCACCAAATGATGCTCTACAAAAAGGGAAGGTTAGTCAATGATAACAAAATACAAACAAGAAGAAAAGCCAAACTGTTAGTGTCAGAAATCACAAACAAAATACTTTCCTACACAAGCATATCAAAAGAGATATCAAAAGCATGACAGAATATCTAACTAAGAAGGTAAATATGATGAGGCATCTCCAAATGCCTCCTAGCATGCTCTTGGCTTCTTCTCCTTTGTTCCTCTCCTCTCCAAGTTCCAAAATAGTGTAGCTCTCAGCAGCTTTTTGCACTATGGATGCTTATGGAGTTTTGAGATTGAAGTATTTGCTCTAAATGAGAATAAAAAGCTAATACTATGCTATTGATACTAAAATGATTTATTTTAACCAAAATGACAAGATATTAGTTAATTATGCTAAAATGCTCTCTCAAAATGCCTATAGCTTAAATGCATACAAGTTTTCGGGATCGAGATTATGAAGAAATGGGCTCTATTTATAGGAAAAATGGAGCAATGGATGGTTGAGATTGAGTAATTTCAACAAGGGTCGGGATTGAATGATATTCAATCCATGTGAGGGCTTTCAACCCAATCCCAAGATGACATGTGTCAATGTGAGATAGGTTGAGAGGAGAGGGAATAAGCATTAAATGCTTGATATGACCTTGGGAGTTAAGGTTAAGGTTAGTTGAATTAATAAACTCTTTATTCAAAGAATAAAGTTTTTATCCAATGGATAAACTCTTGTGCAAAGGCAAAAGGGATAAACATGGTCAAAGCAATAAATGCTTGAAGAGACACATGAGTGCAAGTTGAAATAACCATAAATGGTTATGTAGGAGTCATTAATGGTCATATAAGAGCCATTAGTGGTTTTGGAAGACTTTAGAGGTTAAATTGTTGAACACACAAACCATTAAATGTTTTTCAAAGACTTTGAAGTCTTTGAGAAGTGACTCCAAGTTGCTTAGGAATGTGACAATAGTTAGGGAATGGATTAGGTTAATTAGGAAGGGGTTAGAAGAATCTAGAAGGGGATTAGGTTTGCAAGTGGATTTGGTAGGTGAGGGAAAATAGGATTTTTATTAAAATAAAATTCATTTATTTCAACAAATAGGTGCAAGTTGCATTTTTAGGAGAATGCAAGTGGGGGGGATTTTAATGATTTAAATAAATGTTTCATTTAATTTATTTAAAAGAGGAAAAGGGGTTAAATGAAATAAATAGGATTTATTCATTTAATTGATTGTGAGTTTGGTTTAATGAATTAATTAAAATAAATTGAATAATTTATTTATTTAATAGGAGAATATTTTGAAGATGAATTAATTAAATATTAATTTAATTAACTGATGGCTAGTGGATTTTTAATCAAATAAATATCAATTATTTATTTAATTAAGCTGGACAGATTTGTGTGACTACAAATATTCTATAAAAAAATTCGAATGTTGGAAAATATATTTTTGACAACAATTTCTTATAATAAAAATATCAAATGAAATGAAATAAAATAAAAATAAAAATCAATGAAAGGATGAAAGAAATATGGCATCCATCAAGCTCAACTTCAAAGTATTTTACTCATATTTTTTGTAATCTATTTCGATTGTAATACTTTTATTACAAGATATAATATGGAGTATTAACTTTGACATATTTTGTATATATAAAAGGTTTACAATCACAGATTTAGATTCAACCAAAATGCAATCTATTTTGGAAAAAAAAATTATAATATGACACATTGCATGTATTAAGAGATAATGATTTCTTTAAATATAAATATTCTATAATTTTTTTCAAATGTTGGAAAATATCTTTTTGACAACAATATCTTATAATAAATATCAAATGAAATGAAATAAAATAAAAATTAAAAATCAATGAAAGGATGAAAGAAATATGGCATCCATCAATAAAATCAAGGTTAGTATTAATAAGTGTGGCATCCATAAATTATCTTCATTTTATTCAACCTTGTATAATTTTGTAAGGATTTTTATTGAAATATTTAATACAATATTTTTTAATACAGTAAAAATGGGTTTTGAAGGGACCCAAAACCCTTTAACAACTTGTCTTAAACCAAGATTAACATTGAAGAGTACAAACACAAATCAGAAAACTTTCCCAAACTATAACCATAAAACCGACAATCAAAAGACAACAAAAAACCAGAAGACAACAAAAAACACGAAAGACAGCAAAAGAGACTAAACCAAATTCTTCATGGTATCTGCAACCTCCGCCTCAAGCTAAATCATATTCAGCACCACCTTCTTAAGGTCCTAAAGGTCTTATGGATGTTTTTCATCCTTTCTCTTCAAATTTGCTCTTGTTCTCTTGGTAGGCCTGGATGATTCTTCTTGACCTTTGTCTTTTTCCACATCTAGCTCCACAACCTGATTCCCTTGATTCATACTCTCCAAGTTGAGTACCATAGTACTCATGCTTTCAGTAGTGGCTTTTACAACTTTGTGGCTCAGATTCATGATGTTGTGGAGGGAACCCTTAATGTTATTCATCTTTTCCTCAAAACCAAAGAGTTTCCTTTCGTAATCCTTCTTCAAATTCTCAATGGCCTCAATAATCTTTTTCAGACAGTCAACCATCCAAATTTTCTCTTCTTCGGTCTAGATTACTTTAACATAAGAGTCCCTACTATTACCAGTGCTAGATGTCTCTGTCACCTCTAATTTACTTGTAGTTGCCCTCTATTTAAATTGTAATTCCTTAATCTCATGGAAGATCCATTTGAAAATATTGAAGAAGTCAATAGCATTGTCTTTTGTCATACCCATAACGTCAGATAATTGCTCTTGGTCAAGTTTCAAGTGATGGGAATCAACATTCAACTCCAAAGGGGAAGATGATATTTCTTGACCACGAGAGGAAGGGTGAGGAGAAAGAGAGCCACTCGAAGAAGGAGATAAAGTAGCATTATTCTTTCTCACCCCACAAGAAGGGTCACCCATCTTCCGAGCTTTCCCCTTACACATCCTAAAAATTTCCTTCCTCCCCATGGCTTTGCTTCTATCATCATCAGGGGGGGAGGAATAAATCCTATATTCTTCCTTTTTCTCAAACCAGTAATGGGGAAAGCAGAATTATCCTTCCCCTTAGATCCTTACCTTTCTCCCTAGTCAAAGATTTTTTGCTAGGTTTAGGAGATTTTTTAGTCTTCTAAGGGGGAACATGTAACCTTCCTCCTCTATCTTAGTATCCCAATCTTCCTCCTCAGAACCACTAGAGTTCGTCTCATCCTCCTCCAAAACAGAGATAAAATTGGAAGGAGCGGGAAAAGCTTTAACATGATCATGAATTAAGACAAGAAGACCTTCATGTATAGAACCAGATTTCTAATAGGGTTCTTCCTATGGTCCTTAATGCTAGAGCTAAGGGAAGACAACAAGAAAAACGAGAAGAAAACCATCACCTAATGCCTAGAATAATTGATAAGCACAAAGTGATGACTAAAGGCTCTAGTAAAATGCCCATCTAACGTCATACATTCCATCAAATCTTTTAGAATCTCCCTCCAACCTGACTTAATCTGTGAGGTGCCATAGCTTCCCTATGGAGACCTAACCAATTTCTTTGTTTCCTTCTTAGATTTAGGAAATTTATTCACAACAAACTCGAAGTATTTTCTATTTTTGTAGAATTTCATGCCCTCCATAGACAGACTCATTACCTCCGAGATTAGCTTCTCATCAACCATCTAAAACAACGTTAAGAAAATTATATAATTGTTATTCCACCTATGAAAATATTTATACTCCATACTAATGAATTTTTTTTTATAACTATTAGTATTCAGTTGACATATATCTTGCAAACCTATGTATTATTCATATCTTTCCAACATCGTTGGAAAGTATCCTTGGATAGTTAGGGTGTAATAGATTTTTTTAGAATTTAGATTTTTTGAGAATTTTAGCATTAGTTGTTATATGCTCTCATGCAAGGAGGTGGAGTTGGAAATGGTTCTCAAGCTATTGTTTTAGAAAAAATATTAATTTGAAGATGCAAATTGAGTACTAGAACATCTTGAATGTAATTGGTGGGTCGCATTTAAGTTGGGTGATGACTTTGAATGCCTACCTTGGGATATGACCATTATAAAGAAGTTACAAGTCAAAAATATTAGTATGGATGTGAAAAATTTTATATTATACCTTGGTTTGATGACACATTACTTTTGGAAACTATTTGTAGCATTCATCTCCATTTCTAGTGAATTGGAGATATCAAATAGTATTTTCATGAGTTTATTTTACAATTACACATGTGTTACTAGAGTTATGTGAAAGTGAAGAGAGCGTTATTGTATAGATGTATCTTATATTTGAAGATTAATAGATAATTTTCTTTTTTCTCATTTAGATTCTTTCTTAAAAAGGTTTCTCCATATAAATACTTTGTTGATGTAATTTGTTGATTCATTTCTCATTACTAATATATACAATCACTTAACATTCCTATGATAATCCTTGTTTAATTAAATAAATTTTAAATTTGCATACACTTGTAGAAGTCATTCATGCAATGGTTTCACTTTATTTCTTCACAATAACAGGTTTAACATTAATTTCACTTGTTCGTATTTTTAAATTTTAATTTCCTTGACAAACAAAACCTTAAAATTGATGGAAGAAAGTAATGAAGAAGGGGTCATGAACTAAATGGAGGATATGAACTCTTTAACAACGTTAGGATTTATGTCTTTTAGTTGAATAAGGTAGAGATAAAAAGAGGAACCCAAAAAATTCCTAATGGAGGGAAAATGTAAAACCCTCCCATTAGGTTTTATTTCTTACCTAGGAAATAACTTATCTTGTCATTGCTCATTTAAGATGTTTATTGAGGATATCTATTTTGAGTATAAATAAAAATTCACAATGGAAATTTTGTTGGGAAATCTTAAAATATGAGCATGATTAAAAAAAAAAGGAAATCGTTGATTCAAGAATAAAAAGTTCATATACAATGCATAATGCTAACAATGCCCTCAATGACTTCCCTCTATAAAGTGAAGGGTTTTTAATATCCTCTAAGCATAGAAAAAAGGATTGATACCTCTCTCAAACCAAGTATCAAGGATCTTGATTATGAATATATATTGCACATCAATATTTATCCTCATTGAATATTGTCGCTCATGCTTGGCCAATATAATCAAGAAAATTAAAGAAGTTAACATCAAGACCTAAATTACATATAAGCGCATAATAAATTATAATGCCACTTGATTATTATTTGAGAATTAATTTAGGAAAGGTACAAGTATCGATATCTACTTAAAGATGTCCAAAAAACCATGCAAAAATTACCAATATTTATGCACAAATGCTCTAGTAGTCGTGCGCTATGGCTACCAATAAAATTGCACAACTCTTCCAATTAAAGTCTACAAATTCTAACTAATGGGGTTATAAGTGGGTGGCTATTGATATATGTGAAATTTAGTAATAGATTTTTTATTATCATTTTTTTGGTTTCTTTAAAGTTAATAATTGAAAGATTGGGTGAACAAGGAGTAAATGTTAATTGAAACATGAGCGATAATTGATGCTCTTCCTTGAATCAATACTTCTCGCCCAGATTATTATTACACCAACACAACTGAAGATTACACCAAGACAGTTGAAAAAGCCTATATATGTACCAAGTTTATGTTAGATTCTAATAACCAAGAAGTCATTTATGTGACCATTCTTTATAGATTAGGGGAAGAGCACCAATAGATAACATAGTTCCAATAACCGTCACCTTATTATCATGTTGACCCCCAAATAGCCGTCATAGTGAAAACATCATTAATAAATTTGTTTTGTACCAATAGCTGATCATTTTTTGTAATTAATTGGCCCATTTGTGCACAACTATTGGAACATTTGTCTCATTTGTGTACCACTATTGGAACATCTGTGTACCACTATTGGGGCATTTGTCAATAATTACTAGAAATTTTGAGTTGACGGTTACTGGAACATCTTTAGTTAGGTATCAGGCAACACTTTGAAATGTGTACTTTTTGACCTTTGTGCGCATAACTGATTCCACAACGTGCATCGTTAGTACCCGAAAGCCAAATCAATAGTTATAAGCAGTTAAGTCGCATAAGAAGACAACTAAAAAAAAAAATCAAAATCCGATGTATCGTTTAAAATATGTGGTTGCGCAAAGTTAGCTATGATGGCTACTAGTGCTCTTCCCCTATGACTATAATACTTCTATGACTTAAGTACTTCTCTGACTACCTCTAGACATCAATACTTCTTTCCCAAACTACTAGGGGAAGAGCACCAATAGATAACATAGTTCCAATAATCGTCACCTTATTGTCATGTTGACCCCCCAATAGTCATCATAGTTAAAACATTAATAATTTTTTTTGGTACCAATAGCCGATCATTTTATGTAATTAATTGGCCTATTTGTGCACAACTATGGGAACATTTGTCCCATTTGTGTACCACTATTGGAACATTCGTGCACCCCTATTAGGACATTTGTCAACAAGTACTAGCGATTTTGAGTTGACGGTTACTAGAACATCTTTAGTTAGGTATCAGACAACACTTTGAAATATGTATTTTTTGACCTTTGTGCACATAATTGATTCCACAACATGCATTGTTACTACCTAGAAGCCAGATCAATAGCTATAAATAGTTAAGTCGCATACGCAGACAACCCAAAAAAAAAATCAAAATCCAATGTACCGTTTAGGATCTGTGAATGCACGAAGTTAGCTATCATGATTACTAGTGCTCTTCTCCTATTATATATTACACCAAAACAGGTGAAGAAGCCATATATGTGCCAACTTTATGTTAGATTTCTAGTAACGAGGCAGTTTGTAAAGTAAGTTGTAGATAAATGCAATAAATGTATGTGCCAACATGCCATTAGATTTCCAGTAACCAAGCAACCTCTAAATCAATAACTCGTTTAGGAACTCTACGAATCCCTTTTCCAGTCAATATGATACTACTTTTATAGTGATTTCATTTCCATCTAAAAAATTTGCGTAAGAGATAGTTCTAAAACGCCTTTGTCTAACTGAGGGATAAAATTGTGTAGCTTTTCTCAACTTTTCAACGATAAATATGATCCTACAATTAATTCGCTTCAAAATCTCAATCATAAAACCAAAACAAATCAGTATGAGAGATGCCTGGATGACAGATTCTAAACAAATCAGTATGCTAAATAAAAAATCGAACATGTCAATTCTCCTGTTGTCATCGATGGGCACCTCCACGCCAATCTACACCACACAAAGATTAAAACAAACATTCTTTCTATTCATGATTATGGATTATGTGCGCCACAGACTTCTTCAGATTGAAGAGAGGAAGCTATTCTATTGTACTATTTATGGATTCCGCTTCATTTGTTAGACCCACCCAGAATAAATCAATCGAAGTGATTAAAAAAAGAGAAGGGAGTACTGTGTGAAACAGTCTGTCCACCATAATGATAATCATTAATGAAGACTGAATTTATTTAACTCAAAAGAAGGGAGACGTGCAAAGCAAAAGCTTTCAAAGGAGTTTGATATGGCCCTCTGTCGCTCACAAAAATCGAACGGACCAAGACAGCTGCAACGGACAAAGACAGCTGCTGTTCTTAAAGTCTATTTCTTCCAGGATATTATACTCTTTATGTCTTTTCTCAATACAATCACTAATCAAATCATCATTTTCTTTGTTGGGAATGTGAAGTCCAACGGTCTCATGATCTTTTGTATTCCCTTTTAACTCTTCGTCTCAAATCTAAATATGAATGTATAAATAGATCTGTGCAGTCTATGTGCTATTGTATTGTATTGTAGATTTCTTTGCTTAATAGCGGATGTAGTTTTATGGTGAACCGCTATAAATATCGTGTGGCATGTCCTTGTTTATTTTTCTGGTTCGTTTATGTTTTAGTTTAGTTGTTTTATTATGTTTTTGTGCTCATTTTATTTTTTGTTTTTTGATAATGATAAATTTAATAGACAAACGGTGATGTTAAATGAAAACTACCAAATTTAGCTATGTTGGACTTTAAAATTTTATTACAAGAAAAATAGATATCAAAATTTATTTTTTCTTTTTTTAGCATTGCATATATATGTGTCATCTATTTGAAAAATTAAAAGTAGCATACCTATATTTTATAAATAAAATTTATGTAGAGGACGCTGAGAGATATCAAATTTTTAAAAAAATTGCCTTTAGCATAGATTAATTAATTTCATATGGTTAATATTTATTAGAATTTAGTCTTATTTTAAAATATGAAATGATTTGCATGCCAAAAAAAAAGTTAGAATATGAAATGATTTGCATGAAAAAAATAAATAAATAGAAGTTTCTTTTACTGACAATCCTCGGGTCTTAGTTTGCATCAAGGGTTTTTGATGAAGGGCAAAGTTAAGTGCATGGAAGGACAAATGGAAACACCTCCGCCCTCCAACCCAAGGAGATTTAGTTAGGAAGGAAGGATGATGAATGCGGGGGGAATGGAAAGGCAAAGTGAAGGACATTAAAGAGTGGGGTGAAGGTGTGTGGGGTAGAGGTAAAGGGAAGGAAGGAAGGTCGAGACCTCTGCCTTCTACATAGGAAGAAAGGGCTAAGCCCGAGATATATGGGGATGGAGGATGGGATCTTTGCGTTCCAACTTAATTCGCCGCAATACTTTGGGGGGAAAGGATAGCCTCTTTGTGCCCTAGCCCAAGCCCAAATTTAAAAATATTTTTTAATTTCTAGTCATTAAAATTGCACGAATAAAAAAAATGGGTGGGTGCCATCGTAGTGTTACACCTCTCAGCATAATCAGGAAAAGATAAGTTTGTTTTCATTTTATTTGGTGGCGCTAACTAGAACCTTTGATTTTCAACATTTTTCAGCAATAAAAAATCTCTTTGAATATCTAGAAAAAATATAAAATTAAAAATTAAAAAATAACAAACATAACAAACATAAATTTCATTAATATTTCTACATTACATCATTTTACATCATTTTGAAATTCAATTTAGAAATGTCACTTTTATGCAGTCGAAGTTAAAAAGTTTTAGCGGTGTTGGGCACTTCTTTTATAAAAATGTGACATAGGTTTATGCTTTTACCCTCATGAGTTTCTAGACTAGCTTTAGGTGAGACTATAACAACCTCTAACACTCTTTTAGCTTTCTTTCCCAAAGATTCACCCTTTTTAGGCATCTTGTCAATTTAAGATGATCTAGGGTTTTTCTACTTCTAACACCTACTTTAAATGCAACAAGCACAAACACAAAAAATATTGAAACCTTAACAATTCAATTCTAGTAAGGATAGGCTTACTCACTATTAAAATTTGCTATACTTGAAAACTCTGGCTCTGAAAACTGCTTTGTAATTGCTCTCTGCCTTTGTAATACCTTTCCGCCTTTGGATTTTCATTTGCAAGGTGAAAATTGAGCCTTCAACTCATGAATTTATTATTCCTAAAATGTAGATACATCTTGTCATATCGACATTAATTCACTCAACATGAACCATTTGAATTTGGTAGCCGTGTGCACTTAAATTTAATTAGGACCGTTGGTCTTGCTACATTTGCATCATGAATGGTTGTGATTTTCTCCCTTTTGTGCCAGCATTTATTGACTAATTGCCCATAGTCCACAGTGGCAGCCACTCCTCATTCCAATTCTTGCTTTTGTTTTCATGACATCGTCATCTCAACAATCATGGGCCCACTTTTATCATTTTGAGTCCATCTACAGCTCCGCAACACTACTTTTGTATTACCTTGTCCAACCTGTGGATTTACAGAGACACTTATTGCTTTGGTCATCCTTCTCCATAGCTCTACAAGTGCTTTTATCATACCATTTGTCTTCTTGCAGACTTGTGGGCCATAGATTTCCTTTATCACATTTAAGTTCTCTTATTTTGCAACTCTGCAAATGGAAACCCATAGCCCCTAAGCCACCTACAAACTTACGTATAAGTCTTTCATTGGCACATCATTCATTTGTCACTCCACAACTCTGCAAGGAAATATTTAAGGCACACAAAATACCTATGGACTTGTGGAGACACTTGATACACTTACAACACACACTCCATAGCTCTGCAGGTGATGACTTAACATTGAAAAATGACCTACGAAACCGCAAAGACAAGGCATCACTTAAGCGATGTAAAATGCATGTGCAAAGATAACTTGCTAAGTGAAGGGTCCAAGGGGACATCAACTAGGAAAATTTACGAGGTGAAAATTTTGGACTTAGACATTAGACCCTTTAGGAAAATACTTGTGTCGGTCACACCACCATTCCTTACGAGATGGGGTTGGTTACCAAACGGTAACAATGACATAATGTTGTAACTTAAAACTCCAATAACCAATACATAACAGGTTAACAAAGAATTAAAACAAAAGAGAACAGACCAAAGGAGTACATGGGAAATTTTAACACTTAGAGAAATTTTGAAACCCTAAAACCTACAAAGAAGAAAGCTAAGCCAACAGATGCTGAAAATTTGTGGAATCTTCAACAATCCTAACAAAAACTCCACCAAAATCATCATGTCTCATACTGGAAAAAAAATTTGATGGTCAAAATACCTGAAAAGTCCCTAAATGGTTGAAATTACGTGTTGCTTCTTCAATCATGGGTAAGGTCTAGTCTGTGTTGATGCCTTCACCTCCAATTGTTCTACTTTCTCTTTATCTTGACTTTGTAAACGTCAAACTATCACCAACACAACACTCAAATCTGTAGTACACTTCACCATTTCACATGGGAACTAGAGGGCCTTCCCCAATCATTACGACCTACAATTGACAATTCTTGGTACATATTTTACATTTTTCTTCATCTTAACAATGGATCAAACAATATGATCGAATATAATTTATTTATAATTAACATCTAAAAATAGTCCTATTAAAATACTATGTTACTAATTTGTAGCATGTTAATTCAATAAATTATACTGAATGTATTGATCCACCTATAGATATTTAAACATTGGTTGTGGACCTACAACATAATGAACTCAATTGATAGACAACTTCTAGTGTAAACTATAAATATCTTTTTTGTTCTCATTGTGTGTGCACTTCACACTCATAGAGGATTACAAGTCACGATAGCGATTTCATAAAGAAAAATTGGCACTCCTCTTTGGTTACAATATGTGAGTGAATGACACTAAGAGCAAGTAAATTGATGTTAATTGTGGTTGGTATAGTCTAGCATGCTCATGCCTCAAATGAAAAGCTTTCAACGAAAGTGACTAAATTGAAGACGAACCCTAGCTCTATTCCTAGCCCCATCCAAAAAGAGAAAACAAGCCTTATGCTTACTCGCCCCATTTCTATTGAAATGGAAAAATTCTATGGCATCTCTGAGATTTCTTGTCCATAGGCTGTGAAAAAATTGGGAATTGACATTAAGGATAACAACCTTCAGGGCATTATTCTCATTCCACATCCTCTGTTCTAGGATTTCTTTTCATTTTAGATTTTTTGTCTATATCTACCATTTTGCGTTTTTATTCTGGGGGGTTATTATTTTTTTCCTACCCTTCATTTGTTGAGAGGGAGTTCATTAATGGGAGTTTTATTTTGTATCTTCTTGGCATTTTTTATTAACTTTGAAAAACTTTTTACAATCTTCTCTTGAGGAATATACACTCCTAGAGCTCTCAAATGCATTTGAACCACAATATTAATTTTGATCATTATTGCCTTTTACTACCATTGCAGGTGTGTTCTGCAAAGATAGGCCAATGTGATGTGTGTTGTTGCAAATGCCCTGGTATACATGTACACAAAATGTGGAAGAAGACAAAAGGCTCTTGAATTGTAAGACAAAATGCCTCAAACTAAACAAGAATGGAGGTGAAGTATTTATTTGTTGTCTTGGAGAAGAATGTCAATACTTAGTGATATAGACAACCTTTGTTGCTGCAAGTTAAATACAATTGATTTATTAGGTAAAGGATCAAACACAATAGATTAAAGTAATTGAGAAACAATTGTCTGCGCCACTTTAGAAAAGAAGGAATGTAATGGACACAGAAATTGACAAACAACTATGTTACATAGTTAATATATATACTCTTGTAGAACCCAATCTTCAGGCGATAGATATGCCGCAATTTTATTTGGGAAAGTTTGTAATTGTTCATAACATTTGCAATTACAGTGATAATAAAAGGAAAAAAATATCAAGGGAAGAATCTTAAATAGGTGACCAACTTACCCAAATTGAATTGTTTAGATTCACTCCATTATGAAAGAAGTATGTTGTTGTCATCCATAGCAGGGTGATCTACTGATTAATTTTAACCTCATCAAGAATACAAGCACTTGTAATCAAGTATTGATTCTTTCACATAAGGTTTTGTTGGGTGCTACAGACAACTTGGATTCAAAATTTCTAAGTTTGAATCAACCAATTCAAGAAGTCAAAAAATTAAGTTTTTGAAATGGCTTTTTTACAATGATCCCCTCTACACCTTGGAGAGGATCTTGGAAGGTGTAATATGGTACATTTAAAATATTAGCTTTAAAGAAAGTCGAAGAAGCTTGGCTGGCATGTGGATCAAGCACTCCATATATGTGAATTATGAGATTTATGCCTAGGATATGCTCTAGTGCCTATAAAGGTAGCTATGAATGGTTATGGAGAAGAGGGAGACATAATTTTTTAGTCATTGCAGAGTCTTCGGCTAAGTGCCTATCATGCATCATTGCTATCGATTTAAAACTTCAAACAATTAGCGAACTGTTATTATACTACACTAAATGTTTTGAATTTTATAGTCAAATTTTCCTGCTACCATTATGAATCAATTTGTGCAAGGAGTTGTTTGGGTTGATTACCCTTCATTAGGTGCTTGACTTTTGGATGCATCACATCATTTTCAATTTTTTTCATTCATTATATGTAACATTTATGTCATTAGCAAATAAGCTATTTATGTGGAGAACCCTCCACCGGTTTCTCCTCATATCTTACACCGGATGTCGGAAATGAAAAGTCTCAAGCCTATCAAAAATAAATTTATCGATCATAATTAATTGACATGTATTGCATTGAGTAAACGCTCAAATTTAAAATTATGGGTAGAAGTTTGATACATATATTTACTATAGATGGGCAACTCATGGGCTCTCCTCACCTTGAAGAAAATGACATCTTTAAATGAGAAATCCAAAATCCACTTTTAATGGAGGGGAGGTGCAAAGAAGAAAACAAATATTTCTTACGATTTAAATGAATGGTGCAACAAATGTTGTTTATCTTTTGGCACATTTTAATGTGTAATTTTTTTTTTTTATTAAAATATTTTACATGCAATTTCAAAAGTAAGCTAATATTCGAGAACATAAAGGACTAATTTAAATGTAAAATTTGTATTGGGTGAGCTAAATATACTTTACAAATGTAAAATGAATATCAAATCAAGAAGATAAATGTGAGAGAATAAATATTTATTGTAAAATATTTAGGGAGGAATATTAAACAAAATTTGAATGATAATTATTTAGTGAAGCGCGCTTTTATAGGTTGATCGAAATTATGAATTTGAATAATCTATAAAGAATGACTTTTTATCAAATAGTTAAAATTAATTTTCATAAAAAAATACAAGTATTTTACTATGAATTCAAATATTGATTTAAATGATTTGAATAATATTTTAATTATTCTCAATTCAAAACTGAATTTAATACAAAGAAATGAGATATTAAAAAAATAATATTACTAAAATGTTTGTTCATAAATTTTAAAGGTGACTCTCACCCTTATTCAATCCTATTTAAACTAGCTTAGACTCTTACTTTTCTACGAACATGATTAATTGTTTTATATTGGCCCATTTATTTAATTAAACACATGATTATTAGAATAATTATTTATTTAAAGCAATTAAAAGTCTTTTCATTTAACAATTAAAAAAATTCACTATATTTTAACCTGGAAAAGCCACTCTAACTTATTTACAAGACTTTCCATTTAACTCATTAACTACTTTAGGTTGGTTCATTTACTTGTGAACAATTTAAGTTTTGCATTTTTAAAATAAGACTTTCCATTTAACTCATTAACTACTTTAGGTTGGTTCATTTACTTGTGAACAATTTAAGTTTTGCATTTTTAAATCTTAATTTATAATATTAGTGAAAATAAGTCTCTTAATATAAATTAAAAAGTACAATTACATAATCCATAGTAAAATAAACTTATTTTTATTTGGTAATTTTAAAATAAATATACCTTTTCAAAAATCTTTATTTATTTAAATAAATGATTATTAGTATAAATTAAAAACAAATAAAAGTTTACAAAAATGTATAAATTTATTTATATTTACTGAAACACATTATTATTAGAAAAAAAATTATCAGTCTTAAAAAAAGTAACTTACATTTCTTATGATTTTTTGTTTTTGTACTGTCACATATCATTCACTTAACTGCTTATAGCTATTGATCTAGTTGTGGCCCTGATATCTAATTAAAGATGTTCTAGTAACAGTCAACTCAAAATCGCTAGTATTTGTTGACAAATGTCCCAATAATGAGTCAACATGACAATAAGATGACAGTTATTAAAACTATGTTATCTATTGGTGTACTTCCCGTATCAGAACCATTATGCTAGTCATTACACCAACTAGACAGCCTTCCATGCTTGCTGAGATATGACTGCTATTTGGAGCATTCGGACTTGACAGAAGCTGACAATTGATGTACGGATGCAACAGGGTAGTTAAGATTATATCTCCAACATTGAAGATGTCGGATGACAGATTATAAACAAATCAATATGCCAAATATAATATCGAGCAGCCTAGCAGGTACATTCTCCAGTCGTCCTCCATGGGCACCACAGAAAGATTAAAACAAACATTCTTACTATTCGTGAGAAAATTGTGCTGCTAGACCTTTTTTAAGATTGAACAGAGGAAAATCTTGCTGCTATTCAATGATACTTGGAATATCTTACAAAAACTGTGTAACACGACAGAAAGTTAATCGGTCAAAATTCTACAATTTATGGATTCTGCTTCATTTGTTAGACCCACCCAAAAGAAATTAATGGAAGTGACTGAAAAAAGAGAAGGGAGTACTGTGGCAAATGGACAGTACACCATAATGAATGAAATGGATAGCCCACCATAATACTTAATGCAAACTATTAATGAAGATTGAATTTGATTAATACAGAAGGGAGACGTGGAAATCAAACCTTTAAAAGGAGTTTGATGTTTACCAAGGCGGCTGTTGTTCTTGAAGTCTATTTAGTGCCAGGATATTATACTTTTATGTCTTTTCTTGTATGGATTCATGCATAAAAGTCTAAAACAATCAAAAACCAACTCGCAAAGACCTTATTTCATAGATTTACAGGCTTTTGGGTCTCTTAGATAGCCTGCAATGGATCCACCCATCTGGGAAGAGCAGAAGCACAGTGGTAGTGATGAGCTAATCCAAGTGCAAGAAGTTGAGAAAAACATGTTTTCTATTGATGAAATAATAGAAACATATGTTGGGGGTTTTGGACCAGCTCAGCTGTTCCAAGTGGTAATTGTTGCCTTGGCTTGGGCATTTGATGCCCAGCACACCTTTGTCACCATTTTTACTGATGCCCAACCTTCATGGCGCTGCACTAATGGGAATCAAATACCAGAAACAGAAATATGCACTCCACAATCATCAATATGTGACATGGACTCAACACTGTGGGAGTGGGAAAGAGGAAAAGAGGTGTCTGTCATATCACAGTGGAACCTTGTTTGTGCCAACGCCATCCAAGCAGGCTTTCCTTCTCTGTTTTTCTTTATGGGATCACTACTAGGTGAGTTCTTAAATTATTTGTTAAAGATCAGAAGGCTCTTCTTAAGCATCAAACAAGAACAGAGTCAATAAAATAGGATCTTTTGACTGTGAAAGTAGGATCTTGAGTGTAAAAACTTATGAAAATCTAAGACAAAGGAGGCTTTTGCAGGTTGTATAATAGTAGGACCGTTGGCAGATTCTTGGCTGGGTCGTAAACGAACTCTGGTGTTTTCCACTATGATACTTTCATTAATGGGCCTTTTAACCTCTGTTTCACCCAACATTTGGGTCTACTCTTTCCTCCGAGCTCTCACCGGTTTTGGCAGATCCTCCACGGGAACTTATTGCCTGGTTCTCTCTACTGAGCTCGTTGGTCGCCGATGGAGAAGCCTTATTGGTTTTCTTGTATTTTTCTCCTTCACCTTGGGATTTCTTTCACTTCCAGCCCTCGCCTACCTCACCAGAAATTCCTTTTCCTGGAGAAACACGTACATCTATATCTCCATACCTCCTCTGGCATATTCTTTGCTGCTGCTGCTTTTCATTTGGGAGTCCCCCAGATGGCTTCTTCTCAGAGGAGATTCCCAAGAGGCCCTGAAATGTTTAAGAAAAATGGCAGAACTGAACGGAAGAGTTTTGCCAGAAAATGTAGGGATACAAGACTGTATTGCAGAGAGCCGAACGGAGTCTTCTTTATCACTGTTGTGGACAACTCAATGGGCTCGCAGAAGACTTATGTCAACAATGGCGGTGGGCTCTGGCCTGGGGCTCATCTATTATGGAATGCCCTTTGGAGTAGCAGGTTTGGACTTCAATTTATATCTGAGTGTCACATTCAACGCTCTCTCAGAGATTCCAGCGGCCATTTTCTCCAGTATTATTGTTGCTAAGTCTGGGCGTCGAAGGGCAATTCTAATGTTGACACTATTGAGTGGCATGTTCTGCTTCCTGTGTGTGTTCTATTCACTGGGTATACCAGATATTCCCAATTCAACTGCAAACAGAAAGAATTGGGCACAGATAATTGCTGAAGTAGGAGGGTTTTTGAGTGCAGTTACAGCGTTCAATGTTATGTTGATTTATTGCTTGGAATTGTTTCCATCGAGTGTTCGAAACTCGGCCATGTCAATGCTTAGGCAAGCCATCTATGCAGGGGCAATTGTGAGTCCAGTAATTGTTGTGATAGGCCATAGCAACACAGCTATTTCCTTCGGTCTATTTGGAATTGCAATAATTTTAAGTGGTTTGTTTGTATTGGGCCTTCCTGAAACTAAAGATCGGCCTCTGTATGACACTCTGGGAAATCAAGAATGTCAGGAGACACTCCTTTCTAAATCACCTTTGCTTCCATAGCCACTTTAAGGACATTTGTATTTGACTACTGTAAAAATGTTGGCTGCTTCTGTAGAGTTTAAGTAGTAGATTGTAGCAGGGCATTTTCAAAGGATTTCCAAAGGACTGAAAGCACAAACATTTTTGTCGAGCTTTGTCTTGTGAATAAGTAAAGTGTGTTTGGTAGATTGTTTGGCCAGCCTTTTGATTGATCAAATTTTCTTCTATGTGATACAGTCAACAATGTCTTGGATTAATGGGAGAATTTATGGGCTCCTCTCAAGTGAAAAAGTTTGTGCTCTGACATTTTGCTAATCTGTATATTTTTATTGATGGAAGCTGTTTAATGGGAGAGTTTATGGATTCTTCTCAAGTGGAAAAATTTGTGCTCGACTTTTTCAGATCTGTATAATTTTATCCCATTATTGATTGACGCTGTTCAAATCTATTTTGGAGAAACCTTAATTGTGCACTGGTTGATTTTTGCTAGCATTATATCCAATTAGGATAGTCTCATAATGAAGTTGAAGTTGATAGGCTCGTTCTCTGCTGTATTTTGGTGTAGTTTCTGTCAGCTGGCTCCTTTCAAATGATGTTTTTCCTTTACCACAATGGATCGTGGTCTTTCCTCGTGACGACCGTCTTATGATAGGGTGACGATCAGAGAATATACTATTTGATCAGAATCTTTAATTAATTAATGAAAATTAAAAAAAAAATTGTATTCTATTTTTTTGAGGGGGGGTTTTCAATTAGGTAATTAAGAATTTGGATCAATTGTTCATTCACATGCATTTGATCATTACCAAAATGGTACATACATCTACTTGCTCCAGTCGTTGATCCTTAAATAGACAAAAGTAGGATGTAACTATTCTCCACACAAAAATAACATATCCGACTATTATTATAATATCAAATTTATCACATCACATGAATTTGATCATACCAAAATGAGACACACCCACTTGCTCTAGTCGTTGATCCCTACATAGATAAAAATAGGACGCAGCTATTCTCCACACAAAAATAACACATCCTACATATGCCAACATCAATTTTACCATACCACATGTCCTTCTACTATTTGTTTTTCAAAAATATAAATTTTGATTCAATTTATTTTTTCATAAATGATGACTTTTTTTTATATTAAAAAAAATTATTTTATAATATTTATTATTTTATTTTATTTATCCAAAATAATTATATATATAATATATATCAAAAATGATATAAACACACACACACACACACACACACACACACACATATGTACATGTATGTATATGTACATGTATATATATATATATATATATATATATATATATATATATATATATATATATATACATGTATATATATATATATGTACATGTATATATATATATATATATGTACATGTATATATATATATATGTACATGTATATATATATATATGTATATATATATATATATATACATGTATGTATATGTATATATACATGTATGTATATGTATATATATATATATATATATATATATATATATATATATATATATATACATGTCCATATATATATATACATACATGTATATATATACACATACATGTATATATACATACATGTATATATACATACATGTATATATACATACATGTATATATACATACATGTATATATATATATGTACATGTATGTATATATATATGTGTGTGTGTGTACATGTACACACATATATATACATGTACATGTGCATATATATACATGCATACATATATGTATATGTATATACATGGATGCATACATGGATATACACACACATGTGTGTGTATATTATAGGATAAATGATATAAAAAAAAATCGTTCTTTTATCTAATTGTATTAGTAAATATAAAATAAAATTAGGATTTGACATTGAGATAAATAAAATAGTTCTTAATATAACTTTTAATTAAAAACAAAAGTAAACAATGTGATTGAAATTAAATACTTAAATAATTCAAAATCAAAATAAAATAACTCTTATGTAATGAATTAATATAGTAAATATAATAACTTTTCTAATTAAATGAGATAATTCTTCAACAATTAAAATAATTTTAAGTAAAAATGTAGCTATTAATGTTATATGTATATTAATATTTATATTATTATTAAGAAAATAATAAAATATATTATAATATTATATTAACATAATTATTATAATATTGATATATAAATATAATTATTATTAAAATTAATATTTAGATTAAATTATTGATTATAAATTCTATAATTCTTCAAATGAAAAAAAAATTAAGTAAACAATATAAAGAAAATATAATAATCATTAAATAATTCATAAATCAAATAGAATGATCATTGAAAAAATTAAAAAACCTAAAATTGGGATATTTGCATAATTAATAGGTACAAATGCCATTGGAGCTATTAAATATTTTACAAAATTTCTCAATTGTTGTAGTTGTTCTTTGATTTATTTTTTAGTTTCATCTTTAAAAATTCTCAACTTCAAATTTTCAATGATAGAGTCTAGATAGGCCGCCTCTTCTTCCCTTTTTTATTTACCCAAATTAACTTACATCATTTAGCAAGAACAAAAGTAAGAATAAGAATAAGAAACATTAAACAAATAACCAAAAGAAAATATTATAGAAAAACACATAACATGAACAACCCTTGAGTCTTTAACCATAGCAAAGAGTGCCCAATTACTAAATTTTAGATAATCCATAACATGCAATATTAAGCTAATAAGCAATATCATCTCTCCAAAACCTTGTATAAACTATACCTATGAAATTGTAATTGACGTGCAATATTCATTGGCCCCACCTAGTCTTACATCAATACAATTGAATTCATTTTGATAATTCCACATTGATTGCATGTAATAAGAGGTCATTTTTCAAATAAGGGTGTATGTGCCTACTAACTAACTCTTGAATAGATATTTGTAATGGGATATTAATTTTTTTACCACTAGTCCTAAATCATATGAAAACTTGACTAAAATTCTAAAGTCATACTATAAGAAATAATTTCATCACATATCTAACCCTCTCCACATATCTATCTATCTCAATATCTCTTTCTTTGCCTCCATCTGTTAGGATTGATGATAGTCCAAAGAAACTGAGAGGGGGAGGGGGGGTGAATCAGTATCTAACCGGTTTGCAGAATATTTAACTTTATTAAATATTTTGCATTCCAAAACAGTGTACCGGTAAACAAGAATTAATGCAGTAAATAGGAACAATAAAGACAACATAGAAAGCACACCATAACACAAGATGTTTAACGAGGAAACCCGGTGTGGAAAAATCTTGGTGGGATTTGTGACCCACAATATTCACTCACTGGCCAATGAATGGATATTACTTGCAAGAGAGGCTTGCACATGCAGGAAGGCCAACTACCTAGAGCTCATTGCTCAATTACAAAAGGAAGTCTCACTGACTTACAAAATGGATTATGAAAATCCAATATAATGTACTGCTACAATTCAGCATCTGCTATGCTAGGTTCAATACCGGTTTAAGCTCATATAGTAACCATAAACCTTATACAAAATATTTGCTCACCACTTCTACCATCATGCTACCTTATTCCTTACCTATATCAAAATGATTTACAAGACCTCATACATATATGAGTCTATTACAATATGCCATGTCGGCTTACAAAAGTTATTACAATTAAATACAATAAACAAAACTTTATTCCTGTCGGCTAGGATGTCGGTGAACATTGTTGTCACTGTCGGTGTCGGTGTCGGTGTTGGTGTTTGTGCCTGAAGATATCCACAAGGTTGTCGGTAAGTTGTCATCAATGACAACACCTTCAATCACCTTCAATTCTCATTGGAGTGTGCAATGCCAACAATCTCCCCCTTTGGCATTGATGGCAACACTCATGAGAAAAATCCAAAAACTGTATCCAAAAATGAAGTCCAAAATTTTACCAAAAATGTGTGCTCCAAAGTGTGTGCTCCCCCTGAGCAGATGATCTCTTCTAATGACCATTTTTCTCTATCCTACTACTCCCCCTTTGACATCAATGACAAAGGTTATCAAAATTGTCAAATGAGTGCAGTTTTTAGCTTGAACTTTGTAACCGGTTGGTTACAATCCGGAATAAGTCTACCAAGACCAAATTCAAGCTCTGAATAAACCTGTTACTATCCTTCATAGCTGCCTGAGTTCTCTGAATTGTACCGGTGAGATGATGCATTTGCACTTAAGCTCTCTGGCTTTTGCCTTTAACCTTTCCTTCTCTTTCTCTAACTTCTCCAAAAAAATTTCAAATCCAACAATTTCCTGTTCAATAATTGATATAGGTTCAGATGAACCAATGATATTATCAGCTATGTTATTAATCTCCTTTTAAACTTTGCTGACTTCTTTGTCAATATCCATTGTCAATAGATTTGTCTTGCAAGTATATCTGTACACTTCCTTAAACTCCGTAATTGTTGTGCTCAGTGCCAGTAAAAGTGTATTGATGTGTTTCGTGCACTTCTTTATTGTTTCCTCAAAGAATTTCTCTTTTTCCTTTTCCATTTTCTCCTTGAATGTTTCTTCATTTATTTGATCAATTGTTAGTATATTACCAGTAATGTATTTAGACAATGTGTCTAACTGACTCAAAGAATCCTTATTGTCTACATTGAATTTGGGTGCAATCAACTTAAGATTAGGAATTGTGTCATCAATTGCCTTATAGGCCAATGCATTATAGTTTGTTATTTTCTTTATTGAATCCAAAAGTACTTCAGTCACATTGGTGGGTCTAAATTATGTTAGTGAAGTACCGGATGTCTGCCCAACTACCTTTACAATCTTAGTGCTTCCGGTGTGAGTAACTTTGCCTAAATCGATCTTTGGTGGGTCAGTCTGTGTCTGCATTTCTACTAGCAAAGATTTTGGTTTCTCTATGGTTACCGGTTTCACTATCTCAATGTGTCCCTATGACTCTGTCGGTTTCTCTGCTTGTTTCACTGTGTTATCTACTACCGGTATCTCTATTGGTTTTTCTTTATTCTCAGCTGTTGATATCTTAGTTACTGTCTCTGCGGGTTTCTTTATGCTTGCATTGGTATTGTCAGTAACCATTTCACTAACCAAGGGTTTCTCTAAATGCTCAGTTTGCTCTGCCTGTACCCCAATCTCAATGTGTTCTACCTGTGTTCCAACCTCAATATTATCTGCCGGTTGCTCAATAGCAACATCTTTCTTTTCCTCTGTGCTTTCCTTATCAACTACAATATTAACCTCCTGAGTGTCTATGTTCATATTGTACAAAATTTCAGACTCGGGGTTTGTATCCTCATGTGGTGTATCCACATTCTCAGTAGTCGATGTACTATCAGTCTGTATCGGTGGAGTAACCAAAGGTGGTGGTAGGTTATCAGTTACTTTAATGTTTGGTAGTCCACCTACCTTGCCTTTCCCCTTGTCTATGTCCTTTTGATAGACTTTGAAATTTTTAGGCCTTTTCAGTTCTTCTTGTTTTTCCTTCTCAACAAAGAAAATATCCCATCTATCAGTTGTTTCTTCTGAAATTTCATTTACCCTACCAGCCATTAGGCTCACATGCCGGTGTCCGCTTGCAAAAACTAGCCTATTAGCTTCACTGATCAATTCATCAATTTCTTCAATAGATTTGACTGGATGTACAGCTAGAAGTTTCTCAATTTTAATTTTCTTATCTAGCTCCATAATTGCTAACCTCTTAGCATCTAACCGCCTATACAGTTCACTTGGTAAATCATCTACAACTTCTATTAACACTTTCTTATATATGTCAAGATGTAGGGTGATTTTATTCTCTATACTTTCTTTCTCTTCATTAGTGAATGTATCATATAATTTGCTCACATTGGATAAGTTGTCGTCATCAGTTATTTCATTCAGTAAGTTGTCCAATGGTGGTATAACCTGTTGCTTCTTTTTCTTCTTTGGTGTCAACTTATTTGTCGGTGGTCTCACTACCTGTTGCTTCTGCCTTGGTGTTCTAGTTTTCTTGGGAGGAGGAGAGGGTACCGGTGATGGTTTTCTCTTCCTATCTACTCTTTTGAATTCAGTAGAAATTTCACTGTCAGAGGATGTACCAACTGGTGAGAGATGAGCCTCTAGTTGTAATCCTTCTAAGTCACTTTCCTTTATACCAGTGATATTCATGACATTTTCCTTAATTTCCTTTACTTGTTTAGATGCAATCCTTATGTATTTTTTTCTTCTCTTTCTTTGTTTCAATGTTTGTACATCACTTTCTATTGATTATGCATTTCCAAAAACCTTTTCTTCTGGTTCTCTAAGGGCTTCTAGTAGGGCTTTGGCATAAATCTGTTTGTATTTTAAATCATAAAACCAAAACTAGACCCAAATTTGAAGAAAATTTATAAGAAATTGAAGATACCCGGATGGCAGATAATAAACAAATGGATTATACAGCACGCAATACAACGTACAAAAGTAAATAACTAAGCAACTTGCAAAGATCTTATTTCATAGATTTATAGATAGCCTGCAATGGATCCACACACCAGGGAAGAGAAGAAGAACAATGATAGTGATGAACCAGCCCAAGTGCACCAAGTTGAGGAAAACATGTTTTCTATTGACAAAATAATAGAAACGTATGTTAGGGGGTTTTGGACCAGCTCAGTTGTTCCAAGTGGTAATTGTTAACTTCAAGATAGCGAATTTCATTTCCTTTAGTGTCAATTATTCAATATGAGATTCATAGATTTATACAATCTAAATTAAATTTTTATTCTGAATTCTTGCAGGAGTGATCATTACAAAATGAGGTATGATAATAAATCATTTTAAGGCAGTTGAATCTAGTTAAATGAGATTGGAAATGGGCATTGTGATTTTCAAGTGATAAAGAAAATTGAATGATGAAATGATAAAAGATATCCCGCCCCTTATCTTAATGTCAAGATAAATATTTTGAGTTGTTTTGCATTGCTTTTTGGATGAATAGTACATAGTACATAGAACTCTTTGAGCTCTATCATTTTTTAAAATGGGCCCAAATGGCCTCCTTGATCAAAAGTTATTTCCTTCAAAAGTTGGGTCTCTCATATTGAAACTGCAAAAGCATCTATGACACAAAAGAGTTGTAAGAGGGGTTTACACTTGTCGACCAGTTTATTATGTATCATAAGACATCTCCGAATGAAAGCAATAGAACCAAAGTGGGAGGGAGGGAAAGAAGTGTCTTTCATCTCACAATGGAACCTTATTTGTGTCAATGTCATCCAAGAAGGATTTACCGGAATGGATTGTCCCTCTTGAGCCCTTGCCCTATTGTAGGATTGTATCTGATTACTAGTTGAGAGGAACAATTATAATCTTGGTTATTATTACTCTAATTTAGTAAGGAGAATTTTGAGGTGGATGGGTTGGGTAACTAATGCTCTTTAACTAGAGCATTAATCATTCATGAATTCTTAATCATGTCTATATTAGTTGACAAGCTAAGAACTAGGACTCTAGCTAGATGCAAAAAATAATGAATGGGTTTTAAGTAGGATTTGTTTGAAAAGGATATTATTTTCTTTGTGGGAGTTTTATCATTAATATGTTTTTGGATAAAAGATGTGTAACACCTATAATATTATTGAAATATTGAATGTAATTACAATATATTGAAGACTTTTATCATTAATTTTATTGGTATATATATTTTTTAAACTTCATATATATTTAAGATATTATTATATAAATAATTTTTAAAATTTCATCTTCAATATTTCAAATATAATATTCAAGCTCAACTTCAAAGTATTTTACTCATATTTTTTGTAATCTATTTCGATTGTAATACTTTCATTACAATATATAATATGGAGTATGAACTTTGACATATTTTGTATATATAAAAGGTTTACAATCATAGATTTAGATTCAACCAAAATGCAATCTATTTTGGAAAAAAAAAAAATTATAATATGACACATTATGTATTAAGAGATAATGATTTCTTTAAATAAAAATATTCTATAATTTTTTCGAATGTTGAAACTATATTTTTGACAACAATTTCTTATAATAAATATCAAATAAAATGAAATAAAATAAAAATAAAAATCAATGAAAGGATGAAAGAAATATGTCATCCATCAAGCTCAACTTCAAAGTATTTTACTCATATTTTTTGTAATCTATTTCGATTGTAATACTTTTATTACAAGATATAATATGGAGTATTAACTTTGACATATTTTGTATATATATAAGGTTTACAATCACAGATTTAGATTCAACCAAAATGCAATCTATTTTGGAAAAAAAAATTATAATATGACACATTGCATGTATTAAGAGATAATGATTTCTTTAAATATAAATATTCTATAAAAATTTTCGAATGTTGGAAAATATCTTTTTGACAACAATATCTTATAATAAATATCAAATGAAATGAAATTAAATTAAATTAAAAATCAATGAAAGGATGAAAGAAATATGGCATCCATCAATAAAATCAAGGTTAGTATTAATAAGTGTGGCATCCATAAATTATCTTCATTATATTCAACCTTGTATAATTTTGTAAGGATTTTTATTGAAATATTTAATACAATGTTTTTGAATACGGTGAAAATGGGTTTTGAAGGGACCCAAAACCCTTTAACAACTTGTCTTAAACCAAGATTAACATTGAAGAGTACAAACACAAATCAGAAAACTTTCCCAAACTATAGCCATAAAATCGGCAATCAAAAGACAACAAAAAACACGAAAGACAGCGAAAGAGAATAAACCAAATTCTTCAGGGTATCTGCAACCTCCACCTCAAGTTGAATCATATTCAGCGCCACCTTCTTAAGGTTCTAAAGGTCTTATGGATGCTTTTCATCCTTTCTCTTCAAATTTGCTCTTGTTCTCTTGGTAAGCCTGGATGATTCTTCTTGACCTTTGTCTTTTTCCACATCTAGCTCCACAACCTAATTCCCTTGATTCATATTCTCCAAATTGAGTACCATAGTACTCATGCTTTCAGCAGTGGCTTTTAAAACTTTGTGGCTCAGATTCATGATAGTGTGGAGGGAACCCTTAATGTTATTCAGCTTTTCCTCAAAACCAGAGACTTTCCTTTCGTAATCCTTCTTCAAATTCTCAATGGCCTCAACAATCTTTTTCAGACAGTCAACCATCCAATTTTTCTCTTCTTCGGTCCAGATTACTTTAATAGAAGAGTCCCTACTATTACCAGTGCTAGATGTCTTTGTCACCTCTAATTTACTTGTCGTTTCCCTCTATTTAAACTGTAATTCCTTAATCTCATGGAAGATCCTTTTGAAAATATTGAATAAGTCAATAGAATTGTCTTTTGTCATACCCATAACATCAGATAATTGCTCTTGGTTAGGTTTCAAGTGATGGGAATCAAAAGAGAGCCACTCGAAGAAGGAGATAAAGTAGCATTATTCTTTCCCGCCCCACAAGAAGGGTCACCCATCTTCGTAGCTTTCCCCTTACACATCCTACAAATTCCCTTCCTCCCCATGGCTTTTCTTCTATCATCATCAGGGGGGAGGAATAAATCCTTATATTCTTCCTTTTTCTCGAACCAGTAATGGGGAAAGCAGAATTATCCTTCCCCTTCTCCTTACCTTTCTCCCCAGTCAAAGATTTTTTGCTAGGTTTAGGAGATTTTTTAGTCTTCTAAGGGGGAACATGTAATCTTCCTCCTTTATCTTAGTATCCCAATCTTCCTCCTCAGAACCACTAGAGTTCATCTCATCCTCCTCCAAAACAGAGATAAAATTGGAAGGAGCGAGAAAAGCTTTAACATGATCATGAATTAAGACAAGAAGACCTTCATGTCTAGAACCAGATTTTTAGCAGGGTTCTTCCTGTGGTCCTTAATGCTAGAGCTAAGGGAAGACAACAAGAAAAACGAGAAGGAAACCATCACCTAATGCCTGGAATAATTGATAAGCACAAAGTGATGACTAAAGGCTATGGTAAAATTCTCATCTAACGTCATATATTCCATCAAATATTTCAGACCCTCCCTCCAAACTGGCTTAATTTGCGAGGTGTCATAGCTTCCCTATGGAGACCTAACCAATTTCTTTGTTTCCTTCTTAGATTTAGGAAATTTATTCACAACAAACTCGGAGTATTTTCTATTTCTGTAGAATTTCATGCCCTCCATAGACAGACTCGTTACCTCCGAGATTAGCTTCTCATCAACCATCTAATACAACATTAAGAAAATTATATAATTGTTATTCCACCTATGAAAATATTTATACTCCATACTAATGAGTTGGTTTTTATAACTATTAGTATTCAGTTGGCATATATCTTGCAAACCTATGTATTATTCATATCTTTCCAACACCGTTGGAAAGTATCCTTGGATAGTTAGCGTGTAATAGATTTTTTTAGAATTTTAGCATTAGTTGTTATATGCTCTCATGCAAGGACGTGGAGTTGGAAATGGTTCTCAAGCTATTGTTTTAGAAAAAATATTAATTTGAAGATGAAAATTGAGTACTAGAACATCTTGAATGTAATTGGTGGGTCCCATTTAAGTTGGGTGATGACTTTGAATGCCTACCTTGGGATATTACCATTATAACTTAGGAGTTACAAGTCAAAAATATTGGTATGGATGTGAAAAAAATTATATTATACCTTGGTTTGATGACACATTACTTTTGGAAACTATTTGTGGCATTCATCTCCATTTCTAGTGAATTGGAGATATCAAATAGTATTTTCATGAGTTTATTTTACAATTTCACAGGTGTTACTAGACTTATGTGAAAGTGAAGAGAGCGTTATTGTATAGATGTATCTTATATTTGAAGATTAATAGATAATTTTCTTTTTTCTCATTTAGATTCTTTCTTAAAAAGGTTTCTCCATATAAATACTTTGTTGACGTAATTTGTTGATTCATTTCTCATTACTAATATATACAATCACTTAACATTCTTACGATAATCCTTGTTTAAATAAATAAATTTTAAATTTGCATACACTTGTAGAAGTCATTCATGCAATGGTTTCACTTTATTTCTTCACAATAACAGGTTTAACATTAATTTCAGTTGTTCATATTTTTAAATTTTAATGTCCTTGACAAACAAAACCTTAAAATTGATGGAAGAAAGTAATGAAGAAGGTGTCATGAACTAAATGAAGGATGTGAACTCTTTAACAACGTTAGGATTTATATCTCTTATTTGAATAAGGTAGAGATAAAAAGAGGAACCCAAAAAATTGCTAATGGAGGGAAAATGTAAAACCCTCCCATTAGGTTTTCTTTCTTACCTAGGAAATAACTTATATTGTCATTGCTCATTTAAAATGTTTATTGAGGATATCTATTTTGAGTATAAATAAAAATTCACATTGGAAATTTTGTTGGGAAATCTTAAAATATGAGCATGATAAAAGAAAAAAAAAGAAAAAAAAGGAAATCGTTGATTCAAGGATAAAAAGTTCATATACAATGCATAATGCTAACAATGCCCTCAATGACTTCCCTCTATAAAGTGAAGGGTTTTTAATACCCTCAAAGCCTAGAAAAAAGGATTAATACCTCTCTCAAACCAAGTATCAAGGATCTTGATTATGAATATATATTGCACATCAATATTTATCCTCATTGAATATTGTCGCTCATGCTTGGCCAATATAATCAAGAAAATTAAAGAAGTTAATATCAAGACCTAAATGACATATAAGCGCATAATAAATTATAATGCCACTTTATTATTTGAGAATTAATTTAGGAAAGGTACAAGTATCGATATCTACTTAAAGATGTCCAAAAAACCGTGCAAAAATTACCAATATTTATGCACAAATGCTCTAGTAGTCGTGCGCTATGGCTACCAATAAAGTTGCACAACTCTTCCAATTAAAGTCTACAAATTCTAACTAATGGGGTTATAAGTGGGTGGCTATTGATATATGTGAAATTTAGTAATAGATTTTTTATTATCATTTTTTTGGTTTATTTAAAGTTAATAATTGAAAGATTGGGTGAACAAGGAGTAAACGTTAATTGAAACATGAGCGATAATTGATACTCTTCCCTGAATCAATACTTCTCGCCCAGATTATTATTACACCAACACAACTAAAGATTACACCAAGATAGTTGAAAAAGCCTATATATGTACCAAGTTTATGTTAGATTCTAATAACCAGGAAGTCATTTATGTGACCATTCTTTATAGATTAGGGGAAGAGCACCAATAGATAACATAGTTCCAATAATCATCACCTTATTATCATGTTGACCCCCAATAGCCATCATAGTGAAAACATTATTAATAAATTTGTTTTGTACCAATAGCAGATCATTTTTTGTAATTAATTGGCCCATTTGTGCACAACTATTGGAACATTTGTCCCATTTGTGTACCACTATTGGAACATTTGTGCACCACTATTGGGGCATTTGTCAATAATTACTAGCAATTTTGAGTTGACGGTTACTGGAACATCTTTAGTTAGGTATTAGGGGACACTTTGAAATGTGTACTTTTTGACCTTTGTGCGCATAACTAATTCCACAACGTGCATCATTACTACCCAAAAGCCAAATCAATAGCTATAAGCAGTTAAGCTGCATAAGAAGACAACTAAAAAAAAAATCAAAATCCGATGTACCATTTAGAATCTGTGGCTGCGCAAAGTTAGCTATGACGGCTACTAGTGCTCTTCCCCTATGACTACAATACTTCTATGACTTCAATACTTCTCTGACTACCTCTAGACATCAATACTTCTTTCCCAAACTAATAGGGGAAGATCACCAATAGATAACATAGTTCCAATAACCGTCACCTTATTGTCATGTTGACCCCCCAATAGCCGTCATAGTTAAAACAACAATAATAAATTTGTTTTGTACCAATAGCCGATCATTTTTTGTAATTAATTGGCCTATTTGTGCACAACTATGGGAACATTTGTCCCATTTGTGTACCACTATTGGAACATTCGTGCACCCCTATTGGGACACTTGTCAACAAGTACTAGCGATTTTGAGTTGATGGTTATTGGAACATCTTTAGTTAGGTATCAGGGAACACTTTGAAATATGTATTTTTTGACCTTTGTGCGCATAACTGATTCCACAGCGTGCATCGTTACTACCCAGAAGCCAGATCAATAGCTATAAGCAATTGAGTTGCATACACAGACAACCAAAAAAAAAAATCAAAATCCGATGTACCGTTTAGAATCTGTGGATGCGCGAAGTTAGCTATGACGGCTACTAGTATTCTTCCCCTATTACAGACTACGCCAAAACAGAAGAAGAAGCCATATATGTACCAACTTTATGTTAGATTTCTAGTAACGAGGCAGTTTGTAAAGTAAGTTGTAGATATATGCAATAAATGTATGTGCCAACATGCCATTAGATTTCCCGTAACCAAGCAACCTCTAAATCATGATACTACTTTTATAGTGATTTCATTTCCATCTAAAAAATTTGCGTAAGAGATAGTTCTAAAACGCCTTTGTCTAACTGTGGGATAAAATTGTGTGTAGCTTTTCTCAACTTTTCAATGATAAATATAATCCTACAATTAATTCGCTTCAAAATTTCAATCATAAAACCAAAACAAATCAGTATGCTAAATAAAAAATCGAACATGTCAATTCTCCTGTTGTCATCGATGGGCACCTCCACGCCAATCTACACCACACAAAGATTAAAACAAACATTCTTTCTATTCATGATTATGGATTATGTGCGCCACAGACTTCTTCAGATTGAAGAGAGGAAGCTATTCTATTGTACTTTGAATATTTTACTATTTATGGATTCCGCTTCATTTGTTAGACCCACCCACAAGAAATCAATCGAAGTGATTGAAAAAAGAGAAGGGAGTACTGTGTGAAACAGTCTGTCCACCATAATGATAATCATTAATGAAGACTGAATTTATCTAAGTCAAAAGAAGGGAGACGTGGAAAGCAAAAGCTTTCAAAGGAGTTTGATATGGCCCTGTGTCGCTCACAAAAATCGAACGGACCAAGACAGCTGCAACGGACTAAGACAGCTGCTGTTCTTAAAGTCTATTTCTTGCAGGATAGTATACTCTTTATGTCTTTTCTCAAAACAATCACTAATCAAATCATCAGTTTCTTTGTTGGGAATGTGAAGTTCAACGGTCTTAGGCATTCCCTATGAGAAGAAAAACCTTCACTTGAAAATCTAATGGTCTCAATTTCTAGAGAGGCGTGCAAGACCATGAAACGGATCTCGTCCGTTCATCGCTTTTACTTCGTCACCGTTCACGCGAATTATGTTAACGCAGGCGGGTATAGACAATTTTTGCTTGGGTTTTCGCACCCTTTATTATCAGTCGTTGCCGACTTTAATTCCTTTTTCTGGGCGGTTTTTTCCTTTATGTTTTTAACGGGAACTCATGTCCCAATAAAGGACAAGACCTTTATAAATAAAACATTCTTTAGCAATTTATGCTATTCTACTTTTGACTTAGCTACACTTTGTCGATTGGATGAAATCATTTTAATAGGACTTACCTTTTTGACGTTTGAGAATAATTTAGTCTTAATTTCGTTTCTTTTTGATTTTTTAACTTGATTTCTTTTTTTCTGTTTGTTACTTTGAGTAATTATAATTTGATTATTAGCTGGAGCTTAATGTTTAATAGTTATTGGTTTATTTTTTATTTCAGATGAATTACTATATTATAGAATATATAATATTTAATTACATAACTTTAAGATATATATTATATAACTTTTTTTAATATATTATTATTTAACTTTTAAAAAATACATATATAAGAAAATAAAAGTAAATTTTTTATAGATATACTTATTTTTGTAATTATTATTTAAATTATTTTAATAATAAAATTAGATGGATTATATGATGATTTGACCTCATAATGTATCGATATTAAAGAACATATAGTCAATAGTATCTCATGTTCAGAAGGTCCGTATGTGAAACAAAAGAATAACAAGAACAAATATAAGAAAAATAATGGCATTAGTGTAATTTAATACTCCCAAAGGTGAGAAATAAGATACAATAGATCAATTGTAATAAAGTCAAACCAATGAATAATTTATGACATCATACATATTCAATGAAAAAATGACACCCTCGTATGCAATTTCTAAGTAGCTTCCTTTCTTGGCACTCTTTTGCAAAATCCCTCAAATGTATTCTATCTTGGAAAATGGATAAGGGCATTACATGATAGTGCATATGCGTCAAAAAAATAAAAGAAGGTTATGGATGTTAACTACAAATAATTAAATATTTTGTTAAAACCTATTAGAATCTGGTTGAAAGATTATTTACCATAACCACCATACTAGGTATCAAACTATGTTGAAACCATCTTCGTTGATGAGATAGTTTCTCCCTCTCACCTCTCCTTCTTCCTAGACCTCCACTTCTATATGTATTTGCCTCTCAATCTCCCTCTCTCTATATTATCTCTTTCATATTATCTATCCCTCTCCAACCCCTCTCTTTGTATATCTCTCCCTCTTCATTTTCATCTCTATTTCTCTCTTCCTCTCTTCCCATATATCTAAAAATATCTCACTCTATTATCTATCCATCTCTATTTGTCTCTCTCTTCTCCTCTCTCACTCTATCATCATCTCTACCTCTATCTTCTTGTCCCCCCATCTCTAGACATGTATCACTCTCTTTACCCATCCATATATCTCCATCTCTCCCTCTCCCTCTCCTTCTTCCTGGATCTGTACTTATATAATCTCTTTGCCTCTCTATCTCCCCTATGTATATTTATCTCTTCCATCTTTATATGTCCCTCTCTCTCATCCTCCTTTATCTCTCTCCTCTCTATCTTTATTTTCATATCCATCTCTCTCTCCATCTCTTCCCCTATCTCTAGACATGTGTCACCCCTATCTCTCCATCTCTATCCCTCTCTCACTAGTGCAAACATAACATGATCATTTTGGTATGGAGCCCAATTATCTCTTTTATTCAAAAGTTTCATTTCACTTATGTTGGGTTTCCTATAAAATGAATGCAAAAATATTTTAAACTTTTCAATCATTTTCTAAATGGTCCTTACAAAATTTACTTCATGTACTATTGATTTATGAAATGGCGTGGTCGCTCTTTACTTAGTTTTAAGGAAATCATTAGCAGATCAACAAATCATTGATGAACTATGATTTATGAGATCATCGAGGAGGCAATATTGCATAATTTGGCAAATTTCACAACCTCAACTAAATTAGCATTAGGAATTTAGTGGAAATGCTTGCAAACTGCAATCTCAAGGGTGGTCATCCTTGTATTGTGAGAATATTGAAATATAATTAGATTCTATTCCATCCTTTAGTCCACCTCGGAGGCTAGCCAACCCTCCTCAACCCATATCTCCTTCCCTCACTCCCTCCCTATGCCCCTATCTATTTCTCTAACCTTCATGTCTTATTTCCTTTATCTTCCCATATATCTCTATTTCTCTTTCTCTTCATAGATATATCTACCTCTATATTCCTCTATCCCCATTTTATCTCTTGTCATATTTCTCTCATCCTTCTGTATAGATCTCCCTCTGTTCTAGACCTTTATATTTGTATCTCTTTGTCTTTCTATATGGCCCCCCACTTCTCTCTCTCCTCTCCTCTCTCTCTCATCTCTCTCTCTCTCTCTCTCTCTCTCCTTCTCTCTCTCTCTCTCTTCTCTCTCATCTCTCTCTCTCTCCTCTCTCTCTCTCTCTCTCTCTCTCTTCTCTCTCTCTCTCTCCATATCCTTACCCCCCATTTCTCTCTCGCTCTTCCCCCCCTTTAACTCTCCCTCATTTTTGTCCCTATGTATCTCTCTCTCTCCACTCTCTATATTGAAAAAATAATATAAGCCTATTGGTAATAGGTCTTGATTATGTTATTATTTCAAAGGTCCTATTGGTAATAGATCTTGATTATGTTATTATTTCAAAAGGTTTTCTTTTAGTTGTCCAGATCTTTGTAAGTGGATGCATAATTCACATGAAGCTATCTCTTATCCATTGTAACCTTTGTTGCACAAACAACATCATTTTTCCAATTGTATAACCTAAGTTGGCCTAGTGGTGGAGAACTTGTGATCTTGAAAAAGAGGTCACAATTTCAAATCCCACAAGGGGGTAGGGGTATGTACACTTTATTGACGTCGACCCATTACCTATCAAAAAAAAACAAAAAAACATTTTTCAATTGACTTCATGTGTTGCACAAAATGGATGCTAAAAATAGACCTTTTTTTTGTGTGATTTACCTTCCACACATCTTCGGCATGCCCATTGCACACTAAGGTGCAATTGCTAGTTTGTATTCTCTTTAACTCTTCTTCTCAAATCTAAAATATGAATGTATAAATAGGACATGTGCAATCTATGTACTATTGTATTGTATTGTAGATTTCCCTTATTGAAAGGTGGATGTAGTTTTTATGGTGAATCCGCTATAAATATTGTGTCTCATGTCCTTGTTAATTTTTATGGTTTGTTATGTTTTAGTTTAATTGTTTTTAGTATGTTTCTCTACTCGTTTTGAATCACATTCTCTACATTTCTAAAACTTTTGACTTCTGTTGTATTTTTCTTTGCGCGGAATATTTTTTTACAAAAGTAAAAAAATACCCCTTATGTATAGCTCGAAGTCAAGAATTTGAGCATATGATTTTTTTAATGTTTTGATTAAATTTAATATATTTTATTTTTTTACAACATTGCAAGTCAGTTTTTTAAGTTCGAAAAGAAGGTTGATTTGAAATTAAAAAAAATATTAAATGATATTAAAATTCTTTACAAAATATATTTTTCACTAGATGAGAAAAATCTTCTCCAAAAGGGTATAATTTGTTTTTTGATAATAATAAATTTAATAGACAAAAGGTGACGCCAAAATGAAAACTACCAAATTTAGTTATGTTGGACTTTACAAGAAAAACATATATCAAAAATTTATTTTTTCTTTTATTTAGCACTGCATATATATGTGTCATCTATTTGAAAAATTAAAACTAGCATACCTATATTTTATAAATAAAAATTTATGTAGAGTACGCCCGAGAGATATCAAATTTAAAAAATCTTTATCTATAGCATAAATTAATTAATTTCATATGGTTAATATTTATTAGAATTTAGTCTTATTTTAGAATATGAAATGATTTGCATGAAAAAAAAAGTTATAATATGAAATGATTTGCATACAAAAAATAAATAAATAGAAGTTTCTTTTAAATCTACATTTAAAAATATTTTTTAAATTTCTAGTCATTAAAATTACACGAACAAAAAAGATGGGTGGTTGCCATTGTAGTGTTACATCTTTTTGTGTAATCAGGATAAAATAAGTTTGTTTTCATTTTCTTTGTGACACTAACTAGAACCTCTGATTTTCAATAATTTTCAACAATAAAAACCTCTCTCTCTCTCTCTCTCTCTCTCTCTCTCTCTCTCTTCTCTCTCTCTCTCTCTCTCTCTCTCTCTCTCTCTCTCTCTCTCTCTCTCTCTCTCTCTCTCTCTCTCTCTCTCTCTCTCTCTCTCTCTCTCTCTCTCCCTCTCTCTCTCTCTCCTCTCTCTCTCTCCTCCTCTCTCTCTCTCTCTCCTCTTCTCTCTCTCTCTCTTCTCTCTCTCTCTCTCTCTCTCTCTCTCTCTCTCTCTCTCTCTTTATATATATATAATATCAAAAAAATAAAAAATAAAAATAATAGACATAAATTTCATTAATATTTATACATTACGTTAGTTTACATCATTTTGAAATTCAATTTAGAAATGTCTCTTTTATGTGGTCGAAGTTAAAAAAATTTAGAGGTGTTGGCCACTTCTTTTATAAAAGCGTGACATTGGTTTATGCTTTTACCCTCATGATTTTCTGGACTAGCTTTAGGTGAGACTATAACAATCTCTAGCACTCTTTTGGCCTTCTTTCCCAAAGATTCACCCTTTTTAGGCATCTTGTCAATTTAAGATGATCTAGGGTTTTTCTACTTCTAACACCTACTTCAAATGCAACAAGCATAGACACGGGAAATATTGAAACCTTAACTATTAAATTCTAGTAAGGATAGGCTTACTCACTATTAAACTTTGCTATACTTGAAAACCCTAGCTCTGAAAAATTGCTCTGTAATCGCTCTCTGCTTTGTAATACCTTTTCGCCTCTAGATTTTCAAATGCAAGGTGAAAAAAGAGCCTTCAACTCATGAATTTATTATTCCTAACATGCAACTACCTCTTGTCATCTCGGTATTAATTCACTTAACATGAACCATTTGAATTTGGTAGTTGTGTGCACTTAAATTTAAATTATGACCGTTGATCTTGCTACATTTTGCATCACGAATGGTTGTGATTTTCTCCCTTTTGTCCCAGCATTCATTGACTAATTGCCTTTAGTCCACAGTGGCAGCCACTCCTCATTCCAATTCTTGCTTTTGCTTTTATGACATCATCATCTCAACAATCATGGGCCCACTTTTATCATTTTGAGTCCATCCGCAGCTCAACAACACTACTTTTGTATTACCTTGCCACACCTGTGGATTTGCGGAGATGCTTATTACTTTGGTCATCCTTCTCCACAACTCTACAAGTCATACTATTTATCTTCTTGCAGACTTGTGGACCGTAGCTTTCCTTTAGTGCATTTAAGTTATCTTATTCTACAACTCTGCAAATGGAAACCCATAGCCCCTAAACCACCTATGTACAAACTTGCAAATAAGCCTTTCATTGGCACAACATTAATTTTTCACTCCACAACTCCACAAGGAAACATTTAAGGCACATAAATTACATACAGACTTGTGAAGACACTTGATGCACTTACAACACACACTCCATAGATCCACAGGTGATAACATTAAAAAATGACCTACGGAATCACAGAGACAAGGCATCACTTAAGAGAAGTAAAATGCATATGCAAAGATAACTTGCTAAGTGAAGGGTCCAAGGGGACATCAACTAGGAAAACTTACGAGGTGAAATTTTGGACTTAGACATTAGACCCTTTAGGAAAATACTTGTGCTGGTCACACCACCATTCCTAATGAGATGGGGTCGGCTACCAAATGGTAACAATGACATAATGTTGTAACTTAAAACTCCAACAACCGGTTTAATAGGTCAACAAAGAATTAAAACAAAAGAGAATATACCAAAGGAGTAAATGAGAAATTTTAACACTCGAAAAATTTTTGAAACCCTAAAACCTGCAAAGAAGAAAGCTAAGCCCATAGATGCTGAAAATTTGTGGAATCTTCAATCGTCCTAATAGAAACTCCACCAAAATCAACATGCCTCATATTGGAAAAAAAATTGATGGTCAAAATACTTGAAAAGTCCCCTAATGGTTGAAATTACGTGTTGCTTCTTCAATCATGGGTACAGTCTAGTCTGTGTCAATGCCTTCACCTCCAATTGGTCTACTCTCTCTCTTTATCTTGAGCTCTATAAACATCAAACTATCACTGACACAACACTCAAATCCGTAGTACACTTCACCATTGCATATGGGAACTAGAGGGACTTCCCTGATCACTACGACCTGCAATTGACAATTCTTGGTAAACATTTTACATTTTTCTTCATCTTAATAATGAATCAGACAATATGATCAAATATAATTTATTTATAATTAGCATCTAAAAATAGTCCTATTAAAATACTATGCTACTAATATGTAGCATGTTAATTCAGTAAATTATACTGAATTTATTGATCCATCTATAGATATTTACACATGGGTAGTGGACCTACAACATAATGAACTCAATTGATAGACAATTTCCATTGCAAACTATAAATATATTTTGTATTCCCATTGTGTGCACTTTAGGGTAAGTGCAAGGTAATGGGTCACAAATTGGCGGAAGTCCGCACGTTGGAAAACACGCTCTTAGAAACAACGGCTCGCTTTCAAAAAATGGGGGTCTGCTTTTGCTTCGAGCCCCCGAGGCAAAAAGTGACGGAGGCCCGAGGAGAAACTAAATAGACCCCCGTTTTGTTCTCAAACGGGGGCCCACTTGAAAACAAAACGGGGTCCCATTTTTAAAAAACGGGCCCCCGTTTTTAAATCCGATTTTACCCATTTTTGGGGGGCGTATTTTGTCATTTTTACCTGCAACTGTAGTGAGAAAAGGAGATCAAAAATGGGCCCCCATGCTGTGGACTCCATTTCAAGCCTCCACCACTATCCCAGGTACACATTCGATCATCCATTTTCACATTTTTAATTTTTTTTGTATATTTTTCCTATTTTTTGAGTATTATTTAAGTTTTTTGTTATTATTTATGTTTTTTGTTATTATTTAAGTTTTTTTAAAAGTAGTCTATAAGTAAATTTGTTTTTACATTTGTAAATTCTTAATTTTGATCTAAAATATTCTTCAGTTCAGTTAACCCTAAACCAAAATCAACAAATTTACAAATCAAAACCAAATCTAGATAGTTAACAAAACAAAATATCAAATTTACAAGATACAAGATATCTCACAAATATCAAAACCAAAACCAAATCAAAACAAAACTGAAACTAAATGGAAATCAAAACCAAAATAAAATAAAAAACAGACTGAAACTAAATGGATGTATCAAAAACAAAACCAAAACGAAATATCATGGCATGTGTCATGGCATAATAGGTCCTGGCATAATAGGACTTATTATGCCATGACATGGCATAATAGGACCAATTATGGACCTATTATGGCATGTCATGACATAATAGGACATATCATGTCATTGTGGCATAATATGTTCTATTATACCATGATATGACATAATAAAGTCAAACTATGACCTCTCAAATGTGTCGAATAAAGAAAATGAGCTATATGCTATTGAGCATAGATAATGTTAACTAATGTATGTGTAATCATGTCTATTAAATATTATGAAAGAGATGCTAGTGTATGAGTTATCATAAAGTTTATGTCTCAATCTCAATAGTTTTTTTCCTTTTTTTCTTTCACTTTATAATGATTATCAACTTGTTTGACCAAATGCTCTTCCTCTATGTTAAAATTCCTAACATTGTAACTTATTTCACCCTAATGGTGTGAACTCAACATTAACACATATATTCTTACACATGGAAGTGGTGGGCTACCAAGGTCAAGGTCATCCATAGCTCTAAATGTAAACCTCAAGGGTCCTCATTCATGATGACCCTACTTAGATATTACATGTGGTAAATCAAAGGCTTCGTAGTTTATACACCAATCTTAGAGGGATTTAATCCTCTCCTCTTGTATAATATCTCTAATTTCTTAATGAGACCTTCAAAACATTAATATTCATTAAGAATTATCCATTGACATAGTCAAATTATTATAGATTTGATAACTATTTTCCTATTATTCTATGACATGACATAATAGGACCAATTATGAACCTATTATGGCATGTCATGGCATAATAGGACATATTATGCCATCATGTCATATTAAGGCATGTCATGGCAAAATAGGAATATAGTAGGTCCACACATTATGCCATGATAGAAAATTATGTTCCTATTATGCCATGTCATGGTATGCTAGGACCAACTATGGACCTATTATGCCATGGCATGGAATAATAGGACACATTATGTCATGATGGCATAATATGTCCTATTATGCCATGACATTGCATAATAGGTCCATAGTTGGTCCTGTCATACCATGACATGGCATAATAGGTCCTATTATGCCATGACATGCCACAATAGGTCCTATTGTGCCATGAAATGGTACAATAGGACTGTTTATGCCATGTCATGGCATAAAGGTCCTATTATGGTCCTATTATACCATGTCATGGTACGATAGGACCAATTATGGACCTATTATGCCATGACATTGCATAATAGGTCCATAGTTGGTCCCATTCAGAGTTTACTTTAGTGGTGAATATTCGCCAATGGCAAATTTTTCACGTCGGCCATGTCGGAAATGGCAAATATTTTGTACCGTCTGGGGGTGGCCATGTCACCAGAACATTATCAATTTCCGTCAAAGTCACGGCCCAATCACCATATGTTTTATGCAAATAAATGTTTCTATGCGATGATTTCGCCAATACAATATATGGTGGACACACAGTAAATTTAATTGTTTCGCCTACACTCTCCGAGGTTTCCTTAATAGATGACCTTAATTCGCCTATAGGCATGTGAAGATTTGTTAGCCAGGGGGACCCAATTCGTCTAACATCTTGCTGACGTGTGTCTCCATTCACCCCAACTTTCGCCAACTATATTGTATTCGGCTATTATTTGGATGACCTATAATCGCCTCGAAAATTACATAAGTCGTATTTGGACGACCTATAATCACCTCAAAAATTACATAAGGCGTGTTATAGTTACGCGGGATTCGCCAAATATTTGTATACCATATAAAATTCTCGTGGAATTCGCCATATAAGGATTGGTATAAATACATGCAAAGATCAGATCTATCTCAACACAATCTGGTGGGTTCTGGGCTCTGAATTCTGATCAATAGTGAAGTTTCAGACCAAGGAAAATCATTGTTGTTGAGTCGTTGACTATATTGGCGACTGCTAGTGACCTAAAGCCTAAAGGTGAGCGATCATATTTTTGAAGTGGTATATTATACATTATAGCCTATTATTGCTTCTTTAGCAAATTGATATTTTTTTGGCAGTCTTTATTTTGTTGGAGATGTTGAACAAGAAGAGGGGTAGGAAACCTGAATGTGGGGAAGGCCAGGAGAGCCCAACAAAAAGCAGAACGTTGTCTTCGTACTTTGGCATTGGATGTGAGAATCAGGAAGGTACATCATCACAAGTACAAGGACAAAATTTGCCACCTGCACCGCATGTTGAAGATGACGGCGAACCTGATATCTCATATCAGGATGATCTTGAAGAAGATTATCTGGTAGATACCCAAGTTAGCCAGAATGATATAATCAACTTGGGTGATAATGCCATTGATGATAATGTACGAAAGGGGAAAAGAAAAGCCATATCAAAAAAGGGTGAACCACAATAAAAAAAGGATCAAGAGTGGGATATGTCAGTGAGGAATTTTCAAATTAATTGGTTATCAAAGTATCCATTCATTGAACGAGTCGAGAATCCAATTGAAGGCGAGCCTCCAATAGAATGCAGGTGTAAGATTTGCACTTGGAAACATAACAAGGAAATTAGGTTGCAGCTAAAATTTGACACCATGAAAAGCATATGGGTAAAGTTTATGAAAAACAAATGATAGACAGGGTTGAAAAATTAGTGATAAGATGGAAAACAAAGGATGAATGTAAGCATGTGAGGAATGCTGAAGAGTATTATTTTCATGAGAAATTACAGACGAAGCCTGCTGAAGTTAAAGGTTCTATTGAAGCTGTTTTTGGAAAAGCAATGCAAATAGAACAACTGGGAAAAGTTGTTCAGTTAAGCGTTGTTTTTCATATTTTGAGCAAAGGGCATGCTATGACAAATTTCCCATCAATTAGTGGTTTATTACACTTTTTGAAAGTTCCTAACTATCCTAATAGACACTGGTCAGTAAACAGTGGATGGGAATGGGCAAGTTGTCTTGCTGAGGTTGAAAAAGAAGATGTATAGGAAAAAATAAGAGAGTCAAACTTCATTGCATTTTCTTTAGACGAAGTTACCGCAGTAAACAATACTTCATGGGTATGCATGCATGTTTATACTATAGAGAATCATACCTGCCAACCTCATCTACTATCTGTTGCTAAAATGAAGGAGAGTACGACAGCGGAAAATTTATTTCAACTAGTAAAGAGAAGTTTAATTGAATATGGAGGTATGGATGACATGACGATAGCCAAAAAATTGGTTTGTGTTGGAGCAGATGGAGCTTCAGTAATGCAAGGTCACAGGAACAGACTTTGTACAAAGATTGAATCTTCATTTACACCATACATTACTGCAATTCACTGCATGGCTCACAAAATGAATCTAGCTTTTGGAATTGTGAGCAAGTTTGCTTCGGTTAAAAAATTTGAAATTTCAATTAGAGAGCTCTACTCACACTTCTGTTGAAGTCCCAAGCGATTTATGGAATTTCAAAACTTAGCTGATGGATTAACTGATGGAAACAGGCTTCTCAAGGATAATGATACCAGATGGATCTCTTTGGATGGTCCAGCGCATCGAGTGTTTTCAGAATATCCATCCTTGATTGGACTATTTCACACAACTCACGACGAATCAGATCAACTGAAATTTCCTGAACTTCTTGGCAGGTTAAGTAATTTAGAGACACTCTTAACTTTAGTAGCTCTTCTGCCCATGCTAGAGGAAATGAGGAATATTATGAAGGTTGCCCCAAAAAGAGCTTTGTATATTGCAGAATATGCTATGCTGCATAAGATGACATGTCTGACCCTCGACAATCTCTATCAAAATCAACCAACACTATTTGATGAAAAAAAATTTAAGTGGCGGACACTCATAGATTTGAACAATCCTGATAACTTTTTACAAATTAGTGCAGATAGGGAGGTATGTGCCAATGTACGAGGAGTTGAGATACCAATGCACTTCTATGCCATGGTCGACCCCGAGGAACCAGGAAAGCGCCCCAGGAAGAAACTAGCAAGAGTTACAAAGGAAGATTTCGACAAGATTGTTGAGACTGTAACTACTTCTATGAAGAAAATTGCATATGATCTTTCCTCACAAATCAGAAGTAGATTCCCTCCTGACAACCTACTCGAAGCCATGTCTATTGTGTTTCCTCATTATTGGAGCCTCAACAGTGCATCTGATTTTCGAAGTAAGCTACAGACTTTGGTAAAACAATTTTGCATATCTAGAGAATTTAATGGAGTAACTATAAATGGAATATTAGACGAAACTCATCTTTAAGAGCAATCAGCTCGTTTTGCATACACTATGAAAGAACAATATGCCAAAATGGATAACCCTCGCGAAGAGGGATCAGTAACAAGGGTTTGGAAATATATAGCTGAGAACAAATCCTTGTGTGATTCAATGCCAGAATATTTGAAGCTTGTTGATTTATGTCTTACCATGATATTGGGTTCGGTGGAAGATGAGAGAGTTTTCAGTGCTTTGGGGTTCCTAAAATCAAAGCTAAGAAACAAACTAGACAAAAACTTGGAAAATTGCTTGAGGCTCTATACATCTAGGTATGATGTCCACACTTTTCCTTACGATAGGGCACTACAAATCTGGAGGTCCAAATGTGAAAGAAGAGGTTTGAGCAACACTTCAAACCAAAGTGCCAGTGGGACTACTAGAGCTACTGGTAGCATTGAGATGCAGTTCGGCGAAGATATGCAGACTCAGACTCAGAGTGAAGAAACCACAGACAGGAATCAAGAAAGCACTGAATTTGATGAGGATGAATGGCAACTGTAAGAGATTGGTATTTATTAATCTTATTACTATATCTCATCATTCATATTACAAAAGCATATTACTTTTTGCAATTAGAATTTAATATTGATTTGTAATTATATTTTTCAACTTTCTATTTCCAGATTTAAAATAGCATAATAAAAAAAAACCATAATGTGTTTATTGATATAGAGATGTTTATTGTTTATTTATACATGTTTGAGTCTCAAATCTGTGTGATACATTTCAGAACCATATGATACAATTCATTCAATAGTAATACACATGTCAAGAACTTAGATTTTCATTAATTCTTTCAAAATATAGCCATATGATACAATTCATTCAATAGTAATACACCAAATTCCAATCTGTGTGATTCTCCATACCAATTGCAAAAGTGAATACAAAGTTTCAGAACCCTTTGCAAATGACCCTGAATTCCCTTTTATAAAAACAAGAGAGCAACAACAACTCCTGTGTGATTCTCCAATGTCCATGCAAAAGTGAATACAAAGTTTCAGAAGTAGAACCCTTTACAAAATTGCAAATGACCCTGAATTCCCTTTTATAGAAACAAGGGAGCAACAACAGCTTCAGGTCGAATTGCAAGTTTGCAACATGTGAACACTGAACATCAAAATCACAAACTCAACGCATATTTATATGGCCATCACAGGTTGTATTAGCAATTTAACATCTGCTACATGTTTGATGTCTCCTATTCAAAAAACAGAGTTCAAAATTAAATATTGATTCACGCCATGACAAATTAAACATAGATAATAGCAATGCCTAAAACCTACTAATCAGAAATAGAGAAATGCATAAATGTTAAAGCAAGGGAGAATTTGAGAATACAAATTTACTGGCTGAAGTTTTGCACTGTGCATCATAGAATCATAGGCTGGATTAGCAAAATAGCAATAGCGAGTGTTGTTTTTTTCCTATTCATAAAATAGATTCATAGGCTGGATTAGCAAAATAGCATTAGCCAATGCATCATAGATTCATAGGTTGGATTAGCAAAATAGCAAACAGAAAAAACATAAAACCTTGAAATTAAGAATAAAAGAAGAAAATTGTGTAATACATACTATGATTCTTAAGAATTTTGTGCCAGTTTTTGTAGGGTGCTCCACTCTTCGTCTGATGGAAGGGCAATATTCTGTAAAGTATGGAAAGTCAACTCCAACTTCGTCAACATTCCATATTTATAAGATTTACTTGACATCACTGTTTCATCCAATATCGTATTTAGAGTTGTAAATGGTTGGATGAATTCCAGAAAGCTTTTGGGAGTTGTATCCTTTGGAAGCAAGTCTAAATCAGACTTCATTTTTATCTCCATCAATGAATTTATTTGATGTGTCAATAGGCTTAGGCAAACCAAGTTTAATCAAATTATTTTTCATTTCTTGCAGCTTCACTATCTTTTTTCCACAACTGTCCATAACTTCTGATGTTTCCCTTAGCTTCTGGCATTTTTGAATGATAGATGATGTCTTAACTGTGGCATCAATGTGGCTCTTAATTCCCTTGGATGCCAAGTAGTTGTCACTGGAACTGTAGACTACTTTCAGAATCTTTTTTACCATTTCCTCTTTTGAATAAACATGTGTGCTCTTCTCATAGTGCCCTTTGATTTTTATAAAAATTTGTCTCATACTTTCAGTCAATTGAAACCATTCACACAACTTCTCACTACTCTGCATTATTCACCGCCAAATGTTTTCTTGTATATACTTCGTTGTATTTTTCATATTATCTTTCAATCTATCCTCCAAAGTTTTTATTTTATCATTTGGATTGTGCAGGTCTTCTTTCATTTGTGCACATTTTTTTCTTTCTTCCTCTACTTCCTCTTGCAAATGTTTTTCTTTTTCCTTCCCATGATCCAATAGGTCTTGTAACTTTCTCATTTCAGCGGCAACAGACTCATAACTTTTGTATAATTTTTGAAAACTGGCTTTTTCCTCAACAATTTTTTTACTGCTTTTAGCCAGTTTTTCAGTCGGGTCCTTCAATTCTACATCATTCTTCTCCTGCTCTGCAATTTCTACTACAGAGCCCATATTTTTAATCCTTTTCTGTAAATCATTGCACTTTCTATCTACTGCTTTCCTCCTTGATTTTTCGTTTTCCAGGTCTGCCTGTAACTTTTCTATTTGTTTCTCCAGTTTTGTTTTTTTTCTCTCCACCTTTAGCAGTGAAGTGTAGACCACTTCGTTAGTCCTTTTTGACACACTAATTTTGTCCACATTATGTACTTTGGAAAAATCCATTTGGAGGGTGCTAACTTGAAATTGAGAGGGATCTATCTGACTATGTGGTGGATTTTTATCTTTAGATGTGTCCGAGGGCATAACAACCATGAACTCTATCATATCTTTATGTGGGTCATATGTTGGAAATACCCTATTCCTTGCAAGTTGTTCGTTTACAACTTCAGACACGGAATTCCTATGAAATGCTTTCTTTTTTTCTTTATTTTCTTTTGTTGTGTGCTCATATTTTTCATAGTAATCACGAAATTGAAAATCTGGGCTTGCTGAAGCAATTGAATGTTTGAAAGGTGACATAGGAATACCATAGGCTCCAGTTCCACTTATTCTTGTGGTTTTAACTAATGCTTGACCAGGATTACCAACAACAGTTCCTGATGCTGTCCCACTCCCACTAACACTTTCATGTGTAGTTTTCATAGTCTTTTGCGGTGTGTGATCTGAAGCTGCAAATGATTGATTTGTAGTATCGGTGGCACTTGATATAGGATTCTCAATAGTATGAGATTGAGTATCTACCTCTAGTGGCCTCTTGCGAGAGATATTTTGTTGTTGCCCTTGTCCAACACCAAGACAACTAGTATCAGTAGTAGACCCCATGCCAACCCCACCAATCATAGCAGCACTTGACTGAACAATAATAGGAATACTATCCCCAGATTCCCCGCCAGTGGCAGTGGCACTTGATTCACCACCAATGGGAATACCATGATGTGGTGGTGGTTGTGGATTTGAACCTAAAACAAATGAAGGTGGACCCTGAGGGTAATGAGTAGTACCTATCCGTGATGAATCTAAAGAATCAAATCCAATGACTGGTTTATAAGGACCTCTTGATTTTGACTGTGATGGAAGTTGTACCTAAAGTGGATACCAAATGCCATCTCCTCTGCAACCTAGACCACCACCTTCAAAACCCATTTTTTCCACAAGGTTTGCCCCTTTGCTATATTTTTCTTTCATGGACTCACTGACTCCACCTGATATTTTCGGGACTGTAGTAGTTGTTAGAGGGGGCTCAACAGCAACCTCATGCTCATCATCATCACCTTCAGTCCCGCCAGGCTCCATATCTCACAATTTGCTAAACTCTGTATCCTCGTCGATGCTCTCAAATTCTGCACTTGTCTTTGGTTCACCAAGATTCCTCCTCATAGTCCAAAAATCATTTATTTTGGTTTGAGTGAAATAATTCTCTTTACATTCGTGCAGAATTGATTTGGGAATAGATTTTTTAGATGGATTAGCAGATTTTAGGTAGAAATTGTAGGACCTCCTATTTTGGATGCCCTAGCCCTCCTCTATTGTCCTCTCTATGTGCATTTGCAATGCCATAATTTGTGATGAAATTTCTTTTGTTGAAATGTTATTGTTAGCTGCAATTTTCTCCATCTCTTTTTTAACCTCATCCCAGGAGTCCTTGTTTCTAAGCTTTTCTAGCAATGGTTTACTTTCATGTTGACATAACGTTGAAGAGTTCCCATTTTTCTTAAGCCTTGCTTGAACTACACCGATTGGATCATACTGCCAAAGACCCTCATCACCAAAGTTAAAAACTGTCAAGAAATCATGTGCCACAATGAATGCTTCGCTCTCAAATGTGAACCCTCTACATGAGAAAGGCAAGGAAGGAAATATGCTCTTCTTTTGCTGACCATGGAAGTGTCTATCTGTGCTCTCCAATTGTCGTACATACTCTAATTCAAATACCCTCTCTGTCACATGTATTGGAAGTCTGTATGGTTTTACTGTCGATTCATAAAACCTTAACATAGTGAATTCTTCCATGAAGAACGAGTCAGCCAATTCTATTTGACTTCCGAGTTGATTGCAATCTCTACAAGACATAGGCAACCTAGGCATTGGAGTGCTAGTAATTTCATTATACATTGGTGCCAAAAAGAAGTCTACAAAATGGTTGTAGTTCTTTATGTTATCATGCATCCTTATCTTTGGGGTCCAGTCATATATTGGACACTCTGTTCTCTTCCCAGTCTTCTCATCAATCTTATAGCTCACAATTTGAAGCTTGTTGGTCTCAAATATTGCACGATACTTGGATAGAAGGAGATAGCACAAGTAGGATGAGAACCTAAATGTCTTACAGGAACCTTTTTTGATCATTAGTAATTGTTTTTGCATGGATTTTACAATGTGCTCAATAAAATTCTATCTTACTGGCTAACCTGCACAATGGATATTATAAATCATTTCAAGAAGGCTTGCACCCACTTCCCTATCATTTTCCAATCCCAGGCAAAACGATAGCAAGGAAATAGTATCCCCAACCCATGGAACAAAAAATTTAGAATCATAAGGACGCTTATTATTCTGATCCAACACAATACCAGTACCAATCTTTATTAGAGCTTTGATAAATGAATCTCTGCGACTTGGATCGAGACTCTCATAATTCCCTGCCAGCTTTTCAAGGTCAATTTGGACGTTTGAATTTTGGGCTTCAAATCCTAGGTTCAACAAACGAGTAAATTCTCCCTCATTTATGGATAGAATTTCCTCTTTTGTATTTGTATTGACAATTGATTTTTTATCTTCATCATAATTTTCGACGCAAACCATGACAAAATCAGGGCAAGGGAATACTTCAGGTAACACCATGCTTCCCAATCCAACATCCCACGATGCAATTTTATTTGTTTCTTATTGTAACATTGGGTTGAAAACAATAAATTTTGCCCTGGATGCATCTGCCGCCTTACTAGACAATGTATATCTAATATTTATGATACACTTTTCACCATGGATAGCAGGGTCATAAATATCATGGTATTCATCAGTGAAACCTGGTGTTTTAACCAGTTCGGTTAGGTACATTTTGTTTTTCACTTGGCTTCTTGTTGAACTACTGCTTCTCATTTTCCCCATCACTATTATTGTTAATAATTCAAAATAATGCTAGATAAAAACCTGAAAATGCTAACCCTCAAATTGGACCACGGGATTACCAAAAGCAAAAAAGGCGGGATGTAGGTGTTCTAGATTTTACCCAAAAATTGGAATTTCTATTTCACTAGATTGGCGCAGACAGTCTCTATTGCAACTTGCATTCCTCAATCTAGTAGCTGTTTCTAAATCTCCCTTGATTAACAGGTTTGTCCAAGAAATGAAAGACAATTATGATTTACAAGTCTCTTATTTTGAAAACTCTAAAAAGTAGAAAAGTAAAACCTAAATGGCAAAATATCAAGAATCATGTTGTAATTTTATTAATTACTATTAATAACTATTCAATGCTGAAGGACAAAACATTCATTACTTCAGTATAAATTCTGAGGACATTAAAAATCATGTTGTAATTTTATTAATTATTATTAATAACTATTCGATGCCGAAAGACAAAACATTCACTACTTCAGTATAAATTCTGAGGACATTAAATGTAATACGTTCAATTCCGAGCGAAGTTCTCCCAAATGTGTTCACTTCCCACATTCGGGCCGAAATCCACCCTAAGTCGTTGATCTTTGCTCATCCAACGGATGAGGGACCAAGGTACCTATTGTGACTTTACGGGTCTGCTTTTTAAGTCTGTTTAATAATTTTAAACTTTCATCCGAAAAAGTGCTTTATAGACTTACTTATATTTAATTAGATTTAAAATGTTTCAATTCCGGGCGAAGTTCTCCCAAATGTGTTCACTTCCCACATTCGGACCGAATTCCACCCTAAGTCGTTGATCTTTGCTCATCCAACGGACGATGGTACCTATTGTCAGTTGTCATGGGTCCCATGACTTCTGCCAGTTTTCAGGCACGTCACCATACTCGTGTCACTTTTTCGGGCAAAGTTCTCAGAAATCTGTTCACTTCTCACATTCGCCCCGAAATCCACCATAAGTCATTGATCTTTGTTCATCCGACGATCGATGGTACCTGTTTTAAGATGTAGTGGGTCCCATGACTTTTGCCATTTTTTTGCCACGTCAGCATAATCGTGTCACTTTTCGGGTTTGATTTTTAGTCTATTTAATCATTTTAAACCTTCGGTCCTCCGCCCGAAAAAAAGCTTTATAGACTTAATTATATTTAATTACATTTAAAATGTCCAATTCCGGGCGAAGTTCTTAGAAAGGTGTTCACTTCCCACATTCAGGCCGAAATCCACCCTAGTCGTTGATCTTTGTTCATCCAATGGTTGATGGTACCTGTTTTAAGATGTAGTGGGTCCCACGACTTCTGCCATTTTTCTGGCACGTCACCAAACTCGTGTCACTTTTTCGGTTTGCTTTTTAGTTTATTTAATCATTTTAAAATTCTGCCCGAAAAAGAGATTTTTAGACTTAATTATATTTAATTAAATTTAAAATGTCCAATTCCGAGCGAAGTTCTCAGAAAGGTGTTCACTTCCCACATTCGGGCCGAAATCCACCCTAGTCGTTGATCTTTGTTCATCCAATGGTCGATGGTACTTGTTTTAAGATGAAGTGGGTCCCACGACTTCTGCCATTTTTTCGGGCACGCCACCATACTCGTGTTACTTTTCGGGTCTGTTTTTAAAGTCTACTTAATCATTTTAAAATTCCGCCCGAAAAAGAGATTTATAGTCTATAGACTATAGACTTTCACTTAATTCTATTTAATTAAATTTAAAATGTTCAATTCCGGGCAATAGTTTGAGATAACTATTAAATATAATGTTAATATTATTTATAATTAAAAATGTGCAATAGTTTGAGATAACTATTAAATATAATGTTACTATTATTTATAAAAAATTTAAATTCAAAAATAGTATAAAACATGAAACTTAGTTTCTAGAATAAAACAAATAACTAAATAAAAATAAAAATTTTGATATGCAATTTGAAAGGTAAAAGTTTAATATTAAAAAGAAAACATTCAAAATTAAATCTAAAATATTAATTTAAAGTTTAACAAAATTCTTTGAAAATATGTTTACGATATATAATTTTCAAAAATAGTTTCAAAATATATATAAAATTTCAACATAAATTTAGTCTATTAATTTTAAAAAATGTGCAATTGTAGTCCTCAACCTGTTAAGGCGAGCAAATTTGGAAAGTACAAATGCCAAGGTGGCGATTAATTGTTGCATAAGGAGTTGTCTGCGACATGCCGCACGAAAGGAGGAAGGGGAGGATGGCAGGAAATCTTTTTCCTGATCTCATGGCATTAATGTCTTATCGTGCACATTCATTACCCGGCCTATAAGAGTTAAGACGGAGGTAGATTTTTTTAACTTTTGATCTGTGTACCACTTTTTTCTTTGAAGCAGCTGCAAAACAAATCTGAGTTCGTAGAATCGTACCTTCTGTAAGACATTTTTTGCAGGAAGTGATTTTGAAATTGCAGGTGGCAATGGAGGCCAATTTCACACTTCGAATAGACAAGAAGTTGGTGCCCTTTTTGGGCAAAGTATCTGATAAACGAATGCAAGGACTATTCAGGTTTAAGGAGGAGAAGTTGTGGGCGGTAGCTCGACTGATGCTTGCGGAGGAGGTGGTACATATCAGTCACTGGTATCGAGCTAACATGGAGGTTTACTCTTTGATTATGGCGTGGGCCTGTGAATTTGAACCAGAGGTGGAAAAGGTAAAACTCACATTGGTCAAATTGATTGATGGGGAGTTTTTTTATTAACTTGGATTCAATCTTGGAGTGGGTGGTGTCGGGAGTTGGCATTCGAATTATGTAATGGGATGACCAGGAGGAATTGCTTCCTTTTATTCATGGCCCAGAGGATGAAATCAAATACCAGTGCCGTAAACGAGCCCGAGTGGGGTGGGAAGCAATGAAACTCTTTGTTAAATTAACGAGGGTGGATGAAGTCCTGAATGCTTTGCATGTGGTGGCAAGGATGGAGGTTGGTAGGGCATTGAGAGATATGGCTGAAGAAGGAAGGGCCTTACAACTACTGGCAAGCTTGGAGGGTGACCCCGACTTTGGGTTCCTAAACTGCATTCCAAAAATGAAAGCTGAAGCAGTAAAAGGGAAAGCCAAAGCAGTAAAAGGGAAAGCCAAAGCATCGACCTCCGAGGAGGGAAGGGACTGGGAGGAGGCGACCCAGGGGGATAGTGAGACTGAGTGAGTGGCCTATCGGCAATGAACTAGTTTTTTTGTATGCTTGCTATAAGCTGTGGACAAATTTTGTATCTTGAAACTTTTCAATTAATTGAATGAAAAAACCTTGACCGATAAACTTTTGTATCTGGCAACTTTTGAATTTTGTATTTTGAATGACTATATAGTAATAGTATATATTTATAAGATTATTATCAACCATAATCAATGTACAAATAATTAATGGAACGAATTGAATTTTTTTTTTATAGCATTACATAAAAAGATCATGGTATTAAATTTATTTCCATTGTTTAACAGATAATTGAAATAACGTAGCTCATATACAAAAAGCGTTTGAAAGAAATTAATTAATAAAAATGAAATAGAATTATAGAAAGCATTTTTATACAAAAAGCATTTGAAAGAAATTAATTAATAAAAATGAAATAGAATTATAGAAAGCATTTTTATATCCATAAGACTGTAAGAGGCAAAGTGAAACAAATTGGAATGTGAAAAATTATCATTAATATTTATGCTTTTGAAATTTATAATTTTTTTGTCAGAGACTTGAGTCCCCCAAAAACTTAAAAGCCAAAATGAGTGAGCCACTGGCACTCAGCCTGTTAGGGTTCAAGAACATAGGAAAAAAAAACTACAGGTAGTGGAATTGTTTACAATTTTGCACTAAGAATCCGGCCCTCCTTCCATGTAGAATTCTTCAGACAGCATAAGCTGAGAGAATTCTTCAAGCCACATGTAGTTTGGAAAGTCGTCCAGGAGGAACCATTTTCGGAGGAAGTCCCTGCCAATCCGCGCCCATTTTCTGTGACGCATCAGCTGCTCTGCATTCAGGTTTAGGAGAAACGGTTGCCTGGCCACTGGTAGTGTTTGGTCAGGGAGGAGAAGCTTGGATAAATCACTCACCCAAGGGATCCCCACCCCTACTTCTGCAAGAACGACAAGAGTAATGTCATCTACAAGGAAGTCTTCCTTAAAAACCTTCCTCAACAGCATCAACATATCCACCGTGTCTCCTCCCAAGTCCATAAGAGATGCTAAGAAGCGGGATGTAAGGTCTGTGTTAACACGGTACCTATTTTCGTTTCGTAGAAATTCTCTGCCCAGCACCATCCGCACAGCTTCATTGGTGAACGACCCAACCTCCTTGCAGACTGATTGGAGGCTTGGGTCTCTAACAGAGCCTAGAAAGGCCCTCTGGTCCTCTGTAGAAATGCTTCTCAAGCGGATGGGAGTGTCCATCTTGAGAAAACAGATTAACAAATTAAACAACCTGAGCAGTGAGCCTATAAACCTAAAATACCGTGAGCTCTGATGATTTATCTACCAAATGGCAAAGGCTAATTGAAGATGAAAGAAGCAGAGATTGTGTATAAATTGTTGAAGCTCTTGATTGTAATAATTACTTCTTTAACAGTATTAACTGCTATAAAAAAATTTAAATCTTTCGTATCTCTGCAAATCTTTCCCATAAATGCATGAGTGTGCGAAATTGGAAACAACTATGAACGAGTACCAAATTGGCAAGTATCACATTGGAAGTTGTGGGGACAGAGTGGATTGTCATAAGTGAATAGAGGGAACGAAATTATCGATCGTGATTTGTGACATTTGATACATGTCTATTGAATCCAATTCCATTCCGGGCACTTTCTGGTGAGCTATGTTCTCTTCAAAAAATTGGGCCGAAATAAAACTTCAGCCATTGATATACGATCATCGAATGGTTTAAAATCATTGATAGATTTTAGGTATGTGTCACCCTTTACGTGTCAAAGAGGTCACGCTTATTGATACATCGTGCAAAGTCCAGACTCAATGTATTATGTGATGTGATGTACTAATGTGATGTGATGTGCCTTGTCTATTAATGGCAATGAATTTATGAAATCGCCAATGAATTATATATTGTACAATAAATAACAAAATAATCGCCAAAACAAATTAAATAATTTTCAAACGGTGGATAAAAATCGCCAATACATTTAAATAATTTTTCCTTCGGAGTAAAATTTTTCGCTCATACAATTATATATTTGTTCCTTTTAACAATAATTATTCGCCTCCCACAATAAATATTTTCCCCATAGAACAAGGTATTATTTGCCAAAATTTTATGGTATTTTCGTACCCTAGAAAAAAAATCGCCAATACAAAATAATTTTTTCGTCATTTAAAAAAATAAATTCACCATCGATATGAAAATTTCCCCCCGAAAATAATGTCTGATTCGCCAGGATTTTACACAGTTGCCTGGGGGGGTTTCTTAAAGTTATCCCTAGTCCTATTATATCATGTCATGACATAATAGGACCATTTATGCCATGTCATGGCATAAAGGTCCTATTATGGTCCTATTATACCATGTCATGGTATGATAGGACCAATTATCGACCTATTATGCCATGATGGCATAATAAGTCCTATTATGCCATGACATTGCATAATAGTCCACCTATTATGCCATCATGGCATAATAGGTCCATAATAGGACCTATTAAGCCTAGGACCTATTAAGCCATGACATGATATGATTTTCTCGAATTGTCAATTCCATCATCTAATTCATCTACAACATTGAAGTACTAATTCAACATGTTTACTTAGTCAATGACCACTTAGAGAGGTTACCATCTAATATATTAGTACTATTCCAACACAAAGTACTAATTCAACATGTTTACCAGAATTGTGACTAATTATTTATTATATATTACTTTATATATGTTGATCTTATTTTACTTTTTTTTAAAGTTCATGTATGGAATATTTTATATTGATTTTAATAGTTGATGCATTTTACAAGAAATGAATGCATTAAATTGAATATATAATAGATTTATGAAGTTTCAATGAAAGTTTTTATTGTTTTGTGCACAAATTTTATATTTAAAGATTCATTAGTATGTACATGTATATTTTTTTAAGTTCAATATTATATTATATTTCATGTGTATCTCATTCAATGACATAGAAATGTTACTATTTATAAATGCTTTTTTTAAAACTAAAATAGATTCTTCTTTGACATAGAGTTGTATATAATTCATGTATATCTTTATATATGCAGGAGCTCTTTGTTATGATGGATGTGTTTGACATAGATGAATTGTTAGGTGAAAATCCCCCACCGCAACCCCCTCCTCCTCCACCTCCGCCTCCACCTCCACCCCCTAGATTAGATGAAATTTGTTTAAGAGAAAGAATTAATGAAAACCTACAAGTTATTGAACAAAATATTACTTCAATCCAAAATGAGCCAATCACCCCCCCCATCTTCTAGAGTTTGCAAAATCAATGCAAACTGTTGTCGAGTCAATTAGATCAGTTGATTCTCAATTAGATCAATTTTATAGATGGCGACAAGAGTTGCGTGATTGTTGTGTTGATGGATTAAATTATAGGCAGATCACTGATCTTATAATAACCAAAGCTCATTTATGTCCATATTTTACTAACCCAAAAACAAAAGAACCAATGCAACCTACCCAGAAAATAATTTCAAATTAGGTGGTGTGATCATCCAGAAATGGTTAGACACTTCTGTGATAGATGTTGGATGGTTTTTGATTATCCACCACATCGTAATTTTGAGGTCCCTTTATATTTTTTGAATAAATTAAACCGTGAGTTTTTATTGCACAAAAAACCAAATTATTTTGATATTAAGTCATTCCAAGGTGTTGGTGGTGGAATGCCACAACATAGATTAGGGGCACGCACTAATAATCCCCTACCATATCCACCCATGGTTCTAACAGTTGCTTCATCGATTCCTGCAGATGTGCAAAATACATCATTCATTTCAACATTAGATACTTTGACTTTTGTCACAGGTAACCTGAGTGAGCAAGCTGCACACATGGCATCCGCTCCTCGATCGATTCCACATATGTGTATGAGCTTTCATTAGATGTGTGTAGGTCCTACTACTGATCCAAGATCCACTTCAGTTGTAGCTGAGCATGATGCAACAGATGATACTATGATGACATCATATATGGATTTTCTTTGCATGAACATGAGTTTTACAACAACAAGATATTCTTTGTTTATTGATTTTAACATACCAGGGTTTTCATTTTTCAAATGATCTTTGACTAATTTGTAAATTCATTAACATAGATTCGTCACTAAATTTTTTAAAGAATTCAGTTTGAGTCATGTCAAGAAGATGTTTTGGATGGGGATCACGAATTTTTTATCCCACCCTTAACTTTAAAACATCTCTAGCATTTGATGAAACTCTAGTGTTATCATGCCAAAATTTTGTGATTAATAGTTTAGTTTCATCATTTAATTTCATGTCCGATCTTTGAAGTCTAGCACTAAAACTCCAACAATGGTTTAGTGGGTCAATTTCAATTGTGTCTCTTCTTTTGGCCACTCTTGACAAGGTTCTACGATGCAAGTTTAAATAGCCAATTATATCACTTAACAGTCTTCTACTAGCAATTGTTTTGTCAACTATAGCAGGTGTTATAACTCTACGTGTTGCATTCTTATCTTTAGATCGACTTGTTTTTCTGATGGAATCAATGGCACTGGCAACAGTAGATACAACTTGCTTATATGATTCACCTTTTCTTTTTGGTTTTGCATAAATACCTATTTTTTCATGACTTTAAGCATTTTTAACATTTTATATTAATTGTAGCATTAATTGACATTGGAATCCTAACTTTTTATTATAGAAAAAGTGTTTATATAATATGTTCGCATGTGTTCTGATTTGTCTTCAAGAAACTAACCCATTAAGATTATCTAACACATTTCTATCAATAGTAAACAAATTACATTTATTTTCTTTCAGAGAGGGTAATGTAATATTTTCAATTTTTATTTATTTTTGTATTGGTGTATTAAATTTATATCCAGCTACATTTAAATCAGCAATTTGATTGGCATCATAGTCTTGGGGATTTAAAAACATACCAGGATTCGCATCCACATGAATATGTGCATCAATAGTCATACCCGTGTTTGGTTCTACATTCCTTGTGTCCGTCGTGATCTCTTCAATGGTCTCATCTACAACGGGCACTGAACTAGATGCTTCGGTGTTCTTCAATTATCGTTGTGGTGATCTTCGATCTCTTTGGTGTTTTGCCTCCTTCTCTCTTTGTGCTTGAATTTCATCTGTTGTCATTGTCTTCCTTTGTTTATTTTGACGTTTATTTGAACCCGTCTCTACAAACTCCTCTTCAAAAAATAATATTTCTTTTTACCAAGTTCTTCTGAAATTTGTATAAAAAAGATTAAAAAGTAGTGCCAAATGTTGTAAAAATGTTTGTCAGTACGGATTCCAATGATAATCTGGTAAAATTGATGCAATTTGTCCTATTTTTGGATAGTAACGGTAATTTAGGAACGGGCCAAAACGGGGGCCGATTATTTATATAACGAGCCCCCGTTTCGAAAACCAACGGTTAGAAAAGGAATGAGCCCCTGTTTCGTAAACGAGCCCCCAATATCAAAACGGGGGCCCATTCTGTGGAAGTTGATTCCACAACCCATCACTTGCCTCGAGATTAGGCTCGGGGTAGGCCTAGGATGGCCACACTTGAGAGATGGACCTGCAAATTCAAATCTCCATAACGAAAGCACAAATATGAACTTCTGGAATAGTTTACGCGCCTCTCATTAGAGAATTTTTATACGAAATTAAAACCCATTTCAGATTATACTGTCTAGATTCTAAATATGTAATTTAAAAAAAAATGATTATTTTAACTATTTTTTCATTTAATTTATACTAAATTAGGTCCATAAACTTGAAATATTAACTAATTTTGTTAATTTAATAACTTTTTTATTTTTATGAATTTTGAAAAAATAAATATATGTCATCAATCTACACAAAATTCTTTTCTATTTAAAAAACAATAAAAAAATGTTAAGTTTACATCAAATTATGTGGGTCATACACGTCAAATTTTTTAAAAGATAATTACGGTCTTTAAAAAAAATATTTAAAAATATGCTCATCAATCTTCAGTGTGTGTCAAACCTTTTACCAAAATGGTTTGAGAAAAAAAAATTAATTGTGTCAAAAAGTGTGGGTCATACACATGCATGGTATGGTCCTGAAACAGACATTTTTAAAACATATTTTTTAGAACTCCATTCAAAAATTTATTTTTTATTATGTGGGTATTAAAATAAATTACAAATTTGGAAAGTAGACTCAGAGGGATATCTTTTATATTACTAACTTTTTCCAAGATTCAATCTCCAAGTGTTTCAAAATTTAAGCTCAAATGAGACAAAACCTGAAAATCAGGAAAAACATTTCCACTTTTTTGCCAAAAAGTGGACTCAGCTTCTTGCACTGACCCTTTACGCTCAGAGAGAATTACAAGTCACGACGACGATTTCGTAAAAAAAAATTGGTACTCCTCTTTGGTTACAATATGTGAGAGAATGATTCTAAGAGCAAGTAGATTGATGTTAATGGTGGTTGGTATAGTCTAGCATTCTCATGCCTCAACAAAAAAATATTTCAATGAAAGTGACTAAATTGAAGACGAACCCTAGCCCTATTCCTAGCCCCATCAAAAAAGAGAAAACAAGCATTATGCTTACCCACCCCATTTCTACTTAAATGGTAAAATGCTATGGTGTGTCTGAGATTTCCTATCCATAGGCTATGAAAAACTTGGGAATTTACATTAAGGAGAACAAGGTCTTTAGGTCATTATTCTCATTCCACATCCTCTGATCTAGGATTTCTTTTCTTTTCAGATTTTTTGTTTGTATCTACCATTTTGAATTTTTATTCTCGGGGTTTATTGTTTTTTCCTATCCTTTATTTGTTGAGAGGGAGTTCATTGTTGGAATTTTTATTTTGTATCTTCTTGGCATTTTTTATTAAATTGGAATTTAACTTATTACAATCTTCTCTTGAGGGTTATACACTCCTAGAGCTCTCGAATGCATTTGAACCACAATATTAATTTTGATCATTATTGCCTTTTACTACCATTGTAGGTGTGTTCTGCAAAGATAGGCCAATGTGATGTGTGTTGTTGAAAATGCCCTGGTAGACATGTATACAAAATGTGGAAGCATACAAAAGGCGTTTGAATTGTAAGATAAAATGCCTCAAAAAGATGTGGTCTCATGGAATGCCTCAAACTAAACGAGAATGGAGGTGAAGTATTAATTTTTGTTGTCTTAGAGAAGATTGTCAGTACTTAGTGATATAGACAACCTCTGTTGCTACAAGTTAAATAAAATCAATTTATTAGGTAAAGGATCAAACACAATAGATTAAAGTAATTGAGAAACAATTGTCTACACCACTTAGAAAAGAAGGAATGTAATGGACAAAGAAATTGACAAGCAACTATGTTACATAGTTAATGTATATACTCTTCTAGAACCCAATCTTCAGGTGATAGATATGTCACAATTTTATTTGGTAAAGTTTGTTATTGTTCGAAACATTTGAAATTACAATGATAATAAAAGGAAAAAAATATCAAGGGAAGAATATTAAATAGCTGACCAACTTACCCAAATTGAATTGTTTGGATTCACTCCATTATGAAACAGGTATGGTTGTTGTCATCGATAGCAAGGTTATCTACCAATTAATTTTAACCTCATCAAGAACACAAGCACCTATAATCAAGTATTTATTCTTTCACATAAGGTTTTGTTGGGTGTTACAAACAACTTGGATTCAAAATTTCTAAGTGTGAATCAGCCAATTCGAAAAGTTAAAAAATTAAGTTTTTGAAATGGCTTTTTTATGATGATCCCCTCTACACCTTGGAGAGGATCTTGGAAGGTGTAATATGGTATATTTAAAATATTGTCTTTAAAGAAAGTTGAGGAAGCTTGGTTCGCGTGTGGATCAGGCACTCCATATATGTGAATTATGAGATCTATGCCTAGGATATGCTCTAGTGCCTATGAAGGTAGCTTTGAATAGTTATGGGGAAGAGGGAGACATAAGTTTTTAGTCATTACATAGTCTTGGGCTAAGTGCCTACTATGCATCATTGCTATTGATTTAAAACTTCAAACTATTAATGAACTGGTATTATACTACACTAAATGTTTTGAGTTTTATAGTCAAATTTCCTACTACCATTATGAATCAATTTGTGCAAGGAGTCGTTTGGGTTGATTACCCTTCATTAGGTGCTTGACTTTTGGATGCATCACATCATTTTTATTTTTTCTCATTCATTGTATATAACATTTATGTCATTAGCAAATAAGCCATTTATGTGGAGAAACCTCCATCGATTTCTCATCATATCTTAGGGGAAGAGCACCAGTAGTCATCATAGCTAACTTCGCACACCCACAGATCCAAACGGTACATCGGATTTTAATTTATTTATTTTAGTTGTCTTCGTATGCGACTTAACTGTTTATAGCTATTGATCTGGCTTCTGAGTAGTAATGATGCACATTGTGGAATCAATTATGCGCACAAAGGTAAAAAAGTATACATTTCAAAGTGTCGCCTGATACCTAACTAAAGATGTTCCAGTAACCATCAACTCAAAATCGCTAGTACTTGTTGACAAATATCCCAATAGTGGTGCACAAATGTTCCAATAGTGGTACACAAATGGGACAAATGTTCCAATAGTTGTCCACAAATGGGCCAATTAATTACAAAAAATGATCGGCTATTGGTACAAAACAAATTTATTAATGGTGTTTTCACTATGACGGCTATTGGGGGGTCAACATGACAATAAGGTGACGGTTATTGGAACTTTGTTATCTATTGGTGCTCTTCCCCTACACCAAATGTTGGAAATGAAAAGTCTCAAGCCTATCGAAAATAAACTTGTCGATCATAATTAATTGGCATTGTATTGCATTGAGTAAATGCTCAAATTGAAAATTATGGGTAGAAGTTTGGTACATGTATTTACTATATATGGTCAACTCAATGTGCTCTCCTTACCTTAAAGAAAATGACGTTGTCTCTAAACGGGAAATCCAAAATCCACTTTTAATGGAGAGGAGGTGCAAAACAATAATCAAATATTTCTTACGATTTAAATGAATGGTGCAACAAATGTTATTTATCTTTTGGCAGATTTTAATGTGTAATTTTTTATTTATTAAAATATTTTAAATGGAATTTCAAAATTGAGCTTATATTCGAGAACGAAAGGATTAATTTAAATGCAAAAGTCATATTGGGTACGGTAAATATATTTTACAAATGTAAAATGAATACCAAATCAAGAGGATAAATGTGCAAGAATGAATATTTATTATAAAATATTTAGGGAGGAATATTAAACAAAATTTGAATGATAATTATTTAATGAAACGTGTTTTATAGGTTGACCGAAATTATGGATTTGAATATTCTATAAAGGGTGACCTTTTTATCAAATTGTTAAAATTAATTTTCATTAAAAAGTACAAGTATTTTACTATGAATTCAAATATTGATTGAAATGATTTTAAAAATAATTTAATTATTCTCAATTCAAAATTTGATTTAATACAAAGAAATGAGATATTAAAAAACAGTATTACTAAAATGTTTGTTCATAAATTTCATGAACAAAATTGTATGATTGTTTTGGCCTCCAAATATTTATTATAAAAAATTATGGAGAATCAATGTAGTTAAATTTAAATCTCAATTTATAATTTTAACAAAAATTTATAATAAAAAAATAAAATAAAACAGATACAAAATGGGAAGCATAATAAACAATCTATTTAAACTTTTAAAATCAAAAAATAATATTTATTCAATCCAATTTAAACTAGCTTCTCTTACTTTTCTAATAACACAATTAATTGTTTTATATTGGCCCATTTATTTAATTAAACACGTGATTATTAGAATAATTATTTATTTAAAGCAATTACAAGTCTTTCCATTTAACAATTAAAAAAATTGACTATATTTTAACTTGGAAAAGCCACTCTAACTTATTTAGAAGACTTTCCATTTAACTCATTAACTACTTTAGGTTGGTTCATTTACTTGTGAACAATTTAAGTTTTGCATTTTGAAATCTTAATTTATAATATTTTTTATATTAAAAATTGAGAGAATCCAGAACAAGGAGGCCAGGCCTCAGCAAAACATAGTTGTCACTGTCACAGGACAGCAAAAACTTAAGTAATCAACAGGGTGCGTAATCCGCACAAAAGAGTACTAACAAACTAACTGCATCATGAGAAGTCAACAAAAGCATCAAGAGAGGATGTCGTCATGGGGTTCAACCCATGTCGCCCATCCTTGAGGTCCTTCCACCCAAACAATGGTCTTCTGGCTCTGAATCTGTTTCAGCATCTCAACTTGGGCGTAGGAGGGTCCCCTATTATCTTTAATTTATAATATTAGTAAAAATAAGTCTCTTAATACAAATTAAAAAAATACAATTACATAATCCATAGTAAAATAAACAATTTATTTTTGTTTCATAATTTTAAAATAAATATACATTTTCAAAATCTTTATTTATTTAAATAAATGATTATTAGTATAAATTAAAAACAAATAAGCGTTTACAAAAATATATAAATTTATTTATATCTACAGAAACACATTATTATTAGAAAAAAAATTATCAGTCCTAAGAAAAGTAACTTACATTTCTTATGGTTTTTTGTTTTTGTACTCTCACATATTATTCACTTAACTGCTTATAGCTATTGATATGGTTGTGGAATCAGTAATGCACACAAAGGTCAAAAAGTACACATTTCAAAGTGTCCTTGATACCTAACTAAAGATGTTATAGTAACTGTCAACTCAAAATCGCTAGTACTTGTTGACAAATATTCCGATAATGGATCAACATAACAATAAGATGATAGTTAGTACAACTATGTTATCTATTGGTTCTCTTACCCCATCAGCATAACCATTATGCTAGTCATTACACCAACTGAACTCCGATGTTTTTTCTGCTGCAATAATTATAGAATTTTCTACCATTTTTAGTGAGAAAAAATCAAAATATTAAATAACAATCCTACAATTGTATGTTGGCCTGGTTGGAGTAAATGAAGATCCATCCAAATCTAGGAAAAATCACAGCCTTCCATGCTTGCTAAGATATGACTGCTATTTGGAGCATTCGGATTTGACAGAAGCTGACAATTGATGTACGGATGCAGCAGGGTAGTTAAGATTATATCTCCAACATTGAAGATGTGGGATGACAGATTATAGACAAATCAATATGCCAAATATAATATCGAGCAGCCTAGCAGGTACATTCTCCTGTCGTCCTCCATGGGCACCACAGAAAGATTAAAACAAACATTCTTACTATTCGTGAGAAAATTGTGTTTTAAGATTGAACAGAGGAAAATCTTGCTGCTATTCAATGATACTTGGAATATCTTACAAAAACTGTGTAACACGACAGAAAGTTAATCGGTTAAAATTCTACAATTTATGGATTATGCTTCATTTGTTAGACCCACCCAAAAGAAATTAATCGAAGTGACTGAAAAAAGAGAAGGGAGTACTGTGGCAAATGGACAGTCCACCATAATGAATGAAATGCATAGCCCACCATAATACTTAATGCATACTATCAATGAAGATTGAATTTGATTAATACAGAAGGGAGACGTGGAAATCAAAACCTTTAAAAGGAGTTTGATGTTTACCAAGGCGGCTGCTGTTCTTGAAGTCTATTTAGTGCCAGGATATTATACTTTTTATGTCTTATCTTTTATGGAATCATGCATAAAAGTCTAAAACAATCAATAACCAACTTGCAAAGATCTTATTTCATAGATTTACAGGCTTTTGGGTCTCATAGATAGCCTGCAATGGATCCACCCACCTGGGAAGAGCAGAAGCACAGTGATAGTGATGAGCTAATCCAAGTGCAAGAAGTTGAGAAAAACATGTTTTCTATTGATGAAATAATAGAAACATATGTTGGGGGTTTTGGACCAGCTCAGCTGTTCCAAGTGGTAATTGTTGCCTTGGCTTGGGCATTTGATGCCCAGCACACCTTTGTCACCATTTTTACTGATGCCCAACCTTCATGGCGCTGCACTAATGGGAATCAAATACCAGAAACAGAAATGTGCACTCCACAATCATCAATATGTGACATGGACTCAACACTGTGGGAGTGGGAAAGAGGAAAAGAGGTGTCTGTCATATCACAGTGGAACCTTGTTTGTGCCAACACCATCCAAGCAGGCTTTCCTTCTCTGTTTTTCTTTATGGGATCACTACTAGGTGAGTTCTTAAATTATTTGTTAAAGATCAGAAGGCTCTTCTTAAGCATCAAACAAGAACAGAGTAAATAAAATAGGATCTTTTGACTGTGAAAGTAGGATCTTGAGTGTAAAAACTTATGAAAATCTAAGACAAAGGAGGCTTTTGCAGGTTGTATAATAGTAGGACCGTTGGCAGATTCTTGGCTGGGTCGTAAACGAACTCTGGTGTTTTCCACTATGATACTTTCATTAATGGGCCTTTTAACCTCTGTTTCACCCAACATTTGGGTCTACTCTTTCCTCCGAGCTCTCACCGGTTTTGGTAGATCCTCCACGGGAACTTATTGCCTGGTTCTCTCTACTGAGCTCGTTGGTCGCCGATGGAGAAGCCTTATTGGTTTTCTTGTATTTTTCTCCTTCACCTTGGGATTTCTTTCACTTCCAGCCCTCGCCTACCTCACCAGAAATTCCTTTTCCTGGAGAAACACGTACATCTATATCTCCATACCTCCTCTGGCATATTCTTTGCTGCTGCTGCTTTTCATTTGGGAGTCCCCCAGATGGCTTCTTCTCAGAGGAGATTCCCAAGAGGCCCTGAAATGTTTAAGAAAAATGGCAGAACTGAACGGAAGAGTTTTGCCAGAAAATGTAGGGATACAAGACTGTATTGCAGAGAGCCGAACAGAGTCTTCTTTATCACTGTTGTGGACAACTCAATGGGCTCGCAGAAGACTTATGTCAACAATGGCGGTGGGCTCTGGGCTGGGGCTCATCTATTATGGAATGCCCTTTGGAGTAGCAGGTTTGGACTTCAATTTATATCTGAGTGTCACATTCAACGCTCTCTCAGAGATTCCAGCGGCCATTTTCTCCAGTATTATTGTTGCTAAGTCTGGGCGTCGAAGGGCAATTCTAATGTTGACACTATTGAGTGGCATATTCTGCTTCCTGTGTGTGTTCTATTCACTGGGTATACCAGATATTCCCAATTCAACTGCAAACAGAAAGAATTGGGCACAGATAATTGCTGAAGTAGGAGGGTTTTTGAGTGCAGTTACAGCGTTCAACGTTATGTTGATTTATTGCTTGGAATTGTTTCCATCGAGTGTTCGAAACTCGGCCATGTCAATGCTCAGGCAAGCCATCTATGCAGGGGCAATTGTGAGTCCAGTAATTGTTGTGATAGGCCATAGCAACACAGCTATTTCCTTCGGTCTATTTGGAATTGCAATAATTATAAGCGGTTTGTTTGTATTGGGCCTTCCTGAAACTAAAGATCGGCCTCTGTATGACACACTGGGAAATCAAGAATGTCAGGAGACACTCCTTTCTAAATCACCTTTGCTTCCATAGCCACTTCAAGGACATTTGTATTTGACTACTGTAAAAATGTTGGCTGCTTCTGTAGAGTTTAAGTAGTAGATTGTAGCAGGGCATTTTCAAAGGATTTCCAAAGGACTGAAAGCACAAACATTTTTGTCGAGCTTTGTCCTGTGAATAAGTAAAGTGTGCTTGGTAGATTGTTTGGCCAGCCTTTTTATTGATCAAATTTTCTTCTCTGTGATACAGTCAACAATCTCTTGGATTAATGGGAGAATTTATGGGCTCCTCTCAAGTGAAAAAGTTTGTGCTCTGACATTTTGCTAGTCTGTATATTTTTATTGATGGAAGCTGTTTAATGAGAATTTATGGATTCTTCTCAAGTGGAAAAACTTGTGCTTTGACTTTTTCAGATCTGTATAATTTTATCCCATTATTGATTGAATCTGTTTAAATCTATTTTGGAGAAACCTTAATTGTTTCTATACATCACTCACGCTAAGTTCATATGGTGCACTGGTTGATTTTTGCTAGCATTATATCCAATTAGGATAGTCTCATAATGAAGTTGATAGGCTCGTTCTCTGCTGTATTTTGGTGTAGTTTCTGTCAGCTAGCTCCTTTCAAATGATGTTTTTTCTTTACCACAATGGATCGTGGTCTTTCCTCGTGACGACTTTCTTATGATAGGGTGACGATCATAGAATATACTATTGATCGGAATCTTTAATTAATTAATGAAACTTAAAAAAATGTTTGTATTCTATTTTTTTTTTTTTTGGGGGGGGGGTTTCAATTAGGTAATTAAGAATTTGGATCAATTGTTCATTCTAATTCTTACATAGATAAAAGTAGGATCCGATTATTATTATAATATCAAATTTATCATATCACATGCATTTGATCATTATGAAAATGGGACACACCCTAGTCGTTGATCCCTACATAGACAAAAGTAGGAGGCGGCTATTCTCCACACAAAAATAACACATCCTACCCATGCCAACATCAATTTTACCATACCACATGTCATTCTACTATTTGCTTTTCAAAAAACATAAATTTTGATTCAATTTTTTTTTTCATAAATGATGACATTTTTTTATATTAAAAAAAATTATTTTATAATATTTTTTTATTTTATTTTATTTATCAAAAATGATACATACATGTGTATGTATATATATGTGTATATGTACACACACACACATGTGTGTGTGTGTATACATGTACACACACATATACATGGATGCATACATGGATACACACACACGTGTGTGTATGTATATATTATAGGATAAATGATATAAAACAAAAATTGTTTTTTTGTCTAATTGTATTAGTAAATATAAAATAAAATTAGGATTTGACAATGAGATAAATAAAATAGTTCTTAGTATAACTTTTAATTAAAAACAAAAGTAAACAATGTGATTGAAATTAAATACTTGAATAATTCAAAATCAAAATAAAATAACTCTTATGTAATAAATTAATATAGTAAATATAATAACTTTTCTAATTAAATGAGATAATTCTTCAACAAATAAAATAACTTTAAGTAAAAGTGTAGCTATTAATGTTATATTTATATTAATATTTATATTATTATTAATAAAATAATAAAATATATTATAATATTATATTAACATAATTATTATAATAGTGATATATAAATATAATTATTATTAAAATTCATATTTAGATTAAATTATTGATTATAAATTCTATAATTCTTCAAATAAAAATAAAATTAAGTAAACAATATAAAAAATATATAATAATTCATAAATCAAATAGAATGATCATTAAATAAATTTAAAAAACCTAAAATTATTCTAAATTTATTTAAGATATCTATAATAATCAAGATATTAATAATAATTATGAAATTATTAGATTCAAAAGTGAATTAATGATTTGATATAAATGAGTAGCTTGCTAATGATGTTTAAAACCCAATTCGATTTGTTCAGGAGATTCAAATTTACCATTATATCTATCCAACTATCCAATGTTTGATCATTTTGTTTCATCACCTACAAGTTATCAAACTCACTTTTGGATATCAAAATTGGGATATTTGCAGAATTAATAGGCACAAATGTCATTGGAGCTATTAAATATATTACAAAATTTCTCAATTATTGTAGTTGTTCTTTGAGTTATTTTTTAGTTTCATCTTTAAAAATTCTCAACTTCAAATTTTCAATGATAGAGTCTAGAAAGACCGCCTCTTCTTCCCTTTTTTATTTACCCAAATTAACTTACATCATTTGGCAAGGATAAAAGTAAGAATAAGAATAAGAAACATTAAACAAATAACCAAAAGAAAATATTAAAGAAAAACACATAACATGAACAACCCTTGAGTCTTTAACCATAGCAAAGAGTGCCCAATCATTAAATTTTAGATAATCCATAACATGCAATATTAAGCTAATAAGCTTGATATAATATCTCCAAAACCTTGTAAACACTATACCTATGAAATTGTAATTGACGTGCAATATTCATTTGCCCCACCTAGTCTTCCATCAATATAATTGAATTCATTTTGATAATTCTTTCTCGCACATTGATTTCATGTAATAAGAGGTCATTTTTCAAATAAGGGTGTATGTGCCTACTAACTAACTCTTGAATAGATATTTGTTATGGGATATCAAGTTTTTTTACCACTAGTCCTAAATCATATGAAAACCTGACTAAATTTCTAAATTCATACTTTAAGAAATAATATCATCACATATCTAACCCTCTCCACATATCTATCTATCTCAATATCCCTTTCTTTGCCTCCATCATCTCCCATATTATCTCTATACCCCTCTCCCTCCCTCCAAATCTCTTTATCTCTCCCCCTACCTCTCTCTCCCTTCCTCCTCACCTTTGTACTATTTTATTCACCTCACTCTATCTCCCTCTTTATATCACTCTCTCTCTCTACCCCTCCCTCTCTCTTCCTCCCTCCCTCCCTCCATATCTCTAGATCCATTTCTAACACTCTCTATCACTCTCCCTTCCTCCAACCTTCTCTCTCTACATCTCCCTAACTCTCTCTACCTAACTCCCACTACCTACCTATCCCTCCCTCTCTACCTAACTCTCTATGACATACACATATGTATACATATACATACATACATACATACATACATACATACATATATGTGTGTGTGTGTGTGTATACATACACACACACACACACACACACACGCATTGCATGTATTTCTTGTTGTCTCAAATAAATGATTGGATATCATAACCTTCCTCTTCAAGTAATAGAAGCATGTGCACTCCAACATATCAAAAAAAAATTGTTGTCAATGGTGTTAGAGACTTATTCAATGTCTTCCATGTCATCTGTGTCCATGTTCTTTCAAATGAACTTTTTAAAAATTCTTAGTGATTTGGGATTTTGTCTTCTTAGGCACCTTCAACCAATGTTTAGAAATATTCTAGATAGGTAGGCATATATTTTTATCTTGGAACAAAAGATTTTTCTAGACCACTTGAAAAAATTTCTTCTAACATTTGATTCATAGGGTTTTGCTACATTTGATCTTTGAAAAATTTATTATAAAAAAAATTCTATCTATAACTAGCATTTGTGCAAAAAAAATATATCTCTAACAAGTACAAGCTTAGTTCATGGTTTATAATGTGTTTTTCTTCTCATTTGACATTATCTTAAATGAATTGTTGGATATCACAATCTTCTCCTTTAGGTAGAAAAGGTATGTGCAACCAAAAAAGTATATTCTTCATTTGTGTTGCAATAGTGTTGTGATAGGAT